>NC_090923.1:7567951-8870951 GCF_040938575.1 Ambystoma mexicanum
CCATTTTGATTAGTGGTTTTTCTTGTTGCACCTGAAGTGCTTGCTGTTTGACTATCTGTTGTTGTGTGGTCTCTTGGTTCTGTGGTATCAGATTTGGAACTGCTATTATCTGTGGATGTCTTACTGGGTCTAGCTCCTTGAAACTGACACTTGTCGGCCCATGTCTAGACCTGATTATTTAAATATTCATATGTATCCCGCTTAAATTTCTTAACCTTACAGGCTTCTAGATCTGTGTATCCCTCTAATTTGGTATTAATGTCTAACAATATTTCGCTGAAAGAAGCCGCATCCGTCAAATCAGTGATTTCTTAACTCAATGTTTCAATTTCTTTGTCAAGTTGTGCTGTGTTGTTAGATAATTCTTGAATAGTCAATAGAGTTAAGTCCAGGGAACATTTGTTCAATATCTGCTCCCATCTGGCCACAAAATCTTTGCTTTCTTTACAAAGGGTTGGTCGTAACGGAACCCTTAGTCCTCTCGGAATCCTTTGAGCTTTGTAATATCTTCCTAATGTAGCTGAGTTAAGTTTCCTATTAATTGCTTTGTGAATTGTGTATTGTAAGTGCTTGATTTTGCTTTGCGGATTAGTAGTAGCTGTGCTTGATATAGTCGTCTCTTTGATCAGTCTTAGGATCGCATCTGCTTTGTCAGCTGTGAAGCCGAGTGTGGTTGCTCTATTCTATGTAAGATGATCAATTTCCTCATAAGACATGTTAGGGGTGCGTCCACTCAAAGAAATACACAGATGTAATTTATAAGAGTGGGGGGTGTGCACAGCAATTTTTTCAATGTATTCCTTAATTATTTGTTGAATTTGTGTCTGCGTGGGGTGCAAACCCAGTAAAAAAGGTGCCTCCGTGAACAGCACTCCAAAATAGTGAGAAAAGGGCCTTGGCTAATGAGCCAGCAGTGTGGGCTGCACTCCCTAGATAATACAGATCAGCCATGACCTAGTATATGGGGTCACAATTATGATTATATTTTTACACTGTCCTATGCATCTAGACAATATTCTGATGAGTTTGTTCTATACGAACTATGTGTCAACATACATGCACTATTTTGTTGGATATTCACTTCACTTTTCCCACCCCAACATGGCTGTCCTGAGCACATGGTCCAGCTCCATGGTAACCATGAGTTTACATTTACAGTAACGCACAACTACAGCCTTTTTTGCTGTGGTGTTGGCGTTTCACTGCAGGAATGCGATTTGAGTATTTCGAACTCTGGTTAGTTATACACTATTCTATTCACAATATAAGGCATGTACACGTATTAAACGAGTGCTGATTTACACCTAGGACGTGCATACGATTATCGGCACAGCCAGCAGGAAGAATTCGTACAGTGCCCCGCACGAAGTCTACATAATGCCAAACCTTTGGGTAAGATGCACTTTATACTGTCATCTAAATACATGATAGTGACAGACAAGTTTTACATTTAGCCCTTATTAACAGTGACGAGCGGACACAAAGATAGCATAGCTGGACATTCTTTCTCCGTGGATGACGGAGACTCCTTCACAGAACGTAAGCTACACTTACTAAGTATGTAGGTCAGTAGAGAGATTTTCAATATAGGTAGATTATTCACTCTACAGAACAAATTATGAGTCAGTTACCATATGTACAGCATTTAACAGGACTTTTTTTTACTTTCCTTTTTGGTGCACCGCTACATGGGTACTCCACAATACGTATGTATATGCTTCATATCGTTTCAATATCCATTTGTTATTTGGGGTAAATGCATTGAATAATGTGAATTTATTTGAATGGCAATTGCGAACACACTGAATATTCTGACGAAATGGAAATATTTATTTTAAGTTTAGGTTTGCTTTGGTTCTTTCAATATCATGATTTCGAGCTTCTTGATAAAGATGGAACCGGCCCTGATGAAAGACTGTGATGTACGAAATGCATGGGCCCTTGTCTAGGCAAAGTTGAAAATAACGACAATTGAGTAAAGAGATTGATTGAAGAATAAATCGCAACTGGTGTGAAGCAACACAAATCAGTGTAATTTATCAAGATTAAGGAAGTCAAAAAATATATTCGTATGTTTTTTGTCATTTGGGAGTGTCGCTAGCTCATTACCAAGGTCCTTTTCTCACTAGTGAAGACAGTGGCGATTTCTCCTCTCCTGGTGAAGGGATCAACTCAATGTCACTGCATCTCGTCGCAAGGCAGAGGAAGGTACAGCAGCAGGGCACCCACAAAGTTGGGCGACACGGTGCCCATGTGTACACGGGTTCAGGCATACTCTCCTAATTCCAGACCTAGGGCACCTAGGTGTACGAAACACGGCTAGAGAGTGCCTTGGACCAGTACTTACAATCTCCAAAGTCTCAAGAGTTAACTCGAGGCGGTGGCAGGTCCGGGGCAAAGGTCCTGCGCAAGCTGGTCAGTTCACTGGTTGGCCCAGGGACACATCCGAAAAGGCTCACTTGCAGGTAAAGGTGGAGGTGCTGTGAATAGTTGTTCCCACTATTTAAATGGGTTGAAGCGCCTTTGCAGACCTAGTTCGATCAGAGTCAGAAGGGTCCTGCGGGACAACAGCAGGCTCATGGTGCCAAACTTTCCAGTGAGTCACCAGCGGTTCCTTGACTCAGCTTCTTAGCTTCAGGATGCATGGGTCCTATCCTAGGTTCAGTGAGAACTCAAGAGATTGACCTGGTGTGGGTGTTTGGGCCCTTATATTATCCAGAAACTCCTTCGTGCCAAAATGAAGAGGACCCAATGAGAGACCTGCTCACATACAGCCATGCCAGACGTGGACCAATCACGGACCGCGGTGGTCCCAGTCATTCCCAGCACACCAGACTCTCTGGCACCCAGGATGTGTATTGGAACTAGACAGTCCAGCCCACATCCTGGAGGCACAAACACAAGGCATGCAGAAGCCTGCGAAAGGTTGCAGTTTCGTGGGAGAATGCATGACCAAATAAGCACTGGCCCGTGTCAGCTCCACCTGTGGAAGGCAAAGGGACAAGATGGCCAAAGGAAAGAACAAAGGATCTTGTGGAATGGCTATTTTGGGGCCAAGCCACTGTCCAAGGCCAAACGTGGTAAACTCGATATGGACCGAAAGAAAGGGTTAAACATATGTGAAAATTAACAGTTGTCAACAGCTCTGTCCAAGGCACATCTGTAGTTCAACATAAATCATTTGAGGGTGTCTAGGGCCTTAGAAAATGAAATGAAAGGAAGACCCCCCGTGCACTATACTGTAAGGTACTTTCTACACTGGTAAACATGTTGCAGAGAACTTGCAACAAAGTGAAAGGCTAAGGGAAACAAAGTCTCCCAGTACTGACTGTCTTCAAGGGCATGTCAGTTTCCACATAACAAAGTGATCGAAAATTCAGCGCAGTGCAGCAGAAGCCTGGGCTCCACTGGCAAAAATCAGGCTAAGATGGTCCGACAACAGCAAAAAGTTGGGGGGGGGCCCAACTGGAGGGAAAATTACATGTAAATGGAAATCTTTCCTATCAGCGTGCACACGCACATACACGCACGCAAGTACATACATTGTATTTCTTGAAGTTGCAAGAAGGGGAAGCCAAAAAGGGAAATGATTGCATCGGTTCTCCTAAAACTACTGCTTGGGTCCCATACCGGAATGCTCATAGTTTCTCATATAGTCTGTCACACAACGAATAACCTAGGACTGTCTGACAGACAGGCAGACAACTGGCGGCCCGCTCATCATGGGGTGACTAACTATGCATACTATTCACAAGTACATCAATCTTATTCCAGGATCAATGCCATATAGGACACAAACAACTGGTGTGTAATCAGTAAATGGTGCTGATCTCTTCTTGGATATTTACAATGTTGGGGCTGCATTCCCATTGGTTACTGGAGATGTCATGAAAGCAATCCTTGTTCACAGTGCAGAGGGTACAGGGGCTGCTGAGATGCAACCTAGGGTGCAATAATCAAAGTCCACAAAAAAGGGGGGTCTGGACCGGGTTATGGGAAATTGGCAAGTAACAGGCCCATTTACACCAACTCAACAATGAAACCGTGTTTCTCCCCCCTCCTGAACGCTATCCAGTGGTATATTTAAAAGGCAACAAAAGTAGTATCCCTTTGGCAAATTATCTTCAGTACATGGCAATGGGGCATATGTATAAATAAAAAGTAGGAGGGGAGTCTACCGTACAATTTGCCTTATTGCTTTCTATCAGTCTGTGTTTGGGTGAATATACATTTGCCTAAATGTAAGACAGTAATCTGTGATTACAAAATAGACAAACATGTGCCCGATTGGTGTCAAACTGCTGACCTAGTGTCAAACACCTGCCTTTATCGTTTGTTTATGGAAATGTGGCGCTTTCAAACTACTTTAGTCATGTCTGAATAAATAAAATGCTAGAATGTATATGCACGGCCCTGATCATTAAAGTTCCCACTTAAATTGTGTTCACCCTGTGTTTCATTCTCCTATTCTTGGATACTAAAATGGTCTTCGTAAAAATCAATTCCTCTGTTCCTGCTGCATTTGCCTCCATCAGATTATGTTATCAGAGAACCACTAATCTGCTGTCTAGACTTTGTGTCCCCAATAGATGGCACCCTAGTATTCAAAGTCTTATAAGCTATTGTGTGGGTAATTAACTAGTGCACATCACTACTACTGAGAACCAGTCTGCCTTTTACATGTGATGCCTGTGATTGTGTTGAAACATTATCCTTTTATTTTAACAGGTGACTGATGCCCCAGAAATACAACCGCAGTGATTGTTAGATTCTCTGGACTAATGCAGTGGAAAGCGTCATTATTAGAATATGCAACTTCCAAGCACCTGACAAGTGTGCAAGTTTGGATTCCAGCTGTCAGGCTTCTGTCCATGCAACTCCTTCCTGGTTACATCCAGTAACCAAGCTTGTTTCTTCTGTCAATCCTGGGGTTGAGGGATAGTGGGCATGACAGCCACAATGTTTGATGTGCAGTAAGAAAATACATTTTTTTTTACTAGTATTCCTGATAACACACATGTGAGTGTTATTTTATATGCATTCTGAATGTAAAGGTAGTTTCTAATGTGACTGGACAAAATGTATCCTTGGGCTGAATGTTTTAAAACTTTCAGTCAGAGGAAAAATCGTGTTTGTCACCAGAAATGTTCTTCACACGAGAGAGCTCATTTGTGCTCTGAATTTGGCAAAAGATTCAGTGGGACGTGTCCTCTTATTTAGCACCTGACACAATAAACTGACAAGAAACCGTGCACATGCACAGAATAGGGGAAAAGTTGCCATCTCAAGAACATAGATATTGCCCACGTGCGAACATGGGTGAACAACCTTATCCGTTCACTGAATTTGAGAATAGTGTCCATTTGCATGATACACCTGTCTGCCCCCAAACAATGCATACAGGTGAAACACATCACCTGTGCACTGAATGTGGGAAAGGGTTTGCTGGGAAACAAGATCTTACTTGTCGCCAGAGAACACATACAGGTGGGAAACATCATGTGTGCAATGAATGTGGGAAAGGGTTTGCTCAGAAGGGAGGTCTTATTCACCACCAGAGAACACATACAGGCGAGAAACCTCATGTGTGTACTGAATGTGGGAAAGGGTTTGCTAGGAAGGAAGGTCTTATTAGCCACCAGAGAACACATACAGGTGAGAAACCTCATGTGTGCACTGAATGTGGGAAAGGGTTTGCTCTGAAGGGAGCTCTTACTATCCACCAGAGAGCACATACAGGTGAGAAACCTTATGTGTGCACTGAATGTGGGAAAGTGTTTGCTCAGAAGGGACATCTTATTAGCCACCAGAGAACACATACAGGTGAGAAACTGTATGGGTGCACTGAATGTGGGAAAGGGTTTGCTAGGAAACAAGATCTTACTCGTCACCAGAGAACACATACAGATGAGAAACCTCATGAGTGCACTGAATGTGGCAAAGGGTTTGCTCTGAAGAGACGTCTTATTCACCACCAGAGAACCCATACAGGCGAGAAACCTCATGTGTGTACTGAATGCGAGAAAGGGTTTGCTGAGAAGGGAAGTCTTATAACCCACCAGAGAACACATACAGGTGAGAAACCTCATGAGTGCACTGAATGTGGGAAAGGGTTTGCTCTGAAGGGAGATCTTACTATCCACCAGAGAACACATACAGGTGAGAAACCTCATGTGTGCACTGAATGTGGGAACGGGTTTGCTCAGAAGGGACATCTTATTCGCCACCAGAGAACACATACAGGTGAGAAACTGTATGAGTGCACTGAATGTGGGAAAGGGTTGGCTGGTAAACAAGATATTGCTCGTCACCAGAGAATACATACAGGTGAGACGCCTCATGAATGCACTGAATGTGGGAAAGGGTTTGCTGGGAAACAAGATCTTACTCGTCACCAGAGAACACATACAGGTGAGAAACCTCATGTGTGTACTGAATGCGGGAAAAGGTTTGCTCAGCAGGGAGCTCTTATTCGCCACCAGAGAACACATACAGGTGATAAACCTCATGTGTGCACTGAATGTGGGAAAGGGTTTGCTCTGAAGAAAGATCTTACTCTTCACCAGAGAACGCACACAGGTGAGAAGCCTCATGAATGCACTGAATGTGGGAAAGGGTTTGCTCGGAGACACGATCTTACTCTTCACCAGAGAACACACACGGGTGAGAAACCTCATGAGTGCACTGAATGTGGAAAAGGGTTTGCTCAGAAGGGACAACTTATTTGTCACCAGAGAATACATACAGGAGAGAAACCTCATGTGTGCACTGAATGCGGGAAAGGGTTTGCTGCGAAACACGATCTTACTCGTCACCAGAGAACACATACAAGCGAGAAACCTCATGATTGCATTGAATGTGGGAAAGGGTTTGCTCTGAAGGGAGCTCTTACTAGCCACCAGAGAACACATACAGGTGTGAAACCTCATGAGTGCACTGAATGTGGGAAAGGGTTTGCTGGGAAACAAGATCTTACTCGTCACCAGAGAACACATACAGGTGTGAAACCTCATGAGTGCACTGAATGTGGGAAAGGGTTTGCTGGGAAACAAGCTCTTACTCGTCACCAGAGAACACATACAAGTGAGAAACCTCATGAGTGCACTGAATGGGAAAGGGTTTGCTTGGAAACAAGACCTTAAGCACCACCAGCGAACACATACAGTTGAGAAACGTCATGTGAGCCCAGAAATTTTGTGTGCAGAACATGGAAAGAGCTGCATTGTGAACAGTAACCTTATTAGGCACCAGATAAACATGTGTGAGGCATGATTGCAGTGTAGTGAATGTGGAAAATACTCCAGTGTTCTCATCTGCCAGACGAGAGGACATGTGGTGAAGTCCCCTCTGCAATTGAAGCTTCAGAGAGGAGGTGGTGATTCTTCAATGGGCCTGACTTTGGCATGGCTATTTACTAAAACTGTGAACTTATCACCACAGCTGTTCCCAGTTTCCTTTGGCACACAAATGGTGGCTGATTATGATTGGTTGAATTCCTGCTATTTCAAATGCAGACCTTCTGGAATATTCTAAAAGGAGACTGTACTTTCTGTACTAAGGTACCCATCCTATACAACACTTTGCCTAAGGAACTCATGCAGATTAATGTGCAACAGCATTTTGAAAAAGTTTAAAGACTCAGTAGTTGAATCAATAACTATAGACACTCTTTGGATTTATTTGGGAAACTGTCCTATGAATTATTTTCTTAGTGGCCACCTAGCACTAAATGAGTAGTCATTTGTGTAGATGGTGCAAGAGAACATATGCAGATGAGAGCCCGTGTTGGTGAAGTGATTGTGGGAAACCTTTCTAATTCTCTTGGACCTCTCTGTTTGCTTTGACGCCATTAATCATCAGCTCCTGCTTAATCTATGAGATGCCTGCACTGGGATTCAGACTTATCCTTTGTACAATCCTTGCAGGATAATAGAACATTAGCGGTAATGATGCTGCATTTGATATCAGTCCCTTATTAACAGGATGATCCTCTTCTGCTTATTTGGGAGCTCAGCAAAGGTATCACTATACCAGCTGTCTGATAACTGTGAACGAGTGAATGGTTTCTCAGTGACTGACCAGTATATATTGGTTGTTGGGGTTGCACCGGGCACTTGGCATGCTTCCCTGGCATTCCTCCGAGCTTGGTGCTCAGGCCATCTGCCTGTGAGCTCTCACTTGTATCTGAGATGCTGTGGCTGGCAGCAGTTTATTCCCAGACTAAAAGAATAGTGTGCTCTAAAATATTATTGGCTAAAAAGATGGCCCATAATCAAAAATATATCTAAAAAATATTTTTAAACAAACTCCCTATGTAAAGTATTGAGCAAATGAAGCTCAAACTCAAAAGTGTGAAGCACTAGGAGGCATCCATTTTGTGAAATGGATGCCTCCTGTGCTTGCCCTTGCGGCACTAATGAAGCAAAAGCCAGCCAGCTGTAATAAACAAAAGCTACCGCTGGGTGGCTTTTGCTTCATTGGTGCCGGAGACCAGAGACTCCAGGCAGGAAAGCTGCATCTGGGTAAGTGCTAATTTCTTTTTTTAACTTAGCACTAGCTGCAGTTTTCTTTCCAAGTTTGGAGGAGCATGGAAAACTTAGAAAGAAAACCGCAGCTTTTAAAATGTTGTATTTATGTTTGCGGTGGCTTCTGCTTGTAGCCCCCTGGGCTCCAAGCGGAGGCTACCGCAAACATAAATACAACGTTGTATTATTTGAAAACGCTGTGATTTTCATTCCAAATTTCTCGCGTTCCTCTGAGCCGGGGGAGCCCGAGAAACTTAGAAAGAAAAAACGCAGCATTTTTAAATACAACCGCATTCTATTTCTGCCTGCCATGGATTTCACTTTCAGTCTCCTGGGCTCCCCCAGGGTAGCCCAGGAGACTCCAAGCGAAAGGTGCCGCAGTGAGAAATGCAACATTGTTGTATTTGCAAATTCCGCTGTATTTACAAATACAGGAACATTATTATTCTGACAGCGGCGGCTTTCGCTTGGTGTCTCCTGGAGCCCAGGAGCCACGGTCAGAAATACGTTCTTGTATTTGATTTCCGTGGTTTTCCAACCAAGGCAATCACAAATACAACAACGTTGTATTTGTAATTGCTGTCCCTTTGCTTTTTGCCTTCATTTTGTTTTCTGTGCTTCCCTGGGCTTGGGGAGCACCGAAAACGTAAAATGAAAGTGAAGGCAGCCTCCTCAGCTCATGCAGCTCTGCTCTGGCTGCCGTAAACAAAAGCTCCCAGTAGGGGGCTTTTGCTGCTTGTTTAGTGCCTCCAGGGCAGAGCTTAACATGAGCTGAGGAGGCTGCCTGAAATGGCAAAATGGATGCTCCCATGTAAACGCTTTGAGCCTCGTTTGCTCAAAAGTGTTTACATAGGAACTTTCATTAAAAATATGTTTAAAGTATGTTTTAGACTATTGCCCATCTCTTAAGGCAATTTTAGAGCGCACTATTCCTTTAAGTTGCTGCACAATAACCTCCCATTTCTTAACCTTCATACTCACTTGCTATAGCCCTCATTATTTCCAGACGTGACTATGGCGATGCCATTTATTCTGTGCACCCTGGCATATGTGACTAACTTCAGGTGGCACAGAACGTGCCAACCTGCTTCTTTCAGGTGTTCAGAAATGTGACCATATCACTCTGGTCTGTTACAATCTGCACTGGCTAATGCGAGAGGTCATGTGACCGCTCATTGGGTTTAAGGTGCTGTGTCTATCCCATTGTGTACTGTATGGCACACTTTCCCCCTTTTCTGCAGTCCATCCTTCCACCCTTGTCCTGCCTGTATTTTTAGTTCTACCCCTCTAGACGAGGATTTCTTGTTTCAGAAGGTAACCAGGTGGTGTAGCTTTTTGGGTTTTAGCTCCTCCTATCTGGAATGCCTTCTAAGAATGCACGCCACCACAGACCATGTGACCTTTGGATGAATAAGTACCGTAGAGAAAGCTTTCTTAGTTTTTTTAAAGAAGGCATCTCTTAATCCCAGCCCTACAGATAAGCGGTGTATTGATCACATTTACTCCCCAAGAATTGTCGAACACTCTCAATGTAAAAGTAGCAATGCTCCCAGCTATAACATCGGAAGCAATGGGCACAAAGCTGCCGGCTTTCCTGATTTCACCCCTCAGTTCAATGGATATGTTCAGCCCGGTGATACCAGCCACGCTTCACCACTCGGAGGTGTTCTACAGGTGTTACTGACTGATATGTAGAGAAACTCTAAAGGAAGAAGGCATATTTTCTTTTACATGAATTGCTAGATACAGAGATGCGTGAAAAACAAACAATTACATTTCTTTCAGCTTAAGTAAAAAAATTCTACTGAAAATGAGAATCCTACTTTTACACCCCCATAAAGTAATATTACTTTCAACTTCACAACATATGGATTAAAACTTTCCACATTGGAGCCCTCCTTAATACACTGGGAGAAAGTTGGATTCTCATATGGCTAATTAGACTAAGCTTGGCAACACACATGTGAAAAGGCTTTGGCAGCACATTCTGCGACACTCCACTCCTTTTCCCCTCAGGACCCCCTCTAGTGTATTACACTATTGCCCATGTCTAGTGGAACACTCTTCCCCTCAGGACCCCCTCTGGTGTATTACACCATTGCCTATCTCTAGTGGAACCCTCTTCTCCTCGGGACTCCCTCTAGTGTATTACACTATTGCCTATCTGTAGTGGAACACACTTCTCCTCAGGACCCCCTCTGGTGTATTACACCATTGCCTATATGTAGTGGAACACTCTTCTCCTCAGGACCCCCTCTAGTGTATTACACTATTGCCCATCTCTAGTGGAACACTCTTCCCCCTCAGGATTCCCTCTAGTGTATTACACTGTTGCCTCTCTCTAGAGGAACACTCTTCCCCTCATGATCCCCTCTAGTGTGTTACACTATTGCCCATCTCTAGTGGAACACTAGTGGAACACTCTTCCCCTCAGGATCCCCTCTAGTGTATTACACTATTGCCTGTCTCTAGTGGAACACTCTTCTCCTCAGGATCCCCTCTAGTGTATTACACTATTGCCTGTCTCTAGTGGAACACTCTTCTCCTCAGGATCCCCTCTAGTGTATTACACTATTGCCCGTCTCTAGTGGAACACTCTTCTCCTCAGGATCCCCTCTAGTGTATTACACTGTTGCCAAGACTCTTCTCAGGATCCCTTCTGGTGTATTTCACGGTTTCCTATATCTACAATATGGAGGTGCAGTTACATAAGCGGGAGGGTGAAGGCCCTCTGTCAAAGCACTGTCTTATAAGAAACTGGCCTGGTGTGAAGGGCCTGGGGAAGAAGTCAAGAGTTCCATTATATTATGTGGACGTGTGTTTTAGAAAAGTGACATTTTATGAATAGAGTAGAAAGGACACATGGAATAGAATTGTGAGACAATGAAATCCATGAAAACATGGAAATGAAATGGTGCCTTTCTGTCTGAAATGAACGTGTTTTGGGTGTAATGATATCATAGCCGTGCTCTCTGAATTCTGAGCAGGAATAGTGGACACAAATGTTTACCAAATTAAAGTAATCCTGGAAAACTGACAAGCTGAATTTAAACGTTACCCACTGGTATTCACACATTGAATGAAATGCTGATTAAAAGAATATTGCACTTCAGCCAATATGTTGCTGTGTTACATTACAAATAAATCTTTAGTAGAACCTACATTTGTATGGTAAATCTGTTTATTTTCTGTCTTTACTCTGGAGTAAACTGATTCCTGTAACAGAGGCGATTGATGTGTTCTAGGTAGTGGGTGACTGTCTTGATTTCTTTATGTTAGAATGAATGTGATTGTCAACTTTTTAAGCGTTCTTATCATGTTTGTATCTCTCCGAATTTTCCTTGAGGCTACACGATTCTGACTGCAATAGGAATATTGGTATATGCAATGATCAATTCAGCCAATGTATGATATGATATTTTATTTGTCAATGCAAGGGAGGGGAACGGGAGAACACATAACGACGATCTTACTAGGCCCAGTGTCATCGAGTACACGCAAGTGCATGGGAAAGGGAACAGGGAAAAACTGCATGGAAGGGGGAGATTGGAAGTGCGGAGTAGATAAAAAATAATAAATAGAACATGGAGGCAATAAACAGTGGTAGTGCAGCCGGCAAGTGCTGTGTATAAGGCAGCAGACTGGGTAAGTCTGATAAGGAAAAGTGGGGGGCGGGGCTGTATGGGTACAGATACAGTCCCCAGTGCAAGGAGTGGCCAGGAGGCAGTGCAGGATGTTAGCAGGGTGAGCAGGTACCTGAGCCCAGGGGACAGAGGGTGGCCAGGTGCACAGTGCCAAGAGAGCAGCAAGGGAGAGGGGGAGCAAAGTCAGAAGCAAAGAGGAAGGTCTTGAGGTTCTCCCGAAACCAGAGATGGTTCTCCTCATGTTTTAGAGTGGCAGGGAGGCTGTTCCAGAGGGAGGCCCCAGCCGAAGAAAGAGATCTACCCCCAGCTCGTTTCTTTGAAAAACAATTGACCTGCAGGGAGTTGGAGGTAGAGGAGCGAAGAGCTCGAGTGGGGAGGTATTTGCGGAGGGATAGCTGAAGGTATTTTGGCCCCAGGCCCCAGAAAGTCTTGTGTAAACATGTACACAGTGTGATTTGTGCTGATTGGACATTGGGTGCTCTGAAAATACAGGGGAAGATGATGATGATGTATTATATTGTATTTGGTTATTTTTATAGCGCTCTTCCCCATTTGTATGACCTCAATGTGCTTTTACCGGAATGGAACGCCCTCCGTGACCGTAGTCCATATGTCAAGGAAAGTTAGAGGTTTAGGTTAGGAGGTGTGTGTGTGTTATATATATTTTTTGTTGGACTTGGGTGGCTGGCCTGGCTCGACTAAGCAGCCTGAATGGTCTAGGCATGTAGGAGGGCGCTGTTGGAGGTTGTAATGGAGAGCTATTGTTGAGAGATTCGGTGTGTGGCTGGCTATACTGAATTTCTTTTTGTTTGTAGTCGCTGTATGCTAGTGGCAGAGGTGTTGAGGTACGTCTGGTGTTTCAATGTGGACAGTTGTATGTGCTGCTAGACCGGAAAGCATAGCTGTAGCTGCATTCTATGGTGTTTGGTCGTGCCTGCGGCCTGTGTCCACATATGTGGTGTAGGTCTACATACCAAAGGGCTTCAGGGATTATACACACTGTGGCCTTCGGAGTTGTATGGCTGGTGTGATCCCCGTTCAGAGCAGACGGCGGGGTCTTTTCATTCATGGTCTCTCGGTGAAAAGTGTCCTAGGATGCGCCGGGCATGGGTGGGTATATTGCGCTGTCTTAGTGATGGGTGTGGGCTTCCATGGGCTATTTATCTCATTGTTCGTGGTCTCTCTTGTGGAAGGTTCTGATGAGTGGCGGGTGCAGTGGGATTGTTGTAGGTGTGCCACAGCGAAGGCTGCTGGCTTACCTGGAATAGTTGTTTACCAACCTTTTCCCACACAGAGGTGCTATATCTTGAAGTCCAAGAACCCAGAGTATGTGTGTGCTAAAACCATGCTGTAGTAGGCTTCCCAAAGCAGGTCACCTTGATCTGCTCATTGTGTGTACTCACTGGATGAACAAGTTACTTGCCACTGGTAACGTTCTTACGACTGCATGTTCTGCCCACCTATTCCTTATCTTAAGATATTTCCAATATCCAGCTTAGCTGCTTCGGAAGAGTTTTCCAGCAGAGGGCTCTGATCTTGATGTCCCTCGGAGGCCTCTGTCTCGATGTCGACGTCACTGAAGGCACACATAGTGCGCGCAGCGTCCGTTGGCTTCAGTTCTGTTTTTACTACAACTCCTAGGTGTTGGCACTCCTCTAAAAGCACACCACTACTTCCAGTAAGGACAGAAAGTGCGATAGGTGAGGCAGAGGAGAAAATGGCACACGATGGAACACACAGAGAAGGGTTCAGCGGCTACTTATGGCAGATTTACCACTATCAAATGATCAAAAACTACTGTGGGAAGCACTCGCAGTTCTGGCTGCACCCCTGTAGTGTATAACTACTGCAGGTGAGAAACATTCACACAAGACTCATTAGATCCAACTCTCCCTTTTTAAAAATAATGTAGATTTTTGTATTAGATTTTTGTTTATTTCAATGTTTTTGCAAGGCATCCTGTGTTGGCCAATGCATTAGGACTGGGGAGTCCATCTTCAGGGCCTCTCACTGTGAACCATTATGATACAAACAAATAAACGTATGATGTGTCTCCTCCACAGGAGATAATCTTTTAGAAATAATACTACCATTGTTCAACAACATGCCTGTATGCATGTCATATGACATGGTCTATGTATGTAAACAGAAAAAAAGAATATAGAAATAAATGCCCTGGTGTGCGTCAACTGTTTGTAAAACCAATTCAAAGTGTACATAATCCAGAATTATATGGGATATATAAATATGCAACCAGGCCTGGTTATACAGCAGTAAATGGGCACCAGGAACCTTGTACAGATCCAATTTCACTAATATTCAAAGTAAAAAGAAACTGTGCTGCTTCAGTGTGTTCTGGCCTGCTGATCATGATGGCACCTGTTTTGCATTACGTTTGACTTTGTGATCAAATACCGCCCGGCCTCACGGAACAGAAAAGCTGATGCCTTATCGCGTTCTCCTGAAGTAACTGCCATCTCAGCGTTTCCTCTGTCCAAATTCCCAAACTCCATCGTGTGGCAAGAGATCCGAGTGCAAGCCCATCCCTAAGTACTGGAGAAGCTACCTGTGATACCATTAGAGGGATTACCGTATGTGGAGGACAGGCTTTTCCTTTCTACTGATAAGGTGTGATTGAATGCATTACAGTGGTGTCAGGATTCGGACAGTGCTCCCCCCAGGAACCAAGCAGACAGGAGAAATGTTACACCAATGGTGTTGGTCGCTGGGTGTGCCTCAATTCTGTTGAGGAAAATGTCTCGTCCTGCTACGTTTGTTTTCAGGGACAAAAACAACTGGGGTGACCCATGGGGTTTTAATGAACATGCTCATACCCCAAAAGACTTGGGTTACGATCATCACAGACTTCATCTGCGAATTCCCGGATGTGCGAGGAATAAAACCTGCGTGGGTTGTGGTGGATGTATTCATCAAGATGGCTCGGTTCATATCGTGCAAGGGACTGCCTTCCTCCCCGGTCATGAACGATTTAAAATTTATTTTCAACACATGTTCTGTCTTTTTTGGTCTACCAGCCATTATTATTATAATTCTATTATTATTATTATATCTCAGCTGGAGGGTCACAATTCATCTCAGGATTCTGGAGCGCACTCATGAGGCTACTGTCGGTGAATGCTTGGTATTCTGATTCTGTTTCACTGGGAAGGGCAGTGTGTTCTCTTGCTCTTCCCCGGTGTATCAGAAGAAAAATGTCTACCGTAGGGCTCCAGCCAACAACCTCATCGTCCCACCGTCTGACAGCTGTGAGAAGTGATGTCCTATATTTTAGGTGGTGTATGAAGGAACAGATGGAGTATCATCTTGTGTTTTCTTGTTTTTGTATTTGTGTTAACAGGTATTGTAGCCTGATCGAGGGAGGACTCCCAGCAACACCGGAGAGGCTCCCCGACACGAGACATCATCAAAGGAGTCTTTACCTCAGAAAATGTCATAATTCTGCGGGTAAGGCCCATTGGGCTATGCGCGCCTGCAATTTGCGCTTTTCATCTCTAGACACATTTAGCATTTAATATTCACTGTGGGATCAGTGTGATTATTTTTGTCTTTTTATCCTTGATGCAAGGGTGCATATTGGAACTATTGGTGCTGCTAGTCCCCCTGGCTTTCTCCTTGCTTCCAGGGGCTCCCATTTTAAAATGGCCGACTGTCATGACCCTTGCCCCTGGCCCTTACTGGCAAGTCAGCCTTCCAGTTAGGACCAGGTCAAAGGCCTTAAATCCTCATCCAAGACTCTCTTGGAGTCAGTCCTGGCGCATAACCATCATGAAGACCAACATTAGAATGGGACTATTTACTTGGGATTATTTAACTTTTGGGGGGGGGGAGTCAGCCAACATGGAGGCACAAACATAGCTCAGTTACAAGGAACTGAGCTATGCGGTCTAGTCTTTTGGGTGTGGCAGGCCTGGGACTACTTTACCTGGACTACTTTGGTTGTGGCAGGCCTGGGACTATTTTACCTGGACTACTTTGGTTGTGGCAGGCCTGGGACTATTTTACCTGGACTACTTTGGTTGTGGCAGGCCTGGGACTATTTTACCTGGACTACTTTACTTGAGACTATTTAAACCACACCCAAACAATAGAACATGCTTTGCGTGAAACCAAGGACCTGCAGAGAGAGAAAGAACACTGCGAAACTTACCTGCAACAGGATCCGGTCTTCAATCCATCGCTGACTTCAGGTCCACTCACCTTAAGGTACGAACTCCATGCATCCTGGAATACCGTAACCTGGAAAGAGGAGAAAGAAAGACAGCATTAGTAAGCGTTTACTCACGTTTCCTCCCATTGAAGAAAGCCACACAATTCCTACCTGGGTAGTCCTCTCCTGGTCAGTATCATTGCTGGAATGTTACGGTGCTCAGCGAGGAACATCGCAACCTGCAAGGAGAGAAAAGACACAGGTTAGCAATATAAAAGGCGAAACAGCGCCGTGCATCGCGCATTACTCACCGGACAGCATCGCGCACACTGTGCTTTCATCTACCGGCCCATGCTCATCTTCAAACTGCATGACAACACCAAAATGCCTTTCCATACCTAAAAGGAAAGAAGCAAGACATTATTATTCAAACTAAGAGCAACATAAAAACTACATATAAAGACTGTAAAACAGCAAATCTACGGAGTCGCAGCAGGCCTGGATTCCCACAGGGGGCTTGACCAGTGAAGTCACTTGGTCGATGCTCGCTCCCCACATCTACACGCCCCTGCCATGAGGAGCAGGATGGAGAATCCACCTTTACAATATTAAGGTGAGGAGAAGGCCCAAGGGGGTGGAAGGAGTTGAGGTCAAGGGAGGTGGGAACACATAAAGACAATATGGTATTGAATCCAGCTCTCCTATATTGCAGACCCATCTTTAACCAGAGGCCTTACCAAGGGACCGGGAGAGAGTTCGAGGGTGCAAATCATCCAACCAGGGCTGGGTGGCGTCCCCGAGGATACCAGATGAGCGTAACAGAGATGCCATCTGTCTTCCAGCAGTGGCTCTCCTGCAAACCCTACAGTCTTTGTGATTGGCCACCATGGGGCCTCATAAACCCAATTGGTGCCGGCAAGCCGGCCCCTAACTATGGCCCTCACCTAAGGCCCTGTCTGTGCCTGTCCGGGCCAAGGAGGGCCTGGTGGTCCTTCTCTGCACTTTGCCCACTCTCAAAGTATGATTCTACCTCCAGACGTCATGACTGCTTCTCCATTGACATCGGACCTATGGATCACCACGCTCCATGCACACTTACTAGTGAGTGATGGCTGAACTATCTCTTTGCCTGCTCCACGAACTGAACTTTGTCATGTGCCTTTGTTCTCTGCCTTACTGCCTCCCTGCCCACACCTAATCCTACCACTTCTCTCACTGCATTTGCATTTAAGGCCTATGTTTGAAAATCGATTTTAGCTGTGCCCTTTCATCTGTGCACCTCTTTTTTGGTTTGCATTTAAGTCCTATTTTTGAAAAGTCGCTTTCCTTTTGATTTTCACTTTTTGCCTTTTGTGTCTACTAGGCCACATGGTGGGTTTAGCTAGAACTGTGCAGTGCAGCCACTCTTCCTCATTCCTCTACTATCCTCTTTCGCCCCCTATGGATCTCACATCTCTCCCATCTTCTCTACCTGCTACACTATCACCTATCCCCCCCACTCTCAAAATCAGGAAGACAAAAGCACAAAAAGACATCTTGAGTTAAACCCTGGCCTTACCATCGCGGACACCTAAGACAGCGCTTCTTCCAGAGAGGTTTTCGCTGACATCCTTTTCTCTGTCTCCCATCTCATCGCCGCTCTTTCTCCTTCCACAACCTCTACCATTAACGGTGGCTCCAAGTGGGAAGTCCTCTTGGCTGGCTTCACATCTACACGTTGCTTCGTTAATGTCTACCACTGAGGCACTATCTTGGGTCGGGGCCCTCAAACCAACCTCCTTCTCATTGACCAGATTCTACCAGTGTACCACGCCCTCGTACCCCTCCTCAGAAAACTTTCAAAGGCAAAGACCTCCTTCACCTGGCTACTCTTAACGCCCGCTCAGCCAACAAACACTCCGCTGACATCTGCCTCCTCCTTGAAGACATTGATCTCGACATTCTCACTCTTACTGAGACTTGGTGTCATGATCTCTGCTTCCAAAAGGTCAGGGTTTTCCCAACTCCCTTGGAAGCAGATCCATAACCCAGGTTCCGAGGGCCAACCAGTCCCAATTGGGACCTTTTGGACCCAGTCCTGGCGCCAGTGGCACCAGGCTCATAAATATGCCCAGTCCCAGCGCTGGAAGCGCCGGGCTCATAATGCTTGGGTGGACTTGCCTGCAGCAGACCATGCTGCTTACTTGCCTGCCAGCTGAGCCTCTGATCCTCTTCTGTTTGGAACTACTTTTCCTGTTGGGTGGGGCAGGAGCCACTCCCTAGATTCAGAACACTGGAACTCTTCTGGAAAGCAGGAACTCTTTTCTTACCTAGGCGTGGCTGTGGAAGGAGACATCTAGGCACTAAAGGAGGCTATTTAAACCACACCCGGTGGATGAATCTTGCTTTGCGTTATTCTGCATCCTCTGCAGCAGAACGCTCATTGTGTCTTCTGCATCGGATCCTGGGCCTAAGGAAAAAGGCTTACCATCCTGAATCCAGTCTTCAGCAACACCTATAAAGACAAGAAAGAACAGGTTAGCATTCCGGCATCTGAAAGACAAAGGCTTACCTACTCTTCGTGCGCTCCGGAGGTCTTCACACTGCATTCCGGCATCTGAAAGACAAAAGCTTACCAACTCTTCGCACGCTCCGGAGGCCTTCGGCGCTGCATCCTGCATCTGAAAGACAAAACAAGGTGCGTTTAAAGACATTGGGGAACTTTGATACTCACGTGCCATTACTCCTTTCCACATCAACCCCAGTGGGTATTCCGGCACCCTGCAGCCGCTCCGAACTCGTACCTGCAAAATAAAAGACAGTTAGAGCGCATCGTGAAGCAGGCAACAAGCGCTTACTTACGTGCTTCCAGGCGCTTCTATTCATCACACGGACTCCATCTTCAACTCACTTCAGCCCGTCATCCGCCATCGCCGGAACCTGCAAAACAAGAGACATCATTACTAAAGACTTTAAAGACAATAGAATTACTCGAAACTTACCGTTCGTGCAGTAAACGACGGACAGCAGTCCTCTGAAGTCAAGAGGCCTGCGCTACCGATCCAGTGAAGAAACTGATTACAGCACCCTGCCCCGAGGCAGATGGAGAGCTCGGCATTCACTTACCTAAGGTGAGAGCGTTAACCTTTGGGGGTCTACAGGAGAGCAAAAAAGGAAAGAGATAGGGACACCCCAATAACCCCAGTTCATTAATCCCATATTCTATCTGCAGACATCTTACTCTTGAAGTCAGGCATACAGTGCACAGAGGTCCAGCCCAAAGAGCCAACCGGGTGCTACACATCACCTTTGAAGATATGGTAGTCGCCCAGTCAAGACCGGCGCCTCTGCGAGAATCAGGTGAGCATTACACTTGGTTCAATGCCAGCTCAGCCATTGCTTTTGACTCCCTCCTCCCTTACAGGCCTCCAGACACTACCACCCTGTTCCACTCTGAATGGGATGATTTCTGTTCTTCCTTAATCTCCTCCACCCCCAATCTCCTCCTCTTGGGGGATTTCAACATCCAGTTGCACTCCCCTGTCGCAACATCTACTCTTCATTACGCTTCTGCACCTCTCTGTCCCTCTCCATTCTCCCTTCTGGTCCAACCCACTCTGCTGGACACACTCTTGACGCCCTCATTCACTCTGACCTCTCTTTTTCTCTTCTCCCCCCTTGTCAGGCCATTCTCTTCTCTCCTCCCATTTGGGTACTTTGGCACTGTGACCGCACCCCCAAAAGCCCTGCCAACTTCATACACTAACATCTGCCCAAAGAAAAGTGTCAGTTTCTGCGTTCATCCCACCACACCCCCTACCACTGACTCTGCCCTCAGCAACCTCCATTTGTCCATTACCAATACTCTTGACATTCTTGCCCTAGTCATGAGGATCCGCCTCAAACCCGCCTCTAAGTGTAACACCTGGTATGATTCTGAACTTGCGCACCTGAAAACAAAGTGCACATTGGCCAAACGTAAGTGGCAAACCTCTGGTGCATCCTCTGACAAAATGGCCTGTCGTCTGCTCCAAAGGCAATACAGACTCCATCTGAGCCAAGAAAAGAGCCCACATACAGGCACGAATTTCCAGTGAATCCAACAACACGGCTGAACTTTTCAAGATCTGTTGGGAACTTGTCAACCCTTCAGCAGTCTCCTCCTCCTCCTCCCCTTCCCCTTCCCAGGCTCACTGCAATGCTCTGGCCACTCACTTCTCCACAAAAACTCATGACATCCTGTACACCCTTGCTACTCACCGGCCCAGCCCTTGCCACTCCCCCTTGCCTCCCTTGGCTGTGCACCTTCCACATTCTTCCCTCTGCCCTGTTAAACCTAAAGAGGGTAGCAGAGTTGTCCGCTCCATGAAGGTCTCTTCTGAACAGGCTTCCCCTTGCTCATCCAGAACCATTAAGGACAGCATTGGCTCTCTTGCTCCCACACTTGTTGATTTCTGTCATTACTATTTTCCACTGGATCTTTGCCCTCCTCGCTCAAGCACTCCTTTGTGCATCCCCTCCTGAAAAAACCTTCAGCAGACCCTATCTGTCCAGCCAACTGCTGCTCTATTTCCATCACCCCCTTCCTGGGGAAACTTCTGCAGAAGCTGGCCTTGCCCCAACTCAGCTCGCACACAGAACCTGTTGGTGGTCTCCACGACCATCAATCTGGATTCCGAGCTTCCAGATGCACAAACTGCTCTTCTGAACACCTGTGAAGAACTGCTCGCATCTCTCGACTCCAACTCCCCAGCTGTACAGATCGTACTCTATCTCTCCACCGCCTTTGACACGGTCAACCATTCCATCCTCATACAAAGGCTCCACGATACCCTTGGTATCTCGGACTGGGAACTGCAATGGCTGACATCCTTCCTATGTGACGCACGTCCTAGGTCATCCCAGGCTTCTTCTCTCCTACTTCCTTCTCCTCCTGTGGTGTCACCCAGGACTCTATCCTCTCCCCCTGGCTCCAACATCTATCGTTGCTCTGCTTGCTCGCCTCATCTCCTCTTTCTCTCCAGTGTTATGCTGATAACACACAACTCTTGTTCAAAGTTCCTGCTGACCCTTTTGCACCTTCCATCATCCCTGACTGCCTATCTGCCTTCTAATCCTGGTTCACTGCCAATGATCTCTGCCACAACCCCTGTTCCTCCTTCTTATCCTCACTCTGGCCTTCCACAATGGGCTCTTCCCCCTGATCATTCCTCTGAAGACGGAAACCTTGGAGTCATCTTCGACTCCTCTCTCTCCTTCCTCCCTCACACTTAGCACATTGCCAAGAAGTCCCACTTTCAGCTCTTCCTTCTCAGAGGAATTCTCCCTTTTCTCACTTTCCGTAAGGGGCTCAAAGTTACCCGTGCCCTGGTTCTCTCTAGGCTTCACTGTTGCGATAGCCTTCCCCTGAATCTCCCTTCTTCCACTCTGCGACCCCTCCAGTTAATCCAGAATAGGGCAGCAAATCTTATCGTTGGCCTTAAGCCCTGGCACTGCATCTCTCCTGCCCTAAAAAGTCTTCACTGGTTCCCGGTTACTGCGTGGATTAAATTTAAATCCCTCCTGTATCATCCATAAGGCTGTCTGGGCTGCGGACCACACTATCTTCAACTTTATCTCACTAAATACTCTCCTTTAACGTTCCTCTGGCACCAACTCTGTGTAAAGCGTACAGAGAAAAGGGAGTAGGTTGTTGATCACTCTCCTCTGCTGGCTCCCTCCTATGGAACAGCCTCGCCCTCTCTCTGCGCCTTCAGCAGGACTTCCTTAAATTCAGGAAGCTACTCAAGACGTTCCTCTTTACCTCCTTCTTTTTTTCTCTCTACTAATTTGCACAGCTGCTGTGATTAGTGTCCTGGGCCCTCATGCATGCTCGGGACCCCTGACCTCCCACAACCAATTGTCCCAGCTCCTGTCTACCCTCAGCACTTGCCCTTGCACTCCTTCTGCCTTGGAGGCTCACACTTACCCATGGCGGCCCCAGGACGTATAGCTTTCTCCTCAACATGCACTTCCAGCTTGCATTTATCGGTGGCTCACTCACGGACACTTTAGCACACCCCCGCCATCCCTCTTCCTTGCTGCACTTGCTTGTTATGAATACTCACAATGAAAGGGGCCCTTAGGGGTCCCTCGCGATATGGAAACAAGGCAATAACCATACACGAAAGAATGCGCCAGACACGAGGTTAAAATTCCCAATGCTAGGGTTTATTGCAAGCAAAATAGTCCCAATTGGTCAACTATGGTCTCACGCCCCGCGACGTGTATTCTCTAGAACTCAAGGGACGCAAGAGAGCGAATTACGTACATCAGTTACATATATACAAAATGCATATCATACAATCAGCTATGACATGTTTAACACCCCCCTTTTATTGAGTTTCTTTGAACTCGGGATGATGATGGACATTTCCGACAAGTATGACAATTATGACACTTTCGATGTCTATTCTAGTAACAATGTGCAATTTAGAAAGTGCGGAGGCATCTTCTAGTTGTTGAACAGAACACGGTGCTTCTGTTCTTGGAAGCAAGCCGCACACGGGGGAAGAGTCACATTCCAAGCTCTGCCATCTATGAGGTGCTATTCGTGTCCTGGGAGCCGACACGCTCTAAAGGGTTTTGTGAAGGGGGGCCGTAAGAGGAGCATAATTCAAGCCTTTAGCTGCTTTATTCTAACATATTCTATCACAGTACGAGACTGGCTGGCAGCTGTGAAATGATTAAATGCCCTGCAGCTCTCCCTCAAGGCTACAGAGAGGGAGCGTGAGCATTCCTTTCTGGGCTGCTCATGAGGAGTTTCAACGAACTCCTCAGTCCCGCGGCCTTGCCCTTTCATATTCAGACAACAATGTTAACAGTTGAGCAGAGTAAGCAGAATTCGCAAGAATTGCAAGCTGCAAAGCAGTTTAGACAGAAAGCAATGAGCAATGGTTAACAAGCAAAATGGCGATTCCTGCTACGTTTAAAATGGCCGCTTGTTGGTCAAGCATAGCAGTCTGTATTTTTATAATTCTGTGCATAAAACGGTTGGCCTTCGGCCATCAAGATACGTTTATCATCCAAATGAAGGGTATTCACTTTTCGAGATTGACAAACCCTCCTTTTGGCCGTATGCCAAACGTCTTATTCATTCATTGTATCCTCCTCTGATGAGGATAAGTCTGGGGTATCTATGCCTGAACCTTTCATGTTATCATAAGCATCATCTTCATCATTAATGTCTATAGCCATGAATTGTTTTACTGTTTTTGTTTCATCAGTGTCTCTGTTATTCCGGCCATGCGTTTGTTTTCCTCTCGACACCGTGTGCATACATCCCTTAGTACATCCCTCAGTTATCTCAGTGCATACTATTGGTAGGCATTGTATGCAACAGCAACATGTTATGAATATACCAAGTACCACCATTAGTATCAAAATTAGCTTCCAGCCCCAGGACCGCAATAGTCCCCAAAAACCAGGATCCTATCCCCCAACCCCCTTCTTCAGTAGAGAGTGTGGAACTAAGGACATGTAGTTTCCTGATGGCTCTGAATATGGTAGGGGAGTAGTCATCTATGAACACACAGCATGCAGTTTTTACGAGTTTGCAAACTCCCCCACGATCAACTAATATTATGTCAAGAGCCATTCTGTTTTGTAGTGCCATTAGTCTTAATCTTTCTCTTCTAACGTCATATTGAATAAAATATCAGTTGTTGAATCTATTGTATTTTTTAATATTCTAGACAGTTTTCTTATATTATAGGAATGTTCTATTTGGGCCAAGAATGGTATAAACGATTTGGCTACTTCCATTGCTATCATTCCATCTTCACTACTCCTTCGGGTTCTACCTTTTAATCGCCTCACTACTTCTGCAGTTTCCAAGAGGAACACTCCTGGGAATAGTAGACCCAAGTAACACGTACCTCCCCAGTTTCTAGGTAACCATGGATATGCTCTTTCCCCACATATGAAATAAACAGGGTCTCCTACATATACTGGTTCAAGACCACTGTATTCATGCACCCAGAGTAGGTGCCTATTAAGTAGGTACCTTTTTTCTTCAGGCATAACGGGACAGTTCTTGGGCTGTAATTCACCACATAGGAAGGTGGCACAGCATCTTTGTTCCATTCTGCTCTCATGCGGAATGTCATTACTGATGTTTTTTTGACGGGGACAATCTATCCTGCCTATATTGGTTTGTTATCTTTCGTGCGATCTTTGGCGTGGGTTTTGGGATTATTACACGTGTTTTGTGGAATATGGAGCAGCCCACAGGTCTCATGACAATTTCCTCAAATTCATCCATATTTGTTTTATCTAATTTACTTGTACTGCTTCTGTTCTATTTCCCGAAAAACATTGCACCCAAAGATGCTCTGCATGCAGAATTTAGTGGCAATGGTTGTACATACCAGCCTATCCCTTTCCCACCCTGTGTGGTAAATGGGCACAAACCCAACAATCTCTTCTTTTTAAAACTGCAAACAATGTGTTCTTGCCATACCCTTCTCTATGTCTCTCTTCCATTGGGGACAATGTACCAGTGATTACATGAACCGGGCTTTCAGTAGTCACTTTTCGCAAGAGTGTTTCTAATGGGTGTGCTGACTCCATAAACCATAGCTTAATAGCTATTATTGTTGGTATTGCCATACTTAAGAAACACAGGACCAGTGTCCAAGTCAGTACATGATTTTTCTTTGCATGCGTTTTCCCTGAATTTACAGTCTCTAAAACTATGATTTCTTCAGCAATGGTGCAGGAGGAGGCTGAAATCGGTCTTGATTTGCTCTTCATCGTCCTTCTTCTTGCTGACAAAGTTCGTTGCAGATCTCTCTCGTTCTTGATGCCAAAAGTTCAATGAAAATGTCACAGTTCAATTCTGCCAGCCTTTTCACAGCCTAGATCAATTATCCACTCCGAACAAGATTAGTTGTTCTTTCTCCCACTGCTCAGACGATTTCTGAACAGTTCTTTATTGACAGAGTACTATGTGCATCCAGCTTGTCCTGCTCTGGTTCCTGACACATGTACTTTATTATAAGCGCACCGAGGAGCCGTGAGTCTTGAATTGTCCGACTTGCTCAACTCCCACACTTCTCTTCTCTACGCCCCTTGGTTCCTACTCCGTCTGTGAGTGGAACCAAAGGCAAAAGAAAAGCACCAAAGATCTGTGGATCACTTTGCCTGTCGAGGCCGCAAATTATACCGTTTCACTCCTGGTATTGTATGATCCGTGAATAGTGCCGTTGCACTTCCAGTATCAGCCTCAGTGTCAGCCTGTGGCGAAACGATGGGTAGAGATGAGCGCCGTGGCAATGATGTAGTTTCTTTCTCTGGCCTTGGTGCGTTTGCAGAAGCTGTTGGGCGCCAAAGGGGTACACGCGTTGTTTCTGCTCGTGTTTGCAATGCAGAGTTTGTGTCGCTCGGCAGTGATGTTGTTTCTGCTGAGCAACGTTGGGGCACTTTTCCCCCTTCCCCCTTTTTGGCAGTTTCTCCAGGCTCTGGTTTCTGTTTCACTTCTTGCTCAGGCTTTGTTTCGAGTTTCACTTCTTGCTCAGGCTGGTGCTGTGTCATTCGATTGGCAACAGTTTCTTTAGTTTCCGAGACCGTTTCCTTTCTCTGGTCGTCGGAAGTTGTCAGCAGACCTGGGAATCTTTTGGCATGTGTCGCATGGATCCATGCGTTGCGACCGTCCACTCGAATGGCCATCTGTCACCAAAAGTACTTGGTAGGGGCCGCGCCACCTGGGTGCTAATGACGTCTTCCGTTGAAAGTTTTTAATCCGGACCCAGCTTCCAGGCTCCAGCGCGTGCCCCGGTCCGGTGTATCGCACTCGTAACGCCCCATGCACCTGCTGATGAATCAAAGCAACTTCTGCATTAAAAGGCCACAGTACGTTCTTAACACAGGATGCTCGACCTCACTTAATCTTTTGGGCTGCGGTGCGCACCATACATTTGCCGGTCTCCCCATGATAAATTCATAGGGAGAGAGCCCAGTTTTAGCCTGTACAGATGTGCGCATGCATAAAAGTGCTAGAGGTAATGCATCTACAAAACTCAACTTGCTTCCGGCACATATTTTTGCTATCTTAGCTTTTAGGATGCCGTTATGTCTCTCAACAAGTCCGGCGGAACTCGGATGCCTGGAGCTGTGGAATCGCTTGTCAATCTGCAGACCTGCACAGATCTGTAGTACTACTGCGCCCTCAAAGTGTGGGCCGTTATCTGACCACAGGACACGGCTTAGCCCGAACCAGGAGAAATACTCCTTCAACATTACTTTTGCTGTTGATATGGCAGTACAGTCTTTTAAAGGATATGCCTCCACCCACTTGCTAAATGCACAAATCACCACTAACACATATTTGTAGTTCTGGCACCTTTCCATTTCTATGAAATCAAAATGGATCACCTCGAATGGCATAGAGGGTGGGCCAAAACTACCTACTGGAGTCACGGTTCCCTTCCCTACATTGTGTTGCAGGCACGTTATACAATTCTGCACTAGCCTTTCTGCATTCTTTTTTGTGTGCTAATTTTTCTATACTGTGGATAAATGCTGTACCATCTTCTTCACACAAATGTGGGTAGGGCTATGCGCCATTGTAACCATTGCGGTTACGTAACAATTTGGCAACATCCAGTTCTTGGTCTTTGTCCACCCAACATCCTTCCAAATCTAACTCAGCAGAGCCCTCAGCCCACCCCTGAATCTCTTCGCTCGTGGCCTCAGCCTGCATTTCTTTGACTGTGGCAACTCCATTCTCTATCATACAAGGTACTTCCTCAGTCTGTACTGTCCTCATTTTATTTCCCAAATCAGTGGCTGTTTGTTTCGCAATCCTGTCTGCAAATGCGTTTCCCTCTCCCACTTTACATGTTACTTTTTTATGCGCCTCACATTTTATTATAGCTTGGCGCTTTGGAAACGTGAGTGCAGACAACAATCTTACAATCAAAGGGCCATGCTGAATCCTGGCCCCATGTGATGTCAAGAAGCCCCTCTCAGCCCAGAGTCGGCCAAAGTTATGAACCACGCCAAAGGCGTACTGGCTGTCCGTATAAATATTCACGTTCAAATTCTCAGAGTTCACAAGCTCTAGTCAAGGCTATAATTTCTGCGGCTTGTGCTGAATTATATGGGATTCTTTTACTTTCCACAACCCTTTCTAGAGTAGTGATAGCATACACGGCAGTTGACTTGCCATCTGGTAATTTGAAACAAGAGCCGTCACAAAACAACTCCCCATCCGGCTCTTTTTGTGGGGTGACACTCAGATCAACTCTTCCCTTCGTTTCTTCCTCGGTGACCATTAAACAATCATGGGGTGGTGATTCGTTGTCACCAATTTCTGCTATGGGCAATGGCATTAATTCTGCAGGATTCAATGCGCTACACCTCATAATTTGGATGTGGGGTGCAAACAGGATGAGTTCATATCTTGTTAATCTCGCGGAGGTGAGGTGTTGCGTCTGGGTCCTATTTAATAGAACGTCTGTAGCATGTGGCACCATCAGAATTAAAGTGTGCCCCAATACCATTCCTTAGTTTGTTTCACTGATGCAGCAGCCGCTGCAACAGATCGCAAACATCGTGGTAGTGCGCGCGCTACAGGGTCCAGCGCGGAAGAATAATAGCCGCACAGCCTATTTCTTCCACCTTGTTCCTGTCCCGCCAATGCACATCCTTCACTCTCGCTCACAAATAGTCTAAATATTTTTTTGTAGTTTGGTGTGCCTAAAACTGGCGCAGAACATAATGCAACTTTCAATTCTTCAAACGCTTTCGGACATTCCTCATCCCACTACAAAGGCATCACTGCATCCTTTTTAGTTAATTTTATCATCGGCTTCACAATCAACGCAAAATTACTGATCCACTGCCGACAATAAGAGGCCATGCCTATTACAGCTCTCACTCCTTTTTGAGTTTTTGGAATAGGCATACTAGAAATACTTTCTATGCATTCTGGTGTTAATCTTCTCCCTTCTTTCGAAAGTAGGTAACCCAAATAAGACACCTCCTTTTGATTGTACTGGAATTTCTTCAAACTTGCCTTGTGACCATGGGTCGCTAGGTGTGTCAATAGTAATATAGTACTTTCTTTGCAGATCTCTTTTGTGTCAGCAGCTAGTAACAAGTCATCTATGTACTGCAAGAGTGCGCAACCTGTTGGTAGTTCTAGCATATCTAGCTGTTCCTTTAGTGCCCTGCTGTAAATGCTCGGGCTTTCTGTGTATCCTTGTGGAATGCGTGTGAATATGAATGATCGACCTCCTAGAGTGAACGCGAATTGATATCTACTGCTTTTATCCACTGGAATGCTAAAGAACGCGTTCTTCAAATCAACTACACTAAAGTATTCTCCAGTGGCCGGTATCATTGTCAGTATTGTTGTGACATCTGGGACCAAAGGGAATTGTGGGTCTACCACTTTGTTCAATGCGCGCAGATCAATTATGAAACGATATGGTACTTCATTGCCTCCTTTCTTGTAAACTGGAAGAATCGGGCTGTTGCACGTGCTACCTGCAATTTCTTCAACCACCCCCAATCTCACCAGGTCAGTAACAATACTCTTTAATCCCTTCTCACCTTCAACAGAAATTTTATACTGGGGAATTCGTGGTAATGTAACACCTACTTTCAAAGTTATTTTAGCTGGCTCTATTTTCAAGCATCCTACATCGTTATCATGCATTGCCCACAGACAGGTTGGTACTCTACTTAGCTCTTCTGGTAACGCTTCTGACATAAATTCCGTCACCGGTGCATCGTGAGGCCAAATCGTGAGCAACACCCCATCTGCCGTACAATGTATAACTGCCCCCAATTTTCTCAACAAATTTAATCCTAGCAAGTTCTCCCCACAATTTTCTGTCAGAAGAAATGCAGACTGTTCCGTAAATGGTTTTATTGTAATTGGGACAGCTTTGGACACGGGGTTAATTACTGGTTTACCTGCGAAACCTACAGAAACATTCTTTTGCCCCGACAGTGGGATCTCCGGAACCAAGTGGTGGTCTATCGAACACTTTTGTGCCCATGTATCTACAAGGAAACGGTGCTCCTTATTCCCGACTCTCATTTCTACGTAGGGTCCTCTCTGATTCATGGTAATAGACATTGGTTCCGACCCCTGCCGTGGGCTGTCCTATTGCGAAAATAATGCATCGTCCGATGCGTAGTCACCGCTGCTGCTATAATACGTGTTTGGCTGTGTATCAAAAATATTCCCATTTCCCCCTCAGTGTCCTCCACTCTGATCATTTCTCTGTTGGCCCTGCCCGCCCTGATTTTGGTTCGGAACATTTTAGTTCAATGTCTGGTTCTGTTGCGCTTGGTTTTGACCATAGGATTGGGTTTGAGTACCTCCAGTGGTATATCCCTGCTGCTGCTGCATGTTATTTCTGCTTGGGCCGTTTGACCCCTGATGTCCTCTATGAGGCCAGCTCTGGCCAAACCCACCTCTATTCTGTAGGTGCGTGCATTGCGCTCGCCAGTGTCCTTCTTTACAGTACGCACATTGATTTAATCCCAATGACACCCCGTGCATATTATTTAAATTTCCCCTGCCTTGTGCATTTCCTCTACCTCTATTGTATCCAATTACCTGCTGCAGTAACACCCTCGTTTTTAAATTTACTCTATCCTTCATCTCTTTCTTTCGCCTCATTTACCCTGTTCTCGTAATATTGGGCTATGTGTAATATCTCACTCACCGGTTTTGCTGCCCAGGCACTTTCCAACGCCATTAACATATCTTGAATTGGTAATATTAGACCCCTCACATATTTATCAACAAATAGCCTTTTCCCCGACTCTGTGCTCACATCCTGCCCACTGAAGTCTGTGAATACTCCTTCAAATCTATTGAAATAATCCATTACTTGCTCATCCTTGCCCTGTACACATGTAGTTAATTTGTCCCACTGAATCCTTCTTTCTGGAATTATTTCTCTCAATCTCCGCATTATCCGTTCTGGTAGATCTGCGATGCGGGTTCCTGGATTTTCCCCTACATTTCTATTCTTGTCCTCCAATAGTAACTCCGCCCATGTGGCGCCAAAAGCCCCCACGTCATCTACCGTCCTTATCTGTTTCCATATATCTGCTGGCAAAATGACTGGGAAAATCAAATCTATATCGCTCATAGGAAGCACTGCTGATCTCAGGGTTGACTCTACTTCCTTGTAGAAACCTGCTGGATTCTTTCTTATATCAGGAATCGTCTGTTTTATAGTATTCACCTCTTGCCTGGAAAAGGGGACATGCAAATACTGGGCGGTGAAATGGGCTGGTATTACCTGCGCTCCTACTGTACCCGTCGCAGGGACCTCTACTTTTGGTACAAACGTGGGCGGAACCTCTCTCATTGGAAATGTGACACTCACGATCCCTCCCCCTTCTCTTAGGTTCAATAGTATTCCTAAGTCCAGTGATAGGCCCGTTTCTCCTGTACTTCGCTCAAATGCTCTCTTGTATACCGCTAGTATCTCGGGTGGGCTAGCCTTATTGTTTTTTATATCCTTGTCTATTAAATGTTCAGCCATCGATTGCAGTGCCTTTCTTTTCATTGGCATGGAATATTCGTCAAATATGTCATTTATGACCATTGTTGGGATACTAGGATTCGACATCCACTTTATCGCTTCCCGTATACATACTTTCAGCTTGTCACCCCTCTGTACAGATGACATTGAATGTCTCCGCTGTATGTATGGTTCTACCGTCCCTCTCCCATCTCTTCTAATATCCCAACCCCTGTGCCCAGGTGCAGCAAACATTTCAGCATAATCATTATCCAACTCATTTTTAAGATCAAAAAGTCCATTCACATGTTCTTTTACTTCATCTTTTATTCTACAACGTGCTAATTGGTTCAAATCTAACAATCGTTGTGGCGGTAGTTTCCCAAGTAACTCTTTCCATTCTCCCACCAAAAATTCCCCCATGCATTATTTGTAAATAAATTTTACTGTACAGTGTGCATACAAAGTACGCTAACCCTAACCCCTACCTTCACCATCCTGGGTGCCGAACTACCTGGGTGTCATCTTTGAATTCTCTCTCTATTCACCTCATATTGCTGACCTTGTCTATCTGTGTATGTATATATTTGTGTTGATGTAACTAATTTTCGCAATCTCTTATAAATGGTGGGCACTGTTAACCGAGGGGAGGCTTGCGTATTGCAAATAATAAAACAAACAATAAATCTCACTTTCAAATCAACTGCTCGGGTTCTTTATACTTTCACCTGACCTTCCCCAAAAAATGTTGCAAAGAAAGAATGTATGCTCATTTCTAGTGAAGATCAGCGGCTTTGAGGACAGGAAGTACCCAAGTTGGACCTGGGATGGTCGCTCGGAGAGGAACAAAGTCAGCCAAGCCAGGGCCTGATTGGTGATGCCCATGTTATCACAGAGACGGATGAGCAGGATGGCATGGTTGACTGTTTGAAAGGCAGAATAGAGATCCCGTAAAATGGGGGTGTTGGAATCAAGGTTGGAGAGCAGGTCTTCACGGATGTTCAGAAGAGCAGTTTCCGTGGTCTGGCAGCTCTGAAGCCAGACTGATGGTCATGGAGAAACCCAACAGATTCAGTGTGAAGATTAAGCTAGGAGATGGCCAGCTTTTCAAGGAGTTTGCCCAGGAAAGGAGTGATGGAGATTGGACGATAGATAGCCGGACAGGAGGGGTCGGCAGAGGGTTTCTTAAGAAGAGGGTGCACAAGGGAGTGTTTCAGAGGGGAAGGGAAGACTCCAGTGGCGAAGGAGCGGTTGCAGAAGTCAGCCAGAGCAGGAGCCAGGGTGTCAATGTGGTCCTTGATGATGTTGGAGGAACAGGGGTAAACCTGTTTTGACGAGACTTTCATAGATCGGACTTGTCTAGAAACCTTGTCTGGGGAGAACAGGGGAAAGGCAGAGAAGGAGGGAGGAGAGGTGGCCAAAGAAGGGCCAGAGGAAGAAGAGGAAGTAGAGGGAGGAGGGGAGAGGAAGAGAGAGAGGACAGGATGTCCTGAGTTTTAGAGATGAAATGCAAAGCCAGGGCCATGCAGAGGGCCTGGGAGTAGACAGGAGAGGTAGAGTCTGTGGCAGGATTATGTTTTGTTTTGCCACCTTAGTGTGGCCCACAGAGCAGGGTATGGGCTGGTGGCAGCTCCATGCTGAATTTGACAGGTGCTCTGAGTATCCTCCATTATGGGATACCCAAGCCCTACCATAGGAATCAGTGGATTCCTGATAAGAGACAAGATGGCCCCTGTGTGCTCTTGGTTGCTATAACCTGTTACCTTGTTTTCCCAAAGTCCTGGGAAGTCCTGACTCTGTCCCTTCCCCTGACTGGCTGTTGGGTGGAAAAACCATATATGGTATTGTGGGGGAAGTCTAGGCCAGACTGGCTGAAGCCTTCCCAATAACTGTATGTTGTGGGTACACCCTTGGGGTGGGACCTGCGTGAATGGAGTGTGTGACCAATATGCACTTCATGTTATAGGTGTCTGGTATCTGTGTGTGTGACACAAAGAATGAGACAGCCCTGCCTGAAACTGACATGAATGAAGTATGGTGTGCTGAAAGGCTGGGTGCTTGTCCTAATCCACAATCCTTGCTATAGGTGCCGGGTAGAGGTGTATGGCCTTAATGAATTGTGAGCCTGATTGACTGCCGGCCTGCATGAATACCCTTCTGAATGACTGGCTGTCTGAGCCTGGCTCAGCAGTGTGAATGACAGACTGAACAGTATATCTGGGTACCTCTCACCAGAATTGTTCAGATGCTGAAGTTGAAACTTGATGCTTAACCTTGAAGCCGAGCTGGAAGAAGAAGGTATTGCTGCTGCTTGCCGTCATTGAAATCTGAAAGCTGCCGTGTCTGTCAAGGACTGATCCAAGAGAGGACCTGGCTACGAAACCTCTCACCGAGCTATGAGGGAACATCGTGCAGAAGCTGATCTTCTTCAAGGTGCCCTGGAAGTCAGTCCTCAAGAGGCTGTCGACTGGAGACGGGATCCGCCGAAAATCATGAAGTAACGCACCAGGATGTGAAGGCCGTCAACGACCATCACTGTTGACCGAGGTTTGGTGGATCGCTGTAACATCATCCCTTGCCATCACCGTCGACTGTTTTGTCCCGTCGGAAAAAGTCAAGGTCGCCGACGAACCGAGGAGAGTCCGCCGGTGGGTTTCCCTCCACCTGAAGTCCACAAAGACACCAATGGAGATCCGAAAGCCAGCCGTGGTCAAGTCCTGATCGTCGACGCCAAAACCGACAACAGAACGGCCTTGATGGGCCTATGTTCTTCATCGATCATCTTTGCGGCAACAAAGTCTTGTCATCGAGATGCACCGCACATCTCATCTTCACAGGACGTCCATGACCGATCGTCGACGAGCATCGCAGAGATCAAAGCTGCTACCTCAACGACAGTGTTCCCATTTCTTTGAGGAGTATTGATGCTTGTGGCTCCTGCTTTAAAGGAAGTTCACCCACAAGGAACTTTGCTAAACCAGGTACATTGGGGTAGTAGAACATTTTAGAAGGAAACCAGACTAATTTAAACATATATGGGCTGGGCTTGTTGATGCACTTTATTTACAGGTTGCCCAGGTGGGGGATCCTCATACAGAACTGTGTCTGGTGGTAGGGACCCAGTATTCTGCAATTGTTTAAACCAACTTGTCTTCCTCCCTATGTATATTGTTGATTCACTTTACTATTTGATGTTTATGCCATTGAAACCGTCAGCAGTTGGTGCATTTTAAAGGAGTCAAGAGTTAACTGTGGTACCACTTATACATTGTACATATTTATCATATTAGTATTGCCAAAGCACACAGTGGTTTATATATATTTGAACCTTATTTATATAAAGTGCTGTGTTATCACATAACATAGTGTGTGGGCATTCCTTTGTTGGGTGCTTGGAGACTACACTTTACTTAAGAACTAGTCTGCATCACCTCCTTAGAGCTTTAGCCTTGATTGCTCGTCCATTGCTACGACATAGAGAATCTTGGCTGGGGTCCTCTGTGCTTCTACTCTGATATATAGAGGGCAGGCGTACAGACCCCCCCCCCCCTCTAGTCTTCACACCCTCACTAGCAAATTAATTCTCTCTTCACTGTCCCTTAGGACACAGAAATTGTGGCAGTAATTACCATCCGCTTTTGAGGAGAATTTTGAAAAGGAACACCATGCCACTTGGCGGCGACTGCATTTTGTTGAGGTGTGCAACAGTTGCATGGGAAGTACTTCCATATTAAATCTGAACACACAGTGCTTGTCATGTCGTTTTTTCACTCGCGTGACCGCAAACCAGGCTTAGTGCGCCATTCCCCCTCTGTTTTAGGACTACAGCATCAAGGCCACCATGTAGCACTCGTAATACACGCAAGAACACTACGAGGACTGCTCGAAACCACTCCATGAACTTACACAAGTTGTGCTTCATTCTGGCTCACTGCTATCGTTTGTAGCAGGATGTTTGCTTTGGAGCTGTTATTTGATTTTGCATAAGTTCAGCTCACTGCGCCACACCACTTCACGTGTGTGCCGGATCACACCAAGTGCATACATTTCCCAATGCGGTTTTCAACCCTGTCTCAGGAATGAAAGCTGTGAGCACACTAATCAGGTATTTATCTTCATCTTTGATTTGATTTGATTCATGTTTTCTTTACATTTTATTGGAGGGCATGTTTACTAGTGCTTCAGGTTCACTTGTAGGCCTTCAAGCTAAAGGTGTTCCCTGCATTGCCCCAGAAACCACTGGTTGGGCTGCCAGGCTGTTTCTCCAACACAGAGTGCCCCTGCCCAGAAGACCCCTCCATGTGGAAACCCCCTCTCCCCGTTCTTGGCTCACTTTTAGGGTAAGTGCGTACCTGGGGAATTAGGACATTATTGATTGATAGTATCTCATACTTAAGCAGTTTTTAACTCTCTTGAACCAGATTTTTGTCTGCTTCCCCCTAAGGTTCTTTTCTCTGCCCTGAGGAAGGCCTTATTGGATGCCAAGCAGTCGCTGCGCTGAAACGTGCTAACGTGCCCACATTATAGGAACAGGGCACTGTTCAATCAACATTTCGATGTACTCGTAGGATGACTAAGTGCATGGATACTTGTGTTCCATGCTTAATAGGGGTATTATCAATACTTCTTGAAGCAAATACCTACATGAATAAGGTTTAGAAAAATGATGAACTAATCTCAGATGTATTTTGTCCCACCTTGTATATTGTAAAAGTTGTTTTGCAAACTTGTTCACCAATTGTTTTTGTGTATATTGTTTAAGTCACCGATGCATATTCAAAATCTGCATGTAAACTTAAATGAATACACTCAGTAAAACGTATATGATCATCTACTTCAGTTTTACAATTTAATGCAACAGTGCTTTTTTAAGTCTTTGTTATACTATCGTGACACTATGCACGAGATTGCTTAAAATAAATAGACTTTAAACAATGAATTGCGTTGTTTTCAGCGTGAATCATACCTTTTTGTAACTCACATCTTGTTCAAACATATGACAGATAACGACAAGATTGACTTCAGTTCAAATGTAAACAAACTATTTGTTCTGTCTTTTAACCCATTAACTGCTAATGTTTTTTCCTCCCAGTGCTAGCCCCTTTTTTGGACATTTCGGTATGTTGTAATCAATTCCTTGTAACTTTTTTGTTACGCGTGATATCCTGTCCACATTTGCACCCTTTTTGCCCCCATGAAGGTGGTCATAATGCCACCAAGGATTTGTGGTCTGCTATAGTAGGGTGTAAACAATAACATAAAATTGCAAACCTTTGTGTTTTTTCAGAAAATGCCAATAAAAGGAAAGAAGCCCGCATTTTGTTTCTTGTAAGAGCTAAGAACAAAAAGTGTGCAGTTGTGAATTCGCCATCTAACTAGCTTTCAAGAACAGGTTGGGTGGAGAAAAAAAAAACATACTTTTCATAAGTGTACTGTAAGCACGCAGAGGTACAAGTCTGACACAAGGGTGGCATGAAGATTGGCATAAACCTTTAATGCTGACAAAATGAAGACAAAAACACTAACTTTCCCTATCACTAGGAGGGGTTTCCCTGCCTCACCTAAAAACTGAGGACTCTGTCAGGGTGTCCGTTTAAATGATATAGTCCACCGTCTTGTGTCAAAAACCTATCTGTCAGATTCCGTATTAACAATCTGAATTTCAAACTCGTCAGTCCCACTTCCCTCCTCTGACTCCTCACCTGATGAGCTTGAGTCTGTAGAGTATTGCTGAGCCTCACGATAATGGTAGCCGGCGGAGGCGGCATCCCAACCGCGGTGGGAAGCCACAGCGGTCACTAGTGAACAGCGGCCTCTGCGGCCCCGTCACCACAGGAGGGTGAAAGTAGGGGAAAAAGCCAAAGGCGTACAAAAAAAAAAACCTCTTGATGGTCCAAGTAGTAGGCAGGGGAGGTGAAGTCGTAATCCAGGAAGCGCCGGGAGCTTGTGGTCCAATGAAGGAGGGTTGCGGAAAGCAGCGGAGTCCGGAAGGGACCCAGAGAGCCGTAGCTGGGAAATAAGCAGAGAGGAAATGAGCGAGGAAGGGTAAAAATGGAGGAAAATAGTGGAGGCAGGGAAAATGGGAAACGACAGGGGTCGTAATGAGCAGAGAGATCAGTAAGAAAACACAACACAGCGTACAGCAACCAAGAGCGAGAAAACACACAGTTGCAACGCGCCGTTTGCCAGGAAGACGCGGAGTAAGTCTTCCGGCAATGGCTACGTCACAATGTAGAGAAACGTGCAAAGACTAGACCGTTACCAGGGAAAGAGAAAAAGCACATGTATTCTCTAATGTCCACTCCATCGGAACTACCGCCACAATCTCCATGCGGGGATCGCATGACAGTATGTCCCCGTCTGAAAGAGACTCCCCCTAGTTTTCCCGGGTGAGAGGTGTGAAATCTGCGGAGAAGTCTAGGGGCATGCACATGAGCCACCGGTTCCCATGAGTCTTCCGACCTAGGGTAACCTTTCCATCCAATTTAATATTCTAGCCGCCCTCTATGGTATCTAGAGTCAAAGATGTTGGAAACCTCATATTCTCCGTCTTCAGAAGTGGCTTCTGAGATATCCTGCAAATGGCCGTGGTTCGATATCGAGAGTCCATGAGATGAAATAAATGGTTTGAGTAGTGAAGAGTGAAAAACCAGGTGGATACGTCTAAGATTGTGTGGAGTTGAAGCTTGTAGGAGACATGGTTAATTTTGGCAAGAATAGTAAATGGTCCCAGATATCTGGGAGAAAGCTTAGAGGGATGTGCCTAACGAGGGAGGTATTTGGTGGATAACCAAACTCTTTCTCCGGCCTTCCAATCTGGGCCCTGCTGCGATGAGCATCTGCTTGTTTTTTATTAGCTCTGGCCGTATCCTGCAGACTGGAACAAGCTGTGGTATGAGCTTCTTGAATGGCAGAAAGAATGGTTTCTATGGCTGGAAGATGTGACTGAATGGGAGTTACTGGAAGTATACTTCGTGGGTGTAAAGCATAATTGTAATAGAATGGAGACATCTTAATGGCAGAGTGTTTGGCATTATTATAAGCGAATTCTGCAGTGGGTATAAGCTCTACCCAGTTGTCTTGTTGTTGGTTACAGAAACATCTTAGGTTTTGTTCTAGGGTGGCATTTGTCCTCTCAGTCTGGCCATTTGTCTGTGGATGAAACCCCGACGAGAGAGCTCTTTCAATACCCAAGTGTTGGCATATGGCCTTCCAGAATTTTGAGACGTACTGGGGCCCCCTGTCTGACACAATCTAGTCAGGCAGCCCATGCAAGCGAAAAACGTCTCGCAGAAATACCTGGGCCATCCCCTCTGCGGAAGGGATCTTGGATAGTGGAGAAAAATGCGCCATCTTGGAGAAAGTATCAACTGTCACCAGGATACAGGTGCATGCGTCAGATGGAGGGAGATCAACTATAAAATCCGTAGTGACAACACTCCAGGGTCGCACCGGTGCTGTGGATTGTTCCAGAAGTCCTATGGGTTTGCCGGTATGATATTTGGCTTGAGCACAAATAGGACACTTCTGAACGTACCCTGTTACATCCTTACGCATTTGAGACCAGAAACAGGACCATTGAACTAGGTCTAACGTTCCTGACACTCCTCTGTGCCCAGCCATACGAGTATCATGACAAAGAGTGATGATCTTCTTTCGGAGGTCGTTGGAAGGCAGGTAGAGTTGGCGTCCCCGAAACCAGAGTCCATCCATTAACTGGAAACCCTTGGGAATAACTGTTTGTTCCATAGCGGTAGCTTGTCGGACTTGTTGTAGGAAAGTGTTAATCGTGGCAATATGGACATGATCGGGGAACATACGTTCAGAATGTGAAAATGGGGACGTGTCTTCCTTCCTTCTAGACAAAGCATACGCCAGAATGTTCTGACTACCCGGTACATAGGTAATGTGGAAGTCAAACTGAGAAAAGTAATGTGCCCACCGAGCTTGTCTGGAATTTACACACTCCATTGATTCTAGGACCTTTAGATTTTTGTGGTCCGTGCGAATAGTAAAAGGGTGACTACCTCCTTGGAGAAGATGTCTCCAGACTTCACAAGCTTGTTTCATTGCCAATAGTTCCTTTTCTAAAACCGAGTAGTTTCTCTGGCTTGTCGTTAAGGTTTTAGAAAGATAGGCTATGGGATGTTCTACGCCTTCGAACGTTTAAAGAACAACTGCTCCAATTGCTGCTGCCGAGGCGTCTGTTTCGATAATGAAGGGTTGTGATTGGAGAGGATGATGAAGAATGGGAGCCGAACAGAAGAGAGTCTTTAGAAATGTGAAACTGTCTTCTGCCGTAGCTGACCATAGAAATGGAGATGAGCTCTTCTTTAGGAGTAAAGGGGAAGTACCACTTCGGAGAAGTTCTGAATAAAGCGACGGTAGTAATTTGCCAATCCTAAGAATCTTTGGACTTCTTTCACGGAGTTCGGTGATGGCCATTTCAGGATTGCGGTTACTTTCCAGTCATCCATAGCTACCCCTTCACTGGAGAGGATATATCCTAAATAGGGTATGGTGTTCACTCCAAAAACGCATTTTTCCAGCTTTGCCTTTAGATGATGTTCTTGCAAACGGCTCAACACATTAGAGACATGGGTAATGTGTTGATCAGGATCTTTGGAGAAGATAAGGATATCATCCAAATATATTACCACTGATACAAACATCATGTCCGAGAATAAGCGGTCCATGAACCTTTGGAAGATGGCTGGTGCGTTGACTAATCCAAAGGGCATGACCCGGTATTCATACAAACCGAATGGAGTGCGAAATGTGGTCTTCCACTCATCTCCCTCACGAACTCTGAGGAGATGATACGCACTTCGCAAATCCAGTTTGGTAAAGATTTTGGCTCCTTGCACTACCTCCAAAATGTGAGAAATAAGAGGCATTGGATACCTGTCTCGTATGGTGACCTTGTTGAGACCACGAAAGTCTATACAAGGTCTTAAATCAGTAGAATCCCTTTTGGGAATGAAAAACAATGGTGCCCCTGCGGAGATTTAGAGGGTTGGATGAGACCATTCTGTAGATGATTGTCCAAATAAACTTGAAGTTCTTTCTTTTCAGTGTTGGAGAGAGAGAACATGTGCCCAAATGGTACCAGGGCTCCGGGGACCAGGTCAATGGCGCAGTCTTCTGGTCGATGAAGAGGAAGTTCCAATGTGGGTTGTTCTTGAAACACCTGCTGATAACGATGATATTCTGTTGGTAGGGCTTGAATCCCAACGGACATTGATGCGGTTGAGTTGGTAGTTTGTATATTCACTGTATCCGTAGGTAAACCAAAATGCTTTTGGCAATACTCTGACTCAAAAGCAAGATGGTTGTTGGTCCAATCTATTCTGGGGTTGTGACGGCGAAGCCAGGTTATTCCCAGAATAATTGATAATGTCAAAGGTAATTGTCAAAGGTAATTGTCTCTGTATGTTGAAAGATCTGGAGGTGTAATGCCCCAGTAGAGTGTGTAATGAGCCCCGAAGATAAAGGAGTACCATCAACCCCTTCCACCTTCAGGCTTCTCCAGGCGTGTGATCCCTTTGTCGGTGGCCCAATGGACATCCATAAAATTGCCGGCTGTACCGCAATCGAGTAGGGCCAAAACTTCCTCCCATCTCCCTTGAATGAGCAGTTTAACGCCTATCACCATGAGACGAGAATCTTCAGCCTTGTCTTGGGTAGGTGAGGATATTGCAAGTGAAACATAGGGACGAGTGGTTGTTTGAAAACCTCGGAAGTTGGTCCCTCTCAACTCCAAGGATGTTCGTTTCCCGACTTGCGTACTGCTAATTCTTCACAGTTTGTAATCAAGTGTTTGTCGGATGTGCAATATGCACATAGTCCTCTCTCTCGACGGCGACATCTTTCTTCGCTGGTGAGAGGTCCTCGGGTGATTCCGATCTGCATCGGCTCCTCTTTGGGGTGAGTAGAGGAGGAGAGAAGGACATTGGGTTGGATACCCTCGATAAATGGCCGAGATTTGTATTTTCGTCTTTCATTCTTTCTTTCCGACAAACGGTATTCAACCTGGAGAACCGCAGAGAACAATTCTGAGAGGGTTGGGGGCCTTGACATATGAGCAAGCTCATCTTTGATTTCTTCTTTCAGACCCCTTCTGAAAATTGCGTATTGAGCCTTCTCTGGCCAGTCGGCCAAGGCAGCCGACGTCTTGAAATGAGATATATAAGCCAAAACATCCATAGAACCCTGGTGTGCATCAAGAATCTCCTCACAAGCTGTAAACGAGATTTCTGGACGTTCAAAGGTCTGTTTGATAAGGGTGCAGAAATCTTCATAATCCTAAAGAGCGGGTGCATCACTTATGGCTAGTGGAGTAACCCACGACTAAGCGTTACCCACCATGTTTGACACCATAAACCCTACTCTAGCCTTGCTTGTGGCAAAGAGAACGGGTCTGTATGTGAAATACAGTTTACAGGAATCGAGGAATTCAATGACCTTCCTTGAGGACCCGTCAAACTTGCCAGATGATAAAGGCATCGTGGGCAATTCGGGTATCTGTGGATTTTCTCTAGTGGTCATCAATTGTTTGAGCATTACGTTCTCAGCCTTTAGATTCTGAATTTCTTGAGAGACAAGTTGTAGAGCTTGATTCTCTGTTTTCAACGTTTGGACATCTTGAGAAAGCTTTTGTATGGCCCCAACTAGTTCCTGGATCTGTTCGGGGGTAGCCATTGGGCGTTGCAAGCTGTCAGATTCCGTATTAACAATCTGAATTTCAAACTCATCAGTCCCACTTCCCTCCTCTGACTCCTCACCTGATGAGCTTCAGTCTGTAGAGTATTGCTGAGCCTCACGATAATGGTAGCCGGCGGAGGCGGTATCCCAACCGCGGTGGGAAGCCACACCGGTCGCTATTGAACAGCGGCCTCTGCGGCCCCGTCACCGCAGGCGGGTGAAAGTAGGGGAAAAAGCCAAAGGTGTAAAAAAAAAAACCCTCTTGATGGTCCAAGTAGTAGGCAGCAGAGGTGAAGTCGTAATCCAGGAAGCGCCGGGAGCTTGTGGTCCAATGAAGGAGGGTTGTGGAAAGCAGCGGAGTCTGGAAGGGACCCAGAGAGGCGTAGCCGGGAAACAAGCGGAGAGGAAATGAGCGTGGAAGTGGAAAAATGGAGGAAAATAGTGGAGGCAGGGAAAATGGGAAACGACAGGGGTCGTAATGAGCAGGGAGATCAGTAAGAAAACACAACACAGTGTACAGCAACCAAGAGTGAGAAAACACACAGTTGCAACTCACCGTTTGCCAGGAAGACGCGGAGTAAGTCTTCCGGCAATGTCTACGTCACAACGTAGAGAAACGTGCAAAGACTAGACCGTTACCAGAGAAAGAGAAAAAGCCTGTGTATTCTCTAATGTCCACTCCATCGGAACCGCCGCCACAATCTCCATGCGGGGGATCGCATGACACTATCTGCTGCCATTGAACTAATGTACAAAAATACAAAAATAATAAGTCTTCAAATGTTCAAAACGTTAGATATTGTCACGCCCTTGGAGTATCTCACAACTCCTTCCTGACCACGGAAGCCGAATGGTAGTCGACCCTCCCACTTTGGTTGGCACGAGTTCCTGATTCTCGATAACCAATAACTTTGAGGCAGTTAATGAAGGGAATAGGATTAGGGAGAAGACCTGGATAGGGAAGGGGTGGTTAGGAAGACCGGATAAAGGGTTAGGGTAGCTTGTGTTGGATAGGTATTGGGTTTTTAGGGAAAAGGCATATGATACAAACACCTTGCGGGACCAAGCCAGCTGAGACCCCTTTTGCCATTGACTCAACGTGTCACTTCTTAATTAGGAACACCACACAGCTGTAATCATCCTCCTTCACACTCCTACTTAATTAGGGGTGTGACCCCCTCGTGAAATTCCAGCCTATACACATTGCGAAGCAACAAACGTTAGCACAGCTAAGCAGTCACAAGCAGTCACATGGAACCCGACATATCAACGTTAGCACAGCTAAGCAGTCACATGGAACCCGACATATCAACATTAGCACAGCTAAGCAGCCACATGGAACCCGACATATCAACGTTAGCACAGCTAAGCAGTCACACGGAACCCGACATATTAACGTTAGCACAGCTAAGCAGTCACATGGAACCCGAAATATCAACGTTAACACAGCTAAGCAGTCACATGCAACCCGACATATCAACATTAGTACAGCTAAGCAGTCACACAGAACCCGACATATCAACGTTACCACAGCTAAGCAGTCACACGGAACCCCACATATCAACGTTAGCTCAGCTAAGGAGTCACATGGAACCCGACATATCAACGTTACCACAGCTAAGCAGTCACATGGAACCCGACATATCAACGTTAGCTCAGCTAAGCAGTCACATGGAACCCGACATATCAACGTTAGCACAGCTAAGCAGTCACATGGAACCCGACATATCAACATTAGCACAGCTAAGCAGTCACACAGAACCTGACATATCAACGTTAGGCGTAACCCACGTGCTGCTCCAGACACTGAGCATCATGGAATTTGTTGTTCAATGCAGTCCGGGGAGCCAACACACCACACCTCCAGGGCTTATTAGCCTGTGTGTGGCTCTGACCGCAACACTCCCCATGCCATGCACCAGCTCCCTATTTACTCAGAGATATCTTGGGGAATGTCTCCCTTCCCCAGGCTGTCTTCTTATTTCCAGGACAACCTATACAGCTCAACAATGGTTATCAAACTCCAGAGTTCACTGAACGTTCACTACTTCTTGTTTGCCATAGTTCTCACTAGGGCGATCCGTAAGGCTTTCCTTAGTGTTGTTGAGCAGGGAACGACTCCCTCCCTTCTGGTCTCTGAAATGTATTGATAGGGGGATGTCTTCCTACCCCAGGTTTCCTTCTCAGTTCACTCGCTGTTGTGTCCTCTTTGGACGGTTCACAATTGGTTTAGGAATGTCTCCATTCCCTGTGGCCTTTCTTCTGCTCCTTTTAGAGTTCAACAATTGTTGGGGGACTGTCTCTCTTCCCCTGGCCTTTCTCAGACCCTTTATGCCATTCGACATTTATTGTGGGGGAATATCTTCCTTCCCCTGGCCTTTCTCAGACCTCCCTTGCACAGTACTCCCCTGCCTGGTACTCTGACTATGAAGAAGAAGTCAGAGGGTTTTCCTGCTCGCCTCACATCTCGGTTCTTCAAGTTTGCCTTTGCTGCACCACCGACCTGCTTGTGGCTCCCAGAGGGAAGGCTGATCAACCTTTCCAGTCCTTCCCATTTTATGTCCAGTTACTCACTGATTGTCCATAGTGAATACAGTACTATTTCTGTTTCTGCGGGGGGCGCTCTATCGCTCATGCGCTTCTTCTTCATCTTGGTTTGTCTACATGACTTACAAAGGTAGTCCCTTTTCTTCCTTGTATCATAAATGGTTAAGGTGGTTGGATTATCTACCTTGCATAAGTACATGGAAGTGTGGGGGACCAAGCTACCATGCCCAGGGTAAGAGGATGAGGGAGATTGTAACGGGGTGGATGGATACTGCATGTGCCCATGATTTCCTCCATGCACCCAAGCGGGGATCCCTCCCCATGAGATCCTCCCACTGAGCACCAGCCCCAGGGGGACTATCGGGTAGTGGTCTCACCGCCCAGGCTTCATGGGAAGGCACTCCCCCTAACGAAGCATTGACGACTTCCTGGGATTCATCACATAGCACCTGGGGGCCTCCATCTTCATTTGGAAAGTTACCCAGGAAGTCCATGTTCTCCTGATGGCATTCTGATTACTGTGGGTTTTTGGAACTCTCAGGCCAGATCCAAATAGGGGTATTGATTTTAAATTCCTCTTCTATCATTGTATCTATGGGGTAATACTTACTGGGATTTTTATTCATTTCTGCAATGATTTTTCCAAATTCGGGAATATCTATATCTATAATTGTTTCCTCTGGGAGTCTGATCACTATGGTAGAAGGTACACACGTTTCTCCACCTTTAATCTTGATGTTAATTGGAGTTCTATGATATACCTCTTGGTCTACGTGTACAACAGATGATCTGCACTGGACTTCCCCTTTTCACTTTATCTACAGATACTAGGTCAGCCCCAACCACTGAGTCTACTAAAGCTGAAGCAGGGGCTCCGTTCACTAAGACGGGTTTGTGGGTTATAAAGGGGACAGGAAAACAGAGACATTTGCTAATGGTCCCAATGTCTGGATCTTTCTGATGACCTAGACTCTCCCATTCTTCTCCTGCCATCCATCCTACTTCCATAGGTTTGTCTTTATGAATCTTTTGGGCATTGTCTAGCCAGGATGCTCCCAGTAACTACCTAGGATTTCACCGGATTCTCAGTGGGATGCTCCCAGTAACTACCTAGGATTTCACCGGATTCTCAGTGGGATGCTCCCAGTAACTACCTAGGATTTCACCGGATTCTCAGTGGGATGCTCCCAGTAACTACCTAGGATTTCACCGGATTCTCAGTGGGATGCTCCCAGTAACTACCTAGGATTTCACCGGACTCTCAGTGGGATGCTCCCAGTAACTACCTAGGATTTCACCGGATTCTCAGTGGGATGCTCCCAGTAACTACCTAGGATTTCACAGGATTCTCAGTGGGATGCTCCCAGTAACTACCTAGGATTTCAGGGGGAGAAGGATTATGGGTAGCTGGTCTGATGTCTTTCCGCCCTTCAGCATGAGCTTGGGAGGTGTCAATAGCAGTGTTCCTAGTGGGGTTACTCAGTGTAACACTGCTCTTTGCAATGAAGGGGGAAGGCTATTAGACAGTTGTTCAAGGGACAGTGCTTTGTTGACCTCGGGGAGAGTCTTTACCCTCAGCCATCTGGACATGGTGTTTTACATTCATGCTGTCAGTAAAAATGTCCCTTTGTCCCACCCGGTGCAATAGCCCTTGCTTGATATCATAAAAAGTGGTAGTGCCCAAAGGTTTCAGTGTTGGTTAGGAAGCCTGAAGTGCCCCACTGTAATGACTGGAGGGTGGGTATCTGCATCTCTATCCCCTATATGGCAAGGTAAAGGCGCAGAACACCTCAGCCAAGGTAGATAATGGTTGAGCTACCAAGGCTTAAGCTCTCAGAAGGGGAAGCAGGAAGGTTCTTAAGGACAGCGTTTCGCAGAGCCAACTGTCACGATGCCTGCCCCCGGGAAACCAGACCAGGCCCAGCAACCCCAGAAGCAGGCATCATGCCATTTGGAGCAAGCCCAAAAACCCCAGCTAGGGGCTGTTTGGGTGCAGTCCTGGCGCCTATGGTGCCAGGCTCATAAGAATAGTCCGTCCTGGAGCCATGGGCGCCAGGCTCATAGTAGAAAACCTACCTGATGCAGGCCATGCTGCAAACTTACCTGATGCAGACCATGCTGCAAGAAGCCACAAGCCAAATGAGGCTTAGGAGGGACTATTTTACCTAAGGGACTACTTTTTACTCGGGTGGGGCTGTGGAAGAATACTTACTTGGGACTACTTCCAAGGCTATTTAAACCACGACCGGACAGCAGCACACGCTTCGCGTTATTCTGCATCCAGCAGCATAACGCTCACCGTGCCTGCAGCAGCTTCCAGTCTTCAGCCACGCCCGCCTCGAGTCCGGAGCTCCTGGAAACAAGAAGAAAGAAGGAGCAAAGGTCAGAACAGGAGTTTTACCTTTAATCCTTACCTGAATCCTGATCCATCACGCCACGGAGCTGGAGAAGAAGTCTTTAAAAACGCCTTACTTCGCATCCTGCAGCGCCGCGCTGTACTCACCTGCCTTGCAGCACTTCAGCATTCCATCACGCTCTTCTCCATCTCGCGGCCGCTTCCGAAACACCTAAGGAGACAAAAACATCAAGGTGAGCCAAGGGGATACTCTAAGACTGTACAAGCTATCCCCCAAGACTTACCTGATTTACCACAGGGGGTATTTACTTCATTTCGGGTCGGCACAGCCTCCGCTGGATCACCGCCGTGCCGCGGCCCCAATGTGGAAACAACAGAACAGCAAGGCGCAATAAGGGGAAACTGATTTTTTCCCAATAGACTTACCTGGTTTTACCGCTGGAGGCATCAATCCCCAAGACCTCATACCACATCAGCGCCTGAATGGGGGAAAAGCCACATGTTATACATTGACACCATTTTATTGAACTGAGCCGGATAATATAAACCCTTACCTGCATCTTACCGGTTGCCACGTGGAACTCTTCATAAGGGCAATACAGCAACCTAAAAGGAATTGGACAGAGTGAAGGTCAGACGTGTTTTGAACTCTTACGAACTACAGATTTACGCCGTCTTGCCGGCATTCTTTGAGTCAATACCGTTCTGGAACTCCCCAACTCCTCCACGCCAGTGAAGAAACTGGTCATCTACGCGCCCCTGCGCTCGAAGCAGGATGGAGAGCTCATCTTTCCAAACCATCAGGTGAGAGCATAGAGGGAATCCAAAAGTGACCTGTGGGAAGAACTATGGGAGAGGGGAAGGTGGGGTTAGCGCTCAAACTCCACAGGTAGTTAATTCCCTTTCTCCATTACAGAAGGATATTCCTACGAGTCAAACAAATGAAGCTGGGTGGGCCAGTCCAGTCCATCATCTCGGCACTACGCATCTCACTGGTGGAAACAACAGCTGGCCAGTTCAGATCGACACCCCCATGGGAACCAGGTGAGCGTAACAGAACGCGAAGCCTACCCACAAATACCCACCTGGGCGTTATGGAGACCTCAGAAACCGATCAGTTGGCCCAATTATTAGGGGAACTGAGGGCCGAAGTGCATTCCGCCTGCCAAGAAACCAATGCCCTCAGGAGAGAACTGATTGTATCAAAAGAACGAACAGATGATCTGGCCAGACAACTATTGCAAAGCCAGGGTGGGCAAACACCCCTACTAAGACTCAGGGCAAGTCCAATTCCTGTACCATCGAGTAACCCGGTGCACATAAACCTACCAGGAACCGTTCCATTGGCTCCTCCCGAACTTTTTGCCGGAGACCCTAAAAGGTTCGCCGAATTTATGAATCAATGCCGCTTGCACTTTTTATGCAGACCTGGAGCTTTCCCAAATGATCAAGCCAAGGTAGCCTTTGTACTGTCATATCTCAGTGGCAGTGCAGCGGATTGGTCCATTCCACTAGTCAATCAGGATGACCCAATTCTTCGGGATTTCCAGGGTTTTCAAACAAGCATGGAAAGACTATTCCCCCGACACTCCCAGGGACAGGCCCTGGGTAACAAACTTTTGTCCTTGCGGCAGGGTAATCAGAATCTTCTATCTTACATTGCAACCTTTAACAGATTAATAGTGGAAACCGGATGGCCTGAGGTAAAGCAAATCACATTATTCCATCGAGGGCTTCGGGGAGAACTCAAAGATGTCTTGGCCCAAATCGTGAACCCGCCTCAAGACTGTGCAGAATACATAGACTTAGTGGTCCAGTTAGATCACAGACTTCAAAACAGAAAAGGCTGATCGAGCCAAGTTTGAGAATAGGGTGTTGGTCAAGACCCACGTTAGTCCCAAGGGAACAGATGCCTCAGAACCCATGCAAATCGGAGGGGTTAGAGGACCCTTAACTCAGAAAGAAAGAGAAAGAAGATGGCAAATGCAATTGTGTTTATATTGCGGGACTACTGGTCATTTTCTACGGAACTGCCCTGTAAAACCACCCAAGAAGATTGTAGGAGCAGCAGATAAAAACCATTTGGAACCTGACTCGGGAAACGACCACGCCCGACAAGCGTAGAGGTCCGCTTGCCGAGCTTGAAGAAGGACACTCAGACCTTGCATTTCATCATACCAATGGTCCTTGTAGATCCATCGCAGCCATCATGTATGCACGTGGTAAAAGCATACGTTGATAGCGGAGCCATAGGAAACTATGTGGACTATGAATTGGCTTCCAGGATGAATCTACCTCTCACCCGAAAGACCACCTCAGATGTCATCACCACAGTAGATGGAATGGAAATTGCCTCTGGGCCCGTAACTCATTCCACGGCAGAGATGACATTGCTGGGTCAGGATGGGCACCGAGAGGCAATGGTGTTTGATTTAATCAAGGCCCCACAGTTTCAAATAATACTGGGGATACCTTGGTTGGAAAAACATAATCCCTGTATCGATTGGCGAGAGAAGAGAATAACCTTCCCAGAATGTGCGCACACCTGTTACCCAAAGAAAACACTAAACGCAGTCCTGGCCCCAGTAACCCCAGCCTCCGTGCAATTACCTGCAGAATACCAAGACTTTCAGGACGTCTTCCAAAAAGAACAGGCAAACACCTTACCACCTCACAGATCGTATGATTGTCAAATAGATCTCATACCCGGCGCACAACCCCCTTGCAGCAGGATCTATGCCCTTACGGAGCCTGAAAACCTTCACCTGCGCCAATACTTAGACCAGTACCTTGCTAATGGCTTCCTTCGCCCGTCCAAGTCCCCTGCATCTTCAGCTTTGTTCTTCGTGCCCAAAAAGGAAGTTGACCTCAGAACGTGCATAGACTACCGCGCAATGAACCAGATAACCATTAAGAATCGATAACCATTGCCTTTGATCCCTGAACTACTAGACCAGGTGAAGGACGCTTGCATATACACTAAACTGGACCTTCGGGGGGCATATCATCTGGTACGTGTCAAAGAGGGCGATGAATGGAAGACTGCTTTTCGCACCAAGTACGGGTTATTTGAGTACCAAGTGATACCTTTCGGACTATGTAATGCACCAGCAGCCTTCCAATTCTTCATGAATGATGTCCTTCGAGAACTTATCGACATTTGTGTTGTCGTTTATATCGATGATATCCTAGTATACTCCTTATCAGAATCTGATCATGTGAAACACGTCCGAGCAGTCCTAGAGAAGTTACGCCAGCACAAACTATATGCTAAACTGGAAAAGTGCGTCTTTCACGCCACAGAAGTGGAATTCCTTGGGTTTATTCTGACCCCGAGAGGGATCAGGATGGATACGCTTAAGGTGGACGCAATTCTTAAATGGCCTTCGCCAAGTTCAGTCAAAGGAGTACAAAGCATGCTTGGCTTTGCCAATTTTTACCGCAGGTTTATCCCAGACTTTTCACACATTGTACATCCCATTACAGCACTCTTGCAAAAAAATAAATGCTTTGTCCGGACAGAAGAAGCCGAAAACTCCTTCCAAGAATTAAAAGCGAAATTCACATCTGCCCCTGTATTAAGGCACCCGCGTCCTGAGCTCCCATACATAGTGGAAACTGATGCATCTAGTCTAGCCATGGGAGCTGTCCTATCTCAAAAGGACCCCGAAACTAACTAGCTTCACCCAGTGACATTTTGGTCTAGAAAGTTTTCAGCTCCCGAATTAAACTATGCCATTACCAACAAGGAGCTGTTAGCCATCAAGTCCGCCTTCAAGGCTTGGCGGCACTATCTACTTGGTGCCAGGCATACCATTACAGTCCTCACCGATCACCGAAACTTGCAATATCTAAAGACAGCCAAGGCCCAATCTTCGCGCCAACTCCGTTGGGCATTGTTCTTCGCCGAGTATGATTTCGTGATAACCTATCGACTAGGTTGTAAGAATGGTAAAGCAGACGCCTTGTCCCGAATTGGAATGGGAGAAGCAGAAATGACCCTTGAACCTGTACCCATAATTCCCAAACAGAGGATTCTTGGCATGACAACTGTACAGACACTGGAGGACATTCAAGGGAAGATCCAACAACTCTTTGATCCTATTGCCTTACAGGACTGGGCAAGGAAAGGCCCGGAATACTCTGTCACCAATGATTTGCCTTATTACCAAGGGCGGCTATTTCTGCCACGAAAAGAACTACAAGAGCTAGTCATTTCCCATGACCATGATACCTTAATGGAGGGACACCCTGGTATTGCAAAAACTGAAGCTAAAATCAAGAAACAATTCTGGTGGCCCACCTGGCGAAAAGACATTAAGTTATTTGTCATGTCTTGTGGCATTTGCGCCCAAGACAAAAGTCAAAAGAAAAAACCAGCTGGACTATTACAACCTTTGGACATTCCACCTACTCCTTGGCACACCTTGTCCTTAGACTTTATCACGGATCTACCCCTGTACAATGGTTTTAACACCATTTTAGTTATTGTGGATCTTTTTTCCAAAATGGCCCACTTTATTCCTTTAAAGGGAATACCTTCAGCTTCAGCCCTGGCCAAAGAGTTCCTGGAAAATATAGTTCGCCTACACGGCTTTCCATTCATGTTGATTTCGGACCGGGGCAGTCAGTTCATTTCACATTTTTGGAGAAAATGTGGCCAACTGGCGCCGATAGAAGTTAGGCTTTTGACCAGTCACCACCCTCAGACCGACGGTCAAACAGAGAGGACCAACCAGACTCTTGAACAATACCTGCGTTGTATGCTACATCAGTCTGAGGGTAATTGGAAAGACATTCTTTGGATCACCGAGTATGCGTACAATAATTCTGTACACTCGGGAACTGGACAAAGTCCTTTTTATACCATATATGGACACCATCCTCGAACCTCGGACCTTGATTCGCCCCAACACTTAGAGATGTTATTACACAAGCCTTTAAAGAAGTAACTGCACATTTACGAAAAGCTAAGGAAAAATACAAGAAAGATGCTGATCAGCACAGAAGTGAAGCACCGCAATACCAGATAGGGGACCAAGTATGGTTGGCCACTAAGCACATACCACTCAAGGGAACACGGACCTTTAACCCTAGGGATTTGGGACCTTACTCTATCAAGGCCATTATCAACCCAGTGGCCGTCAAGTTGGACCTACCTGCTCATATGCAAATTCATCCCGTCTTTCACGTGTCACTTTTGAAGCCAGTGCAACCAGGAACAAGGCTAACCAAACCACCAGATCCCATCCTCATAGACGGGGAACCCGAATTTGAAGTTAAGAACATCTTGGACTCAAAAAGGGTGAGATCAAAACTCTGGAACCTAGTGACCACGTGCATGCACCTCAATTGGTGAGGAGATTCCACCGAGATTTCCCAAACAAACCAAAGCCAAGGGGAAGAACGACTTTAGGAGGGGCCTTGAGGGGGAGTGCTGTCATGATGCCTGCCCCCGGGAAACCAGACCAGGCCCAGCAACCCGAGAAGCAGGCATCATGCCATTTGGAGCAAGCCCAAAAACCCCAGCTAGGGGCTGTTTGGGTGCAGTCCTGGCGCCTATGGCGCCAGGCTCATAAGAATAGTCAGTCCTGGCGCCATGGGTGCCAGGCTCATAGTAGAAAACCTACCTGATGCAGGCCATGCTGCAAACTTACCTGATGCAGACCATGCTGCAAGAAGCCACAAGCCAAATGAGGCTTAGGAGGGACTATTTTACCTAAGGGACTACTTTTTACTCGGGTGGGGCTGTGGAAGAATACTTACCTGGGACTACTTCCAAGGCTATTTAAACCACGCCCGGACAGCAGCACAGGCTTCGCGTTATTCTGCATCCAGCAGCGTAACGCTTGCCGTGCCTGAAGCAGCTTCCAGTCTTCAGCCACGCCCGCCTCGAGTCCGGAGCTCCTGGAAACAAGAAGAAAGAAGGAGGAAAGGTCAGAACAGGAGTTTTACCTTTAATCCTTATCTGAATCCTGATCCATCACGCCACGGAGCTGGAGAAGAAGTCTTTAAAAACGCCTTACTTTGCATCCTGCAGCGCCGCGCTGTACTCACCTGCCTTGCAGCACTTCAGCATTCCATCACGCTCTTCTCCATCTCGCAGCCGCTCTCCGAATCACCTAAGGAGACAAAAACATCAAGGTGAGCCAAGGGGATACTCTAAGACTGTACAAGCTACCCCCCAAGACTTACCTGATTTACCACAGGGGGTACTTACCTCATTTCGGGTCGGCACAGCCTCCGCTGCATCTCCGCCGTGCCCCGGCCCCAATGTGGAAACAACAGAACAGCAAGGCGCAATAAGGGGAAACTGATTTTTTCCCAATAGACTTACCTGGTTTTACCGCTGGAGGCATCAATCCCCAAGATCTCATACCACATCAGCGCCTGAATGGGGGAAAAACAACATGTTATATATTGACACCATTGTATCGAACTGAGCCGGATAATAAAAACCCTTACCTGCATCTTACCGGTTACCACGTGGAACTCTTCATAAGGGCAATACAGCAACCTAAAAGGAATTGGACAGAGTGAAGGTCAGACGTGTTTTGAACTCTTACGAACTACAGACTTACGGCGTCTTGCCGGCATTCTTTGAGTCAATACCATTCTGGAACTCCCCAACTCCTCCACGCCAGTGAAGAAACTGGTCATCTACGCGCCCCTGCGCTCGAAGCAGGATGGAGAGCTCATCTTTCCAAACCATCAGGTGAGAGCATAGAGGGAATCCAAAAGTGACCTGTGGGAAGAACTACGGGAGAGGGGAAGGTGGGGTTAGCGCTCGAACTCCACAGGTAATTAATTCCCTTTCTCCATTACAGAAGGATATTCCTATGAGTCAAACAAACGAAGCTGGGTGGGCCAGTCCAGTCCATCATCTCGGCACTACGCATCTCACTGGTGGAAACAACAGCTGGCCAGTCCAGTCCATCATCTCGGCACTACGCATCTCACTGGTGGAAACAACAGCTGGCCAGTTCAGATCGACACCCCTGTGGGAACCAGGTGAGCGTAACACCAACACAAATGAATGTCCACACACTATGTTAGGTGATAAAACAGCTTCTTTTTACAAATTAAGGTTGCTGCCGCATATACATACATAATAACACTTTGTACTTTTGAAATACTACACAGATAAGGGTAAATATATGCACTGTATGTGGTACCACACAATACTTAAATTCAGTAATAATTGTCCCAACTGCAGGCAGTCTTAAATAGACAGGAGCATTCTTCCGCAAGGTGTAACAGCATAGATTAAGGAAGAAAGGCAGGTTAGGTGTGAACAGTGGCAGAATGCTTTCTTTAGAATAGATAGACAATTCTGTGTGAGGATCCCCCCACCTGGTCAACCTGTAATGGAAAAGTTAGGGAGTACCTTATCTTGTCTTTTACAGCCTAGTCCAAAAATGTTCAAATAATGATGTGCTTTTTTAAAAAGATTCTACCACTCCAAAGAACCGGAGATGCCGCAGGAGTACAGGATCCCAGATGAATCTGGGACCTCTGGGTGACTCCTGAGGCGGGAATGTGCTCTTCCGCGCCACAGTCCTTTGGGTGTCTTGTCAGGCGAAGTGGCAAATTGGCAATGGTCTCACCTTTACTCGACAGGATCCTCGAGGATGGATCCCCCTTTAGAAGGAGTCACTGAGGTGCTGTGATCAAGAAGAAAAGAAGGATCCAAGTACGTTCGTAAAGGCAGCAGTTTCAGTCTTCACGGTGCTCTGCTTTGGACAATTGCTACTCCGGCTGTAGACGTCCAGGGAAGGTGAAACTTGCTGTGGGATCCTGAAAGGCTTGGACCATGAAGACAAGACCCTTGGCCACCTTGTATGACCCCTAGCAGCGATGGGTGCATAGGTCACTTTTGGTGCTGGATTTTAGATTACATGGTTTATGACTTTTGGTTCTTCGGTGCTGCAGCTGTAGCACAGACCTCTGGATGGCTTCTGAGAACATGGACTCAGTGGACCACGACCCTTCATCAGGTCTGGATTCTTGGGATGACTTTGTTTGCTTCTGGTTGTGAGAAACTTTGTGGGAGAATTCTCAAAATGTACTAACTTCCCTTACCTTTTGAGACCCCCAGCAACTGTGCTGGGTTTCTAGGATTTGATTTTTCTACCTGGGAAGGGTGACAGCCTTTTTTCCCACTCTTCCATGTATTTTGATGTGTGATTTACTTTTGTGTTCTTTGGTTATGGTGTTTTAAACAAACTCCCTGGCATCATCTTTTTCTGTGTGTCACACAGCACACTTCAGTGCAGTGGCACAGGGGTGTCTTTCACACTCCCCAATGTTTAAATACCTTCTCTGGGACTGACTACTGTCTCCCAGAGCATGTAAAGTTAAATTGACTTCACTAGTCTCTTTATATTTACTGCTGACCCAGCACACACTATCTTCCTATAGAGTGCTGGAGGGGTTCTCTAGCTTCCCCTGAATCAAAACACTCATGTAACGTCAAATGTTACCCTTTCCTACTTTAAATGGCTGGTGGCAGTGGTTTAGATTAAACTACCATGATTTTTCCCGACCGCTAACAACGGCAGCTAAAAATCAGGTCAGCCATGTTTTTCAAAATGGCTCTCAAGACCTATCTGTAAAAACAGACTCTGGTCGACTTTTTTTGCCATTTCTTTTAGGAAAGGTCTTTCTTGTGTTTGTCTCTATGCGCCAAACCAGGTTTGGTCCCTTTGTTTGTTGGCCTCTGGTGGGCTTCAGTGCTGAAGACCTCCTCTGGCGCTAGGGTGGACAGCATGTTAGGGAGGTGCCCGAAACTCCCTGTGCTTAGTCTCCTAGGAGACCTGAATGCACTCTGGTGTGATTGGCCAGCAAGGACAGCAACCCTGCTGTGTGAGTGACAACCAGGCTGGAATTAATGGAGGAAAACTGTTTAAAAGCAGGTCTCTGGGACTTGGAAAGCAGAATCGACCACTGGAATGAAAGAACCAAAGATGAGCTGAAGGAAGAGGACTGCTGCAACTCCTGGACGACTGCTGAAGCCCTGCTGCAGGTCCGAATTGCCTGAAACTCCATCGACAGAGAAGCCCTTCAAGGTTAACTTCTTCCCTTCAGTTTGGTGGGAACAACCAACTCATAAACCACCTGGACACCGTCCCCATCTGGCTGAATTTTCATTAGAGTGCTGTTGAAAACCAGATAGCCAGAGGGAAGGAAGCCAGATTGTGGACTTTACGGAACTCACACCTTAAACTGACGTCTTGCTAAAGCTTTTGGCTTCTTCCCTGGGCAGTGCAGGAACCTCACGACGTCCTCCTTCTTGTCCCCACAACTGAAGCTCAGGAACAGTCATTCCTTAGCTTTGCCAATTTTTACAGACGATACATGTCAGGTTTTCCTCCATCACAGGCCCACTTACTTCTCTCACCAGCCCTTGGGTTCCTTTCCTATGTACGGCGGTGCAACAAGACACCTTCGAAAAAATGAAAGCTGCCTTTACTTCCGCGCCAGTGTTACAACACCCCAACCTCCCATTTGTTGTGGAGGCAGACGCATCCTCTTATGCTATGGGCGCGGTTCTGTCAAACACCTGCCAGACAACTGGTCGCTTGCACCCTGTGGCTTTTCACTCACGCAAATTCACTACGGCAGAGACACATTACACAGTTACGGAAAATGAACTAGTAGCTATAAAAGAGGCCTTTCAGATCTGGAGGCATCATCTCTTGGGAACAAATCACCAGACCACAGTTTACATTTACCACCGTAACCTGCAAGACCTGCCATCCATGAAATGTGTCAATAGTAGGCAAATGCAGCGGCATCTGTTTTTCTCTGCTTATGACTTTGTCATTAGGCACAGGCCTGGAGTCACACACGGGAAATCCGACGCCCTATCCCATTCCCCGGGGGGGGTGGTGGTTCGCTGCCAACATATCCTGAAACAATACTAAATAAATCACACCTGGTCTGTTTATGCACACCCTCACCTGACTTACTGAAGTCCATCCGATTCTGGACTACTACCCATCCTGAGCTGCTGTCAAACTGGGATTTAGTCTTGCGAGAAGAACTGCCTTACTTTCAAGAGAGCTTGTTCCTTCCCACCCCAGACACTCATAGTCAGGCTCTAGAGTGGTCCCATGATGCTCCAGTCAACAGCCATCTGGGCCAAAAACGCACATTAGGCTTACTTCATCGTTGGTGTTGGAGGCCTTCGATGCAGAAGGATGTCATCGCCAATGTCAATACATGCTCAATATGTGCTCAGTGTAAGAACAGGAAAGGACGCCCTCTTGCTTACTCCAGCGCTTGCCCCCACCACCAAGACCATGGCACACTCTTACCATGGATTTTGTTACAGACTTATCAAGGGCAAAGGGGTTTGACACAGTATGGGTGATTGTTGATTCTTTTACAAAAAATTGCCCGTTTCATTCCTTGTGCGGGTATTCCCACTGCCCCTAAACTGGCAGGGTTGTTCTTCCTGGAGGTCTTTTGTTTGTTTGGACTTCCCACAGTTCTCATATCCGATCGGGGATCCCAATTCACGTCAAAATTCTGAAGGGCTCTCACCAAGTTGTAAGGCATAGATGCCAGGTTTTCTTCCTCATATCACCCTGAGACGGATGGGCAAACCGAACGCTTAAACCAGGTTATTGAACAATACTTACATTGTCTGTCCCTTCAGAATCAACAGTCTTGGTATCAGCTGCTACACCTGGCCGAATTTGCCTACAATAATGCTCCCCATTCCTATACTGGCTTTTCCCCATTCTACTCTTTGTATGGGCAGCACCCCCGCACCCTTTCTATCCCTGACCTCTCAATATCCCAAACCCCTGTTTCCTCGGCTTGTGTTTGGGATCTATCCCTGGTCCATTCACAAACACTTACCCACCTTCGTGAAGCTCAAGAGGGAATGCTGAACGTCGCTAACCAGAAGCGCTCTCCAGTTCTGCCTTACGTGCCAGGAGACAAAGTGTGGTTGTCCACTAGTCATCTCCATTTGCCCGGTTCCCGTAAACTCCTCCCCCGATTTGTTGGGCCGTACAAGATTACCAGAATTGTTTATCCGGTGGCTTTCCGTTTGTCCCTTCCGTCTACTTGGCACATACACCCTGTCTTCCACTCTTCCCTCCTTAAGCCATGCCCCACTTTCATGAGATTAAAACTGCCCCCATCTCCCGTCGTGCAGGATGGGTCCGGGGAATATGAGGTTAATACCATCCTCGGTTCCCGTGTTTCATGGGGTCAATTGTATTATCTTGTTGACTGGTTGTCATGCACGCACGTTTAGGCACATTCCCTAGGCCACTGACTTCATTCAGGGATGGACATCATGTCACCCACTAGCAGCTACAGAGGTCTGGTTCACGGGCTGATGCACAGAGGTACACAATACGGCTGGGTCACTGGAGGAGATGGCAGTTCCCATGGCGCCTTTCGGAACGTAGAAAACATTCATGTGTTGCCATGACAACACAACGCATGTTGAAGAATCTTTTGTTGCAGGCACGTGACACAGCCTCACGGTATTCGGCACGCCAGGCCCATCATCACTCTTCCAGACACCGGAACGTGACATTCGTTTCAAGATCACGTGACTTGGGGGCCGTTAGGCTTTAAAACAGCTGTGCTAACGCTGAGCATTGCTTCTCAGCTGTGACAATCAGCGTATGGTGTTTTGTGTTTCGAATCTTGTCTACCTTGAATACTGACCTCGGATCACGTTATTTGGACTTCCTTTTGCCTTGCCCTTACCTGCTACTCGGCTACATCTATGGACTATTCCTAAAATCGACCTCGGATACTTCTTACGGACTGCTCCTGTTTTTTCCCTCTGGCATATTGCACTCGGACTTCAATGTTTATTCCTGTTTGGAATCCATGCATTCCGCTGAGGTTACTCTCAGTTCTTGCCTCAAGTTCTCAAGTTCTGCATCCACAGGTGCTTCCAGTGAGGTAACTACAATCTGCCCTTACAGGCATTCTCCGTGTTCTGCTGCTTAACCACTGAGGGAACAGGATAGACATCCCTGAACTTCCTGACACTTTTCAGGCACCTCCCAACACAGCAACCTGCATACCATCTGTTGGTAGGTGTTTCTTCTGTTTTTAACTCATTAGCTCACTGCACTTAGATTGTTTTGGGATTAACTTAACCTGCCCATTTCTCCACAGCAGCCACCCGGAGGGCCTGGTGTTCCTGTTCCTGCCACCTGTGGCCCTAATCCTCGAACAGCGAGTTGTTACTATCTTGCTGTTGGTTGCTTAGGGATGGAGGTATTCATACTTCACGCGATCTTCGTGTCTTGACAACTATATGGTGGATTTAGGCAACCCTAAGGAGGCTCCCAGAGCCTTTCACACCAACCGTCTAAAAGCTCATGTCTCAAGACCAGAAGTGGGAGCTTTGCTTCTAGCTTCAGCTCAGGAGGAGGAGAGTGAACCTCTACCTGACCTCCTCAGAGGCCAACCTTTGGATGAGAAAATAGAAGGAGTTAACCTCTCTTCTAATTTGACACCTGAACAACAGGAGGAGTGCAAGCTTCTGTTAAATCAGTTTGCCTCACTGTTTTCACTATCACCAGGCTTGACCCCTTAGGACCAGCATGATATTCAAACTGGTGACTGTTTACCTGTTAAAAACAGAGGTTACAGGATGTCAGATCATGTAAGATCACATATAAAGGAAGAGGTCAACATGATGCTTTATCTCGGGGTAATTGAGCCCTCTACTAGTACATGGTCTAGTCCAGTTGTTCTAGTAGCAAAGGCAGGATCCAAGGAGTTGAGATTCTGTGTGGACTATAGCGCTCTAAATGCAGTCACAAAGACTGATGCCCATCCTTTGCCAAGGACAGATATGAGCTGGTGGACAAACTTGGTGCAGCCAAGTACCTCAGCACATTTGACCTAACGTCAGGCTGTTGGCAAATAGCCCTGACAGACCATGCCAAGGAGAAAACTGCATTCTGAACCCCTGCCAGTTTAAGGTGATGCCTTTTGGATTAAAGAATGCACCTGCTACATTCCAAAGGATGGTTAATCTGAAGTTCTGAATGGGATGGAGGACTTCTGCATGGCATACTTGGATGACATTGCAGTGTTCAGCCCTACTTGGAAAGAACATGTTGACCACTTAGGATATGTTTTGCAGGCTCTTGAGCAGGCCCATCTGTCTATAAAGACGAGTAAGTGTCAAATTGGTCAGAGTAAAGTGGTCTACCTTGGTCATGAGGTAGGAGGAGGTAAAATCAGGTTATTGCCTAGCAAGGTACACACTGTACAGAACTGGGCCACCCCTACTACTCAAACCCAAGTGAGAGCCTTCCTAGGCCTCACTGGGTAATATCGGAACTTCATTGAGAACTATGGGACCATAGCTTCTCCCTTGAATGTGATCTCCTCTCCCAAATTCCCTAAAAAGGTCAGGTGAAATGAGGAGTGCACGCAAGCATTTGAAGGCCTAAAAAAAGCCGTTTGTCAAGCTCCTGACTACCACCAACCCTTCATTGTGCAGACAGATGCTTTAAATACAGGTATAGGTGCAGTCCTTAGTCAACTGGAAGAGAAAGGTATGGAGCACCCCATTTGCTTCATCAGCAGGAAGCTGAAGGAACCAGAAACAAGGTGGGCAACCGTAGAGCGTGAGTGCTTTGCTATTGTGTGGTCACTGAAGAAGTTTAGGCCATACTTGTATAGATCTACTTTTGATGGTCAATCAGCTTGCAAGGGTTCGATTTCATAATTGAACACAGGTCAGGGTGTCACCACCAAAATGCTGATGGGCTCTCCAGGATGTTTGACTGACTGGAGTAAGGAGATTAATCCAGGAGTGGATTAAATCCTCCTGTCCCTTAGTTTGGGGAGGCGAGTGTTAGGGAGGATTCTCAATATGTGCTAATCTCCCTTACCTTTTGAGACCCCCAGTAACTTTCTGGATTTCTAGGATTTTATTTTTTTACCTGGAAAGAGTGTTAGCCTTTTCTTTTCCCACTCTTTCACATATTTTGATGTGTGTTTTACTTTTGTGTTCTTTGGTAATGGAGTTTTAAACAAACTCCAGTGGCATCATCGTTTTCTGTGTGTGTCACACAGCACCTTCTGTGCAGTGGCACAGGGGTGTCTTTCAGACTCCCCAAGGTTTAAACACCTTCTCTGGGACTGACTACTGTCTACCAGAGCATGTAAAGTTAAATTGACTTTACTAGTCTCTATAGATTTACTGACCCAGCACACACTATCTTCCTATAGAGTGCTGGAGGGGTTGCTTAGCTTCCCCTGAGTCAAAACTCTCACGTAACAGTAAAATGTTACCCTAATCTACTTTAAATGGCGGATGGCAGTGGTTTATATCAACTACCTTGATTTTTCCCGACCGCTAACATTGGTAGATAAAAATCGGGACAGCCATGTTTTTCAATATGGCGCCCAAGAACTATCTGTAAAAACAGACTCTGGCCATCTTTTTTCCCCATTTCCTTTAGGAAAGGTCCTTCTTGTGTTTGTCTCTGTGCACCAAAGCAGGTTTGGCCCCTTTGTTTGTTGGCCTTTGGCGGGCGTCAGTGCTGAAGCCCTCCTCTGGCGCCTGAGTGTCTGGGGTGGATAGGATGTGAGGGAGGTGTCTGAAACTCCCTGTGCTTAGTCTCCTAGGAAACCTGAATGCACTCTGGCGTGATTGTCCGGCTGGCTGTCCGGCAAGGACAGCCTCCCTCGCTGTGTGATTGACAGCCAGGCTGGAATGAATGGGGGAAAAGTGTTTAAAAGCAGGTCTCTGGGACTTGGAAAGCAGAGTCGACCACTGGAATGAACAAACCGAAGAGAAGAGGAAGGAAGAGGACTCCTGCAACTCCTTGATGACCGGTGAAGCCCTGCTGCAGGTCTGAATTGCCTGAAACTCCGACGACAGAGAAGCCCTTCAAGCTTAACTTCTTCCCTTGAGTTTGGTGGGAACAATCAACTCGCAAGCCACCTGGACACTGTCCCTATCTGGTCGAATTCTCATAAGAGTGCTGTTGAAAACTGGATAGCCAGAGGGAAGGAAACCAGCTTGTGGACTTTAAGGCACTCACACCTTAAACCGACGTCTTGCTAAAGCTTTTGGCCTCATCCCTGGGCAGTGCAGGAACCTCCTGACATCCTCCTCCTTGTCCCTACGACTGAAGCTCAGGAACAACAAGATATGCTTGTACTGCCAGGAACAACTGCCTCAGCTACAGCTCTTCTTCCATACAAAGGTACTGTGCAAACGCAGTCCGGAAATCTTTTTGTCCATCGAGAAAGTGCGTGAAACTTTCCTCAACTACGAAGGCGTGTCCTTCCCTAAACATTCGTCAAACTTTTCGCCTAGCAAAATTCTTCTAATCTCTGTGGCAAAGGCTTAACCGTTATCTACCAGAACTGTGCTATTCTATACAAAATACTCTGAACAATTGACTTTGGCCCAGGCCTATTGAGAAGAATTGCTGGTTGTATTTAACTGACACCCTTTGCCCTGCCTATGAATGTATTTGGGCTGTCTATTCTTACAACCTTGTCTTTTCCCTCCCTTATTAAGTATCTGAAGTGCCATTTTGCTCTCACTTCATTTTGGAGCTAAACCTGTTCAGTTACTTACCAGTTGGATTTTTGTGGTGTATTAGTGTGTGATATTGAGCTGCTCTTGCTAGTGTAATGTTTTCGAACTGACTGAGTAAATAAATGTATATTCTTTTACCCAGAAACCTTGAGTAAGCGTTTACTTGAATCACTGTATGTGTTGGTCCTTTGTGTAACTTGCTCTACTGCTCACTTAAACTCTTGAGATAAGTTTGGCTGCTCAGCCATTGCTACCACTTTTCTGTGTAGTACAGGCTTGTACCAAAGGTGAAATTGTGCTTACACTTGTAGTCCTAATTGCATGTAGTGTTCCCAAAGGGTACCGTAGGTAATTCTGCCTAACAGGCTAGAACTGGGAAACTAGTTCCGCCAGCTCTTTTTAGGTTGTACCGGGGCACCACCAGGCTGGAAGTGTTGGTAGATCTTGTGATTCTGGCTTACCGTTTCAGAGTGAATTTGTCCGTGAGATATGGTGGGACGTGGTGGTTCAGAGCTTTTTAGGTGAGGCAGAAGTTTTTTAGGTCAATTTATTCTTGTATGGAGAGCCATTTCCAAAGCTTTCTTTTAGCCGAAATATGCTTTCTTCTTGGTATATTTAATGCGGCTCTGAGCGCATTATTTTGCATGACCTGTAGTTTGTGATTTATGGATTTGTTAGCTCCTAGTTATAGGCCATAGCAGTAGTCCAGTTTGGACTGCATAAGTGCTCGGGCCAGTGTGAAGCATCTATTGGAAGCCTAGTACGAAGCCGACGTGAAGGATTTCTGTTCTTTTCGGATGATTACAAATAAATGGGATTTGGCCCAATACACTTGTATCTTAAGAGGCTACTGGTGTGGTATGATCACACTAGCCCTGATTTGAGAAAGGCCACATAGGGCCGAAACACGTGTTATCAAGGGCGAATGTTTATTTTGGATTTTTCAAGTCTGGAAATTAATAAAATACAAACAACGTTTCACAACATTGTCCTGGATCTTTTTCTATGCTTTGGCATATTTCTATCATAGTTTATGACAGGTTTACCTTGGCTTACCGTCTATCCAGTGACCTGTGACAAGATTTTTTCTATATGTTTTGGAAATAAGCGGTTATTCTTGTCCCCAATTTACACTTGGATACAAACGACCGCGTTTGAATTAAATACGTAAGGAGTCGCCTAACTGAACAGCTGTAACAAGAAGCCCAGTTTTTCAAGTTTTAATCTATTGGAAGACAGTAGTGGTCTGCAAGCCCGGATCAGCTTGCCAGTGTAGGCGGTAGCTGAGGCAGTCATATTGATCTGTTTGGTTAGATTAGTATTAGCATTGAAGTAAAAACCGAGAGTTTTTACATTATTGCCTATGGGAATATTATTCCAATCAATGAGGATGCAACTGTAGTTAGGACTTAGTTTCAACAGGTTGTTGGGTGAGCCAACGAAGAGCAGCTCAGTCTTATACAACCAGGTGTGGTTTCCAAATCTATTCTGCCTGAGGCAAGGGGCCCCCTCATGGGATGTCCAAAGAGCAGCTCAAAGATGCTTAAACCAACACCCTCCTGAGGCACCTCTCTATAGGCAAACAGCAGGCATGGCAGGAGGAGATCTCATTTACTGCTTAGGGGCTCTTCCAAAGCACCCAAAATGCCTTTGAGACTTTTGTTAAATATCTCAACCAGACCATTGGTCTGAGGATGGTAGAAAGTTCAGAACGTATAAGCTACAACACATTCCTTCCACAGTGTTTGCCTGTACTAGACATGAAGTTGGTTTGTCTGTCAGAAATCACTTCCTTAGGAAAGCCAACTTTGGTGAAAATGCCCAGGAGAACCCTGCTAACCACCTTGGCAGTTATGGTCCAAAGGGGGTATAGCCTCAGGGTACCTGGTGGCATGATCAACCAGCACCACAATGAACCTGTGTCTACCTGATGTTATAGGGTCAAGGGGACCAACAATGTCAATGCCCACCCTCTAAAATATTGTGCCAACCACTGGCATAGGTTGCAGTGGGGCAATGACACTGCATCCAGTCTTGTCAGACAAGTGACAAGTGGGACAGGTTTTGCAGTGGGCTTCCACTTTGACTCCCATCCGAGGCCAATAAAAGTGGGCTGAGAGCCTTTGCTTGGTCTTCTTAGTGCCAAGATGACCAGCTAAGGGCACCTCATGTGCCACCTGTAACAGGAAGGGCCTGTAAACCTTGGGTACCACCAACCTCTTGACTGCACCAGGTTCAGCCTCGGTGGGTTGGTTTACCGAGATCTGTACGAATACAAAATGACTGAGTGTCATGGCCACTGGACAAGGGCCCATGTTTCTGCCAACTACAGGGTCCAAATGGATCCAGTCCTGGCGCCTCTGGCAGCAGGCTCATGCAAAAGTGTGCTTGGCACACTTTATTCCTAAGGCACATGCATCCAGGCCGGGCGTGGCAATAGGAGAACATTGGGGAGCACGTGCAAGAACCTCTGTGTGTGGCAAGGTGGAGCCACAAACCAGGGCCAAAGGGAGGGGCCGGGGCAGCCTATTTAAGGCCAACCCGCCCGCATCCTTGCGCTTCGCGTTAGTTTGCTTTCTGCAGCATAACGCTTACCGCTGCCTGCAGAGTCCTTACCTGTTTTCCAGCTCATCACCCCGAAGTGTGTCTTACCCGGCTCCAGCTACACCATCGCTGAAAGCGCATCCTACCTGGCTCCAGCTACACCATCGCTGAAAGCGCATCTTACTTGGGTCCGGCTACACCATCGATGAAAGCGCATTACCTGGCTCCAGCTACAACATCCCTGAAAGCGCATCTTACCTGGCTCCAGCTACACCATCGCTGAAAGCGCATCTTACTTTGGTCCGGCTACACCATCGATGAAAGCGCATTACATGTCTCCAGCTACACCATCGCCTGAAGCGCATCGCATCTTACCTGGTTCCATAGTCATCAGAGTTGGAGCGCATTCCTTACCTGTTCCGGACATCCAGCTACGCGGGAGCTTCTTCCATCCACCCTCTTCACTGAGTCTTCAATCCTACAAACGCAGACAGACCTTTGGACAGCCGCATCCCGCTTTACGTCGCCAGGCCATCCCTGCAAGAGAAAAGAACACACAAGGTTAGAAACTGCATAAATAACTTACGCTTGTCCGCACAACACCTGAGTCTTGCGTTCTTCCCTGAAAGCCAACCTACCACCTACTTGGGAGCTTCGCCATTCTCTTGGGCTTCATTGGAGCTCGCTCTAAACACCGCGACTCTGTGCAGTCATCTTCACACCTATAGGGGATAGAAAAGACATTGCAAGAATTTACGAACTATAATCATGGCAAAAACAACATTGCATTAGAACACGGACAATAATCATTGTTAAAAGACTCTTACCTTCCAAGTGGTCGGTTGCAGCCGGTCTGGGCCGCCACATCCACAGACCAGTAAAGCAACTAGGTCCATCCAAGGCGCCCCTGCTAATGAGAAGCAGGACGGAGAGCTCATCCTTACAAGAAATCAGAGGCAGTACCAGCAACCGGATCAGTCCACATTACAGCAGCTGGAGGAGAAAACCGATCCAGGGTAGCCAAGTCCAGGGAGGGCTCCAACCGTGCCTCAACGTCTCCCCAGAGACCAGGTTAACGTAACACTGAGGGAGAAAAAAAAACATTATTTTTTTTAAAATAACTTTCGGTGTTCTCTCCCATGGCCATTTCGGACCACCCGCTTCCCCGAGCCCCCATTACTTACCTTATTTACAATGTATTAATATGGAATCCTTCTGCTCTTACCAAGTGCTAAAGAGCACCATTTACAATGGATTCACATGGAATCCTCTGCTCTTACCAAGTACTAAGGAGCACAATTTACAATGGGTTCATATGGAATCTTCTGCTCATACCATGTGCTAAAGAGCAGCATTTACAATTGATTAATTCGGAATCTTCTGCTCTTACCAAGTGTTAAGGAGCACAAATTATAATGGATTCATATGGAATCCTCTGCTCTTACCAAGTGCTAAGGACCACAATTTACAATGGACTCAAATGGAATCTTCTCCTCTTAACAAGTGCTAAAGAGCAGCATTTACAATGGATTCATATGGAATTGTCTGCCCTTACCAACTGCTAAAGAGCAGCATTTATAATGGTTTCATATGGAATCTTCTCTTCTTACCATGTGCAAAGGAGCTGCATTTATAATGGATTCATATGGAATCTTCTGCTCTTACCAATTGCTAAAGACCAGCATTTATAATGGATTCATATGGAATCCTCTGCTCTTACCAAGTGCTAAGGACCAGAATTTACAATGGACTCAAATGGAATCTTCTCCTCTTACCAAGTGCTAAAGAGCAGCATTTACAATGGATTCATATGGAATTTTCTGCCCTTAACAACTGCTAAAGAGCAGCATATACAATGGTTTCATGTGGAATATTCTGCTCTTAACATGTGCAAAGGAGCTGGATTTACAATTGATTCATATGGAATCCTCTGTTCTTACCAAGTGCTAAGGAGCACAATTTACAGTGGACTCGTATGGAATATTCTGCTCTTACCAAGTGCTAAAGAGTGGCTGATTGCATATACCTCCTTTGAATTTCGTACCAACGTGGGTTGAGGGCAGGCTTTACTCTTAAGAGGGGCGTGATTATGATATCACTATTAGCCCAAACAGCAATAGTACATCAGTCCAAAACACAGGAATGTCCAATCAAGGACTATACAAATAGATATACTTTCATTAAGCCAATAAAATATCCGGAAGCATTGAGGTGGGGGAGAGCTGGGTGGTGTTCATGGTCTGCGGTTGACGATCAGTAAGATCGATGCAGAAAGTGCTCTTACTCATTGAGCTGTCCTCCTACCTGCCTGCCTGTAACATGCCGCCTATTCCTAACCAGACCCCAGGTTCACCCTTGTTTTTTAATATTGTATTTTCTTTCAATGGAAGAGTGTTGATATTTACTGGTTACAAAGGTCTTCCGATTTTTAGGCCAGTTGAAACATTAGAAAATGATATGTTCTCTTGTGATTGAGTTGGTGGAAAAGCATGTTTCAGTGTGATAAGTAAAGCTACCTGCAGTGCATTCTGTGGAGTATAGTGAGAAGAGATGTCTTCCGTTCTGCGCTGCACAGTATTTCCAGCCGGATAGCTCCATTGTCAAGCACTAGCCTCTGACATGTGCCCAGCCTGCGTGTGCCAGGTTCGAATCATGGCAGTGCCAGATAAATTCAGAACATTACATTGGATAATAGCTATATTTACAGCGCCGAAAAGCAAGACACGCCTGGAATGAAACATGCTAATCCTATATACTGGCATTGTGTACGCGGGATATATGTGGGGTTGTCAGTCTGGATGTGTACTGTGATTGCCATACTAAAAGCCTACCAACATTATAAAACTGTGAGTAGCCTTGGATATAAAGCTCAGTATGTACATTTCTTATGGGACTATACCTAGACTGTCAGACCCCAGTAATTATTAACCATTTAGTCAATCTGAGAGTTCATTGGCATTCAGCAAAATGGGGGATTCCCTTGGGGCTGCCCAACTGGAGAAATGCCGCAGGGAGTTTGTAATGTAGCATTAACTGTCTTTTCTTCTCAGACTGAGAGCACACTGGGTGTCAGTAGATTCTAAATATTGTGGCCTTTTGTAAACTAGGAGTATGCTGGAATTGCAGAACTTTGGAAAGAAAGCATAGTGACATTTGTGACACTAGCCGTGTGGTGGACTTGTGTCCTAGTGAACTAGGATTATGCTGTAATGGCGGCTGGATACACCTACAGAGGTACTGAAGAGCATGTGAGAGTACCTGTCTCTTTTTATATGGTCAGGAGTAGTTGGCGAGTACACTGTTAACCAGTGAGTAGACTAGGATTGCACATACTGGGAGTGTACTGGGATTGCACTTTGACTGTCCATTTGAGAGGACACCGAGATTGCCCGTCCTGGACATGTACTGGGATTGTACTTTGACTGTCCATCTGAGAGTACACTGAGATTGCCCATCCTGGACGTGTACTGGGGGTGCACTTGGACTGTGTAAGGAAGGCATGGTATCAACAGTATGACAGAAACAACTGAACACAGTTCCAGGGTGTTTATTAAACTTCAACAAGGGTATGATAAATGTCTATCTAAACCTAAATCTAAGGATGGGAGCAAGCTACAACCATCAAATAATAATAATGCAGTCCTAGTGGAGTCTTGTCAAAATAAAAGGGCCTATACTAAAAAACCTATTGCCAATCCTTACTTCTAAATACAAATGGTGTGGGGTGAAGTTCATGAAAAAGAAAGAAGTGTTCACAAAATGATGAATCCGAATAATAGGGCCGTTGGCCTCCCTTCCCCGTGTTTTCAGCACAGGGCAAGGCAGTTCACTCGAGCAAAGCGCACACTCTGGCTTCTCTGGCACATGGTTTCAGATAAATCTTCACAGTTCAGGACCTTCTGCATAGAAGCTCCTTTACTACATGTATGTGTCTAGACTCAAAAGGACCTGCTGTGCAAAAACAATAAGTAAACATTATTTTCCTTTCAAATGTATTCAAAGTTGGATGTTCTCCCTGGATTCCCCTCAGCCGGGCTCAGATCCTTTTCATAAGTTCCAAGTAAGATCCCCCTCTTCTGGTCTCAGATCCCTCTTTAAACCTAGTTCACATCTGATTGACGCTACGGGGGTGGAGATTGGTAGTCCCAGAAGCGACCTCCAGAAGTAAGCCTCAATTCTCGGCCATATTGACTGCGGTATGTTAGGCATTGCTTCAACACCATAGGTCACAGTTGGAATGACCTTCCTATTGTAGAAGTTGATCACTGGGATCATAGAAAAGCAACCACATTTCCTATCAATTGCTTTGCCTTGTGCCGACAAGTTTTTTAATGTTTTCTTGCAGTAGCCATTGCATAGCTGTATCTTGTTTTGAACTGTCGAGTGTCACTCCTAAGTACTTAAAGGCCCTAACTTTTCCAATCACTTGGTCTTCCAATCGCAATTTAAGTTTTTCCAGCTTCCTGCTGGATGATTCTATTGTCATGATTTTATTTTTCTCTTTGTTAATTTCTAAGTTGTTTTCAGACATGTACTGTTGTAAACTGTTCAGTTGCCGCTGGAGGCAATAGGTGTATGATCAAACAAGATTAAATCATCGGCATACATTAAACAACTGATTTTCATCTGTCCTAATTTAGGTGGGAAGGATCTTACTGTTGCTTCTGTGTCCTTCAAGTCTCCAAGTTATTCCTTTTTCTCACACTCAGCATCAGTTGGATAGCTGACAGAGACTTTCAAATAAGCGCCCACAAGGTGCCGGACCACTCTGTGTATGGTATCTTTTGTTGGCATCACAAAGTTCAAAATGTAAAGTTCAATTACGCCTTTGGTCACCTTGCTCTTTGCAAACGCCTCACACATTGTTCTCTTTGTACAATGTTGCCGCTTACAACCTTGGTTCAATACACAAGCTGGTTTGATATCAGTCTCCCTGACTCACCGGCTGTGCTGTCTTTTCTGATGCTGATTTGCTGTAGGAGGCAAGGACAGTACCACCACGGCAATTGCTCCTCCCTGCCTTGGTTATCGACGAGGGAGAGCCCCGGGTACCTCTGACATACCGCACAGGTTTGATCAGCCGTGGTTCCTGGTCTTCAGTTTCTTACTTTCTAAGGCTCATGAAAATAACGGTCTTTAGAGGTTATGGGTACTTCCCTCCTTGTGACTCTCTCTGGTCTTGCCATCTTTCTCCTTGTATTAAACCGCCATCTTGGAACTGCTGTTTCCTGGTGTGGTTTGCCTCGCTCAGAGTGTGCTTTGTGCACTGCCTTTAATCTGTGTGGGGAAGCATGAATGAAGTTAGGTGTGAGTAATAATTCGTAATTGCCTGACCTTGCCGGTCCATGGTGTTGGGACATGTCAGGTATACAGCTCTGGTGTTAGTCCGTTGTCGCTCATGGTGAACTGTCCATGAGATAGTGTTTGTGTTGGAAAAGGGGGGGGGCGGTTGAATTCCTATGTATCCTGGAAATTTACTGGGATTGAACTTTGACTGCCCATCTGAGAGTACACTGAGATTGCCCGCTCTGGACGTGTACTGGGAGTGTACTCTGACTGTCCATCTGAGAGTACACTCAGATTGCACATCCTTGACGTGTACTGGGAGTGTACTTTGACTGTCCATCTGCGAGTACACTGAGATTGCCCGTTCTGGACGTGTACTGGGAGTGTACTCTGACTGTCCATCTGAGAGTACACTGAGATTGCCCGTTCTGGACGTGTACTGGGAGTGTACTCTGACTGTCCATCTGAGAGTACACTGAGATTGTCCGTTCTGGACGTGTACTGGGAGTGTACTCTGTCCATCTGAGAGTACACCAGGATTGCCCATCCAGGACTTGTACTGGGAGTGTACTCTGACTGTCCATCTGAGAGTACACCAGGATTGCCCATCCAGGACTTGTACTGGGAGTGTACTCTGACTGTCCATCTGAGAGTACACTCAGATTGCACATCCTGGACGTGTACTGGGATGTTGCCAGACAGGTCTGTGCTATACATTCAGCAAAAGCAAAGTGTGGTAATGATCAGATTGGGATTTTAGGTGGACTCTGTATACTCGATTCTGCACAAAGGCCCATGCTGTAGGCATTGCTAATGCTTGTCTTTTTAGTAATGCAAATACTGCAGTACCTCCACGTCCCTCTTCCTCGTCCCAGTACTTACCTTTGAGTGCGTGCCACCCTCTCAGCAGCTCTTTTTCCAAGCTTTCTTCCTCTGCCTCCTCCCCTCCCAGGAGGTATTACCTCCTACTTACTGTGATGAATGCTTGGATGTCAAACCTTCTCCCATAGGGGAGGACCCTTCCCATGGGCCTGGGGCGGTGTGGCCACAGTCCAATAATCCCCCTTGGGGTGGTGCACTGTGGGGGGGGTCACATGGGGACGGGAAGGCCTTATGGGATGAGGGATGATCATCCAGGGAAAATAGGGTATCCAACAAACCCCCTTTACTAACCTCCCTCACCCTCTTTACCTTGAAGACATACATAGAGCTATGGGGGACTATATTACCCTTTATATGTATGCCTTTGAGGAAGAATGTTACAACACACACTACCTAATAACAAAAGTAGGGACTGTCCATGTGAACCACATTCTAAAACTGAGACGAAGAAGAGTAAGAACAACCTAAAAGGAAAGAGCAGCAAGTATACTGTGACGAGGAAGAGGCGAGGAATGATGAAGAGCACTGCACAGATGGTGCAAGAGCAGTATAGTCAATATGAACCTTATGTGTGTATGAAAACTGAGGAAGGACTCAAACCCAAGTCGAGCCCTCCCTGGAGGAACCAAGAGTTCAGAGAAGAAGGCAGTGGAGAGAAGGCAGACTGGGATGCCACAAAGTGAGCAAGCTGCCACAAGGAGGTTCTGGTGTGGAAGGACTGCTCCTTGAATAACGAGAACGAAGCTCCTGGTGTCCTGCAGAGACTGCAGACATGCAGAGAGAGAAGCACAACCTTTTGAAAGAAAGTTTTCCTTGTGGAGCTGCCACAAGAAACAGGTGAACGCTGACTGGTAATCAAGCACAGAGGTGGGCCAGAAACATCACAGAAACCTTACTACCGTGGACCAAATAGACAGGTACCCGGGTGTGACGGAAGGTGAAAAGGGCCCAAGATAATGGTATAGAAGCTGGGAACCTCGAAAGAAACAAGAATCATGGGTCTGGGACCCCGACACTTAGAATATAAGAAGCTGCAAAGGCCTCCAGGGCAATCATCACATACTTGCCAACATTCTGTGACCAAAAAGATGTAGGATTTTTCAAGTTTGAAAAATAATAATTCCCATAACAATGACATCACAGGAAAATACAAAACATACAAACAGCACAACATGAAAAGATGTTGAAATGTTAAAAATGTATAATTCGGAATGCTAACACCAAATTGTCAGCAGATGCTGGGTGATGGTGTTACACTCTGCCACTTGCTTTCACTGCTGGTTTGCCTAAGGGTTCAGTGGATTGGTCTGAGTGCAATCAAGGTAATCACCTACCAGTCCACTGTATAGACAGACTAATTATTGTGTTGCTGCGGGGTCAGGCGGAGGTTGGCCAATGGACATGGGGTGTGCTGCTGGTGAGGTTGTAGAACAGTGGGAATGAGCTGCTTCCAAGAGCAGGGGATCTGTATCCCGCCCCGGGTGTATGGTGAGGTCCTGCGTCGCAGCTGCATGTTTTGGGGAGGCCTGGTTAAGGGGCCTCCGCGCCCTTCCCTGAGGCTTTGATGGGGCTGTGGCGCTCGGCCTGCTCCCAGGGGTTTAGCCTGCTTCGGTCACGTTGGCTCTAAACATGGACGAGAGGGCAGGAGTGTCACGGCCTGGGGTGTGGCTTCTCCCGCTCTCTTGGGCTTTTGGGACTCATCGGTTATGTGTCCCAGTTGCCAGGCAACCGGGATTCCTTCTGTGGTCTTTACCAGACTGTGCAGCATAAATGGCTGCAGGAGTTCTTGTAGGGGACTCGCTGCAGGTCTTGTCTGCTGTTACTATGGAGAAAGACGCAGGAAGATTATAGTATATTGTGACGGGCGGCACGCTTCAAAGAACCACGCTGACTCTCGAACATCAGTTCAAGGGTGTTTATTTAAAATAGTTTGACAGGATAGCTGCTTTTCTCTTCTCTTGGGGTTTTAAGGGACTGCTCCCCTTCTGTACTAGCCCCTGTTTAACCCTCAGGGACTCCCAGGGATATGGTGCCCTGCTCACCCAGGGATATGGTGCCCTGCTCACCTTCTGTACTAGCCCCTGTTTAACCCTCAGGGACTCCCAGGGATATGGTGCCCTGCTCACCCAGCGATATGGTGCCCTGCTCACCTTCTGTACTAGCCCCTGTTTAACCCTCAGGGACACCCAGGGATATGGTGCCCTGCTCACCTTCTGTACTAGCCCCCATTTAACCCTCAGGGACTCCCAGGGATATGGTGCCCTGCTCACCTTCTGTACTAGCCCGTGTTTGACCCTCAGGGAATCCCAGGGATATGGTGCCCTGCTCACCTTCTGTACTAGCCCCCATTTAACCCTCAGGGACTCCCAGGGATATGGTGCCCTGCTCACCTTCTGTACTAGCCCCCATTTAACCCTCAGGGACTCCCAGGGATATGGTGCCCTGCTCACCTTCTGTACTAGCCCATGTTTAACCCTCAGGGACTCCCAGAGATATAGTGCCCTGCTCATCCAGGGATATGGTGCCCTGCTCACCTTCTGTAATAGCCCCTGTTTGACCCTCAGGCACTACCAGGAATATGGTGCCCTGCTCACCTTCTGTACTAGCCCCTGTTTGACCCTCAGGGACTCCCAGGGATATGGTGACCTGCTCACCTCCTGTACTAGTCCGTGTTTGACCCTCAGGGACTCCTAGGAATATTGTTTACCGGCTCACCTTCTGTACTAGCCCCCATTTAACCCTCAGGGACTCCCAGGGATATGGTGCCCTGCTCACCTTCTGTACTAGCCCCTGTTTCACCCTCAAGGACTCCCAGGGATATGGTGCCCGGCTCTCCTTCTGTACTAGCCCCTGTTTGACCCTCAGGGACTCCCAGGGATATGGTGACCTGCTCACCTCCTGTACTAGCCCCTGTTTGACCCTCAGGGACTCCCAGGGATATGGTGACCTGCTCACCTCCTGTACTAGTCCGTGTTTGACCCTCAGGGACTCCTAGGAATATTGTTTACCGGCTCACCTTCTGTACTAGCCCCCATTTAACCCTCAGGGACTCCCAGGGATATGGTGCCCTGCTCACCTTCTGTACTAGCCCCTGTTTCACCCTCAAGGACTCCCAGGGATATGGTGCCCGGCTCTCCTTCTGTACTAGCCCCTGTTTGACCCTCAGGGACTCCCAGGGATATGGTGCCCTGCTCACCTTCTGTACTAGCCCCTGTTTGACCCCCAGGGACTCCCAGGGATATGGTCCCCAGCTCACCTTCTGTACTAGCCCCTGTTTGACCCTCAGGGACTCCCACGGATATGGTGCCCGGCTCTCCTTCTGTACTAGCCCCTGTTTGACCCTCAGGGACTCCCAGGGATATGGTGCCCTGCTCACCTTCTGTACTAGCCCCTGTTTGACCCTCAGGGACTCCTAGGGATGTGATGTCTTGCTCACCTTCTGTACTAGCCCCTGTTTGACCCTCAGGGACTCCTAGGGATGTGATGTCCTGCTCACCTTCTGTACTAGCCACTGTTTGACACTCAGGGACTCCCAGTGATATGGTGCCCTGTTCACCTTCTGTACTAGCCTCTGTTTGACCCTCAGGGACTCCCAGGGATATGGTGCCCTGCTCACCTTCTGTACTAGCCCCTGTTTGACCCTCAGGGACTCCTAGGGATGTGATGCCCTGCTCACCTTCTGTACTAGCCACTGTTTGACCCTCATGGACTCCCAGTGATACGGTGCCCTGCTCACCTTCTGTACTAGCCCCTGTTTGACCCTCAGGGACTCCTAGGGATGTGATGCCCTGCTCACCTTCTGTACTAGCCCCTGCTTGACCCTCAGGGACTCCTAGGGATGTGATGCCCTGCTCACCTTCTGTACTAGCCACTGTTTGACCCTCAGGGACTCCCAGTGATACTGTGCCCTGCTCACCTACTGTACTAGCCCCTGTTTGACCCTCGGGGACTTCCAGGGATATGGTGCCTGGCTCACCTTCTGTACTAGCCCCTGTTTGACCCTCAGGGACTCCCAGGGATGTGATGCCCTGCTCACCTTCTGTACTAGCCCCTGTTTGACCCTCAGGGACTCCCAGGGATATGGTGCCTGGCTCACCTTCTGTACTAGCCCTCGTTTGACCCTCAGGGACTCCCAGGGATATGGTGCCCTGCTCACCTTCTGTACTAGCCCCTGTTTGACCCTCAGGGACTCCCAGAGATATGGTGCCTTGCTCGCCCAGGGATATAGTGCCTTGCTCACCTTCTGTACTAGCCCTCGTTTGACCCTCAGGGACTCCCAGGGATATGGTGCCCTGCTCACCTTCTGTACTAGCCCTCGTTTGACCCTCAGGGACTCCCAGGGATATGGTGCCCTGCTCACCTTCTGTACTAGCCCCTGTTTGACCCTCAGGGACTCCCAGGGATATAGTGCCTTGCTCACCTTCTGTACTAGCCCTCGTTTGACCCTCAGGGACTCCCAGGGATATGGTGCCCTGCTCACCTTCTGTACTAGCCCCTGTTTGACACTCAGGGACTCCCAGAGATATGGTGCCCTGCTCACCTTCTGTACTAGCCCCTGTTTAACCCTCAGGGACTCCCAGGGATATGGTGCCTTGCTCACCTTCTGTAATAGCCCCTGTTTAACCCTCAGGGACACCCAGGGATATGGTGACCTGCTCACCTTCTGTACTAGCCCCTGTTTAACCCTCAGGGACTCCCAGGGATATGGTGCCTTGCTCGCCCAGGGATGTGGTGCCCTGTTCACCATTCTCCTATGAACTCCCACTCTACCACTACTGCTCGCAGTCCTCTCTCACAAAAACACTCCACAGACCCCCTTCTTAACAATATCCTGTGCACTCCAAAACGCTATCACCTTCACAGGTCTCTCGGACATCGTCCATCTTCTCCTGTCCTCCCCCAACTAACCCACACTTGCACAGTCACACAGGCTAGGAATTATCGCTTACCTTAACCAATAGCTTACCTGGCTGCAGGTGCTGTGACAGGGGATGGCCAAGGCACGGCTTGAAAGGGCTAGTGAGCCCTACCCCTTTTCCAACATGGGCCCTGCTGGAGTCCCGGGATGCTGGAACTCACCAGGCCCTTAATTAGAATCCCTGGTGGTTTAGTGGGTCAAGTCCTCATGTGGCCTTTAATTTTTAATAATAAATCCCTTGTGGGTTAGTGGCAGCGTTTCTGCATGTTTCTGTCAGCTGGAACCGCGCTCCTTTGCTGGCCGGTGTTGTGAATTAGCATGGAACCCCTTTGGTACTGCGCTTCCCTTTTCCCATTCCCTTGCCAGTGCTGTGAAGCTTGGCAGCCTCTGTGAACGGGATGCCGCCGCTGCCTCGTGATTACCAGTATTCTGCTGTTGTGGCCCCGAGGCCACCGTTGCTGCCGGTAAGGAGGGTTGGGATGGGACATGCCTACACACAGACACAAGTTTGGGTAGGGTGGGATCCTTCCAGTGTGGGCTCCCTCCCCCTTACTGACCCGGCCTTGGATATGGACGCAGGCTCTTTCTCAAGACCAGCTAAGAGGAATCAGTCTGCTGCTGCTGCTTATGTTGGGGTTTCTAAAAAGGACTTCAAGGTTCTTTTTAAGGAATTCCTGGACAGCCAAGCTCCAAAGGCAGGGACGCCAAGTCATGGGCAGCCACAGTGCCTTCCTCTTCCACTTCTTCTTCTGATGCAGACTGCTCTTCTGATGATGAGAGTGCCACAGGGAGGTACCTGGACAGGGAAGATGTCCAACTGGTCCTGGAACAGATGGCGGTGGATAACATATTTATCCATGAGATTCAAGGAACAGATGGAGGTGGAGCAGGCTTTCAATCCCAAGTTTTGCCAATATAAGCATACCCCAAAGTTGGGCCTCCCTCTGATCTCTGACATTCGAAGTAAGATTATGCGGGAGATGACTAACCTGGAGCATATTTCCATGCCCTGCTTTATGGTGAAATTGTACCCTTCCAAGGGAGAGGTGTGGGTGATATTCTGGCAAGCCTGGTTGGACGTTCATCCATGTCAGCTGAAGAGGTGGTGGTCAGGCACCCAGTTGGCAAATTTGTGGATTCGGCTCTCAAGAAATCCTGCATGGGGTCTCATTTGGCTTTACGGTCCATCACCTATTGGTCCTTTGCAGTGAACACAGTGTTGGATGGGTTTAGGAAACTGAAGCAGTCCCTGGATGATGGCACAGATTGCTCCCAGCTCCTTGTGGACATGGAGCAGCAGACCAAGTTAATATCAGACCTTTTTTTATGATGGAGCCCATGGCACAGACATGGTCATTGGTTCAAGGATCTCTGGTAGGTGTCATTTGTGTCTCAGAAACTGGAAGGCGGAGGGGTCACAGAAGCCGGCAGCTCTGAAGCTTCCCTTTGAAGGCCAGAAGTTGTTCAGAAAAGCACTGGAGTCCAAAGTGCAGAGTGTTTAAGGCAGATAAACATGCAGGCAAATTGAGGAAAAAGCCAGTGCCTACTTCTGCTGGGGCTTTCGGCCTCTCCATAATTCCTGCACACCCCGTGGTCTCGGGCTGGTCGCAAGAAAACAGGCTCCCGGGGCCCGTCTGATGCCCTAGATCTCCACCCAAACCTCAGAAGTCCTGGCAATCATAGCTGGCTGGTGGGGGGAAGCATGGTTCACTTTTGTCGGGTCTGTGACTGCTTAGCCTCCACACTGGGGCCTGTTGTACAGTTCGCCTGGGGTACAGGCTGGACTATGCTTCACCTCCTCCGGAGTCTGGGCTCCGGGTGACACCTCTGCCAAGGGACATCTGTCAGCATTCAGCAATGCACATGTCCCTTCAATACTTTCTTCAAAAGAGGGCTATCATCCTGGTACCCACGGTGTAGAAGGGGAAGGGGTTCTACTCCAGGCTGTTTCTGGTTCCCAAACCCAGGGGTCTTTCCTCCGGTTCATACTCAATCTGAGGGGTTTGGATGCCATTCTCTGAGCATGACGATTCAGGGTGGAAACCCTGCAGAACATCAACCCGGCTGTACTCCTGGGGGACTGGATGGTGTTGATCATCCTGCAGGATGCCAAATACCATATAACCATCTACCAGCGCCATCAATGATTCCTGCAGTTCGCCATGGGAAGGGACATTGTCAGTTCCTGGTTCTCCCCTTCAGACTCAAATATGTTCCCAGGGTGTTCACAAATCTGCTTTGGCCAGAATTCCGGGTTACCCCTTCTTGGACAATTGGTCAGTTAAGGTCTGTTCCTGGAACCTGGCGCTCGTCCATCTTCAGAAGGTGTGTTGGGCTCTGACAAGGTGGGTATTCCTGATCCATCTCTCAAAGTCCCACCTGTCTCCTTCTCAGACGTTGCAGTTCATCGGCGCCCAGTTCTGCACTCGGGAGGGGAAGATTTCGTCTCTCAGGAAACTGGCTTCAGAAACTGTTGTGTGGCATTTTGCACAAGAACTGGACCACGGTCAGGGAACTGTTGTGTCTCCAGGGCAATATGGCTTCCTGCGTCATTGTGGTCCCTTGTGCATGGCTGCATTTGAGACCGTTGCTTTGCCAGATATTAACCCTTTGGAGCCCTGTGTCCCGTGTGTTTGGCTCCTTGCTCCCAATCACGGCTGCCCTGTGGATGGCTCTCCACTGGTGGTCCTTCAGGTCTCATCTCCTGAAATAGGGGGTCTTATCCCTGGAAGTGCCACTCTCTGGGCCCTGTGTTATTGGGTTCAGTGGACTCTGTAGGACAAAAGACAGTCCTCCAATTGGAATGAACTAGCGCCTTCCAGAGGGCATTGTTGTTCTTCTGGAAATCGATCCAGGGTAGGCCTGTTCTGGTTCAGACTGACATTCCACTGCCCTGTCCTGTGTGAATTATCATGGGGGGAACAGGATCCCAGTCCCTGGAGGACCTGGTATTGTCCATTGGCACCTGGACCGAGTCACACTTGGTCTCCCTGCAGGTGGTCCATGTACGGGGGTGGGCAGTACTACCACAGACTCAGCAGGGTGTTTCCAGTGTTGGGTGAGATTTCCATTTTGGGTTGCCTGGTCTCCTCCAGTGGTGGTGAGGGGTGGGGCGCTGGTCTCAAGGCTTTTGAAGGGGTGTCAGGGTCTCGTCCTTTGGGTCCTGTGGGGATCCTCCGTGGGACCTCCCTCTGGTCCTGTCTATGTTGCATAAGCCTCCCTTTGAATCCCTTGAGAGTATCGAACAGAAGTGGTCGACTCTGAAGACGACTTTGGCTGAGTGCTTGGGTGAATTGTGGCCCTTTTGTACAGGCCCCCATTTCTGGTGGTCAGGGAGGAGGGTCTGGTTCTGAAATGCGACCCTTCCTTTGTTCCGAAGGTCTCCTCCCAGTACCATCGTTGTGGGTCATTTGTTTTCTGCCTGCTTCCTGCTGTTGCACAATAACGTGGGTTTGTTTGTTTGTTTGTTTTATTTATTTGTAGAGCGCTCCGGACCCGTGGGTAGAAGGGCGCTTAAGAAGGCGGTTACAGGCATAACATATACATTACATTTACAAAGTACAATAATTTACAAAGCAAGGGTTTACATACAACAATTTACATATAATACAAGTATGGTTGCGGCTGTTAGCTTATTAGAGGTGGGGGTAAATGCTACTCATTGTTCAGTAACCAGCCAATAACAAGTTTCCTAAAGATCGGGAAGGATTCATTGGTTTTAATTATGAGTGGTATGGTGTTCCAGAGTTGGGAGGCTAGCACAGTGAAGCTCGTGCCTCCTGCTCTTTTTAAGGCAAATCTGGGCACTAGCAGGCATAAGGAGTTGGACGATCTAGTGGTTCTAGATGTAGGTTTTAAGGTGAATTTGTTGGAGATGTACGGTGGGGCTAGATTGTTTAATGCCTTGTAAGTGAGGCAGATAGTTTTGAGGTCAATTTTTTGCTGTATGGAGAGCCATTTGCACGCTTTCCTGGTTGTGGAGATGTGCTCACGCCTTGGGATGTTGAGTGCTGCGCGTAGAGCATTGTTTTGGAGAACCTGGAGTTTGTTGGTTACGGCTTGGTTGGCTCCAAGGTACAAGCTGTTGCAATAGTCTAGTTTGGATTGAATGAGAGCTCTGGCCAGAGTGAGGCAGCTGTCGGGGGATAGGAAGGGTCTGCTAGCCCTGATTAGCTTACCCGTATAGGCAGTGGCCGAGGCAGTTGAGTTGATTTGTTTGGAGAGGTTGGAGTTGGCATCAAGGTGGAAGCCTAAGGTTTTCACACTTTTAGCACTAGGGATGGTGTTACCGTCTATGATAATGTTCTTGTAGCTGGGACTGAGTTTGGACAGGTTATTGGGAGAGCCGACCAATAGAAGCTCCGTCTTCTCATCATTCAGGCAGAGGCCGTGGGTGGCCATCCATGCCTGAATGATGGAGAAGATTTCGTTGATCCGGATGACGTCCGCATTGTAGTTGCCTGAGATGGTGAGGAGAATCTGGGTGTCATCTGCATAGTTGGTGTAGGTGACACCCAGACGGTCCAATATGTCAAATAGAGGCTTCGTAAATATATTATACAGGGTGGGGGAGACACAGGAGCCTTGTGGGACTCCGCAGGTGATGGGGATCGGGTCAGCAGCAGCTGTGGTGGAGAAAACTCGCATGGTTCTATTTGCTAGGAAGGATTGTATCCATGCAGAGGCAGAGGAGGAGAAGTGGGCTGCGATAGATAGGTGGTTGCATAGTATTTCGTGGTCGACTAAATCGAAGGCCGCTGAGAGATCTAAAAGAAGTAGGATTGCTGCATTGCCTTTGTCTTTGATTTCATCAATCTGACTTTTGAGGTCAACCAGAGCGGTTTCAGTACCATGTTGAGGTCTGAAGCCAGATTGACGCATACCTAGCAGTTGGTTAGATTCCAGGTACTCCTGAATCTGGATGTAGGCGACTCTGTCCAAGATTTTTAGCAGAAAAGGGACAGTGGTGATTGGTCTATAATTAGTTGGTATGGCTGGGTCTAGGGATTGTTTTTTTAGGAGAGGGAGTACCCAGGATTGTTTTAGGTTGTTGGGGACAGAATTGTTATCGAATGAGAGGTTGATTAGCTTGGTGATAAAAGGGGAGAGGTCTCTGGCCGCGTCTTTTATTATTTGGGCAGGGCAACTGTCCCCTTTGCAATTAGAAGGTTTTAGGGAAGTAATGATTTTTTGGACTTCTAGGCTAGTCACTTTCTTAAAGGTGAAGTCTATGTTGGCTTTGTTGGGTGTCGGTGGGCTTAAACTGGGGTTGGTGGTTTTGTTGCTGAGGAGTTGTTGAAGTTTGTTCTCAATTTTGGTCTGGAGCCCTGTGATTTTATTGTTGAGGGCATTCTGGATGCTGCTGCACCAGGGTTTATCTTTTGAGCAGTTTTCTGGAGGGGGATTGGGGTTTTCTAGCTCCTTTAGAATTTTAAATAGTTCTTTGGTGGAGGAGCTTGCCTGGTCAATCCTGACGTTATAGGCATCTTTTTTGGTACAAATTATCTCGCTTTTGTATAGCGTGGAGATGTTTTTGAGATTGGATTTGTTTTCAGGTGATGGGTTGGTTTTCCATAGTAGCTCTAGTTTAGCTTTCTTTTTCCTGAGTAGTTTGAGTTCGGGAGTGTACCACGAGTTCAGGTGGTTCATTGGTTTGCTTTTGCGTAGTTTCAAAGGGGCAATGGTATCAATGGCGGTAGCCATGGAATTGTTGAAGGTGTCAACTAGTAGGTTAAGGTCAGCCTTGTCCGGTAGAGCGTTAAGGGTGGGTAGGACCAGAGGTAGTAAGGCTTCGGGGGTAATGTTGCGCTTGTTTCTGGTTGGGCAGGCTGGAGCCAGGGGGCGTTTCTTAGGCGTGGCCCGGTTGGTGTGAATTTCGAGTGGGATAAGGTAGTGATCTGTCCATGTAAGTGGTTGGGGGGCCTTGCAGGTGGTGTTGCAGTTGAGAGTTGCTACCCAGTCGAGAATCCTGCCTTTCTGGTGGGTCGGTGAGATACTAAGTTGTGCGAAACCGTGCTCAGTGAGGGCGTTTGCTAAGGATGCGGCTGGTGCGTCCTTGGGGACGTCATACCCCAGATTGAAGTCGCCGAGGATGATGGTTTGTGCTAGTGGCTTGGAATTTTCAGTGATGAGCGCTGCAATGTCTTCTTCAAAAGTTCCTGGAGGGCCTGGGGGTCTGTATATAAGGTGTAGTGTGATCGTACTTGTGGGGGAAGTTTGTAACTTGATTGTGAGTAACTCGCAGGATTTAAGTGAAATGGTGGATACTAATCTACAGCCTAGCGGCGATTTTGAGATGAACGCTACGCCTCCTCCTTTACCATTGGGTCTGTCGGCTCTGAGGATGGAGTAGTTGTCAGGAATGGCTAACGACAAGTGCGGTCCTGAGACCTCGTGTAGCCATGTTTCCGTTAGGGCAAGGAAGTCAAGATCATATGTTAGAATGGTGTCGGCAATTTCTGTGGGGTGAGCGGGCAGGGATCTGGTATTGAGTAAAGCTCCTTTTAGGGGGAGTGGGACGGGCTCATTAGGGGTCTTTAATTTCTTTTTGGCTTTGGTTTTGAGTTTGGCTGGGTGGATGCTAATTGTAAGGGGCAGCCTAGTGCCTAGTCTGTTGTTGCGGGCAGAGAGTTCAGGGTTGATAGAACGTAGGGGTTCTGGAGATTTTCGTGCGGGTGCCACCGAGAGACATGGAGCACTAAGTGTACTGTGATTGGGAGTTTTGTTAGGGGTAGTATTTGCAGGGGAGCGGTTGTCTACGGAGGAGGTGCGGTGAGAGTGGTGATTAGGTGGAAAAGGCGGCTGGGAGGGTAGGAAGGGCGTGGGGCAGGGGATCGGGTAGTGCCTAGGGCAACCTAGATTGGCTAAGCCGTTGTTGACGGTTATGAAGATATTGCTGGTACAGTGTACATTGTCTGGTATGATGCAGAAAGGGAACATGGTGAGAGTGAGAGTGAGCCAGGAGATCATGGTCTGGACGCGCAGCTGCGCAATGCAAATCTGGTGCACACTTGGGCTAGGTTACAATGAGGTAGTGCCTAGATTTGAATACAAATAAATGCCGTGCGGTAGCAGCTGGGGTTATATGCTAGGCGGGTGTAGGCGGGTACATGGAACACATCGAGGCAGTACGTACAATGACAGGAGTGGTGGGAGCAAGAACGGGCTAGCAGGGGTGTTTCCTATCAGCAAAGGTCGGAAGGGACAAAGAAGATGCTAGGTGCAGAGTCACTAATGCAAGATAGTAGGCTGAAACATGCTAGAATGACACTTCTTAAAACCACATATTGTTTACTTGCATGTAGGACTGGTCTATCACGGTGTCATGTGCCATAAGTGGCAAGTAATATGCATGGGATAGGTGTAGTTAGCAGTACAGATGGTTAAAGCACTATCATTGGCCAGAGTTTGGTTTGCTGGTCTGCAGGGTGCTAGTTCAAAGGAGGTCATATGAAAGGAGTGGAGCATACACATCAGTCATAGGGCGGTTTTCTACTAGTTGGTGACACTTATGCGATCAAGAGGTGCAACAGAGGATCAAATGAACAGATTATACTACAAGCGCATGGACCACAGCGTTTTAGGCATTAAGTCTATTTTGGAGTGCGAGGGCGTGGGTGTTGGTGGAGCATTACCCTTGGTGTCTGTGGCTTTTGCGGAGGGCATGGGGTACCTTCCTTTGCTTTAGCTTTGGTCCATCTCAAAGGTAAGTACTGGGATGAGGAAGAGGTACGTGGAGGTAATGCTTGGATTACTGACCGGTAATTTTCATTACTCTTAGCGCTAGTGTTCCTCGTCCCAGTACGGACGTCCTTCCTCTCCTGCTCTGGTGGTGAAAGTGCGTCTCTGCTTTGGATTTACTGAGGAGTTGTGGCATACATGCTTACTTGCCAACATGACCCATTCCAATCTGTAGGTGCTTATCCAGTCCTGTTTTTTTCTTGCATTCTGGAACTTGTAGTTCCACTTTTCCCATTATGAAACTCGGTCTACAAGTCCCAGAATGCAGATGAAAAAAACAGGGTTGGATAAGCACCTGTTAGGCAGAAACCTGTGCAGTTCCCTTGGGGAACACTGCAAAAGATTTAAGACTACAGGTAGAGCAGTAAACCCCTTTGGTAGCAGTCTGTACCACCCAGATTTACCTGGTAGCTGTGGCTGAGCAGTCAGACTTCTCTCAAGAAGAGTTAGGCAGTATGTAAAGTATACACAATATGTACCAAAACACAATAGCACAAGCAAACACTGACCAGAGCTTGGTTTCAAAAGTATATAGTTATTTATTTAAAATACACATAAGTTAAAAACACTCTAGCAAAAATATAGTAAAAGCACTTCAACACAGTTATACTGAAAGTAAATTCAATCCTTTCTCCTATCTAGACAACTCTAGGTTAACACCACTTAATTAAAACAGAGGTGAGTGCTTAACGTTAGATGACACTCTAGTAGTTTCCAAGAAAGGGAGAGAAAAAGCAGAAATAGGTTAGACACACCACTCTAAGGTCCAGAACACTTGCAATAGGCTTAAAGAAGAATCAAGTCACAGGTGAGCAAAAGTCACTAGGCAGGGCCCACTCTTAGAGTAGCCGGAGCGAAAATGTGCCCAAGATCACACTGTTAGTTAGAGATTCAAAGTCTTGCAAAGAGTCAAAAAGAGTTTAGAGTGGCTCAGAAAGTTTAGCCAAAGTGTCCCAGGCACTCCCAGGTTCGAAAGCCGGGGACTAAATCTACCCCGTACAGTCGGTAGCAAGGGAAGCCAGGCGGAACACAGTACCTTAAGCGGAAAGGATCCTCCAGCGGGGGCAGTTGTTCCAGGCAGCGACAGCAAGGCTCGACGTCGGTCAGGGGAGAAGAATATCTCGCTGAAGAGCAGAAGAGAAAGGTCGTAGCACTGCCCGGGAAGAAACCAGCCGCGGAGTCCTCCGGTTAAAGGGTTGGTACCGACTTTCGCGGTATGGGGGTAAAGTGTGGTATTCCGGATGCCGGGGTGCTTGGCACAGGCAAGGCGGCCACGAGATACCTCAAAAGGACGGAAAGAAGGCGAAAACTGGTTGTCCCCACCAGTCAAGGGAAGGAGCCACTCCGTTAAGAGTTCTCCTCGGTCGTCGGGAAAAAGTGGTGAGACGGTTCAGCAGGGCTCCACCGGGTGGTGTCGTCGAAGCAGGTCGGCTCAGCTCTTCCCTCGTCGGATTCTTGGTCCTGTGGCGACTTCTGAAGTCCCAGTCCCCAAAGCCCTGCTTTTATGCAGCAAACCCCCATTCACCCAGCCTAGCTGTCACTCAAACATGCTAAGTGGTGAGCCGGGCGGCTCACCACTTGGGCCAATCAGGACGGAGTGCGACTTGAGTTACCAAGGTAACTCAGTCCAGGGTGCCTAAATCCCCCTCCACCCCTCCTAAGTACCCCAGACAGAGTGGCACCACTTTGGAGGGCTTCTGTGGAGAAGCCCGCCAAAAGTGGAACAAAGGGCTCCACTTTGGGTCAGAGTTACAGAGGCGAACACCAACGCCATTTTAGAATCAAGTTTTGGCAAAAAGTCCCAACCGGAGTTATAAAAATAAATATATAAACCGGCGGTATGTTTAAGGCTACCGTAAATAAATAATTAAATGTGTTAGCCTAAAACAATGGGAAATCCCATAGGGAAATATTCGCGGTCGAATATAAAAAGTAGTTTCCACTGCCACCAGCCAAAACTCGATCAGGGGGGACGGAGACGTGCCCCCTCGACTAACAGACCCTGGGGCAATCGAATTGCCCCAGCCAGTACGTCCACAATATGATGGTTTGTACTGGTTCTGTTCAGGATTCAAGACTAGCAAAGTCTTTGGTGACTTTACATGCCCTGGGAGACAGTAGTCAGTCCCAGGGTATGGAGTCTATGTTGGGGAGTCCCTAGGACACCCCTGGGTCACGGCACAGAGGGTGCTGTGTGACCCACATCACAAAAATACATGAGGCCCTATGGAGTAAAAGACCCCATAGCCCATTCAACACAAGGTTTAACCAAGAAAACACACTTCAACATGTCCAAGAGTGAGGGTAAAAGAGTCTCACTCTTGGCAGGAGAAAAAAAATAACCCCAGAAATCCAGCAAAGCTGCTGGGGGACTCACTAGGTAGGGAAATTCAGCCTAACCAGAGAATTCTCCCTAACACTCGCCCCCCCCAGACTAAGGGACAGGAGGATTTAATCCACTCCTGGATGAACCTCATACCTCTAGTCGATGATATACATCCTAGAGAGTCCATCAGCATTTTGATGGTGACACCTTGACCTATGTTCAATGGAGAACTCAAAGGTTTTCTTTTGCAAGCTAACGGACCTACAGACCCTTTGAGGAACATCAGTCTTTTTGTTATCGGGGATCTGGTTGACCAGTCCCTCAGAAGTTGGTACAACTTCTGAACCTATGTTAGGCTTTTTCAAGGGGTCCTTATAAAGGATTCCCTTAGATCTAGAGGGGCCTCCAAGGTTCCTCACCACCTCTCTTGTGGGAGCAGGTTGGGTCTTAGGCCTCTTGGTTGGAGGGGTTGGGGTTAGGCAATGTACCTGCTTCCCCTTCCTCTTAGATCTACCCTTACCTATTTTAGGAGTTTCCCCCCTAATATTAGGATTTGAGTTGGGGTCTTCAGTAGAAGGTCCAACAGTCTGAAGGTTTTTGGCCTTAGACTTTTCTTTTCTGGTTTTCCACCAGCACTGAGAATTACCAGTTCTCTCAGGTCCAGATAGGGGCCTAGTTGGTCTATCCACCTCTTCCTCAGAAGCAGGGGGAGTCAGAGACTCTGAGACTAGGGGAACAATGATGGAGCTTGGTTGGGGCTCCCATGTTCCTAGCATACTATCCTGAAATGTGCCTGGGTTAGAGGTCAACTTACTAACACCAGGGCTTGTAGTGGGGTTCTCAGTAGAGGGTCCCACAGGCTTAGAAGGGTCCTTCAAGGTAGCCTGTCTAGCCAATTTGGTTAAGTTCTGCTTCTCCATACTGGGAGGCCTGGGGGTATGTGACACTACTCCTAGAGTTCTTAGGTCATTCCCCAACAGGACCTTCCCAGGTACCTCAGTCTGAACACTGACAGGGATCCTCACTGTCATGTTGTTACACTGAATGAGGGCTGGTAGGATAGGAACCATTTGGACAGGGCCTCCAGACATCTTAGTGGGACCTTTGGGTGCTTTGGCCACATCCTCAGGTTGAAAGAAGCTTTCATCCACTACTGTTCTGCTGGCCCCAGTGTCTCTCCTGGCAGGAGTATCCTGGCCATTGACAAGAACACTGTCCACATAATACACCTTAGAGTTAACAGGTAGGGAGTTATACACAACCCTATTCTGGGGACTAACCAGACCCATAGGCTCTAAGTTTACAGTTGCTTGAAGACCCAAGGGTTCTTCAGCAAAGAGTTCAAAGTGGGCACTAGCCATCTGTACTTCATCCTCAGGAGTGAAGGCTAAGGAGACTGTGCTGATCCCTGCAGGTTTACCCTTGCACTTGGGATCTCCTTTGATATGGTCAGTACCCTGACAGACATAGCATTGTCCAAATGCTCTCTGGAAGGGTGGCTTGTTCTGACCTCCTTCTGGCTTGTGGCCAGAAGGTACAGTAGCCTGACTAGGTTTCCCATGTGGCTTACCCTGGTTATTTTGTGGTTTGGGGCCCTCTTTGGGATAGGAATTATTAGAATTCTCTTTGGAGTCTTTTTTAGGCTGTTTCTCCCCATCCTTCTTCTGAGTTACCCCAGAATCCTTGTGAGTGGCCCTGTTGGCAACCCACAAGTCAGCAGCCTTAGCTAGTTTCCGGGAATCTAATTCCTTGGAATCAGCCAAGTGTTGTCTGAGCTCAGGAGAGCAGGCATCATAAATAGTCTCCAACATAAACAAATTCTTCATACCTTCATAAGTGTTCACCTTGTAACCCTTAATCCATCCCTCTAAGTTTTTCAAACATTCACTCACCCAGGTAGCCCAAGGGGTACCATCATGCTTTTTGAGGCTCCTAAACCTCTTAAGATACTGGGAAGGGGTCTTCCCAAACCTAGCTATCAAAGCTAGTTTCACACATTCATAGTCCTTCCTATCCTCCTCCCCCATCTCCATTACCACATCAGTTGCAACAGGGGGAAGCCTAGAGAACAACCAGGTGAGTAAGTCATTTCCTGTGATGTTCTGGAGCCCATGATTATATTCAAACAGAGACAACCAATCCAACACATCCAACTTAGGCTCATACATACCAACCAATTTTTTAGGCATCCGGGGTCTTTTAGGACTGGAACTTCTAGAGGAGCCAGAGAGAGAAACATTCTCAACAGATAATTTCTTCATTTCTAAGTCATACTTGAGCTCCATTTCCCTTAGCCTTAGTTCTTTGTCAGTTTGAGCATTAAGTTTCTTATACTCCAATTCTAGCTTCATTTTCTCTAGTTCAAAGTACTGAGGACTAAATGTGGGACCTGGTAAAGGTCCAGTAGGCACAGCAGGTAGAGCAGGCAGAGGCCTAGGGGGGACAGTTACAACAGCCTCACCCTCCTCTTCTGACTCTTCCTCAGAATCATCAACATTTTGCTCCATGTTAACTTCAACACTGTCATCTACAGTTGCTGGAGTGGTAGGTTCCTCTGAACCATCACCCAGACTTTGGTTAGCTAACAATCTTTCAATCAGCTCCATTTTCTTGCCCTTAGTCAGGAGATCCTTATGTTTACAGAGTACTCTTAAACAATCAGCAGTTTTGGCTGCAAGGGACTCTTGACTATAGCTTTCTATAACTGACATGTTAGAGGTTTTACTTTTTCAGTGCTAAGCTTTGTGGTTAGTTGCACTAAGGTATCTAAAGCACAATAAAATGTATACTCAATACAAATCCCACCGCTGTACACCAGTGTTAGGCAGAAACCTGTGCAGTTCCCTTGGGGAACACTGCAAAAGATTTAAGACTACAGGTAGAGCAGTAAACCCCTTTGGTAGCAGTCTGTACCACCCAGATTTACCTGGTAGCTGTGGCTGAGCAGTCAGACTTCTCTCAAGAAGAGTTAGGCAGTATGTAAAGTATACACAATATGTACCAAAACACAATAGCACAAGCAAACACTGACCAGAGCTTGGTTTCAAAAGTATATAGTTATTTATTTAAAATACACATAAGTTAAAAACACTCTAGCAAAAATATAGTAAAAGCACTTCAACACAGTTATACTGAAAGTAAATTCAATCCTTTCTCCTATCTAGACAACTCTAGGTTAACACCACTTAATTAAAACAGAGGTGAGTGCTTAACGTTAGATGACACTCTAGTAGTTTCCAAGAAAGGGAGAGAAAAAGCAGAAATAGGTTAGACACACCACTCTAAGGTCCAGAACACTTGCAATAGGCTTAAAGAAGAATCAAGTCACAGGTGAGCAAAAGTCACTAGGCAGGGCCCACTCTTAGAGTAGCCGGAGCGAAAATGTGCCCAAGATCACACTGTTAGTTAGAGATTCAAAGTCTTGCAAAGAGTCAAAAAGAGTTTAGAGTGGCTCAGAAAGTTTAGCCAAAGTGTCCCAGGCACTCCCAGGTTCGAAAGCCGGGGACTAAATCTACCCCGTACAGTCGGTAGCAAGGGAAGCCAGGCGGAACACAGTACCTTAAGCGGAAAGGATCCTCCAGCGGGGGCAGTTGTTCCAGGCAGCGACAGCAAGGCTCGACGTCGGTCAGGGGAGAAGAATATCTCGCTGAAGAGCAGAAGAGAAAGGTCGTAGCACTGCCCGGGAAGAAACCAGCCGCGGAGTCCTCCGGTTAAAGGGTTGGTACCGACTTTCGCGGTATGGGGGTAAAGTGTGGTATTCCGGATGCCGGGGTGCTTGGCACAGGCAAGGCGGCCACGAGATACCTCAAAAGGACGGAAAGAAGGCGAAAACTGGTTGTCCCCACCAGTCAAGGGAAGGAGCCACTCCGTTAAGAGTTCTCCTCGGTCGTCGGGAAAAAGTGGTGAGACGGTTCAGCAGGGCTCCACCGGGTGGTGTCGTCGAAGCAGGTCGGCTCAGCTCTTCCCTCGTCGGATTCTTGGTCCTGTGGCGACTTCTGAAGTCCCAGTCCCCAAAGCCCTGCTTTTATGCAGCAAACCCCCATTCACCCAGCCTAGCTGTCACTCAAACATGCTAAGTGGTGAGCCGGGCGGCTCACCACTTGGGCCAATCAGGACGGAGTGCGACTTGAGTTACCAAGGTAACTCAGTCCAGGGTGCCTAAATCCCCCTCCACCCCTCCTAAGTACCCCAGACAGAGTGGCACCACTTTGGAGGGCTTCTGTGGAGAAGCCCGCCAAAAGTGGAACAAAGGGCTCCACTTTGGGTCAGAGTTACAGAGGCGAACACCAACGCCATTTTAGAATCAAGTTTTGGCAAAAAGTCCCAACCGGAGTTATAAAAATAAATATATAAACCGGCGGTATGTTTAAGGCTACCGTAAATAAATAATTAAATGTGTTAGCCTAAAACAATGGGAAATCCCATAGGGAAATATTCGCGGTCGAATATAAAAAGTAGTTTCCACTGCCACCAGCCAAAACTCGATCAGGGGGGACGGAGACGTGCCCCCTCGACTAACAGACCCTGGGGCAATCGAATTGCCCCAGCCAGTACGTCCACAATATGATGGTTTGTACTGGTTCTGTTCAGGATTCAAGACTAGCAAAGTCTTTGGTGACTTTACATGCCCTGGGAGACAGTAGTCAGTCCCAGGGTATGGAGTCTATGTTGGGGAGTCCCTAGGACACCCCTGGGTCACGGCACAGAGGGTGCTGTGTGACCCACATCACAAAAATACATGAGGCCCTATGGAGTAAAAGACCCCATAGCCCATTCAACACAAGGTTTAACCAAGAAAACACACTTCAACATGTCCAAGAGTGAGGGTAAAAGAGTCTCACTCTTGGCAGGAGAAAAAAAATAACCCCAGAAATCCAGCAAAGCTGCTGGGGGACTCACTAGGTAGGGAAATTCAGCCTAACCAGAGAATTCTCCCTAACAGCACCTACAGATTGGAATGGGTCATGTTGACAAGTATGTACATGCCAACATTCTAAAACACCTAGGAGTGTAATTCTGTAAGGGAAATCGGAAGAAATGTATTTTCCCATAGGAATGCATTAGGTGGGAGAATGTGATAATCAGGAGGGTTGGCATGTATGGTTGTGGGTAAGTGGGAGGTTATATCGCCTGCGATGGGAGGAGCCAGAGGAAGAAAGCTTGGAAATAGAGTTCCTATGAGGGCGTTGTTGTGTTGTTGCCCTCCTACGTGTGTTGCTCTTTTAATGTGACGTTTCCCTCCCATGTGTATTGCCCTTTTAAGATGGAACATGACTCTGTCATGGCCCAAGCTAATAAAAGGATCCCCCGCAGGCACGTGCAGGAGAACGTCTGCAGACTCCCAAAGAGGAATGCCTGAGTGCGTCTCTCATTTAGGCCTGAGCATGGCCTGTAGGACATATTGCCATGGGGTCCTCTCACCAGCCAGGTGGCAAGGGTCCGCATGTGCCTAGTGGGGTCCGCCCTGCCGACTAAGACCGGGTGTTCCCCACAACCCTCTGAGGCACTAGGCCTCCGTGGTGCTAGTGCCCCATAGCACCCCCAGGGGACCAGCCTAATGGCAATGGCCGGCCCCCACAATAATGGCGATGAAGGAGAAGAACACTGCAATGCGCCCCATCCCCTGCTCTCCCGTCATGTTTACAGATCAGTGAGAATGGTGAAGGAAAGGAGGGAGGGTTGGGGCCGGCCGCAGCCGCTGTGTCGCCCGATGGAAGAGCATGGACCCCACTTTCTCCCCGCTCCCCTCCCTCTGCATTCTCGCTGGTGCTCTCTGTTTGTCCTATCTTCTCTGACTGCTGCTCTATTGATTATCCTGTTCTTCTTATTAAGTCTGGAAGGAAGAAGTTCAAAGGGATATCCTGGTCTCCAACCCTGGCCTCCCTACACCAGAGCTTCCTCCAGACAGACCCTCACCAACATCCTCTTTGTCGTTCCTTCGCCTTGCCTATAGACTCTTCATATGGTCTCTGTGCTCGCTCCTTTTTCCTCCTCTCCCATTAATGGTGGCACTCCTTGTTAGGCAGAATTATATGCACTACCCTTTGGGAACACCACACACAATTAAGACTACAATTGGTAATACAAGTTCACCTTTGGTACAAGGCTGTACTACACAGTTAAAGTGGTAGCAGTAGCAGAGGAGCCAGACTTATCTCAAGAGTAAGTGAGCAGTACAAATAGTTACACAAAGGACAGCAATTACTATGATTCAGGCAAACACTGACTCAAGGTTTTCAAGTAAAAGAATATCATTTATTTCACTCTTCAGTTGTATAACATTACACTATTATAAGCAGTCTAAAAATCCCACTCTTAATACACCACACCACTTCCCTTAAATTCCAGACAAGTTAAGCTCACAAAATGAAGTGGGAGCAAAATGGCACTCCAGCAATTTAAAAGGGAGGGAAAGACAAAGTTAACAGAAATGGATCCACACCAACAGGTAAGTACTCAGGACAAGCGAACAAGAGAGACTACAATGATAAAATCAGATAGAAAAGGCTTAGGGCCAAAGTCAATGGTTCAAAAGTCTTTTGCTCAAGATAATACAGTTCAGGGTAGTTCGCTGTAAAGTTGGTGGCCCGGTTTCCGGACGAGGTTGGTTGGTCGAAAAGTTAGTTGAAAGAGAAGAGAAGAACAAGCCCTCGGATTGGAGAAATATATCTAACACTTTCACCGCGGCTGAACGAAACGCACAACCGGATTTGCACAGTACCTTAAAACGGAGAGGGAACTGTAGCTGAGGCAGAAGTTCCTGGTAGTTCCTGCAGGCTCACGGTTCCCGAAGCGACTGTCGGACTGATCAAAAGTAGGAGGACTGGAGGGTCCTGCACTACCCAGGGAAGAAACCAGCAGCAGCGCCAAACAATGAATAAAAGGTGTGCTCTTTAAAACCCAAGCAGGGTCCGACCTTCCTGGCTATCGGCCCACTGTAGCTCTATACAGCGAATTTGACCAGAGGAGGGATCCTGGCTTGCAGTTTGGGTAAACTGTTTGGTCCCACCAGCTCAAGGGAAGAAGTTTCCTGGAGGATCTTCTCTGTCGTTGTATTCCGGAGATTCGGACCTGCAGCAGGGCTTCACCGGGCAGTTCAGTCGTTGTAGGGGTCCTCTTCTTCCAGTTCCTCATTGGTTCTTTTGTTCCAATGGCGACTCTGCTCTTCCAATCCCAGAGACCTGCTTTTTATGCAGTTTTCTAACATTCATACAGCCTGGCTGTCAATCACACAGCAGGGTGTCTGGCCTGGCAAGACCACATCCCCTTAGCCAATCAGATAGGAGTGCGACTTGGGTTACCAAGGGAACCCATGGCAGGGTTCCTAAAACCCCTCCCTCTCATCCTGCCTACCCAGACTCTCAGGCGCCTAAAGGAGGGCTTCTGTGTGGAAGCCCGTGAAAAAGCGATGAACAAAGGGACCAAACCTGGTTTGGTGTGCAGAGTAAAACACGAGAAAGACTTTAACAAAAAGAAATGGCAAATAAACATGGCCGGAGCCAAAATATAATGTATTTGGTCAAGCGGGTTTATGTTTGAGGCTAATATAATAGCCTAAAACATTACCACGTGTATATAAGATAATCGCGGTAGAAAAGTTAGGGTAGATACCACTGCCACCAGCCAAGTCTTAATGTAAAGGGAGCGAAACAATGCCCCAAGAGGCACAGACAAAATGGGATAAGAATTAACCCTTTCCAATACTCCATGGAAGATGGGGTGTACTGGTCTGTGGTTTAAAGTGACTAAGGTAAAGTTAATGGCAACTTTACCCTTTTCTGGGGGACTGTAGTCAGCCCTAGAAAATGGAGTCGGTGGGAAGTCTAAAAGACAACCCTGTGTCACTGCACTGAAGGTGATGTGTAACACACATGAAAAATGTGGTGCCCTGAAGTAGGTGAGGCTCTAGTGCCCAAGATCACACAAAAAGTAGAAACACACATAGCAAAACACATGTAATAGTGGGAAAAAAGACTCACACACTTACCAGGTAAAAAAAAGAAAAATCCTAGAAATCCAGCAAAGCTGCTGAGGGACTCATTAGGTGAGGGAAATCAACCATTTATGAGAATTCTCCCTAACACTCCTCTAAGACCATCATTAATGTTTACCTAAATGGCACCGTCTTAGTCCAAGACCCTCAGGCGAGCCTCCTCCTCTTTGATAGATGCTTTCTTTACATCATCAACTTCCTTTCTTTCCCCTCTATGGTGTCTGTCTTCATCCTCCTCCTTGGCTACCTTGCCCTCTCCTCCGCCCTCCTCTGCCCACCCTCGGGCTACTTATACACTTCTGCAGGGCATACCTGTGACCTGTACCACTCCACAGAAGTCTTTCAATAGTGACAACCTTCTCCACATTGCCACTCTCAACTCTGGCTCAGCTGTCAAACACTCCTCTGACATCTGCTGTCTCCTGCAAGAACTCAACCCTGATGTTCTCTGTCTTCCCGGAACATGATACACGGCCAGATCGATCACGAGTTTTGACACTCTCCTCCCTGATGGCTACAAGATCCTCTCTGCACCCAGATCTAACCATCCTTTTGGGGGTGTAGCCTTGATCTTCCCAGAGTGGATCCCTGCCTCTGTATTTGTATTTGTATTTGTATTTATTATATTTGTATAGCGCAAACCAGGCCCGTAGGGAAGGGAGGGTCTAGGGTGGTAGTCATGGGTGGCATGGTTTTGCTTGAGAGGGGCGTGTGGAGAGAATTTTGTTTATCATTGATTTTACGTTGCAGAGTGGTTATTTTGTTGAGAAGTGCATTTTGTATATTGTTGCACCAGGTGCTGTCTTTGGTGCATATGTCGGGGGTAGGTGATGGGGATTCTAGTTCTTTGAGCATTTTGAAGAGTTCTCTTGTGCTGGATTCTGTTTGGGATATGCGGAGGTTGTAAGTCTCTTTCTTGGCTTGAAGGATGGCTTCCTTGTAGTTCAGTGAGGTGATCAGGAGGGAGGCTTTATTGGTCGCACTGGGATGACTTTTCCAGAGTGCTTCGGCCTTACGCTTTTCTTTGCGTAGGTTGTTAAGCTTCGGTGTGAACCAGGAGTTCAGGTGAGCTTGTTGTTTGGTCTCAATAGCTTTGAGCAGAGTACTGTTGAAAGTATCTACTAGGACAGTGGGGTCCCTGTGCAACAGGGCACATGTGTTCAGAATAGGGAGGATGAGAGGAAGCAGTTTCTCCCTGGTAATATCCTTTTTATTTCTAGTGGGTATAGCCGGGGCTATAGTAGGTGTGGGCTGAGGGTTGGTGGCTGGCATGAGGAAGGTAATGACGTGATGGTCAGACCAAGCGCAGGCAGTATCAGAGCTGACAGTGGTATTACAGTTGAAGTCTGCTATCCAGTCTAGCGTTCTACCCTTGTTATGGGTAGGATCATGAATACGCTGCTGGAACCCTAGGGTGGTGATGGGAGCGGCAACTTCGGTAGCCATGTGATCCTTGGGATCAGAAAGGCCGAGATTGAGGTCACCTAATATCAGTACCTGGGAATTAGGTTTTGTGTTGGCAGACAAGGTGGAAGTGACATCGTCCGTGAAGGAGCCATTCTTACGCAGGCCTAATCCTCTTTCGAATGCCTGGTCTGCAGGCTCTCTCTCTCTCCTGGCCACTATCTACCGGCCACCTGGTCAGGTTACCTCCTTCCTCTCTGAGTGGGCAGTTCTCTCCTCCTCCCTCCTGGCCTCGACAAATCAACTCCTCCTCCTCGTAGACCTCAACATACACCTGGATGCTTCCTGTCCCTCCTCTGTACTCTTTCTCAAACTCTGTGATTCTTCTTCTCTCTCTTTTCTTCCCTCTGGTCCGATTCACTCTGCAGGGCACGCCCTGGAGGTTCTGATCGCCTCGGACCTCCCCCTCTCTAACCCTCTCACCACTCCTCTCTCCTGGAGTGACCACTTTCTCCTCTCCTCTAATCTCTCTCTCTCTCTACCCCTCAGACTGAGCCAACCCCTGCACTGCCACCCACCTTCTCAGTCATCCGACCCATGAAGCGTGTATCAGCAGAGGCTTTTGCTACCACTTTCTCTCCCCTTCTTGCACCTTTGGCTGACTCACATCCTGACACAGCCCTTTCCAGACCCCATTCTTCTATCTCTGACACTCTTGATGTACCTGCCCCTGTCATGAGGATTCACTTGAAGCCCAAAGCCAGTGCAACAATTGGTATGACTCAGACCGCGTCGCCCTTAAACCCAAGTGCAGGGTGGCTGAGAGGAAATGGCGGGCATCTTGTGCACCCTCTGACAAACGGCCTGCCCCCTGCTCTAAAGGCAGTACCAACTCTCTGTCCACACTAAGAATAGAGCTCACATCCAAGGCCGCGTCTCTGCAGCATCTAACAACTCGGCCGAACTCTTTAAAATCTACAAGGAGCTGGCCAATCCTGCTGCAGTCTCTACCTCTCCTGTCCTTGGCTTCACATTTTATCTCGAAAACCCAGGACATCCTGTCTACCCTCTCTTGCTCTCCTCTACTCTTTCCGCTAAGTCTGGCCTTCCTGCAGCCGCCTCTCCTACACCCTTCTCTTCCTTTCCTTTTTTCTGCTGACGAGGTTTCTAGACAAGTCTGATCTATGAAAGTCTCGTCAAAATAGGTTCTTCCCTGTTCATCCCAAACCATCAAGGACCACATTGACAACCTTGCTCCAGCTTTGGCCAACTTTTGTAACCACTCTTTCGCCCCTGGAATCTTCCCATCCCCCCTGAAGCACTCTCTTGTGCAGCCTCTTCTCAGCCGACCCCTCCTGTCAAGCTAACTATTGCGGGATCTCCATTACTCTTTTTCTGGGCAAACTCCTGGAAATGCTGGCCATCTACCAGCTTCACCTTAACACCAAATCTGTTGATTGTCTCCATGACCATCAGGCTGGCTTCAGAGCGGCCAGAAGCACAGAAACTGCTCTCCTGAACATCCATGAAGACTTGCCTAGATACTAACCACCCCTCTGTCCTAATCCTACTCAATCTCTCTTCTGCTTTGGATACTGTCAACCATGCCATCCTGCTCAGCCGGCTCCGCAATAACCTGGGTATCACTGATCAGGCCCTGGCCGACCTCCTTTCACTCTGACCGGCCCTCCCAAGTCCAACTTGTGTCTTTCCTTTCCTCTATCTCACTCTCTACCTGTGGTGTTCCCCTGGGGTCACCTCTCTCACTAGCTGTTCAACCAAAATAGCTGGCACCTCTTGCCCACCGCATTGCTGCTCTCTGCTCCAACTTTCAGTGCTATGCGGATGACACTCAGCTCGCTTTCAGGCTCCCCTCAGCCGCCTCTTCTCCCTCTCTCATCCTGGAATGTCTTTCTGCAATCCTGGAGTTGTCTGCCACCAACAATCTCTGCCTTAATGCCAGTAAAACAGAGATCCTCCTCATTGGCTCACCAGAACCTTTCTTTCCTGTCACTCTCTGGCCACACATCTGTGAGGCTAAGAACCTTGGGGTCATCTGAGTTAGGCAGAATCATGTGCAGTGCCCGTAGGGACCACTACACACAATTAAGAATACAAATGGTAGTATAATTTCACCTTTGGTACAAGCCTGCACTACACAGTTAGAGTGGTAGCAGTAGCGGAGCAGCCAGGCTTATCTCAAGAGTATATGAGCAGTAGTCAGGACTAAAATTACTGTGACTCAAGCAAACACTGACTCAAGGTTTCTGGTTAAAAAGTAAAAGTACATTTATTTCTAGACCATCTGTTCACAAAACACTTCACTTCTACTAAATTAAAACCACACTTCAAATATACTGCACACAACCAATTCCCCTTGTGCAGATCAATTCAAGGTAAGTACATTAGGATTTGACAGACTGGTGTTGTGAAACATAGACGTTACCGTGGGTTATTACGCGATCACTTTTTGACAGTAATGACAGTTCGGACTTACGAAAGAGAGACGTACCCGTGAGAAGACATGTTACCGAAGTCAAACACACTTAGCACATGAATTAACACAAGAGAATAGGGGATAAAAATCACAGGCAATACTTTTGTCAAGGCAGCTAGAATCAGAGGACACTTTCTAAAACGTAAAGTCAACAGACCTGCGCCAGTGGCAAATGGGACAGGGCCCTGTTGTCGAGGATCACAAGGTTAGAACAGTTCACAATTCGAGATTGCCAGGAGTACTTGTATATTGTCAAAAGGGAAGCAAAAGTTTTAAGAGGGAAGGAAGACAAGGATAAGCCTTGGGTGAGGAGAAAGGGTTCACCTCAATTCCTCGAAGCTGGACACAGTACCTTATTCGTTTGAAGAAAAGCTGGTGCTACAGTAGTTGTTCCTGGTAGTTCCTGCAGACTCACGTTTCCTGGAGCTTCAGTCGTGGGGACGAGAAGGAGGACGTCTGGAGCGATCTGCACTACCCAGGGATGAGGCCAGCAGCAGCGAAGCAACAGTGAATAAAAGGTGCGCTCCTTTAAAACAGGAGAGGCTCTTCAGATGGCTATCCGGACCACTACAGCTGTGTGCAGCGATTCCTACCAAGAAGAGAATCCTCTGGCTGTGGAAGGTGAGCTGGTTGATCCCACCAGGCTCAAGGGAAGAACACTCCGGACTGGATCTTCTCTTGTCGTTTAAGGGTAGATAGCTCAGGACTGCAGCAGGGCTTCACCAGGACTCGGGAGTTGCAGCAGCCGCCTTCTTCTCCGCTTCTCTTCGGTTCTTTGCCGTTCCAGTGGTGATTCTCACTTCCAGCCCAAGAGTCCTGCCTTTTATGCCAAAATCCCCCATTCACACAGCCTGGCTATCAATCACTCAGCTGGGGGCGTTGTCCGGCCCGGACAACCACCTCAGCCAAACGACACAAAGTGTGACTTGGGTCTCCAAGGAGACCCTGTGCAGGGGGTGACTAAACCCCTCCCTCACATTCAGCCCACCTAAACACCCAGATGCCAAAGGAGGGCTTCTGGACAGAAGCCCGCCAAAGGCCGGCAAAAAAAGAAGGCAAACCTGGTTTGTCGTGCAAAGTAAAACACAAGAAGGATTTTAACAAAAAGAAATGGCGATAAAACCTGACCGGAGCCAAAGTAAAAAGTATTTGGTCAAGCAGGTTTAAGTTCGAGGCTAATACAATAGCCTAAAACAGTACCACGTTTATACACTATGATCGCGGTAGAAAAGATAGGGTAGGTACAGACATGGCAACATTCTGACTCAGCTGGGCGGGAGATTTCATCCGAGAAATCGGCAGTCACACATTTTCCCATAGGGATGCATTGGGGCTAGAAGTATTTTAGGCGGGAGAACGTGAAAAATAGCAATATATTTTCACAAAAAGTCGGGAGTCTCCCGGCTAAATCGTTAGGGTTGGCATGTATGTAGGTACCACTGCCATCAGCCAAGTCTTAGTGTTTAAGGGAGCGAAACAAAGCTCCAAGAGGCGCAGACAAAAAGGAGTAGGAATTAACCCTTTCCAATCCTCCATGTAAGATGGGGTGTATTGGGTCTGCAGTTTAAATGACTACATAAAGTAAATGGCAACCTTACCTGTTTCTGGGGGACAGTAGTCAGCCCCAGAATAATGGAGTCAGGGGGAAGTCTTAGAGACATCCCTGTGTCACTGCACTGAAGGTTGTGTGTAACACACACAAAGAGTTGGGCTCATGGAGTGGTGTGGCTCCAGAGCCCAAGATCACACAAACAGTAGAAATACACATGGCAGAACATATGTAAGATTGGGAAAAAGGTTCACACTCTTACTAGGTGGAAAGAAATAAACCCCAGAAATCCAGCAAAGCTGCTGAGGCACTCACTAGGTAAGGGAAATTAGCCATAAATGAGAAGTTTCCCTAACAATCTTCACCTGCACACTCTCCTTCTCTCCTCACATCTCTGTCATCTCTAAGAAGTCAAATTACCAGCTGCACCTGCTCAGAGGTATTCTTCCTTTCCTCACTTTCCCCAGAAGCTCACTGTCTCCAGAGCTCTGGTTCTCTCTAGGCTGGACTATTGCAACAGCCAGTTTCTAAATCTGCCTGCCTCTACTCTCCGTCCTCTACAACTCATCCAGAACAGGACTGCAAGACTTGTCCTTGGCCTCAAGCCCAGGGTTCGTTTCTCATCAAGCTCTGAAATCTCTCCATTGGCTCCCAGTGGCTGTGAGGATCAAGTTCAAGACCCTCTGCATTGTTCACAAGGCCTTCTGGGGCCTGGAACCACAATACCTCCAACTCTCTCTACGGAAATATCTTCCTACTTGAACTGTTTGCTCCTCCACCTCCAACTCATGGAGGGTCAGTCGCTTCTCCAAGCAACATGTTGGGGTAGATCTCTTTCATCGGCTGGTGCCTCTCTCTGGAACAGCCTCCCTGCCTCTCTGAAACTTGAGCAGAACCATCTCCAGTTCCTGTAGTACCTCAAGACCTTCCTCTTTGCTTCTGGCTTCTCTTTTTCTCTCCTCTGCTAATCTCCTGTCTTATACTTGCACTGGTCACCTGGCTACTCTCTGAATTCGGGCCCAGGTCCCTGCCCGACCAGCTGCACACCTGCACTGCCTCCTGGCACTCCCGGTACTTGTGGTCTGTATCTGTAAAACTACAGCCCCCGTTCCTGTACTTATTAGACACCTGTTGTCTACAATGTTAACACTCACACTTGCCACCTGCTGGCTGCACTGCCTGTGTTGATTTCTTGTCCTGCACTTATCCACCCCCCGTTGCACTTCTCCCCGTCCCCGCTCTCCTGCACTTGCGCAATCTCATAGTCACTAGGCCTAGTAAGATCGTTCGCTTTTGTCCTCCCTCTGTTTTCCCTCCCTCACCTTGAAAGACTTGTGTAGTGGCACGTTAAAAATGCCAGATCATACCATATCATATAACGCAGCGCCTGGCACCCTGCCAGCAGATCCCCGCTGGCCGCGTCCAGGGTGGGGTGTGCCCACAGCGCCCCCTCTCCCAGTGGCATCAGCCTGGGACAGAAAGTGGTTGATTCTGGGCCCATCAGGGGTGAGGTGGCTGGAACCAAAGAAGGAAGGAATGTGCCCGGGGTGTGTGTTGCCTCTCCAAAATCATGTGACCTTGGATGCTGCAACAGCTGCCCTAATCATATTAGGCGCAGTACTGCCACCTGAAAACAAAAGAAGACCTTTCCGGGAGGTAAAAGGAGATCCGGCAAGTTCAGACAGCAGGTGCTAACTCAGTGATTTACAAGGTCGGAACAGGGAGCGGCCATGCAAGTTCGCTTGGTGAAAGGGACTACTGGCCCAGTACAAACACAGGCAAGTGGCCCCCTGAAGGTCTCGGGGCTCTGCCAGTGAACAATGTATTCTCTGTTCTGGAACAAGGAAAAAGGGTAGCGCTCCATGCTGGCGTAAAGAGGCTGCCAGCGCCCACCCCGACTATGGGGCAGCACTCTGCTAGCCGGCTTCCCCATCTGCAGTAATAGCGGGCCACTGCCGGTGAAAGGAATAGAATGCGCTCCACGCCGGAGCATAGAAAAGGCGGCATCCAATTATAGATCCCGGGCCGTCAGACCCTAACCCTAGCCCTAACCGTCAGTCGGTGAGGAAAGAGTAACGCTGCACACCAGCGCAGGTACAAGGAAAGATCTTGCCCTGGCAGAGACTGCCTACTGTGGAAGGAAGCTGCAGGTGGCCCTCTGCATATCCCTGGCTCCCGGCAGTGAACTGCTTGACCTGGGACGGAAACAAAAAGTGATCCTGACATCATAGTTTCAGAAACTGTGCCCTCGTTAATCACTCGGGCTGCGGAGCGGTGGGAAAATATGCAGCGCTACAGGCCGGCACATGGGTCTAACCCGGTGTGGCCCCTCGGATCCCCAGGTGTGGCTTTGCCGGTTTGTGACCTGTACCATCAATGGACCGAGACCCGTGGTAAGGACGATCCTGAATGGACGCTGAAGCCAAGTGAACTGGTCTCCTGCAAGGCTGCAAGTGGTCAGAGAAGACACATGAAATATATGTTTAGATGGTGTGAGCCTGCGTGTAAGTTATGTGCTTAAAGTTGTCCCAGTTCAATGGATGTGAAGCTGTGCTCCCGTTGTTTGTAGGCATGCACTAAATGGTGCCAGCAGCTAGCAATGCGTCATTCAGTGGGGAAAGCCCACTTACCCCGGATCAATAAAAGGTCTTGAGAGAGGTGGTAGAACTGCCAACATTTCCACCGGCGGTTCGCCAGCGTCAACCGTAACCTGCTGATCATATTTAGAGTGTGTTGACATGGTCTTGTGTATGCGAGTCCCCAGGTGTGTAGCAGTGGCACATCCTACTTGTTGTTTACCCCTCAATTTCAAGTGATGTACGTATTGTCGTTCTGTAACGCGGGAGGAGGGTCATGTATGGTTCAGAAACATTTATTTGTTTGTTATGAAAAATGAGGAGTCTTGTGTTGTGGCCCTCCCACGTGTGTTGCATTTTCTATGTGATCTATCCCCCCGATGTGTATAGCCCTTTTACATACATGCCAACCCTCCCGATTTAGGCGGGAGACTCCCGGTTTTTAGGTGAAAAATATTGCTATTCCTATGGGGAAATATGTGTCTCCCGATTTCCCTGTGGAAATCTCCCTCCCAGGTGCATCTGAATGTTGGCATGTATGCTTTTAAGATGGTCCATGACTGTGTCATGGCCCAAACTAATAAAAGGAGCCCCTGCAATCACGTGCAAGAGAACAGCTGCAGACTCCCAAAGAGGAATGCCTGAGTCCGCCTCTCATTTAGGCCTGCAGGCCCACACCATGTGAGCACGGGCCTGCAGGTCATGTTGCCATAGCTTTCAACATACCCGCTTTTGGCGGGTGTCACCCGCCTTGCAAACAGCTGTATCACCCGCCAAGATCCTCATGCATAGCTCTCAACCATTTGTGTTGCCAAGGCGGGTGAAATCACCTGACTTTGTTTTTGGCAGGTGAGACGCCCATTGGAATGAATGGGTGTGCAGGAGGCTTGGCGGGTGAGTCAGCCCTTTACAAGGCGGGTGACACCCGCCAAAAGCGTGTTAGTTGAGAGCTATGCTCATACGCCCATTCACTTCTAAGGGCTGTCACCCGGCAAAAAGAAAATCGCGTGTGTACACCCGCCTTGGTGACAGAAAAGGTTGGGAGCTATGTGTTGCCATGAGGCTCTCTCACAAGCCAGGTGGCAAGTGTCTGCATGCGCTGGGTGGTGTCCTCCTGGCCATCAGACTAAAACTGGGTGGTCCCCGGCAACCCCCCTGAGGCACTGGGCCTCTGTGATGCTGGTGTCCAATAGAACCCACAAGGGGCTGGCCCCCCACAACAGGCGGGAGGAGATAAATGTTGAGTACTGAAACGAGGAAGAGTAGGACTAAGAGTAATACAGATTACTGGTAAATAATCTGAGCATTCTTGTACTGAATTTGTGTCTCTTTATTTACAGATTTCCGGGTCTATCTAGGGAGTAGGTCCTCACAGAATTCCCTTTAGGGCATGTTCCTTTCTGTATCTCCTTTCTGCGCATGCTCAGTGATCAGCGTCTCAGCACTGAGCGTGCCTACCAGCTCTGCATCCGACTCCACTGATGAGGACTGACAGCTCAGCCATCCTCAGTCACTCTGGGAGGCTCTACAGCAGGCTCCACTGATGAGGATTGACAGCTCAGGCATCCTCAGTCACTCTGGGAGGCTCTGCAGCGGCTCCACTGATGAGGACTGACAGCTCAGGCATCCTCAGTCACTCTGGGAAGCTCTGCAGCGGCTCCACTGATGAGGACTGACAGCTCAGGCATCCTCAGTCACTCTGGGAGGCTCCACTGATGAGGACTGACAGCTCAGCCATCCCCAGTCACTCTGGGAGGATCTACAGCCGGCTCCACTGATGAGGACTGACAGCCCAGCCAGCCTCAGTCACTCTGGGAGGCTCTGCAGCCGGCTCCACTGATGAGGACTGACAGCTCAGCCATCCCCAGTCACTCTGGGAGGCTCTGCAGCCCCTCCACTGATGAGGACTGACAGCTCAGCCATCCTCAGTCACTCTGGGAGGCTCTGCAGCCCCTCCACTGATGAGGACTGACAGCTCAGCCATCCGCAGTCACTCTGGGAGGCTCCACTGATGAGGACTGACAGCTCAGCCATCCCCAGTCACTCTGGGAGGATCTACAGCCGGCTCCACTGATGAGGACTGACAGCCCAGCCAGCCTCAGTCACTCTGGGAGGCTCTGCAGCCGGCTCCACTGATGAGGACTGACAGCCCAGCCATCCTCAGTCACTCTGGGAGGCTCTGCAGCCGGCTCCACTGATGAGGACTGACAACTCAGCCATCCTCAGTCACTCTGGGAAGCTCTGCAGCGGCTCCACTGACGAGGACTGACAGCCCAGCCATCCTCAGTCACTCTGGGAAGCTCTGCAGCGGCTCCACTGATGAGAACTGACAGCTCAGCCATCCTCAGTCACTCTGGGAGGCTCTGCAGCCGGCTCCACTGATAAGGACTGACAGCTCAGTCATCCTCAGTCACTCTGGGAGGCTCTACAGCAGGCTCCACTGATGAGGACTGACAGCTCAGGCATCCTCAGTCACTCTGGGAGGCTCCACTGATGAGGACTGACAGCTCTGCCAGCCTCAGTCACTCTGGGAGGATCTACAGCCGGCTCCACTGATGAGGACTGACAGCTCAGCCAGCCTCAGTCACTCTGGGAGGCTCTGCAGCCGCTCCACTGATGAGGACTGACAGCTCAGGCATCCTCAGTCACTCTGGGAGGCTCCACTGATGAGGACTGACAGCTCAGCCATCCCCAGTCACTCTGGGAGGATCTACAGCCGGCTCCACTGATGAGGACTGACAGCCCAGCCAGCCTCAGTCACTCTGGGAGGCTCTGCAGCCGGCTCCACTGATGAGGACTGACAGCTCAGCCATCCCCAGTCACTCTGGGAGGCTCTGCAGCCCCTCCACTGATGAGGACTGACAGCTCAGCCATCCTCAGTCACTCTGGGAGGCTCTGCAGCCCCTCCACTGATGAGGACTGACAGCTCAGCCATCCGCAGTCACTCTGGGAGGCTCCACTGATGAGGACTGACAGCTCAGCCATCCCCAGTCACTCTGGGAGGATCTACAGCCGGCTCCACTGATGAGGACTGACAGCCCAGCCAGCCTCAGTCACTCTGGGAGGCTCTGCAGCCGGCTCCACTGATGAGGACTGACAGCCCAGCCATCCTCAGTCACTCTGGGAGGCTCTGCAGCCGGCTCCACTGATGAGGACTGACAACTCAGCCATCCTCAGTCACTCTGGGAAGCTCTGCAGCGGCTCCACTGACGAGGACTGACAGCCCAGCCATCCTCAGTCACTCTGGGAAGCTCTGCAGCGGCTCCACTGATGAGAACTGACAGCTCAGCCATCCTCAGTCACTCTGGGAGGCTCTGCAGCCGGCTCCACTGATAAGGACTGACAGCTCAGTCATCCTCAGTCACTCTGGGAGGCTCTACAGCAGGCTCCACTGATGAGGACTGACAGCTCAGGCATCCTCAGTCACTCTGGGAGGCTCCACTGATGAGGACTGACAGCTCAGCCAGCCTCAGTCACTCTGGGAGGATCTACAGCCGGCTCCACTGATGAGGACTGACAGCTCAGCCAGCCTCAGTCACTCTGGGAGGCTCTGCAGCCGGCTCCACTGATGAGGACTGACAGCCCAGCCATCCTCAGTCACTCTGGGAGGCTCTGCAGCCGGCTCCACTGATGAGGACTGACAACTCAGCCCTCCTCAGTCACTCTGGGAGGCTCTGCAGCCGGCTCCACTGATAAGGACTGACAGCTCAGTCATCCTCAGTCACTCTGGGAGGCTCTACAGCAGGCTCCACTGATGAGGACTGACAGCTCAGGCATCCTCAGTCACTCTGGGAGGCTCCACTGATGAGGACTGACAGCTCAGCCAGCCTCAGTCACTCTGGGAGGATCTACAGCCGGCTCCACTGATGAGGACTGACAGCTCAGCCAGCCTCAGTCACTCTGGGAGGCTCTGCAGCCGGCTCCACTGATGAGGACTGACAGCCCAGCCATCCTCAGTCACTCTGTGAGGCTCTGCAGCCCAGCTCCACTGATGAGGACTGACAGCTCAGCCATCCTCAGTCACTCTGGGAAGCTCTGCAGCGGCTCCACTGATGAGGACTGACAACTCAGCCATCCTCAGTCACTCTGGGAAGCTCTGCAGCGGCTCCACTGATGAGGACTGACAGCTCAGCCATCCTCAGTCACTCTGGGAAGCTCTGCAGCGGCTCCACTGACGAGGACTGACAGCCCAGCCATCCTCAGTCACTCTGGGAGGCTCTGCAGCCGGCTCCACTGATGAGGACTGACAACTCAGCCCTCCTCAGTCACTCTGGGAGGCTCTGCAGCCGGCTCCACTGATAAGGACTGACAGCTCAGTCATCCTCAGTCACTCTGGGAGGCTCTACAGCAGGCTCCACTGATGAGGACTGACAGCTCAGGCATCCTCAGTCACTCTGGGAGGCTCCACTGATGAGTACTGACAGCTCAGCCATCCTCAGTCACTCTGGGAGGATCTACAGCCGGCTCCACTGATGAGGACTGACAGCTCAGCCAGCCTCAGTCACTCTGGGAGGCTCTGCAGCCGGCTCCACTGATGAGGACTGACAGCCCAGCCATCCTCAGTCACTCTGGGAGGCTCTGCAGCACAGCAGGCTCCACTGATGAGGACTGACAGCTCAGGCATCCTCAGTCACTCTGGGAGGCTCCACTGATGAGGACTGACAGCTCAGCCAGCCTCAGTCACTCTGGGAGGATCTACAGCCGGCTCCACTGATGAGGACTGACAGCTCAGCCAGCCTCAGTCACTCTGGGAGGCTCTGCAGCCGGCTCCACTGATGAGGACTGACAGCCCAGCCATCCTCAGTCACTCTGGGAGGCTCTACAGCCGGCTCCACTGATGAGGACTGACAACTCAGCCATCCTCAGTCACTCTGGGAGGCTCTGCAGCCGGCTCCACTGATAAGGACTGACAGCTCAGCCATCCTCAGTCACTGTGGGAGGCTTTGAGCGGTGGGGGTCGCGTTCCTGGGACCCCCTCCCTGTCTCCTGCTCCTTTACATCTCAAGTCCTATATTTTGGAATGGAAGACGCCCCCCAAAGGATGTAGCAGTAATAATGGCATAATTTCCTGCAGGTGAGTGACCTGCAGCTGCTCCACTCTCTTGCAGTGAGAAGAGTCTTCTTAGGGGAAATGTTGACTTGTCTCTGCTTTTCTTTCACTAACCTTCCATTAAGCCTTTCTTCTGTGTATGGGATAGAGGGGGGTAATGATGTTGGGGGCGGGGAGAGGGCTGCCTAACCTTCCATTAAGCCTTTCTCCTGTGTATGGGGTGGGGGCGGGGAGGGGGCAGCCTAACCTTCCATTAAGCCTTTCTCCTGTGTATGGGATGGAGGGTGGGTGATGCTGGTGGGGCAGGGGAGGGGGCTGCCTAACCTTCCATTAAGCCTTTCTCCTGTGTATGGGATGGAGGGCGGGTGATGCTGGTGGGGGGGGGGGGCTGCCTAACCTCCCATTAAGCCTTTCTCCTGTGTATGGGATGGGGTGGTGATGCTGGTGGGGGGGGAAGGGGGCTGCCTAACCTTCCATTAAGCCTTTCTCCTGTGTATGGGATAGAGGGGGGTAATGATGTTGGGGGCGGGGAGAGGGCTGCCTAACCTTCCATTAAGCCTTTCTCCTGTGTATGGGATGGAGGGTGGGTGATGCTGGTGGGGCAGGGGAGGGGGCTGCCTAACCTTCCATTAAGCCTTTCTCCTGTGTATGGGATGGAGGGCGGGTGGTGCTGGTGGGGGGGGCTGCCTAACCTCCCATTAAGCCTTTCTCCTATGTATGGGATGGGGGGGGGTTATGCTGGTGGGGGGAGGGGGCTGCCTAACCTTCCATTAAGCCTTTCTCCTGTGTATGGGATGGAGGGGGGTAATGATGTTGGGGGCGGGGAGAGGGCTGCCTAACCTTCCATTAAGCCTTTCTCCTGTGTATGTGGGAGAAATGGCAAATGAGGAGGGGCACGCAGCTTGTAGGTGTTGGTTATTTACCCACCCATTGACTGTCCATGGCCATGTCCCATTCCCCCTGCCCCTGCACTTGCGCGATCTCAATGTCACTCGGCATATAGTAACATCGTTGTCTCTATCTTCTCTCGGTTCTTCATTCCTTGCCTCGTCGCACCTTGAAACACTTGTGTATAGGCGCGTTATAAATGCCATATCATATCATTCCTATGGCTTTTTGCTACCCCTTCCAACCCAAAACATCACCTCCACGTTTCTCTATGAGCTCGCTTTAATCAAGCCTTACCATCAAACTCTGTTCTTGAAGTGCCTGCCAGTCTTTGAGAGTTAATTACTTAATTGGAGCTGTGAACCTGCTACTGGTGTAATAAAAATGTCTTACCCAGATCTGCCTTCAGCCACTCGACTTTGAAAGCACTATGCCTGTCCTTCACTGAAGTCCTATTAAAAACAAGCATTGGAAAAGCCAACAGTTTTGGCTTGTGTGTAGTATTTGTAATTTGACAGGAACTGCTATTAGATGCCCGGGTACTCACACCATTTTACACCCGGTACAATCAGTGGCCAGTTAATGCACTTGGAACACTGGTGTTTAGGCGCGTTATAAATGCCATATCATATCATGTCACTATGGCTGTGCCTGGAAAGTGCCTTTCTCATGCCTACACAAAAGCCCAAACTGTTGGCCTGGCCAAAGCTTGTTTGACAGTGGGCCGTGAGGTCCAGGGTGGGTGGGCATGGCGTTGGGGTAGATTGGCAGCTCCTTCTTTAGACATAACATCTCTGGATGCTGTATAAATACTTGTAGTATTTAATTTAGATAGCTCTTATTGTAGATTATTTAATCATACGATAATGTTTCCTTTCTCCAGACCTGAATACATTATTGGTGTTTGGTCGTGTTCAGCAAAGAGTAAGGAGAAAAGGCTACACAAGGTAAATGACTGCTGTGATATATAGATGACTCTCTGCACACCCTGTTCTTTGCTTCTATCTCTTGACGTGCGTACCCGTGCCCTCCCTGTCCCCTCTCCCCTTTCTGGATTTAAATTGAGTGTATTCCTCCCTTCGTGCCCAGGGGTGGAGTAGGAACCCAAGTGGCCCTGTAATAAGTTGTGTAAATGGCCCCTATGTTGCGCGGAGCAAAGAAGGATAGCGAGCCATCCCAGCACCCCCACAGAGCGTTTGGATGAGGGTAGAAGTTTGCATTTTATAGTGGTTAAAAAATAATGTTTTTAACTTTTTCAACAGATTTTAGGGGCCCCTGTGCAGAAAAATTTGTCTTTTTATCCAATCAAAGGCAATGTAGACATTTCTGCTCCCCATCTCCTTCGCACCTGTCACAACCCTTTGCTTGATAAGCTGACGTGGCAGCAATCACAACCAACTCCATGGAAGTCCCCTGAAAACCCTCATCCATGCTGGGCAAAGAATAAAGAACAGGTGACTTTTCAAGAGCACGGTTAGCTTTCCACACGTGTACGGGCAGTAGTATGGTTGTAGGGCACAGAGCAGGTACATCTACCCCAGCTGTAGGGCACAGAGCAGGTACATCTACCCCAGCTGCAGGGCACAGAGCGGGTACATCTACCCCAGCTGTAGGGCACAGGACCCGGTCTAACAATAGCAGGTATGAGGCATGTGTATGGGCTGTAGTATAGGTGTAGGGCACAGAGCAGGTACTTCTACCCCAGCTGTAGGGCACAGAGCAGGTACATCTACCCCAGCTGCAGGGCACAGAACAGGTACATCTACCCCAGCTGCAGGGCACAGAGCAGGTACATCTACCCCAGCTGCAGGGCACAGAGCAGGTACATCTACCCCAGCTGTAGGGCCCAGAGCAGGTACATCTACCCCAGCTGCAGGGCACAGGGCAGGTACATCTGCCCCAGCTGTAGGGCACAGAGCAGGTACATCTACCCCAGCTGCAGGGCACAGGGCAGGTACATCTACCCCAGCTGTAGGGCCCAGAGCAGGTACATCTACCCCAGCTGTAGGGCACAGAGCAGGTACATCTACCGCAGCTGCAGGGCACAGAGCAGGTACATCTACCCCAGCTGCAGGGCACAGAGCAGGTACATCTGCCCCAGCTGCAGGGCACAGAGCAGGTACATCTACCCCAGCTGCAGGGCACAGAGCAGGTACATCTGCCCCAGCTGCAGGGCACAGAGCAGGTACATCTGCCCCAGCTGCAGGGCACAGAGCAGGTACATCTACCCCAGCTGCAGGGCACAGGGCAGGTACATCTACCCCAGCTGTAGGGCCCAGAGCAGGTACATCTACCCCCCTACCCCAGCTGCAGGGCCCAGAGCAGGTACAGAGCAGGTACATCTACCCCAGCTGCAGGGCACAGAGCAGGTACATCTACCCCAGCTGCAGGGCACAGGGCAGGTACATCTACCCCAGCTGCAGGGCACAGGGCAGGTACATCTACCCCAGCTGTAGGGCACAGAGCAGGTACATTTACCCCAGCTGCAGGGCACAGGGCAGGTACATCTACCCCAGCTGCAGGGCACAGAGCAGGTACATCTACCCCAGCTGCAGGGCACAGAGCAGGTGCATCTACCCCAGCTGCAGGGCACAGAGCAGGTACATCTACCCCAGCTGCAGGGCCCAGAGCAGGTGCATCTACCCCAGCTGCAGGGCACAGAGCAGGTGCATCTACCCCAGCTGCAGGGCCCTGAGCAGGTGCATCTACCCCAGCTGCAGGGCACAGAGCAGGTACATCTACCCCAGCTGCAGGGCACAGAGCAGGTACATCTACCCCAGCTGCAGGGCACAGAGCAGGTACATCTACCCCAGCTGCAGGGCACAGAGCAGGTACATCTACCCCAGCTGCAGGGCACAGAGCAGGTACATCTACCCCAGCTGTAGGGCACAGAGCAGGTACATCTGCCCCACCATAGGGGCAGAACTCGGGCTAATCATAGCGGGTGTGAGGCACGTGTATAGGCTGTAGTATAGCTGTAGGGCACAGAGCAGGTACATCTACCCCAGCTGTTGGGCACAGAGCAGGTACATCTGCCCCAGCTGCAGGGCACAGAGCAGGTACATCTACCCCAGCTGCAGGGCACAGAGCAGGTACATCTACCCCAGCTGTAGGGCACAGGGCAGGTACTTCTACCCCAGCATAGGCACAGAGCAGGTACATCTCCCCCAGCTGTAGGGCCCAGAGCAGGTACATCTACCCCAGCTGCAGGGCACAGAGCAGGTACATCTACCCCAGCTGCAGGGCACAGAGCAGGTACATCTACCCCAGCTGCAGGGCACAGAGCAGGTACATCTACCCCAGCTGCAGGGCACAGGGCAGGTAAATCTACCCCAGCTGTAGGGCCCAGAGCAGGTACATCTACCCCAGCTGTAGGGCACAGAGCAGGTACATTTACCCCAGCTGTAGGGCACAGGGCAGGTACATCTACCCCAGCTGTAGGGCCCAGAGCAGGTACATCTACCCCAGCTGTAGGGCCCAGAGCAGGTACATCTACCCCAGCTGCAGGGCACAGAGCAGGTACATCTACCCCAGCTGCAGGGCACAGAGCAGGTACATCTACCCCAGCTGTAGGGCACAGAGCAGGTACATTTACCCCAGCTGTAGGGCACAGGGCAGGTACATCTACCCCAGCTGTAGGGCCCAGAGCAGGGCACAGAGCAGGTACATCTACCCCAGCTGCAGGGCACAGGGCAGGTACATCTACCCCAGCTGCAGGGCCCAGAGCAGGTACATCTACCCCAGCTGCAGGGCACAGAGCAGGTACATCTACCCCAGCTGCAGGGCACAGAGCAGGTACATCTACCCCAGCTGCAGGGCACTGAGCAGGTGCATCTACCCCAGTTGTAGGGCACAGAGCAGGTACATCTACCCCAGCTGCAGGGCACAGAGCAGGTACATCTACCCCAGCTGCAGGGCACAGAGCAGGTACATCTACCCCAGCTGCAGGGCACAGAGCAGGTACATCTACCCCAGCTCTAGGGCACAGAGCAGGTACATCTGCCCCACCATAGGGGCAGCACTCGGGCTAATCATAGCGGGTGTGAGGCACGTGTATAGGCTGTAGTATAGCTGTGGGGCACAGAGCAGGTACATCTACCCCAGCTGTTGGGCACAGAGCAGGTACATCTGCCCCAGCTGCAGGGCAAAGAGCAGGTACATCTACCCCAGCTGCAGGGCACAGAGCAGGTACATCTACCCCAGCTGTAGGGCACAGGGTAGGTACTTCTACCCCAGCATAGGCACAGAGAAGGTACATCTACCCCAGCTGTAGGGCCCAGAGCGGGTACATCTACCCCAGCTGCAGGGCACAGAGCGGGTACATCTACCCCAGCTGCAGGGCACTGAGCGGGTACATCTACCCCAGCTGTAGGGCACAGGGCAGGTACATCTACCCCAGCTGTAGGGCCCAGAGCAGGTACATCTACCCCAGCTGCAGGGCACAGAGCAGGTACATCTACCCCAGCTGCAGGGCACAGAGCAGGTACATCTACCCCAGCTGCAGGGCACAGGGCAGGTACATCTACCCCAGCTGTAGGGCCCAGAGCAGGTACATCTACCCCAGCTGCAGGGCACAGAGCAGGTACATCTACCCCAGCTGTAGGGCACAGAGCAGGTACATCTACCCCAGCTGTAGGGCACAGGGCAGGTACATCTACCCCAGCTGTAGGGCCCAGAGCGGGTACATCTACCCCAGCTGCAGGGCACAGAGCAGGTACATCTACCCCAGCTGCAGGGAACAGAGCGGGTACATCTACCCCAGTTGCAGGGCACAGAGCAGGTACATCTACCCCAGCTGCAGGGCACAGAGCGGGTACATCTACCCCAGCTGCAGGGCACAGAGCAGGTACATCTACCCCAGCTGCAGGGCACAGAGCGGGTACATCTACCCCAGCTGCAGGGCACAGAGCAGGTACATCTACCCCAGCTGTAGGGCCCAGAGCAGGTACATCTACCCCAGCTGTAGGGCACAGGGCAGGTACATCTACCCCAGCTGCAGGGCACAGAGCAGGTACATCTACCCCAGCTGTAGGGCACAGAGCAGGTACATCTACCCCAGCTGTAGGGCACAGAGCAGGTACATCTACCCCAGCTGCAGGGCACATAGCAGGTACATCTACCCCAGCTGCAGGGCACAGAGCAGGTACATCTACCCCAGCTGTAGGGCACAGAGCAGGTACATCTGCCCCACCATAGGGGCAGCACTCGGTCTAATAATAGCAGGTGTGAGGCACGTGTATAGGCTGTAGTATAGCTGTAGGGCACAGAGCAGGTACATCTACCCCAGCTGTTGGGCACAGAGCAGGTACATCTGCCCCAGCTGCAGGGCACAGAGCAGGTACATCTACCCCAGCTGCAGGGCACAGAGCAGGTACATCTACCCCAGCAGTAGGGCACAGGGCAGGTACTTCTACCCCAGCATAGGCACAGAGCAGGTACATCTACCCCAGCTGCAGGGCACAGAGCAGGTACATCTACCCCAGCTGTAGGGCACAGAGCAGGTACATCTCCCCCAGCTGCAGGGCACAGGGCCGGTACATCTACCCCAGCTGCAGGTACAGAGCAGGTACATCTACCCCAGCTGCAGGGCACTGAGCAGGTGCATCTACCCCAGCTGTAGGGAACAGAGCAGGTACATCTACCCTAGCTGCAGGGCACAGAGCAGGTACATCTACCCCAGCTGCAGGGCACAGAGCAGGTACATCTACCCCAGCTGCAGGGCACAGAGCAGGTACATCTACCCCTTCTGCAGGGCACAGAGCAGGTACATCTACCCCAGCTGCAGGGCACAGAGCAGGTACATCTACCCCAGCTGCAGGGCACAGAGCAGGTACATCTACCCCAGCATAGGGGCAGCACTCGGGCTAATCATAGCGGGTGTGAGGCACGTGTATAGGCTGTAGTATAGCTGTAGGGCACAGAGCAGGTACATCTACCCCAGCTGTTGGGCACAGAGCAGGTACATCTGCCCCAGCTGCAGGGCACAGAGCAGGTACATCTACCCCAGCTGCAGGGCACAGAGCAGGTACATCTACCCCAGCTGTAGGGCACAGGGCAGGTACTTCTACCCCAGCATAGGCACAGAGCAGGTACATCTACCCCAGCTGTAGGGCTCAGAGCAGGTACATCTACCCCAGCTGCAGGGCACAGAGCGGGTACATCTACCCCAGCTGCAGGGCACAGAGCGGGTACATCTACCCCAGCTGTAGGGCACAGGGCAGGTACATCTACCCCAGCTGTAGGGCCCAGAGCAGGTACATCTACCCCAGCTGCAGGGCACAGAGCAGGTACATCTACCCCAGCTGCAGGGCACAGAGCAGGTACATCTACCCCAGCTGCAGGGCACAGGGCAGGTACATCTACCCCAGCTGTAGGGCCCAGAGCAGGTACATCTACCCCAGCTGCAGGGCACAGAGCGGGTACATCTACCCCAGCTGTAGGGCACAGGGCAGGTACATCTACCCCAGCTGTAGGGCCCAGAGCGGGTACATCTACCCCAGCTGCAGGGCACAGAGCGGGTACATCTACCCCAGCTGCAGGGCACAGAGCGTGTACATCTACCCCAGCTGCAGGGCACAGAGCAGGTACATCTACCCCAGCTGCAGGGCACAGAGCGGGTACATCTACCCCAGCTGCAGGGCACAGAGCAGGTACATCTACCCCAGCTGCAGGGCACAGAGCGGGTACATCTACCCCAGCTGCAGGGCACAGAGCAGGTACATCTACCCCAGCTGCAGGGCACAGAGCGGGTACATCTACCTCAGCTGTAGGGCACAGAGCGGGTACATCTACCCCAGCTGCAGGGCACAGAGCAGGTACATCTACCCCAGCTGCAGGGCACAGAGCAGGTACATCTACCCCAGCTGCAGGGCACAGAGCAGGTACATCTACCCCAGCTGCAGGGCACAGAGCAGGTACATCTACCCCAGCTGCAGGGCACAGAGCAGGTACATCTACCCCAGCTGCAGGGCACAGGGCAGGTACATCTACCCCAGCTGCAGGGCCCAGAGCAGGTACATCTACCCCAGCTGTAGGGCACAGAGCAGGTACATCTACCCCAGCTGTAGGGCCCAGAGCAGGTACATCTACCCCAGCTGCAGGGCACATAGCAGGTACATCTACCCCAGCTGCAGGGCACAGAGCAGGTACATCTGCCCCACCATAGGGGCAGCACTCGGTCTAATAATAGCAGGTGTGAGGCACGTGTATAGGCTGTAGTATAGCTTTAGGGCACAGAGCAGGTACATCTACCCCAGCTGTTGGGCACAGAGCAGGTACATCTGCCCCAGCTGCAGGGCACAGAGCAGGTACATCTACCCCAGCTACAGGGCACAGAGCAGGTACATCTACCCCAGCTGTAGGGCACAGGGCAGGTACTTCTACCCCAGCATAGGCACAGAGCAGGTACATCTACCCCAGCTGCAGGGCACAGAGCAGGTACATCTACCCCAGCTGCAGGGCACAGAGCGGGTACATCTACCCCAGCTGTAGGGCACAGGGCAGGTACATCTACCCCAGCTGTAGGGCCCAGAGCGGGTACATCTACCCCAGCTGCAGGGCACAGAGCGGGTACATCTACCCCAGCTGCAGGGCACAGAGCGGGTACATCTACCCCAGCTGCAGGGCACAGAGCGGGTACATCTACCCCAGCTGCAGGGCACAGAGCAGGTACATCTACCCCAGCTGCAGGGCACAGAGCGGGTACATCTACCCCAGCTGCAGGGCACAGAGCAGGTACATCTACCCCAGCTGCAGGGCACAGAGCGGGTACATCTACCTCAGCTGTAGGGCACAGAGCGGGTACATCTACCCCAGCTGCAGGGCACAGAGCAGGTACATCTACCCCAGCTGCAGGGCACAGAGCAGGTACATCTACCCCAGCTGCAGGGCACAGAGCAGGTACATCTACCCCAGCTGCAGGGCACAGGGCAGGTACATCTACCCCAGCTGCAGGGCCCAGAGCAGGTACATCTACCCCAGCTGTAGGGCACAGAGCAGGTACATCTACCCCAGCTGTAGGGCCCAGAGCAGGTACATCTACCCCAGCTGCAGGGCACAGAGCAGGTACATCTACCCCAGCTGTAGGGCACAGAGCAGGTACATCTACCCCAGCTGTAGGGCACAGAGCAGGTACATCTACCCCAGCTGCAGGGCACATAGCAGGTACATCTACCCCAGCTGCAGGGCACAGAGCAGGTACATCTGCCCCACCATAGGGGCAGCACTCGGTCTAATAATAGCAGGTGTGAGGCACGTGTATAGGCTGTAGTATAGCTTTAGGGCACAGAGCAGGTACATCTACCCCAGCTGTTGGGCACAGAGCAGGTACATCTGCCCCAGCTGCAGGGCACAGAGCAGGTACATCTACCCCAGCTACAGGGCACAGAGCAGGTACATCTACCCCAGCTGTAGGGCACAGGGCAGGTACTTCTACCCCAGCATAGGCACAGAGCAGGTACATCTACCCCAGCTGCAGGGCACAGAGCAGGTACATCTACCCCAGCTGTAGGGCACAGAGCAGGTACATCTCCCCCAGCTGCAGGGCACAGGGCAGGTACATCTACCCCAGCTGCAGGGCACAGAGCAGGTACATCTACCCCAGCTGCAGGGCACAGGGCAGGTACATCTACCCCAGCATAGGCACAGAGCAGGTACATCTCCCCCAGCTGTAGGGCACAGAGCAGGTACATCTACCCCAGCTGTAGGGCACAGGGCAGGTACTTCTACCCCAGCATAGGCACAGAGCAGGTACATCTACCCCAGCTGCAGGGCACAGAGCAGGTACATCTACCCCAGCTGTAGGGCACAGAGCAGGTACATCTCCCCCAGCTGCAGGGCACAGGGCAGGTACATCTACCCCAGCTGCAGGGCACAGAGCAGGTACATCTACCCCAGCTGCAGGGCACAGGGCAGGTACATCTACCCCAGCATAGGCACAGAGCAGGTACATCTCCCCCAGCTGTAGGGCACAGAGCAGGTACATCTACCCCAGCTGCAGGGCACAGAGCAGGTACATCTACCCCAGCTGCAGGGCACAGAGCAGATACATCTACCCCAGCTGTAGGGCACAGAGCAGGAACATCTACCCCAGCTGCAGAGCACAGAGCAGGTACATCTACCCCAGCTGCAGGGCACAGAGCAGGTACATCTACCCCAGCTGCAGGGCACAGAGCAGGTACATCTACCCCAGCTGCAGGGCACCGAGCAGGTACATCTACCCCAGCTGCAGGGCACAGAGCAGGTACATCTACCCCAGCTGCAGGGCACAGAGCAGGTACATCTACCCCAGCTGCAGGGCACAGGGCAGGTACATCTACCCCAGCATAGGCACAGAGCAGGTACATCTACCCCAGCTGCAGGGCACAGAGCAGATACATCTACCCCAGCTGCAGGGCACAGAGCAGGAACATCTACCCCAGCTGCAGAGCACAGAGCAGGTACATCTACCCCAGCTGCAGGGCACAGAGCAGGTACATCTACCCCAGCTGCAGGGCACAGAGCAGGTACATCTACCCCAGCTGCAGGGCACAGAGCAGGTACATCTACCCCAGCTGCAGGGCACAGGGCAGGTACATCTACCCCAGCTGCAGGGCACAGAGCAGGTACATCTACCCCAGCTGCAGGGCACAGAGCAGGTACATCTACCCCAGCTGCAGGGCACAGAGCAGGTACATCTACCCCAGCTGCAGGGCACAGAGCAGGTACATCTACCCCAGCTGCAGGGCACAGGGCAGGTACATCTACCCCAGCTGCAGGGCCCAGAGCAGGTACATCTACCCCAGCTGCAGGGCACAGAGCGGGTACATCTACCCCAGCTGCAGGGCACAGAGCAGGTACATCCACCCCAGCTGCAGGGCACAGAGCGGGTACATCTACCCCAGCTGCAGGGCACAGAGCAGGTACATCTACCCCAGCTGTAGGGCACAGAGCGGGTACATCTACCCCAGCTGTAGGGCACAGAGCGGGTACATCTCCCCCAGCTGTAGGGCACAGAGCAGGTACATCTACCCCAGCTGCAGGGCACAGAGCAGGTACATCTACCCCAGCTGCAGGGCCCAGAGCAGGTACATCTACCCCAGCTGTAGGGCCCAGAGCAGGTACATCTACCCCAGCTGCAGGGCACAGAGCAGGTACACCTACCCCAGCATAGGCACCGGACCCGGTCTAATAATAGCAGGTGTGAGGCACGTGTATGGGCTGTAGAATGGCTGTAGGGCACAGAGCAGGTACATCTACCCCAGCACAGGCACAGGACCCGGCCTCATGGAATGGTTAAGTTCCCAAGCGTGGACAAAGGAGACAAAGTGGCAGCAACATGGGTGATGCACATGCCATAGCATAAGTAGAGGATATGACAGCAACATGGAAGATGCACGTGCCATAGCATAAGTAGAGGATATGGCAGCAACATGGAAGAAACACATACCATAGCATAAGTAGAGGATATGGCAGCAGCATGGAAGATGCACATGCCATAGCATAAGTAGAGGATATGGCAGCGACATGGAGGATGCACATGCCATAGCATAAGTAAAGGATATGGCAGCAACATGGAAGAAACACATACCATAGCATAAGTAGAGGATATGGCAGCAGCATGGAAGATGCACATCCCATAGCATAAGTAGAGGATATGGCAGCAACATGGAGGATGCACATGCCACAGCATAAGTAGAGGATATGGCAGCAACATGGAAGATAGCACATACCATAGCATAAGGAGAGGATATGGCAGCAACATGGAAGATAGCACATACAATAGCATAAGTAGAGGATATGGCAGCGACATAGAAGATGCACGTGCCATAGCATATGCAGAGGATATGGCAGCAACATGGAGGATGCACATGCCATAGCATAAGCAGAGGATATGGCAGCAACATGGAAGATGCACATACAATAGCAAATGTAGAGGATATGGCAGCAACATGGAAGATGCACATGCCAATGCATAAGTAGAGGATATGGCAGTAACATGGAAGATAGCACATACCATAGCATAGGTAGAGGATATGGCAGCAACATGGAAGATGCACGTGCCATAGCATAAGTAGAGGATATGGCAGCAACATGGAAGATGCACATATAATAGCATATGTAGAGGATATGGCAGCAACATGGAGGATGCACATGCCATAGCATACGTAGAGGATATGGCAGAACATGGAAGATGCACATGCCATAGCATACGTAGAGGATATGGCAGCAACATGGAGGATGCACATGCCATAGGATACGTAGAGGATATGGCAGCAACATGGAGGATGCACATGCCATAGGATACGTAGAGGATATGGCAGCAACATGGAAGATGCACATGCCATAGCATACGTAGAGGATATGGCAGCAACATGGAGGATGCACATGCCATAGGATACGTAGAGGATATGGCAGCAACATGGAAGATACACATGCCATAGCATAAGTAGAGGCTATGGCAGCAACATGCAAGATAGCACATACCATAGCATAAGTAGAGGATATGGCAGCAACATGGAAGATGCACGTGCCATAGCATAAGTAGAGGCTATGGCAGCAACATAGATGATGCACATACAATAGAATATGTAGAGGATATGGCAGCGACATGGAGGATGCACATGCCATAGCATACGTAGAGGATATGGCAGCAACATGGACGATGCACATGCCATAGCATAAGTCGAGGATATGGCAGCAACATGGACGATGCACATATAATAGCATATGTAGAGGATATGGCAGCAACATGGAAGATGCACATACCGTAGCATAAGTAGAGGATATGGCAGCAACATGAAAGAGAACACATGCCATAGCATATGTAGAGGATATGGCAGCAACATGGAGGATGCACATGCCATAGCATAAGTAGAGGATATGGCATCAACATGGAAGATGCACGTGCCATAGCATAAGTAGAGGATATGGCAGCAACATGGAAGATAGCACATACCATAGCATAAGTAGAGGATATGGCAGCAACATGTAAGATGCACGTGCCATAGCATAAGTAGAGGATATGGCAGCAACATGGAAGATGCACATACAATAGCATAAGTAGAGGATATGGCAGCAACATGGAAGATGCATATACCATAGCATAAGTAGAGGATATGGCAGCAACATGGAAGATGCACATGCCATAGCATAAGTAGAGGATATGGCAGCAACATGGACAATGCACATATAATAGCATATGTAGAGGATATGGCAGCAACATGGAGGATGCACATGCCATAGCATAGGTAGAGGCTATGGCAGCAACATGGAAGATGCACGTCCCATAGCATAAGTAGAGGATATGGCAGCAACATGGAAGATGCACGTGCCATAGCATAAGTAGAGGATATGACAGCAACATGGAAGATGCACATGCCATAGCATAAGTGGAGGATATGGCATCAACATGGAAGATGCACGTGCCATAGCATAAGTAGATGATATGGCATCAACATGGAAGATGCACGTGCCATAGCATAAGTAGAAGATATGGCAGCAACATGGACGATGCACATATAATAGCATATGTAGAGGATATGGCAGCAACATGGAAGATGCACATGTCATAGCATAAGTAGAGGATATGGCAGCAACATGGACGATGCACATATAATAGCATATGTAGAGGATATGGCAGCAACATGGAGGATACACATGCCATAGCATAAGTAGAGGCTATGGCAGCAACATGGAAGATGCACATACCATAGCATAAGTAGAGGATATGGCAGCAACATGGAAGATGCACGTGCCATAGCATATGTAGAGGATATGGCAGCAACATGGAAGATGCACATGCATAGCATAAGTAGAGGATATGGCAGCAACATGGAAGATGCACATGCCATAGCATAAGTAGAGGATATGGCATCAACATGGAAGATGCACGTGCCATAGCATAAGTAGAGGATATGGCATCGACATGGAGGATGCACATGCCATAGCATAAGTAGAGGATATGGCAGCAACATGGAGGATGCACATGACATAGCATAAGTAGAGGATATGGCAGCAACATGGAAGAAACACATACCATAGCATAAGTAGAGGATATGGCAGCAACATGGAAGATGCACATGCCATAGCATAAGTAGAACATATGGCAGCAACATGGAAGATGCACATGCCATAGCATACGCAGAGGATATGGCAGCAACATGGACGATGCACTTGCCATAGCATAAGTAGAGGATATGGCAGCAACATGGAAGATGCATGTACCATAGCATAAGTAGAGGATATGGCAGCAACATGGAAGATGCACATGCCATAGCATAAGTAGAGGATATGGCAGCAACATGGAACATGCATGTGCCATAGCATAAGTAGAGGATATGGCAGCAACATGGAAGATGCACATGCCATAGCATAAGTAGAGGATATGGCAGCAACATGGAAGATGCACGTGCCATAGCATAAGTAGAGGATATGGCAGCAACATGGAAGATGCACATGCCATAGCATAAGTAGAGGATATGGCAGCAACATGGAAGATGCACATGCCATAGCATAAGTAGAGGACACGGCAGCAACATGGAAGATGCACATGCCATAGCATAAGTAGAGGGTATGGCAGCAACATGGAAGATGCACATACCATAGCATAAGTAGAGGATATGGCAGCAACATGGAAGATGCACGTGCCATAGCATAAGTAGAGGATATGGCAGCAACATGGAAGATGCACGTGCCATAGCATAAGTAGAGGATATGGCAGCAACATGGAAGATGCACGTGCCATAGCATAAGTAGAGGATATGGCAGCAACATGTAAGATGCACGTGCCATAGCATATGCAGAGGATATGGCAGCAACATGGAGGATGCACATGCCATAGCATAAGCAGAGGATATGGCAGCAACATGGAAGATAGCACATACCATAGCATAAGTAGAGGATATGGCAGCAACATGGAAGATGCATATACCATAGCATAAGTAGAGGATATGGCAGTAACATGGACGATGCACATGCCATAGCATAAGTAGAGGATATGGCAGCAACATGGAAGATGCACATAACGTAGCATAAGTAGAGGATATGGCAGCAACATGGAGGATGCACATACAATAGCATAAACATAGGACATGACAGCAACATGGAATATCCACATACCAGCATAAGTAGAGGATATGGCAGCAACATGGATGATGCACATACAGTAGCATGAGTAGAGGATATGGCAGCAACATGGAAGATGCACGTGCCATAGCATAAGTAGAGGATATGGCAGCAACATGGAAGATGCATATACCATAGCATAAGTAGAGGATATGGCAGCAACATGGAAGATGCATATACCGTAGCATTAGTAGAGGATATGGCAGCAACATGGAAGATGCACATGCCATAGCATAAGTAGAGGATATGGCAGCAACATAGACGATGCACATACAATAGCATAAACATAGGACATGACAGCAACATGGAATATCCACATACCAGCATAAGTAGAGGATATGGCAGCAACATGGAGGATGCACATACAATAGCATAAACATAGGACATGACAGCAACATGGAATATCCACATACCAGCATAAGTAGAGGATATGGCAGCAACATGGATGATGCACATACAGTAGCATGAGTAGAGGATATGGCAGCAACATGGAAGATGCACGTGCCATAGCATAAGTAGCGGATATGGCGCAACATGGAAGATGCATATGCCATAGCATAAGTAGAGGATATGGCAGCAACATGGAAAATGCATATACAATAGCATAATTAGAGGATATGGAAGCAACATGGAAAATGCATATACCATAGCATAGGTAGAGGATATGGCAGCAACATGGAAGATGTATATACTATAGCATAAGTAGAGGATATGGCAGCAACATGTAAGATGCACATGCCATAGCATAAGTAGAGGATATGGCAGCAACATGGAAGATGCACATACCGTAGCATTAGTAGAGGATATGGCAGCAACATGGAAGATGCACATGCCATAGCATAAGTAGAGGATATGGCAGCAACATGGAAGATGTATATACCATAGCATAAGTAGAGGATATGGCAGCAACATGTAAGATGCACATGCCATAGCATAAGAAGAGGATATGGCAGCAACATGGAAGATGCACATACCATAGCATAAGCAGAGGACATGGCGCCAAAATGGAGGATGCACATGCCATAGCATACGTAGAGGATATGGCAGCAAAATGGAAGGCCCGAGACTGAAGGATGGATCAGTGGATGATAGAATGACTGATATGCAGAGGGGCCTCCTTACAGAGCTACTCAAAATTAACAGATCATGTGTACATGCTGAGCAGAATGCTGATCTGGCAATTTACTACTAATACACAGGACATTCTTTCCAGCACCACCACCTTACAGAAACAGCAATACACTAGTAGTCTAGGTCTGGTTCCCTTAGGTCCCTGTGTAGCCTTTTTTGTGAGATACTGTGTTTGTTGAACTATTTGAGGCTCCCAGACATAATCCTCCAGCCACAGGCAAGTGTAGGATTAGAAAATAGTATTTTTGTGAAAAGTCCACCAAGGAGACCCCGAGCGTTGATGATCACTGATTAACTCTTCTTATCTGTAGCATTTATGTGGGTTCTTCTGGTTTTTCCTTGGGTACCACATTCCCTGAGAAGGATATTTAACATTTTTAGAGTCTGTTTTTCTGATCATGGGAAGTAGTGTGTCTAGAGCCCCCTGCACCCTGGCTATGACTCAGTGTGCCAGAGTCACCAGCATGTCTTTGGGGGAGGTTTAGCAGTGGTGGGGTAGTCTCAGGAATGGGACAGTGCCTCCCTTCTGCTATGAAACTTCTTTTTCTCTGACCTTTAGTTGCTGGATCTGACCCCAACGTATTCTCTCTAATTTCTTGTCTTAATATTGTGTTGTTAACCAGTTTAATTATCCTGCGCTGATTACTGTGCTCCAATGTTTCTCTAGATCCAATCAGACTGGTTTGACTAGGATATTGTGTGGTGGTAAGAGGGGGAGGGGGATAGTGTGTGGGGGTGTTGATGTTGGTGGGAGGGGGATAGTGTGTGGGGGTGTTGGTGGTGGGAGGGGGTTAGTGTGTGGGGGTGTTGGTGGCGGGAGGGTTGAGGGGGATGTTAGTGCACCAAATACAATATAATAGTTGAGCTTCATCAGTGCAAGCACATTCCTCATTGTGTCATGGTTGTGTTTTTTTGAAGTGGTGTCACACAGTGGTGCATGACATGTGCCATGTGACTGTCTCAGAAACAAATGGTCAATTAGTTCCTGGCGATCCAGTCGCCCATCCCTGAGGTCTTCTCTGGCAAAACGTGCAGACGCCACTGGCATCAGCACTTACCATCATCCTCTGGGGGCGGCATGTCTACATCTGGGGTTAGAGGAACATTCCGCTTGAGGCAGATGTTGTGCAGCATGGCACACACAAGCACTAGTTTCCCCACTTTTTCTGGTGTACATCAGGGCCCACCCTGTACGGTCGATGCACCGAAAACCGCCCTTCAGCGGGCCAAAGGTGCGCGCATGGGTCCTGCTTGTAGCATCATTGTAGGCAATATCCTGCGGTGTTTGTGGCTCACGCACCAGTTTCATGAGCCAGGGCAGCTGCGAGTATTTGTTTGTTTGTTTGTTTGTTTATTTATTTGGTAATGCGCTCCGAGCCCGTGGGCATCTGGGCGCAGCAGTACAAGAGGACTCGAAACTTAGTTACAATGCCTGACACAGGCTAACACAGAAAAACAGTGGTCACTTACAGTAGTTGATACAATGCATATAAAATAACAAGGGTTAAGCGCATAAGAGTAACATTTTAACAGGTTGTACCGTTTCCGCTAGGGTGAGGGTGCATTTGGTGTCACCTGCATGGAGAGAGGCAAAGCCATGAGTTGCAGTGTATTGTCTGGGGCGGGGCTTTCACGGCATCAGGGCAATGGTCATCATGTGCATGCAAACGAGCCTTCATTGCGTGGTATGTGTCTTTTCTATGATTGTGCATGTTGTGTCCCTCGCATCATGCATTGTATTTACTGCACATGCACCCAGATCCCTTGCACCAGATGTTACGTCTTGTGTCTGTCGGTTCCATGTCAATGATGCCATGGTGGATGTCTTGTGGCAGTGTATTGCTCTCGTGCATGTGGCCATCACTAGACTTCTGGGGGCATTGGGTCGGCATTGCGGCCTGAGTTTACAGGGGTACTTGGCTGTGGTACTGGCAGCATTGATGTTGTGTGATGCAATGTGGCATTTTGTTTGGCATTGTTTTGGTAGTCTCTACCATCAAATAATAAAGAAAACGCATTCCTAGTCAATCTGTGTCAAATCAAAATGGCCTGTACTAACAAAAACCTAATGCCTGCCCTATCTCTTATACAAAAAGTGTGCAAAAGGTAATAAGCATGCAAAGGAAAATCAGTGTTAGAATATAAAGAATCAAAGGGGCTGAGTCACATTAGACAGCATGGAGTAAGTCCCAGTAGACAAGATGACACAATCTGGTCAGGTTCTCAAAACAAAGCAGTTCAAAACATGGATCGACACCTGCCTGGCCTTCCACGTTAAGGTCACTTTTCCAGCGTTCCAAAAGTTTCTTCATAGTTCAACAAATGGGTTCACAGTTCAACCAAACGTTCAAGTAGGTCTCCCTCTATAGGGCTCGGACCTTCTCAAAGTAAAAGTTCACGTAGGTCTCCCTATGTCGGGCTCGGACCTCTCAATCACAGCACTTGTAGGGGCTACCTTCCCCAAGCTTTATTCACATTTGTTAGGGGTTCCCTTCCCCTAACTTATCATACTTCTGGTTTATCTCACTCAGGCTCAGACCTTTTCTTGTTGTCGAAGACTTTCGAATGGCAAAGGCTTTTACTATAGACCTCCGCAGGACCACGTTGATTTTCCCTTCAACTCACACTCTTGTGTTATTTGCCCCAGTGTTTCTCGGCCTATGTAGTTCCATATCATAAGCACACAAGTTCATTGTTCACTTTCTACTTCCCCTTTTGCCGGGGTCAATCTTGATCATCATGCTTTTTAAAGTTCATTCACTTCCTGGCTTTCGCCGGACCACTCTGCTACTCTGTATCACTGGCTTCACAGTCATCGGTTATTTAAGGTTCACCACAGATCTGCCTTTCTTTGTGTCTCTTCCACACGCATGCAGCCTTCAATTGTAAAATATATTGGTGCCACTTCTGTCTTTCCTTAACACACACCGGTCTTTCATCTTGCTCGCCAACTCACCGGCTGGGTGCATTCCTTTCTTGTTGTTAGGGAGATTTCTCATCCAAGTGCTAAATTCCCTCTATTTTAGAGCCCTCCATCTCTTTTGTTATATTTTGGGACTTTGATCGTTTCACTTTGTGTTCTAAAACAACTCCATAGGCATCATCTTTTTCTGTGTGTCACACAGCACCTCAGTGCAGTGCCACAGGGGTGTCTTTCAGACTCCCCAAGGTTTAAATACCTTCTCTGGGACTAACTGCCTTCTCCCAGAGCATGTAAAGGTAAATTGACTTTACTAGTCTTTTTAAATTTATAGGCCCAGCACACACTATCTTCCTATAGAGTGCTGGAGGGGTTGCCTAGCTTCCCCTGAGTCTAAACACTCATGTAACAGTTAAATATTACCCTGTCCCACTTCAAATGGCTGGTGGCAGTGGCTTTAAACAAACTACCATGATTTTACCCGACCGCGAACACCGGTAGCTAAAAATCGGGTAATCCATGTTTTCCACTATGGCGCCCAAGACCTATCTGTAAAAACAGACCCCGGTTGACTTTTTTTGCCATTTCTTTTAGGAAAGGTCCATCTTGTGTTTGTCTCTGCGCGCCAAACCAGGTTTGGTCCCTTTGTTTGTTGGCCTATGGCGAGCTTCAGTGCTGAAGCCCTCCTCTGGCGCCTGAGTGTCTGGGGTGGAGAGGATGTGAGGGAGGTGCCGGAAACTCCCTCTGCTTAGTCTCCTAGGAGACCTGAATGTACTCTGGCGTGAGTGGCTGGCTGGCTGTCCTGCAAGGACTGCCACCCTGCTGTGTGAGTGACAGCCAGGCTGGAATTAATGGGGGAAAACTGTTTAAAAGCAGGTCTCTGGGACTTGGAAATCAGAGTCGACCACTGGAACGAAAGAACCGAAGACGAGCTGAAGGAAGAGGACTGCTGCAACTCCTGGACTCCGGTGAAGCCCTGCTGCAGGTCCGAATGGCCTGAAACTCCATCGACAGAGAAGCCCTTCAAGGTTAACTTCTTCCCTTGAGTTTGGGGGGAACAACCAACTTGCAAGACACCTGGACACCGTCCCTATACCGGTCGAATTTTCTTCAGAGTGCTGTGGATGCATGTTTAAAAAAAGAAGAACATTTGTGCCATGTAGCTAAAGTCCCACCATCCACTGAGACAGCCACAACCAGATGCAAATGAACACTGAACAGGTAGTTATGACGGGATCCTGATCCTGACGTCATGGATGCACCACTGTGCCAACCACACCAAGGGAGTGGTGCATGTTGAAAGTGGACTACAAGGGACATGGCGCACATTGCAGAGCAAACCCGTGGAATATGAATACACTATATTCAAACGGCAAGTGTTTACATGACGGTATTTGTTGAGCATGAGTGTCCCACACAATCCCATACACATAGGTCATCATCCACTGCTGCGAGTCCAGTAATCCCAAGTGCAGGGAAATGTAATCTTCCACAGGGCAGGCCACTCAATCACACAGGGTGCATGTACGGGTCCGATGATGCATGTCCTGAAAGATGATGGATGTATACCAACCAGCCAATCACAGTGCATGTCCCTGTTGCACACAACGATGACCATAGTGCATAGTGCATTGATGCTTAGCCCTTGCACACACAGTGAAGCGACCTAAGGCCTCATGTACACATTTCACCCATGCAGGCGATTCAGGACACCCGCAGCTCACATGGCTGTTCACCCCTGTGCGGAACCCATAAACTCTGCAGAGCTGGCATACAACAATGCCCACAGTAGGACCTGCATATGTGTAGAAAGGACATTTGTTTTGTTGAAGGCACGGTTCTGGTGCCTGGGCCGTACCGGAGGGGCACAGATGTACGCGCCAGATAAAGATGGAAACATTGGACTCACCTGTGCCATGCCGCAGGAATATGCACTACCCCCTGATGCAGACGGGCAACACCCAGGGGATGGGAGTGGCGATGACCACGTGCCCGTGTCCGGGGCTAATGCACACAGGCATGAGGTGAGGGAGAGGAGGTTGGCCAGACAGGCGCTGATTGAGGATTTCTTCTGATTTGGTGGAAGGGCACATGTCACGAATAAATTGCACTTGTACACATTCATGAATGTCCTTGCTTTCTGTCACGTTCCCCTCTCCCCCACCAACTTCCCAGCACACATACCACCCTCCCCCAAAACAGTCCATATAGGTCCATGTGCCGGCGCTCAAGCCAACAGTCCATTGTCCATCTAACAGGGACGTTGTCGCTTCCCACGTGCTCCGCCTTCAGGTGAGTGCCACTGTGAATGACGCAGAGACCTACGCCAGGGAGACCGCTGTAGGGATATGGCACTGATGCGTCCAACTGCAGCTGCTGGCGATTTGCCTCATGCATCTGGTGGGCATGCGCTGATTGCACCTCACATCATTCGCGTACTCGCTGGCCGCAGTGCATCCCTCTACAACCGTCCGTGTGCGGGCATTGTCGCACACCATGTTTTTTGCAGCCCACCTAATGGCATTGCTAATGGCCTTGATGTGGTGGTTGTGTTCACTGGCCATGCCTTCTATCTTCATCTGGCGTGCCTCCATCACATCTAGGCGTGCCATGACTGCATGTATATTGTGCAGGGCTGCTGTGCCTGGCAGACCTCCGCAGGGTGGTGGTGCTTCTGTGCCTGGCAGGTCTCAGCGGGGTGTTCGGGCTGCTGTTGCTTGTGGTTCTGGGCTGTCTGGTGAGGCTGCCGTGGATGGAGGGGCTTTCAGCAGATGACCCATATGACGGAGTGTCCTCATCTGCCACTGGTGTGTGTGTGTCAGTAGTGGCGGCGTGCACGGACATGTGGCCTGTGGCTGGGAGTCTCCACATGCTCAGGGGTCCCTTCGGGTGAGTCCATTTGCTGCACTGGACTATGTATTGCCGCGATCAGAGGTGAAGCATGCTGCTCTCCACCGGAAGAGGCACCCTCGTCTGGGGTGGTTGCTATTGTGGCTACTTTTACATCCTGTGAGCCTACGGTGGCTTGGGATGGGCTTGGTGAGGCAGCCCTCATGGCTTGTGGGCACCAAGGTGGGGAGCGCCTGATGGATTGTGGAGGCCGAGGTGGGGTGCCCCTGCTGGAATGTGGGTGCTGAGATGGTGAGGCACTGGTGTGGTGTGGTGGGGTGGAGTGGGTCCGGTCCTCCGCCTTGGAGTATCCTGCCGGGCCATTTGCAGGGTGGTGGTGGTGGTGGTGGTTTGAGGTGCATCTGGGCAGACGTCGGGATGGTGCCTGTACTGTCATTGGAATTCACCTTACCAAAATAAATACATTAAATATAATTCAAGGTAAACAGTTGTGTGAAAGTTTTGTAAGTGCACTACACATTCCAACATATAAGTGTATCATTATATATTGGTGAGCATTGGCCATTGCGCTCGCCTCATCTTTATATACCCCCTCCAGTATCCATGGCACCTGTGATCGTGCGCTCGCACAGGGCTGGGTGGATGGGGACGCTCAAGGTGCAGTACACAATGTGCACCTCAACGGCATCTTGTGCACTGTGACTACTGTTCAAATGGCCACGACAGTCCCGGTGTCTCCAGACTCCCCTTACAAAATCCTGTTCCTGCAATGAACATATGTATGTGTCCCTTGAACATTGTCCTGGGCATATCGCGCTTTACCAATCCGTATCCTCCCCCTCTCACTTTTATCTAGAAACTCAACGTCTGCAGAGATCTGGTACTTTCTAGGCTGTCCTATTGCAACAGCCTCTTCTTTAATCTACCCGCTTTCTCTCTCGGCCCCCTCCAGATAATCTGAAATAAGGAGCAAGACTTGACATTGGTCTGAAGACCAGGGACCGCATATCTCACTGTGTCTCTTCATCCTTTATTTGGCACCTCTAGCGCACATAATCTCTACATTTCTTCTAACCTTTAGTATTATGCGGATAACACTCAGCTCTCCTTCAACCTGTGTGCAGCACCCTCTTCTCTCTCGGTTATAGCTGACTGTATGTGCGATTCAGGAATGTTGTGCCTTGTAAAGAACAGTTGGTGGCAACAGTAAAGACAGATACAAGTGATCACAGTTCAAGGTTGTTTATTGAACAATGAATGCAGGGTGGAAAACACCTAACCTAGACCTAATTCTAAGATGGGAGCAAGCGTCGACCATCAAATGAAAAACAAGGCAGTCCTAGTGGCATTGTGTCAAAATAAAAGGGGCCTATACTAAGAAAACAACCTATTGCCAATTCCTTACAACTAATTACAGAAAGAGTGTGGGATATGGTTTCAAATAAAGAAAAGAATTGTATAATAAGTCAGAATGTGATTGCCAGGGGTCTCCCTTCCTCACGTTTTCAGCACAGGACAAGGTTATACCTTGGAGCACAGCACACACTTGAGTTTTCTCAGCACGAGCCGACAGTTCCGTTCCAGCTTGCACAGAACATGCTCAAGCTTTCTCAGCACAAGCTGGCAGTTCCGTTCCAGCTACCACAGAACACGCTCAAGCTTTCTCAGCACAATCTGGCAGTTCCGTTCCAGCAAGCACAGAACACGCTCAAGCTTTCTCAGCACAAGCTGGCAGTTCCGTTCCAGCTAGCACAGAACACGCTCAAGCTTTCTCATCACAAGCTGGCAGTTCCGTTCCAGCTAGCACAGAACACGCTCAAGCTTTCTCAGCACAAGCTGGCAGTTCCGTTCCAGCTAGCACAGAACACGCTCAAGCTTTCTCAGCACAAGCTGGCAGTTCCGTTCCAGCTAGCACAGAACACGCTCAAGCTTTCTCAGCACGAGCCGACAGTTCCGTTCCAGCTAGCACAGAACACGCTCAAGCTTTCTCAGCACGAGCCGACAGTTCCGTTCCAGCTAGCACAGAACACGCTCAAGCTTTCTCAGCACAAGCCGGCAGTTCCGTTCCAGCTAGCACAGAACACGCTCAAGCTTTCTCATCACAAGCCGGCAGTTCCGTTCCAGCTAGCACAGAACACGCTCAAGCTTTCTCAGCACAAGCTGGCAGTTCCGTTCCAGCTAGCACAGAACACGCTCAAGCTTTCTCAGCACAAGCTGGCAGTTCCGTTCCAGCTAGCACAGAACACGCTCAAGCTTTCTCACCACAAGCTGGCAGTTCCGTTCCAGCTAGCACAGAACACGCTCAAGCTTTCTCAGCATGAGCCGACAGTTCCGTTCCAGCTAGCACAGAACACGCTCAAGCTTTCTCAGCACGAGCCGACAGTTCCGTTCCAGCTAGCAGGTTCTTCGATGGTAAAGTTTCTTTGCATTAAAAGTCTCTTGCCTTTGAGGCCTGATGTATTCAACAAACAAACACAAACAGAAAGTTCTTTCCACATTGGGTGATGGCTTCACCCCTGGGTCCCCCTCTTCCGGGTGCCGACCCTCTTGTACCGTATTCAACCAATCAATTGAACAGTTCTTTTCTCAATGAACTTTGGGTGATGACTTTTCACTTCTGGATCTCCCTCGACCGAGCTCGAATCCACTTGACAAGGGAGACAATTCACTTCCCTTGGGCTTTCAATACCTCTTACTATCACAAGTCTTAATGTCTTTTTAAACAGTACTTCAGGCTTAGACTCTGATTGTCGGCTTCCCTCTTCCGGGTTCACCCTCGCCAGCTTTCTACAAACAGTTCACTGTACTTCAGGACTTTGGACTTCGCCCCTTTTCATTAGCATCCTTCCGCCGGGTTCACTCTTGCCAACCTTTTTCCATACAGTTTACTATGGGACTTTAGTCTTCGTCCCATCTCGTTAGCATCCGTCTGCCGGGGTGACTTCTTGCCAACTTTACCACACTGTGCATATGTTCATTTCACCAAGTGGAATTCATTTCCCTTAGTTTCGCAATCATCTGTATGTGAAAGACTTTCGACGGTACAGAGGATTTTACAAGACCCCTGTATGACCACTTTGACCTCTTTTCACCTCTTCCCAAGGGCTCCTGGTTCCAGTAGTTTCTACTATCAGGTAATTGCCCAGAAGTTTCTGCCTGCACACCCACATGGTGCCGGCCTCCTCTGTTGCTGGTTTTACCCCTCGTTCCTCAATCATATCTTTAAGCCTTTCAAAGTTAAAATTAACTGTTGGCTACTTTTTGCTCGACACTGTTTGTTTTATTACCGAATCTCCCCTCGACTCACCGGCTGTGATGAACCACTTGCCTTTCTTTATCGTTGGAGTCAAGGTTGGTACCACTGAGACCAGCGTCCTTCGCCAGCTTGGTTATCAGCAGAGGAGGATCTTGTGTACCGTTGACATCTGCTGCAACACACGCTGACTAACATCCGCTGTCTTATGTTTCCATCTGCAGAGGCTTCACGGGCCTTGAATGGAAAGGGAAAAGTTACTTCTCTCCTTGGCACCCTCTCGGTATTCGCCGTCTGTCGCCTTCTCTTGCACTGCCGTGCTGAGTTAGCTCTCACATCGTGCTGTCTGCCTTGCTCGTCTTGTGCTCCACCTTTTATCCTTGTGGGGAAGGGAAAGGGCCATCAGGTGTGTGTGATTCTGGTCAATTGCCTGACTTTGCCTGACCCTTGTATTGGGACATGTCAGGTAAACGTCTCTGGTTTTAGTCCCTTGTCTTCCGTGTTGTGTGAAAGTGTTTGTGTCGGAAAAGGGGGGAAGGCAGTGTTTTGGTATATCCTCCGTAGTAGGATGGGGAAAGGGTGTTGAAAGAAGGGGAAGGCTGCGTTTCGCCCATCAGCATGCCATTCCCAATCCCCAAGGACCTGTCATCGCCATCCAGGTGATTCTCCCTCACTGGTCCACCCGCAGGAACTGGATCCAATAGCGATGGCCGTGTCCTGGCCCCTGGATGACAGATACCCGGGGACTAACCAGGGAGACACCTTCAGGTTTCTCAAAGTCTCCACCAATGTCTGCCTTAATGCCTGTAAGACTGAGATCATTCTTATTGGATCCCTGCTACTGCTTTCCCGCGTTCACTCTGGCTGTCCTCCTTGGGTCGTATGCCTGTGCCTTCCGGTGAGGAAAAAACCATGGTGTCATCTTTGACTCCACCCTCTCCTTCTGTCCTTACATGCGGACGTCTTTAATAAGTCCCACTTCCAGCTGCACCTACTGAGAGTTATTCTTGCCTTTGTCATTTTTCCCCCCTGAAGCCCACTGTATTCAGAGCAGGACTGCAAGACTTGTCCTCGGCCTTAAGCCAAGGGATGATATATCTCCAGTCCTGATATCTCTACACTGGCTCCAATTGGTAGCGGCAAGGATCACGTCAGGACCCTCTGCATTATTCACAAGGCTTTCAGGGGCCAGGGCCTTCACTGCATGCAACTCTATCTAGCTAAGTATTTTTCTTCTTGTGCCCTTCGCTCATCCACCTCATCTCTCTGAAGGTACAGAGTGTGGGGGGTTAGATTTCTCTCCTCGGCTGGTGAGTCCCTCTGGAACAGCTCAGGGTCTGGAAGTAATTTCAGACTTTCCTTTATGCTTCTGCTTTCTCTCTCTCCTCTGCTGATGTTATCGTTCTGCTGCACTAACTGGTTACCTGTCCACCCGGTGAACCTTATGGGGACCAGGTTGCCTTATGACCAGTAGCTCCATGCACTGTCTCTGGGCCCACCACACACTATGGACTGTACCTGCAAGCCCATGATGCCATTCCTATTTGCACTTAGTTAGAACCGGCCACCCCAGCGTCACTTAGTGGAGGTTGCTGTTAGGCAGAATCCTGTGCAGTTCCCTTAGGGAGCACTACAGAAGATAAGGACTACAGGTATATGCAATAGATCCCCTTTGGTATCAGTCTGTACCACAAAGATTTAGTTGGTAGCTGTGGCTGAGCAGTCAGACTTATCTCAAGAGGGAGATGAGCAGTATTCAGGGTTTACACAATAGGACTACAATACTATGGAACAATGAAACACTGACCAAAACTTTGTATCAAAAAGAATACATATATTTATTTTACACACTCTGATGTTCACACACAAATCACTATTCATAAATTAAGTTAAAACAGTCTTGAAAAGTATACACAACTCCCTATTTAAATTGTAGACAAGTTTGAGCAAGAGTGAAAACTGAGCAAAACGGCACAGTGAAAACCAAGCAAACATGGCACTCTATCAATTTCTCAAAAGTGAGGGAAAGGACAAGTTATACAGGGTTAGACTCTTTAACACACCAGCAACACTTCCCAAGTAGATTGTGAACAAGTTAGGCAAGACAGTACTTTAGCAGGTACAATACTGAGGTGAACACCGAGCAAAATGGCACTTCATAAAGAGGGAAGGAAAGGGTGGTTATAAGAGTTAGGTGAACCAACACATTTCTAGGTGAGAAGCAATCTAGAGAAGGCAGTTGTAACAGATTTAACCAGAGTCAATAGGCCTGTGCCAGTGTCAATAGTACAAGGCGAAGCGCCTTGGGTGCAAAATTTTCTAGTAGCTGTAGTCAAGTCTTTGTTTAACAATTCGAAAAGGCAGTTGCAGAAGGTGAAAGACAATGTTAGATGATAGGGGCGGCCAACCAAGTAGGTAAGTAAAGGATTTAAAACACCTTTAGCAGTACCCAATGAAACGGGAGGCCTGGCGGAACAATGTACCTTAAAAGTGGAAGAGGCTCCTGCGGTGGCAGTAGTTCCTGGCAGTTCCTGCAGTTCGGGAGATCCAGCAGAGGAAGAGAGACTCTCGTCGTGGAGGAAGGTTCGAGTTACTGCACTGCCCAGGGATGAAACCAACCGCGGTGCTGCCAAAACAAATAAAAGGTGCGCTCCTTTAAAGCGCGGTCCTGGTGGACGGGTGCCTGGCTATCCGGTCTCGTGGTGCTTGGCACTGTCGATTCGACCAAGGCAGGTCCTAGAAGGCGATTGGCGAACTGGTTGGCTCCACCAGCCCAAGGGAAGAAGACTCTTGCAGAGGAAGATCTTCTCAAGTCGTTGGAGAAAAGTGGTTAGGAACTGCAGCAGGGCTTCACCGGTGGTTCAGTCGTTGCAGATGTCTTTAGCTTCTCTCCTCTTCGGTTTCTTAGTTCCAGTGGTGATGTCTTGTCCTCCAGTCCTCAGGACCCTGCTTTTATGCAGCAAGACCCCAATTCATACAGCCTAGCTGTCACTCACACAGTGGGGTGGCTCTCCTGGCGGGAGAACCCCCCCCAGCCTATCAGAGCAGAGTGCGACTTGGCTTGCGTAGGCAACCCGGTCCAGGGTGCCTATTCCCCTCCCACCCATCCTGTCTACCCCAAACTCAGTGGCGCCGCGAGGAGGGCTTCTGTGCAGAAGCCCCCAAAAGGACGAACAAAGGATCCCCGACCTGGGTTAGGATTACAGAGGAAGACACGAGAAAGAAATATTATTAAAGTTCTGGCAATAAAAACCTACCGGAGTAAAGTTAATATAAAAATAAACCGGCGGTATGTTAGAGGCTGTCAGTAAAAGTGGTAGCCTCGAACAATGGGAAAATCCCATAGAGAAATATTTGCGGTCGAATATTTATGGTAGTAACCACTGCCACCAGCCAGAAACTTTTGAGAGAGGGACTGTACGGTACCCCCTCGAAAATGAACACTAGGGAAAACTATTAACCCTTCCTAGTACCTTCATAGTAAGATGGGTTGTACTGGTTTTGTTCATAATAATTGACTAGTAAAGTCAATGGGGACTTTACATGCCCTGGGAGACAGTAGTCAGCCCCAGGGTATGGAGTCTATGTTTGGGGGTCACTATGACACCCCTGTTGTAGGGCACGGAGGGTGCTGTGTACCACACATGTTAAAAAGATGATTCCTATGAGGGTGAGAAAACCCCATAGAACAGAAGCACACAAGATAGCCTAAAACACACACTAGCAATCTGTCTAAGAGTGGGAAAAAAGGGCCTCACTCTTAGCAGGAGAAAAAAATAAACCCTTCAAATCCAGCAAAGCTGCTGGGGGACTCTATAGGTAAGGGAAATTAGCCTTTGAAGAGAATTCTCCCTAACACTCGCCCCCCACCCAGACTAAGGGACAGGAGGATCTAATCCACTCCTGGATGCGTCTCTTACCTCTAGTCAGTTAAAAACATCCTAGAGAGACCATCAGCATTTTGGTGGTGACATCCTGACCTGTGCTCAATGGTAAAATCAAACCCTGGGAGGCAGATTAACCATTTTAACAGTTTTGGGTTTTCCCCTTTCATTTGTATCAACCATCTCAAGGGTTGGTGGTCTGTTTGAATGGTGAAAGTAGAACCATACAAGTATGGTCTAAACCTCTTCAAAGCCCACACAATGGAAAAACATTCTCTCTAATTAGTTGCCCACCTTGTCTCAGGTTCCTTCAGTTTCCTACTGATGAAGCAAATAGGGTGCTCCCTACCTTTCTCATCCAGTTGACTAAGGACTGCACCTATACCTGTATTGGAAGCATCTGTTTGCACAATGAAGGATTGTTAGGGAGAATTATCTCTTTAGGTTGAATTTCCTAACCTAGTGAGTCCCCCAGCAGCTTTGCTGGATTTCTGGAGTTTGTTTTTTTCCATCCTGCCAAGAATCAGACTCTTTTTTTACTATGTGTGTTACACAGCACCCTCCGTGCAGTAACACAGGGATGTCATAGTGACACCCCACCATAGACTCCATACCCTGGGACAGACTACTGTCTCCAAGGGCATGTAAAGTCACCATTGGCTTTACTATTCCCATATTATTAACAGAAACCAGTAAAAATCATCATATTGTGGATGTACTGGTCGGGGCAATTGGATTGCCCCGGGGTCTGTTAGTCGAGGGGGCACGTCTCCGTCCCCCCTGTTCGAGTTTTGGCTGGTGGCAGTGGAAACTACTTTTAATATTCGACCCCGAATATTTTCCTATGGGATTTTCCCATTGTTCAAGGCTACCAACTTTAATTATTTAATTCTCATAGCCTCGAACATACCGCTGGTTTATTTAATTGATATTAATTTGCCGGTTGGTATTTTTTTTGCCAAGACTCGATTCTAAAATGGCGTTTGTGTTCTCTTCTGTGACTCCAACCCAAGTCGAGCCCTTTGTTCCACTTTTTGGCGGGCTTCTCCACAGAAGCCTCCAAAAGAGGTGCCACTCTGTCTGGGTACCACAGGGGGTGTGGGAGGGGATTTAGGCACCCTGGACTGAGTTACCTTGGTAACTCAAGTCGCACTCTTGTGTGATTGGCCCAAGTGGCAAGCCGTCTGGCTCACCACTTAGCATGTTTGATTGACAGCTAGGCTGAGTGAATGGGGGTATGCTGCATAAAAGCAGGGCTTTGGGGACTGGAACTTCAGAAGTCGCCACAGGACTTGAGAATCCGACGAGGGAGAAGCTGAGCCGACCTACCATGACGACACCACCGGTGGAGCCCTGCAGAACCGACTCACCACTTCCCGACGACAGAGAAGATCTCCCAGCTGGAGAGGCTTCTTCCCCTAACTGGTGGGCACAACCTGTTTTACCTTCTTTCTTCGCAACCCAAGCCCGGTTTGTGGTCGAACTGCCCATGCCAAGCACCCTGGCGGCCGGATAGCCACTCGCCACTGAACCGCAGATCAAGGGACCGCTCATTGTACCTGAGAAACTCTGCGGCTGGTTTCTTCCCTGGCAGTGCAACGGACTCCTGTCTTCCTCACAATGAGATCCTCTCTTCCCCCAGACGAAGCACCGACTTGCATCCGCTGCCAGGAACAACTGCCCCCGCTGGAGTGTTCTCACCACTTTAAGGTACCGTGTCCGCCAGGCCTCCCTTTCTAAAGATTGCTACAAGGTAATAATAATCCCTTAACCTTCTGGACTGGGCTGGCCGCCTTGACCATCTAACTGGTCCCTTTCTTTTGGTCCAACTCTTTTCGAACTGATTGCGAGACTTTTTAGCACTTTGAACCGTGTGACCTTGGACACATTTCGACCGGAGCCTCTTAAAGTGGGTCCGGCCTTGTTAACTTTGACTTTACGGTTTTAACCTGCCTTCTTCTCCTACTGTGTTCTTCCGAAAGTGTTGGGATCTGTTTCTATCTTTGCTCTGCCTTTCTCTCCCTTTTAAACCGATTGATTAGAGTGCCATCTTCGTTAAGCGCTCACCGCTGTCTGAAAATAAGTGTTGCTTTACTTAAGACTTGTCTAACTAATCGTTGAAGGGAGTGTATATCTTTTAGCGACCGTGTTTTTGAACTGCTTGATATAAGTGCCTGTGTGTTTTTCTAGATGTGGTTTCAAATAAATAATGATATCTCTTTTACACCAAGCCCTGGTCAGTGTTTACTTGTTCTATTGTGTTCTCTTGACCTATTGGGAATACTCTGTATACAGCCTAACTCTTCTTGAGGGAAGTCTGACTGCTCAGCCACAGCTACCAAGTGAATCTGTGTGGTGCAGACTGCTACCAAGTGGGTTTACTGCCAAACACCTGTAGTCTTAAATCTTTTGCAGTGGTCCCAGAGGGAACTGCACAGGTTTCTGGCTAACATTGGTGTACAGCGATGGGATTTGTATTGAGTATACACTTTAGAGTGCTTGTTGGACACTTTAGGACAACTAACCACAGAGCTTAGCACTAAAAAGCTGATTTTCTAACTATGTCTGCTATGGAGAGTTATACCATAGAATCATTGTCTGCCAAAACTGCTGATTGCTTAAAAGTATTGTGTAGACATAAGAATCTCTCGGAGAAGGGCAAGAAAGTGGAACTTATAGAAAGATTGTTAGAAAACCAAAGTCTGGGTGGTACAGAGGAATCTACCCCCCCCCAGCAAATGTAGAAAACAGTGATGGTATTGATCTGAATCAAAGTCTTGATAATGAGTCAGAAGAGAGAAGTGAACCTAATGAAGTTAGCCACTTTGAGCCTCTGTCTGCCTTACCTACTGTACCTGCTGGGCCTATACCAGGTCCTACATGTAACCCTGCTTATTTTGAACTTGAAGAAATGAAGCTTGAATTAGAGTACAAATGTTTTATTGCTCAATCTGGAAGAAACCAAGAGCTAGAGTTCAGAAGAATGAATGCCCAGGCTGAGCAGAAGCAAGCTGAGTTAAGACTCAGAGAAATAGAGCTTAATCATGAATTAGAAATGAAAAAGTTGTCTGTGGAAAATGCTTCTCTCTCCTATGGTTCTTCTAGGAGTTCCAGTCCCAAAAGACCCCGGATGCCTAAGGAATTAGTGGGTATGTATGAACCTAGATTGGATGTGTTGGATTGGTTGAAAATGTTTGAATATAATCATGGGCTCCAAGACATCACGGGGAATTAGTTACTTCCCTGGTTGTTCTATAGGCTTCCCCCTGTTGCAACTGATGTGGTAATGGAGTTGGGGGAGGTGGATAAGAAGGATTATGAATGTGTGAAACTAGCTTTGATAGCTAGATTTGGGAAGACCCCTTCCCAGTACCTTAAGAGGTTTAGGACCCTCAAAAAGCATGATGGTACCCCTTGGGCTACCTGGGTGAGTGACAGTTTGAAAAACGTAGAGGGATGGATTAAGGGTTACAGAGTTAACACTTATGAAGGAATGAAGAATCTTGTAATGTTGGAGTCAATTTATGATGCCTGCTCTCCTGAGCTCAGACAGCACTTGGCCGATTCAAAGAAATAAGATCCCAGGAAGTTAGCTAAGGCTGCTGACTTGTGGGTTGCCAACAGGGCCACTCACAAGGATTCTGGGGGTACTCAGAAAAAGGATGAGGGAAAACAGCCAAAAAAGGACTCCAAAGAGAATTCTAATAATTCCAATTGCAAAGAGGGCCCCAAACAGAACCAAAAGGGTAAGCAACCAGGGAAACCAAATCAGGCTAGTGTACCTCCTGGTGCCAAACCAGAAGGAGGTCAGAACAAGCCACCATTCCAGAAAGCATTTGGTAAATGCTTTGTTTGTGGCTCTACTGACCATGTGAAAGGAGATCCCAGATGTAAGGGTAAACCTTCAGGGGTCCAGCTTGTCTCCTTAGCCTTCGCTCCAGAGGAGGAAGTACAAATGGCAAGTGGAAACTTTCTATTACTGGCTGATGAACCCATGGGAGTCTCAGCCAGTGTTTCTTTAGTGTCTCTGGGTTTGTGGGAACAACAGAACTTAGATGTCTATAATTCTATCCCAGATAATACTAAAGAGTATTATAAGGACAGTGTCCAGGTGAATGGTCAGGAGACTCCTGCCATTTGGGACACTGGGGCCAGCATAACTGTGGTGGACAAATCGTTTTTTCAGGCTGAGGATGTTGCTAAGGCACCCAAACGCCTCACCAAGTTAGCTGCAGGGCCTGTGCAGATGCTTCCCAATTACCAGTTCTCATCCAGTTTAATGACATGACTGTGAAGATACCTGTCAGCATACAAAGTGAGGTGCCAGGAAGGGTTCTGCTCGGTAATGACTTGAAAACTCTTGGAGTAGTGGCACACACCCCCAGACCTCCTAGTAAAAGGTTACAGGAGCTCACCAGACCTGCAAGGGAGAGAACCATGAGAGGTACTCCCAAGGAGATGATGAAGAAAGAGATCACTCCTGCTCCACTGGAGATGTCAGCTGCTGTCTCTAAGAAAATCGAAGAAAAAGGGAAACCTAAAACTTCTAAAAAGAACCTCACAGCCAGCACTCCAGTGCAGCCAACAAGGACTTCCCCTAGGTTTTCCAAAGTTACACCAGTAACTCCCCCTCCAGCGAGGCTGAGAGGGAGGTACAACCCTGTGTGTTTGAACTAGAATCTGAAGAAGAGCTAGTGGAAGGCCAGGAACTCATTGGAGATCTGGATCCTGTTGACCATCCTGAGCTGCAGTCTTTACTGGCAGAAGGTGGACCCAACAGGGCAGACTTCAGTAAGGGACAGAGAGAATGTCCAACTCTGGAAGGTCTTCGCCACCAGGCAGATGCTCAGGCTGAAGGGCAAGAGCCTGGGAAATATAGGTTACACTGGGAAGATGGCCTCGTCTACAGTGAACCAACCGAGTCTGCACCTGTGGACAACAAACGACTTGTAGTACCCCAAGAGAACAGACCACAGTTCTTGCAGTTAGCCCATGAGATTCCTTTGGCTGGTCACTTGAGTTTCAAGAAGACTAAGGAAAGGCTCTCACTCTACTTTTACTGGCCAAAGATGGGGGCTGAAGTAGATAAATACTGCAGGAGCTGCTACATCTGCCAGACTTCTGGTAAGGTTGGCTCCAAGAATGTGGCACCTTTAGTGCCTCTCCCTGTAGTGGGAGTGCCATTTGAGAGAGTAGGGATTGAAATTGTTGGTCCCCTTGATCCTCCAACTTCCTCAGGCAACAGGTTTATACTTGTTGTAGTAGACCATGCTACTAGATACCCTGAGGCAATTCCTATGAGGACTGTTACAGCTCCGGCTGTGGCTAAGGCCCTCCTTGGTATTTTTAGCAGGGTTGGGTTTCCTAAGGAAGTAATCTCTGACAGGGGGTCAAATTTTATGTCCCATTACATGAAGGCCATGTGGAAAACCTGCAGAGTTACTTACAAGTTCTCAACCGCATACCACCCTCAGACAAATGGGTTGGTTGAAAGGTTCAACAGAACCATGAAGAGCATGATAGGTGCTTTAGAGGATCCCCTTAAAAGAAAGGGGGACCTTCTACTGCCATGCCTTCTCTTTGCTTATAGAGAAGTCCCTCAGGAGGGAGTAGGTTATTCTCCCTTTGAACTTCTTTATGGTCATCCGGTCAGAGGTCCATTGGCCCTGATCAAGGAGGGTTTGGAGAGTGCTCCTTCCCCCAAACCAGTCAGAGTGACTGACTATGTGATAGGTCTCTGGAGGAGAATGTCACAAATGATGGCAGAATCAAGTGATAACTTGAAAGCTGGACAAGCATTGGTCAAGCACTGGCATGACCAAAAGGCTAACATGGTCGAGTTTACTCAGGACCAGCTAGTTCTCGTTATGATTCCAACAAGGCAGAGGGCCTTGCAAGACAAATGGATGGGACCCTTCAAAGTTGTGGGTAAAATTGGAGAGGTCAACTATCTGGTGGACTTGGGCAACCCCAAGGAGGCTCCGAAAGTCTTCCACACCAACAGGCTGAAAGTGTATGTCTCCAGACCTGATGTAGGAGCTTTGCTTCTAGCATCATCAGAGGAAGAAGAAGAGAGTGAAGCTCTTCCTGATCTCCTCAGAGGCTTACCTTTAGACGAAAAGATTGAAGGAGTAAATCTCTCTTCATATCTGACACCTGAGCAACAGGAAGAGTACAAATCTATGTTAAATCAGTTTGCCTCTCTGTTCTCACTTTCACCAGGCTTGACCCCTTAGGGACAGCATGACATACTCACTGGTGACTGTCTGCCAGTCAAAAGCAGAGGATATCGAATGTCAGAAAATGTAAGAACCCACATCAAAGGTGAGGTCAACAAGATGCTTGATCTCGGGGGTAATAGAGCCCTCTACTAGTCCATGGTCTAGCCCAGTTGTGTTAGTACCAAAGGCAGGATCTAAAGAACTTAGATTGTGTGTGGATTACAGAGCCCTTAATGCAGTCACTAAGACTGATGCCCACCCTTTGTCAAGGACAGATGAGTTGGTGGATAGACTTGGTGCAGCCAAGTTCCTCAGCACATTTGACTTGACGTCAGGCTATTGGCAAATAGCCCTGACAGACCATGCCAAGGAGGAAACTGCATTTTCTACCCCAGTTGGCTTATACCAGTTTAAGGTTATGCCTTTTGGATTGAAAAATGCACCTGCTACGTTTCAAAGGATGGTAAACCAGGTTTTGAATGGGATGGAGGACTTCTGCATGGCATACTTGGATGACATAGCAGTGTTCAGCAATTCCTGGGAAGAGCATGTGGACCACCTAAGAGATGTTTTGCAGGCTCTTGGAAAGGCCAATCTGACCATAAAGGCAAGTAAATGCCAGATTGGACAGAGTAAAGTGGTCTACCTTGGACATGAGGTAGGAGGTGGAGAAATAAGGCCTTTGCCCAGTAAGATTGAAGCTGTGCAAAATTGGACAACACCTACTACTCACACCCAGGTGAGAGCCTTCTTAGGTCTCACTGGGTATTACAGGAATTTCATTGAGAACTATGGGTCCATAGCTTCTCCACTGAATGTCATTTCCTCTCCTAAATTCCCTAAAAAGGTTAGGTGGAATTAGGAATGCAATCAGGCTTTGAAACCCTGAAAAATGCTCTTTGCCAAGCCCCAGTCCTCAGAGCTCCTGACTATCACCAAACTTTAATTGTGCAGACAGATGCTTCAAATGTAGGGATAGGTGCAGTCCTCAGTCAACTGGATGGGAAAGGGAGGGAGCACCCCATTTGCTTCATCAGTAGAAAACTGAAGGATCCTGAAACAAGGTGGGCAACCATTGAACGAGAGTGTTTTGCTATTGTGTGGGCTCTGAAGAAGTTTAGGCCATACTTGTATGGTTCTACTTTTGTCATTCAGACTGACCACCAACCCTTGCTATGGTTAATGCAAATGAAAGGGGAAAACCCAAAACTATTGAGATGGTCAATCTGCCTGCAAGGGTTTGATTTCACCATTGAGCACAGGTCAGGGTGTCACCACCAAAATGCTGATGGTCTCTCTAGGATGTATGTCATCGACTAGAGGTATTAGATTCATCCAGGAGTGGATTAAATCCTCCTGTCCCTTAGTCTGGGGGGGGGCAAGTGTTAGGGAGAATTCTCTGTTTAGGCTGAATTTCCTAACCTAGTGAGTCCCCCAGCAGCTTTGCTGGATTTCTGGAGTTTGTTTTTTTCTCCTGCCAAGAGTGAGACTCTTTTTCTCCCACTCTTGGACATGATTTATGGTGTTCCTTTGACTGTTAATGTGTTTTATGGGCTATGGGGTCCTTTACTCCATAGGGTTTCATGTGTTTTTACTATGTGTGTAACTCAGCACCCTCCTTGCAGTAACACAGGGCTGTCATAGTCACACCCCACCATAGACTCCATACCCTGGGACAGACTACTGTCTCCCAGGGCATGTAAAGTCACCATTGGCTTTACTAGTCCCAAATTATTAACAGAAACCAGTAGAAACCATCATATTGTGGACGTACTGGTCAGGGCAATTCGATTGCCCCGGGGTCTGTTAGTCGAGGGGGCACGTCTCCATCCCCCCTGATCGAGTTTTAGCTGGTGGCAGTGGAAACTACTTTTAATATTCGACCGCAAATATTTTCCTATGGGATTTTCCTATTGTTCGAGGCTACCAACTTTAATTATTTAATTCTCATAGCCTCGAACATACCGCCGGTTTAATTTATTAATATTAATTCGCCGGTTGGTATTTTTTGCCAAGACTCGATTCTAAAATGGCGTTTGTGTTCTCTTCTGTGACACCAACCCAAGTCGAGCCCTTTGTTCCACTTTTTGGCGGGCTTCTCCACAGAAGCCTCCAAAAGTGGTGCCACTCTGTCTGGGTACCACAGGAGGTGTGGGAGGGGGTTTAGGCACCCTGGACTGAGTTACCTTGGTAACTCAAGTCGCACTCTTGTGTGATTGGCCCAAGTGGTGAGCCGGCCGGCTCACCACTTAGCATGTTTGATTGACAGCTAGGCTTAGTGAATGGGGGTATGCTGCGGGTGACTGAGACTGGAACTTCAGAAGTCGCCACAGGACCTGAGAATCCGACGAGGGAGAAGCTGAGCCGACCTCCACGACGACACCACCGGTGGAGCCCTGCAGAACCGACTCACCACTTCCCGACGACAGAGAAGATCTCCCGGCTGGAGAGGCTTCTTCCCCTGACTGGTGGGCACAACCAGTTTTACCTTCTTTCTTCGCACCCCAGACCGGTTTGTGGTCGAACTGCCCGTGCCAAGCACCCCGGCGGCCAGATAGCCACTCACAACTGAACCGCGAATCAACGGACCGCTCCTTGTACCTGAGAAACTCCGCGGCTGGTTACTTCCCTGGCAATGCAACGGACTCCTGTCTTCCTCCACGACGAGATCCTCTCTTCCCCCAGACGAAGCACAGACTTGCATCCGCTGCCAGGAACAACTGCCACCGCTGGAGTGTTCTCACCACTTTAAGGTACCATGTCCGTCAGGCCTCCCTTTCTAAAGATTGCTACAAGGTCATAATAATCCCTTAACCTTCTGGACTGGGCTGGCCGCCTTGACCATCTAACTGGTCTCTTTCTTTTGGTCCAACTCTTTCCAAACTGATTGCGAGACTTTTTGGCACTTTGAACCGTGTGACCTTGGACACATTTCAACCGGAGCCTCTTAAAGTGGGTCCGGCCTTGTTAACTTTGACTTTGCGGTTTTAACCTGCCTTCTTATCCTACTGTGTTCTTCCGAAAGTGTTGGGATCTGTTTCTATCTTTGCTCTGCTTTCTCTCCCTTTTAAATCGATTGATTAGAGTGCCATCTTTGTTAAGCGCTCACCGCTGTCTGAAAATAAGTGTTGCTTTACTTAAGACTTATCTAACTAATCATTGAAGGGAGTGTATATCTTTTAGTGACCGTGTTTTTGAACTGCTTGATATTAGTGCCTGTGTGTTTTTCTAGATGTGGTTTCAAATACATAATTATATCTCTTTTACACCAAGCCCTGGTCAGTGTTTACTTGTTCTATTGTGTTCTCTTGACCTATTGTGAATACTCTGTATACTGCCTAACTCTTCTTGAGGGAAGTCGGACTGCTCAGCCACAGCTACCAGGTGAATCTGTGTGGTGCGGACTGTTACCAAGTGGGTTTATTGCCAAACACCTGTAGTCTTAAATCTTTTGCAGTGGTCCCAGAGGGAACTGCACAAGTTTCTGCCTAACAAGGGTTAGTGGTAGTTAGGAGCTCTTAGAACTGGAGCTTGACAAAGGGCTCTTTTTAGGCTTTCAAAGGCCCGATTGCACTCTTCATTCCATTTGACCTTTTTAGGGAACTTAGAAGATGAGATTACATTCAGTGGAGAAGCTATGGTCCCATAGTTCTCAATGAAATTCCTGTAATACCCAGTGAGACCTAAGAAGACTCTCACCTGGGTTTGAGTAGTAGGTGTTGTCCAATTTTGCACAGCTTCTATCTTGCTGAGCAAAGGCCTTATTTCACCACCTTCTACCTCATGTCCAAGGTAGACCACTTTACTCTGACTAATTTGACATTTGCTTGCCTTTATGGTCAGTTGGGCCTGCACAAGAGCCTGCAAAACATATCCTAGGTGGTCAACATGTTCTTTCCAAGTAGGGCTGAACACTGCAATGTCATCCAAGTATGCCATGCAGAAGTGCTCCATCCCATTCAGAACCTGATTAACCATCCTTTGGAATGTAGCAGGTGCATTCTTTATGCCAAAAGGCATAGCCTTAAACTGGTATAAGCCAACTGGGGTGGAGAATACAGTTTTCTCCATGGCAATGTCTGTCAGGGCTATTTGCCAATAGCCTGACGTCAGATCAAATGTACTGAGGTACTTGGCTGCACCAAGTCTATCCACCAGCTCATCTGTCCTTGGCAAAGGATGGGCACCAGTCTTGGTGACTGCATTTAGAGCTCTATAGTCCACACAGAATCTCAACTCTTTGGATCCTGCCTTTGGTACTAACACAACTGGGCTAGACCATGGACTAGTAGAGGGTTCTTTTACTCCGAGATCAAGCATCTTGTTGACCTCTCCTTTGATGTGGGTTCTGACATTCTCTGAAATTCTGTAGCCCCTGCATTTGACAGGTAAACAGTCACCAGTGTTTATGTCATGCTTGCCTCAAGGGGTTAAGCCTGGTGAAAGTGAAAACAAGGGGGCAAATTGATTTAACAAAACTTTGCACTCCTCCTGTTGTTCAGAAGTCAGATTAGAAGAGAGTTTGACTCCTTCTATTTGTTCATCTAAAGGTTTGCCTCTGAGAAGGTCAGGCAGAGGTTCACTCTCCTCCACCTCTTGAGCTGAAGCTAGAAGCAAAGCTCCCAGTTCTGGTCTCGAGACATAAGCTTTTAGACGGTTGGTGTGAAAGACTCTGGGAGCCTCCTTAGGATTGCCAAAGTCCACCAGATAGTTCACCTCTCCAGGTTTTCCCACAATCTTGAAGGTTCCTATCCACTTGTCCTGCAAGGCCCTCTACCTTGTTGGCACCATAACAAGAACTAGCTGGTCTTGAGTGAACTCATCCATGTTGGCCTTCTGGTCATGCCAATGCTTAACCAGAGCCTGACCTGCTTTCAAGTTAACACTTGCCTCAGCCATCATGTGTGACATTCTCCTCCGGAGTCCTATCACATAGTCAGTCACTCTGGCTGGCTTGGGTGATGGAGCACTCGCCAACCCCTCCTTGATCAGGGCCAATGGACCTCTGACCGGATGGCCATAGAGAAGTTCAAAGGGACTGTAACCCACTCCCTCCTGAGGGACTTCTCTATATGCAAAGAGAAGGCATGACAGTAGAAGATTGCACTTTTTCTTAAGGGGGTCTTCTAAAGCCCCTATCGCGCTCTTCATGGTTCTGTTAAACCTTTCTACCAACCCATTTGTCTGAGGGTGGTATGCTGTTGAGAACTTGTAGGTAGCTCCACAGTTTTTCCACATGGCCTTCATGTAGTGGGACATAAAATTTGACCCCCTGTCGATATTACCTCCTTAGGAAACCCAACCCTGGTAAAAATACCAAGGAGGGCCTTAGCCACAGCCTGAGCTGTAACAGTCCTCATAGGAATTGCTTCACGGTACCTAGTAGCATGGTCTACTACAACAAGGATGAACCTGTTGCCTGAAGAGGTTGGAGGGTCAAGAGGACCGACAATGTCGATTCCCACCCTCTCAAATGGTACTGCCACCACAGGGAGAGGCATTAAAGGTGCCACATTCTTGGAGTCACTCTTACCAGAAGTTTGGCAGGTGTGGCAACTCTTGCAATACTTATCTACCTCAGCCCCCATTTTAGGCCAATAAAAGTAGAGAGAGAGCCTTTCCTTGGTCTTCTTGAAACTCAAGTGACCAGCCAAAGGTATCTCATGGGCTAATTGCAAGAATTGGAGTCTGTTCTCTAGGGGCACTACAAGTCTCTTGTAGTCTCCAGGTGTTGACTCAGTTGGTTCACTATAGAAGAGGCCATCTTCCCAGTGTAACCTATACTTCCCAGGCTCTTGCCCTTCAAGCTGTGAAGCTGCCTGGTGGCGAAGCCCTTCCAGAGTTGGACATTCTCTTTGTCCCCTACTGAAGTCTGCCCTGTTGGGGCCACCCAGATCTCCAATAAGATCCTGGCCTCCTACTAGATCCGAATCCTCAGGCTCTAGTTCAACCACACAGGGTGGTACCTCCCTCTCAGTCTCAGCTGGAGGTGGAATCACAGGTGTGATTTTTGCTAACCTAGGAGATTTTTTGGTTAGCAGCACTGGAGTGCTTCCTGCTGGTTTCTTCTTGGAAGTCTTGAGTTTCCCCTTTGCTTCTGGTTGGTTAGAAATTGCAGTTAGTAACTCCAGTGGAGTAGGAGTGATTTCCTTTTCCATCATCTCCTCAGGAAAGCCTCTCAAGGTCCTCTACCTTGCATGTCTAGTGAGCTCCGGTAATCTCTTACTAGGAGGTCTGGGAGTACTTGACACTACTCCAGGATCTTTCAGATCATTGCCCAACAACACCCAACAACACCCTTCCAGGTACTTCAGATTGGATACTAACAGGTATTCTGACAGTCATGTCATTGCACTGGATGAGAGCTGGTAACTGGGGAAGCATCTGCACAGGCCCTCCAGCTAACTTGGTGAGGCATTTGGGTGCCTTAGCAACATCCTCTACCTTGGAAAAAGATTCATCCACCACAGTTATGTTGGACCTAGTGTCTCTAATGGCAGGGGTTTCCTGACCATTCACTAGGACACTGTCCTTATAATACTCTTTAGTATTATTTGGGATAGAATTATACACATCTAAATTCTGTTGTTCCCACAACCCCAAGGATACTAAAGATACACTAGCTGAGACTCGGATGGGGTCTTCAGCTAGTAGTTGAAAGTTTCCACTGGTCATTGGTACTTCCTCATCTAGAGTGAAGGCTAAGGAGACCGTGTGGATCCCTGAAGGTTTACCCTTTAACCTGGGATACCCTTTCACATGGTCAGTTGAACCACAATCATAACATTTTCCAAATTTCTTTATGAATGGTGGTTTGATCTGACCCCCTTCTGGTCTGGGACCAGAAGGTACACTAGCCTGATTCTTTTTCACATGGTGCTTACCCTTAGAATTTTGTTTGTGGCTCTCTTTGGAATTGGAATTATTTGAATTTTCTTTGTTTTCTTTATTAGGCTGCTTTCCCTCATCCTTTTTCTGAGTGACCCCTGAATCCTTGTGAGTAGCCCTGCTGGCAACCCACAAGTCAGCAGCCTTAGCTAGCTCCTTGGAATCTAGTTCTTTTGAATCAGCCAAGTGCTGTCTGAGCTCAGGAGAGCAGGCATCATAGATAGACTCCAACATGACAAGATTTCTCATTCCTTCATAAGTGTTCACTCTGTAACCCTTAATCCATCCCTCTAAGTTTTTCAAACACTCATTCACCCAAGTAGCCCAAGGGGTATTATCATGCTTTCTGAGGGTCCTAAACCTCTTAAGGTACTGGGAAGGAGTCTTCCCAAATCTAGTTATTAAAGCTAGCTTCACACATTCATAATCCATCCTATTCACCTCCCCCAACTCCATTACCTCATCATATGCAACAAGGGGGAGCCTAGAGAATAACCAGGGGATCAACTGATTCCCTGTGATATCCTGGAGCCCATGATTATATTCAAACATAGCAAGCCAATCTAATACATCCAACTTAGGTTCATACATACCCACAATCTCTTTAGGCATCCGGGGTCTTTTTGGACTGGAGGATCTAGAGGATTCGGGGAGAGAAGCATTTTCCAAAGCCAATTTCTTCATCTCTAGCTCATGATTGAGCTCAATTTCTTTGAGCCTTATATCTTGATGTTTCTGTTCAGTTTGGGCACTAATTCTTTTGAATTCAAGTTCAAGTCTCATTTTTTCTAGAGTGATAAATTAAGGACTTAATGTGGGACCTGACAAAGGTCCAGTAGCCACAGGTGGAGGCCTTTGAGCAGGTAGAAGCTGTCAAGGAGTTCCCCCCTTCTCACCTGAGTCCGATCTTTGCTAGATTTCTTGGTCAATGCCCTCTTGCGGACAGATCGGATCTTGAATAAGGCTGCACGAGTCTCTTCCGACTCCAGCGTGCGTTCAAAGGTCCGGGATGCAACGATCCAAGAATCCGGGAAATTAAGAAAGTGCACTACTCAGCACATGAGTCCAGGAAGTAAGAAAGAAAGGAGAGGGACTAGGAATGGAGTTAGTAGGGACAGAATCAGGGAAGCAATACCACGAGCTACGGAGCACACGTCTGGTCGCTACTTTGCAATAGCATTGAGACGCGCTGAGCCGCGGGGGTGTGTGGTCTATTAATAGAACACGCTACGTCCAACGTGTAGAGCGAGGAAGGTGTTTCACGCTGTATGGCCATGTTGGGAGTACCAGGGAGTGCAAGCCCCGTTGAGACAAGGACCAGGAAGTCCAAAAGGGGCGCGTTCTGTAGGTCATGACAGCATGCCTCCTCCGAAGACCCGTTCCTCCAGGTTTGCCCGGGTGTATGAGGTGAAATATTCTGAGCAGTCGAGGGGCCTTGAGATTAGAAAGTGGTTCCCTTGTTCTTTCACTAGGAGGATATCCCTTCCATTCAACCAGGTATTGAAGCTGACCTCGTTCATACATGGAGTCGCATATTCGGGACACTTCATATTCCAGTTGGTTGTCGACCAGCAGAGGAGGGGGTCTGCAGGATTTCTGGGAGGATTGGATGTAGGGTTTTAATAAGGATGTGTGAAAAACTGGGTGAATTTTCTTCCAGGAGTCTGGTAGTTTGATTCGGTATGAGACTGGATTTATAATTTCCTTGATGGGAAATGGACCATAGTACCGAGGGGCCAATTTGTTTGGCATTAGATGTCGGGGTAGTCATTTCGAGGACAACCAGACTTGATCACCAATTGCATATGAAGGCCCTGGTCTTCTTTTGGAATCCGCATACCTCTTAGTCTGTGTTTTGACCTTCTCTAAGTTTTCTTTGGCCTGCTGGTGTACGTTGATGAGGGTTTTGATCCAGGAGTCGACAGTAGGTACCGGTGTGGGATGAGGGAGAACAGCGGGTAGAACCGATGGATGGAAACCTTGGCTACAATAAAAGGGATTGGTCTTAAGTGCTGAATGATCGGAATTGTTGTAGGTGAATTCAGCCACGGGTATTAGGAGCGACCAGTCATACTGAACCTTGGTGGCGAAACATTAAAGATACTGTTCCAGCGTCTGATTAGCACGTTCTGTGGCCTCGTTGGTTTGGGGATGGTAACCTGATGAAAGGGCGCGTTGGATTCCCAAAATGTGACAGAGATGTTTCCAGAATTGTGATACGTATTGAGGTCCTCAATCAGATATGATCTTGGAAGGAAGTCCATGCACACGTAATATGTGTTCCAGAAAGATTCCAGCAAGTTCGGACGAGGATGGTAGATTACAGAGGGGTGTAAAATGAGCCATACGAGTGAACAAGTCAATGGTAACCATGAATTCCCATGGCCTTGTTGGCAGTGTAGGTTGCAGTAGAAGACCCGCCGGTCTCTTGTTATCATGTTTATTTTGACTACAGATAGCACAAGCTTGGATGTACTGCTGTACGTCGGTCTTCATTCTAGGCCATCAAAACTGTCTTTGTATGAGGCGGATGGTGTTGGTTACGCCACAATGTCCGGAGTGAAGGGTATCATGACAGAGGTTTATTATTCTTTGTTGTAATTTCTGTGGGGGAATGACCAGTGCATTGTCCTTGAATAAATATCCTTCCTTGACTCTTAGATTCCATTGATTCTTCCTTGAAATATCCTTTCACAGATCAGAGGATTGGGTTTGCACTCGAATTTCTTCCAGGAGATTGACTGCTTGAGTTACAAAGATCGTGTGGGGAAACATCTTAGGGTAGGCCCTATCTTCAGTAGTGACATAGTCAGGACGTTGAGATAAGGTGTCAGCAATCAGGTTTTGTGATCCAGGAACATGAGTGATGTGGAACTGGTACTGTGCAAAGAAGTAGGCCCAACGCGACTGACCACTGTTCTACACTCCAATGACTGTAGAATTTGAAGGTTCCGATGGTCCGTGCGGCCATTCAGATGTCGCCATTCAGTGAAGGCTTGGCAGATGGCTAACAGTTCCTTTTCCAGGATGGAGTAGTGTGTCTCACTGGGAGTCAGGGTTCGTGAAAGGTAAGCAATGGGGTGTTCCAGTTTATGCTCAAATTTCTGCTTCAACACCGCTCCTATGGCGTAGTTAGAGGCATCCGTTTCCACTAGGAATGGTCGATTTATGTTGGGTTGGGCTAAGGTGGGGGCTTGCGTGAACTCTGCCTTTAAACATTGGAATGCCTTATCTTGCGGTGTAGACCAGATAAAGGGGGTGTCTTTCTTCAAGAGAGCAAAGATCGGCTGAACGATCTCGGAAAAGGTGGACATGAACTTCCGGTAGAAGTTGGCAAGCCCCAGGAAGGATTGAACTTGTTTCACGGATGTGGGAGCGGGCCATGCCAGTATGGCCTTTACCTTTGAAGAGTCCATACCAATTGCTTCTGGGCTAAGGATGAATCCTAGGTAGTGAACAGAAGTAACGTGAAACAAGCATTTTTCGGGTTTGGCTAAAAGTTTGTGTTCACAGAGTCGTTGTAATACTGCCTTTACATGTTCTTCATGCTTTAGAAGGTCCTTGGAAAAGATCAATATGTCGTCCAGATAGACAATGACGAAGAGGAATAACATGTCAGAGAACACCCTATCCATGAAACGTTGAAAAACTGCGGGGGCATTAGCTAGTCCAAAGGGCATGACTAGATATTCGTAGTGACCAAAGGGTGTTCTAAAGGCTGTTTTCCATTTGTCTCCTTCCCGGACACGGATCAAATGGTAGGCACCCCGGAGATCCAACTTCGTGAATATTACGGCGCCTCTCACAGCTTCCAGGATATCCGAGATCAAGGGCAATGGGTACCGGTCTTTGAGGGTGCATTGATTTAAGCCACGATAGTCGAGGTAAGGTCTGAGTTCCTTGGTGTCCTTCTTGGGAACAAAGAACAACGTAGCACCCGCTGGAAATTTTGAAGGTTTTATGGTGTCATTTTCAAGGTTGGTATCCAGGTATTCTCGGAGTGTTACGCTCACCTGGCTCCCACAGAGGTGTCGATCTGGACTGCTGCGGTCTCCACCAATGTGACGCGTAGGGCCGAGATGACGGACTGGACTGGCCCACCTAGCTTTGTTTGCTTGGCACGTAGGAATATTCTTCTGCAAGTGGAGAAAGGGAATTAACCACCCGTGGAGTTGAGCGTAAATCCCCCCACCCCGCTGTTCTCCCCACTGATCACCTTGGAGTCTCAGCAAAAACAAAGAGGTGATGGCTGGAAGGTTTAGAATGAATCTTAACCACTGGCAATGCTCTGGGCAACCCTCCAGACCACCGTTCTTTGCCTGCCAAGCCATTACAGAAGGGGAAAGACCATATGCAAATCAGGCTTGGCCCCACCCCAAAAGCGGCAGTCCAGCCCAAACTGCTAGGTTACATCCCTTCTGCACGAGACCACAAGCATCCCCAAACATGTTTCGCCCTTGTTGGGGCTCATCAGTGAGGAGTAGCTTGGGTCTCTAGGCCCAGCAGGCACGGGACCCACGTCTGGGCATACCCGTCCCACTCGGGGTGACAAAGCAAAAACAAAGAGGTGATGGCGGGAAGGTTTAGAATGAATCTTAACCACTGGCAATGCTCTGGGCAACCGTCCAGACCACCGTTCTTTGCCTGCCAAGCCATTACAGAAGGGGAAAGACCATATGAAAATCAGGCTTGGCCCCACCCCAAAAGGGGCAGTCCAGCCCGAACTGCTAGGTTACATCCCTTCTGCACGAGCATCCCCAAACATGTTTCGCCCTTGTTGGAGCTCATCAGTGAGGAGTAGCTTGGGTCTCTAGGCCCAGCAGGCACGGGACCCACGTCTGGGCATACCCGTCCCACTCGGGGTGACAAAGCAAAAACAAAGAGGTGATGGCTGGAAGGTTTAGAATTAATCTTAACCACTGGCATTGCTCTGGGCAACCCTCCAGACCACCGTTCTTTGCCTGCCAAGCCATTACAGAAGGGGAAAGACCATATGCAAATCGGGCTTGGCCCCACCCCAAAAGCGGCAGTCCAGCCCAAACTGCTAGGTTACATCCCTTCTGCACGAGACCACAAGCATCCCCAAACATGTTTCTCCCTTGTTGGAGCTCATCAGTGAGGAGTAGCTTGGGTCTCTAGGCCCAGCAGTCACAGGACCCATGTCTGGGCATACCCATCCCACTCGGGGTGACAAAGCAAAAACAAAGAGGTGATGGCTGGAAGGTTTAGAATGAATCTTAATCACTGTTTTTGCTCCGCTATTCCCAGTAAGACGCCGTAAGTATGTAGTTCGTAAGAGTTCAAATGCCTGACTTTCACTCTTGTCCGATTCCTTGCAGGTTGCAGCTTGACCCTACTGAAGAGTTCCTCGTGACAACCGGTAATGTTCTGGTAAGGGTTTGTATTATCCAACACAGTTCGATAAAATAATGTCCATATGTAACCTGTTGCTTTCTCCCTTATTCAGGCGCTGAGAGAAAGTATGAAGACTCGGGGAATAATGCCTCCGGCGGTAAAATCAAGTAAGTCTTTTGTGGTGAGGAGGGGTCCCCTGGTTAGTACCTTGTTTCACCTTGCTGTCCTTTTGTTTCCCCTTAGGGGCCGGGGTTCGGCTAGGATTCAGTGGAAGCTGCGCCAACCCGTGAAGAAGAATAGTACCTCCGGTGGTAAAATCAGGTAAGTCTATGGGGGGTATTCCTCTGTGTATTCCCTTGGCTCACCTTGCTGTTCTTGTCTTCTCCTTAGGTGCTGGAGTGCGGCGGTAACATGCAGGAGGATGCAGTGAAATGTGAAGATGCTGCGAAGGCCGGTGAGTTCAGCGCGGCGCTGCAGCAGGCGAGGCGACGCGCATAAAATAACTTCTTTCTTCCAGCTCAAAGGCGCGATGGATCAGGAATTCAGGTAAGGATCAAAGGTATTGCTCTTATTCTAACCTTTTATCCTTCTTTCTTCTTGTTTCTAGGAGCTCCAAACTCGAGGCGGGCGTGGCAGAAGACTGGATGCAGACTTGCAGGCACGGTGAGCTTTACGCTGCTGGATGCAGTATAACGCAAAGCGTGTGCTGCTCTTCGGGCGTGGTTTAAATAGCCTCCAAAGTAGTCCCAGGTAAGTATACCTCCCCAGCCCCCCACCCAAGTAAAAAAATAGTCCCTAGGTAAAATAGTCCCTTCCAAGCCTCGTTTGGCTTGGAGCTCTTGCAGCATGGTCTGCATCAGGTAAATTTGCAGCATGGTCTGCATCAGGTAAGTTTTAATCTATGAGCCTGGTGCATATGGCGCCAGTACTGACTCTCCATATGAGCATGGCGCCATAGGCGCCAGGACTGCACGCAAATAGCCCCTAGCGGGCGTTGTTGGACTTGCTTGGGGTAACTTGATGCCTGCTTCCGGGGTTGCTGGACTTGGTCTGGGTCCCCGGGGGTAGGCATCATGACACGGAGGGCCTTTTTCTCAGGTTCGGAAAGGATGAACATCCTGCCGAAGGGAATCACTGCTGAGGGATCTGTATCTATGGCGCAGTCTTCAGGTCTGTGAGGGGGTAAGACCTGGACTATGGCAGTTGAAAATACATCAGCATATCCCTGATAGGCTTCAGGGACTTGTATAATATTGGAAACCATGAGTGGTGTTTGCTGGTCTCTTGGTGGTTCTTTAGGGGGTGTCAAGGAGGGATCCAGGAATAGACAGTGAGACATACAAAACTCTGGGCCTAGGAATAGTGATCCTGCTGTCCAATTGATGTACGGATTGTGCTTCTGTAACCAGGGCATACCCAATACCATGGGGTAATGAGCTGACTTAATGATGTCGAATCTAATCCGCTCTTGATGATGGTTTATAGAAAGCTGGATCTCTTTAGTCTGCAGGCTTATGGGCCCTGAAGTGAGGGGTCTTCCGTCGATTGCTTCCACCGGCTGCATGGTGCTTCGTATCTCGTATGGAATGTGATGACTAACAACCCAATCTTGATCAATGAATATTCCCATAGCTCCGCAGTCTACCAAGGCCAAAATGGAATAGGTCTTATTCTTGGAGGGCGATAGGAAGGCCTGCAGTATCACCAAATTATTTTGTCCAGGAGAGTTTAAGGATGGAATTGATGTGGAGCAAACATCTCTCTCCCGAAGCCTTGCTCCATCTAGGTTTGGGAGCTGGCATTTCCCGAACACCGAGGGGGGGCTAGAGGACATTCCCTAACCAAATGTTTATCTGAGGCACAATACATGCACAACCCCGTATGGATCCTTCTCATCCTTTCTTGCGGGGATATAGGTCCACGGAAGGCTCCTATCTGCATGGGTTCTGGTTCAGTGACTGAGCCTGGGCTTGTGTCCGTCTTGGTGGTGCTCTCAAAGGACACTTTCGGAGGATTTCCTCTGGATTTCTTCTTTTCTGCCTTCCTTTCCTGGATACGGAAGTCTATTTGCATGGCAAGGTCCATTAGTGCCTGGAATGAGTTTGAGCGAGCCACTCTGGCCAACTCATCCTTAATCTCCTCATTCAGTCCTCTCCTGAAAAGGGTAAAACTTGCCTCAGGAGACCAATCAGCTTCCTTGGCTAATTGCTTGAATCGGGTTATAAAGTTGAGCATATCCTGGGATCCCTGCTGAAAGTCTAACAGGCGTTCCTGGGCACTATAGACCTGCTCTGGGTGGTCAAACATGGTTTTAAGGGCCTTTATGAACCCATCATAGTCATCTAGGAGAGCATCGCCGGAATTAACGAGCGGCGTAGCCCAGGTTAAGGCATTTCCTGAAAGGTGAGAAATTATGAAACCCACCTTAGCCCTGGGAGTCGAAAAGTAGTAGGGCTTAAAAGTAAAGTGGACCAAACATGAATCCAGGAATCCACGAAGGGTTTTTGCCGACCCATCGTATTTGTCAACTATGCCGCCCAGCAACACACTTTCTTTTGTGACAGAATCACGGGATAGAACTAATTGTTTGAGAGCGGCGTTTTCCGCCTTTAGATTCTGTACCTCGGTTGTTAGTTCTTGCATGCCACGCATCAGGTCCTGAACGGCCGCTTCCATGTCCATATCGAGTTTGGTCGGGTGGCATCTCAAACTGTCAAGGAGTACCCCCCCTTCTCACCTGAGTCCGATCTTTGCTGGATTTCTTGGTCGATGCCTTCTTGCGGACGGATCGGTTCTTAAATAAGGCTGCACGAGTCTCTTCCGACTCCAGCGTGCGTTCAAAGTTCCGGGATGCAACGATCCAGGAATCCGGGAAATTAGTCCAGGAAGTAAGAAAGAAAGGAGAGGGACTAGGAATGGAGTTAGTAGGGACAGAATTAGGGAAGCAATACCGCGAGCTACGGAGCACACGTCTGGTTGCTACTTCGCAATAGCATTAAGACGCGCTGAGCCGTGGAGGGCGTGGTCTATTAATAGAATACGCTACATCCAACGTGTAGAGCGAGGAAGGTGTTTCACGCTGGACGGCCATGTTGGGAGTACCAGGGAGTGCAAGCCCTGTTGAGACAAGGACCACGAAGTCCAAAAAAGGCGCGTTCTGTAGGTCATGACAGAAGTCCAGAGGGGGTTACATTATCAGCCTCCTCTTCCTCATCAAACATTATCATCCTCAATGTTTGCTACATTTGCTGGAGAAGTAGGCACTACAGCTCCACTCTCAGGACTTTGGTTTTCTAACAATCTTTCTAGTATCTCTGATTTCTTGCCTTTGACAGGAAGACTTTTCTCTCTGCACAGATCCCTTAAATAATCAGCAGTATTTACAAAAAGGGTCTCCTGGCTATAGCTTTCCATACTTGACTTTTTAAAAATAAATTTTAGTGATTGTTAAGCCTGGTGCTAGAAATGATGCAAAAAATGTCTCTGCATATGAGAAAAGCTTGTACTGCTGCGGGATTTCAGCAAGGAGTTCTGACGATTTGAACAAAATATAATTGGATCTTTTGATGCGTGACAACTTGGTTCTCAATGTTTCTTCTGACAATAGTTCGTATGCTGGGGGCTCCGTGATTGTCTCATCGGGCGCTGTCGATGGTTCAGCCGATTGCCCTGCTGCCGATATGTCAGGCGATTGGCCTGCTGTCGAATTGTCAGCCGAAGGTCTTGCTGTAAACTGAACGTGGCTCTCTGGTATCACCATTAGTGCTGAGTGAAGTGTGGCTAGGGCACAAGGGCCCCTCCGGGATGCTGGGAGATGCAGGTAAACTCGTTTGCCACAGATACAGTATATGTCCATTAATGCGGTAGTGCCTTTTTTCATATCTGGTATTATTAAAGTCTTATTGCACTGCTGTGCGGTTCCCATATTCACCTTCCCTTCTCCATGGAAGCAAAGTTCGTGCGGTATTTCCCTTTGAATCTTTATGGGTCTCTGCAGTGGTGTGACCCATGTCAGCTTGGTGATATGCTGTGACCAGATGGGGATGCACGTTTCTTTTGCCCACTCGTATGTTTCGTCTGGTAGCCCTCGAAGCCCCTCAGCTTTGCATTCAATCGTTTCATCATGCCACTTGTCCTCTGCATACCTTGTCCCTTTTATGATGAAAAATGGCTCTTGGAGGCAAATTACTCCTTGTCGTCTCTTGGTGCATGTTTGTTCGTTTTCCAATTTTTCCATGGTGACTGTGTGTGCCTGAAATGTCTTTTTTATTCTACACAGCATCAGATTAATCAAACATTGGGCCTCAGACAATGGTACTTCCTGTGGGATTAACATTTTTGGGGTTCCAGTTGCATGAGGAATAAGTGAGCACACGTAGCAACTTTCATTACTTGCCTGCTTTGCTGCGGTGCTCATGTCTGAATACCATTTATTTGGTTGGTCAGGGTGTCGGGGGTCCTCTATTTCATCTAACCCCAGGTTATGATAAATATCATATCTGTTTTTTCCCGCCCCCCTTTTTCTCCTCCTTATTTTGTTTTTTAATTGGGTACCAACTCGTTGATATTGCAGCAGGAATATTCTGGACCATGCATCATCAATGTTGTTCATGGTGACGTGTGTATTCAGTAGTGGTTTCTGGTGCCGCGTGTGTGTTCGTGCTTGTATTTCTGGAGTTAGTCAACCAATAATAATCGTCATTTACATCCCATCCAGGCTCTATTTCTTTGGCCATGGTATTACTCAACAATGGAAAAGCAGTTTTGATAAAACATTTTATTGTTTCTGACATGAACAAAACAACCACAAGACAAGGGGGTGGTAACAAAACACCCGTAAGGTAAAGTACACAAAATTAGATGTTTTAGAAGCACTCCAAGCCAGCACCATCAACTGCAAGTACACATAATGTTTTCAGTAACACAATCCACCATGGTCCGTTCGCCCTTGGTTCCCCCAACCAACCACTTCCATTATGATCACCATTGAGTCAGGTTGTCAAGGTCCAGTCTCTTCCCATTTCCCCCATATCTTGGATGCCTTGGCCGGGCATCCTCGTGCGCCGTAAACCCGGTGCTCCATCATGGCACATGAGTCCATGTCAAGTATCCATTGTTCAAGTGTCGGGGGGTCGGGCACACCCCATTTTTGTGCAATGTTGCGCTTCATCAGGGCCGCTGCATTGTTCAATAAGTTTTTCCCATTTATTAAAGTCAGATGTGTCAGGTACGCCCAAGATTAGAACTTTCGGATCAAGTTCAATGGTGCAGGTGAGTGCCCTAGACAGTTCCGCGCAACAGGCCATCCAGTAGGTGCGGATCCGGGGGCATGACCACAGGATATGATAGAAGGTGCCCTCCTCTTCCCCACAGCGGAGACAGTTTTGGATTTGACGCCAACCATATAGTGCTGTTCGAGGGTAGTATACTCTATGGAGGATTTTGAGCTGTACAAGTCTGAGCCTAGAGGAGATGGCCACCTCTCGCGGATGCATTAGGACCTGGATCCAATCCTCTGGATCTATCACCCCCACATCTCTTTCCCACCTAGTTTTTAGTCTCGATAGCTTGGGGGTAGCGAATGATGTGATGGCGTTGTATAGAATGGATGTGTATTTACTAGGGATGTGCGCAGGGATAATATTGTGTTCTATTGGTGTATAGTCAGGGACCGTGCCATCCGAAGGTACACAGGTCCGCAGGGCATGGGTCAGCCGCATAAAATGATATTGTTCCATTGTGGGCAGTTGGAATTTGCATTGCATGTCCTCAAACGATGTCAATTTCCCGTCCTTGAGGATATCTCCAACCTTCAGGATCCCTGCCCTCACCCATCGCGGCCATGGTTCAAGTTTCTCAATTTCTTGGAGATTACTGTTTCGCCATAGAGGTTGCACTGCAGTTATTTTATTTCCCCACCCAACGAACATATGTGCCTTTCTCCAGAAAGTGGTGATGTGAGTCTCGATTGTGGGCAGGGGCGGTCTCCTCGGGGGCTGGTATAGTATCTGAAACGGGTCTGTGCCCTGCATAGGTTCCACGTCAGCCCGGATGTGAGGCAGTGCTCTATCCCCATGAAGCAGGTCATTAACTATCGCTAGTAGTGAGGCCCAGTAGTAGGTTTGGAGGCGGGGAACACCAATCCCTCCCTCCTAGACCGACCTCTGCAGAGTGGTTAATGCCACGTGTGACTGACCACCCCCCCATATGAGTTCTCTAAGAAGGGTTTCGGTGCAGGTGAATTCGGGGGTGGGGATCATGAGTGGGGCGTTCTGCAGAACATATAAGAATCTTGGTAGTGACATAATTTTGAAGAGTGCGGCACGCCCCATAAGGGTCAGAGGGAGGAGTTTCCAGTGGTGACGTCCCTAGCGAACCTGTCCACAATCGGATGGAGGTTGTGCGTTACATATTTGGTTAGATCAGATGTTATCCATAACCCCAGTTATTTAAAGCCCTGTGTATCAAACCGGTACGGACATCTCGTGGAGTCAACCCGCTCACCCCCTTTCACCGGGAAAAGTACCGATTTCCTCCAGTTAATTCTTAACCTGCTAAATTCCCCGTAGGTGATGAGCATCTGGGTTACTGTGGGGCAGCTCCGGGCCGGCTCAGCCAGGTATAGAAAGAGGTCATCAGCATAGAGAGAGACACGGTCCTCATGTCCCTCGGGCCATCTGAATCCCGTCCATGCCCCGCTTTGGTGAAGCCACAATGTTAGCGGTTCAATCGCAAGGGCGAAGAGGAGGGGGGAGAGGGGGCACCCTTGTCGCGTGCCTCTGCCCAGAGGGAAGGAAAGGGAGGTCCACCCATTCACCTTAACTTCTGCTGGAATGTTAGTATATAACAGTTTAACCCACCCTAGAAAGCTCTCTCTGAACCTTATACGGGTCATGATTTCCCAGAGGCTGTCCCATCGGATTGAATCAAATGCCTTTTCAAAATCTATAGCCAGCAGGGCGAGCGGGGCATCGAGAATAGGGGCCCGCTCGAGCGCCTGATGGAGTTGGTGCAAGTTCATTTTGGGTGGATTTGTGGGGCATAAAGCCACACTGATCGGGGTGTATCAGCGTGTCCGCTACCAGTTGGAGCCGATTGGCTAAGAGTTTGGCCAGGACTTTGGCTTCTCCGTTGATGAGCGAAATTGGCCTATAGGAGGCGCTTTGCTCCTGGGGCTTGTCAGGTTTGGGGATGACCACTATGGTCGCTCTACACAGATCATCTGGGAGGGAACCTATGTCTTGGGCGGCCAACAATATCTGATGCAGGGGAGGTGCTGTGCTCTTACCCCCAAGCTTCTGCCAGGTTTCAACCGGGAACCCGTTCGGGCCCGGGGTTTTCCGGGCTGCAGTTGTCCAAGGGCTTCTAATATTTCAGCCTCCGAAAGCTCAGAGTCCAGCATCTCCCTTTGTTGAATCGACAGAGTGGGGGTTTCCACGCCGTCCAGGAAGGATGGATCCAGGGGTAAAGTAGGGGCTTGGTATAGTGTAGCATAAAATTGGGCAAAGGCCTCCGCTATCTTAGCATCCGACCGGCATGTCTCACCCAAAGGGGTGATAATCTCCCGGACACAGCGCTGCCCCTCATCTCTCTTCTCTAGCCACGCCAGCATTTTCCCCGCTTTCTCCCCCAGCTTGTATACCCTAGCTTTGGTTTCCCAGTGGGCCTGTTTGGCGTTATCTAGCATTAGGTTTCGGAGGCATTCAGTGGCACGTTTAAGGGACATGTGGGTCTGTGGGGTAGGATTAAGAGTGTGTTCGTTTTCTCGGCGAGTTACCTCTGTCTCCGCCTCAGTTATCTTCCGGAGCCTCTCCCTCCTCCTACCCGCCGTCCAGGAGATTATTTCCCCCCGCAGCACGGTCTTATAGGCCTCCCACAACACTATTGGGTCGTTATCGCTGGTATTATTCATCTCAAAGTATTCGGTCGAGACTTCCGTGAGGTGCTCAACGAGTTCCGGGAGGCCCAGATAATAGGTGTTCAGCCGCCACGTACTAGGGGGTTCAGTCCCTGCAATCAAGACTCCACCAACAGGGGTGAGTGATCCGAGATTCCTGGGGGGAGAAGGTCCGCCAAGAGGATCTTATAGAGATCCGTGTGAGGTACGAATAGGTAATCAAGCCTGGAGAGGGAGGCGTGTGCCCCGGAGTGAAACGAATAACCCCTGGTCCCGGGGTGCAGTTCCCGCCATACATCACAGAGACCCAGGGCAGACACAAAATTGGACAGTTTTGTGGGGAGGTGCGGGTTGCGTTGTCTAAGGTGGGAGCGGTCTAAGGTGTTACACATGACATTGTTAAAGTCCCCACCTAAGAACTACTTATCAGGCTGATGTTTGTCCATAAGGCTGGTCAGGTCATCAAGTAGTTCCTGCCCCAGTCCAGGCGGGGAGTAGATCGAGTCCATTTATTGGTGGGTCCGCTAGCGGTGGTTGGTCCGGCCTGCGGCGACGGTCCGACGGTGGCCTGGGATTTCCATTCCTGCTGCTCCGGGGTGTGGACCAGTCCCCCTCGATGTGCTGCTCCGCCCAGCGCCATGCCTCACTGGGGTCATCAAAGTGGACCGTTGTCCCTTTATGGTAAATTTTCAGTTGGGCGGGAAAGAGCAGCCCATATTTGACTCCAAGCGACTGCAGTTGCTTTTTAAGCTTCCCAATGGATTGTCTCGCCTTCTGTACCTCCTTCGTATAGTTGGGAAAGAAGGCCAGTCTGGACCCATTAAAGGTGATCGTGCCTTTGGTTCTGGCGAGCTGTACCAGGGCATCTCGATCCCGATAGTTCAGAAATCTCGCTATTACAGTGCGTGGAGGGCGCCGGGCGTTTCGAAAAAGACTGTAGGTCGAACAGGTCTGTCAGTAATTGTTCAAGGAAGAGTTCCATGGAGGGTCCCTCTTCTTTCTCAGGGATACCAAGAATGCGGACGTTGTTCCGCCTGGACCTTCCTTCGCTCTCCTCTACCCTGGCTTCCAGGGTCTTGAGTGTAGCCGAGCCGCCGTGGAGTTGGTGTTGCACATTGCAGAGGCCGTCCTCCATTGTTGAAATGCGCTGCTGCGCTTCCCCAGTGCGTGCGGACAATTTCTGCAGATCGTGTCTGAGGAGGGAGACATCTAGGCTTATCCGGTCTATCTTTTGCTCCATGGATGAGCGGGAGTCCGCAATGGCGGCCATAACATCCTTGAGGGAAAGTGTGTGTTCAGTGTCCGTGTCCTCGAAGTGTTGCGGTGGAGGATCCACAATCTGTGACGAAGGAACAGTGTATTGCTCAATCCTGTTCTGCATAGTGGACTTCCTCGTCTTTTCTTTGCCCATGGTCTCAGCCCGGCCTGGCAGCCGTGGTTCTATGGCTGTATTTCTGTTGGGATCTCCGAGGGTGCAGGCAGATAATGAGGGTGTTGTGGCCCCTCTACTTCCTTCAGAGGTGGGTAGGTTGTGACTACCAGTCTGGCACGGCGCACAAGTTGCAAGGCGCCCCGTGTCAGGCAGTTCCCAGCAGGTCGACGTCTCCTTGAGGAAGGCATGGAATAGCAGTTTTGTTCACATGCAATTGGTTATAGGGTGGCGTTGCATTTATACTATTCGATTCAACGTTATAAGTGTCCTTCCAAATGGTTGTTGCTCCAGTCCATATTAGTTTAGACCCTGGTTTTGTCATGTTAGCCCCAGTCCCCCCTTTGTTCATTTCATTTGCCACAAATAAGACAACGTTATACCAAATAAAATAAAACATCATTATTGCAAATAATATGGCAGCATATTTTATAACGCATTCCACATTGCTCAATCTACTGGCCCTAGTGGCATCCCTATTTCTATCTAACATCTCAGCCTGCTCAGCCGTTTCATCGCATTGGCTCATGTTGAACCTATGCGGGCGAGACAAATTCGTTAAGTCATTATAAAAAGAAACCTATTTGCAATTGTTCATTCTTTTTCATCTTTTGCTTAGTTTAGGCATTTAACAATTTCTTTCCATTTATCATAAAAACAATGATGAAAAATAGGAGAAATAACACGATTCATATGGGAATAAGAGAGAAAAAAGAAAGAGAGAGAGAGAGAAAAAGACTGAATATGTAAAAAAAAACATTTTGCTTTTTCACAATACTTTCCCTGTCTTAGTTGCAGTTTTCATCATGTCAGACTGTGTTAGCTGCCATCCACACAGTCTGTTTCATTTTGGGGGAGTGCGACACTGTGCGCCCTTATCACGTCCGAGAGGTGCACCCAGTATTTCAGTCCATTCACTTTAACTGCAGTTGGGGTACTGTACACCACTGTGTATGGACCATGAAATTTTGGTGAATTCCACCTTCTTACAATACTTCTAACATAGATGTGTTCCCCTGGCATTAATGGCCCCTCCGGGCTATCTGCTGCTGGCATGGAAGTGTCTGTTGCTACATCTTCAGTAAATGGTGGAGCAATTTGTTTTGCTATGCTGCGTACTGCGCGCGTTAGCTGTGCTAGGTATTCCTTAAACTCTTCCCCCAGCACTGTGGCAGCCCTGTGTGCATCAGATGCCCTCCTAACAGGAGAGAGTGGAGTGTGCATTCTTCTCCCGTCACGATTTTGTGGGGGCTCAAATGGTGATCCTTGCATGGTTGATTTCTGAGTTGGAACAGTGCTAGGGGCAGACCATATATCCCATTTTTTTTCAACGTGCTGCATATTTTCGATAAATTGCTTTTGAGCAGCCCGTTGATCCTCTCCACAACTCCATTGGCCATTGGATGATAAATCGAACATAGTTTATGTTTCACCCCCAGAAGGGAGGTTACTTCTTTGAAAAGATCATTCACAAAGTGTGTGCTGTTGTCTGAACGGATCACGTCACAGATTCCCCACCGCGAGAATACTTCTCGCACAGGGAACTTGGCAGCGCATTTTGCATCAGGATGGGGACAGGGGCCCGCTTCCACCCACCGTGAAAAAGGGCATACCACCACAATCAAGTAACTCGCTCCATTACATCTTTCTCCCATATCGCGTAGTCGATATGTAGTTCTCTGAATGGACCTGTAGGGCGTGGCAAAGTGCCACGCAGAGTTCGTAATGTCATTCCTGAATTGTAAGTTTGGCATGTAGTACATTCAATCACAAATTTAGACATGTATTCGTGCAGATTGGGAACAAACCAATCCTCCTGAATGTCTGAGGCGATGTGTTGTTTTGCAACGTGAGCTGGGAATTTCAGTTGTTGGAACGCTACTTCTAATAATTCTACAGGCATCACTACCTTGCCTGTCGTTTCCTGTCTCCAAATGAGATCTGTGGCTGATTGTTTACACCCTTGTTTGCCCCACAACTCCTGCTCTTCCGGTGGGGCCCTTCTCTGGAGTTCTATCAATTGTGCTATGGGGTTGTTACTGTATGCTTCTGCTGGTTGTTCTGCTGTGTCTGTTTTTACAACGTACTCTGATGTTGGTGTCTTATTGAAGTATGAGCAAAAACAAAGAGGTGATGGCTGGAAGGTTTAGATTGAATCTTAACCACTGGCATTGCTCGGAGCAACCCTCCAGACCATCGTTCTTCACCTGCCAAGCCATTACAGAAGGGGAAAGACCATATGCAAATCAGGCTTGGCCCCACCCCAAAAGGGGAAGTCCAGCCCGAACTGCTAGGTCACATCCCTTCTGCACGAGACCACAAGCATCCCCAAACATGTTTCACCCTTGTTGGGGCTCATCAGTGAGGAGTAGCTTGGGTCTCTAGGCCCAGCAGGCACGGGACCCACGTCTGGGCATACCCGTCCCACTCGGGGTGACAAAGCAAAAACAAAGAGGTGATGGCTGGAAGGTTTAGACTGAATCTTAACCACTGGCATTGCTCGGGGCAACTCTCCAGACCATCGTTCTTTGCCTGCCAAGCCATTGCAGAAGGGGAAAGACCATATGCAAATCAGGCTTTGCCCCACCCCAAAAGGGGAAGTCCAGCCCGAACTGCTAGGTCGCATCCCTTCTGCACGAGACCACAAGCATCCCCAAACATGTTTCACCCTTGTTGGGGCTCATCAGTGAGGAGTAGCTTGGGTCTCTATGCCCAGCAGGCACGGGACCCATGTCTGGGCATACCCGTCCCACTCGGGGTGACAAAGCAAAACAAAGAGGTGATGGCTGGAAGGTTTAGACTGAATCTTAAACACTGGCATTGCTCGGGGCAACCCTCCAGACCATCGTTCTTCGCCTGCCAAGCCATTACAGAAGGGGAAAGACCATATGCATAGTATTGAAGTACGAGGCCTCCTTCGCTGCTGTGTCGGCTGCTGCGTTCCCCAATGAGACATCGTCTGTGTTATTGGTATGATCTTGGCATTTAACCACTGCCACTACCGATGGCTCTGCTAAAGCTTCTATTAGTTAATTTAGCAACGTGGCATGTTGTACGGGGGACCCGTCTGCTCTTCTGAACCCTCTCCTTCGCCAACGTGATAGCCCTGAGTGAACTGTGGTGGTGGCGTAAGCTGAGTCTGAATATATTGTTACTGCACAATCTTTGGCTGTGTGTAATGCACTGATTAGTGCAGTCAGTTTGGCTGCTTGTGCAGAGTAGTGTGAGGGGAGGTGCTTTTGAACAATCACTTCGTATGTGTCTTCTTCCATGCGCACTACTGCCATCCCCACATGTTTCTCTCCTGTCTCTGAGTTTATGGATGCTGACCCGTCTATGAAATAGATTTCTCCTTCTGTAAGGGAATTTTCTCTTGCTTTGGGAATGTCATCGCCCTCTCCCTCATACATGCTACAATCGTGTTCCTGTAAATCTTCAGTTGTGCATGGCTCTGTAATGAATGTGGCTGGGTTCACTGTCTTGCATCTGACCATGTGTACATTTGGACTGGATATTATTATTTCATAAGCAGAGGCTCTCTGTGTTGTGACAGTAGATTTTGATCTCTCCAAGATAGCAAATAATGAGTGTTCGTCATATAGCGTCACTGAACATCCCATTACGATCGTGGCACTTTTCTCAATGGCGAAGGCCGCTGCAGCGAGTGCCTGTTCGCAAGTGAAATGTCCCTGCATTACTGGGTCTAATATTCCACTCTAGTACGCTAATGGTTTGTGGCCTAGCTATGTCTTTTGTGTCAATACTGCTGTCATCAATGTTCCATTGCTGTGTGAAAACAGGAATAATTCCCTTTCATAATCTGGATTTGCAAGGACTGGGGCGTCTGCAATAAGGTCTTTTAATCGGGAGTATTGGGCAATTGTCTCATGTGTCCATTTTATTGGGGCCCTGTTCTTCTGTGCTTCTTTCAGTGCTTGTAGCATGGGCCGTGTGTATGCTGCATAATCGAGGATCCATGCTCGGCAATAGTTACATATGCCAAGAAATTTCTGCATGTCCTTTACTGTTTTTGGTATGATAATGTGTCGAATGGCAGCTGCTCTGTCTGGTAGTATTCTTTTTCCATCTTTAGATATTTGCTGGCCGAGATATACAACGTCTGCAAGGCAGTATTGTAACTTTCCTTTGTCCACTTTGTATCCCTTGGCAGCCAATACATTAAGCAGTATTATCGAGTCTTCTCTACACTCTTCTTCTGTTTTGCTGCAGATGAGTAAATCGTCTACGTACTGTATAATGGTGCTCCCTACATCTATGTTGTCGATGTCTTCTCTTAGTACTCTGTTGAAAATGCTTGGGCCCTCGCAATACCCCTGTGGGAGTCTGCGGTGTTCATATCTGCTGTTTCCTAATGTAAAGGCTGTAAGGTACTGCGACTCTGGTGCGAGTGGCACAGAGAAAAAAACATTTTTCAAATCAATGACAGTGAAGCAAGTTGCCTCTTTTGGTATACTGCACAATATTGATGCCGGGTTAGGCACTAATGGGAACTCTTTTTGGATGACGTCATTGAGTGGGCGGAGATCCTGGACCATTCTCCATGCCCCTCCTTTCTCTTTTTTAATCGGAAAAATCACTGTGTTGCATGGGGAAGTTGATGGCACTAAGATACCTTGGCTTAGGAATGCATTCTCTGTTTCTCTAATACCTTCCTCTGCTTCTTTGGATATTGGGTATTGTTTCACTCTGGGTTGGAGGGCACCTGGTTTCAGTTTTATCTTTATGGGAGTCACCTCATGCAACAATCCCACATCGTGCGGCCCTGTTGTCCAAATTTCAGGTGCTACCCTGGCCATGTCTTCCTCAAATATTGTCAGTGGGGCCTTTATGTTAGCCATGAGTGGGTTGTGTATTTCTCTGTATTGGATCTTAATGTCACATGGTATGCTTATTTCCATTATTATTTCTCCATCCCCCTCGTAATCGGTAAACAATTCTTCATCAGCTATATCTTTTAGCATTATGTTCGGCTCTATGCATAGTACACTTCTCCACTCGCGTCCCTGTGCGTCCAGGCCTATGACTACAATGCGTCTGTTGGAAACTTGAACTGCCTCAATGTCTATAGATATAATTGTGCCTGGCACTACATCTGTTGGTGTGATTGGGCAGAATATGAAGTCTGATGGTATTGTCCACTATTTTTATGTTATTTCAGGCACTACTCGGGCTAATGCCTGTATTCCATAGACGAACATGTCCATGTCAATGGGGATCCCTCTTACTGCAACTTCCTTTGTAATCGTGCTTATTATCAGGAGTGCTCGTACTGGGCATACCCCTGGCGTCGAGCACACTATCCCTCTTTCAGTAAAAGCTATGGTCATGTTTAACTTACTGAGCAAGTCTCGTCCCATCAAATTGATTGGCACGTCTTCGTAATACAATAATTGTGTGCGCACTGTTTTTCCCCCTACTGTTACATCAAGATCTTTTGTGTAAGGAACTTTTAAAATAGCCCCAGAGAACCCCTGCGTTTCCAAATTTCTTCCCGAGAGATGAAACTGCCCTTCTGTGAGACATGATTTCTCTGCTCCAGAGTCTACCATAAAGATAAACTGCTTGTTTCCTATCTCTGCCGCCACTAGTGGTTCGTCATTTGCACTTTGTGTGGTGGATAGGACTGGACACGCAAGTACTCCCTGTGGGCTGTTCTAGTCTTGGTATCTTTGCTGACCTGGCACTGAAAAAACGTTGTCACCTCCGACCGTTACGCCACGGAATGGTGCAAGGGCACCGTTTGCAGCAGCTGCAAAAGGGTTATTGTTTATGTTCCCTACTGAGTTTTGTCTTGCCATAGGCTGTAGTGCGTTTTGCTGTTGTGGCTGCTGCTGTTGTGGGGCTGGCTGTCTTTGTTGCATTTGGGGGTCATAGCAGTACTGATCTTGTTGCCCCCCCTCCCCATTGGAGCTCCAAAAGGGCTACCTGGGTGTGGGCAGCCCCACCCCTGTTCATTGTTCATGGGCTGCTGCTGCCCCTGAAAATAACCTGATGGTCGCATTCTACAATCTTGTCAATAATGTCCCCACCTTCCACAATTCCAACATGACCACTGTTGTCCTCCTCTTGGTCCTTGCCCACCATACCCTCTGTTTCCCATTCCTCCGTATCCTCCCCTCTGCCCACGGTACCCACCTCTTCCTTGGGCCGGCCTGTTCTGCCACTGTGATCCTTGGCATGGCTGTTCCTCTCCGTTCCACTGTCCTTGGTCCTCTCCAACCCACTGCGCTGCTATCCCAGCGGGCCTTCCTCCCGCGTTTTCCTCTCCTTCGTTTCCTCTGTCTGCTGTTGCACTGGCAGTAATGGCGGCGACCTTCACTAATTTCGTCTGTACTAATTTCGCTTCGTCAGCCAGCCTCTTTTGTGTGGCCTCCTTTTCCTTCTCTTTGATCCTCCTCCAATGGTGTACAATTATGCTCTGAATTTCAGGCCACCCTTTGGCTTCGATCCCAGCTATTTTGTCCAAGGCCTTCTGCACTTCTTTCGGCAACCCCTTTTTAATGATAAAATAGAATAAGGCTGTTGATTGATTCCATGCCGTACCAGTTTCGCTTCTCCATAAGTCTTGCACTCGCAAAATGAATTGCGCAGGATCCTCGTTCTCCTCCATCGTGCACTGCATCACTGCATGTAAATCTGGAACATCTGGAAATGCACGCCGCAATGCATCCCACACTTGTGCTCGAACATTGTTGAATGGTGATCCATCGTGGCGATCACAGCTCATTGTTACTCCCGGGAACCCTGCCCTTTCCCAGATTGTGTCTGCTTGGTCCCGATTGCTGATACTAATAAACTTTTCACATCACCTATAGCTAACGGCACTTGATTAATGAATAATGCTGTGTTCTTCTCAAATACATGTATCCACTTACCTGCTCCTCCCGTCAGCGGGGGGAGGAGTTTTAACAGGTTGTTTTTGTCCATTTGGGCCCACGGGATAAAGTTTGGCCTACCTGCTCCTTTATGTATTAGTGGCATTTGTAGTTTATGTTTCTTTCCTGTTTTGCTCGTTCTCCCTTTTTTTGTTTTACTTACCAGTATGTTCCCTGTCCTCCCTGTTCGTTGTCTTAATCTACCCTGCCATAATGGTGGTGATAGTGTTTCTGGGTAACGGCAGTTTGGCAGTGGGGAACCCTCTGCGGCACCTGCCTCTTCGTATTCATCTAAATCATCCCATACTTCTTCTATCTCTGACTCTGGTTCGTTATTATCCTCCCAGTTTTCCTTGGGTTCACCTCCTTGTCTTTCACCCTGATCTCCACTTTGTTGACTCTCTGGTGTATCTGGGCGTATAATTCTCACTGGCTTGTTATTCAATTGGAACAGGAACTGTCCTGACTGCCACTCTTGTTCTTGTCTTTGCTGTGATGACGTCCCTTGTGATGCTATAGATTGTCCTGATACTGAGACTGCTGGGGTTGCATTGCTTGCTGCCCCTACCGGAGGTGTGAGATCTACCAGTGACAGCGGGGGTACCTCCCCTCCCCCTGGCAGCATTTGCCCCTTGTCGCATAGAGCTCTTAACCGTGTTATTTCCATTTGTGCGTGTGCTAGCTGGCGATTTAAATTGCCTGTTAAACGTGCTATGTTCACAGGAGGCACACTTGTGGGGCCGTACAGGCCTCCTTTGTCATATGGTGGGGGTTCAGGGGCTGTTGCCCCACACTGAGCAGTGGGGGTGGGTGGTATATACAGGGGCTCACTAAACCCTACTGCTGGCCTGGTCATTAAGGGATAGATTTTTGTTACTTCATTCTCTGTTGTAGTTGTTGAGCACTCCCCTTTTGGTGTCCTGCTTAATTTGTCAGGTATTTTCTGCTTTTCTATCATTCGGCTTGTACCTACCTCTGCCGTGGGGGTAACTATCTCGAACATTCCCCATAAATCTAAAACTTCTCTCTGGTTCTGTAATTGTTTCCCTTTGTATCATGCTAGCAAATGTGTTGATACTAGGTCCAACACTCTTTTGTCGAATGACCCTCCTTTTGGCCAAATTGGTATAACCCCATCTCCTTTTATCTCAGTGATCCACTGATCGTGATACTTCTGTATCCTGTCGCTATATAGTGGAAGGTGCTGGCAAATATGTGCTAGTGGCGTTACTCCCCCCATGGCAATGCTTGTTTTCCTTTCTTGTGTGTTCTGGTACCCTTGAGTCCCTTCCCACCTCTCACTTGGTATGTCAGTTACAATATGTGAAAATACGTTCTTTATCAATGCTCGCAATTATGGTAGATCACATTAGCTGTTCTTTCTGAGAGGTGCTACCTGGTCACCTCTCACAATTTATTTCTTTGCCTATTATTCATTAATCAATAAGTTACTTGTACTGAAATACTTTGGCGTGTTCAACAGGACATATACACAAAGCAGACCAACAAACATATAATCATGCAACATACACATGCACTGCCTGTGCGCGTTTGTTCTTTCCCTATTCCCGTTACTGTCCCTGGTTTTTCTTCTTCCCTATTCTACCTACTATTTCGCATTCACTCCCCACCTCTTTCACCTTATTATGTCTCAAGATTTCTTACCTCCACGGAAAAAGAATATTCTAAAACTACTCTGAGTCTACTCAATATACGAGACCCCTACTATTTTCTCTTTATCTCTATTCTGCACTTGGTCGGGACAAATTCTACACGGCGCCGCCTTCTACCCCGTACGGGCTAGGATACCACTTCTCTTCTTCTCACTTCTTAGAACACCTAATGGCCATATAAAGGATAGATCAGAAAAGCCTTGCCGTCACTCACACAGACCCTATTCTTAACTACCTTCCCTTTGTTGCTAATTCCCTTCTTCCCGTATTTCCCCTTACCTTCCTTTGGGGTCTTTGCAACCGGGACACCACGTGTTCAGTCAGGTACTCCGAGGGTCGCCGCTCACGGCCGGACCTCGCTCAGGTCCGTCCCCCAACCAAGCCGTGGCCTGCCTTGGCGAGCAGCCTTTTCGATCGGGTATTCGTCAACCGGGAACCCTTGACCCTTTCTTCTTGATGTGCACAGTCTGGTCAACCGCAGAGGCAATGGTCTTGCTGGGGGCGTCCTGGATCTCGCTGCCAGGCGGTGCAGGCCTCGAGGCACCTCTCCAAATCATGTTGCGGTGGTCACCAAAAATGTAGGTGCCTTTCGCCGGCTTACTACGTGTAAGAGAAAATAAAATAACCAACACATCCCCTTTCGGGGAAGAAGGCACTGAGACCCGGCTGCAAGAGTTCAAAGGATGATTTATTTCTCCAGCTAGGAAATAACCCAAAAAAATGCCCACTCCCATTTACATCATGAGCCATATATATATCAATTAAAGTAACTCTAACAAAAAATGCTAAATGGACCTGATTGGCGTTGTGGTGCTGTAGGTGTGGGTGGCATCTCTTCCTCCTGATTGGCTGAGTGGCTGACGAGATGATGGACGTCAAATATCTTGTGCTCCATGCAGGTCAGGGTCCGGTCACTGTGGTCACTACCTAAGCTAATATGTTGCATTCGTAAAACACTAAATAACAAATGATCTAAACATTTTATGCTACTTTTCATATTTCTACACAAATCACACATAGTATTTATTGTCAGTACAATTGGGTCATTTGTGGCTTTAATTGGAGGCCTTGACCTCTATTGTGCATGTAAAAAGAGTCATATCTCCTAAGCTTTAGACCTATTGGTATAAGTAAAAACATATATTGTGGCAAAGTGCTTAAGGTTGGTAACGGATGTGTTGGGTGGGTTTCGCAGCGCAGGCGAGGGTCTGGCACTTGAAAGAAATACCTTACAGGGAGCGCAGGGTCAGGATGGCAATAAATTGCTCTAAATGGGGGTGGATGGCTTTTGCACGTTTATGGGGACGAATGAGCAGAAAGTGCTTAGCTCATCCTGGTTCACATGCTGGTTCTTATGCTAACAGTGATCTCAGAGGAAGAAAACTGTATCATATTGGTTATTGCAACTTTCTCCAGCTTCAGCGTGAGAATGGGAGCGTGGAGCTTTCCTTCGCAGGGGGAGTGCAAGGGTGGGGGCCAGCCAGCTGCCTGCTCGCCTTGTGTGTGTGTTTCTGTCCTTGGCTATTGCAGTGGAAGGGGAGCTGAGCATTGCTGTACTATCGCAGTGAGGCCTGTTTACCCAAGATGGAGTCGAAAGCGGGCACAAAAGATGGATGCCCCGTGTCCTGCTCAGTAGTCCCATCTATGTAGCGGTCAACCGTGGTTAACTTTACATAAGGGCAAGGGGCAACCCCACTACCAGAGGCACGTGGTCCAAGTCCCGTACTGATGAGTGTATGGCGCGAGGGGGCCTGGGGGCCCCTCGCTCCCATACAAGGGTACAAGGTAGATTAGGCAAAATTGCAGTACTATCTTCCAGAGGTATTGTACTTAAGACAGTTCATATTAGTACATGGGAAGAAAATTATGCCCCACCATGCCACATCTGTGTGCAGTGTCCCTAAACCTAAGACTGTCAAGGAAATGCAGATGTTTCTAGGATTGTGTAATTACTGCCGAGCATGGATTCTGGATTACACAGCATATACTGGGCGCAAAAGAATAACGGTAAATGTACATGGACAGAGGACATGAGGACCAATGTTAATGATCTTAGGCAGTGATTTCTACTGCCCCATTGCTAGAAACCCCTGATTACATGCAAGAATTGTACATATTTTCCCATTTTAATGGTCAACTGATGACTGCAGTGCTCACACAGAACAGCACAATTTTAAAAAATGTATTATGTATTTAGCGTAAATAAATACAAACTTTTAGTTTAAATGAAAAAATAAAATGTGTGTCTCGCTTGCTGTAGTCAAACCATCGACACAATCATTCCTTTTATTCCTAAGTCATTCTGGTACGTGTGTTTAAATTTTTGTCTCCATGGTTTGGCTTGGTCTTTGACACAAACATCACATCAAGCAGTCTCCACCGAAAAAGAGTCCTTTTGCTTTTATTGTGGAATCAGTTGGTTCTTTTCTAGTCTGGTTAACATTGTCTGAAGGAACATTCCAATACCTCTTGTAGATTTTTGATTTGGGTTGTCGTACAGAGCTGACCACCACAAGTCCAGATCTAGATCACATGCCGGCATTAACGTTGGCTGTAACAATTTTCCTCCTGCTGATCTTAACTCAGTACAGTACAGTATCAAGTGTTGTAATGATTCTTCATCCTGATTGCAGAGGCGACATGTGGTATCCCTTACTATTCCATATTTCTTAAGATTTATTTTTGTTCTTAGGATATTTAGTCTAAATCGTAAGATTAGATCTCGATGAGTAGGGTTTGCACTTTTTTTCAAGTAGCCAGGCAGGCTTTTTGGTACTGTGGTAGATCTTACTGAAAGTGTATGGAATTTGGAGGTTGCACAGGCACTTTCTGTTTGGGTCCAGTCAATGGACAGGAGCAGGGTCTTTACTCTCTTGGGGTTGTTGCATAGAGTATCTTTTGTTACGTGCAAATTTAGTAAAATCTCATTACATTTCTTTTCCAGATGCTCAAAGGCCAGAATGGAGCTTTTTCGTTTTCCACTTTTAAGATTGCATATTGTGGAGGGCAATCTTTTACAAGTGTCTTTCTAAATGTTGACAATGCTTTCCATACCACGAGACCTGCATGGAGTGAAGGCCTAGTTCATGCCGTATTATACTCATTGGAATGCATGACGGAAGTCTCAGGATTTTTTTCCAGAACCTGGCTTCGATCTTGTCCCAGGTATCCCACGGAATTCTGAGCGCTGTGTCACCAGCGTAAATTATTGATGGGATTACCTTTACGTTGTAAAAGTCCACTGTTAGGTTGATCAAAAACTTGCCATATCTTCTTTTCAGGACTAGTGCTTGTGCCATAAACTGGTCCATTTTGTGGTAGAGATGTTCTATCCATGGCTGGTCGTTCCAATCAGCACTTATCATTGCTCCCAGATATTTCGAGCTCGTTGTTGTCGGTATGGGCTTATTGTCAACCCACCATTTAAAGGGTTTTTGGTCTCTTGCTCTCGGTTTTTTGATTATTAGGATTTCTGATTTGTCAGGATTTATTTTTTGTTTATTTTCTTTGACGTAAACGTCCAGGGCTTCAAGCTTCTTCTGCAGACCAATGGGGGTCTTGTCCAATATGATCAAGTCATCTGCATGCAATAAGTGGCCTATTGCAGTGGTGCCTATCTTTGGCAAACAAGCTCTTGTTGGTTCAAACCGATCTTTTATTTCCAAGATGTAGAAATTAGAGGATGGCCGCCAAGGGGCACCCTTGTTTCAGGCCTCGTTTTGTTGGAATAGCCTTAGTTAAGTTGCTCTTTTGATTTAACTGCACTTGTATAGATGTATCGGTATGAAGGGCTTTAATTGCTGCCACTACGTCTGTTGGGCATCCTTTCTGCTCCATCTTGGCCTACAGTATTAGTCTGTCCACTCTATCAAAAGCGGCAGCCATGACTGTACACGCAAGGTATAGCTTCTCATTTTCACAGATGGTTTTTGCCTTCAACAGATTAAGTAGGAGTAGATTTAGGCCACAGTCGACTTTCTCGATGAACCCTGCATGCCTGATATCATAATTTCCTGACAGTTCAATCCATTCTTTCAAATTTTTTAGGATGATGCCGGCAAAGATTTTGCCTATCACATCAAGTAGTGATATAGGACGGTAGTTTTCAGGCCTGGCTCTGTCCCCCTTTTTATGTATTGGAATGAATATTGCCTTGTTCCATGTTTCTGGAATTTGTTTGTTTTTGAAGATTCTGGTAAAGAGTACATGACACATGTTCGCCCACACTTCCTGGGCTTGTTTTAGTATGTCGTTAGACACACCATCGGGTCCGGTGGCCCGAGCATTGCTGGCTTTATTAATTAGGAGCATCATTTCAGACTTCTCAAATGGTATGTTCCACGTGGCCTTGTTGGAGTTTCCTTTGCAGTCGTCTTCATTTGAGGGCTCGCTGTAGATGTCTTGGAAATGTTGTGTCCATTTTCCCTCATGGGTGGGATTAATCTGTTCCGCTCCCTGTAATTCGATATTCTGGTTCAAAAGTGCCCACATGAATTTGGCATTTTTGTTGTTAGATGCTATCAGCATTTGTTCAGAGTCTTTTTAAACAATTGGGCTCTATGAGATTTGATCCAGTTTTGATACGCTTTTTTTAATGTTATTTCCTTAATTGCTCACTCGGTGTTCTGCTATTTAAGTGCACTGGGCTTCACTGTGAGTTGAGATATTTTTTCAGCTAGTTCAGGATTATATTTATGTCATCTGACTATTTTGTATTTTGTATTTTGGCCTTTTATTTCTTTGAAGATGGTAAGGCAGGCTTCATATTCTACACCTGTATTGGACGCTGATTGCCAACTCTCTATTGCTTGTTTAAGAGTCGGAACCATATTTGCTGCCAATCTCAGTCTGTTTAGGACATTGTTCACCTCAATCTTATGAGTCCAGGTTTCTTGTCGTTCCAGACCATTTTCATGTTTATTATGTGGATGTGAGCATGTGAGAAGAAGTATTTTGTGATTGCTTTTTGTTGTCGATATTATGTTCAAAGAAGAAATTGAGTTCAATGTTTCGCGATTGACAAAAAAAGTAGTCCAAGGTTGTGCTCAGAGTATGTGAGATCCAAGTCGGTTTTCCTTGTAGGTCACCTGTTACATTTCCGTTCACCTGTAGGAGATCCCGATATTTCATCTCTGTCAGCCATTTTTCTGTTGTTTTTGACTTATTTGTCCGTCATGATGTTTCCTCTTTCTGCAGTCTATGTTTAGATCGCCGCAAATAATTATTGAGGAGTTTCGATATTCTGTTTTTAAATCGTCAATGTGTCCAGAAATTGGTCTCCGTCTTTAGCTTTGGTCTTCCAGTAAAGATTAGTTATTATTTGCGTCTTCTTTTCATATTGTGTTGTACCACCTTTTTCCTCTTGAGTTATTATTATTTGTATGAGAGGTGAGGGAGTCACAACCCGAATGATGTTGCCTTTATAATCAATCTTTACGATGGTTAACAGGCCTGCTGATGGTTTTCCTTTCTGTCCTTTGTATGCTTGGTTCAAAAAGCATGTGGCCCCATTCATAGTTGGAGTCTCTAAAAGCCAGCATTCTTGAATGCATATGATATCTGTTGTCAATAGCTCGACATGTATTTGTTCAAACAGGTCTTGAAAACCTTGTGTGTTCCATGAAGCTATCCGCTGGTTTTTTATGACATCTGGGCATTCGGTCTAGTGACTTTTTTTTAGGGACTAGGGTCTCGGCTAGCCAGTCACATGTTTTTTTGTGTCAATTTTTATCACAATTGGGGCTTCGCCGTTTGCTGTGGGGTCCGAGGGGATGAGCCACAAGCCATTGGCCTATTACAGCGGGGTATTGGACTCAGTGATGCAATGCCGGTTTCCGTGTGAACAGGCACTGGCTGCTGCTGCTTTTGCAATAGAAAAGAGTTCCCAGATCATCATGGGTTGTTCAGTAATGCTATATGTGGAACATGACGTTTTTGCTATTTTGGAGCACTCAAAAGTACCCTAACTACGCAACGGACGTCAGCATGTTAGGTTATTTTGTCCAGTCCAAACATGGATATGTTTGGACTGCGGTGTAAAACAGTGAACCCGGCAACGTTTTTGATTGAGATATGCTCTGTTAAAGAAATGGCAGGGCATGACTGTTTGATATTTGAAGGAGAGGAGGACGAAATTCCAAAGACAAAAGACAGCACCCTCAAGGGTAGGAGGATTCTGTTTGTTTATGGGTCAAAAACAATAGACCAAGGGACTGACCTGAGGGTTGTCCATCTAGTAAATGGTGTGTACGAGGTAATAGTGCAGAAGAGACAGCCCATGCATTTTCTGGCCAAAGCAGTGGAGCTCGTAGCACTCATTGGGGCATTACAAGTGTCCCAAGTGGGCGAGGTGATGATTTACTCTGACTCGGCCTATGTTACCACCACAGTACATTCAGGACTGGCACGTTGGAAAAGAAGGGGGTTCAGGAGGACTGATGGATCTCCGGCACAGCATGCATTATTGTTGGATAAACCTATTGAAGCTTTATCCCAACCATCTATTGTGGTGGTGGTGAAATGCACTGCCCATATTAATGATACAGACAGGGTCTCACTTGGTAATGCTCCCGCAGAAGCAGCAGCCAAACAAGCAGCATATCTTCCAGTACCACAGGTTTCAGAATATCCAGTACCAGCACTGAGTAGGAACAGCTACCAACGTCATATAATTCATTGCAGATTGCATACTTGATTGAGTTACAGGGTAGTGGTCCAAGTGCAGAGAAGGATTTAAGTCTCAAAAGGGGCACAGCTCTGCTTGCTTCATTTGAGCATGAGTTCATATGAAGTAATTTTTGCTCAAATATGTGAGTGTGGTGCAAACCAATGATACATGCCTCTGTGTCGGGCATACAAAATAATTGTGATGAAGAAGGACCAAGGTTCTCTAGCCTTCGGTGTGGGCTGGACACCCTAACATAGACTATGTGGTTAGGGATCATGTGTTTCTGTTATCATATCTTAAATAGGAGCTCAATAAACATCATAAAAAAAGGTTTTCTTCGCACATGTTTGCTAAAATTTAGCTTACATTTTATTAACTAAACGTTAAATTCAGATGCACCAATCACTGATGCATTTTGGACTAATATAAGTCCTTCAGAGCATAAACAAGTCATCAGGTCATACAAATTAAGCAACGGTCAATATATCAAAATCACAATAGTGAAATCAAGTTAAGTTATCATTGCAACAACATGTATATCAAGTCCAAGAGACGCAATCAGCACGAAATTCATTCAGATGGGTCAGATCAAGCAAAAGCCAACATTATGATTGTAAAGACGGGAGGGGGGATATCTGTACTCCAACTCTCTATATGGCAGAGTAGAAGCACAGAGCACCCCAGCCAAGGGTCTCTATTTGGTAGCTTGGACGAGCAACCAAGGCTTAAGCTCTCAGGAGGGGATGCAGGCTGGTTCTTAAGTACAGTGAGTCCCAAATCCCCCCACAAAGGAATGTACGCACACTATGTTATGTGCTAACACAGTTCTTTATATAAAAAGGGTTCAATATATATATACATCAATTAATAATACACTTTGTACTCTGGCAATTCTAATATGGCAAATAAATACAATGGGCCACATTCAGACCCTGGCGGCAGCCGTGCCGGTAAATACCGGAGTCATGAATTTACCTGCAATGGAAAATTACCAATGCATTCCGGCCTTGCCGGACTCGGTAATTGCCCATTTCCGGGTGCCGGTAATTATTAGTCCCCATTCCCTTTGAGCCCTATAGGGCTCAATGGGAATGGGGAGGACAGTAGCACTGGCACCATTCAGAATGGTGCCCGTGCTACCATCAGTGTCTGCGGGCGGGTGCCGGTGTGCGCGCCAGGTCAGACCTGGTGGGCGGGAGGGCACCCGCCCGCAGATCTCGTAGTTTGCCGGTCCGGTTGCAACGGTGCCGGTAGCTTACGATGAACTTATGATGATGTTCAATGCCTATGGCATACAGTACTGGGTAACAGCATAGATATAGGAAGGCAGGCAAGTTAGGTTAAACAATGGCAGAATGCCTTCTTTAGCTACTAAAATGCCGTTCTGAGTGAGGATCCCCCACCTGGGCAACCTGTAATAGAGAGTATTAACAAGCCCAGTCCATTAATGTTTAAATAGTCTTGTTTCCTGCTTAAAATGTTCAACCACCCTGATGTACCTTAGATAGATGGGTTTCTTCAATGGTCCATCAACGGATACCTCGAGAGTGGACTCCCTTTAAAGCAGGAGCCACAGGGTGTTGAGATTCCTCGAAGAAAGATGAACACTTGTGTTGAGACATCAGCTTTGACCTTCGTGGTACTCTTCGACGATCGATCGTGGAAGTCCTGTGAAGTTGAGGCGTATGGTCCACATCGATGAAAAGAGTGATGGATGTAGGCCCGGTAGCGGGTGTCGGGTGTCAGGTGTCGGGTGCCGGGCGATGCTTTGGCGGTCCTCTGGCATGTCGGTACAGCAGCAGCACATACCTATCGGGAGTCGACCACGAGCTGCACTTTGGATCTTCACATCGTCAATGTCCTCGGGGCATCTTTGTCAGCTTCTGGTGGCTGTAAACCCACCGGTAGACTTTCCTCAGTAGCCGACGACCTCAACTTTCTCCGGCGGGACAAAGCAGTCGACGGTGATGGAAAGGGAGCCCTTTGTTGAATGTACTAAAGCAACGTGGAGCGTTGCAGCTCCATTCGTCAAGCAGTACAGTGTCAAGCTGTCCTCGCTTCTGGGAAACACGACTTGACTGGCTTTTCAGCCGTTACGGAAATCTTCCGAACCCCGGTCGACGGCAATGGACTTCAATAGCCTCTATGTCCTGGTGCTTCACTTCAAGATTCTTGGTGGATCCCTTCTCCGGTCGTCAAGCGTTTTCGGGACTGGCTTCGAGGGTACTTTGTTAAGATGGAGTTCTGAACTCTGACCTGATTGGCAGAGGTTCAGAAGGCCAGCCTATTTTCTTGGAACAGGCTAACCTCTGGACAAGCCAGACCCATCAAGATAGCTATGGCAGGCCGTCAAGACTTGGGGCCTCATTATGAGTTTGGAGGTAGCCATGCCCCCAAATTTGGGTCTGGATTCCCTGAATGGAGAAATATTGGGCCATTCCGACATAGGAGGGCCCGGTATTTCCCCATCCAGGGAACCCGGACCTGGTACATCCCCATTCCCATTTGAGCCCCCTAGGGCTCAATGGGAGTGGGGAGCATGCTAACAACGGCCCGTTAATGACAGGCTCATTGTTAGCATGCTGGGCCGCTCGTGGGACCCGCTAAGGATGTCTGGTAAAACCAGTCGTCCTGAGCGGGTCCCACGAGCGGACCTTGTAATGAGGCGTTATGGGGTTAACGGTGCTGGCAGCTCTACCAGCACCGTTAACCCCATAACGCCAGGGTCGTAAAGAGGCCCTAAGTCTCAGGAGGGGTGAGGGTGACTGAAAGACCTCAATGAGCACACAAAGAAAGGGCACTTAAAAAATACTCCCAGACAGGTGTTATATCAAAAATATAGACATATTTATTATAAGGTCTTTGTAACTCAGACCATAGCAAAAGATAGGCTCACTCTATCCTTGGCATGCTTGCAAATAGGCTGCACATTTTCTATAACGGAACGAAAGTAAGGTATTAGAAATGATCATTTGCTTGTATTGAACCACTGTTCAGAATACGCTGTGCTGAGGTTTTGCTCATGTTTTATTATTTATTCTCTTTGTTTTTTCTTTACACGTTGTCCATTAGTGTTAATTGTTTTGTATGTCCTGTGGCCTAATGTGCACTTTTATATTGTGTTTACATTACAAATCCATTGGATTCTTAATATGGTCATTTGTGATTTTCATAATGTCGGCTTTTGCTTCATCTGACTGTAAAGACTGTAGGGGGTTTATCTGTACTCCTGGCCTCAATATGGCAGAGTAGAAGCACAGAGCACCCCATACAAAGTTCTCTATGCGGTAGCAATGGATGAGCAACCAAGGCTTAAGCTCTCAGGAGGTGATGCAGGCTGGTTCTTAAGTACAGTGTAGTCATCAAGCCCCCCCACAAAGGAATGTCCATACACTATGTTATGTGCTAACACCGTTCTTTATATAAAAATAAGGTTCTATATATATACATCAATTAATAACACTGTCTATGTGATACCACTCTTAACTTTTGACTCCTTTAAAATGCACCAACTGCTGACAGTTCTAATGGCATACACATCCAACAGTAAAGTGTAACAGCATAAGACATGGGAAGGAAGACAAGTTAAGTTAAACAATGGCAGAATGTTTCTTTAGCTACGAAGACACAGTTCTGGTTGAGGATCCCCCACCTGGGCAACCTGTAATAAAGTGTATCAACAAGCCCAGTCCATATATGTTTAAAATAGTCTTGTTTCCTGCTAAAAATATTCTACTACCCCAATGTACCTGAGTTTAGCAGAGTTTCTCAAATGGTTTGTCGACAGATCGCTCAAGGGTGGACTCCCTTTGATAAAGGAGCCACGGGGCTTTGAGATTCCTTGAAGAAAATGGGAACCCTGTCGTTGAGACAGCAGTTTCGGTCCTTGCAATGCTCGTCGACGATCAATCGTGGACGTCTGCGAAGGCGAGGCATGTGGTGCACCTCGATAACAAGAGTTCACTGCTGCAAAGCAGATTTGATGAAGAACGTCGCCCGGCAGCGGGTGTCAGTGCTGGCGTCGGCAATCAGGACTCGACCATGGCTGGCACTCAGATCTTCAATGGTCTGTGTCTTTGTGGCCTTTCCTCTGTTTCCACGCTAACGTGCTGTTTTTGCACGTGCAGAGTCACTCTGCATTTGGCTGGCCACGTGAAAGCAAACGGGAGACCCACGCTCCTGCCCACAAGACCAGTTACTTGCACCAGACGCCCCAAGCTTCCTCCTACGAGCCATCTGTTGCTGCCAGCCCACTCTGTGTGCTTGCTGCCTACGTGCACTTCAATTTGGTGCCTGCACCGAAGCCATTTCCAGAGATCCTGTTGCTGAGACCACCTCTGCTGACACAGAAGACTCCCGACTGCCATTCCATCGCTCCACAGCCCAGTCCCAGAACCCAGTTGCCCACCCACACCTAACTTTGGGGTTGCCATGTCAGACCAAGCAACACCTGGGCCAAGTGGCAACCCCCCAGCAGAGAGACAGAGGGCTGCCAGCTTCTCCTGCAAAGAAGTTGGCATCCTGGGGAGCAAGTCCTGGGGCATTATGATGCACTCTTCCCTGGACCATCGCGACTCGACAAGGAAGGACGGCGTAAGATCTGGGTGGACATTGTGGGTGCCATCTACGCAGAGGGGGTGGCACCCCACGACTACAAACATGTCCTGAAGCGCTGGAAAGATTTCAGGTCCAGGACCCTCCACAAGGCCCAGTGCCTCGTCGCATTTTGTGATGGAGTGGGGCACAGAGGCTGGTTGTCCAACCATCAGATGAGGGTCCTGGAGCGCATCGACCCAGTGCTGCATGCCCAGGTCTTGGAGTTGCTGCTCCGTCTGGAGTCGAGTGGGCACATCACAAGGGACCTCCAACACCCGTGACCATACCCCGCAGGCAGCCCACACCACGGGGGACACCCCAACACCCGTGAGCACACCCTCTAGGCATACCACACCACATGGGACCCCCCATCACCCATGGCCATTCCCCACAGGCAGCCCACATCACAAGGGAGCCCCCAACACACATGACCATGCCCTGCAGGGAGCCCACACCACAGAGGAGCCCCCAACACCCGTGACCATGCCCTGCAGGCAGCCCATCACTTGTGACCATACCTCACAGGCAGCCGACACCACAGGGGACCCCAACACCTATGACCATGCCCCGCAGGCAGCCCACACCACAGGGTACCCCCAGCACACATTACCATACCCCGCAGGCAGCCCACATTACAGGGGACCCCCCAAGTCCGGGGTACGTGAATTTGTGGGGTTATGCAAGGCCCTTTTCAAGCGATTTGACTGGCGCGAGCGGGGTATGGGATTTCGCAAGTGTACGTGAGGCCATTTTCACGCGGTTTGGCTGTCGCAAGCGGGGTACGCTCTGATTTTTCACGCAATAACAATGGAGGGGGGCTGTGTGCTGGCCCAAGGATAGCGCGGGGCCTTGCGCCGTATTGGGGATTTCGATGGCTTTTTCCTGCGCAAGGGGCGGTTTTGAGGGCGTAACTGGCGCTGCTGGATGTTCACTGCGCCACGGGTGGTAATGGCTCGGGAAATACATGAATAAGCGGTGCGCGGAAATGCTGTTTTTCGCCACGGCTGGCGCATGCTTGCCGCAGGTTCCCTCTCTGCGTGAGGCGCTTGCGCTGCTCCTGCACCAGATTCTATGAATTGGCCCCTTTATGGGGCCAGTCACAAATATAACAATTTTCGGGTGCAGCAATTTTCTCATGTATCAGAATGTTTTTCATTGTGCTTTTGTGTTTTGTATTGTATAACTTGCTTATTGTTTGCAGTGTTTTTGTTTGGGGGTAATCTAATCTACAGTTTTATATGAGGTGGACATATACAAGGGGGGGAAGTATACACACAAATAGCATTCATATTTTTTTTCATATATGGCAAAGTGGACAACACTATAAATGTTTCACTATCAAATACAGGAACAGTATCTGGAGTTAATGATACAGCGGCTACTATCCCTAATGTTTTTAGACGGGATATCATATTGTGCCTCCTTTATTGTATACATTGGCCTAAGCCCAGTCGCTCTGCGAAGAAATCCGCCTTGCAAGGTTCTGACCTTAGATCGATTTAGCCGCCATTTTAGGTTTGTCCGCCATTTTGATTCTCACTCCAAAGTCACCCTTTGTTCTAAAATGGTGGACAGTGTTCTTCTGCTTGTAACTCGACAGTCTTGACCCCTACATGCAAGTTAATGTGTAAACTGCCCGTAGGCCAAATGTTAGGGTCATGTAATTAGACCTTGTCCTCCGTTGACCTGTAGATCAAGGATTACCTGTGCCAACAAAACTGATCCGCGAGCATATATTAAGCACACTGAATGTGAACACTTGTTGAACTACATTGTATAAAACATGTACGAAGGCTTAAATGTTAAATCCAAAGAATACATTGTTGCCATTGGAACCTATATCTGAATATACTAGGAATAATCTATATGCCTATAGATGAATAGATTAGAAGTGAACTCGCACAAACCCCTAACCCGAGGAATGGTTAACCTGTAAATGGGCTGGACATCATGTTAAGAATTGTATAAAAGAGCGAATGTACTGATGTACAGTCGCACTCACTTCTCACACCGAACGGGCTGGTATTCGCTGTGATGTACTGAGGGCCTGATAGCTATCTGATACTTTGTCCTTTGAAAACTGTTCAGTTATTGAATAAAGATCTGTGTATCTTTGTAAGCCCGCGTTTGGTGTATTTCCTTTTGGGTACTCAGCCTCGAAATTTCCTTTTGCTGTTACAGATGGCGCCCGAATAGGGACCCTCAAGATTGATGCCAGCTTGTTGAAGGTTGACGCGGCTATCAGACCGGGATCGGACAGTTTAAAGGGGCCCCTTTCTTGGATGAGACGCGACAACTCAGCAGCGCTGCATGACCCGATCCCTGGACAGTGAGCACGCGGTCCGAGACGGCTTCTTGACCAGGGTCCATATATCGAGGCGGGCAAATTTGCCGAAATCACCAAACACGAGGAAATCTTTGTTAGAAAACTTTGTATCCGATCGGACCTCCTTAGGATTTGATCAGGTGAGTCGTGACCCGATTCTTAAGTATCCTGATAATTTGTTTTGGCGTTTTGCACTAGCGAGTTCAATTATTGACCAGGTAACACCAGTATTGTGATATGCCTGGGAAATTGTCTGTCTGCTTCAGGGCATTATTCCGCAAGGACAGACAATCTTTGGAATTTGGCCGTCCAGCGCCAATGGAGGGGTCGCCGGCATTTACTATGTTCTTTAAACACGGCTTTGGTAGTATTGTATTTAATGATATTTGGCACAGACAAACTAGACATGCTTCCGAATTTCAGTGGCCAATCAATGGTAGTTTTGAAATCCCTCATATTGAATACTTAGAATCTATATTATTGAATAAAAAGGCTAGAACTGCAGCATTTGATGTATTAGAGAATTGGAAGAAAGAAGCTTTGCAGCAGCTCAAGAGTAGAGAAAAGCATGCGTGCCGTCATTTGACGAACGCCGAAAAAGCGTTGTTGTATGACCAGAACAGACAGTCTGAGTCAGCTAGGAATATGGATAGGACTTTCTCACTTGGTATCCAGAAGATCTATCCTTCTAAAGACTTTCATGTTTCTGATGAACTTATCGATAAACTGTTAAATGAACGAAGGCCTGGTGCCACTGCGACACCTCTGTATGTTCCTCTTCCTGCTGCTTTGCCTCTCCCTGCTGTTATTCCTCCTCCTATAGTTCCTCCTCCTCCTGTCGTTCCTCCTGCTGTTCCTCTTCCTGCAGTCATTGTTCCTCCTCTTGTCATTGCTTCTCCACCCGTTCCTCCACCTTTGCCTGCTGTACCAGTAATAGGATCTCTGTTCCCTGATGTTCAAAACTTGCCTACTCTCTCTCTTCCAAGTGGTTCTATACCGCTTGTAGTAGATCAGGGAGCAGGATCGAGGGTTGTAACTCGTAATACTGTATATTCAGAGAAAAAGCGTGAGTTAACTGCGTGGGTTAAGCATTGCATGGAGAGGGATGAACAAGCTAATGTTTTAGCCACACTTTCTAATATAGACAATTTTCCTGAGAAAAACGTTTTTATTGAAGGATTAGGAATTCATTTATGTGTAATGTGGAACAGGCTAAATGATATAGATCTCACACAAGGGTTGAGGGATTTGAATACTTTAGCATTTTCTAGAGAGACTGCGGAGAAAGTGCAAGAGCATGTTGAGAGGGTTCTTGAGTATAGAAGGGAGCTGGAAAGGTTACGGAATGAAGATGAAGATGGTGATAGTTTGGATGATATGTACATACAGAAACGGTTCCTTTCTTGTTGTAAATCGATAACTGAGGAAACGCCGATTTGCCTGAAAGATGTGATTAGATGGATCTCAGACACGTCGATAACTCCTGTTGAAGTATATGACACGTATAGTCAGTATAAGCCAGAAATGCAGAGGAAAGTGATACAGGTATTGGTAGAGTACCTACAGGATGAGTGTCTAAAAAAGAAGATTTGTTGGCCCGCAGAGTTATTGTATTTATAAGAGAGCTTTTTCGTTTGACACTTCTTCAGCTGATTTAGCGCTCGATCTGGCTCTGTTGCTTAGTAAGCGCTCAGAGTTGCCTACTTCTCAGTTGCCTATGAGAGAGGGCCCTCTGACATTTGTCCCAAAAGTCAAGGTTCCAGCTAATGCTGTAGCAGGTAGACAAGCCTATGAAATTCCTGCACATTGTGTGTCGCAGTTCATTAACGTCCCGTTCTCGAGACAGGAAGTGAACACCATCACACAATCTATTCCCGACATTAGGAAGAATCCGACGGGGTTCTTCAAAGAAATAGAGTCTGTTTTGCAATCATCGGTATTCACTCTAAGTGATATTGATTTGTTATTTCCTGTACTCCTGCCTGTTGATCTGTGGAAGCAGATTAGAACTATAGATGATATACCAGGGCTAGGAGATACATGGACTAATATGGTTAGACTTGATGGAGAAAGGCCAGCTGGCGAAAGACTGCCTCAGGTGATGCTAACTTTACCTGACAGAATAGTCACGAAATTGAAAACTTTAATTCCTGAAAAGAGAATTATTTGGGACAAGCTTACCTGCCTCTGTCCAAGGGAAATCTGAGGGTGCTACCGAGTTCTTTAATCGGTTCGAACAGGTATTTCAGATTTCAGTGGACAAGACTTAGGCATAGAGTCTGGGAAAAGATTGTTCGTGGAAAAATTTGTGCGTGGCTTGCTACCTGACATCCAGTCGCAAATTATGTCCACGAGAGCGAAATCTCAGTCAGAAGTACTGCACATGGCTCAGTACTATGAGCATCGTTTCAATAACGAAAAGGAAAGAGTCGAAAAGAGAAAAGGTGACTTGAAGACCAAAGTACTATTGCAACAAATTGTTAGAGGCCCTAGAGGGGGTAGTACGCAATTTAGAGATCAGTATGTGCCACAGGGTAACGTGCCCTTGGGTCCCGTAAACATTAACCAGTGTGCTTATTGCAGACAAGAGGGTCATTGGCGTGCGCAATGGCCGATCCTCCAACAAAGGTCGAATAACGCATTTGGGAATATGGGTAGACGATACAGAGGTCGCCCAGATGTAGGGGGTCCTGGTAGAGGTCAGTTTTCACAGGATTCACAGCAACCTTTTTCGCAGGACAAACAGGCATCGAGTGTGGATAGTAGAAACATTTTGGATCATCCTTCTGCTGCTTACCTATCTGAAGAACTTCCTTTTGACGACATTCTGTTTCGCTAGGATTGCCCGAAGCAGGGTCTGGAACCAATGCCTATTCCCGTTAATCAGAAAGGCTCCTACGTTGAAATGTTAATGGGAAATAGGAAACATCTATTCTTGACAGATGCAGGGGCACAGAAGTGATCCATTGATCATTCACAGGTTCCAAACATTCCACTGTCAGGGCAAACCAATGTTTCTGTAGGGTTTTCTGTTACACCGGTTGTCTGTCCGGTTTCTTCGCCGGTACCTATTTCTTTGGGTCCCTTTACGGACCACTGTCCATTCCTTTTGACTACGAATTGTGGAGAGAATTTGTTGGGGTTGAATCTGTTGAAGGAATTAAATGAGGTAATTCATTGGTCTCCTCACGGAGTGTGTTTGACGATTTCACCACATCAACTTTCTGTCTCTCAATTCTTGACCAAACCTTTGCTGCTGGAATTTAGTGATGTTCTGGAGTGTTTGTGGGCTATCGATGATAACGATGTCGGTGTTTTGCAAATTGAGCTTTTTTTAAAATTGTCTTGAAACATGGAGTAAAGCTGCCACGTATTCCACAGTATAAAATTTCGGTCGATGGTGAGCAAGCTTTGAAATGCATAGTCTCCGATTTTGTGCATCGAGGGGTTATTGAGGAAATTGCAGGTAGTTTGTTCAATGTCCGATTTTGCCCGTGTACAAAAAAGGCAATAATGCAATTCCTTTTCGTTTCATAATTGATCTACGTGCCATCAATAATATTGTTGCTCCACAATTTCTGATTGTGCCTGATGTGACGACAATATTAACTATGATCCCGGCTTCAGCTACTCATTTTAGTGTTGTGGATCTAAATATTGCTTTCTTTAGTATTCCTATACACAAAGATAGTGGATACCTGTTCGCGTTCACCTTAGGGGGACGTTCGTTTACCTTCACCCGTGCACCGCAAGGTTACACGGAAAGTCCGAGCATATATAGTAGGGCTTTGAAAGAGCAGCTTGATACCCTTGAGTTGCCCTCTACTTGTACACTGCTTCAATATGTTGATGACTTGCTTTTAGCTGCTGACTCAGAGAGCGCTTGTAAGGAGGGCAATGTGTTGTTGCTTATTCATTTGGCTAAACATGGGCACAAAGCTTTGCTTACAAAATGTCAATACTGTTGTCAGGAGGTCGCCTATTTAGGCTATCTCCTGTCAAAGGAGGGAAGAAGGTTGACACCTGAACGGATAAAACTCATTTCTAGCATGTCTGTCCCAAATTACGCAGAAAGAAGTTAGAGCCTTGATAGGAATGGCTTCTTACTGTAGGCAGTGGATACCTAATTTCTCACTAGTGATTAAACCAATGTTGGCTTTGACGAAGAAGGGCATTTCTTCGCCATTGCCATGGAACTTGGAACACCAGCAAGCATTTGATTTGCTCAAGACTGCATTGTGCTCGGCACAGGTTTTGGGCACTACAAAAAGGCCTTTGGACCTCATTACGACCCTTGCGTTAAGGGTTTAACGGCGCCGTAAAAGGTGTTGGTGCCGTTAAACCCTTAACGCCTGATTACGAGGTCCCTTTGCGGAACCCGACCTTAACGGCCGTTTTTTCCAGCCGTTAAAGTAGGGACCCGCAAAGGGACTTTGGTGCTAATAACGGTACCACAATTTGCGGTACCGTTATTAGCGCCTTCCCCATTCCCATTGAGCCCTATGGGGCAAAAATGGGAATGGGGAAGGGCCATGGCGGCATGAGGAATTACCGCCCCGCCAACCTCGGAATGGGGTGGTAATTCCCCATTCCGCCATGGCGGACACCGGCATGGACCATGGTGCTAGTAGCACCATGGTCCTCCGCCTGGTTCGTAATGAGGCCCTTTGTGTTGTATGTGCATGAATGTGATGGATGTGCTTTGGTTGTATTAACGCAGGAACATGGAGGGAAGAATAGGCCGTGCGGCTACTTTTCTTCCACCCTTGATCCTGTAGCATGCGCTTTGCCAAGATGTTTGCGAGCGGTTGCCGCTGCTGCTGCATCTGTAAAACAGAGCGAGGGAATGATCCTAGGCCATGTTATGTTATGTTATGTTAATTTATTTCTATAGCGCTCCGGACCCAGGAGTATGTGGGCGCTTGGTACAGGTTACAGGTACAGGTTACTGGTACAGTACAATGGAAACAATAATCGTAAGGTAGCAAGTATATACAGAGTATACAGAAATGGGAGTAATAGCAAGCAGAAATAATAAAAGAGACATGTGCAGTTTATATGCAGTTTGAACTGATTCAGACTTAAGGTTTGCTTTTTGACAGGAGCCACCCAATGGCTTGTTTCCTGAACGACTGGAAGGATTTGGATTCCTTGATATTCAGTGGCAAGGAGTTCCAGAGTTGGGAGGCGAGGACAGTGAAGCTTGAGCCACCGGCTCTTTTGGAAGTAAATCTGGGTACTGTGAGACATAGGGTATTGGACGATCTCGTGGTTCTAATGGAGGTTCTCATGGTGAGTTTGTTAGTAAGGTAGGGGGGGCTAAGTGGTTAAGAGCTTTGTAGGTGAGGCAGAGGGATTTTAGATCGATTTTATGTTGGATAGTAAGCCATTTGCATGTGGTTCTGGTAGCTGAGATGTGCTCACGCCTAGGGATGTTTAGCGCTGCTCGTAGCGCATTATTTTGAAGGACTTGGAGTTTGCTGATTATCGCTTGGTTGGCACCTAAGTAGAGGCTGTTGCAGTAGTCTAACTTGGATTGTATAAGAGCTCTAGCTAGCGTGAGGCAGCTGTTAGGGGAAAGAAATGGTCTGCAGGCTCTGATTAGTTTTCCTGTGTAGGCAGTGGCTGAGGCGATCAAATTGACTTGTTTAGTAAGGTTTGTGTTAGCGTCAAGGTAGAAACCGAGTGTTTTCACACTTTTGGCGATCGGGATAGTATTGCCATCAATTATGATATTGGAATAGTTGGGACTGAGTTTTTGTAGGTTATTTGGTGCACCAACAATGAGCAGTTCAGTCTTCTCGTCATTCAGGAAGAGGCCATGTGTGGTCATCCATGCCTGAATGACAGAGAAGATTTCGTTGATCCTAGCTACATCGGTGATGTAGTTGCCCGAGATAGTGAGGAGTATCTGGGTGTCATCCGCGTAGTTTGTCTAGGTGACACCCAGACAGTCCAGTTTGTCAAAGAGAGGCTTTGTAAAGATGTTGTATAGGGGCGGGGGGACACATGAGCCTTGTGGGACACCACAGGTGATAGGGATGGGGTCTGCTGCTGCCATGGAGGAAAAGACCCTCATGGTTCTGTTGGCCAGGAAGGACTGGATCCACGAGACAGCCGATGAAGAGAAGTGGGCGGCAGACGAGAGGTGGTTGCAGAGTATCTTGTGGTCAACCAGGTCGAAGGCTGCTGAGAGATCTAGAAGGAGTAAGATAGCAGCCTTGCCCTTATCTTTGATTTCGTCAATCTGACTTTTAAGATCAACAAGGGCCGTTTCTGTTCCATGCTGTGGCCGGAAGCCAGACTGGCGTAATCCAAGTAGTTGGTTGCCCTCTAGGTTATGCTGAATTTGCAAATAGGCCACTCTGTCAAGGATTTTTAACAAGAAGGGGACAGTTGTGATGGGCCTGTAATTTGTAGGGATGGCTGGGTCCAGGGTTTGCTTTTTTAGAAGCGGGAGGACCCATTACTGTTTCAGATTGTCGGGTACCGAGTTAGTAGAGAATGACACGTTTATGAGCTTGGAAATGAAGGGGGCGAGGTCTCTGGCTGCATCCTTTATAATATGTGCAGGGCAACTATCCCCTTTACAGTTTGATGGTTTGAGGGAGGTTATGATTTTTTGCACTTCTAATACGGTTACTTTTTTGAAGGTGAAGCCATGGTTAGCATTAGGTGTAGTGGGTAGGCTAAGGTTAGGGGGGCTAGGTGTGGGGCTACTGTTGGACAATTGTAGTCTTTTATTTTCAATTTTAGTTTGAAGTCCAGTGATTTTATTCGCCAGGGCATCTTGGATGCTAGTGCACCAGCGTTGGTCCTTCACGGATGTGTCCGTGGGTGGATTAGGATTTTCTAACTCTTTCAGGATGGATAATAATTCTTTGGTACTGGAACTAGCATTACTTATTCTTGTGTTGTAGGTTTCCTTTTTTGTGCAAATTATTTCCTTTTTGTAATGGGAGGATGCATTGGTAAGATTGGTTTTGTGTTCCTCTGTAGGGTTCATTTTCCAGAGGGCTTCCAATTTGGACTTTATATTTCTTAATATTTTAAGTTCAGGTGTGTACCAGGCGTTGAGGTGAGCTTTGGGTTTACCTTTGCGTAGTTTGAGAGGGGCAACAAGGTCGATAGCTTTGGTCATGGCGTTATTGTAGATGTCTACTGACAAGTTAGGGTCCAATGAATTCGGTATCATGTTTAGGGTGGGTAGAACCAGTGGGATAAGGGCTTCAGCGGTGATATTCTGCTTATTTCTCGTCAGACATGCTGGTGCAGGTGGGCACTGTATGTGGAGTGGGTTATTGGTGCTGATGTCGAATGACAGTAGGAGGTGATCGGACCAAATGAGTGTTTGGGGGGGGGTCTTTGCAGGTAATGTTGCAGTTGTGGGCAGCAAGCCAGTCCAGGGTTCTGCCTTTCTGATGTGTGGGTAGGGAGTTGAATTGAATGTAGTTCTGCTCGCAAAGGGCATTGGCAATGGAGGATGCTGGCGAGTCATGAGGATCGTTGTAACCTAAGTTTAACCCTGATGGTACCTCACTCTGTAGATGTTCTACTGAACAAAACACAAATGCAGCACCTCACCTCCGCACGATTAACAAGATATGAATTGATCTTGTTTGCGCCGCACATACAAATTAAGAGGTGTTGTGTTCTTAATCCGGCTGAACTTTTACCTTTCCCGCAAGGTACTTCTTCCAGTGACGAAGAGTCACATGACTGCCTTTACACTACCGAACAAGAGACAAAGGGTAGAATCGATCTGAAGGATACTCCTTTGAACAATCCACAAGGGGAGCTGTTTTGCGATGGCTCCTGCTTTAAACTCCCGGATGGTACATCCACAGCTGCTTATGCAATCACTACATTGAGCACCGTCGTGGAAACCAAGCGAATCGCGCATAACTCCGCACAGGCCGCAGAGATTATAGCATTGACCCGAGCTAGTGAACTTTCCAGAGGGTTTACAGTGAACATATATACTGAAAGTCAGTATGCTTTAGGGGTGCTTAACAACTTTGGTAGGCTTTGGTCAGAAAGAGGTTTCTTGACTTCACATGGTACACAAATTCAACATGGCTCCTTGATAGTACGGTTACTCTCAGCACTTGCACTCCCTACTCAGTTAGCTATCATAAAATGCGCAGCGCATCAGAATATTGTAGATAATGTAGGAAAAGGGAACGCTTTTGCTGACCAGATAGCCAAACAGACTGCCACTGATCTCTCTTCAGAAATGTATACTTCAAGGGAAGCCACAAATGTCTCTACTTTGGATGAGGGTATTGATTCTGTAAGGGATATCCAAGCCGATGCCACGTTAGAAGAGTCTAAGAAATGGGCTGAGGGCTTGAGGAAACTGGATGAAGATGGGTGTTGGGTGGACAAAGTTGAAGGGAAATGGTTACTGCCTGACGCATATATTATGATGATGGTTGTTATCGCTCATGGTCCCACCCATGTATGTGCTCGTAAAATTACTAAAATGTTGCAAAATGTGTGGGTAAATGACAAAATTCCTAAAGTGGCTGAATGCTTTGTTCAGGGATGCATGATTTGTTTGCAGCATAATGTGGGAAAGGGCACATCAACTCCTAGGGGTAGTTTTGGTCCACCTTCTGTCCCTTTTGATGTTATTCATTTTGATTTTATTGAGATGGAGCATTGCAACAATTTCAAGTATGTATTAGTCGTCATCTGTGCTTTTAGCAAATGGGTTGCGGCTTTTCCCGTCAAAGATGCCACAGCTATGACCACGGCAAAGGCTATGTTAAAGGAATATTTTCCAAGATTTGGGTTACCAAGAGTCATCTGGTCGGACAATGGTCCACACTTTATCGCTGCTGTAATTCTGCAGATATGTGCGGGATTACAGTTCGATAAATGGTTCCATTCGGCTAGACACGCTCAGAGTGCTGGACTAGTGGAAAGACACAAAAGCATCATCAGGAACAAGCTCCCTAAAACGTGTGCCGGCACCAAACTAAAATGGCCGGACGCCTTACCGATCGTGTTGTTATCTATGCGAACAACCCCTCAAACTAAGACTGGGCTCTCTCCCTTTGAGGTGGTTATGGGGAGGCCTGCTAATATTTGGAATGTTCCGAAGTCTCGTTCGTTATGAGACGTCGAAAATGTAATTCTCTCTGATTACTGTGGCCAGTTAACTAAAAACTTGTATTTGATTTATCACCAGGTGCGAGAGGCTTTACCTGTATGGTACAAGGGTCCTGGTCACAGCATATGACCGGGGGAGTGGATCCTCACCAAATCATTTGAGCGATCTTCCTACCTCGCACCTCGTTGGCAGGGGCCCCTTCCAAGTTTTGCTGGTCACACAGACTACTGTGCGGGTAGCAGGCCGGAAGAATTGGATACATACGTCGCATACCAAGAGGATTCCACACCCAGTGCCACACGATACAGAAGAAGCAGAACCCCTCACCAATGCTGTAACCAACTATTAGCAGAAACCTGTGCAGTTCCCTTAGGGACCACTGCAAAAGGCTTAAGACTACAGGTGTTGGCAGTAAACCCAATTGGTAGCAGTCTGCACCACCCAGATTTACCTGGTAGCTGTGGCTGAGCAGCCAGACTTCTCTCAAGAAGAGTTATACAGTATATAGAGTATACAAGATAGGTACCAAAATACAGTAGCACAAGCAAACACTGACCGGAGCTTTGGTATCAAGTATATAATTATTTATTTAAAGACACACTTAGAAACACCCTAGCACTATTATTGTAAGCAAGTTCAAAAACACAGTCACTATTAATATATATACATCCCTTATTCCTTATTAGACAAGTCTTAGTTAACACCACTTATTTCCAGACAGAGGTGAGCGCTTAACTAAAGAGGGCACTCCAATAAGGTAAGAAAAATGGAGGGAAAAGATAGAAATTAGGAACAGCACATAACACAATACTTTAGAAGCACTTGGAAGGCTTGGAAAGTCTTGCAGAGAGTTTAAAAAGGAATCAGTTCAGCTCAGAAAAGTTCAGTTAGCCAGCCTAGGGCCAACCCAAGTGGTAAGATGAGGATTTACGAGACACCCCACACAGACCGTTGCGAGGGAGGTCAGGCGGTCACAGTACCTTGAAAGTGGAGAGAATCCTCCAGCGGGGGCAGTTGTTCCTGGCAGTGGATGCAAGTCGCGGCATCGTCCAGAGGAAGAGATAATCTCGACGTGGAGGAAAGCTGAAGGTCGTTGCACTGCCAGGGAAGAAACCAGCCGCAGAGTTCTCCGGTTAAAAGGTAGTACCCTTTTATTCGCGGTAGTGGAAAAACGTGGTATCCCGGTTGCCGAGGTGCTTGGCACAGGCAAGGCGGCCACGAGATGATCCGGGAAGGCGAAAAGGCAGGCAAACTGGTTATCCCCACCAGTCAAAGGAAGAAGACTCTTCGGAATGAAGATCTCCTCTGTCGTTGGAAGAAGTGGTGAGTCGGTTCAGCAGGGCTCCACCGGTGGTGCTGTCGTTGCAGGTCGGCTCAGCTTCTCCCTCTTCGGATTCTTTGGTCCTGTGGCGACGTCTGAAGTCCCAGTCCGCAAAGCCCTGCTTTTATGCAGAAAACCCCCATTCATCAGTCCTAGCTGTCACTCAAACATGCTAAGTGGTGAGCCGGGCGGCTCACCACCGGGCCAATCACATAAGAGTGTGACTTGAGTTGCCGAGGCAACTCAGTCCAGTGTGCCCAAACCCCCCTCCCACACATCCGGTATACCCAGACAGAGTGGACCACTTTTGGAGGCTTCTGTGTAGAAGCCTGCCAAAAAGTGGAACAAAGGGCTCGACGTGGGTTGGAGTTACAGAGGCGAACACAAACGCCATTTTAAAACCGAGTCCTGGCGAAGAGACCCAACCGGGGAATTAATATCAAATAAATAACCCAGCAGTATCTTTAACATTGCACCAAAAAGTGGTGTGTTTAAAATGAATGGGAAAATCCCATAGTAAATATTCTTAAGTAATATTTTGCGTGGTAACCACTGCCACCAGCCAGAAACTCGACGAGGGGGGACTGCACAGTGCCCCCTCGAAAAACAGACCCACGGGCAATCCAATTACCCCTACCAGTACTTCCACAATATGATGGTTTGTACTGGTTCTGTTCCCAATTTAAGACTAGTAAAGTCAATGGTGACTTTACATGCCCTGGGAGACAGTAGTCAGTCCCAGGGTATGGAGTCTATGTTTGGGGGTCACTATGACACCCCTGTGTTACTGCACTGAGGGTGCTGTGTAACACACTTACCAAAAACCACATGAAACCCTATGGAGTAAAATACCCCATAGCCCATAAAACACATCACCAAGGCAAAGGATATCTCAAATCATGTCTAAGAGTGGGAGAAAAAGAGTCTCACTCTTAGCAGGAGAAAACAATAAACCCCAAAAATCCAGCAAAGCTGGTGGGGGACTCACTAGGTTTGGGAAATTAGCCTTAACAGAGAATTCTCCCTAACACCAACGATCACGAAGCAGCAACCAGCATGGAGAGTGCATCGGAGACTCTCCCTGAGCCCATGAGGTCTGGGGAAACCAGTTGTCCCTAATCGTGTCTCTGATCTTGCTTCTGATCATTCGCCACTTCCAGTGGGAAGTGGCGACACCTTGTTCACAGATCACTCAGTACCAGGGACCACAAGGTACGATCTGCGTCCGAGGAAATAGACTTACTGCACGGTTCGGCTGTGCCATCGAGGAAAAATCATCGAAGGGCTTGTCTTTTTGGCCTGATCATTTGTACATAAGGGAATTCTGTTGGCTAGGGTTTGTGGAAGGACTAAGAAAACGCTCGTCGTTTGAAGACTACAATGCCTGCAACCGCTTCTTCTCATACAGAACTGATAAGAGAACGTGTGACCAGCTGCGAAAATGGACAATCTGATATGTGGGCCCCGAAAACGTATTGCTGTCTTGTGATAATGTTAATTGGTTTCACAATAGTCATTGTCTTAGGTTTCTGGTATCTAGAAGAAGTACACCCGCTTGAGAATCTGTTACCTACTGAAAATATACCTACTGTTTCTACTCCTTCCGTGCATCTGCACCCTCTATCTCCTAGAGACTCTCAGCACATCAACACACTTTTACTTATCATGAATGCTACACATGCCATTTTTAATAAATCTAATTTTTGGATCTGTTCACATTTACTGTAACACGGAGATAAGGAGCTAGGCTGGTATATTCATCCTCTACCTTTGACAACTGCATGCTATGCTTCTCTTAGAGCACTATTCTTTGGCACATGGAACGATAGCATCTCGGGGAACTTCGATGGGGCTAACCTGAACGAGTTCGAAAAACGTGTTCTGACGCCCCTGGGATGCGCGCTCTTTGCAAATAAGAGTAAGCTTAATGTTGTTTCTATTAGGCCTTCTGATAGACTGTCCCATCCTTTTCAATCTCTGATCTCTTTCAAGATGGCTCCTATAGGCAATAAGGACAACACGCCTCCTTCCTACACTGCTAATCATAGCCCCGATTCAGTTTCTTTCTGCATACAAAGGAATGGTACTCAGTCAATGGGTGATTTTAAAGGTTGCGTCAACGTTGCGAATTTGACTGGCGAGGACAGACCTTTGTATGTAGGCGAACCTGTCTACTTTGTTTACGGTAATGTAGCATGTCCATGGTTACCCAGGGATTGGCAGGGAACTTGTTATTTAGGGATACTGTTACCCGGGGGAATTCATATCCAGTACTGTAGAAATTTTAAAGGCTCGTCCACGGCGAGACGAGAATGGTGACACTTCAGCACAAATTCTAGGCGATGTAGCTAAATCCTTTGTCAACCTTATAAAAGGCCAAAGTACCCCTTTAGAATACTCCCTCTCTCACACAGTCAGTGACCACAACTGTTTATATATCAAGGAGACAGTTACACAAAGTATGAATTTTACTGATCTTATGCAGATTGTCTGATGAACAAAAAAGCCTCCAGTACCTCTAGCCTTAAATAAATAGACCAAGTACGTGTTACTTATGCACAGTATCAAAAATGGTTTTAATAAAGTTTTACACAATGATAAAATGCTCATAAAAATGTTCTGTATGAGTATGACCCAATACAACACAGCATGGTGTAAAGGCAATTCAAATCACAAAATTCACATACATATAACCACATACAATAGTAAAAGAACAGCACAAAAACACACAAATGGCTTTAACACTTTTCCAAATTCTGAGTATCCTAACTCAGATAAACAACAATCCCTAAATCCTTTGTGCAATTTTGGGGGCAAATAATTAACTCTAAAGATATCAGGAGACTAGCGAGAGTACTGGAGAGGACCATCAACCGGACCACTGACATACTCTATAATATCACTCTAGAACAGAAAGCAATAAGGTTAGTAGCACTTCAGAACCGGATGCCATTAGATGTCATCCTGGCTGAACGTGGTGGGGTATGTAAATTAGTGGGGTCCACTTGCTGTGTTTTCGTGCCAGATTCCTCCCCAACTATCTTCAAGGCAATACAGAATCTGCACGTCCTTAGTTCAGAAGTGCATATTCCCAAGGGAAACTGGGATCTTAGCGCTTGGTTCTGGGACTTCTTGCAATCTTGGGGATGGAAACTACTTTCGGTCTTGCTGATTATTTTAGGTATTCTGTTGTTTCTTTGCTGTTGTATACAATGTTTTCCTGGTATGTGTTCGATGCTAGGGGGATGTTGTGCACAAGCGATGGGTACATTAGGACACAAAGTATACGCCCCAGAGAAGAGCTCCAATGAATATGTGCTGAAAAAAATCTTAGTATCTGATCTCATGCCAATTGATATCTCCAACAGTAATTCAGGATGTATGGACATTGAGACGTGGAGTTACTCGTAAAGTGACTAGAAGTAGTTTAGCGCTTGGCTTAGGCCAAAAGGAGGGTTTTTTAGACGGGATATCATATTGTGCCTCCTTTATTGTATATATTGGCCTAAGCCCAGTCGCTCTGCTAAGAAATCCGTGTTGCAAGGTTCTGACCTTAGATCGATTTAGCCGCCATTTTAGGTTTGTCTGTCATTTTGATTCTCACTCCAAAGTCACCCTGTGTTCTAAAATGGTGGACAGTGTTCTTCTGCTTGTAACTTGGCCGTCTTGACCCCTACATGCAAGTTAATGTGTAAACTGCCGTTAATCCAAATGTTAGCGTCATGTAATGAGACCTTGTCCTTCGTTGACCTGTAGATCAAGGATTACCTATGCCAACAAAACTGATCTGCGAGCATATATTAAGCACAATGTTGTTTAAATACTGAATGTGAAAACTTGTTGAACTACATTGTATAAAACATGTACGAAGGCTTAAATGTTAAATCCAAAGAATACACTGTTGCCGTTGTGACCTATTTATGAATATACTAGGAGTAATCCATATGCCTATAGATGAATAGATTAGAAGTGAACTCGGCACAACCCCCTAGCCCGAGGAATGGTTAGCCTGTAAATGGGCTGGACATCATGTTAAGAATTGTATAAAAGAGCGAATGTTCTGATGTACAGTCCCACTCACTTCTCACACCGAACAGGCTGGTATTCGCTGCGATGTACTGAGGGACAGATAGCTATCTGATACTTTGTCCTTTGAAAACTGTTCAGTTATTGAATAAAGATCTGTGTATCTTTGTAAGCCCGCGTTTGGTGTATTTTCTTTTGGGTACTCAGCATCGATATTTCCTTTTGCTTTTACAATGTAAAGAGTAATGTAACCTCTAATCGTACACCTGTTACTTTTCAAAATATGACAACGGTTGTTAAATTACTCACATTGGGCCTCATTCCGAGTCTGGCGCTAACCAATGGCGCTATTAGCGCCTTGGTCGGCGCCGGACCCGTACCGGCACCGCCCTGGTGGAATGAGAAATTACCGCACTATTCCGAGTTGACCAGGGCGGTAATTTCCCATTCCCCACGGCTCTTCCCCATTCCCAAATGAGCCCCCATAGGGCTCAATGGGAATGTGGAAATTGCAAATAACGGTGACCGTACTTTACGGTCACCGTTATTGGCTTAAAAGCCCCTTTGCGCCCTTGTCCCTAACGCCTGCTAAAAGCAGGCGTTAAGGACGAGGGCGCAAAGGGAACTCAGAATGTGGCGGTAAGGGATTACCGGCACCGGTCTCGTTAACGGTGACCGGTATCCCTTACCGCCATACTCGGAATGAGGCCCATTATCTTTAATTCCTAATATGTCATCAAATATGAATGTTATGTCACACGAGCATGGATTGAAACGCATTAAAAGACAAATCAAAAGAATGAAATATGCTCAGTATCAAGGGCTGGGGTTCGATGTAATGCAGGATGTGCACCATCCAGAATTGAGTTACAGTTGGCGTATAGGCATGATTTCAGTAGGGAGGGAGAAGGGTAAGGGGGGTCTTATGTATGTTCTCTGATACCCCATGCATCGGGTGCCCCTAAGGTATTAATGCCGCTCAAAACTCCGATTTTGTAGGCACAGTGTTTAGTTCATTTGGCATTGTGCAGGTTGTGAAGCACGAAGCATACCGGTAGAGACTATGGGCCCTGATGAGTTGCAATGTCCTAATCCTACAAGCATCCAGTGTTCGCAAAGACCTTAGCTGAAAGTGGTGTGAAATGTACGACACTCAGGTTTCAGGAGACTACAATGAGCTGCATGGCAGGGTCTCTCATGGGGTTGGATGAATAGAACCTTGCTAATGTGAATGAAGTGTTTAGACAACATTGGAATAACAACATGGCAAAATTGACGTGAATGAAGCCGATTGGAAAAGCCATTGAACGTGCATAAAAAGGAAGAATATGAACTTTGTTTTCGCAATAATGAAGGACGTGTTTCAGTGGGGGCCAACTGCAAGTGCATGTTCCAGATCTTAAAAAGGGCACGACAGCAGTGATGGCCAATTACTGGATGCGTGGCCAGCAGGTGTTTTTTCACCTCCCACCGTCATGAAGGGGCATTTGCTTGCTGACCACACTTCACTCAGTTCTCCTCATGATCCCTGAAGCACACTTAATAGTGGGATGCCAGGGCATGTTGGGCCCAACAATAGTGCCTGGTGCAAAAGCCCCCACTGTAATCCCAGTATCACCCACCCATAATTCGTAACCTGCCAGGGCAGAAGAAGGAAGAGAGATGCTGGAAAAGGTCTATCTTTCACAAGATTCATCACAATTGCTCAAGGAGATACCTGATCAATATAGACTGTTCAACAAGGACGAAACAGTTTTCGCTTCCTTCCTCTTGCCCAGTGTACAAGTAGCTGCTAATGCAAAGTGGCTTCAAACCATCTGTTCGGAGATGATACAGTTGGCGAATGATACAGAGCAAGGACTTAACACTATAAAAATGGAAATGCGGGCGATCCGGCTCCATTACAGAACTGCTATGTTCTACTGGATCTACTTACTGTCATGGAAAGAGGAGTCTGCAAACAAATAGGGGAGTCCTGTTGCACGTACGTATGTCCTAGCGATGCTGACAATGGATTCCTTTCAAACATAATACAGGCCCTGCACACTCTTGGCACCCACATGCAAACTGAAGCCCTAATACAGACACAACACTGGTTTGACAAACTTTTCTCTGGGGCGCCATCGTGGATGGGAGTTACAGTAAAACTGCTGGTTCCAGTGATCGGGGTTGTATTAGTGATGTTCTGCACGTGCCAGTTGGGACTCTGATGTTGTGAAAAAGCAATGCCTAGCACCGCCATGATGATGGTTTCAATTGGGCACCTCTTAGTACAAAAGAAAGTGGAGTACAGACTGATGACCCCATTCAACCATGCATGGTTAGATTACCTCCAACCCCCAGGCACTACTACTTCCCCTCCCTCTGATCCTGCAAATTATACAGAATACTGGGTGGATCTTCCAGCTGATAGGAGGTACACATATATGACACGTACACCAGAGCAGTATGTGCAAGCAGGGGAAGGTTTAAGATCTGTATGTAAGGAGCAGGGGAGTTTGTTAATTTAGGATTAATGATAGGGGGGACTGTTGGGAGACCAGGGCAATCGTCCCAGACTACCACAACATTTTGGATGCAGCAAAGGCCTAGAAGTGTTATGTAGGTATCAAAGGAGACTGTAGCGGGTAGGGGGTGGCTGTACAGGTACAGACTGCTGGTGGGAAGGAGGCTGAGTGCCATCTTAGATATGGCAGCCATTTAGAAGCTAGGCGCAGTGGTATGCAGCTGTTGCAAGTAAGCCCAACCTTGCAAATATAGATTTAAACGTGTGAATGTAGGGCTGGACTAGTTATGATCCTCTAATTGTTTTACATTACCGCCGCAAGCCTCTCGTGAGCTGTTGTCCCAAGAGAGGGGAGGGCACGAGCCTCCGGCCTTCACCAGTCCCAGTCAAAGGTTATGGCCCCTCAGATGTTCATCGTCCCAGGCCCCCTAAATTCCAATGTACCAGTTAATCCCTGAGGCATCTGGAATCAAACTGGGGTTTGTAAAATGTAGTGAACTTGAACTCTTCATTTAGCTCATGTCTGTAATACCTGGTGCACAAATGGAATGTAGTGTTTCTTTGTTTATAAAAGTAATTGATTGCAACTTCATGTTTAATGACGTCTGATGAAGAGCCCACCTGGAAGAAGATGAACAGAAGAGGTTTGGACCAATGGCCTGGTATCCCCTATGGAGCAGGGAGCCTATGTGTAGGGTCGCACCAACTGGCCACTTGGATTTGTACTATATATGATTACATCATTGATGAAGGTGTATGCCTTTTTAATGAGTTTCTTCTGTCTATCTTTGCAGAATGTTCAGCTTACAGCAGAGCTTTTTGCTGGCGCATCTTCATTTCTGGCGAAAAAAAATTATTGCTTCGCTCGCAAAAGGTGTGTTGGGCCTTTTTCCCTAGAGCAGCAAATTCTCTCTGGTGTGAGCATTGAGGGGTTCATCTAGACTGCTCGCCGCTTATTGTATACTATGATTTGGACTTCATATATACCATCTCTTAAAAGCTTCATACATTTAGATGCTTAGACCCGATTATATTCTTGCCAAAATGGAGATCTCAAGTGAACCTGCACCGACCCCCCTTCCTCCCAACACCTGAGAACAGATCAAAGGAGGATGTCTTCTAGGGATTATCCACTCAGGATGTGGCAGCGCTCACACAAAAGGGCTGGTTTGTCCATCTTGTCATTCAGAAAAGTGGGTTTTATGTGATATTACTGCATTTTGAAGGTCGAATGCAAAAAGACAGATTTCTTTCAGCCGATTTTGTGTGCCTTCAAAGTCTGGAATTGTCAAACTTCTGGTGTGGGTTTCACTACCCCACCAACCCCCCGGGAAGTCGATAACCCCCTTATCCCCACTCTCCCCCACACTGGTGTTTGTCCCCCATACTGGAATGCTCATAGTTTTTCGTATATTCTGTCGCATAATAAATAACCTAGGACTGACTATCTGACGGACAGACGGTGGCGCGCGCATCCTGGGATGATTAATTATGCATACTATTCATACGTATATAAATCTCTAGTGTGATACTCTGTTGCCTGTCTCTAGTGGAACACACTTCCCCTCAGCACCCCCTCTAGTGTATTACACTATTGCCTGTCTCTAGTGGAACCCTCTTCTCCTCAGGACCCCCTCTAGTGTATTACACTATTGCCTGTCTCTAGTGGAACACTCTTCTCCTCAGGACCCCCTCTAGTGTATTACACTGTTGCCTCTCTCTAGTGGAACACTCTTCTCCTCAGGATCCCCTCTAGTGTATTACACTGTTGCCTATCTCTAGTGGAACACTCTTCCCCTCAGGATCCCCTCTAGTGTATTACACTGTTGCCCATCTCTAGTGGAACACTCTTCGCCTCAGGACCCCCTCTAGTGTGATACACTGTTGCCTATCTCTAGTGGAACACTCTTCTCCTCAGGACCCCCTCTAGTGTATTACACTATTGCCTATCTCTAGTGGAACACTCTTCTCCTCAGGATCCCCTCTAGTGTATTACACTATTGCCTATCTCTAGTGGAACACTCTTCTCCTCAGGATCCCCTCTAGTGTATTACACTATTGCCTATCTCTAGTGGAACACTCTTCTCCTCAGGATCCCCTCTAGTGTATTACACTATTGCCTATCTCTAGTGGAACACTCTTCCCCTCAGGATCCCCTCTAGTGTATTACACTATTGCCTATCTCTAGTGGAACACTCTTCTCCTCAGGATCCCCTCTAGTGTATTACTCTATTGCCTATCTCTAGTGGAACACTCTTCTCCTCAGGATCCCCTCTAGTGTATTACACTATTGCCTATCTCTAGTGGAACACTCTTCCCCTCAGGATCCCCTCTATTGCCTATCTTCAGTGGAACACTCTTCTCCTCAGGATCCCCTCTAGTGTATTACACTATTGCCTATCTCTAGTGGAACACTCTTCTCCTCAGGATCCCCTCTAGTGTATTACACTAATGCCTATCTCTAGTGGAACACTTTTCTCCTCAGGACCCCCTCTGGTGTATTACACTATTGCCTATCTCTAGTGGAACACTCTTCCCCTCAGGATCCCCTCTGGTGTATTACACTATTGCCGATCTCTAGTGGAACACTCTTCTCCTCAGGATCCCCTCTGGTGTATTACACTATTGCCTATCTTCAGTGGAACACTCTTCTTCTCAGGATCCCCTCTGGTGTATTACACTATTGCCCATCTCTAGTGAACACTCTTCTTCTCAGGATCCCCTCTAGTGTATTACACTGTTGCCTCTCTCTAGTGGAACACTCTTCTCCTCAGGAACCCCTCTAGTGTATTACACTATTGCCCATCTCTAGTAGAACACTCTTCTTCTCAGGATCCCCTCTGGTGTATTACACTGTTGCCTCTCTCTAGTGGAACACTCTTCTCCTCAGGAACCCCTCTGGTGTATTACACTATTGCCCATCTCTAGTGAAACACTCTTCTCCTCAGGACCCCCTCTGGTGTATTACACTATTGCCCATCTCTAGTGGAACACTCTTCTCCTCAGGATCCCCTCTGGTGTATTACACTATTGCCCATCTCTAGTAGATCAATTTTCTTCTCAGGATCCCCTCTAGTGTATTACACTGTTGCCTCTCTCTAGTGGAACACTCTTCTCCTCAGGAACCCCTCTGGTGTATTACACTATTGCCCGTCTCTAGTGGAACACTCTTCTCCTCAGGACCCCCTCTAGTGTATTACACTATTGCCCGTCTCTAGTGGAACACTCTTCTCCTCAGGACCCCCTCTAGTGTATTACACTATTGCCCGTCTCTAGTGGAACACTCTTCTCCTCAGGATCCCCTCTAGTGTATTACACTATTGCCCGTCTCTAGTGGAACACATTTCCCCTCAGCACCCCCTCTAGTGTATTACACTATTGCCTGTCTCTAGTGGAACACTCTTCTCCTCAGGACCCCCTCTAGTGTATTACACTATTGCCCGTCTCTAGTGGAACATTCTTCTCCTCAGGACCCCCTCTAGTGTATTACACTATGGCCTCTCTCTAGTGGAACACTTTTCTCCTCAGGACCCCCTCTAGTGTATTACACTATGGCCTCTCTCTAGTGGAACACTCTTCTCCTCAGGACCCCCTCTAGTGTATTACACTATTGCCTGTCTCTAGTGGAACACCCTTCCCCTCAGGACCCCCTCTAGTGTATTACACTATTGCCTGTCTCTAGTGGAACACTCTTCTCCTCAGGACCCCCTCTAGTGTATTACACTATTGCCTCTCTCTAGTGGAACACTCTTCTCCTCAGGACCCCCTCTAGTGTATTACACTATTGCCTCTCTCTAGTGGAACACTCTTCTCCTCAGGATCCCCTCTAGTGCATTACACTGTTGCCTATCTCTAGTGGAACACTCTTCCCCTCAGGATCCCCTCTAGTGTATTACACTGTTGCCCATCTCTAGTGGAACACTCTTCTCCTCAGGATCCCCTCTGGTGTATTACACTATTGCCCATCTCTAGTAGATCAATTTTCTTCTCAGGATCCCCTCTAGTGTATTACACTGTTGCCTCTCTCTAGTGGAACACTCTTCTCCTCAGGAACCCCTCTGGTGTATTACACTATTGCCCGTCTCTAGTGGAACACTCTTCTCCTCAGGACCCCCTCTAGTGTATTACACTATTGCCCGTCTCTAGTGGAACACTCTTCTCCTCAGGACCCCCTCTAGTGTATTACACTATTGCCCGTCTCTAGTGGAACACTCTTCTCCTCAGGATCCCCTCTAGTGTATTACACTGTTGCCCATCTCTAGTAGATCAATTTTCTTCTCAGGATCCCCTCTGGTGTATTACACTGTTGCCTCTCTCTAGTGGAACACTCTTCTCCTCAGGAACCCCTCTGGTGTATTACACTATTGCCCGTCTTTAGTGGAACACTCGTCTCCTCAGGACCCCCTCTAGTGTATTACACTATTGCCCGTCTCTAGTGGAACACTCTTCTCCTCAGGATCCCCTCTAGTGTATTACACTATTGCCCGTCTCTAGTGGAACACTCTTCTCCTCAGGATCCCCTCTAGTGTATTACACTATTGCCCGTCTCTAGTGGAACACTCTTCTCCTCAGGATCCCCTCTAGTGTATTACACTATTGCCCGTCTCTAGTGGAACACATTTCCCCTCAGCACCCCCTCTAGTGTATTACACTATTGCCCGTCTCTAGTGGAACACTCTTCTCCTCAGGACCCCCTCTAGTGTATTACACTATTGCCTCTCTCTAGTGGAACATTCTTCTCCTCAGGACCCCCTCTAGTGTATTACACTATTGCCTCTCTCTAGTGGAACACTTTTCTCCTCAGGACCCCCTCTAGTGTATTACACTATTGCCTCTCTCTAGTGGAACACTCTTCTCCTCAGGATCCCCTCTAGTGTATTACACTATTGCCTGTCTCTAGTGGAACACACTTCCCCTCAGGACCCCCTCTAGTGTATTACACTATTGCCTGTCTCTAGTGGAACACTCTTCTCCTCAGGACCCCCTCTAGTGTATTACACTATTGCCTCTCTCTAGTGGAACACTCTTCTCCTCAGGACCCCCTCTAGTGTATTACACTATTGCCTCTCTCTAGTGGAACACTCTTCTCCTCAGGACCCCCTCTAGTGTATTACACTGTTGCCTCTCTCTAGTGGAACACTCTTCTCCTCAGGACCCCCTCTAGTGTATTACACTGTTGCCTCTCTCTAGTGGAACACTCTTCTCCTCAGGACCCCCTCTAGTGTATTACACTGTTGCCTCTCTCTAGTGGAACACTCTTCTCCTCAGGACCCCCTCTAGTGTATTACACTGTTGCCTCTCTCTAGTGGAACACTCTTCTCCTCAGGATCCTCTCTAGTGCATTACACTGTTGCCTATCTCTAGTGGAACACTCTTCCCCTCAGGATCCCCTCTAGTGTATTACACTGTTGCCCATCTCTAGTGGAACACTCTTCTCCTCAGGACTCTCTCTAGTGTGATACACTGTTGCCCATCTCTAGTGGAACACTCTTCTCCTCAGGACCCCCTCTAGTGTATTACACTATTGCCTATCTCTAGTGGAACACTCTTCTCCTCAGGATCCCCTATAGTGTATTACACTATTGCCTATCTCTAGTGGAACACTCTTCTCCTCAGGATCCCCTCTAGTGTATTACACTATTGCCTATCTCTAGTGGAACACTCTTCTCCTCAGGATCCCCTCTAGTGTATTACACTATTGCCTATCTCTAGTGGAACACTCTTCTCCTCAGGATCCCCTCTAGTGTATTACACTATTGCCTATCTTCAGTGGAACACTCTTCTCCTCAGGATCCCCTCTAGTGTATTACACTAGAGCCTATCTCTAGTGGAACACTCTTCTCCTCAGGATCCCCTCTAGTGTATTACACTATTGCCTATCTTCAATGGAACACTCTTCTCCTCAGGATCCCCTCTAGTGTATTACACTATTGCCTATCTCTAGTGGAACACTGTTCTCCTCAGGATCCCCTCTAGTGTATTACACTATTGCCTATCTCTAGTGGAACACTCTTCCCCTCAGGATCCCCTCTAGTGTATTACACTATTGCCTATCTCTAGTGGAACACTCTTCTCCTCAGGATCCCCTCTAGTGTATTACACTATTGCCTATCTTCAGTGGAACACTCTTCTCCTCAGGATCCCCTCTAGTGTATTACACTATTGCCTATCTCTGAACACTCTTCTCCTCAGGATCCCCTCTAGTGTATTACACTATTGCCTATCTCTAGTGGAACACTTTTCTCCTCAGGACCCCCTCTAGTGTATTACACTATTGCCTATCTCTAGTGGAACATTCTTCCCCTCAGGATCCCCTCTGGTGTATTACACTATTGCCGATCTCTAGTGGAACACTCTTCTCCTCAGGATCCCCTCTAGTGTATTACACTGTTGCCTATCTTCAGTGGAACACTCTTCTTCTCAGGATCCCCTCTGGTGTATTACACTGTTGCCCATCTCTGGTAGAACACTCTTCTTCTCAGGATCCCCTCTAGTGTATGACACTGTTGCCTCTCTCTAGTGGAACACTCTTCTTCTCAGGATCCCCTCTAGTGTATTACACTGTTGCCCGTCTCTAGTGGAACACTCTTCTCCTCAGGATCCCCTCTGGTGTATTACACTATTGCCTGTCTCTAGTGGAACACTCTTCTCCTCAGGATCCCCTCTAGCGTATTACTCTATTGCCTGTCTCTAGTGGAACACACTTCCCCTCAGCACCCCCTCTAGTGTATTACACTATTGCCTGTCTCTAGTGGAACACTCTTCTCCTCAGGACCCCCTCTAGTGTATTACACTGTTGCCTCTCTCTAGTGGAACACTCTTCTCCTCAGGACCCCCTCTAGTGTATTACACTATTGCCTATCTTCAGTGGAACACTCTTCTCCTCAGGATCCCCTCTAGTGGAACACTCTTCTCCTCAGGATCCCCTCTAGTGTATTACACTATTGCCTATCTTCAATGGAACACTCTTCTCCTCAGGATCCCCTCTAGTGTATTACACTATTGCCTATCTCTAGTGGAACACTGTTCTCCTCAGGATCCCCTCTAGTGTATTACACTATTGCCTATCTCTAGTGGAACACTCTTCCCCTCAGGATCCCCTCTAGTGTATTACACTATTGCCTATCTCTAGTGGAACACTCTTCTCCTCAGGATCCCCTCTAGTGTATTACACTATTGCCTATCTTCAGTGGAACACTCTTCTCCTCAGGATCCCCTCTAGTGTATTACACTATTGCCTATCTCTGAACACTCTTCTCCTCAGGATCCCCTCTAGTGTATTACACTATTGCCTATCTCTAGTGGAACACTTTTCTCCTCAGGACCCCCTCTAGTGTATTACACTATTGCCTATCTCTAGTGGAACATTCTTCCCCTCAGGATCCCCTCTGGTGTATTACACTATTGCCGATCTCTAGTGGAACACTCTTCTCCTCAGGATCCCCTCTAGTGTATTACACTGTTGCCTATCTTCAGTGGAACACTCTTCTTCTCAGGATCCCCTCTGGTGTATTACACTGTTGCCCATCTCTGGTAGAACACTCTTCTTCTCAGGATCCCCTCTAGTGTATTACACTGTTGCCTCTCTCTAGTGGAACACTCTTCTTCTCAGGATCCCCTCTAGTGTATTACACTGTTGCCCGTCTCTAGTGGAACACTCTTCTCCTCAGGATCCCCTCTGGTGTATTACACTATTGCCTGTCTCTAGTGGAACACTCTTCTCCTCAGGATCCCCTCTAGCGTATTACTCTATTGCCTGTCTCTAGTGGAACACACTTCCCCTCAGCACCCCCTCTAGTGTATTACACTATTGCCTGTCTCTAGTGGAACACTCTTCTCCTCAGGACCCCCTCTAGTGTATTACACTGTTGCCTCTCTCTAGTGGAACACTCTTCTCCTCAGGACCCCCTCTAGTGTATTACACTATTGCCTCTCTCTAGTGGAACACTTTTCTCCTCAGGACCCCCTCTAGTGTATTACACTATTGCCTCTCTCTAGTGGAACAGTCTTCTCCTCAGGATCCCCTCTAGTGTATTACACTATTGCCTGTCTCTAGTGGAACACACTTCCCCTCAGAACCCCCTCTAGTGTATTACACTATTGCCTGTCTCTAGTGGAACACTCTTCTCCTCAGGACCCCCTCTAGTGTATTACACTATTGCCTGTCTCTAGTGGAACACTCTTCTCCTCAGGACCCCCTCTAGTGTATTACACTATTGCCTCTCTCTAGTGGAACACTCTTCTCCTCAGGACCCCCTCTAGTGTATTACACTATTGCCTCTCTCTAGTGGAACACTCTTCTCCTCAGGACCCCCTCTAGTGTATTACACTATTGCCTCTCTCTAGTGGAACACTCTTCTCCTCAGGACCCCCTCTAGTGTATTACACTATTGCCTCTCTCTAGTGGAACACTCTTCTCCGCAGGACCCCCTCTAGTGTATTACACTGTTGCCTCTCTCTAGTGGAACACTCTTCTCCTCAGGACCCCCTCTAGTGTATTACACTGTTGCCTCTCTCTAGTGGAACACTCTTCTCCTCAGGATCCCCTCTAGTGCATTACACTGTTGCCTATCTCTAGTGGAACACTCTTCCCCTCAGGATCCCCTCTAGTGTATTACACTGTTGCCCATCTCTAGTGGAACACTCTTCTCCTCAGGACTCTCTCTAGTGTGATACACTGTTGCCTATCTCTAGTGGAACACTCTTCTCCTCAGGACCCCCTCTAGTGTATTACACTATTGCCTATCTCTAGTGGAACACTCTTCTCCTCAGGATCCCCTCTAGTGTATTACACTATTGCCTATCTCTAGTGGAACACTCTTCTCCTCAGGATCCCCTCTAGTGTATTACACTATTGCCTATATCTAGTGGAACACTCTTCTCCTCAGGATCCCCTCTAGTGTATTACACTATTGCCTATCTCTAGTGGAACACTCTTCTTCTCAGGATCCCCTCTAGTGTATTACACTATTGCCTATCTCTAGTGGAACACTCTTCCCCTCAGGATCCCCTCTAGTGTATTACACTATTGCCTCTCTCTAGTGGAACACTCTTCTCCTCAGGATCCCCTCTAGTGTATTACACTATTGCCTATCTTCAGTGGAACACTCTTCTCCTCAGGATCCCCTCTAGTGTATTACACTAGAGCCTATCTCTAGTGGAACACTCTTCTCCTCAGGATCCCCTCTAGTGTATTACACTATTGCCTATCTTCAATGGAACACTCTTCTCCTCAGGATCCCCTCTAGTGTATTACACTATTGCCTATCTCTAGTGGAACACTGTTCTCCTCAGGATCCCCTCTAGTGTATTACACTATTGCCTATCTCTAGTGGAACACTCTTCCCCTCAGGATCCCCTCTAGTTTATTACACTATTGCCTATCTCTAGTGGAACACTGTTCTCCTCAGGATCCCCTCTAGTGTATTACACTATTGCCTATCTTCAGTGGAACACTCTTCTCCTCAGGATCCCCTCTAGTGTATTACACTATTGCCTATCTCTGAACACTCTTCTCCTCAGGATCCCCTCTAGTGTATTACACTATTGCCTATCTCTAGTGGAACACTTTTCTCCTCAGGACCCCCTCTAGTATATTACACTATTGCCTATCTCTAGTGGAACACTCTTCCCCTCAGGATCCCCTCTGGTGTATTACACAATTGCCGATCTCTAGTGGAACACTCTTCTCCTCAGGATCCCCTCTAGTGTATTACACTATTGCCTATCTTCAGTGGAACACTCTTCTTCTCAGGATCCCCTCTGGTGTATTACACTGTTGCCCATCTCTGGTAGAACACTCTTCTTCTCAGGATCCCCTCTAGTGTATTACACTGTTGCCTCTCTCTAGTGGAACACTCTTCTTCTCAGGATCCCCTCTAGTGTATTACACTGTTGCCCGTCTCTAGTGGAACACTCTTCTCCTCAGGATCCCCTCTGGTGTATTACACTATTGCCTGTCTCTAGTGGAACACTCTTCTCCTCAGGATCCCCTCTAGCGTATTACTCTATTGCCTGTCTCTAGTGGAACACACTTCCCCTCAGCACCCCCTCTAGTGTATTACACTATTGCCTGTCTCTAGTGGAACACTCTTCTCCTCAGGACCCTCTCTAGTGGAACACTCTTCTCCTCAGGACCCCCTCTAGTGTATTACACTGTTGCCTCTCTCTAGTGGAACACTCTTCTCCTCAGGACCCCCTCTAGTGTATTACACTGTTGCCTCTCTCTAGTGGAACACTCTTCTCCTCAGGACCCCCTCTAGTGTATTACACTGTTGCCTCTCTCTAGTGGAACACTCTTCTCCTCAGGATCCCCTCTAGTGTATTACACTGTTGCCTATCTCTAGTCGAACACTCTTCCCCTCAGGATCCCCTCTAGTGTATTACACTGTTGCCCATCTCTAGTGGAACCCTCTTCTCCTCAGGACCCCCTCTAGTGTGATACACTGTTGCCCATCTCTAGTGGAACACTCTTCTCCTCAGGACCCCCTGTAGTGTATTACACTATTGCCTATCTCTAGTGGAACACTCTTCTCCTCAGGATCCCCTCTAGTGTATTACACTATTGCCTATCTCTAGTGGAACACTCTTCTCCTCAGGATCCCCTCTAGTGTATTACACTATTGTCACAATGTGCAAAAGTTCCTGCCCCCTGAGACTCCTCACCTGGTTCTTCAGCAGGGTTTGAAGACTTCGGTCTCCTTCTTCTCTCCGTTTGTAGACTTTCTCTTTCTTCACTTGACTGAATAGTCCTTCTTCCCTTCCTTCGTTCGAAGAGATAGGGGCGGTCTCCCCCCGAGGCCACCTTGCCCGCCTATAGATCTGGCAGTCAGGTGGACCCAGGGGAGTCCGCTCCTCAAACAGGGAAAAAGCCTGATAAGGCAGAAAAAACCCTGTGTTTCAATTGGGGCTCTTGATATGTCCGATGTGAAGACTGGAGAGGCTGGCGTAGTCCGGTATCAGTTGTAAATGCAAGCTCAAGGTTTGATCCTTATAGATGAGGGTTTGGCCACTCTCGGGAAGCGAAGAGAAAATCCAACCGGAGGCTAAGGAGTAGTTAGACGCAAAAGAATCCTGGACCAAGGTAAGAGAGGAAATAGAACGAGAGGCTACGAGCGTGAGAGAGTGAGAGTGTGTGAGCGCGAAAGAGAAAGAGAGGATGCGAGTGCGAGAGAGAAAGGGGAAGTGAGCGTGAGAGCGAAAGAGAGCAGTAGTGAAAGAGTAGGAGTGAAGGAGAGTGGAAAAGAGAGAGAGAGCGATAGCGAAAGAGAACGGAAGAGCGAGAGAAAGAAAGAATGAAAGAGGGATAGACAGAGAGGGAAAGCGAGCGTCAGAGAGAGAAAGAGTAATCGGCGCGGAAGTAGCACGGGTCAGCTGACACCGAACACACCGCGAAAGAAAGATAGAAAATCCAAGCAGGTACAACAGGGAGGAACGAGAGAAGAGGAATCAAGCGAGGGCTGACAGAAGTAGAGAAAAATCGGTCAAGACGCTAAGGATAGCGAAATAACAGATGAAGCAAAAGTAATAAGATTCGCTTGACGGGGCACTGCAAGCAGACGAAAGTCAGGAGACTAACAAAGCGAGTTGCAACGCAAGTTGCAGGGGGGCGTGGTCTCCTATTATACCTGCCGGTCCTAGACGACTAGACCGTCAGGCGGACCGCTGTAGAGACTCAACACCGCCTCCATCTTGCCCAGAGTTTCCACGGCCGCGGTGTGACAGTATGCCCTCTCTTCATCGACTCTCCCCCAGGTTTTCCCGGATGTAGGCGATGGAACTGTCTTAAAAGTTGTGGGGCGTGAATATGCCTTCTGGGCTCCCAAGACCGTTCTGCGATCGAATACCCCTTCCACTGCACCAGGTATTGTAGAGATCCATGTCGGTAACGTGAATCCACCAGCCTCTCCACTTCATATTCTTCCGGTTCTGGTTCTTGGAGTTTAGAAGAGGGTATATGACGGTTCATGGGATCAGGATGATAAGCCTTCAGAAGGGAAGTATGAAAAACGGGGTGAATCCTTTTCAGCCTGGATGGAAGACGTAATCGAAAAGCCACAGGGTTTACTTGAGACAAAATGGGAAAAGGGCCTATAAAGCGGGCTGAGAATTTCCCTGGATGAACCCAACGTGGGAGATATTTGGTTGACAACCAGACCTTGGTTCCCACTTCCCATTCGGGGTTTTGAGATCTCTTTTTATCCGCATATTTCTTGTATCGAGCTCTACTTGCCTCCAACTGCTGAGTAGCATCCTTCTGGATGGATCGGAGCTCAAACAGGCGTTGATCTACCGAAGGGACTGAAGTTGGAGGTATTCCAAAGAGAGGTATATGTCTCGGATGATATCCGTAGGTAAAGTAGAAAGGGCTGCAACCAGTTGCCGAATGTACAGTGTTGTTGTAGGTGAATTCTGCTAGAGTTAGAAAGGATTTCCACCTATCTTGTTCCTGATGGCAAAAACAACGGAGATATTGTTCAAGGGTGGAATTTAGGCGTTCTGTCTGTCCGTTGCTTTGGGGATGATAACCAGAGGATAAAGCTCTCTTTATTCCTAGAGTACTACATAAAGCCGACCAGAATCGGGATGTGAATTGGGAGCCCCTGTCGGACACTATGGTCCGAGGTAGACCATGCAGTCTTACTATTTCTTTGAGGAAAACTTCAGCCGTTTCGGATGCAGATGGCAGGCCAGGCAAGGGAGAAAAATGAGCCATCTTGCTCAAAGTATCCACCGTAACCATGATAGCCGTTGATCCCATTGAAAGAGGGAGATCCACGATGAAATCAGTGGAAATGTGTTCCCAGGGTTGTGATGGTAGAGGTTCTTGTTGGAGTAACCCCATGGGCCGATGAGTAATGGGTTTATTGGCCGCACAAACCGGACAAGCCTTCACGTATGTTCTGACGTCCTGGTCCATAGTCGGCCACCAGAAATATCTGGATATCAGATGGAGGGTTGCTTCTTGGCCCTTATGTCCTGCCGAAGGGAGATCATGGCACCAGAATAAGGCTTGTGTCTGAAGTTTCTCAGACGGTAAATACAGTGATCCTTGATGAAAGAATAGTTTCCCTCTCCTTTCCATACTGGTCCTATGGTCAGAAGAGACACCAGGGAAATTAGTCGAACGCTCAACTTCTTGTATGAAGGAATTGATAATTCCTAAGATTCTCTTACCAGGAAGTATCTCACCCAGGCTCTGTTCTTCCTTGGGCTCCAGACTGCGGGACAGAGCGTCAGCTAAGGTATTCTCCTTTCCTGGAAGGTAGGTTATTTCAAAGTCGAACTGGGAGAAAAAATACGCCCAGCGGGCGTGACGAGAATTACGGCATTCCATCTGTTGCAAAACCTTGAGATTCCGGTGGTCCGTGCGAACCAGAAAGGGATGGGCAGCCCCCTGCAGTAAATGTCTCCACTCTATACATGCCTGACGAATAGCCAGTAATTCTCGTTCCAGAACAGAGTAGTTCCTCTCACTCGGTGTAAGAGTTCTGGAATAGTAGGCCACCGGATGTTCTGCTCCATCCTTGCTTGCTTGTAGGAGAACAGCTCCTATGGCACCTCCGGAAGCATCCGTCTCCACCACAAAAGGAAGAGACTGATTTGGTTGCACTAGGATGGGAGCGGTGGTGAAAGTCTTCTTAAGTAAGAGAAAGGCTTGATCCGCCTCCTTATCCCAATCGAACTTCTGACCCTTCTTAAGCAAACGGGTTATTGGTAGTACAATATCCGAGAAGTTGGGAATAAACCTTCTGTAAAAGTTAGATAGTCCCAGAAATCTCTGAATATCCTTGGGATTCCTGGGAGTAGGCCATAGGAGAACTGCCTTAACCTTCTCCGAATCCATCTGTACTCCTTCCTTAGAAAGGATGAATCCTAAATAGGATACTGAAGAGGTTTCGAAAACACATTTCTCAGGTTTGACCAGTAGTTGATGTTCTCTCAGCCTTTGAAGGACCTGCGTGACGTGTCTTCGATGTTCAGAGAGGGAGGAAGAGAAAATCAAAATATCGTCTAAATAGACAACCACAGAGATGTATAACATGTCTGAGAAGATCTTGTCAACAAACCTTTGGAACACGGCAGGAGCATTCACTAGTCCGAAGGGCATTACCCGATACTCAAAGTGTCCCATGGGAGTCCTAAATGCCGTCTTCCATTCATCTCCTGCCCTTATTCTCAACAAATGATAGGCTCCTCGAAGGTCTAACTTTGTAAAGATAGAGGCTCCTTCCACAGCTTCAAGTACCTCCTTGATGAGAGGCATGGGGTACCTATCCCTGATGGTCATGCTATTCAGCCCACGGTAGTCTATACACGGCCTTAATTCAGTGGTTCCCTTCTTGGGAATGAAGAACATTGAGGCTCCTGCTGGGGAACGGGATTCTTGTATTAAACCGTTTTGCAGATTGGCATCCAAGTACTCCTTCAAGGCTCTTCTTTCCGGAAGGGACATAGGATACATACGACCAAAAGGAACAGATGACTCGGGCTTTAGGTCGATACCGCAGTCCTCTGCTCGATGTGGGGGTAAAGAACGAGGTAGCCTGTCTTCAAAGATTTCAGCATACTCCTGATAATGCGGTGGAATCGTTTGGACCACTGTAGTGCATGTCGATTGTGCTTTCCCCTTCTTCATCAAAGGAGAGGGTTGTGGTAGACATTCCTTTGAACAATACTGTGACAAAAAACAGACGGTATTTGCGGACCAATCAATCCTGGGATTATGTTTCCGTAGCCAGGGTATGCCTAGGATGATTGGGAAATGGGCTGCTCTTATAACATCAAAGACAATCCGTTCTTGGTGTTGAGACAAAGACATGTTAGCCGGAACTGTCTCCTTAATGATGGGACCGGATGAAAGGGGTACACCATCGACTCCTTCTACAGGCAAAGGGCAGGCCTTCTGACGTAGGGGTATGCCTTGTTCTTGAGCCCACTGGATGTCAATAAAGTTACCGGCCGCACCACAATCCAACATAGCTAGTACTTCAACAGATAGGGAGGATTCAAATGTTAGACGCACAGAAAACACCATAAGACTGTTGTTATCCGCAGAGGGATCCTGGTGAGTAGAATTGCAGGGATTCCTTGATCCTGCCCGGTTCCTTTCCCTGCTCAAGACCGGGGAGGCGCGTTTCCCGGACGTCTCGGGGGCACATCTGGACAGGTTCGGAGCAAATGTTTCGAAGATCCGCAGTACATGCAGAGACCCAGGTCTCTGCGTCTCTTGCGTTCCTCGGGGTTCAAAGGACCTCGGGTTGTTCCTATTTGCATAGGCTCTTCCTGTTGTGGTCTGTTAGGAGAACCTATCGAGGGATTCCCTCCTATGGGATGGAGTCTGAATCTCCTTCTTTCCAACCTTCGTTCATGCAATCTGTACTCCAGTTGCAGGGATAAAGTCACCAACTCTTGGAAGGAGGTAGGACGCGCCATTCTGGCCAGCTCATCCTTGAGTTCATCCTGTAAACCTCGGCGAAAAAGGGTCTGTTGAGCCGAATCTGGCCATCCGGAGTCTGTGGCCAGTTTGGTAAAGGTAGAGGCATAAGTCTGTACATCTTGATTGCCTTGACGGAGATCTAGGAGGGTTTCATAAGAAGAATATTGGACTTCTGGTCTCTCAAACCTGGCACACAACAGTTGAGTGAACTGAGCGTAATCCGCTAGCGCAGGGTCTGCGAGTGTTATCAGTGGGGTTGCCCAAGCCAGAGCGTTACCCGTAAGGTTGGAAACAAGAAACCCTACCTTAGTTCTATCCAATTCATATGCCCTGGGCCGAAAAGTGAAGTAAACCATACAGGCATTCAGGAATTCCTTTAGGTGTGTCGGATTACCATCGTACTTCCCAAAAGAAAAGGTCAGAGGAGGTAGATCGCCTCGGGATTCTTCTCGTGTCGCAACCTGTTGGCGTAAGTTAGCGTTCTCGGTCCGGAGATTCTGTACCTCGGCCTGAAGGCCCTGAATAGCTGTAACCATCTCCTGGAATTGTTCTAAGGAGGCCATGCCGGTAGTTGGGCGTTGCAATCTGTCACAATGTGCAAAAGTTCCTGCCCCCTGAGACTCCTCACCTGGTTCTTCAGCAGGGTTTGAAGACTTCGGTCTCCTTCTTCTCTCCGTTTGTAGACTTTCTCTTTCTTCACTTGACTGAATAGTCCTTCTTCCCTTCCTTCGTTCGAAGAGATAGGGGCGGTCTCCCCCCGAGGCCACCTTGCCCGCCTATAGATCTGGCAGTCAGGTGGACCCAGGGGAGTCCGCTCCTCAAACAGGGAAAAAGCCTGATAAGGCAGAAAAAACCCTGTGTTTCAATTGGGGCTCTTGATATGTCCGATGTGAAGACTGGAGAGGCTGGCGTAGTCCGGTATCAGTTGTAAATGCAAGCTCAAGGTTTGATCCTTATAGATGAGGGTTTGGCCACTCTCGGGAAGCGAAGAGAAAATCCAACCGGAGGCTAAGGAGTAGTTAGACGCAAAAGAATCCTGGACCAAGGTAAGAGAGGAAATAGAACGAGAGGCTACGAGCGTGAGAGAGTGAGAGTGTGTGAGCGCGAAAGAGAAAGAGAGGATGCGAGTGCGAGAGAGAAAGGGGAAGTGAGCGTGAGAGCGAAAGAGAGCAGTAGTGAAAGAGTAGGAGTGAAGGAGAGTGGAAAAGAGAGAGAGAGCGATAGCGAAAGAGAACGGAAGAGCGAGAGAAAGAAAGAATGAAAGAGGGATAGACAGAGAGGGAAAGCGAGCGTCAGAGAGAGAAAGAGTAATCGGCGCGGAAGTAGCACGGGTCAGCTGACACCGAACACACCGCGAAAGAAAGATAGAAAATCCAAGCAGGTACAACAGGGAGGAACGAGAGAAGAGGAATCAAGCGAGGGCTGACAGAAGTAGAGAAAAATCGGTCAAGACGCTAAGGATAGCGAAATAACAGATGAAGCAAAAGTAATAAGATTCGCTTGACGGGGCACTGCAAGCAGACGAAAGTCAGGAGACTAACAAAGCGAGTTGCAACGCAAGTTGCAGGGGGGCGTGGTCTCCTATTATACCTGCCGGTCCTAGACGACTAGACCGTCAGGCGGACCGCTGTAGAGACTCAACACCGCCTCCATCTTGCCCAGAGTTTCCACGGCCGCGGTGTGACAACTATTGCCTATCTCTAGTGGAACACTCTTCCCCTCAGGATCCCCTCTAGTGTATTACACTATTGCCTATCTCTAGTGGAACACTCTTCTCCTCAGGATCCCCTCTAGTGTATTACACTATTGCCTATCTCTAGTGGAACACTCTTCTCCTCAGGATCCCCTCTAGTGTATTACACTATTGCCTATCTCTAGTGGAACACTCTTCCCCTCAGGATCCCCTCTAGTGTATTACACTATTGCCTATCTCTAGTGGAACACTCTTCTCCTCAGGATCCCCTCTAGTGTATTACACTATTGCCTATCTTTAGTGGAACACTCTTCTCCTCAGGATCCCCTCTAGTGTATTACACTATTGCCTATCTCTAGTGGAACACTCTTCTCCTCAGGATCCCCTCTAGTGTATTACACTATTGCCTATCTCTAGTGGAACACTCTTCTCCTCAGGATCCCCTCTAGTGTATTACACTATTGCCTATCTTCAGTGGAACACTCTTCTCCTTAGGATCCCCTCTAGTGCATTACACTATTGCCTATCTCTAGTGGAACACTGTTCTCCTCAGGATCCCCTCTAGTGTATTACACTATTGCCTATCTCTAGTGGAACACTGTTCCCCTCAGGATCCCCTCTAGTGTATTACACTATTGCCTATCTCTAGTGGAACACTCTTCTCCTCAGGATCCCCTCTAGTGTATTACACTATTGCCTATCTTCAGTGGAACACTCTTCTCCTCAGGATCCCCTCTAGTGTATTACACTATTGCCTATCTATAGTGGAACACTCTTCTCCTCAGGATCCCCTCTAGTGTATTACACTATTGCCTATCTCTAGTGGAACACTTTTCTCCTCAGGACCCCCTATAGTGTATTACACTATTGCCTATCTCTAGTGGAACACTGTTCTCCTCAGGATCCCCTCAGGGAACACTCTTCTCCTCAGGATCCCCTCTAGTGTATTACACTATTGCCTGTCTCTAGTGGAACACACTTCCCCTCAGCACCCCCTCTAGTGTATTACACTATTGCCTCTCTCTAGTGGAACACTCTTCTCCTCAGGATCCCCTCTAGTGTATTACACTATTGCCTGTCTCTAGTGGAACACACTTCCCCTCAGCACCCCCTCTAGTGTATTGCACTATTGCCTGTCTCTAGTGGAACACTCTTCTCCTCAGGACCCCCTCTAGTGTATTACACTATTGCCTGTCTCTAGTGGAACACTCTTCTCCTCAGGACCCCCTCTAGTGTATTACACTATTGCCTCTCTCTAGTGGAACTCTCTTCTCCTCAGGACCCCCTCTAGTGTATTACACTATTGCCTCAGGATCCCCTCTAGTGTATTACACTATTGCCTATCTCTAGTGGAACACTTTTCTCCTCAGGACCCCCTCTAGTGTATTACACTATTGCACTATTGCCTATCTCTAGTGGAACACTGTTCTCCTTAGGATCCCCTCTAGTGTATTACACTATTGCCTATCTCTAGTGGAACACTCTTCCCCTCAGGATCCCCTCTAGTGTATTACACTATTGCCTATCTCTAGTGTAACACTCTTCTCCTCAGGACCCCCTCTAGTGTATTACACTATTGCCTATCTCTAGTGGAACACTCTTCTCCTCAGGACCCCCTCTAGTGTATTACACTATTGCCTGTCTCTAGTGGAACACTGTTCTCCTCAGGACCCCCTCTAGTGTATTACACTATTGCCTATCTCTAGTGGAACACTCTTATCCTCAGGACCCCCTCTAGTGTATTACACTATTGCCTATCTCTAGTGGAACACTCTTCTCCTCATGATCCCCTCTAGTGTATTACACTATTGCCTATCTCTAGTGGAACACTCTTCTCCTCAGGACCCCCTCTAGTGTATTACACTATTGCCTGTCTGTGTTGGGGCATTTAGGATTAGTAGATAGTTCCCTGGCCTGGGATTGGCATATGGAGGTGCAGTTACATAAGGGGGGGTGCATGCCCACTGTCAAACACTACTGTATAAGAGACTGGTCTGGTGTGAAGGCCTGGACAAGATGTCAGCTGTTCCATTGAATTATCTGGACATGTCTTTTAGAAAAGTGACATTTTATGAATAGAGTAGAAAGGGCAAATGGAATAGAAGCATTCACTGATCTGTGAGACAATACAACCCTTCAAATTTGGAAATGAAATGGCGCCTTTCTGTTAGAAATGGAACTATTGTGGGTGTAATGATATCATAGCCGTGCTCTCTGAAGTCCAAGGAGGAATAGTATGTTAACATGTTTACCAAATTAAAGTAATCCTGGAAAGCTGACATGCTGAATTTAAGCCTTGCCCACCTGTGTTCACAGATTGCGTGAAATGCTGATTAAAAGAATATTGAGCCTCATCCAATGTGTCGCTGTGTTATTTTCTATTGTATTTCCATTTTCTTCCAGGTCTTGCAAGGCAGCCGGTGTTGGCCAATGTTTTAGGACATGGGAGTCCATCTTAAAGGGCATCTAACTGTGAACAATTATAATACAAACAAATAAATGTATGATGTGTCTCCTCCATAGGAATTAATCTTTCAAAAATAATATAATATTACAATGGTTAAACAAAATGTCTATCATGCGAAGAAATGGTATACACATGTCTGAAACATGCCATACAACATGGCCATACAACATGGACTAAATTGGTAAACTAGAAAGATTACCAGACAGACAAAAATAATATATAAATATAGGTCCTGGGTTTTATCTAGTGTTCAGAAAACCAATTCAATGTGTACACAGAGCAGAATGATATGGGATATATACATATGCAACCATGCCAAGTTTTTCTGCAGCACAAACAGACTAGGAACCTTGTACTTACCCATTTTCACTAATATTCAAAGAGAAAAAGAAGAAACTGTGCTGCTAAGGAGCTAAATGGCTAAATCATTAGTTCCCACTTCTTTTAAATCTGAAGTAGATCTGTAGAAAGTAAAGGTTTAAAACTCACCAAGGAAATCAGACTCCTGCCTCACAAAGAAACACCATTTTTAAAAGAAGACAACCACACAAGGAAACCCAGAACCCCTAATGTAATGGCTTGGCAGGCAAAGAATGATGGTCTGGAGACTTGCCCAGAGCAATGCAAGAGGTTAGGATTTATTCCAAACCTTCCAGCCATCACCTCTTTTGTTTTACTGTTCAAATCTAACCTGCCTTTCTTCCCTAATCTCTGCAAGTACATGAGTGATATGATATGATCGTTTATTTACACAATATTATTTATACACAATGGGCCTCATTGCGAGGAGGGCGGTAAGGGGTTAACGGTGCCGGTAAAGGTGCCGGAGCCGTTAACCCCTTACCGCCCCATTACGAGGTCTGCTCGCGGACCAGGTAAGGACGCCTGGTTTTACCAGGCGTCCTTAGCTGGTCTCGCGAGCAGCCCAGCATGCTAACAATGGGCCTGTCATTAACGGGCCCGTTGTTAGCATCCTCCCCATTCCCATTGAGCCCGATGGGGGCTGAAACATAGCTCTCAACCATTTGTGTCACAAAGGCGGGTGAGAACACCCGATTTTATTCTTGGCGGGTGAGAGGCCCATTGAAATGAATGGGCGTGCAGGAGGCTTGGCGGGTGAGTCAGCTGTTTAGAAGGCGGGTGACACCCGCCAAAAGCGTGTGAGTTGAGAGCTATGGCTGAAATGTCAATGGGGATGTACCGGGTCCAGGTTCCCTGAATGTGGAAATACCGGGCCCTCCAGGGTTGGAATGGCCTGGTACTTCCCCATTCAGGGAACCCAGACCCGGTACCTGGAATGGAGGTAGCCATGCCGCAAAAAGTGCCATGGTTACCTCCTTCCTCGTAATAAGGCCCAATTTGTTTCAAAGCACTTCAATGCAATGGAGGGAACAAAGGAAAATACAATGACTTTCTTACATGCCATGAACAGTAAGGAAGTGTAATTAACTATTGTACTCGGCCTGACGACATTTCAGATAGTGCAAGAGCTAAGACATAGATAAGGAAGGGAGGGGGAGAGTGGAAAGGAAATGGAAACGGGCAGGTGACTACCGTACTAGGCCTAACAATGTTTCTGGTAGATCCGGAGAAAAACGAGAGGTGAGGGAGAGGGGTGCAGAAAGGGAGGGGAGGAACAAAACAAGCGACTATCGTGCTAGGCCAGATGACATTTCAAATAGTGCTGGAGGTGGGGGGGGGCAAGTAAGGGGAGGGTGGAGGAGACAGGAAAAGGGAGAAGGGGAGAGGAGGAGAGAACAGAGAGTAAGCAGTCAAAAATAGTGGAGAAGCAAGAGGGGAGAGCGAATACAATTGCAGAAGTCTGTAGTAACACATAATGTTGCAATCCAGGATACAAGATGAAGATGGGAACAGCATGATTCAGGGCCACCATGAGTACAAGATGCAAAGGAATTCCAGCATGAGAGTTGAGAAAAGCTGACGCGCCGTGAATCAATGAAGTCCATAAAAGTCAAATCCAGCATTGGCCAGAAGACGGTGATGGTGAAACCAGAATGTATCAGGACAGACTCCTGCAGAAGTAGACTGGAAGGGGGAGGGGGAGCAGGGTAGAAGAATAAAGCCAGCAGGTATCACCTGTGTGCGAGAAAGGTGGTTGGACACAAGGGAACATCGCAGGAGAACCAGAGGAGGCAGGGATGGCCTGTGGGGACAGAAGGAGTAAACACAAGTTGGTGCATTCTTACCTGCTGTCTGAGCTGGAGGTCGGGCCCTGGGCCCTCCTAGTCCCTCCTGGTCCAAACAGGGACAGTGGTGCATGAATTACTGAATTTAGATCTAGGGTGGTACCACATAGAGTGTATATGTGTTGGCAGAGTATAAAGTGTCATTATTTATATGTATATATTTTCCTGACCTTATTTTATATAGAGAAGCTGTGTTATCAACTAACATAGTGTGTGGTCATTCCTTTGTGGGGGCTTAGGGAAACAATGTTTCTAAAAACCAGCCTGCATCACCTCCTGAGAGCTTTAGCGTTGGTTGCTCGTCCATTAGTTACCACTTAGAGAACCTTGGCTGGGGTGTTCTGTGCCTCTGTCCCAACTATATAGAGGCAGAAGTACAAATACCCCCTCCAATCTTTACACTAGTGGCAGCGGTGGGATCATTGATTTTAAGACTGTGTTTAGCCCAGCTACCATATACATCCACACTTTTATTCATTTTGATTTTTAGTAGGGTATACTGATAATTACACTACAAACAATGGAAACTGTTGCAAATGGTAAATTGACTCGGATGAGCTTAGAAGCTGTCCAGAGTGCTTGTGAATTGAGAGAATAGATTTTGTGGATAAGTCTTTGGCAGAGTTTATAGCTGCACTTGTGGATTTCCAGGCAGATTCGGATACTCCTGATGAAAATGGGGGAGGCTCTGATGGGGTCCTTACCCCTGGTGAAGTCACAGATGTTGCCAGTGGGATTGCCATCTCTCCTGTTACTTCTGTTCCAAAACCCAGCATTGTTTCACAGGGGAGTGCCCTGGAACTTGTGTTATTGAGGATAAAATTAGCCTTTTAATACAAAAGGTTAGAGACTGAAGCTGAGTTGAAGAAAGAGGAGTTGGCACAGCAAGTGATACTCAAAGAAAGAGACCTTGAACTCAAAGACAGAAACACTGAATGTCAGAGAATCCAATTGGAGAAAGCCAAGGTGGAGACTTCAGCTAGACCAGTTGCGTGCCAGGTCTTCTACCACTAAGTTCTTGAAAGATTTAGTTGGTGAGTATGTGGCAGGTTCCTATATCCTCCAGTGTTTGGAAGCATTTGAATTAGCTTGTGAGTTCAATAATGTTGACCAACGTGATTGGACTAAGTGTGTATTAAGCAGAGTACCTCCGACTGGTTATAACTGCATTCTGAAGTTGAGTGTGGGTGAAAGGGGTCATTATGAGTGTATGAAAGCAGCTTTGATTGCCAAGTTTGTCAAGATTCCATCCCAGTACCTTAAGAGGTTCAGGGAATATAAGAAGAGATAGAATATGTCATGGGTTGACTGGGTGAGTGCTGCACACATGAATATTTTGGGATGGATTGGTGGTTACAGGGAAGCCTTTTGTTGAATTCTCTCATCTATTTTTTGAAAATTGTTGTGAAGCTTGTTCACCAGAGTTGTGTCAGTACATTGCTGACCAATATATTTGGACCCCTTAGAGTTGGCCAAGTTGGCTGTCAAGTGGGTCTCCCACACGGTGTCCCCTTAGGATCCCATTGGGAAGTACAAGGACAAAGAAAAAGGCACCTCCCAGAAGACAGAGGAGTCCAGGAAGCAGCCACATTTTAATAAACCTAAACATTCTCCCTCTAAGGTCAAAGATTCTAGTGGGAAAATGTCCCATGGGTGGGAGTAAGAGTAGTGGTTCTCTTGCTGCAAAGTAGACTCCCAGTGGATCTTGTTCAGTTCCTCGCATTCCTGGCTCCTGTTGGGAGGGTGGTGCCTTGGACCACAGAAAGGGTGACCTCAAGTGTAAAGGTAAGGCACTTGGTGTCCAGGCTGTCAGCCTGACCAACCCTTACTCTATGCCGGAGGTGGAAGTCACTGCCCTCCCCTCCTCTCCGGGGATCACCTTTGGTGCGCCTGTAGAGATTTTGTTAGTTTCCTTGGGGCCTGGGACCAGTACTCAGAAGTACTGGCTACTATACCACAGAATACCCACAGATTTTTGCAACATATCCTCATAAATGGCCAACATTCCAACTGGTTTCAGAGACACTGGGGCAAGCATGACAGTGGTGGACAGGACCCTGCTCAGGCCAGAGGACTATGGAGGTGCACCTCTGAAAACCACCAGATTAGCTGGTGGGCCGCTCAAACTATCTCTTGTACCCCAAGTCACCATTAAAATTGATGGCAAGACAGCAAAGCTTCCTGTCTTAGTTCAGGAAAATGTGCCTGCCAACATTGTGTTGGGAAATTATTTAGTAGAAATGGGGTTCTTTCTGATGGGTTACCCCTGTCTAATGCTGCAGGCACTAGGTCACAGGTCAACCATGGCCAGTTACCCAAGCCAAAGTGGAAACCCAAGGTGAATAGGAAGAATAAGAAGACCACCTCTGTGAAGGTGGCCCCTTCTCTTCCAGCTGTTTCAGCAGCACCGAATGTGGTCCTAGCTCCTGAGAGACTAGGCCCAGTGGTGACCCTATACTCAACCACTGAGGGAAACGAGCTAGAAGACCCTCCTCAAGGAGAGGTACTAAACCCAGAGGATCACCCAGACCTCCAGTGCTTGTTTGCTGAAGGTGTGCCACCTAGGGTGGATTATTGTACGGGTCAGAGAGAGTGCCACTCTCTTGAGGGTCTAAGGCGACAGGCCCAGGCACAAGGTGACATGCCTAGGTCTTTTAAGATTTATTGGGAGGGTGAGCTCCCTTATAGAGAGCCCGTTGAGCCTGAACCTGGTGCGGTCAAGAGGTTGGTTGTACCCAAGGTTTGCAGGCCCTTCCTGTTGCAGTTGGCACATGAGGTGCCCTTAGCTGGTCATCTTGTCACTTAGAAGACCAAGCAAAGGCTCTCAGCCCACTTTTATTGGCCCCGGATGGGAGTAGAAGGGGAGGCCCACTGCAAGACCTGTCCCACTTGTCAGTTGTCTGGCAAGACTGGAGGCATTGTCATTGCCCCACTGCAGCCATTACCAGTGGATGGCACACCATTTGAGAGGGTGGGCATCAACATTCTTGGTTCCCTTGACCCTCTTACATCAGGTGGACACAGGTTTATCCTTGTCTTGGTTGATCATGCCACCTGGTAATTAGAGGCAATACCCCTTTGGACCATAACTGCCAAGTTGGTTGCCAGGGCTCTCCTGGGCATTTTCAGCAGAGTTGGTTTTCCTAAAGAGGTGATTTCTGACCGAGGAACCAACTTCATGTCTAGTTGTCTCTTCTGCTTACAGCCCACCTCGTGTTCGCTCCAGTGTCTCCACCCCCCCTTCCGGTCCTCTCGCATTCCACATCCACCGCCCTCACTCTCCTCTTCCCCCTCCTCAACATCACCCATGGCTCTTTCTGTTTCTCCTATTTTCGCCAACTGTTTCACCATTGACTATCCTACCCTTCTCACTAAGTCTTGTAGGAAGAAATCAAAAAGGATATCCTGATCTCCAACCCTGGTCTACATGTCGCTGACCCCTACACCAGCGCTTCTTCCAGACAGACCCTCAACGACATCCTCTTTGTCGTTCCTTCGCCTTGCCTATGGACTCTTCATATGGTCTCTGTGCTCTCTCCTTTCTCCTCTTCTCCCATTAATGGTGGCAACCGTTGGCAGGACCTCGTGGTTTACTTTCACTCCTCTAAGGTCATCATTAATGTTTACCTTAATGACACCATCTTGGTCCAAGTCCCTCAGGCCAACCTCCTCCTCTTTGACAGACTGTCAAACCCCCAATACCATGTGCAATCGTAAAGTTCCGGCACTGACCTGAATCAGAGTTCGGGCAAGACAATGGTAAGAATTTCCACAGTGACTCTGCCTCCCCTTCTCCGAGATGTCCGAATCAGGGTGGACAGAATCTCCAGGGGAACCCTCTAGGGGGGTGAAACCCTGCTGGTCAGATGTCTTCTGCTCTTGGGTGCTGAGACTGTGTAGTAACCGGCAGGTGAAGAATCGCCTTCCTGGGTATTGTGTGGGACTCTCTGTACCTCGTGCAGCAATGTAAATGCACAGATGAGTAAAGGCTAACGCACCAGAAGGCTGATGTGATGTTAAGGGAAAGTAATTATCCAGAGCTCTGACTTGGAATTACTTATCAGCTGAGCCGGGCTTGGAACATAAGGTGGGTAGGATGGTAATGAGGGAGAGAGAGGAAAGAAACAAGACCTACCGGTGTCGGTGAGGTGAGGGATCAGGAGTTGGATATCCCATGGAGAGCGGAACAGCTACGACTTGTAAAATTCAGAAAGTTAGTGTGGGCTAACAAGCAGTGTTTGCAGAAAATGGAAGGGGAGAGAGGATGTACCAGGAAGAGGGTTGCCTCTGAGCCGTCAGCGGGAATCAGCAAAGAACAGGCAGGGGATGAAAACATGAGAGAGAGAATCTCGAGCTCTGTGTGAGGGAATAGAGGATTAGTATGTCGCAAGATCGTAGCCAGAAACAATGTCTAGAGAGAGAGATTGTTAGGATACTTACCATGGGCAGACGCTTCCGACCCTGGTGGTTGTACCCCAGATTCCGGCTGGCAGGTGGAGTGGTTCCCCGACGGTCATCCGTGCTCGTTACCAAGAGGCGCGGACGCACGCCGGGGAAACCAGACATTGGCAGCGTAGGGTTGCGTGCCAAGCCTCATTCTGCTATCGAGGGATGTCGGCGCATGCGCAGTACGGCATGCGCTTCAAGCCTCGGTTTCATGCCGAGTGCTTCTTATTGCGCTCAAGTACAGGAGCGAATCACGTCTTAACGTGGTTCGTTCCCGACTCGCTGCTGCGCTCTCCTTGCTATTTGTTCCTGTTCCTGCTTATTTTGTCCTAGGTGCAGGTTCCCTGCTGCCTTGTGGCCTGCCTGGCTTCCAGTCCCTGTGCCTTACCTGTTTCCCATTCTCCTTTGGGATTCCCTCTGCCCACAGGGGCCTACCCCTTTTGCCCCCTGGTTTCCCTTGGGGTCCTGCTTCCTTGGGTTCCCTGTTCTTCCTGGTTTTCTGGTTTCCCCTTGGGTCTTGCTTTCCCTTGGGTACCAGCCATCTCCTTTTGGGTTCCTGTTTTCCCTTGAGTACCAGCCTTCCCAGCGGCTCCTGCCTTCCTTGGATCCCTGTCCCCCTTGTTTTGTTTTCTCCCGTGATTCTCTGCCTGTGTCTCTGGGCCGGGGTACCAGCTCCTGCTTGCTGCTGTTGTCTCATCTGTGCACCTGGATTCTTCTGGCCATCCCTCTCTGCGACATCTTAAGGACTGTGTACTACTGGCAAGTTTCATCGTTATACAAGGAGTATCCTTTCTTCAGTCTTCAGACCTGGACATTCCAGAATCATCAACCTTCCCTGTCAGTGCTTGCACTGTCTTGGCGTCACGTTAATCCGCAGGGAAGTGTTTCCGTGGCGTCAGGAGTGGATCCCCATCCATACCTGTTCTATCAGGACTGGGTGGAGGCTGCTTCCTTACGTCATCTTTTCTTCATTCGACTTCCTGCAGCAACAGTCTGGCTTCTCCAGTTCGGCCGTCTTCTGGAAATACAGGTACGCAACATTCACGCAACGTCCATTTTAACAGATTAAGACGCCCACCAACCGGTTCAGATACAGAGATGGAGGATGTGCAAGAATTAAAGAACGAGATCAGGGCATTGCGCACCGAGATGACGGCATTGCATCAAGAAAATCTCACCTTACGTCAGATGGTGGCACAAGGAGCCGGGTCAAGTACTGCAGCTGAGACCGCAATGGCTCAGACCAGTCCGGTGAAATTCGATGGTGATCCTCGGAGAGTAGCTGAGTTTTGTAATCACTGCAGGATCCATTTCTTGTGTTGCCCTATGCACTTCAACCAGGACAAAGCCAAGTTCGGATACATTTTGGGAAATTTGACTGGCAATGCATTGGCTTGGGCTACACCTTTCGTGGTGGCTAAGAGTCCGATCCTGGAGGATTTTGCTGCTTTTGAGAAGGCCTTCCTAGAGGTATTTCAGTCACTGAATCTCGCTGCGATGACCCAGAATCAGCTCATGGATTTGAGACCGGGATCAAGCAACATCATCACATATATCAGTCATTTCCGTCAATTGCCCACAGATTCCCAATGGCCAGAAGTCATGGGTGACCCTTTTCCGATGAGGGCTGAGGGAGGAATACAAGGACGAATTACTTCATATCCCTGAACCCGAGTCTCTGCAATCTCTACAAGAACAAGTGTTGCGAATCAACCATAGACTGGCGGAGAGACGGAGTGAGAAACGTCGACAGGAAAGATTGATTCTGAGGTTTTTACCCGCACCAGTCAGAACGTCAGGTCCTTCTGAGACAGCTTACGAACCCATGCAATTGGGAGCAATCAGGGGCCCTTTATCTGATGCTGAGAAGAAACGAAGAAGGGATCTCCAGCAGTGTCTGTATTGTGGGGCGTCGGGCCATTACCTTAGTACTTGCCCTCTGCGGCCCCTTCGAAAGTCGGAAAACTAAATGGCCTGTCTTGTGTTGGGAAGGCAACGATGGGCCTTTCGTCTTCCTCAGTCCTTCCAAATTCTACATCAGTCCAGCAACCAATGCAACCTGCGGTTCTTAGGGCCTTGAGTATCAAGGTATCGTGGCCAGGAAAAGAAGCCATTGAGGTTTTGGGGCTGTTGGATTGCGGCGCTTCTGGCAATTACATTGATGTTGGCTTTGCCTTAAGGAATGGGATCCCTTTGCTGGAAAAGAATTGTGCATCTATGGTGGAGGTAATAGATGGAACACCCTTGTCTTCTGGCCCTGTCCATCAACATACTGGGGCGTTAAAGTTACAGATTGAGGGACATCAGGAACAGATATCTTTGGATGTCATCAAGACACCTTTGTACCCTATCATCTTGGGATTACCATGGTTATTGTACCATAATCCGAATATCGATTGGGTCACTCGGACCTTAATGTTTTGTTCCGATCGTTGTTTACCGGAGTGTTGTGCTACTGAGGTCTCTTTAATGACTCTGTCTGTCTCCAACCAAACGGAGGGAAGTGTTACATCTTGTCTTTACGCAGTAACTACAGTACCACATGAGTTTTCGGCATTCCGAGGGTTTTTTTCTGAACCATAGGACATTCCGTTGCCACCTCACAGAACATTTGATTGTTCCATCGATTTGCTTCCTGATTCGGTGATACCACATGGCAAGGTGTATTCTCTAACTACCCAGGAGAAGGAGGCTTTACAGGAGTATCTTGAGGATTCTCTCCGGAAAGCATATATTACTCCCTCCAACTCGCCTGCGGGATTCCCTTTATTTTTCGTCAAGAAGAAGGAGGGTACCCTACGTCCATGTGTTGACTACAGGCAATTGAATGATATAACCAGGAAAGATAGATATCCACTACCTCTAATACGGACTATTATGGAGTCCTTACATAACGCCCGAATATTTACCAAGTTCGACCTGCGAGGTGCTTATCATTTGGCGTGCATAAAGCCTGGAGATTAATGGAAAACGGCATTCAAGACACCTACAGGACACTACGAATATCGAGTTATGCCTTTTGGCTTGTGCAACGCCCCTTCCGTCTTCCAACGGTTCATGGATCATATTTTTGCTGATCTCATTGGGATATCCGTCTGGGCTTATCTGGATGATATCCTAGTGTTCTCCAAGGATCTAAGAGAACATATCGTCCATGTAAAGGAGGTTCTCAGATGTTTGCAGCAGAATAATTTATGCGCCAAAGCAGAGCAATCTCATTTTCACCAAGAACACATTGAATTTCTGGGTTATGTAATCAGCGCCTCAGGTGTACATATGGATCCTGCTAAGATTCGTGCTAGTTTAGAATGGAAACCCCCCAGAAATCTGCGGTCTCTCCAACGCGTCCTTGGTTTCATCAACTTCTATTGTCGCTTTATTCCATCTTTTTCCCGGTTAACCGCCCCTTTGTCCTGTTTAACTAGTGTCAAGAAACCTTTTGTTTGGGGACCAGAAACTGTAGCCTCCTTTGAACAACTAAAGAAGGCTTTTAGTACTTCACCTATACTTCACCACCCACAGGACGACAAACCATACATTGTGGAAGCAGACGCTTCTGATTTCGCAGTCGGGGTGGTTTTGTTGCAGTATGATCCAAAGTTGGAGATGGACTTTCCCGTGGCTTATTATTCCAGGAAACTCTCCGCTAGTGAATGGAACTATCCAATTATTGAGAAGGCGCTTTTAGGCTTTCAAGACAGCCTTTGAAGAGTGGCGACACCATCTCTTAGGGGGCCGATTTCCTGTGGAGGTACGCACGGATCATCGTAACCTACAATATGCGTTCTCTACAGTGCAGAACTGCTCGACAGGCTCGGTGGGCCTTTTTCTTTTCACACTTCGACTTCAACATCACCTACATTCCCAGTTCCAGAAATGTGAAAGCAGATGCTTTATCTCGCTCCCTGGAGGATGACATTAAGCAGGAGGGGCGGGACCAGCCTCTGTTGGCCCCGAAGCATTTTCTTCTGGCTCTCATACCTTATCTACAGAGAAAGGCACAGGAAACCGTAGCTGATCCTAGAAGACCTGTATTGATCAAGCATCCTCTGATGAGAGAGAAGGATGGATTGCTATTTTATCGAAGCAGGTTGTACCTACCTACTGAGGATCTCCGCAAGATCATTTTACAAGGTTTCCATGATTCCAAGATTGGTGGTCACCGTGGTATTCAATCTACCCAAGAACTTATTGCACGTCAATCCTGGTGGCCGGGATGGGCCTCACAAGTCAAGCATTACGTGGAGTGCTGTCCTATTTGTGCTCAAGTCAAGAATCCACGTAAGAAACCCATTGGCTTGTTGACTTTGTAGTTGACCTTCCACCCTCTGATGGTTACACCTGTATTATGGTGGTAATAGACTGTTTCACCAAGATGGCTCATTTTGTTCCCTTTGAGAGAATACCCACAGCTATCCAGATGGCACAATCCTTCCTATGTAACGTCTTTCGTCTGCATGGCCTACCAGAGAAGATAATATCAGATCGAGGTTCTCAGTTTGTTTCATCTTTCTGGAGTCAGCTATGTCAACATTTAGGTATCCATCGGGCCCTCAGCTCTGGTTATCACCCACAAACCAAAGGTCAGAACGAAAGGACGAATCAAACCATGGAACAATATTTACGCTGCTTCACTAATGCTTCTCAATCTGACTGGGTGTCACATCTTACCTTGGCTGAAGTAGCATACAATAACTCTGTTCACTCTGCAACTGGACTGAGTTCCTTTTTCTGCTCTTCTGGTCTTCATCCCAAGTTGTTACCGCTTCCGCCAGTGAATCCCAGCATTATTCCTTCATCTGATCATTTGGTTTCTACGATTCAAGTACTCCATCAGCAGGCTGCTGGTGCCATAGTTCAGACATGGGAGAGTATGAAAAAGACTGCCGATAAATTTCGGAGTCTTGAACCCCCTTTTCAGGTGGGGAATTTGGTGTGGTTATCTTCCAAGCATCTGCCAGCCCGGAACCTTCAGCTAAAGCTAGCCCCCAGGTTTTTAGGGCCTTTCCGCATCACCAAACGGGTGTCCCCGGTGGCTTTTAAGCTTGCTTTACCCGCGTCTTGGCGGATTCATCCTGTATTCCACGTTTCCCTGCTGAAACCCCATCTGCATGACCCCTATGGTCGTTCCTGCTCCTGACCCGCTGCCATTGATATAGACGGGGTCCCTGAGTTTGAGGTCCAAGAGATTTGTCACTCCCATTACCATCGGGGACGATTACAGTTCCTGGTTGATTGGAAGGGTTATACCGCCTGTGGTCGTACTTGGGAACCAGTGGGTAAAGTGCATGCTCCTTGCTTGGTGCGGGAATTCTATTCTCGTCATCCTTGGAAACCGGGTGCCCCAGGTCTTTCTGTGGGGGGTCATGGTGTTAGGATACTTACCATGGGCAGACGCTTCCGACCCTGGCGGTTGTACCCCAGATTCCGGCTGGCAGGTGGAGTGGTTCCCCGATGGTCATCCGTGCTCGTTACCAAGAGACGCGGACGCACGCCGGGGAAACCAGACATTGGCAGTGTAGGCTTGCGTGTCAAGCCTCGGTTTCATGCCGAGAGCTTCTTATTGCGCTCAAGTACCGGAGCGAATCGCGTCTTAACGCGGTTCGTTCCTGACTCGCCGATGCGCTCTCCTTGCTATTTGTTCCTGTTCCTGCTTATTTTGTCCTAGGTCCGGGTTCCCTGCTGCCTTGTGGCCTGCCTGGCTTCCAGTCCATGTGCCTTACCTGTGTCCTGTTCTCCTTTGGGATTCCCTCTGCCCAGAGGGGCCTACCCCTTTTGCCCCCTGGTTTCCCTTGGGGTCCTGCTTTCTTGGGTTCCCTGTTCTTCCTGGTTTTCTGGTTTCCCCTTGGGTCTTGCTTTCCCTTGGGTACCGGCCATCTCCTTTTGGGTTCCTGTTTTCCCTTGAGTACCAGCCTTCCCAGGGGCTCCTGCCTTCCTTGGATCCCTGTTCCCCCTTGTTTTGTTTTCTCCTGTGATTCTCTGCCTGTGTCTCTGGGCCGGGGTACCAGCTCCTTCTTGCTGCTGTTGTCTCATCTGTGCACCTGGATTCTTCTGGCCATCCCTCTCTGCGACATCTTAAGGACTGTGTACTACTGGCAAGTTTCATCGTTATACAAGGAGTATCCTTTCTTCAGTCTTCAGACCTGGACATTCCTGAATCATCAACCTTCCCTGTCAGTGCTTGCACTGTCTTGGTGTCACGTTAATCCACAGGGAAGTGTTTCCGTGGCATCAGGAGAGGATCCCCATCCATACCTTTTCTATCAGGACTGGGTGGAGGTTGCTTCCTTACGTCATCTTTTCTTCATTCGACTTCCTGCAGCAACAGTCTGCCATCTCCAGTTCAGCCATCTTCTGGAAATACAGGTACGCAACGTTCACACGACGTCCATCTTAACAGAGATCGAAGTTACGGGAGCACTGCAGAGAGTAGCAACGCGCCGGCCCACAGCCTGCGGCTTCAGCAGATATCTTCCTGTCTGTGCTCCAATGGGCAGGGACTGAACCAGGACAGAGGGAAAGACTGTGCTGTGACCAGAGCTCGGAAGCTCCAACTTGGGAGGAGGACGTGTCACAACCCCGACCTGTCTCCACTTGCTGCAGAGAGACCATCAACGGCACCGGAGCATGACACAGATGTTTCCCATGACTTATCCATTTCCTTTCCTCTCCTGCTGTGCTCTCTCCCTTCTTCGGCTTCCTTGCCTCCACCCTGTGCCACCTCTATGGCGCCCTCTTCCTCCTCCTCGGCTACCATGCCCTCTCCTGCTACCTGCTTCGCCCTCCCTCGGGCTCCTTCTTCACCACTGCAGGGAGTACATCTAATTTGTACCCCTACACAGAGGTCTTTCAAGGATGGCAACCTTCTCCACTTCGCCACTCTCAACAATGGCAACCTTCTCCACTTTGCCACTCTCAACTCTCGCTCTGCTGTCAAACCCTCCTCTGACATCTGCCATCTGGAAGAACTGGACCTTGATGTCATTGGTCTCACCGAGACATGGTTCACGGCCAGCTCTGTCACGAGCTTTGACAGTCTCCTTCCTGCTGGCTACAAGATCCTCTCCGCGCACAGATCCAACCGTCCCGTGGGGGTGTAGCCTTGATCTTTCCGGAGTGGATCCCTGCCTCTATCATTCCTATGCAGGACTACTCCTCCTTTGAATGCCTGGTCTGTAGGCTTTCTCTCTCTCCTGGCCACTCTCTCACAGTTGCTACTATCTACTAGCCACCTGGTCATATCACCTCCTTCCTCTCAGAGTGGGCGAACCTCTCTTCCTCCCTCCTGGCCTCAACCACTCAACTCCTCCTCCTCGGAGACTTCAACATCCATCTGGATGCCTCCTGTACTGACAGAGGACTCTATCGTGACCTCTGCAACAATCTCTCTCTCACTCTCGATTCTTCCCTTGGCCTGACTCACTCTGCACGGCACACTATTGATGTTCTGATCTCTTCAGACCTACCCCTCTCTAACCCTCTCACTACTCCTCTCTCCTGGAGTGACCACTTTTTTCCTCTCATCTCTCCCTTACTATCCCCAGGCCAATCCTACCCCCAAACTGCCACCCACCTTCTCAGTCATTCGACCTATGAAACGTGTGTCAGTTGAGGCTTTCGTCGCATCTTTATCTCCCCCTCCCGTGCTCTGGCTGACTCGTACCCTGACACAGCCCTTTCCAGACTCCACTCTGCTATCTCTGATACTCTTGATGTACTTGCCCCTGTCATGAGGATCCGCTTGAAGCCTAAAATAAAGTGCAACTCCTGGTACGACTCTGACATCGTCACCCTTAAACGCAAGTGCAGAGTGGCTGAGAGGAAATGGTTGGCATCTTGTACATCCTCTGACAAACTGGCCTTCTGCCTGCTCCAAAGGCAATACCGACTCTCACCTTACCAAGAAGAGAGCTCACATCCAAGCCTACATTTTCCACGCCATGTAACTACTCGGCCGAACTCTTTAAAACTTGAAATATGCAAGGACCTGGCCAATCCTTCTTCAGTCTCTACCTCCCCTCTCCCCTCCCAGGTCCTCAGTACAGCCCTGGCTTCTCACTTCATCTCTAAAATCCAGAACATCCTGTCCACCCTCTCTGCTTCTCCTGCTTCTCCCTCCACTCTTTCCTCTTCCTCTGGTCCCGTTGCGGCCACCCCCCTCCCTTCTCTGCCTTTCCTCTCTTCTCCCCTGACGAGGTTTTAGACCAGTCCTATCTATGAAAACCTCATCTAAGCAGGTTCTTCCCTGTTCTTCCAAAACCATCAAGGATCACATTGACACCGTTGCCGCAGCCTTAGCTGACTTCTGCAACCACTCCTTCACCACAGGAACTCCCCCCTCTTAAGCACTCTCTTGTGCACCCTCTCCTCAAGAAACCCTCAGCCGACCCCTCCCTTCCTTCTAATTATCGCCCAAGCTCTATATCTCCTTTCCTGGGCAAACTCCTGGAAAAGCTAGCCATCTCCCAGCTTAATCTTCACACTGAATCTGTTGGTTGTCTCCATGACCATCAGTCTGGCTTCAGAGCAGCCAGAAGCATGGAAACCGCTCTCCTGAACATCCGTGAAGACCTGCTTCCAACCAGGAATCCAATTCCCCCTGTGTCCTCATCTTACCTGATCTCTCTTCTGCCTTTGACACGGTCAACCATGCCATCCTGCTCAACCGGCTCCATGATAATCTGGGTATCACTGATCAGGTTCTGGCGTGGCTGACTTCTTTCCTCTCTGACCAACCCTCCCAGGTCCAAATTCGGTCCGCCCTCTCCTTTATCTCTCTCTCCACCTGTGGTGATCCACAGGGGTCTAACCTTTGTCCTTGGATTGTTCAACCAATACCTGGCACATCTCGCCCTCCACATTGCTGCTCACTGCTCCAACTTCCAGTGCTATGCGGATGACACCAAGCTCGCCTTCATGCTCCCCTATGCCACCTCTTCTCCTTCTCTCATCCCTGACTGTCTATCTGCAATCCAGGAGTGGTGCGCCACCAATGATCTCTGCCTGAATGCCAGCAAGACAGAGATCCTCCTCATCGGCACACCTGCACCCCCTCTTCCCGCCACTCTCTGTTCGGCCTCCCTTGTCCTTTTTCCTGCTCCCACTTGTGAGGCTAAGAACCTCAGGGTTATCTTTGACTCCACTTTCTCCCTTTCCCCTCATATTTCTGACGTCTCTAAGAAGACAAACTACCAAATGCACCTCCTCGGAATCTTCCTTTCCTCTCCTTCCCCCAGAAGCTCACTGTCTCCAGAGCTCTGGTTCTCCCTAGGCTTGACTACTGTAACAACCTCTATTTAAGTCTACTCTCCGGCCTCTGCAACTCATCCAGAACAGGACTACGAGACTTGTCCTTGACCTCAACCCCAGGGATCGTATCTTTCCAGCACTGTAATCTCTCCATTAGCTCCCTGTGGCTGCAAGGATCACATTTAAGACCCTTTGGATTGTCCACAAGACCTTTCTGTGGGCTGGGACCGCAATACCTCCAGCTTTCTCTACAGAAGTATCTTCCTTCTCAAGCTCTTCGCTCTTTGACCTCCGACTCCCTGAGGGTCGGTCGCTTTTCTAAACAACAAGTTGAGGGCAGATCTCTCTCTTCAGCCGGTGCCTTCTTCTGGAACGGCCTCCCTGCCTCTCTGAAACTAGAGCAGAACCATCTCCGGTTCCAGTAGCAGCTCAAGACTTTCCTCTTTGCTTCTGCCTTCTTTCTTCCTCATCCCTGCTGATCTCCTGTCTGATAATGCACTGGTTACCTGGCTACCCTCTCAATCACTGACCCAGGTCCCTGCCCCCCCAGTTGCACTGCGTTCTGGAAACCCTGCACTTGGGGATGTATCTGCATCCCTACAGCCCCCCCCCACTTGCACTTATCCAACTGTCAAGTGGTCTGAAGCAATGCAGCACTTTTAAAACAGCGTTTGCAATATTGCATAATGGCAGTTCTGAAGCAATATTATCAGTATTAAGTTTGTTATGCTTTATCATGCTTTGAAACATGTATGCGACAGTAATATTAGAAATATGAGAAAAGTGCTGTCAAGAAAGCGTATATGTATGTTCAGCTTCGCACAGCTTGGCTTTTGCTATTAAGCAGTTCCAAATATGGAAATCCGATTCCGGACACAAAATGTCGGATTCATGATAACTAATATGGGCAGGTATTCCGGCGTTTAGACTGGCTACTTAAAATGGCGTCTTAAGCATCCGGATAGCCATATATGGGTAGACCCATATATGGACAACCGACATTTCCTATACTTGTCTGTACAAAGGTTACTGACGGGCACTGCCGTACAAAGGTAACTCTAGTGCGTCTTGAATTAACACGAGGAATGAGAAGGGGTTATTCGAGAGCATTTCAGTGAAGCTGGTTGGATAGCGGCCAGGACACAAAGGGCCTCATTACGACCCTGGCGGAGTGGGTTTACGCCAGCGTTATTCGCGGCGGACCCGTCCGCCCTACTACGAGTTCCCGTAGCGCCGTGGAGTGTTTTCCGCCTGGTTTTTCCGGGCGGAGAAATCCATGGCGCTACGGGACCTTGTTGTTAATTACGCCACCGTATTTTACGGTGGCGCAATTAACGCCTTCCCCACTCCCATTATACCCTATGGGGCAAAAATGGGAATGGGGAAGGGTAAAATGGGGAATGGGGATTTACCGCCCCGCCAAGGTCGGAATGGGGCGGTAAATCCGCCAACCCCCATGGCGCTATCGGCAGCTTTCCGCCGTGCTCCATGGTGCATATTGCACCACGATCTCCGCCAGGGTCGTAATGAGGCCCAAAGTGTTGGCTTGAACCCAGCCAGGACAAATTGGCTGCCGCCCCAGCAAATGAGTCATCTAGCGATCTCTGCGGGGACTATAAATAAACCGCAAGCGCGGAGACAGGAGGAGACGCAGAGCTGGAGGTGACAGGCAGCGAGCAGGTGCTTCCCCGCAGCGCAATGAACCGGGACAGAGTTCAAGCCAAAGCATAGCGCATAGCGCTTAGATGTGAGTAGTTATGTTGGAGATATTTTACCTTATGCAACGATGCTATGCACTGTGATTGAGGGAAAAGAAATAAGATAATACCAAACGAGGCTTGTTGGATTATGTGCTAGCATATCATTTAGAAAAGAAATAATGCAACAAGAGATATGCTGGTTCTATACGCAACTATAATCCTAATATTAACCATTTTTGCTTATTTCTGTAACATCGCTATTTTGATGATACTTAGCTTTATGTATAGGAAAATAAACTCTCTATAAAACTCAAACTCCTGAGTGGATCTATGCGTGAGAGATGTAATAATGTATTTTGAACCTAAGTGCTCACATTTAATAAATTCATGTCTAGCTAACTTATGCGGGCACTGGGATGAACAGCGGGCGCAGTTCCAAACAGAGATTTCCAATGAGCAGGCTATCCTAAAACTGTGATCTAGTTCTCAGCTCTCCCCAGGGGTAACCAGGGGAGGGTGGGGCTCTATAAACACGACCTTAGGAGTGTGAAAACGTGACACAACACTTGCTGTCTGCACTTAACTCCAGCACTGCCACCTTTTGGATGCACTCTTTTTCCTATGTCTTGATCCTATGTCGTGCACTTCTCCACCTCCCCTTCCCCTTTCCCCTTTGGCCTAGTAAGATCGTTGTCTTGTCCTCCCGTGTCCCCCCCCAACCCCATTTGCCTCATCATGCCTTGAAACATTTGTGTATAGGCACGCTATAAATAAAATATCATATGAAGCCATGTGGAAGGAATGAGGTGTTACTTACAAGTTCACCACCTCCCATCTTCAGACCAATGGTCTGGTTGAGAGATTTAACAAAACTCTCAAAGGCATGTTGGGCGCTTTGGAAGAGCAGCAAAGGAGAAGGTTTGGAGGCCACACCTCAGGTCCTGCCAAGCAGGTGATGGACTATGTGTTAGGCCTCAGAAGGAGGATGACACAGATGTTGGGCCAGGAATCAGCAAATCTTAAGGCCAGCCAAGAATTGAACAAGTACTGGCATGACCTTATATTGACTTTTCATTTTCAATGATAGATGGGAAAAGGGATGGGAGAGTGGGTGAGGAATAGAGAGGGTAAATTAAATGAGAAAATGATCAGGGGGGGTTCAATGTGGCAGCAGAGGAGACCAGAGTGGGATATAGGAGTATGAGATTGAGGGAGTTGCCTTGGGCATGGGTTCTAAGTTCATGTGGGTCATCTAGTGAATTGTCAACTACAGTGGCGTCAAGTTGAAGATGTTGGACTTTAGTCATATTTGAGAGGTTGAGGTCATCCATTACGATGGAAGGGACATCAGCAGCAATCGTTTCAAGTAAGAAGTCAAGATCAGACAAGAAGGGATTGAGGAATACTGGTGGGTACCCTCAATCCAGGATAGTACGAGGGATGGGAACGAGGAGATGGACAGAGATATGCTCAAAGGAGGAGGGAGTGAAATAAGAGAGGGGATGGTGTAGCGATAGTGTGTCCATGCTGATCATGAAACCTATGAAACCTATCCCACCACCTTTTCTGGAGGCACATGAAGGGCTGCCAGGGTGGTGGTGCTGTGGAGGGTGAAATCTAGGTTTTGGTGCGAGCCATCAATGAGAATTTGGAGTGGTGTGAAATCAAAGGATTTGCTAAAATAAAGGTTTATTTTCAGATGGAGTGGGCATCAAGAGGCAATGAGGTGGCAGATGTAGAGGAGGTACTCGCTAGAGTAGATGAAGAGAAGCAGGGATGGTAGACGAGGTTAGAGTTGGTGGGTGGGGAGAAAGGAGTGGCATGCAATGTGTTTGGGATGTGAGTGAAGAATGTGGATGGTTAGACTGGGGGAGAGGATCTCAGTGAATGGAGGGAAGAAGAGGGTTGGGTTGATGCCATGACGAGATGAACAGTAAGGAGTATGAGCAGTTTTGACAGGAGCTCACTTGGCAAAGAGTGATGGGGAGGCCCTTTTGGGCACCACGGTGCTAGGCAACCAGCGTATGCAATTTAAGAAATCACAGTGTCCTAGCTAACAAAGAAATGCAATTTAGGTAACCAAGAAAGGCAAATTATGAATTCACAGGGTAATAGATGTCCACGAAAATGTACAACGTGCTGTTGGAACATGCATTGGTGGAAGCTCATGAAAGTGGTTGTGCAGATTTGGGAAATGGGACTCACATGGCAGCTCTGCATTGTTGGGTAATTGGGCAGAATGGGTGCCTTGAAAACCTACCAGTCTCTATCAGGGCCATACAGAGCCATGCATTGTCTATGTAGCCCTGCGCTGTGGACACTAGATACTGTGAAACCTCCCAACATGGAAATGCAATGAATGGAAGAGCCAATGAGGGAGAGGCGTTCTTACAAAATGGGCGCTCAGGCAATGCCAGGAGAACTAGTGTTCAAAATTATTTGGTGGAGCTCAAACTCTCCCGGGAAGTGAACAGGTGTTTTTCATGCCGGCTGCAGGCATCTGGGATGCCCTGGGTTTCAGGATGATTCATTTGACTACAGAGAAGGTGCAACTTTCAACCCTATGTTATGGGTGTCTGGTTTTGGTTGTGTGACACAATGCCTGGGCCAGCCCTGACTTGGACTGAAGTGACTGCAGTGTAATGCTCTGAAAGGCTGGGTTCTTAATCCAATCCACATTCTGTGTTACTGGTGTCTGGTTTTGGGTGAATGCCCAAATGCCTGTGAGCCTGATTGGTTGATGGCCTGCATGAATTCCCTTGTGTGTGATTGGCTGACTGACCCTGGCTCAGCTGAGTGTTAAAACACATTCTAAGTAGAACACTGTTCTTGGTCACAATGGGAGCGGAGATGCTTTAGAGGGTTGATGTTTAACTGATGGCAGTTGAAGAAGAAAGAGGAATGAGAGCTGCAGCTTAGGAAGTATGCTGAATAAAAAGTCTTACCTGCATTTCCACCAAAGTGACGTGTTTCTTGAAGTACAATATGGCACAATGACTGAGACTGACCTGATTGAAACTTGTATGAATACAGGGTAGGACTCTGAAAGACTGGGTGCATACTCCTATCTACATTCTGTGTTATGGGTGTCTGGTTTTGGTTGTGTGACACAAGGCCTGGGACAGCCCTGACTTGTACTGAAGTGACTGCGGTGTAGTGCTCTGAAAGGCTGGGTGCTTAATCCAATCCACATTCTGTGTTACTGGTGTCTGGTTTTGGGTGAATGGCCCAAATGCCTGATTGGTTGATGGCATGCATGAATTCCCTTGTGTATGATTGGCTGACTGACCCTGGCTCAGCTGAATGAATGGGGAACAAATGTTTATAACTAGGGTCCCTGCACTCACCAATGTGTTCTTGTCTGGAAACTGAAGCTGAAGTTGAAACTGAAGCAAGTATCCTGTGTCCAGTTGGAGGAAGAGGTCTGTGAATGCATCTCTTCAGCAAATACAAATACTGCTCTGCTGACCTGAGGACCGAATCAAGAGAGGACCTGGCTAGGAGACCTATCCCCGAGCTACAAGGGGCCATCGTGCAACCTGCTACTCTTCATAGAAGTGCCCTGGAAGCCATCCTGTGTGCCTGACATCCGGAGTCTTTGTGAATCCAGAAGAGGGGTGCCTGGACATCATGAGCTGAAGAAGTCGATTGGACTCATCCAGGGTTCGGAGGAGCGTGCGTGTCCTCTGGAAGCCATTTGCTGTGTAGCACCCAGAAGAGAGGGTATGTTGGCATAGTGCTGCTTGACATCCGGAACAGCGAAAGTTCCAAACTGCAGAGGAAGGTCTGCTGGTGGGTTCCCTGCCACCAGAAAACAACGAGGGTCCAGACTTGGTGAGGATCAGTGGTCCACTCCAGTGGTTGAGTCCAGGTCACCAAAAATCATCCAGACATCTGTGCTGCGGCTGCCGCACTGAGGAACCAAAAGTCGAAAAAACGTGAAATCATGAAACCCAACACCAAAAGTGACCTCTGCACCTGTTGCTGCCAGAAGTCATCCAAGGTCCTCAAGGGTCTTGTCTTCAACATCCAAGCCTTTTAGGAACCCACAGCAAGTTTCACCATCCTCTGACATGGCCGAAGTAGCAACCGTCCAAAGGAGGCCACGGCAAAGACCAAAACTGCTGCCTTTCCGAAGGTGTTTGGATCCTTCTTTTCTTCTTGGACTTGGCATCCCTGCGACTCCTTCCTGCAGAGGTCGTCCATCCTCGAGGGGTCCCATCGAGTAAAGCTGGGAAACTCTGTCACTTCACCTGCCAAGGCACCAAAAGGACTGTGATGAGGAAGAGCCCCTTGCAGCCTCAATCATCCAGGGGTCCCAGAGTCATCTTGGATCCTGTTCTCCTGTGGCATCCCAGGTACTTTGAGGTGGTAGAAGCTTTAAAATAAAAGCAGAGCATGGTTGAACATTGTTGGATTGGGCTGTAAAAGACAAGATAAGTTACTCCCTAACTTTTCCAATGCACAACTTGCATTTAGCATATTCAGCGTTAGATGCTGTATGCTGATACCTATTTTATTGTATAACACCATGATTCTTTGGGGACAAAACTACTAGAAATATATAATCGTATCTCCTCTTGGCATTATTCTGGAGAAGGGACTATTGTTGATTACAATCCTTGCCGACTCGGGCTACACTATGTTGACAGGCATTGGAAGTACAACTGTATTGTAACAACTGCATCTGTGTTGAACATATTACTTTCCATGAACGTAGAGAACTACTGTACGTACCATAGCAATTTGACTATGTCCATCTATGGTATTATAGACCTATGAGCCGTCTGGCTACTGCCTTATTGGATACTATTGTAACTGTTCCCCACCAAAGGGGCATGCCCCATATCATGGACATGCCCCTCCTAACAGCCTAGGCTTTGGCCAGACTCTGCTGAGAGTAATTATGTCAACTTAGACCATTCTAGCCTTGGTACCTATATCCTACTAGACCTGCTGTACCTACCATTAGCCGGTGTTTCTAAGCCAGTACATTGCAAGTCTGTATTAACTGCACCAGTGCAAACCGCATGCCAGACCTCACTTGCAGTCTACTTCAGCATCAGGCTACCACAGAGTCTCTGACGTGTTAGTACTAATGTTACCTATGCCTAGCACCTATAACTAACACCTACGCAGCACCTTCTTATATAACACTGGCGTGACCACATAATAACCTAACATGCGCACCACTAAGACTCACCTTATATATACACTCTGTTGCCTACTCTGGGCTACTCTAATAACCACCCCAATAATGGCCTACACTAACTCCATGCCTTGCAATCTGCAGGAGAGAAACACCCGACTCAGTGCTAGGCTGCCACGACTTTATGATCTTAAAAACAAAAGAACTAGACCATTGGTCTTCACACCAACTCTAACTGCCACCGACCCTAACCCTAACCCATCTGCCGCAGCTGCTGAAAGACTGCCTAAAATGCAGACTTACTCTCTTCACAACCAAAAAAGATCCAAGCACCACAAACTAAGACCTATCCAAGAAAGAAATACAAATCCTACCCTTTCAGGTGCCCTTATCAACGTGAGGTCCCTCATAGCACATAATACGGAAATTGGCGACATACTTGCTATGGACAACCTAGACTTTCTGCTGTCTCGGAGACTTGGCTCCACGATGCTGCAAGGCCCGCACTTATGATTGCCATACCAGACAACTACAATATACTAAGCCCTGAGGACCAAAGGGCTGAGGACTTCACTGTTTGGCTTGGCGAGTGTCTCTATCAGGAAGAGAGGAGAAGTAGAGACAGAGGTGCGTGTGCCTGTACCCTTATCAACTGACCACCTGACCAAGTCACCTGACCCAGGTCACCTGGTACAAAAGGCTGCCTCTGCCGCCCATGCGGCGCTAAGCCCTGAGGACCAAAGGGCTGAGGACTTCACTGTTTGGCTGTTTGGCGAGTGGCGTAAGGCGTTGGCCCTGCCGCGCTCCGCAAATGATGGACCCATCTAATCTCATTTCAAGGACCAGAACCCAAGTAAAACACATGGCCAATTTACAGGAGCTCCCTGCAAAACGAGCGCGACAACAACAGGTGTGCCAATATTTTTCATGCGGTTCAGTGTCTGAAAACATAGGAATATCCGAAGATCCAATAGTGGTTATGGTAGAAGATGTTTTTGAACCTTCAAGATCAGAGGACTGCTCCTATCCTACTTGTGACGCAGTAGTGCACCCTGTGCATCCAGACTCACCCTCTTCCCCTGCCTCGTTGCCCCCCCATTCTCCCAATATTACAGCCAGCTGAGGGTATGACTCAGTCTCAGACGATATGTACAACAAGTACGATACGTTTAATTGACAAGGCTGCCAACGATACTGATCACGACGTACCGGCTGGTGAGGTCGCTGTGCCGTGGTCGTCATGTGGGGATGGGGGGCTGTGGTGGTGGCCGCGGTGCCGGGCTGCATGCAGGCTACTGTTGAGCGGGCACGGGAAACCACGATGTTGTCCGCGGCCGCTACTGATGACACTGGTGGGTGGGGCCAGGATGGAAGTGCGGCGTCCGTGAGCGAGCATGCCGTCGCCTCCGAAGCCATGCAGCGCCAGTTGGACTTGGCTGAGGTGTGTTTAATCAGCCGATCGCTTGCCCATGCTGAGTCGGCGTGGCGGCTGAAAGCTGTGTCTAGTGGAAGATGCCTTGTGGGTTCTGAAGATGACTCAGAAGTAAGCGCAATTCCTGATTCTCCCAGGGTCGGAATTTCACACTCGAACGGAATGCTAAGTGCTGATCATCGCGAGGCTTCTGCCTCCACTCAGAAAATCCCTACCCCTGATGCAAACTTAATGGATGCTCACCTCAAAGCATCCACTTCTAACACAGTATTACAAAGTGAAAGCGAGCAGACGGTTGTAGGGGACGATCCATCCCATATTGATAAAAGAAATTCTTTGTAGGTAGTGTCCTCTGTATTACAAAATCTGATCAACTTAAACAAATCCCGCTCATGTAAACGGACTGCCGTATCTACCCCAGTTCAGGAATTGAAACATAAAGCCCCCCAGAAAATGCACTGCATTAATGTTACTGATGTAAATCGAGATATATGGGGATCCGGCAATTACAAAAGACTCAAGTCACGAGAGATTGCGTCTTCTGACGGATCAGTACAGTCACAAAAGGGAAAGGTGGCTGACTCTCAGAAAGATTGCCCGCCCATAATAATGTAGGGAGTGAGTTTAGGATGAGAAACCAAAGCCTATTAAGTCAATCTTCTAATTGTGAGGACTCGTCAGATGACCCGACTACTAGGGACTCGTCACTTGTCGAGCGTCCATTTCCAAAAATTAGGAGAGAACGGACACGGTTTGCACGAGCCTCACGAGAGCCACAGGGGAAAGCTGGAGGTGGGTGCCCAGCCCCTTGCGTACACGTGCCTTCAAATGACCGCCTAATAGCCCTAGCGTCTGCAATGGCAATCTCGCTTACACCTTTCACCAAGTTGTATGAAACACTAAATGAAAACGTGAAGGATGTCATGGTGCCCAAAGGACCAAACAAGAAGAGGCGAATCAAAGAATATTGACGGGCATAGAATCAGCTAACGATGCTAAACGGAATGACATGATTGATAAAAAATTGTTCGCAGAGGTCGCGAAGGAAGCACTGTCTCTCTTTCGCAAATCACACTTTGATCAAAGGGGAGAGGAGTTGGGCAATGTTGGCAACATGAAAGACATGGTAAGGAAAAATCAGACCTCTCTCTTACAAGTTCCATCCAACACTACTATCTCCGCCATGAAGACCGATTGCCAAACGCAGCCACCTCAACTTGTGAAGCAGACTTCCCAGCCCATCATGCTATCCAAAAGTCTTGTAACGTAAGTGACTGATTCACCCAATGGAGGGCTTAAGGTTGCCTCTCCTCTGGTGGTATTCGAGGGGGAAAATCCAAAGAACCTCAGCAAGACACAGAGTAAAAGTGATGGGCAGTCCAATTCACTCAAAATGTCGTTTAATACAGCATTTCTGCAAGCTAAAAATGCATCAAATCCAGCCTTACTGGACTCTCAAAAGGCTTCTGGCTCATCTCCTCCTTTGATAGGAGTGGATCAGGCTTCTGGTCTGCAAGAGGTGCCTATTGTCATTACTAAATCTGCAGGCCTATTCCCCATTTTTGGAAGTCTAGATGCTGAAGCTCAAACTAAATCAAATGTGGATGCCAAAAAAAATCCCCCGCAAACGAAAAAACAAAAGAACATGCCAGCCCGTAAAAGATCTCAACAAAAAGGAGCCCGAAAATTCCTTCGCAACATCAATATGTTTCAACTTGTCGATAAAGCTATCACTACCACTTTGAAATTAGCTGACACAATCAAGGAGAACAAAATGGCCCACCTAGACCCAGGGAGAAATAACATGAAAGTTGCGGAAACTCCGCTAAACGAAGAGGAACTGGCAATGAGGAATTAATGGACCTATCAACCTATGTAGACCCTGTGGAGGTGGCAGTTGAACTTGCGAAAGCCCCTCTCGAAGTACCTTGTACCCAAAATGTCGCCCTGTTGCCAACAAACTCAAAATCGATCAGTGAGCCTAAGAAACTCGGTAACAGATGCACTAAACTCCAAACTAGGTATGCCGCAAATGATTCAAGGACTCAAGGATGACCAACTAACATATCACGAGAAATCAGAGATAGGTTATGTGAGTTAATTCCCCCTGTGGCAGAGACAAGCGATGGGGGCCCAGAACCCAAGAGCCCGGAGTTCATCACGTGACAAGCAAAATGGGAAAGACAGAGGAAAAGTGTGCAGATGAGACACAAGGAGGTTGGTTGTCCATGTCAGCGGCTTTTGAATGGGGTGAACTTTGCAAGTGGAAGGTAGAGCATGCAGGGGCCGTTGCGGCTGCCAAAGCATCTATGCCCCTGAAAATTGACCACCATCAGTCAGAAACGTTGATGCAACATCAGAAGACTAGGAACCGTCAGGTTACAGCCCGTCCTGTGGAACTGACTCCTTTGATCAAACTAATGCTGGAGAGGCTGGAAGGCAGTGACAAACTAATCTTGAACAGAACAAACGTGTTAAGACTGCTCTATCACATACCTCGACTGCGATCCCTTGGTTCGAAAGATTTGAAAATTGTCGAATTCCCGGACGATCTGTGTACTGATAAGGTGATTCTGCAGGTAAACGCTAATATAGTTGCGAATGTCATTTTGGATGCAGACGAAGAGTTGTTGTCGCTGGGTTTCGATACTTATAAAGTAATGGAACCAGAAGGGCATAAATGATCGGAGATGAAAGATGGACCAAGCAAAGCATGGCTTGCTCAAAAGGGTAATTTAAGGCCATTGGAGATCTCCCAAAAAACTACAGAATTTGAACAAAATCAGCAGGAACAGTCTGGTCAGAACGGACCAGTGCTCAAAGTTCGACAACCCGTTTTCACCCCTCAAAGTGTAGTTACGGCTGAGCAAGATGTGATAACCAGAACTAGTCCAATGGCGAAAAATTTTATTACCATAAATAATGGTGGCCCAACCGACAAGTCCTCTTCCACGAAAACAAGCAGCTTTATGGAACAAGATTCTATGCAAGAATGGAATTGGATGGCCTCGGCTTTGAACGCTAATACTCACAGCTAACGCCCGAAGACTAGCGCGGTTCAGGAATGTTCTTTTGCTTCATGGAACACGCGCGGCTTCATACATCTCCTAAAAAATGACTGGCTACACGACTTACAACTGATTTGTCTTCAAGAAACGTGGATGTGCGACTTGCCAGTGATCTCAGGATTTGAATGTGCTCTTGTCAGTCTAGAAATACGGATACCTCTAATTTGAGACAGCAAACGCATTTTGGTGGCCGTGGACCAATTGTCTCATGAACGATACACATAATATAGGTTTTCGAGTTTGCCAATGAACGGCCATTTTGATGTAACAAGAATCGCCATTTTGTTTTCTAACCATTGCTCATTACTTTCTGTTCCTATTGCTTCACAGTATATTTTCCGCTTACACTGCTCGACTGTGGAACATTGTTGTCTGTATGTGAAAAGGACAAGGCCACAGGGCCGAGAGGATAACAAGAGTTCGCTGAAACACAAACGTAGGCAGCACCAGGAAGAATGCCCGGCTCCCTCCTTAATGTAGCCTTGAAGCAGAGCTGCAGGGCATTTAATCATTTCACAGCTGCCAGCCAGTCTCGTTATATGGTAGAATATGTTAGTATAATACAGCTGAAGGCTTGAATTATGCTGTTCTAATGGCCCCCCTTTGCTGAACCCGCTAAGAGCATGTCGGCTCCTAGGACGTGAATAGCACCTGATAGATAGCAAGGTCCGGAATGCAACTCCCCCCCGTATGTAGTTTGCTTCCAAGAACAGAAGCGCCGTGTTCTATTCAATAACCGAAAGATGCCTACGCACTCACAAATTGCAAATTGTTACTAGAATAGATGTTTGAAGGTGTCATAGTGGTCGAAGATGTCCATCATCATACCAAGTTCAAAGAAACCCAATAAAGAGGGGTGTTAAACATGTCATAGCTGATTGTTTGATATGCATTTTGTATATATGTAACTGATGTACGTAATTCACTCTCTTCGAGGTCTAGAGATACACGTCGCGGGGCGTGAGATCGAGTTGGCCAACTGAGACTTGTGCTTTGCAATAAAACCCTAGCTTTGGGAATACAACCTAGTGTCTGGCGTCTCTATCGTGTGTGGTGATCTGCCTTGTTTCCATAGACGTCAGGGTCCCCTAGGGGCCCCTTTCAAGATGGCGCCCGAATAGGGACCCTCCCCCACTTGTTACTTCGCGTAACGTTGTAATTGAGAAAGGCAGAGAACGGCGAGGACGGGACGATCGAGCCGGGATCAAGAGGTGTTCGGGCGCCCTGTAATAGTGATGAGAGACTCCTTTGCAGATCTGCACACATCTGATCCCTGATCGACGTGCCTGGCTAGAGAACAAGGAGGCGAGGGTCCCGAAACGAGGCGGAAGCCAAGAAACGCAGACACAACGTCCTTTGGTGCGTCAGTGTACAGACGACTTGATTTATCAGGCGAGTCATTCCCCGATTCAAAGCATCCTGATATTGGTTGAGAGTTGACTTTGCAAAATCAAACGCCCTAGGTAAGGTTGATTAACCAGGGGGAAGGTTGAAACATGCCTGGGGTATTGTCCACCTTAGCGGGTTTTTTCCGCTGTGGTAGACAATCTTTGGAAAATGGCCAAATTGTACCATCTGGGGGAACGCCGGTGTATGAGATGTATGTGGAGTATGGAGTGGGTGCGATAATATTCTGAGAGACTTGGCATGGGCAAACCAGAAAGCAACAAGACCATCAGTGGCCGATCAATGGTAGTTTTGAGATGGCGAGGATAGATAACTTGGAAAGGGTGCTGATAAGAAAGAAAGCGCGTCCTGCAGCATTTGAAACTATTAAAGACTGGAGAAAGGAAGCAATGCTCCGATTTAAAAGCAGAGCAAAGCATGCGCGCAGGCATAAATCAAAAGGTGAAGTAGCAGAAGAGAAAGAAGAGGAGGAGTATACTGAGAGTCTAAGAAGGGCAGGTAGGCGTGACCAGTTGAATATAGAAAAGATTTTCCCACAACGTGAATTAGACATGACAGATGAATTGATAGAAAATATATTGACCCGTACGAAACAAGGCCCAAGATCAGAAGTAAGACCAGATACATCAGTAGCTATTGCCCAAACCCCGCCCGTAGCCCAAGCTCCCCCTCCGGTAGCTCAAGCCCTCCCACAGCCACAGACCGCGCACGTAACACTTCCTACTAGCCAACCAGGCCCACAACAGACACTCTCTGTTCCCATTGTGCCATCTGCACCTCCCGCCTTAGACGCAGACTCGGTACCATCCGTTCCTCCCGGGGTTGAAGTTTAAACCACGGGGGCAAGAGGCGCGACTGACCAACGGGGGTGCATGAGGGTAACCCGCAGCGCAATCAGAAAGGAAAGGAAGGTGGAATTGCAGCAACAGGCCGAGATGTATATAGACGGGAATGATGGGACGGCAACATTGGCTTCGATATATGACTTTCGTAGAAGCAACGAAAGACAGGTAGTGTTGGAATGCATGGGTGAATATTTGGTGGAGAGATGGAAACAGCTAATTGGGAAATTACCACCGCAGCGATTGTTAGATTTGAATGCATTAGCATGCTGTAGGGAGAGGGATGAAGAAGTGAGAGAACATGTGTATAGACTTTTTGAGCTTAAAGATGAATTAGATAATGACTATGCTGAAATGTTTACTGCACCCGGGTACAGGAGTAAAGATATCGGGAGAAATTATCACAAGGGTCAGCTATGTCCTCTTCTTCAAATGAAGTTTCATTCTCAAAACCCTCCCCCTCACCTCTGTCTTTTCTCCTGGTTTTCTTTTCTTCCTTGTTTCCTGGTTTCTCCTTTTTTTAATGAAGGTATGGACGGCCACGAAAGGACGCCACCGCGACACCGTATAGGTAAGGCAGTGAAAGATCTTCCGTGACCGTCGGATAAGGGGAAAAAGCCCAAGGCACAAAAAACCCCTATAAGATGATTTCAGGCTGTGATCCATTGGCAGGCTGGGTCGGCACACAGGAAGGATAAATGTCCACAGAAACGGAAGGCAAAGGCAGTCCAATGAGCAGGGAAGGTCGGTACACAGGAAGATGAAATGTTCACAAAAACGGAAGGCGAAGGCAGTCCAATAAGCAGGCAAGGTCGGTACACAGGAAGATGAAAAGTTCACAAAAAACGGGAGGCAGAGGCAGTCCAATAAGCAGGCAAGGTCGGTACACAGGAAGATGAAATGTTCACAAAAACGGGAGGCAGAGGCAGTCAGATAAGCAGGCAAGGACGGCACCCAGGAGGAAGAAAAGCTTCACAGAAAAGGGGGAGAAGAAAGAGGAAAGAAGGAGGGAAAAGCAGAACGAGGGCGGAGAGAGGAAAAAGGGGGGTAGACGGGCCGAAGAAAGAGAGAGAGAGAGACGTGATGAAAAGGGAAGAGAAAAAGTCAAGCACGAAAGAAACAGAAAGAGCAGGGAGAGATTACACAGAAAGCAAACAAGCGTGGCAAAACAAGCGGAATCAAGGGAGCGTTGCAACGTGTACGCGACCCGGACGCTGAGGGCTAAAAGCTCCCGGTCGCATACGCGAGCGGAGAAAGACTAGACCTGCAAGCACGTTGGGGAGAAAAATGTGACGGAAAGCTCTATGGCGGGCCACGGCGATAACGATTCCAGACTCGCCATCTTCCCCACGATGTGACACTATGCCCCCTCCGAAGGCCCACTCCCCCCGGTTTACCTGGATGGAAACGGTGGAACCGACGTAACAATCGAGGGGCGTTAATGTGGGATTTGGGCTCCCAAGTATTTTCAGAACAGGGGTACCCCTTCCATCTTACCAAATATTCCAGTCTACCCCTATGATACCGCGAATCGCCTATCTGAGCGACTTCAAACTCTTCTTGTGTAGGGTCAGTAGGCAGAGGATTGGGTTTAGATTTCCGGGACCAGATATCTTCTACAAAGGGTTTTAATTGAGATGTGTGAAATACAGGATGAACCCTTCGTAGACTAACAGGAAGTTGAAGACGAAATGCAACAGGATTTATTTTGTGTGTGATCTTGTATGGACCTAAGAACTTGGGAGAGAATTTAGAGGGATGTACCCACCGGGGTAAATATTTCGTAGACAGCATGACTCGGGATCCTACTTCCCACCCTGGGACTTGTCTGCGATGTTTGTTAGCCTGGGTTTTATAACGGTCTTGCGCCTCCTAGAGACTCAACTTAGCCTCTTCATGAACCTTCTGAATGTGAGAAAGGGAAGAATCAACCGAGGGAATGTGAGAGGAGGTTAAAGAGATGGGTGGAATGGAATGTGGATGATAGCCATAGGTGCAAAAGAAAGGACTTATACCAAGTGCAGAATGGACGGAATTGTTATATGAGAACTCGGCCAAGGGTAAAAGGGGAACCCAATTGTCCTGTTGTAGGTTTATGAAACATCTTAGGTATTGTTCGAGGGTTCCATTAAGTCGCTCCGTCTGACCATTGGTCTGAGGGTGGAAACCCAAAGATAAGGTTCTCTCAATGCCTAACTTCTCACAAAAGGCCTTCCAAAAGCGTGAGGTGTATTGGCTTCCCCGATTTGAAATGATCTTAGTGGGTATTCCGTGTAGGCGAAATACATCCTTCAGAAACACCTCAGCCATTTCAGCAGCGGAGGGAATACCAGATAGGGGGGAGAAATGAGCCAGTTTGGAGAAGGAGTCTACCACCACCATGATACAAGTGCAACCCTGAGACATGGGTAACTCGACGATGAAATCCGTGGAAATGGTGTACCAAGGACCTGCAGGAACGTCATCAGACTCCAACAATCCTATTGGTTTTTGGTGGGACACTTTGCTGCGGAGACAAATAAGACAGGACCGTACATACCCTTCGGCGTCCTCCTTCATGTTAGGCCAATAAAAGTGCCTTAGGAGGTATTCCTGGGTTCCTTTGATGCCTCTATGTCCTGCAATCTTAGAATCGTGACACTATAACAGCGCCGTCTTCCTCTGGTCTGACATGGGTAGATACAATATATCTTTTACCAGATAGAACCCATCCTTGATGTCGTACGTGGTATCTATGGGGTGGAGATCCCCTTCGAAATTTCCTCTAGAAGTATCTCTGACTTGCTTAAGGAACGTAGAAAGCTCTCCGATCTGCTTGGTCTTGGGAAACATCAATTCTCTGGTGCCTTCTGTCTCTGCTAGGTAATCACTACGACGAGAAAGTACGTCTGCCACCAAGTTCTGTTCTCCAGGAATGTACGTGATGTTGAAGTCGAATTGCGCAAAAAAGTGTGCCCATCTTGCTTGCCGGGGATTGTAACACTCAAACTGTTTCCACACTTGCAGATTCTTGTGGTCAGTCCTGATGGTAAAGGGAAATATGCCTCCTTGCAGCAGATGTCGCCACTCGACACACGCCAGCTTCATAGCAAGTAGTTCTCGTTCGATGACTGAGTAATTCTTTTGACTAGTGTTGAGTGTTTTCGAAAAATAAGAGACAGGATATTCGAGATTGTTATGTGCTTGAAGTAGGACTGCCCCAACTGCCGCTGCCGAAGCATCAGTCTCCAGAATGAAAGGAAGACTCTGATCCGGTTGTCGTAAAACGGGAGCGGAGCAGAAGTCTTCTTTGAGAAGACGAAAACTCTCCTCGGCTGCTGCAGACCAAGTGAATGGCATAGAAGACTTCTTGAGTAAAGATGTGATAGGTAACACTCTTTGGGAGAAGTTTGGAATGAACTTCCGATAGAAGTTTGCAAGACCTAGAAACTTCTGTACTTCCTTTACTGATTTAGGCGAAGGCCAGTTTAGAATTGATGAGACCTTCTGTGGGTCCATCGAGATACCCCTGCTGGAAAGGATAAACCCCAAATAGGAGATAGAGGATGCAGAAAAAACACATTTGTTCAGCTTGACGGAAAGATGATTGTCTTTTAGACGTTGAAAAACTTCTCTGACATGTTCTTTGTGATCTTCTGGTGTCCGAGAAAACACTAAAATGTCATCCAGATAGACGATGGTAGTATGGCATAGAAGATCCGAGAAGAGGCGATCCATGAAGCGTTGAAATATGGAAGGAGCATTGACTAAGCCAAAGGGCATTACCTGATATTCAAATAGTCCGAATGGAGTCCGAAAGGCCGTCTTCCACTCATCTCCTGGTTGGACTCGAAGTAGGTGATAGGCGTTCCTTAGGTCAAGTTTGGTAAAGATGGTGGAACCATGCACCGCTTGAATGATCTCTGTTATGAGAGGCATGGGATATCGGTCTTTGATGGTTACCTTATTAAGTCCCCGGTAATCTATGCAGGGACGTAGCTCCTGTGACTCCTTCTTGGGTATGAAGAATAAAGAGGCCCCTGCCGGAGACTTCGAAGGTCTGATGAGTTCGTTGGTTAGATTCTTGTCTAGGTACTCCCCGAGATAGCGTTTTTCTTCCAGAGACAGGGGAAACATACGACAAAAGGGGATAAGAGCCCCTGGCATGAGATCTATACCACAGTCTTCAGGGCGGTGTGGAGGTAATTCCAGAGGTATCTTTTCTGTGACTACCTCGGTGTACTCCTGAAGATAAGCGGGTAGACAATGAACTGTTCTGGACTCACAACAACTTGTTGTCTTGACAACCTCGAATCTAGGTTCCGGTAGGCATTCAGCCTTACAGGTCGCAGAGTAGAAACTAAGAAGATTTTTGGTCCAATCAATCTTGGGATTGTGTTTCCGTAACCAGCCAATCCCAAGGATGATAGGGAAGTGGGCAGCACGGATTAGGTCGAAGGAGATCTTTTCAGTATGTTGTTGGACCGACATAATTAGTTCTTCCGTGGTGTGGGTTATTAAGCCAGAGCTTAATGGTTCGCCGTCGACACCCTCCACCTTCTGGTCCTCCTTCTTGGCAATGCGAGGCACACACTTCTGAGTGGCCCAATAGGTATCCATGAAATTGCCGGCGGCGCCACAATCCAATAGAGCCTGAGCCTGAATCTCCGAGTCGCCCAGTAATAGGGTTACCGAAAGAATCATGAGGCGAGCATCTTCTGGGATCGCTGGAGAAGAAACCGAAAAAGTGACATAAGGACTTGCAGAAGCCCCTTGGAAGTTAGTCCTGACACTCACCGAGGGCGACCGTTTCCCGACCGTCTTGGAGGGACGTCCGGGCAGTCCCTAAGTAGATGATTAGAAGCCCCGCAATACATGCATAGGTTTCCTTATCTGCGCCTCTTTCGCTCTTCGGGTGTAAGTGGGGCTCGAGTAGTCCCTATCTGCATTGGTTCTTCTCGATTGGATCTTGAGGAAGATGTAGGGATGGGAGGTAGGGGGTCCAAGGGAAGAGACGTATAGGGTTTGGATTTCCTCTTCTCAGCATATCGTTCAGTCATACGAAAGTCGATACGAAGTGTAGCCGTAACGAGATCATCAAAAGTTGTTGGGCGAGCGATCCGGGCCAATTCATCTTTGAGGTCCTCCCTCAACCCACGTCGAAAGATAGCATACTGAGCTTGTTCCTGCCATCCTGCTTCGGAAGCTACCTGTTTGAAGTTCGTAATGTAAGGAAGCAAGTCCGAATTGCCCTGGCGTATATCCAGTAAATCTTCAGACGCCAAATAAGTACTCTCGGTCCGTAAAAAGGTTTGTTGTAACAATGTTTTGAAGGCGTTATAGTCTTGCAGCACTGGGTCGGTTCGGTTCACAAGAGGGGTGGCCCAAGCAAGGGCATTGCCAGTCATATGGGTAATCATAAAGCCAATTTTGGCGTGGTCAGAGGCAAAAGTCTGCGCACGAAAAGAGAAGTGAAGATTACAAGCGTCCAAAAATTCTTTGACCCTTTTGGGAGCACCATCGAATTTGCCGGATACCAAAGGAAGAGGAGGCAGATCTACTCTCTGACGCTCTCTTTCTGTCAAACGCTGTTGTAATGCAGCGTTGGCACTCTTTAGGTTCTGAACCTCTAAGTTCAGGTTCTGTACCGCGGCTAGCAGTTCTTGAATCTGTTGAGGGGTTGCCATTTTGATATTTGGGTGTTGCAAACTATCACAAGGGTCAGCTATGTCCTCTTCTTCAAATGAAGTTTCAGTCTCAAAACCCTCCCCCTCCTCCTCACCTCTGTCTTTTCTCCTGGTTTTCTTTTCTTCCTTGTTTCCTGGTTTCTCCTTTTTTTTATGAAGGTATGGACGGCCACGAAAGGACGCCACCGCGACACCGTATAGGTAAGGCAGTGAAAGATCTTCCGTGACCGTCGGATAAGGGGAAAAAGCCCAAGGCACAAAAAACCCCCATAAAATGATTTCAGGCTGTGATCCGTTAGCAGGCTGGGTCGGCACACAGGAAGGATAAATCTCCACAGAAACGGAAGTCGAAGGCAGTCCAATGAGCAGGCAAGGTCGGTACACAGGAAGATGAAATGTTCACAAAAACGGAAGGCAAAGGCAGTCCAATAAGCAGGCACGGTCGGTACACAGGAAGATGAAAAGTTCACAAAAAACGGGAGGCAGAGGCACTCCAATAAGCAGGCAAGGTCGGTACACAGGAAGATGAAATGTTCACAAAAACGGGAGGCAGAGGCAGTCCGATAAGCAGGCAAGGACGCCACCCAGGAGGAAGAAAAGCTTCACAGAAAAGGGGGAGAAGAAAGAGGAAAGAAGGAGGGAAAAGCAGAACGAGGGCGGAGAGAGGAAAAAGGGGGGTAGACGGGCCGAAGAAAGAGAGAGAGAGAGACGTGATGAAAAGGGAAGAGAAAAAGTCAAGCACGAAAGAAACAGAAAGAGCAGGGAGAGATTATATCGAAAGCAACCAAGCGTGGCAAAACAAGCGGAATCAAGGGAGCGTTGCAACGCGTACGCGACCCGGAAGCTGAGGGCTAAAAGCTCCCAGTCGCGTGTGCGAGCGGAGAAAGACTAGACCTGCAAGCACGTTGGGGAGAAAAACGTGACGGAAAGCTCTATGGCGGGCCACGGCGATAACGATTCCAGACTCGCCATCTTCCCCACTATGTGACAGAAATAGAAAGGAAACTGTAGAGCCATATATACAGCGACGACATTCGATGTCATCAGTACAAAGGGGCAACAAGTTAAAAGTATGTATGCAAGAAGCGTTTGGATGGATGTCAGATCCTAATATTCCCACAATGGAGATACACGCGATATTTGATGATGCCTATGAAAAGAAAAGCGCTACAATCGATGGTTGAACATTTATTAGATAAAGATATAAAAAACGATAAGGCCAGCCTCCCTGAAATAATGGCAGTATATAGAAGATCATTAGAACGAGGGACAGGAGAAACAGCCCTATCATTGGATCTGGGAATATTGTTACATCTAAGAGAAGGGGGAGGGACGGTAAGTGGGGCATTTCCTATGAGGAAGGTCCCACCTACCTTTGTGCCCAAAGTGGAGGTTCCCGCAGAGGGCGGTGCAGCGGCGCAGGTGACACCAGCCCATTACACCACCCAATATGTGCATGTCCCCTTTTCCAGACAGGAGGTGAACAACATAAAGCAGACGATTCCCGATATAAGAAAGAATCCTGCAGGGTTTTACAAGGAAGTAGAGTCCTGCCTGCAATCATCCGTGCTTATCATGGGTGATATAGACCGAATATTCCCGGTGATCTTGCCAGCAGACATATGGAAACAAATAAGGAAGGTAGATGACACAACGGCCTTTGGGGCCACATGTGTGGACTGGATAATAGAAGATATAAATAAAGTGGTTGGAGGGACACCAGGACCGAACCTGGTGGCATTACCAGCACGTATAGTACAGAAGTTAAAAACAATTGTCCCAGAGAAAAGAATCCAATGGGACAAATTGACTGCATGTGTACTAGGCAAAGATGAGTTGGCTACAGATTATTTTAATAGATTTGAAGAAGTATTCACAGACTTCAGCAGGCAGGATGTGGGTTCAGAAGCAGGAAAGAGAGTTATTTGTTGACAAATATGTGAGGGGGTTAAAACTTCCAATTCAAGATCTAATAATGACATCAGAGAGTGCATGGCAAGCAAAAACGTTAGGCGAAGTACTGCATATGGTCCAATATTATGAGCGCAGAGTGACTGCAGGAAAAGAAAAAGAAGAGAGCAATAGGGTAAATCTAAAGACACGAGTATTAATGCAGCAAGTAGTAGGACATAATAGAGGGCGAGGGAACGCACAAGGAAGGCGTAATTCGAATATGCATGGGGAAACAGTGGGGCCGAATCAGTGTGCATATTGTAAAGAGGAAGGACATTGGTGAGCGCAATGCCCGCATCTACAGAATAGAAATGGGTCTGGTCAGAGGAGACAGCATAGAGGACACCCAGGAGCGGATGGACCAAATAGGAATAGTATGCAGCAGCATCATAATAACGGAGGTAATCAAATCCAAGGCCAAAACCAAAATGCCCCAAACCAGAGTCAGGGACAGCAAAATCAACAATACGGAAACCAGAGTGGGGGAAATAGAGGAAAGAGTGGAAATGTTTTCGATACACAGCCGAACACGTATTACAGTAATAGTAATGATTACACATCGGACGATGTGTTATTTCCCCAATAGGACAGCCCAGGACAGGGGTCGGAACCAGTGTCTATTCCCGTGAATCAGAGAGGACCCTACGTAGAAATGAGAGTCAGGAATGAGGAGCACCGCTTTCTTGTAGATACAGGAGCACAGAAGTGCTCAATAGACCATCACTTAGTTCCGAATATACCACTGTCAGGGCAAAAGAATATTTCCATAGGGTTCGCAGGTACACCAGTCATAAACCCAGTGTCCAAACCAGTCCCAGTTACCATAGGACCATTTACCGAACATTGTCCTTTCCTTCTAACAGAAAATTGTGGAGAAAATTTGTTGGGATTAAATTTGTTGAAAAAACTAGGTTCTGTTATACATTGCACGGCAGACGGAGTGTTTCTAACGATATGGCCACACGATGCCCCTGTGTCAGAATTCATATCCGAAGCGTTACCAGGGGAACTAAGTAAAGTACCAACCTGTATATGGGCAATGCATGACAACGATGTGGGATGTTTAAAGATAGAGCCAGTAAAGATTATTTTAAAAGAAGGTGTTACCCTACCGTGAATACCCCAATACAAAATTTCGGTTGAAGGTGAGCAAGGATTGAAGAATAGTGTTACCGATTTGGTGAAATTAGGGGTAATAGAGGAAATCACAGGCAGTACATGTAACAGCCCGATTCTTCCGGTTTATAAAAAAGGAGGTAATGAGGTACCATACCGTTTCGTAATTGATCTACGCGCATTGAATAAGGTAGTAAATCCGCAATATCCTCTAGTGTCAGACGTCACTACAATATTGACAATGATACCTGTTTCAGCAGAATATTTTAGTGTAATAGATTTGAAAAAGAATTCTTTAGTATTCCAGTGGACAAGGACAGTAGATATTTGTTCACGTTCACATTAGGAGGATGATCATTTACATTTACGCGGATTCCGCAAGGTTATACGGAAAGTCCAAGTATTTACAGTAGAGCATTAAAAGAGCAGCTAGACATGCTGGAATTACCCGTGGGTTGTGCACTTTTGCAATACATAGACGATCTATTGCTAGCTGCAGACACAGAGGAGATTTGTAAAGAAAGCACTGTATTACTACTGTCACACCTAGCGGCACATGGCCATAAAGCTAGTTTGAAGAAGTTTCAATATAATCGAAAGGAGGTAGCTTATTTGGGCTACCTACTTTCGAAAGGAGGGAGAAGACTAACGCCAGAACGCATAGAACGTATTTCTTGTATGCCTATTCCAAAGACACAAAAAGGAGTCAGAGCCATAATAGGCGTGGCTTCATATTGCCGACAATGGATTGGTAATTTTGCGTTGATTGTGAAACCATTAGTGAATTTGACTAGAAAAGATGCGGTTATGCCTTTGCAGTGGGATGAGGAATGTCAGAGAGCATTTGATGGATTGAAAACTGCATTATGCTCGCCGAACTATGAGAACATTTTTAGACTATTTGTGTGTGAAAGTGAAGGATGTGCATTGGCGGGTTTTGACACAGGAACAAGGTCACAGACGCAACACCTCACCTCTGCTAGATTGACAAGATATGAGATTATCTTGTTCGCGCCCCATATTCAAATTATGAGGTGTAGCGCTTTGAATGCTGCAGAATTAATGCCACTAACCATAAAAGAAATTGGGAAGAATGAATCACCCCCCACAATTGCTTAATGTTCACTGAGGAAGAAACCAAGAGGAGAGTTGATTTAAGTAATACCCCACAGAAAGAGCCGGATGGAGAGTTAATTTGTGACGGCTCATGTTTTAAATTACCAGATGGCACGACAACTGCCGCATACGCTATTACTACCCTAGAGAGTGTTGTAGAAAGTAAAAGAATCCCCTATAATTCAGCACAAGCCGCGGAAATAATAGCAGTAACCAGAGCCTGCGAGATTTCTGAAAATTTGAACGTGAATATATATACTGATAGTCAGTACGCGTTTGGAGTGGTTCATAACTTTGGCCGACTCTGGGCTGAGAGAGGGTTTCTGACATCACATGGTGCCAGAATTCAACATGGCCCTTTGATTGTACGATTGCTGTCTGCACTCAGGTTTCCAAAGCGCCTAGCAATAGTGAAATGCGAGGTACATAAAAAAGTAACATGCAAAATAGGAGAGGGAAACGTGTTTGCAGACAGGATTGGGAAACAAACTGCCACTGATTTGAATACCAAGATGATGACGGTTCAGACAGAGGAAGTACCCTGTATGATAGAAGATGGAGCTGCGACTGTCAAAGAAATGAAGGCCGAGTCTACGGCCGATGTAATACAGGGATGGGCAGAGGGATCTGCTGAGTTGGATTTGTAGGGTTGTTGGGTGGACAAGGGAACTAGAAACTGGATGTTGCCAAATTCATATGTGACTGCAATGGTCACAATGGCCCACAGCCCTACGCACATCTGTGCAAAGAAAATGATAGAGCACCTTTCTACAGTATAGCAGAATGTAAACATAAAAAAAATGCAGAGAGGTTGGTGCAGAACTGTATCACGTGTTTACAACACAATGTAGGAAAGGGAACAGTGACTCCAACAGGCAGTTTTGGCCCACCCTCCATGCCGTTTGAGGTAGTTCATTTTGATTTCATAGAGATGGAGAGGTGCCAAAACTTAAAATATGTCTTGGTGGTAATCTGTGCCTTCAGTAAGTGGGTGGAGGCATATCCTTTAAAAGATTGCACAGCAATGACTACGGCAAAATTAATGTTGAAGGAGTATTTTTCCAGATTTGGCTTGCCCCGTGTCCTATGGTCCGATAATGGACCACATTTTGTGGGTGCAGTGGTGTTACAGATATGTGCAGGTCTTCAGATTGATAAGAGATTCCATAGTTCAAGGCATCCGAGTTCTGCCGGTCTTGTGGAGAGGCACAACGGGATTCTTAAATCAAAGATTAGCAAGAATTGTGCGGGAAGCAAGTTGAGTTGGGTGGATACATTATCAATAGCACTATTATGCATGCGTACGTCTGTACAGGCTAAAACTGGGCTCTCCCCGTACGAGATCGTGATGGGGAGGCCGGCAAATGTTTGGTGCGCACCACAGCCAAAACGACTTAGTGAGAGAGAACATCCTGTGCTTAGTACTTATTGTGGCCTTTTAATGCAGAAATTGCATTTGATTCATCAGCAGGTGCAGGAGGCATTACCAGTGAGATACACCGGTACGGGACACGCGCTGGAGCCAGGAGACTGGGTGCTGATAAAAAACTTTGAAAGAAAGTCATCATTAGCACCCAGGTGGCGCGGGCCCCATCAAGTACTTTTGGCGACGCAGACGGCAATACGGGTGAATGGAAGGAAGTTGTGGATCCATGCCACCCATGCCAAAAAGATTCCAACTGCACTGAAAGTCTTGCCTGTCACTGCTGACCGGAAAGAGACAGCGGTCCCAGAAAAGAAAGAAACTGTTGCCAGTGAGCAGCCACCTGATCTGCCAAAACGTGAAGTGAAACTCGAAACAAAGCCTGAGACGATTGCCAAAAAGGGGGAAGGGAAAAGAGTGCCCCAACTTTGCCCAGCAGAATCGACATCACTGCTGACCGACGTGAAATGTGCCTGGATGATACCAGCAAAACCAAATCGTGTACCCCTTTGGCGCCCACCAGCACTTGCCAGCACGCCAAATTATGGATTTGCATCATTGGCGCAGCGCACACCACAACCTGCAGTAGCGCCACAGGCTGACTTAAAGCCTGAATCTGAAAGTGCACCGGCACTGTTCACGGATCATACAATACCAGGAACAAGGCGATACAACCTGCGGCCTCGGAAGACAAAGTGATCCGCAGTTCTTTTTTGGTGTTTATGTCAACCTCTGGTTCAGCTCATGGACGGAGAAGGAACCAGGGGTGTAGAGGAGAGAAGCGTGAGAATTGTGCAAGTCGGACAATTCAAGACTTGCGGCTCCTCGGTGCGATCATAAAAAGTACATGTGTCCTGAACCAGAACGGACAAGCTGGGCGCACATGGTACTATGGCAAGTGAGATAATTGATTAACAGTACATGTGTCCGGAACCAGAGCGGACAAGCTGGGCGCACATGATACCGAGGCGATAACTGATCAAAGGTCCTCTGAGCAGTATAAGAAGGGACAAGTGATCTCGCCTAAAAACGGATAATCGAATCCAGACTAAAAAGGACAGGCAAACTGAATTGTGAGAATTCCATTGAACTTATAGACATCAGAGCAAGTGCGACGAAGAGAGATATCCACAACAAACTGTGATAAGGAAGAAGAAGGACGACGAGAAACATGCCGGGACCGGTTCCAGCCTCCTCCTGCACTACAACCGCTGAGAATGAGTCAGTTATAAAGACTATGGGCCTCATTACGAGTCATGCCGGTAAGGGAAAAATGATGCCGGTATGTAAATACCGGCATCATTTAACGTTCCGTAGCATTCTGACCCGCAAACCCGGTATGAACGGCACCGTTATTTACGGTGCCGCTAATAGCGGCTTAGGCGCGTACACGCGCCTCTTCAGGTAGTAAATACCGGGAGGCCAGTAATAGGGGGCAATCACAACCCACGCAAACATGCAAATACCGGCATCGCGAACACGGTAACAACGGGCTGCATGATGCCTGAAAAACAGGCATCGCGGACCACCCGCAAACAGCAACCAAGATACAAGGCAGCTGCCACAGGTGCACACAATCCCCACAGGTGGAGTCAAAGGAGGCTGCGCCAGTATGAACTGAGCACACCCACACACCACAACCCCCCCCACAGGTGTGGGCAATGCAGAGTGGGCCAGTACAAAAGGAGCACACCCACACACCACAACCCCCCCCTCCTCAGGTGTAGGCAATGCAGAGTGGGCCAGTACAAAAGGAGCACACCCACACACCACAACCCCCCCCTCCTCAGGTGTAGGCAATGCAGAGTGGGCCAGTACAAAAGGAGCACACCCACACACCACAACCCCCAACAGGTGTAGGCAATGCAGAGTGAGCCAGTACAAAAGGAGCACACCCACACACCACAACCCCCCCCCACACAGGTGTAGGCAATGCAGAGTGGGCCAGTACAAAAGGAGCACACCCACACACCACAACCCCCCCACAGGTGTAGGCAATGCAGAGTGGCCCAGTACAAAAGGAGTACACCTACACACCACACCCCTTCCTACACCAAAATGCTACCACTAGCATTTGCAATCATGGCGCAGGAGTACATGCCTATACTGCCACAACCACAACAACAACAACAACAACAACAACAACAACAGCAGCAAGAACAGGCAGCACAGAGGAGACGCAGGAGGAGAAGGAGGGTGAGACAGGCCCAGCAATTACCACCAGTGCAGCCACCAGCGCCTTGTAGGCAGCCACCAATCCCTCGCACCAGACCCAGCCCATTCAACCTAACCCCTGAGCAGATCCACACTCTGTACCGGTTGGACCGTGACACCATCACCACCATAGTGGACATGATACAGAATGACATTGCCAGCCACATACAAATATGCACTGCCATCCCCCCACTACTGAAGGTGGTGTCTGTGCTACACTTCCTGGCCACAGGCACCTACCAACACACAGTGGGCCAGCTGCATGGCATTTCACAACCACTATTCTCACGCATGCTGAACCAAGTGTTGGATGCCCTCCTGAAGCACGCAAGCACCCACATATCCCTACCACGGACTGGCCAGGAGATAGCCGAAACCAAAGTAGGCTTCCATGCACTGGCAGGCATGCCCAATTGTGTCGGTGCCATCGACTGCACCCATGTGGAATTGGTAGTCCCTCATGCCATAGAGGCGGTGTACCGCAATCGCAAGCAATACCACTCCATCAATGTGCAAATGGTATGTGACTCCAGCACGATCATCACCCATTGCTGTGCCCGATTTCCTGGATCCACACATGATGCCATGGTACTGCGCAACTCCACGCTACCCCGTCACATGGAGCGACATGCTGGACCACGTGCCTGGCTGCTCGGTGAGTTGCACAACAGGCCCATGGCCATGCTGTGGGGTACTCATGTGTGCGGATGCAGAAGGGGGGGGATAGTACACCTGGGTGGGAAAGGGGGGGATAGTTTACCAGGGTGGGAAAGGGGGGGGATAGTACACCTGGGTGGGAAAGGGGGGTGTACATCACCAGGGTGGGAAAGGGGGGGGATACTTCACCAGGGTGGGAAAGGGGGGGTTAATGGTACACCTCGGTGGCAATAGCTAGTGAGTGGAGAATGAATGCAGAGCTAAACACTCCTCACCTGACACAGCCAAACTGAAAATGACACATCACTGGGCCACATATCACAAATGATGCAAATGGATGACAACAAGTAAGAGGCACAACCGGGGCACCATGGTGATTGCAAGCAATGCATGAGTGAATAGGATGGCAACTGTGCCAATGCGGCCTGTGTGACCATGCATAGTGAAGAGTATACAGCATGAATTGGAGGCTAAACATTGTCGCACTGCCACAGCACATCTGCCTCAGCATGCATGATTACACCCTGCATCATCTATTCAACCCCATCCAGTGTTCCACACCTCTTTATAGTATACATTCCATATAGGTGACTATTTGGTACACATACAGGGACATGTGCATGCTCACACCTAATAGCTGCTGCCATGACCGTGCTCCCTGAAGGTGTCAGTTCAGAGTGACACACACCTATTTGTATCTGCTTGCAGGTGATGGAGGATATCCCTTGAGGCCGTGGCTACTTACCCCTGTGCGGAACCTGCAGAACAGCCATGAAGAGGAGTACAATCGTGTGCACACTCGAACCCGTGTTGTGATTGAGCAGACCTTTGGCCTGTTGAAGGCGCGGTTCCGCTGCCTAAGCAGGTCTGGTGGGGCACTCCTATATAGGCCTGAGAAGGTGGCAAAGATCACCATGGCCTGTGTCATGCTGCACAACATGTGCGTCCGAAGGAATGTACCACTGCCACCTGACATTGAAATGCATGGCCCGGGTGAGGATGAAGGGGATGGAGACGGAGGCGAAGGAGCCCCCCTGCCAGTACGTGATGCACGGGACGGCCATGCTGTACGCATGCACTAACTGACGAATACTTTTAAGACACAGGGACCATGAATGACTTTTGTCAGTCAGACACTGGGCCAATGTGAACATGCACAAAGGGAATGTTGTAATTTGGACACTGAACACCGTAACACATTAAATGGATGCACACCAAAAATAACAATGTCCAGCCAGGGATTGCTCTCCAGAAAACTTGTGTATTATATGAAAGTGCAAAACTGTGCCCACTCCCCCCTCCCACAATCCCCCAACAAACTCCCTCACCCACCCCACAGATCCCAAATGTCCCCATGTGCGCAACAAACAGTGTTGCCTTCACCAATGTTACTCCTCACATTTTTTCAATTTTTCAGAAAGTCACTTTTTGGCGACTTTTGGGACTGGGGGTTCCATGGACATGCGCTGTGCGCTCCTGCGCGTTAAGCGCACAGGGCTAGATTGAACAGAGGTGGAAGGTGTTGACGTGGTGGATGTGTCAATTGTCAATCCCCTTGCAGACCCATAGTGTGGCTGCTGCACTTGCCTGATGTTGGCTAGTAGGGCCTCGGTCAGTGACCCCATGCACTGCCTGAATGCAGACGTGGACGCCTCCACGGCAGCTGTATTTGCAGCAATGGCCTTCATGGCCTCATTACCAGCAACAACCTGTTGCCGCATAATCTGCAGCATCTCGTCTTGGCGGGCCTCCACCCTTGACAGACGGACCTCAAAGGGGGTTTCTGTCGCAGGTGTACCGGTGGCTGGTGGGGTGGTGGAAGGCTGGGTGGTGGAAGGCTGGGTGGTGGAAGGCTGGGTGGTGGCAGGCAACTGCGTGGGGCCCTCGTCCTGGGCACTGTCGTCCGCGAAAATGCCGATGTCTGAATCTCCTAGGTCGGAGTCATGGAGACATGGGTCATCCAGGCTCTCTGTCTCCACAGGGGGGCAGGGGGTGCCAATGGGTGTTGGGCTGGGCAATCCCAAAGATTCTTCGGCCTCTTCGACCACCTCTGCGGACACGACGTCCTTGGTGGCCGGTGGTATAGCTGGCACTATCGCAGAAAGTGCACCCTGCAGAGATGATGCCTTGTGTGGCACACTGGGAGTGGTCGCAGGCAATTTTTCGGAGGAGGGGGTTGCGGTGGTCCTGGTCCCCTTGCGTGCACTGGATGTGCTTGCACCCCTGTCCTGGGTTCCACCTTCCTCATCGGTGCCTGGGGGATAGAAGAGATGCAGGTCATCAGTGAGATTGCCAAATGGCAGCTGTGATTTGTTGCAATGTAATATCTTGATACATTCAGGCATGATTTCATTTCTGTTGTGTGGCATTTGGTGTACTGAGGGGACATGTTGACAATGATTGCATGGCTGGTGGCAATGGATTGTCTAGGTGTGGGTGGGGGACATGGGCATGGATGGGTCATGTTGCACCTCTGTTGGGTTTACATATTTCACGCAGCATGCATGTGGTGCAGGGGGTGGCAATCAGTATTCTGTTGGTGAGTTGATGTTGCCTTGGCTAAAGGAATTGCCTTGCCTAATCGGACTCCCACCTCACTTGTGTCACATCATGGTTTGTTATTGGTGGATGTGATGGTTCACTCACCTTCCTCTGTTGTGGTAGCTGCCCCGAACTCCTGCTCTCCGATCCCCTCTATGGATTCTGGGTCGATGAATCCACTTGCAATCTCCTCCCATGTGGTGAGCTTAACAGGGGAGTGTGTGCCACTGCCTGTCGCCATTGCGGCCCTCCGGTTCTCCGCAACGATCTTCCGGACACGGAGGCGGAGGTTGTCCCAGCGCTTTCTGCAATCCCGGACACTCCTTGGGGTGCTCCCCACTGCTGGTACCCTCTGCGCAACCTCCTGCCACACCTGTTTTTTACGCGTTTGGGCCGCATGCTTCAGGTCTGTGCTTCGGATTATGTCAGCATGCTGTTGTAGGGTGTCCGCTAGCATTGTCAATTCAGCATCTGAGAAGCGCTGCTTCCTCTTCCTTTGTGAGCTTTTTCCGGTGGCCTTTGACATCATGGTTGTGTTTTGGCACCCAACAACACGGGTGTAGTGGTAGTAATGGAGGATGGCAATGGATTGTGTTTTTAAAGATGGCCGCCGGCCCATTTCCCTTTCTGCGCGGTGACGTAATTTCCGGGTCCGTTTTTTGCGAACACGGTAATAACATGCCGGTATTACCGTGCCGGTGTTTACGGGTTAGTGTGAGGCGGTAGCGCAATGGGCAGGCCCCGCGATGCCGGTATAGGGGGCTTGGAGGCCCTTTACCAGCATGGCGGTATTGCCACTACCGGCATGGGGGGAACGTGCTTGCTCGCGCACTCGTAATGACCCGCTATCAGCGGGTTCATACGTGCACGGACACGCTCATTCCGGCATGCCAGTAATGAACCCGGTTTTACCGGGCACCTCGTAATGAGGCCCTATAAGTTTAAGAAAAACGCATGGTAAAACAAATTGTATGCTGGCACTAACGACAATAATGTGCTTTATGAGCGTGGTAGCACCAATATCGACAGCCCTAATATTATGGTGGGTAGAAACAATACACCCATTAGAAATGTTTTTACCAATAATTAATATATCCACTACTGAAAGCCCGGTCCAGGTGATCACTTATACCCTACCCCCAATGGAAGAAAAACACAGGGAAGGTTTTAGAAATAACACCTTACTTCTGATAATGAACATGACACATGCAATCCTGAAGAAAACAAACTGCTGGGTATGTGCCCATTTACCACAGCATGCCGGGAAAGGAATAGGGTGGTATTTGCAGCCATTACCATTAAGTTCTGCATGTAGTGCATCTTTAGGTGCAATGTTCTATGGGAAATGGAATGAGAGTAACACGGGTCAATTAGACAGAACCAACATGAATGAGTTTGAGGAGATAATAATGAAGCCTGTGGGTTGTTCCATTTTCCATAAAGCACAAGTAAAAGCCCCAGAGCCCACGAGGAAAAGTACACGTTAGATAACACGACAAAATAGACGAGATAGATTGTCCCCACCAGAAAAAAACATCTGTAATGACGTTTCGTGTAAGAACAGCAGGGAACAAAGATGCAATTCCCCCATTTTACACAGTGAATTATAACCCAAGAACTGTCCCTTTTTGTCTAAAAAAGAAAGGCTCTTTTTCAGTCGGAACATATACTGGTTGTATGAATACAGTGGTACTAAAATGGGAAATAGAACCAGTATACGTAGGTGATCCAGTTTATTTTATATGTGGAGAGAAAGCATACCCTTGGTTGCCCAGAAACTGGGGAGGTACATGTTACCTAGGCCTACTGTTCCCAGGAGTATTCCTCTTAGAAACAGCAGCCATGGCCAGATTATCCAGAACTGGAGTCAAGAGGACTGACAAAGGTGTTTTAATAGCAACTGATGTAGCGAAATCATTCATTCCATTCTTAGGACAGATAGTGAACTCCTATAATATAAGGCAACTGTCCAGAATCCTAAAGAATACAATAAACACAACAACAGATATATTATTTAACATGACGTTGGAAGAAAGAGGAATCAGGTTAATGACGCTGCAAAATAGAATGGCTCTCGATGTGATCCTGGTTGATTGTGGGGGAATTTGCAAAATAGTGGGATCAGCATGTTGCGTTTATGTCGATGACTATTCCCCCACGATCTTTGAAGCAATAAAGAAAATGCATGTTCTAAGCTCTGAACTCCCCACGGGAGAAGGGAGCTGGGGAATAGGATCTTGGTTTTGGGGAATACTACGATCTTGGGAATGGAAGTTGATCTCAATATTAGTAGTGGTGTTCGGAATATTCCTAACGTGCTGTTGTTGTATACATTGTTTACCCATAGTTTGTGCAGAGGTAACTGAGGGATGTACGGAAGGATACATGCATATGATAGCGAAGAAAAAACAACCTCATGATCGAACTAGCCGAGACCCAAATGAGAGTAGTGAAAGAGTTGATGGCAATAGATATTGATGAAGACAATGATGTCCACGATAGCATGCAAGACTCAGACATAAGTACTTCAGATTCATGATCACTAGAGGAGGTTTCAATAAATAGATGAGACGTTTAGCATACGGCCAAAGAAGGGTTTCTCAGTCTAGAAATACGGATATCTCTAATTTGAGACCGCAAACGCATTTTGGTGGCCGTGGACCAACCGTCTCATGCACGATACACAGAATATAGGTTTTCAAGTTTGCAAATGAACGGCCATTTTGATGTAACAAGAATCGCCATTTTGTTTTCTAACCATTGCTCATTGCTTTCTTTTCCTATTGCTTCGCAGTATATTTTCCGCTTACACTGCTCGACTGTGGAACATTGTTGTCTGTATGTGAAAAGGACAAGGCCACAGGGCCGAGAGGATAACAAGAGTTCGCTGAAACACAAACATAGGCAGCGCCAGGAAGAATGCCCGGCTCCCTCCTTAATGTAGCCTTGAAGCAGAGCTGCAGGGCATTTAATCATTTCACAGCTGCCAGCCAGTCTCGTTATATGGTAGAATATGTTCGAATAATACCGCTGAAGGCTTGAATTATGCTTTTCTAACGGCCCCCCTTTGCTGAGCCTGCTAAGAGCATGTCGGTTCCCAGGACGCGAATAGCACCTGATAGATAGCAAGGTCCGGAATGCAACTCCCCCCGTATGTAGTTCGCTTCCAAGAACAGAAGCGCCGTGTTCTATCCAATAACCGAAAGATGCCTACGCACTCACAAATTGCAAATTGTTACTAGAATAGATGTTTGAAGGTGTCATAGTGGTTGAAGATGTCCATCATCACACCAAGTTCAAAGAAACCCAATAAAGAGGGGTGTTAAACATGTCATAGCTGATTGTTTGATATGCATTTTGTATATATGTAACTGATGTACGTAATTCACTCTCTTCGAGGTCTAGAGATACACGTCGCGGGGCGTGAGATCGAGTTGGCCAACTGAGACTTTTGCTTTGCAATAAAACCCTAGCTTTGGGAATACAACCTTGTGTCTGTCGTCTCTATCGTGTGTGGTGACCCGCCTTGTTTCCATAGACGGCAGGGTCCCCTAGGGGCCGCTTTCACTCTGAACCCAGCCATCAAGGCGGAGAAGGGGTGCCCGTTAGCAGGACTCTTAACGATGATCAAACGATCCTCAGGCTACCGGTTGCTGAATTCAAAAAACTATACGCCCTACATTCAAGTGTGTGAGATACGAAAATCCATGGATACACCTAAAGCGCTTGATGTGATACACATAATCAATTTATATTGGAACCATCGATGGAACGGGACATATCCTTTCATCGATCAGGTCACTTCAATAATCGATAACCTGCTAGAGTCAAGCAGTGGAAGTGGCTTGATAGTTTGTGGTGATCTAAATATTGACTTTTTCAAACCACAGAGTTCTTTCAAAGGTCAATGAGAAGAACTGAATGCACAAGGTCTCTCGATGCTAAATGGCTGTACCCAGGGGGACATTCCGGCGAAGCCCACGTGGCAGCCAGCGTGATGGCCAAAGCTCTATCATCGATTACATCTTTGCCTCTGATACGATGCATGCGAGGATAAAAACCATGGAAATCAATAGTGACCATGAAATGATGGAATTAAAATTTCAAGATCTAAGAGGCGTGCAAAGCCAAAAATGGGGCACAAAAGTTCTGGTGGAGTCAAATCGTCTACGTGTGAGGCTGGAGGAACATGAGGTGGCCAATATATGCTCCCAATTCAAGTCTACGCCGGAGGAGATTGAATATGTGCCTATATTGTCGCAATTTAAAGCCAAAAATATTGGGCTGAAAAATTGGTCATTTCGGAACAAACACTGTTTCGACCTAACGGTGATGCAGCGCATAAGAATAATGAGAGCTGAAATCCAGAAAAACAATCAAGGCCCAAAGGAGGAAATAACGGCAAGAAACAAAGCAGCCAAACAGTCCTATAAAAATTGGATCAAAAGCCATCGATCTGTAATACACCAGAACGATGCTGAGGACTCTAACTAATAAGAACAGTGGCGAGTTCTGGCGAACCATTAATTGCATGGAAACACCGCAAGAGGCATTGCAAGGATGCCTGGTTCCAGAAATTGAGTGGGTGCATCATTTTACTGCTTTATACCACAAAAATCTTACTCCTAAATTGGAAACATCTAACCTAGCATCATGGAATCTACACTTTACAATGGAAGATATCCGTGAGGTAATTATGAGAGGGAAAATCTCTAGGGCGCCTGGCCCTGACGGCTTGTCAAATTTCATGATCAAACAGTTTCCTGATCTTTGGTATGACCTGTGTTTCGATCTATTTGCTAGAATCAACTCACAAAAACAAGTGCCATCTTCATGGAAGACATTGATAATAGTGCCGATCGTCAAGAAAGGAAATAGATCATCACCGAAAAACTATCGTCCGGTGGCCCTGCTTGATGTACTGGGTAAGATTTACGCGTCTTTGCGGCAAACAAAGCACCTGGGCCAAAACAGCTAAAAGAGTGGACGAAAGACAAGCGGGCTTCGTGAAATTTATTGGGTGTTCTCTGAACCTGCTTGTCCTAAATCTACTGAAAATGGAAGCCCTGCGAGCTAACACAAAAGTGTATCTTGCCTTTGTTGACTTTTCTATGGCATTTGATATGATTGATCGTGAAGCTTTGTGGTTAAAAATGGAAGTGTGGGGTTGCCAGGCAGGTTTGCTTGCAGCAATTAAAGAACTCCACACAGACACTTCAATTGCTATTCGACTAGATCAATCAGGGTCCCTGTCAGCTCAAATCAAGACGCACAAAGGGGTTAAACAGGGTTGCCCGTTGGCAGCTGCAATATTTAGCCTTTTCATTTCCGACATCGGAGGCGATACAATTTGTGAGAGCCTTTCCACCTAAGCTCAACACATCGAAGATAAGCTGACGATTTGGTACTTTTAGATTTAACCCCGATTGGCCTTCAACGTAACCTTGAAGCAGTGCAAAAATACATGAGCATGAACAACCTGAAGATAAACACAGCAAAGACCGAAATACTGGTGTTTGAGAACTTAAAAACAAGCCAAAAGTCAAGGGTCTCAAAATATGTGTGGTCATTAGATCAAAACCATCTATGTATCTCAAAAAGCGTAAAGTACATGGGCATGATTCTGAACTCCAGCATCTGTGATGAGCCTTGGGTAGCTGAATCCAAGAGGAAATGCGGTCAGCTGGCATGTCAGGGTGTTGTCATACACAGAAAATCTGGGCGCTTTTCAATGCAACCGCTGCAAAACTTTTATGAACAGAAAGTTGTCCCGATCCTGACTTATGGTGCGGAAAATGTCTTTGGATGCCCATCGAATCACTGGGCTTCACTGGAACATACGTTCTGGATCGAGGCATTAAGCCTACCACTCGGAATTTCAACAGCCTGCATAAGGTATGAACTCGCCCTAATTTCGCTGCATGCCCGGTTCTGCTGAAACCTACTGGCTTTGTTTCGAAAATCCAGAGCAGAGGAAGGAATTTTCCAATTTAAAATCTTTCACAATGCGTCAGCTAGAGGCCCTGATATTCTATCTCAATGGGTGAAACGAGGCAAAGACCTCTTACTAACCAATAACATCAGCTTGGAAACTCTCCACTCAAATCCTATGGCAGCTAAAGTGATGATTTGGCGAGCCGATTGGATCGCTACATGTAGTTAGCGCCATTCTGCCAGCGCTATGAAAGACTCTCCTGCCGAAGCAAGAGGCTACAATGTGCTTCAAAAATACCTGATTCGCTTCCCAAATTCGAAAGCCACAAGACTATTCATGTTATTCCGGCTAAATGGGATTAAAACCAAGGAGCGGACTAGCCATTGGGCTTGTAACGTTGGATCAAATTTCACTTGTCGTTTTTGCAATAAAGAGCTGGAATCCCTCAAGCATCTAGTGCTTTTCTGTCCGGAACTAAAGGATGTAAGATCAATTCATCTGGGCCAGTGGTACGATGCCCACCAGACTGTGTGCGCGGATGAATGGTGGCAGAGAATGTGGAACGGATTGGACATGAAATTAATTATGCCCCTGACTTCCTTCTTGGCCGTAATAGAAGAGAGACTAAAAAATGTAATTGAACGGCCTCCAGCATAAGATGTCAAGTAAACTTATGGACGAGCAGTAACGTTAAAGATTCAGTCATGTGAAACCTTTTGTAATACCATGACATGGGATGTGAGAAGGGAGGAGGATAGTTGGGGACAAATAGTCCTTGTGTTAATTGTTGTTTTGTCTTGTTTGTGTAATATTTTAAAGGTTTGAATTTAAACCAATACAAATTTAAAAAAAAACAAAAAAAATAAACAATATACTCAGAGTCGATAGGCCCAACTCTAGAGGAGGCAGCCTGGCCATCATTGCCAAAACTAAGTTAGCACTAAGACTTACCCCACCACCAGCAATCAACTCCTGTGAACTACTGTCAGCTAAACTACCCATCTCCAATAATAGTACACTAACTATTCTCCTTGTATACAGACCACCAGGCCCTCTAGGCAACTTTGAGGAAGACCTCTCCAGCCTCCTCACCAACAACATCAAAGATTCCACCCAGCTCCTATTACTAGGCGACTTTAACTTGGGCTTTAACGATGTTGCGGACAAACAGGCCCATTCTATCCAATCAATTCTAGTCGAACATGGCCTTACCCAAAAAGTCTTCGCTCCTACACATATAAAAGGACGCACACTAGACTGGGTAGCTAACCTGAACTGTGCCACTACCATCTCTAATATTAGCCCACAAACCTGGACCGACCACCACCTTATTTGTTTGTCATCCACTATAGATTCTCCAAAACCAGATACTCGTGGAATAGCACCATCCCTGCTAACCAGAAGCAAAAAAAGAAATGACTGCTGATAAACTACTCCCTCTCCTCCTACCAGCTCTCACCGCCAGCGGAAATAACTCTGACCCAAACACGCTAGTCGAAACATTTAACAATACTATGTCCAAAGCATTGCCCCAGTCAAATTACGAAAAAGTAAACAAGAATCACACCTTAATTCATGGTTCACCCCCCATCTCAAAGAACTATGGATCCAAAAACGGAAGCTCCAAGCAATCTGGAGGCACTCACCATCGGCTGAGAATAAAACTCTACTTGTTAACCTGGCAAACAAATACAAGAAAGAAATAATCCAAGCCAAAAAACACACATTTAATGATGGAATCAGTAAAGCCAACTCTAATTCCAAAGAACTCTTCTCCATTCCCGGGAAATGGAAAACCCGATGGCTCCCTTTGATAATGTCCCTAAGGACAAGCAATGGTGCACCAGCATCCAAAATGCATTAGCAAATAAAATAATAACTACAGTCCAAAATGGCAAAGAAGAAAGTCTCCTTGAGCTCCACAGGATCACATACCACCCCTCTGACAGATACACCTAGTATAGCTACACCAAGTAGCAGAAACCATTCAGGTTCACCAATATCTCCACACTGGAAACTGAAAAGGTTATATCAGCCCTCATTACAACACTGGCGCTAAACCATGGTGCTATTAGCACCATGGTTGGTGCCGGTGTTGTAACGAGTCCGCCATGGTGAAATGGGGAAATACCGCCCCATTCCAAGGTTGGCGGGGCGGTATTTCCCCATTTCCCCATGGTCCTTCCCCATTCCCATTTTTGCCCCATAGTGCTCAATGGGAATGGAGAAGGTGGCAATTACGATGCCGCAAATTGTGGTATCGTAATTGCCTGCAAGGTCCCTTTGCGGGTCCCTACTTTAACGGCTGGTCCAGACCAGCCGTTCAGGTCGGGTCCAGCAAAGGGACCTCGTAGTAAGGCGTTAAGTGGTTAACGGCACCGCAGCCTTTTACGGCGCCGTTAACCACTTAGTGCCTGGGTCGTAATGAGGCCCATCAGCTCTGAAACCATCGAACTGCCAGGGCGACAGTTGCCCGGCACAAGTTATCAAGGACACAGCTAGAGATTTAGCTCCCTTCATTTCCAAGCTAATGTATGTCTCCTTCAATTCAAGCACTGTGCCTACTAACCTTAAAGAATCCTGGGTACTGCCTCTCCTCAAAAAACAGACCCTTGACCCGGCAATCCCAACTAATTATAGGCCCATTACTACGGTCCCTTTCCTACTCAAAATCATTGACAGCGTAGCCTATCTCCAGATCCAAAACTATCTGGAGACTAACCAACTACTAGGAGCACGCCAATCTGGATTCAGATCACAACACAGTACTGAAACGGCCTTAATTAACCTCAAGACACAAATCGACAAGTTGAAGGATAAAGGTAAAACAGCTATGCTCCTCCTCCTCGACTTATCGGCGGCCTTCGACCTGGTGGACCATGCAGTGTTATGCAAGCATCTAGCGTCTGCCACCCATTTCTCAAGTGAAGCTATAGCCTGGGTACAATCCTTCCTAGCCAACCGTACGATGAGAGTGCTCTCCCCCTTAGCTGCAGCGGACCCAATACAAATCACATGCGGCGTCCCACAAGGTTCATGTGTCTCCCCAACAATGTACAACATCTTCACTAAGCCCCTCTTCGACAAACTTGACAGATTGGGGGTAACTTATACTAATTATGTGGATGACACGCAGATCCTCATACCACTATCTGGCAACTTTGTCGAAGACACAGCTCTAGTAAACAAGATTTACCTCCTCATTCAGGCATGGATGGCCTCTCACGGCCTCTGCCTGAATGACGACAAAACAGAGATACTGATCCTGGGCTCCGACTCTAACCTCAAAAAATGTAGCCCCAGTTACTCTGCCTTTAATATAGATGGAAATGTAATCAAGGTGGTAACCGAGGTAAAAACACTGGGTTTCTACCTTGATGCCACTCTATCTCTCAAAAAACAAGTCAACTCCTTGGCTTCCTCCGCAGCCTACACCTGCAAATTGATCAGGGCCTGTAGACCCTACCTCTCTAAAACTAACTGTATCACACTTGCCAATGCTTTAATAATGTCTAAGTTGGACTATTGCAACGCACTATATGCAGGTGCCAACAAAACCATCATAAACAAATTCATACATGCCAACATTCTGTGACCAAAAATCTGTAGGAATCTTAAAGTTTCAAAAATGAAATTAGCAAAATGGCACATGAACTTTGATCTTATGACATGAAGAGATCACAGGAAAGGACTGCTTGGTGTGGCCTATCCCAGATCCTCGTGAAATAAGTGAGCTGTGAGCAATGTGACCAGCTTCTTCCTCATTAACACAAAGTTTCCTCTTCAAACCTACCCGCTGATTATCACGAGCCAGCAGGGAGCTGAAACACGAACTACCCACCGAATAGCTATAAATCCCTTTATTTCAGCAAGGGCCTGATGTGGAGGAACCAGTGTGAAAAGGCAACGAGTTGATAACACTTCTATATACCCCAAGGGAAGTGATCGCTGCAAGGGCTCCTGCAGAAGCAGCTTATAAGGTGAGCGTGCCAAGTGCACATTTTAAGCCCCAGAACTAAAGTAATATAGATACATTGTCATGTTATAAGACTGCTGACTGGCAACATGGGGCCGTTGCTGTCCCCCTCCCAGAGGCTCATGCATGGTCCCTTTCAACTGAAAAGCTAGAAAGGCCCTGATGCTGCCCATGCCCTTGACAGATCAATTGTCAAATATTTAAAAATGTATAGCGGTGTGAAAAAGGCAATGAGGTGATAACACTTCTGTATACCAAAAGGAAGTGACGGCCGCAAGGGCTCCCGCAAATGCAGCTTGTAAGGTGAGCGTGCAAAGTGCACATTTAAAGCCCCAAAACTATCAAGAGAAATATATTGCTGACTGGCAACATGGGGCAGTTGCTGGGGGCCCCTGAGGCTCATTCATGACCCCTTTCAATTGAAAAGATGGAAAGGCCCTGATGCCGTCCAGTGTGCCCATGGGCCAGAGAAGTACCATACCCAGGCTCCTTCTCACACTCTCAGCGGTCCCTGCATGGGCCAGTGAGACAAAAGCCACCCGGACCCTCACCATCCCCATTTTAGTGAAAAAGAACTGTGTCAGGCCGGCAGTCCCAGAGACTAGAGTCTGCCTTCAGGTTCCACTCCCTGTGTGATGTACAAAGAGAGAATATGAACATGTTAGGTGGCTGGTGGCCTGGACTTTTTCTTGTGACACAGCATCTGCTGTCTGACTTTGTCATGCAGGCATTGGTTTCATGCAGAACAATTCATTACCTGCATGTGGACCATATACTTTCAGCTGGTAAAACTCTTCGAATACACGCTGAATGGCCGTACATTAGCTGCACGTGCTTGCCATGTGATTATGGTTCCACCTTTGTAAATGCCTTGTTCACATCCAGTGCCCCTGAAACAGAGGATGGACTAGTGTAAGACTGATATAATATCGGACATTCTCCATCGGGATTATCTTGAATGAGCACTAGTAAACGATATTGAAGGCTCTTTTTGGTAAAGACTGCAGCGACTACCACTCCACAGCACCGAGCAGGCCCTTGCTGATTTAGGAATCACAAGTATGGTTCTTCCCAGTTGGCAAACTATAAAGTATCTAGGCGGTAACTAATCAACATGGCTGCCAATTCTTTAGTGTCACCATACCAGATCTTACACACGCAGCAGTCACAGAGTCTCTGAAACTCAAAAAAGGAACCGCACAGGGATTAGGACTCAGGGGCAATCCCAGGAACCATATTTTAGGGGTTTGGAGGACCACGTGGGTCCACATGCAAAAGTGGTTGGGGGCAACTAAAATGGGTAAGACAAAATGCTAATGGGAAATAATGAAACAAACACCATTTATAGCCTGGCCTCTCTTCCCGTCATCAAGGTTCCAGTCGAGTCATGACCCATGTCGTTTCAGACAAGCAGGTTAAACACGAGATTCTTTCATATCTGTATCAAAAAAGATTATATGTTTCCAAACAGCGCACACGACCCCGAGGTCAACAAGAATTTCGATTCTATTGAAAGTCCAAAGAGCATCCGAACAATTAGATGTAGTTTATTGGTGCTACAGCCACAGCCGACACGTGTTTCGACCACTTGGTCATCCTCAAGGCAAATTCGTCATGCGTATTATTCCTAATGACGCTTGTGTGAATCACGTTTTCTTAATGCGCTTAGAGGTGACCTGACACGGTGCAGTCCCATCTTCTATAATTGTTCAGGAGACAAGGATCCATCAACTATCCCTTGAAGTAATAGCCATTTTAAAAATTTCCAATGTAAATCTTGTTGTGGCGCTAGCTGAAAGTTCTGCTCAAAATGTCCAAAATCAATGGTATCAATACCAGAAGGTGTGATACTGAGGGGCTAGATCCCACGTTGCATTACAATGGTACAATTCTTCCATATCTGGCAGGAAGAAAAACATGTAGTCCCGGGAGGATAGCTCAGCGGCAACATGCTCGCCTTGGAAGCAAGGCAACACAGGTTCGATCCCTGGGTCCGCGCTAATATGCAACTAAGACAAAAAAAACAATTATGCAACTAAAAAAAACAAAAAACGATTCCTATAACAGCGCCATTGATGCCCGGGCTGTGTGAGCGCTTTAAAAATGCAAAAAAAATAGATAAATAAGCAACATGAGTTTTATGAGGACATGAATCGCTGCAGTCACACTCAAGCGACACCAATTGAAGGCAACAACCTTATTTTGTTCCTATACTTGGGAATTAGGGATCCTAAAATGAAGGCCTTTGTCCTAAAAATGTGCGTTCCCACAGCTTTTTGTATTGACTTGATTCTGGGGAGTTATATTTCCTATTTATCAATATCCTATTATTCCAGTGCTTTAGAAGCATCGTGGAACACATCATAAAAATGTTACATTATTAATTTAAACTATGGTATTTAAAAATGACGGTAGGAGACGAGGGGAGGGGGTTGGCTGGCAGATATCACAAGAAAGGTTTCTTTTGAACTGCATAATTCATCAAACGTCATGCTGTACTCCGAGTGCACTGCTCAGTGAGGCGAAGGCATTAATCAAGTTCATATCCACGCTGGCCTGTCAATAATAGCACTTGTTAAGGCGCATAGTAGCAGAAAGAAAGGGCCTGGAGCGCTACATAGAAACCTATGCTAGCTGGATACTGGGAAAGTTATGCTTCAGTAAAATCCAAATATGCGCTATTATGGCATGTACAAAATGACAGGCCCCAGAAACACACAACCATCCATGTAACTGTAGGTAAAGAGTGTTGACTGTGTGCGGCATACACACGAACCCTGCTTTCCTCTCGCTTCAGTCTTGTGGACATGGCACGTCTGCCACTGCAGGAGAGCCGAGATCCATGTGAAATGTGCCAGGGGTTGTGGTGGGCATCCCATACTGCAGCACACACTAACTGCCCAGTTGCAGAGGTTTCAGCTTCTTAAAGTGGACAAGAGGGGGTTCTTCTCCAGCTCCTGCTAACTAAACGGGGGAAGCGGGTTCAAGGAAAGCACACGTGATGAAAGGGGAAGGGGACCCATGCACTCCTGCCCCTCCATAGAGAAACCAGTGGCAGGAACATAAAAATACCATTAGCTGCTGCAGTGAGTGTTACTCCACAGCTCCACAGCACTGAGAAACCGCATGCTGAGTGATGCCATGTGCAAGTCCATTGCGGAGTTGAGGATGGGTCCATCATTTAGTGGGCTACAGGGGCAGGAGACATTGCCAGCTTGGTGGTGGGCACAACATTTTTCAGAGTGTTATGTATGGCACAGAGCTGCTTGTGTCTGACATAGTGGGGCTGAGATTTCGGATGGGTGAACATGGCCTTACAGAGAGCTTGGACTGTGGGACTTCGCCACTCTACACATGGAGTCAAGTGACACCAGCACGACCCTGCCCTCAAACAAGTTACAAAGTAATTTTACCTGCAGAGATTAGGGACGACCGTTTGCAGCAGCTAGCGAGCTGTATGTACAGCAGGGCTGAGAGCACAGATGAAGGTTCGGAAGAATAGAGACTGGGAGCTCACAGCACGTCGTGCAGGACAGGCAGCTCTGCTCAGAGAGAGGCACAGGATCTCATAGCAGCGTCACGCTGACGCTCTGGCACTACAGACTGCCTGGACCAGCGGTGCGCAGAGCAGAGTCTGCGTGTCTGTTCCATGCCGGCCAGGCACTAGCCATCAATCAAAATGATGATGGGCCATTAACACGCCCCTTGAAGGATGCTCGCAGTGCTCTGCTCTGGGCCTCAGGCAGCCAGTCCTATAAATCCGTAGTGTTGACAGGAAAATCGGTAGGCGGTAGGACTGCTTAAAAAGCGGTATCCTACCGCCTAAATCGGTAGGGTTGCCAAGTATGCAAATTGCAAATACTGCAGAACAATGCTCCTAGAGCAGCCTTGGACATACCCCGGAGAGCATATATCTGATATCAGGATAGACCACCACTGGTTAAACATTAGTGACAGAATTCTCCTCAAGATGGTATCTCTCACCTATAAAGGACTGAACAATACTGCGCCCCATATATTTGTACTAGATTGACCAGGATATTCTCCAGTCACCACACTAGAGCTGCTAACCATCTCTTACTAGAAACTCCCAGATTTAGACTAGCTAAAGCAGGTGGAGCGAGCTTCCCTGTCAGAGCTGCTCGTGCCTGGAATGCGCTCCCTACTGCATTAACAGTTGATCAACCCTACTCTAGATTCAGATGTAACGTGAAAACCTGGCTCTGGACCAAGGACGCCCATTAACTGTTCCCCTGCACTTGATCCTGGATTTCTGTTTTTAACTAGCATGATTCTCCTGAAACTTGTTCTTCAGATCATCTCTCTTCTCTCTTTGTGATGTGTTGCACCCATACCTCGAATATGTGTACTGTAAATACTGTAATAATCATGTACTGTAACCAATGTATGGAACCAAGCTTAAATAATCTTGTTTCCGCTGCACCCGGCTACCCCTGGGTTTGGAGCGCATTATCAAATAATAAACTAAACTAAACTAAACTTGGGGACTACACTGTACTAAAGAACCAGCCCGCATCACCCCCCGAGAGCTTAAGCCTTGATTGCTCGTCCATTGCTACCATATAGAGAACCTTGGCTGGGGTGATCTGTGCTTCTGTCCGAGCCATATAGAGGGCAGAAGTACAGATACCCCCTCCAGTCTTTACACATTTGCAATCTTAATTGGGAAGCATGCCAGTCAATGGTTAGCATGCAAAGTTAGGCTCAGTCATACATGGCACTGACACATGGAGTTCATCCAGCAATTGAATTGCATCACACAAATAGATACACCACTGGGGAAGTCTAGACATAAGCACTCCAGGGAACAAACTATATCTTTACTGTCCTGGCAGGATGCTGTCTCAGCTATACAGCATCTAGAAAGTCGTACTATAGCGAAATGGTTCTATGGCAGAGATGACAACTTCAATGCGCTACGACAAGGCATCTTCTACTTGTGGATCCGATTGGCACATTACACCATAATCTATCAATTGTAAGAATTGACAAGCAGGCCACTGCAAATCGATTAGAAATGGCTTCCTTGCTAAACAGGGTGAAGGGTATTCCAGATTGGAACTCACTGACTTTTCTCATCCAAATGTCAGTGGTCTAGACTCCATGAAGGATGCCGGTGGTCTAGACACTCTGCAGGATGCCGGTGGTCTAGACACTCTGCAGGATGCCATTGGTCAAGACACCCTGCAGAATGCCAGTGGTCTAGACTCCCTGACGGGTGCCTGTGGTCTAGACACCCTGCCGGATGCCTGTGGTCTAGACACTCTGCAGGATGCCAGTGGTCTAGACTCCCTGAGGGATGCCTGTGGTCTAGACACCCTGCAGGATGCCTGTGGTCTAGACACCCTGCAGGATGCCAGTGGTCTAGACTCCCTGAGGGATGCCTGTGGTCTAAACACCCTGCAGGATGCCTGTGGTCTAGACACCCTGCAGGATGCCAGTGGTGACACCCTGCAGGATGCCAGTGGTCTAGACTCCCTGAGGGATGCCTGTGGTCTAGACACCCTGCAGGATGCCTGTGGTCTAGACACCCTGCAGGATGCCAGTGGTCTAGACTCCCTGAGGGATGCCTGTGGTCTAAACACCCTGCAGGATGCCTGTGGTCTAGACACCCTGCAGGATGCCAGTGGTGACACCCTGCAGGATGCCAGTGGTCTAGACTCCCTGAGGGATGCCTGTGGTCTAGACACCCTCCAGAAGCATATGGTCTAGACACCCTGCAGGATGCCCGTGGTCTAGACACCCTGCTGGATGCCTGTGGTCTAGACACCCTGCAGGATGCTATTGGTCTAGACACCTTGCAGGATGCAAGTGGTCTAGACACCACCCTGCAGGATGCCGGTGGTCTAGACACCCTGCAGGATGCCAGTGGTCTAGACACCTTGCAGGATGCCCGCGGTCTAGACACCCCACAGGATGCCCGTGGTATAGACACCCTGCAGGATGCCAGTGGCGACACCCTCCAGGATGCCCGTGGCCTAGACATCCTGCAGGATGCCGGTGGTCTAGACTCCCTGCAGGATGCCGGTGGTCTAGACACCCTGCAGGATGCCTGTAGTCTAGACAACCTGCAGGATGCCAGTGGTCTAGACACCCTGCAGGATGCCCGTGGTTTAGACACCCTGCAGGATGCCAGTGGTGACACCCTGCAGGATACCAGTGGTCTAGATACCCTGCAGGATGCCTGTGGTCTAGACACCCTGCAGTATGCCAGTGGTCTAGATACCCTGCAGGATGCCCGTGGTCTAGATACCCTGCAGCATGCCAGTGGTGACACCCTGCAGGATGCCATGGCCTAGAAGCCCTGCAGGATGCCAGTGGTCTAGACACCCAGCAGGATGCTAGTGGTTTAGATACCCTGCAGGATGCCTCTGGTCTAGACACCCTGCAGTATGCCAGTGGTCTAGACACCCTGCAGGATGCCCCTGGTCTAGATACCCTGCAGCATGACAGTGGTGACACCCTGCAGGATGCCATGGCCCAGAAGCCTTGCAGGATGCCAGTGGTCTAGACACCCGGCAGGATGCTAGTGGTCTAGACAACCTGCAGGATGCCAGTGGTCTAGACACCCTGCAGGATGCCCGTGGTCTAGACAACCTGCAGCATGCCAGTGGTGACACCCTGCAGGATGCCCGTGGTCTAGACACCCTGCAGGGTGCCCGTAGTCTGGACACCCTGCAGGATGCCAGTGGTGATACCCTGCAGGATGCCGGTGGTCTAGACACCCTGCAGGATGCCTGTAGTCTAGACACCCTGCAGGATGCCAGTGGTCTAGACACCCTGCAGGATGCCAGTGGTCTAGACACCGTGCAGGATGCCAGTGGTCTAGACACCGTGCAGGATGCCAGTGGTGACACCCTGCAGGATGCCAGTGGTCTAGACATCCTGCAGGATGCCTGTGGTCTAGGCACCCTGCAGGATGCCAGTGGTCTAGACACCCTGCAGGATGCCTGTAGTCTGGACACCCTGCAGGATGTCCGTGGTCTAGACACCCTGCAGCATGCCAGTGGTGACACCCTGCAGGATGCCAGTGGCCTAGGCACTCTGCAGGATGCCAGTGGTCTAGACACCCTGCAGGATGCCCGTGGTCTAGACACCCTGCAGCATGCCAGTGGTGACACCCTGCAGGATGCCAGTGGCCTAGGCGCCCTGCAGGATGCCCGTAGTCTGGACACCCTGCAGGATGCCAGTGGCGACACCCTGCAGGATGCCAGTGGTGACACCCTGCAGGATGCCGGTGGTCTAGACACCCTGCAGGATGCCTGTAGTCTAGACATCCTGCAGGATGCCTGTGGTCTAGACACCCTGCAGGATGCCAGTGGTCTGGACACCCTGCAGGATGCCAGTGGTCTAGATACCCTGCAGGATGCCAGTGGTCTAGACACCCTGCAGGATGCCTGTAGTCTGGACACCCTGCAGGATGCCAGTGGTGACACCCAGCAGGATGCCAGTGGTCTAGACACCCTGCAGGATGCCCGTGGTCTAGACACCCTGCAGCATGCCAGTGGTGACACCCTGCAGGATGCCAGTGTCCTAGACACCCTGCAGGATGCCTGTGGTCTAGACACCCTGCAGCATGCCTGTGGCCTAGGCGCCCTGCAGGATGCCCGTAGTCTGGACACCCTGCAGGATGCCAGTGGTGACACCCTGCAGGATGCCAGTGGTGACACCCTGCAGGATGCCGGTGGTCTAGACACCCTGCAGGATGCCTGTAGTCTAGACACCCTGCAGGATGCCAGTGGTCTAGACACCCTGCAGGATGCCAGTGGTGACACCCTGCAGGATGCCAGTGGTCTAGACACCCTGCAGGATGCCAGTGGTCTAGACATCCTGCAGGATGCCTGTGGTCTAGACACCCTGCAGGATGCCAGTGGTCTGGACACCCTGCAGGATGCCAGTGGTCTAGACACCCTGCAGGATGCCAGTGGTCTAGACACCCTGCAGGATGCCTGTAGTCTGGACACCCTGCAGGATGCCAGTGGTGACACCCAGCAGGATGCCGGTGGTCTAGACACCCTGCAGGATGCCCGTGGTCTAGATACCCTGTAGCATGCCAGTGGTGACACCCTGCAGGATGCCAGTGGTGACACCCTGCAGGATGCCAGTGGTCTAGACATCCTGCAGGATGCCTGTGGTCTAGACACCCTGCAGGATGCCAGTGGTCTGGACACCCTGCAGGATGCCAGTGGTCTAGACACCCTGCAGGATGCCAGTGGTCTAGACACCCTGCAGGATGCCTGTAGTCTGGACACCCTGCAGGATGCCAGTGGTGACACCCAGCAGGATGCCGGTGGTCTAGACACCCTGCAGGATGCCCGTGGTCTAGACACCCTGCAGCATGCCAGTGGTGACACCCTGCAGGATGCCAGTGGCCTAGGCACCCTGCAGGATGCCAGTGGTCTAGACACCCTGCAGGATGCCAGTGGCCTAGGCACCCAGCAGGATGCCAGTGGTGACACCCTGCAGGATGCCCGTGGTCTAGACACCCTGCAGGATGCCAGTGGTGACACCCTGCAGGATGCCGGAGGTCTAGACACCCTGCAGGATGCCTTAGTCTAGACACCCTGCAGGATGCCAGTGGTCTAGACACCCTGCAGGATGCCAGTGGTGACACCCTGCAGGATGCCAGTGGTCTAGACACCCTGCAGGATGCCAGTGGTGACACCCTGCAGGATGCCAGTGGTCTAGACATCCTGCAGGATGCCTGTGGTCTAGACACCCTGCAGGATGCCAGTTGCCTGGACACCCTGCAGGATGCCAGTGGTCTAGACACCCTGCAGGATGCCAGTGGTCTAGACACCCTGCAGGATGCCAGTGGTGACACCATGCAGGATGCCAGTGGTCTAGACACCCTGCAGGATGCCAGTGGTGACACCCTGCAGGATGCCAGTGGTCTAGACATCCTGCAGGATGCCTGTGGTCTAGACACCCTGCAGGATGCCAGTGGTCTGGACACCCTGCAGGATGCCAGTGGTCTAGACACCCTGCAGGATGCCAGTGGTCTAGACACCCTGCAGGATGCCTGTAGTCTGGACACCATGCAGGACGCCAGTGGTGACACCCAGCAGGATGCCGGTGGTCTAGACACCCTGCAGGATGCCCGTGGTCTAGACACCCTGCAGCATGCCAGTGGTGACACCCTGCAGGATGCCAGTGGCCTAGGCACCCTGCAGGATGCCAGTGGTGACACCCTGCAGGATGCCAGTGGTCTAGACATCCTGCAGGATGCCTGTGGTGTAGACACCCTGCAGGATGCCGGTGGTCTAGACACCCTGCAGGATGCCTGTAGTCTAGACATCCTGCAGGATGCCTGTGGTCTAGACACCCTGCAGGATGCCAGTGGTCTGGACACCCTGCAGGATGCCAGTGGTCTAGATACCCTGCAGGATGCCAGTGGTCTAGACACCCTGCAGGATGCCTGTAGTCTGGACACCCTGCAGGATGCCAGTGGTGACACCCAGCAGGATGCCAGTGGTCTAGACACCCTGCAGGATGCCCGTGGTCTAGACACCCTGCAGCATGCCAGTGGTGACACCCTGCAGGATGCCAGTGTCCTAGACACCCTGCAGGATGCCTGTGGTCTAGACACCCTGCAGCATGCCTGTGGCCTAGGCGCCCTGCAGGATGCCCGTAGTCTGGACACCCTGCAGGATGCCAGTGGTGACACCCTGCAGGATGCCAGTGGTGACACCCTGCAGGATGCCGGTGGTCTAGACACCCTGCAGGATGCCTGTAGTCTAGACACCCTGCAGGATGCCAGTGGTCTAGACACCCTGCAGGATGCCAGTGGTGACACCCTGCAGGATGCCAGTGGTCTAGACACCCTGCAGGATGCCAGTGGTCTAGACATCCTGCAGGATGCCTGTGGTCTAGACACCCTGCAGGATGCCAGTGGTCTGGACACCCTGCAGGATGCCAGTGGTCTAGACACCCTGCAGGATGCCAGTGGTCTAGACACCCTGCAGGATGCCTGTAGTCTGGACACCCTGCAGGATGCCAGTGGTGACACCCTGCAGGATGCCGGTGGTCTAGACACCCTGCAGGATGCCCGTGGTCTAGATACCCTGTAGCATGCCAGTGGTGACACCCTGCAGGATGCCAGTGGTGACACCCTGCAGGATGCCAGTGGTCTAGACATCCTGCAGGATGCCTGTGGTCTAGACACCCTGCAGGATGCCAGTGGTCTGGACACCCTGCAGGATGCCAGTGGTCTAGACACCCTGCAGGATGCCAGTGGTCTAGACACCCTGCAGGATGCCTGTAGTCTGGACACCCTGCAGGATGCCAGTGGTGACACCCAGCAGGATGCCGGTGGTCTAGACACCCTGCAGGATGCCCGTGGTCTAGACACCCTGCAGCATGCCAGTGGTGACACCCTGCAGGATGCCAGTGGCCTAGGCACCCTGCAGGATGCCAGTGGTCTAGACACCCTGCAGGATGCCAGTGGCCTAGGCACCCAGCAGGATGCCAGTGGTGACACCCTGCAGGATGCCCGTGGTCTAGACACCCTGCAGGATGCCAGTGGTGACACCCTGCAGGATGCCGGAGGTCTAGACACCCTGCAGGATGCCTTAGTCTAGACACCCTGCAGGATGCCAGTGGTCTAGACACCCTGCAGGATGCCAGTGGTGACACCCTGCAGGATGCCAGTGGTCTAGACACCCTGCAGGATGCCAGTGGTGACACCCTGCAGGATGCCAGTGGTCTAGACATCCTGCAGGATGCCTGTGGTCTAGACACCCTGCAGGATGCCAGTTGCCTGGACACCCTGCAGGATGCCAGTGGTCTAGACACCCTGCAGGATGCCAGTGGTCTAGACACCCTGCAGGATGCCAGTGGTGACACCATGCAGGATGCCAGTGGTCTAGACACCCTGCAGGATGCCAGTGGTGACACCCTGCAGGATGCCAGTGGTCTAGACATCCTGCAGGATGCCTGTGGTCTAGACACCCTGCAGGATGCCAGTGGTCTGGACACCCTGCAGGATGCCAGTAGTCTAGACACCCTGCAGGATGCCAGTGGTCTAGACACCCTGCAGGATGCCTGTAGTCTGGACACCATGCAGGACGCCAGTGGTGACACCCAGCAGGATGCCAGTGGTCTAGACACCCTGCAGGATGCCCGTGGTCTAGACACCCTGCAGCATGCCAGTGGTGACACCCTGCAGGATGCCAGTGGCCTAGGCACCCTGCAGGATGCCAGTGGTGACACCCTGCAGGATGCCAGTGGTCTAGACATCCTGCAGGATGCCTGTGGTGTAGACACCCTGCAGGATGCCTGTAGTCTGGACACCCTGCAGGATGCCAGTGGTGACACCCAGCAGGATGCCGGGGGTCTAGACACCCTGCAGGATGCCCGTGGTCTAGACACCCTGCAGCATGCCAGTGGTGACAACCTGCAGGATGCCAGTGGCCTAGGCACCCTGCAGGATGCCAGTGGTCTAGACACCCTGCAGGATGCCCGTGGTCTAGACACCCTGCAGCATGCCAGTGGTGACACCCTGCAGGATGCCAGTGGCCTAGGCGCCCTGCAGGATGCCCGTAGTCTGGACACCCTGCAGGATGCCAGTGGTGACACCCTGCAGGATGCCAGTGGTGACACCCTGCAGGATGCCGGTGGTCTAGACACCCTGCAGGATGCCTGTAGTCTAGACACCCTGCAGGATGCCAGTGGTCTAGACACCCTGCAGCATGCCAGTGGTGACTCCCTGCAGGATGCCAGTGGCCTAGGCACCCTGCAGGATGCCAGTGGTGACACACTGCAGGATGCCAGTGGTCTAGACATCCTGCAGGATGCCTGTGGTCTAGACACCCTGCAGGATGCCAGTGGTCTGGACACCCTGCGGGTTGCCAGTGGTCTAGACACCGTGCAGGATGCCAGTGGTCTAGACACCCTGCAGGATGCCTGTAGTCTGGACACCCTGCAGGATGCCGGTGGTCTAGACACCCTGCAGGATGCCAGTGGTCTAGACACCCTGCAGCATGCCAGTGGTGACACCCTGCAGGATGCCAGTGGCCTAGGCACCCTGCAGGATGCCAGTGGTCTAGACACCCTGCAGGATGCCCGTGGTCTAGACACCCTGCAGCACGCCAGTGGTGACACCCTGCAGGGTGCCAGTGGCCTAGGCGCCCTGCAGGATGCCCATAGTCTGGACACCCTGCAGGATGCCAGTGGTGACACCCTGCAGGATGCCAGTGGTCTAGACACCCTGCAGGATGCCAGTGGTCTAGACACCCTGCAGGATGCCTGTAGTCTGGACACCCTGCAGGATGCCAGTGGTGACACCCAGCAGGATGCCGGTGGTCTAGACAACCTGCAGGATGCCCGTGGTCTAGACACCCTGCAGCATGCCAGTGGTGACACCCTGCAGGATGCCAGTGGCCTAGGCACCCTGCAGGATGCCAGTGGTCTAGACACCCTGCAGGATGCCCGTGGTCTAGACACCCTGCAGCATGTCAGTGGTGACACTCTGCAGGATGCCAGTGGCCTAGGCGCCCTGCAGGATGCCAGTGGTCTAGACACCCTGCAGGATGCCAGTGGTCTAGACACCCTGCAGGATGCCAGTGGCCTAGGCGCCCTGCAGGATGCCAGTGGTCTAGACACCCTGCAGGATGCCCGTGGTCTAGACACCCTGCAGCATGCCAGTGGTGACACCCTGCAGGATGCCAGTGGCCTAGGCACCCTGCAAGATGCCAGTGGTCTAGACACCCTGCAGGATGCCCGTGGTCTAGACACCCTGCAGCATGCCAGTGGTGACACTCTGCAGGATGCCAGTGGCCTAGGCGCCCTGCAGGATGCCAGTGGTCTAGACACCCTGCAGGATGCCAGTGGTCTAGACACCCTGCAGGATGCCAGTGGCCTAGGCGCCCTGCAGGATGCCAGTGGTCTAGACACCCTGCAGGATGCCAGTGGTCTAGACACCCTGCAGGATGCCAGTGGTCTAGACACCCTGCAGGATGCCTGTAGTCTGGACACCCTGCAGGATGCCAGTGGTCTAGACACCCTGCAGGATGCCAGTGGCCTAGGTGCCCTGTAGGATGCCAGTGGCCTAGGCGCCCTGCAGGATGCCAGTGGTCTAGACGCCCTGCAGGATGCCAGTGGTCTAGACACCCTGCAGGATGCCAGTGGCCTAGGCGGCCTGTAGGATGCCAGTGGCCTAGGCACCCTGCAGGATGCCAGTGGTCTAGACACCCTGCAGGATGCCAGTGGTCTAGACACCCTGCAGCATACCAGTGGCGACACTCTGCAGGATGCCAGTGGCCTAGGCGCCCTGCAGGATGCCAGTGGTCTAGACACCCTGCAGGATGCCTGTAGTCTGGACACCCTGCAGGATGCCAGTGGTCTAGACACCCTGCAGGATGCCATGGGCTAGACAACCTGCAGGATGCCAGTGGCCTAGACACCCTGCACCATGCCAGTGGTGACACTCTGCAGGATGCCAGTGGCCTAGGCGCCCTGCAGGATGCCAGTGGCCTAGGCGCCCTGCAGGATGCCAGTGGTCTAGACACCCTGCAGGATGCCCGTGGTCTAGACACCCTGCAGCATGCCAGTGGTGACACTCTGCAGGATGCCAGTGGCCTAGGCGCCCTGCAGGATGCCAGTGGTCTAAACACCCTGCAGGATGCCAGTGGCCTAGACACCCTGCAGGATGCCCGTGGTCTAGACACCCTGCAGGATGCCAGTGGTCTAGACACCCTGCAGGATGCCTGAAGTCTGGACTCCCTGCAGGATGCCAGTGGTCTAGACACCCTGCAGGATGCCAGTGGCCTAGGCGCCCTGTAGGATGCCAGTGGCCTAGGCGCCCTGCAGGATGCCAGTGGTCTAGACACCCTGCAGGATGCCAGTGGTCTAGACACCCTGCAGGATGCCAGTGGCCTAGGCGCCCTGTAGGATGCCAGTGGCCTAGGCGCCCTGCAGGATGCCAGTGGCCTAGGCGCCCTGCAGGATGCCAGTGGTCTAGACACCCTGCAGGATGCCAGTGGTCTAGACACCCTGCAGGATGCCAGTGGCCTAGGCGCCCTGTAGGATGCCAGTGGCCTAGGCGCCCTGCAGGATGCCAGTGGCCTAGGCGCCCTGCAGGATGCCAGTGGTCTAGACACCCTGCAGGATGCCAGTGGTCTAGACACCCTGCAGCATGCCAGTGGCGACACTTTGCAGGATGCCAGTGGCCTAGGCGCCCTGCAGGATGCTAGTGGTCTAGACACCCTGCAGGATGCCAGTGGTCTAGATACCCTGCAGGATGCCCGTGGTCTAGACACCCTGCAGGATGCCAGTGGCCTAGGCGCCCTGCAGGATGCCAGTGGTCTAGACACCCTGCAGCATGCCAGTGGTGACACTCTGCAGGATGCCAGTGGCCTAGGCGCCCTGCAGGATGCCAGTGGTCTAGACACCCTGCAGCATGCCAGTGGTGACACTCTGCAGGATGCCAGTGGCCTAGGCGCCCTGCAGGATGCCAGTGGTCTAGACACCCTGCAGGATGCCAGTGGCCTAGGCACCCAGCAGGATGCCAGTGGTCTAGACACTTCTCCAGAGGGAGATGCTGGCACTCCTGAAGGTTCAGGTTATGCTGATGCATCCGATAGGTCAATAATGGCAAAGGTGATTGAATACCTTGGGTCGGGGTACATCATCTGTTGAATATGAACAGGTTGACATTACTGATATTAGGACCCAGTCCTTCCCTTCCATGCAGCAGTGCCAAATAGATTTCTATAGAAATGGCAAAGTCCAGATACTACCCGTGCAGTTCACAAGGATTTCACACAAAAATACCTCATCATTGGATCCAGAGTTTATTTCGAAACATCCAAGTCCACAAAGCCTTGGGAGCAGCTACTGCTGCATCTAAGGGAGCAGCCTCTCCCACAGTCCCTCCGGACAGGGAGGATGAAGAGCTTGATGCCATGGGAAATAAAGGTTTCTCCGCAGGGAGTGTGGCACTGAAAGGAACGTGGCATCTGAGCACATCCCAGAGGGTGAGGAAATGGATGGTTTTATGAGCATTATTCAGGATGGTAAAGATGCCATATGTCAATCATTGCAGTCAGGGCTAGACACTGCTGACTGTATTAGCCGTTCCATGCCTACTGGTACAGGGCTTAGACGATTTGCCTGGCTTCGTAAATCAGGTTTCCCTTCTCAGTTGCAATCCAGATTATTGGATATGCCGTTTGAAGGGTCTTACATGTTTGGATCTAAAGCAGACAAAAGTCTTGAAAAGTTGCAGTCGTCCAAGGCAGCGGCAAAATCTTTAAGTCAGGCCTTTAGGCAGCCACAACAAGGTCGAGCAGCTCCATCTTTATTCATTTCATTACTCATCCTCAATTAGCAGAGGAAGAGCTCAATGTAACCAGAGGGGACAGAGAAGGCAACCTCGAGGTGGTCGAGGACGTACAGGCAGATGAGCTGTAGCAGTATCTGCTGCCTTGCCTTCTGCACCAACCGGTGCCACAAAACTACTCTGACAATTTGAATCATTCAACAGTGGTGGGAGGCAGGTTATCCCAGCATCTGAAAGAATGGCAAAGTATTACAACAGATGTTTGGGCACTACAAACAGTCGCCCTTGGTTACTGCTTCCCTTTTCTAAAGAGACCACCCGACTATCCTGGAGGAGGCAAGTCCTTGAAAGTACCAGATCTGCTGCTCCTACAGGAAGTTCGCACACTGTTGAAGAAGGGTGCAATCAAACAGGTACCTGTAGCGTAAAGAAATCAAGATTGGTACTCTCCTTATTTTCTGATCCCAAAAAAGGACGGAGGTATGTGACCCATCTTGGACTTGACATGCTTGAACAAGTTCCTCAGGAAGAACAAATTCCAGATGGTCACTCTCCCACAGATCCTCCAGGCCCTTCAGCTACAGGAATGGATGGTGTCATTTGGGCCTTCAGGATGCTTATTTTCATGTGCCTATTCATCTCAAGCACATTGAGTTCTCACTATTAGTTTTGAGTTCTGCCATTCGGGCTGACCTCCGCCCGAGGTTTTTCACCAAGCTGATGGCGGTGGTGGAAGTAAATCTATGGAGGGGGTATTCACATCTACCCCTACCTCGACGATTGGCTGATCCAAGCCTGTTCACCCAAATAGGCTCTTGAACATCTGAACAGCACCTATCATTCTCTCCATAAGTTGAGCTTCTCCCTCAACTTCAAGAAGTCCCACATGACACCTTCCCAGAAGCTCGATTCACTGGTGCAGTCCTGGACTCTTCCTCTGGAAAATCTTTACCACCCGAGGTGATGTCTACCCACATAGCACAGATGGTAAACATTTTTCAAAGTGCCTCAAATCTTCCGGCCTTCAATTTTCTGAGGTTGCTCGGTCTCATGGGATCCTGCATTTTTCTGGTGCCAGAAGCCTGTCTGAGAATGAGGTCTCTTCGGTGGGCCCTCAGGACTCAATGGTCACAGTTCTCCAGCGTGATGATAGATCTGGTACGGATCCCGAAGAGGGTCACGCAGGATCTCCTGTGGCGGTCCGTCAAGGAGAATGTGGTGAAGGGGGAACCCTTTTGGCAACCATGGCCAGTGATTACAGTGGTAACAGATGTCTCCTATCAGGTTGGGGAGGTCACACCAACCGCTAACAATCCGCGGACACTGGTCTCCATAAAGGGTCCAAACTGCATATCAACCTTTTGGAGCTGAGGGCAATCAGACTAGCGCTGATGGCTTTCCTGCCCTCTGTACGAGTAAAGAGTGCCCTGATAATGACAGACAATACAGTGGCCATGCATTACCTCAACAAGAGAGGTGGTGTAAGGTCACTGCCTCTGTGCAGAGAGGCAATGCAGCTCTGGTTTTGGGTACTGCAAGAAGAAATCTTTGTCAGCAGTTCATCTGGCCGGAGAAGAAAACACAGCTGCAGACGCTTTGAGCAGACAGAGCACTTTGTCCTGAGAGTGGGATTTAGATCAGGAAGTCCTTCAAGAGAACTTCACCCTTTGAACAGTTCTTCTCTGGGGAATTTCCATCGAGAGTAGCTCTATAGGAATTGTTCATAGTGGATGGGAATTTCGACTTCTGTACACATTTCCGTCAGTCCCAATCATTCCTCATGTTCTCAGGAGGCCAATAGAATTTCAGAAAATACATGATTCTGATTGCTCCGGACTGGACCATAAGTACGTGGTACCCAGAACTCCTGAAAATGTCCATCTGCCCTCGAATTCATCTTCCACAAAGGGAGGACCTTCTCTCACAAGAGGGGGGTCACATTCTTCATCCAGAGATCAGGACCCTCAACCTCCACGCCTGGTTTCTGAGAGGTTGAGGTAGAAAGATTGGGACCTTCCAGAAGATGTCATGGAGGTGTTGCTAGCGGCCAGAAGGCCAGCAACAAAATCTTTATACTGCTGCCATTGGATCATATTTTTCAGCTGGTGCAGCGATAAAGGAATTGATGCATTTACTTGTGACACAGCATCGGTTTTGTCTTTTCTAGTACATTTAACCAATCAGGGGCTGCAGGTTGCTACAGCCGAGGGCTATCTGGCTGCGCTGTCCATTTTCAAGCGCTCTCCGGAACACAGTTCCTACTTCGAGGTTCCTATTGTCATCCCATTTCCGAAAGGGTTGACCACCATCTTTCCTTTTATTGTTCCGGTCTGGGATCTCAACCTAGTTTTAAGCTTCCTGATGAGTTCTCCTTTTGAGCCATTACATTCTTGTCCACTTAGGATGGTGTCTTTAAACATTGTATACTTAACAGCCATCACTTCTGCTCGCAGAGTGAGTGAGTTTCAGGCCTTGTTTAAAAGCACCATTCACATGTAAAAATAAAAATAAATATAGTCTTTCTTAAGAACAAGGTAGTTTTTGTAGGTTCGTCCCTGTTTTCTGCCAAACATAGTATCAGAATTACATCTGACATAAAAGATTGTCTTACCAGTTTTCTACCCTCATCCTAATCCATCTAAGGAGGAGGAGAGGTTACACAGGCTGGACCCTAGAAGAGCCTTGAGCATTTACATCAAAAGGGTTTCTAAGATGAGGGAAGACCACCAACTATTTGTTCGTCGTGCGGGCCACAGGATGAGACACGCGGTTACTAAACAAATGCTGTCTCGGTGGATCAGTATATGCATACATTTGCAAAATATTACTGTTTAGATTCCCAATCGGGTTGGAAATCCAGATTTGGAAAGGCTGTGTTACACAGCATAAACCAAAATTAATCAAAAATGAAACTCTTCTTTCCCACCTCCTGCAACACACTGCTATGGGAGAAAATCAAAGATGTGGAATAGGTGGGAGGACACAATCCATTCAAAGAACAGTTTACTTACCCCCTGGTAATGTTCCTTCCACGTATTCCTCATTGCCCTCCCATCCTTCCTGTCTGTCAAGAAGGAGTTTCTGTGGTTTACACCTTCCTCACCGTTAACGCTCAAGAATTCTCATTTCGAGACTGCTGTACGAACTGAGGCAACGGGTGCAGTGTGTGCCATATATACCAGCGTCAATGTCATACTCAAGGAGGACAGAGGCTCCCGATGGACATGAGGTCGACGATGATGCAAAAAGTGTCCGAGCTGCTAGCAGGATATCGGAGTATATCAAAGATGAGGATTACGTGGGAGGAGCATCCAGTCGAAAGAGCATTACCAGAGGGTAAGTAATTTGTTTGTCTCTACCGCAAAACTTGCCACACACCCAGGTTGGCAGTTATACCCCATTTGGGGTGGAGGCTAGGCTCTGGCATGCAGGGTGTTATATAAATCATGTCACTGTGACCACGTGGTTTAGAAATCTGAGTCTATGGCACCGTGGCATGGGCCTGAATGAAAATAACCTTTAAGAGTTAATGACTGATAAGACTGTCACTAAGGGAAGACACAGGGAGAGACTTGAAGATCTTGAAACATTGGGAGAAATGAGGAGCCAGAAGACCACCTTTAAGATGAACCATTGGGTGTAAAGAAAATAATAGTCTTATTTCTATTTCTAAATTGAGTCTGAAGCAGTGGCTTGCTTAACGTTCCTGGCACAGAAGGGGCCTGTATTTATGTTGCAAATTAGGGGAGGAGTGACTGAGTGTCGTGAATGAAATAAAATATCTGAGACTGTTAATAGTAAATAAAGCTAGTAAGTATGCTATACTACTGAAGCTTAACACGAAGGGAGAGCGATTTGGGGCCCAGATGAAAGTTAGTAGTAAGAAACAGTGTTGATTCTCCCTGATTCCATTAATCAAATTCTATCGTGCAAAGGTGCAAAGGTTATTCCAGCCGTCATGTACGGTTTGGAGGTGTGTACCCTGTCAGAGGATATTGACTTTGCACGTTTGGTGGGAACATTTGGCGTAAGGGATTATCATTGCCTAACTGTGTTCCCATGGCAATTCTAAGTTATGAATTAGGGCTGCTTTCCTTCCGTGTGATTTACTTATAAGAGCGCCATCCTGCTTTATAATTATTAGAAATTCTTCTAAAAATACACTTTATTATGATCTGAGGCATCAGATGGAGAATCATAACACAGGTATCATGAACATTATAATGGGCCTCATTACACGGTAGGCGGTAAGGGATTACAAGCACCGGTAAGGGCACCGGTGCCGGTAATCCCTTACCGCCCTAATACGAGGTCCCTCAGCGGGTCCTGTCCTTAACGTGTGGTCAGACCACACGTTAAGGACGGGTCCCACTGAGGGACTTCAGAGGTGATAACGGTACTGCTAATAGCGGGGGGGGTCGCGGGGTGGTAGTGGTGGATTCTAGCAGGGTGTGCTATGCCTGGTGAATGTATTTTAGGTGGGTTAGTTTATATCTGGTGTTTAGTGATACCTTTTGTGTCTGTGCCAGGATATAGTCCCAATCTTCATCTGGAATTAAGGTCCGGAGGGCTCTTTGCCATCTCACTTTTGATGTTGTCGGGTTTGGGACTGTGTCTGTTAGTAGGGACTTGCATAGCATCGAGACCAGCCTACCCTCCCCTTGTGATTGGATGACCCCGTGAAGTAGTTGCCACGTCGTGGGTTGTTGTGGAAACGTGGGCAGTAAGGTTTGTAGGGCTCCTCTGAGGCGAAAGTAGATAAATGTATCTAGGGCGGTGGAAGCGCCGCAGGTTTTGGATTGTTGGGGGATGAGGAAGTGCCCTTCGATGAAGAGCGCCTAAAGTTTTCAATTTTAGCTTGTCAACCCAATTCAGGTAGACTTTTTCTGCGGTTAGTGGGACTCCGGGAATTAATTTTACCGGTAGCAGGGGGGAGAACCTGGTCTGAATCTTGTATTTCAGCACTATTTTTTTCCATATTGCTATGGTGGAGAGATATGGATTCAGGGTTTGATGTGGGATATTTGTCAGGCCTAAAATAGCTGCCCTTAGCAGATTAGGAGATGCCAAGGCTCGCTCTAGTTGGACATGGGGACGGATGAATTGTGTGGCGTACCAGTGCCCCAGGAATTGGGCTTGAGCTGCCCAGTAATAGCGCTCCACATCGGGGAGTGCCATGCCTCCTTTGTTTATCGGCTGGATGAGTGCTGTGTAGGCTATTCTGGCTGGTTTGCCCTCCCAGAGAAGTTTCAGGATTATGCTTGTGATATGTTGTAGCTGTTTTTGGGGGACTAGTAGAGGGAGATTTACGAATAAGTACAGATGTTTGGGGAGTATCACTATTTTTACCAATGACACCCGGCCCCATAGGGTAAGTGGTAGTGATTTCCATCTGTCCTCTTTCCCCTGCAGTGATTGTATAACTTTAACGTAGTTGTCTTGAAACAATGTCTGGTGGTCTCTGGCCAGTTGAATCCCTAGGTAGCGCACATTTGTGCGTTCCCATTGAAAGCCATAGTCATCTTGAAATTCCTGGGTCTCTGGGGTGAGAGGGAATATCACTGACTTACTGTGGTTTATTTTTAGGCCTGAGAAGTTGCCGAATTTTATTATATCACAAATTACCGGATTCAGGTTTGTTGACGGATCTCGTATGTAGAGGGCAATATCATCTGCGTATAGGGAGATTATTAAATTATGGGGACCGAAGTACAGGCCTCTCTGAATATGTCTAGCCCGAAGGTCTGAGGCGAGGGGCTCCATCACCAGTGCAAAGAGCAGGGTGGAGAGTGGGCACCCCTGCCTTGTACCTCTCTGGAGGTTGATTGCCGTCGATCTGGTTTTCCCTAGGATGATATGGGAGCGGGGCTGATGATACAATAGGGCTGTTAGTTGGAGGAATCTCTTCCCGAGACCCATTCTCTGAAGGATTTCAAAGAGGAATGGCCACTCAATGGAATCGAATGCCTTTTCGGCATCCAAGAGGACCGCCACCGCTTGAAGCGAGGGGTCCAACGCCTCCATGACCCCGAACATGCGTCTTATGCCGAACGTGTTATTGCGGCTTGGTAGAACTCGCCTATCAGCCCGTTGGGGCCTGCGGCTTTGGTGCCTGGTAGGTCTTTAATGGCCTGGAGAATTTCTTCTGTCGTGATTGGTGCGTTTAGGGGTTCTCTTAGTCTCTTAGCGTGGCGTCTACCCAGTATAATTCTATATCTGCCAAATAGCGGGACAGGTCTTCCTGGGTGGCATTGAATTTGGTGCTGTATAGGTTTTGGTAGAAAATACGAAAAGTTTCGGCTATGTCTTTATCGGTGTGTACTAGGGTGCCCTGGGGGTTTTGGATTTGTTCGATCTGTGTAGGCTTGCGGTCCGCCGCTATCAGCCTCGCTAGGAGGGCGCCTGGTTTCTGTCCTTCTCCATATTGGCGGACGCGATGGCCGTGCAATAAGAATTTTAGTTCTCTGTCTGCTGCTGCTCTGAACTTGCCCAATTCCGTCTTCAATGACGCCACTACCTGTGGTTCCGGCGACGTTTCATGTAATTGTTCGAGCTCTTTTAGGCGGGTCTCGCTTTGTGACAGTTCTCTTCTGATGAGCTTCAAGATGCCTTGTTCTTTGGTTAGACATATCCACCTGACGTAGCATTTCAGGGATTCCCACAGGGTCCCGGCGGATGTCACTGAGCCCTGGTTGATTTCAAGGAACATTGTGATTTCTGTGCGGAGTTCATCTGCAAAAGCCTGATCCTGTAGTGACCCGGGCTTGAACCTCCAGTGTCTCCTCCCATCTGACAGATCTGGTGGGGCATATTCAACTATAACCGCCGAGTGGTCTGACAAGGATCTGGGCAGTATTTGACTGTTGGTCCATTGGGCCTGGCTGTGTGCGGACACTAGGATGTGGTCGAGGCGGGAGCTCGTTTGGCGGACCCAGGAGTGAAATGAGTAGTCTCGGGACTCGCCATGTTGGCGTCTCCAGATGTCCACGAGGTCGTACGCTCTACAGATTTCAAGAACTTGGAGAGCCGCTTTGGAGGCAGTGGGAGAGGTCGAGTGTGATCTGTCTTTTTGGGGGTCGAGTGTGGTGTTCATGTCGCCTGCCCATATGATTGTTGCGGATCCTGGTTCTCCTAGGTGTCATAACCCAGTCAAAGTTATTGTTTCCATCTGTGTTCGGACCGTATGAGTTTATAATGATAAATTCTGTGTTGCCCAGAATACCATGTACCAGGAGTGACCTCCCTTCAACTTCCCTTTTGGTTGCGAGCAGTTTGAACTGCAGAGTTCTATTTATGAGGATTGCCACTCCCCTGGCGTATGTGGAATAAGACGCAAAGTACCTGTGGCAGCCCCAGTCACGGTCCCATCGATTCTCCTTTCTGGGAAGAAGAGTTTCCTGAACCAGGGCAATGTCCACTTTGTGTCTCCTGAGGTATTGTGTCATTTTTCTTGTTTTAGTCGGGTTATTACCCCCTCTAATGTTCCACGTGGCTAGCTTGAATGTAGTGGATAGTTGAATTTTGGCTCTGTGTTGTGTTGGTCCGTTGATTCAGCATGTCCTGTGGTGTCCCATTTGTGTTGTTTCTGGGATCTCGTTATCTCAGCTGGGAGCAGGCATCAGGGTTTCGGTTTGGTGTCTCGAGGTGGTGGTGGGGGGGGTTCGGGCCTCAGTCAAGCACACTTCCATAACATTGAACAGTTTCCCTCCCAATCATGGGCAACCCCCAACTCGCCCATCAGCTTTCCCCTCCCAAAGTTCCCCAACATAATTTAGCTGCGCTTGGGGCGCTAGGGAACTTCCAAGGTCCAGCGCACCTCAGATGCTAGTGGGGGTTTCGGACTCCGGGGTGTCTATTTGAGCGGCGCAGACCAGCCTGTTGATGTGTAAAGCTGGGCTTCACGGGGGATCTCCGTTCGCTCACTCTCTCCTTTGTGTTTGTGGATTGTTGACGTTTTGTCTGCACCCCACCTTATCGAGAAACAGATTTGCCTCCTCTGGAGTGTTGAAAAATTGTGACTTGCCGTCGTGTTGAATTCATAATTTGTCAGGATATAGCATGGAATACATCAGTTTGTTGTCCTGCAGCCGGCGCTTCACCCCGGTGAATGTCCTGCGTAGCGCCTGGACCGCGGGGGAGAAGTCGGGAAAGAATTGGATGTTATCCCCGTCGTACTGCAGGTTTCCTTTCTCCCTTGCAAGACAGAGGATTGTATCCCGGTCCTTATAATTGAGTAGTTTTGCTACTATTGGGCGAGGAGCTACACCTGGGACGGGTCGGCTGGTTGGTACCCTGTGAGCCCGCTCCACTACGAAAAGGTTGGACAGTGCGGGGTCTCCGAACAGGTCTCTGCAGAGGGTCTCAACAAAGTCTTCCATTTTCCTTGTGTTTTGCTGCTCTCTTACCCCGAGTATTCGGATGTTGTTCCGGCGTGATCGCCCTTCGAGATCCTCATTTTTAGCCATGACAGCTTTCATTTGTGTTTCCAATGTTGCCACCTTGGTAGACATAGAGGACCCGTTATCTTCTACGTCGGAAATTCGTTTTTCGGCAGTGTCTAGCCTGTCCCATGTTTGTCCAAACAGTGTTGAAGCTGATCGACTTTGGTGAACAGGGAGTCAAGCTTGCTGTCTATGTTGCCAATCCCCGCTTTTAATTCGAGAAGGATTTCTTTAATGTCTGTATTGTGAGCATGCTCTTCGTCTCGGATCATGATCTCTTCAGGGTTCTCTTGGCTCTCTTTTGCTTTTGGGGTTTTTACTATGGCTCCAGGCTTAAATGTGAGCTTCCGCTGTGACTTGTCCGATTTTCCCATCTTGATAATTTGTTGTGCTTGATTTGAGTTTGTTGAGAAGGACACTGGGCCTGCTCGTCCTTTATGCTGCTGAGAGTGTGGAGAGGGGGATGCCCGCCCGGGGCGCTGGATGCCGCTGTCGCCTGTTGGTATCGCTATGTGGCGTGGCGGTGGCCTCCCTCTCGCTGGGTGGCCTCCCGGGTGGGTCCACACCCCGGGGCTCTCTCTGGGGGGGCTGCGGGTGGGCCGCTGGTTCGGCTGCCTCTCTTTAGTTGGTTTCTGTCCCACCATACAGCTGGGACGGGGTTCCTTCACCCCGTGCCTCCTGCCCGCCAAGTTACCACGGGTGTTCCCAGGCTCCAGCGGCCTCCTGCGCCCTGCCCAGGGACGACCGCCTCACCTCTGGGGAGCTGGATGGCCCCCGGACCCGCTGGAAGCGAGGCGCCCGTTGTCGGCGCTGTTGCCGGCGACTGTGTCTCTGCAGGCGGGGCCGCCGATACTGGTCTCCTCTGTGGGTCGCTGTGTGGGATGCCACGCGGGCCAGTGGCCGCCGGTTGCGCTCGTCGGGTGCGGCCACCCGGGGTCGCCGCACCGATGTTCTGGGCTCCCACTTGTGGTCTCGAGGGGGGCCGCGGGTCCTGTGGCCGCCCCCCCGTGAATCGCCTCCCAGGCCGCGTCTGATGTTGTTATATACGCCCACGGCGCTGCGTTTGGATGCCACCGCGAGACGCAGCTGGTCAGGGACTTCTACCCCTGCGTCACGGCTTCGGGCAGGCAGCTATAGGCAGTCTCTCGACTTTGGTGGGGGATCGGCTGGTGCGTTTCACGTTGGGATGATTTTCCCACCTCTGGGGGGGTCTGGTGGCCCCCGGGTCCGTGATCTTTGCAGGATTTATTGGTGCGCTGACGGAGCTCACACCAGAGCGGCCATCTTGGTCGCGCTCTAGCGCCCTCTTCTTTAATTTAATTTCTTACTGTTGACATTCAGGATACTTTTGGAGTTGGTAAAAGGCAAAGGTTATTAGAACAAGAGATCACAATTATTCTTAAGTAGGCAAATACTTTTAGATCCCCCAAGAAGAGTCATACAATTCAATAGGCTAAACCAAAGTCAATGGGTAAAAGTCTTGTACAGGATGAAGCACTTCTGGTAAGTAAATGGAAAAGTCTTTGCACAAGATCTTAGGAGTCTTAGATGAAAAGAAGATTCAAATGTAGGGCCACAAGCTGATTAGGCTTGTGAGTTGTAGAAGTTTCCAAGCAACTCTACAGTAAGAGGTAAGTTCTCTTTAGCTTGTTTTACAGCACCTTGGAAATGAAGAAAATATGCAGCTGGTGACTTCTGTTCCTGTGCAACTCTGCAGATCTCATTGTCCCTGCGCCTCAGTCGTGAGGACAAGCGGGAGGACGTCGGGGGACTCCTGCAATGTACTGGGACAGTCAAAACTGGCTACCGGCAAACTTCACTTTCAGTGGCTGTTCAGTGTTTCAGCTCCTCGTGTCTACCGAAAATAGCAACACTGCGGTTCCTGGCTGTCGAGATGGACTTTCCTTGCTTCTGGGGTCCTGCGCTCTGTTGACGGGGCTCAGGCTTAGTCAGTCCTGCTTCTTGGGAGTCCAGAGGATCTTCCAAAAGCTCTAGGCCAGCTTAAAAGCAAGGCACACAACCGGGTGTTCCTCTCCCTGGCTTTATGGTTTCCAGCAGCAACTCTGTGGAAATTCAACCAGCTCCGAGATGGATGTCCAGGTGGCTTACTTTGGAGTTGATTGGTCCCACCAAATCAAGGGGAGAAATCATCTTTGCAGGGGCTTCTCTGTCGATGCGAACTTGGTGTTTCCGCACTGCAGCAGGGCTTCATCGGGCGAACCAACGGTCCAGGAGTTGCAGCAGGCGTCCTCTTCAAGATCTTCTTCGGTTCCTTCGCCTAGTGGTCGACTCTGCCTTCCAAGCCAAAGGACTCGCCTTTTATTCAGTTCTCTCCCATTGATTCCAGCCTAGCTGTCACACACCCAGCAGGGTGGCTGTCCTTGCCGGGCAGTCTGCCGGGCAATCATCACAGAGTGAATTTGGGTCTCCTAGGAGACTAAGCACAGGGAGTTTCGGGCACCTCCCTCACGTCCTGCCTACCCCCAGACACCCTGGAGCCAGAGGCAGGTTTCACCCCTGAAGCCCGCCAAAGGCAAAATGAACAAATAGACCAAACCTGGTTTGGCACGCAGGGAAAATCTCAAGGAGGACCCTTTCACAAAGAAATGGCGTAAAAAGAAGACCGGGCGCCATTTTGACAAAAATGGCTCCCGTGGTTGCTTTACAGCAGCTGTGAACACAGCCCGCGGTAAATTCAAACCATGGTAGTTTAAATGAAACCACCGCCACCAGCCATTCAATGAGAAAATGGTAACATAAACATGTTACATGAGAAGCTAGACAGAGGAGATACTAAGTAACCCCTCCAGCACTCTATTGTAAGATAGTGTGTGCTGGGTCTAGAAAGTTACAATGGTAAGTAAAGTCAATTTCACTTCACTGCTCTGGGAAACAGTAGTTTATCCCAGATAATGTATTTAAACCTTGGGGAAATCTGGAAGACTTCCCTGTGTCACTGCACTGAAGGTGCTTTGTGACACAATGTAAAAGATGATGCCTATGGAGTTTGTCAGACTCCACAACCAAAAGAAACACAGAGGAAAAATTCACATAAAAATACATGAGAGAGTGGGGGAAAAAGGGTCTCATTCTCTCTAGGTTAAAGAAGTTACTGGGGGTCTCTAAGGTGGAGGAACTTAGCACATTTCTGAGAATTATCCCTGACATCAGTAGGTTGATGCCCCATTGTTTCATGTGAAGGTAACGGACTAAAGTCCTGTTCTTTTTCTTTGACTGTCTGAAGAGTGGCGTTATTCTTTACTTGGCTGTAGGGACAAGGATGATGGATCTGAAGAGTGGCGTTATTCTTTATTTGGATGTATGGGAGAAGGTTGATGGATATGAAGAGTGGTGTTATTCTTTAGTTGGCTGTATGGGAGAAGGTTGATGGATCTGAAGAGTGGTGTTATTCTTTAGTTGGCTGTATGGGAGAAGGTTGATGGATCTGAAGAGTGGTGTTATTCTTTAGTTGGATGTATGGGAGAAGGTTGATGGATCTGAAGAGTAGTGTTATTCTTTAGTTGGCTGTATGGGAGAAGGTTGATGGATCTGAAGAGTAGTGTTATTCTTTAGTTGGCTGTATGGGAGAAGGTTGATGGATCTGAAGAGTGGTGTTATTCTTTAGTTGGCTGTATGGGAGAAGGTTGATGGATCTGAAGAGTAGCATTATTCTTTAGATGGCTGTATGGGAGAAGGTTGATGAACATGAAGAGTAGCGTTATTCTTTAGTTGGCTGTATGGGAGAAGGTTGATGGATCTGAAGAGTGGTTTTATTCTTTAGTTGGCTGTATGGGAGAAGGTTGATGGATCTGAAGAGTGGTGTTATTCTTTAGTTGGATGTATGGGAGAAGGTTGATGGATCTGAAGAGTAGTGTTATTCTTTAGTTGGCTGTATGGGAGAAGGTTGATGGATCTGAAGAGTAGTGTTATTCTTTAGTTGGCTGTATGGGAGAAGGTTGATGGATCTGAAGAGTGGTGTTATTCTTTAGTTGGCTGTACTGGAGAAGGTTGATGGATCTGAAGAGTGGTGTTATTCTTTAGTTGGATGTATGGGAGAAGGTTGATGGATCTGAAGAGTAGTGTTATTCTTTAGTTGGCTGTATGGGAGAAGGTTGATGGATCTGAAGAGTAGTGTTATTCTTTAGTTGGCTGTATGGGAGAAGGTTGATGGATCTGAAAAGTGGTGTTATTCTTTAGTTGGCTGTATGGGAGAAGGTTGATGGATCTGATGAGTGACGTCCTACTATAATTGGCTGTATGGGAGAAGGTTGATGCATCTGATTCTTTGTGCTGTTGTCAGGTCGCAACATCCTCCGGGGCATGGTCCTTTCCTATACGCCTGTTGGCAATTGCCCTAGAAGATATGGCGCAGGTACTTCAGCAAGAATTATGATACCCAGAGTGCCTTGCAGTACGGGACCAACCAATTATGTCATGCCCTACTCCTGCGTTGCAGTAACTAAAAAACACAGTGAGTTCGACAGCACTGTGCTTCTCAACATTGTTTTACTGAAGTGTTATTCCAGATAGATTGGTTTTATCCTGGTTTGTTTCCCGGCTATTGGTTTTTCATGGATTTTGACGTTGGTCCTCCCCTGGACTTCTCGCTCTGTCTTGGTTTGTCTGCCTTTAAGATTACTATGGAATCCGACCTCTACCTGTCCCTGGATCCTCTGCCCAGCGTCTTGGTTAGTCTACCTTAGAGGTTACTCTGGAATTCGACCTGTCCCTGTGTTGGGGGTTGCTTGCGACCCCCGGCGCCTCCCGTAAGCCCCAGACCCCGATGGACTCACTCTGACACGTCCTCTCGGTACAGGCTTCCCGGTCGCTCTGACGCGGCCGGGAAACGCCCCGTTTATTTATTTGCACGCGGCGGCGTGCAACGTCACGCCGCCGCGTGCGCGCCCTGTCATCGGGCAGCGCCACACTCCTCCTTTTTCCGGGAGAACAATAAACAATACTAGTACTAGACACTGCAAACCAAACCAAAATATAAATATATGCATAGCATCTCACAAGACCCCATGTTCGAAACACCCCTTTATTATCATCCACCCAGGTCCCCTTACTTAACAGTTCTCATCATTAGGACAATCAGCCAGATAACCCAACACGTAGTCGCTGAGGTGAGCAGGTTTCCCTCGCCCAGCCCTCTGGGGGTACCCCCTGCTCGCCTCCGGCACGGGTGATCTGTCCATAGGCATGCCCCGGGCCATGGACTCAGGCAGACAAGGTGTTTCCCCTTCGTCCTCAGGGACCTCTCCTGGGTCTGGATCAGGAGGTGAATCAGTTCTTGGATCCCGCAGCTTCTTGAAGAAACTCACGTTGCGAGTTACCGCAGACTGCCCGTCCGATGCAGTCACCATGGATCCCCGGACTGCGACGACATCCAGCAGTTCCGGCTCATACGGTAGGGAGAGCTTTCCATGGGGATGCCTATTTCGAATGAGGACCTTATCGCCTGGCTCCAGCTGCTGCGGGCGAAGCCCTCTCCGAACGTTCTCTTGCTCGATTCTTATTCGCCGGTCCATCTCGACTTGTTGGTCACTGATCACCCCAGGTTCTTTCTCTCCTACCTCCGGCAGCAAACCTCGAGGGCACTGCTTGAAAAATGCCTCTGCCGGGGCCACTCCAGTGGATGCATGTGGCGTGGTGCGGTACACCCTCAGAAACCGGTACAGGACTCTCTGGAGGGACTGCCCCTGAGCAATTCTAAAGGTCTTATTTAGAGTCCTCATCAGCCGTTCTGCTTCACCATTGGCCCAGGGCCAGAGAGGCATGATCTTCCTGTGCACCACCCCATAGCTCTCCATCAGCTCCGAGAAGCGTTCGCTCTGGAAGGGCGCCCCGTTGTCCGAGCACAGCGTGCGTGGGAACCCATGGGCCGCAAACACCTTCTCCACGGCCACAACGACGTGCTCAAATGCCACAGACTCCACAAACTCCACCTTGGGATACCTAGAGTACTCGTCGACCAGAACTAGGAAGTGGGTGCCCATCGTGGTGGACCCAAAGTCCGCATGAACAATTTCCCAAGGGCACGTCCCCCTAGGCATCGTCTCTATGGCAGGCTCACGCTGCAGGGGAGATGCCGCCTGGCACCAAACACAGTCCGCCACAAAGTCATCCACCTTGCGTTCCAGCTCAGGGAACCACACCTTCAGTCGTAGGCGTGCCTTGGTCTTGGCGGCGCCCTGGTGACCACGGTGTGCCAGGGCGATCACCTCGTCCACCTTCGATTGGGGCACCACAATCCGAACTCCGCAGAGTAGAAGGCCGGATGCTGAAAACGATAACTCCTCCCGGACCTTCTATAGCTGCTCAAGTCCGGTCCTGGCCTCCTGAGTGCGCCCCACCAGAGCCTCCAGCACCGACTTCCAGGAGCCCTGTTGCATAGAGTGTCTCAGGATTTTGAAGCACTCATCATCCGCTGCAGCTGCCTCCAGCTCCTGAAGAGGCATGGCATTCGGCGTGGCCGCCCCCACCACCACCCGGACGTGATCCTCTGCCTCCTCTGCACAGGCGTCATGGTCTTCTCCTCCGGACGCCCCAGGATGTCTGGAGAGATAGTCTGCCGCGTTGTTCGCCCCTGGCCGGTATACCAAGGTGACTCCATATTCCAAAAGGGCGAGCATCCACCTCTCAATGCGTGCTGGTGGCTTGGATGAGACCCCGCTAGGATGGGAAGCAGTGGCTTGTGGTCTGTCACTACCGTCACCGGGCGTCCAAGAACGTAGAGCCAGAAGTGCCAAAATCCCCAAAGTACTTCCAGCGCCTCGCGTTCGATCTGCGAGTACCGCTGCTCTGCCTCGGACAGGGCTTTGCTGGCATACGCCACCGGGCGGACCCCCCATCACAGTCAATCTGCGTTAGCACGGCGCCCAGGCCGAATGGGCTGGCGTCGACGATGATTTCTGATGGTAACGCAGGATCAAAAAATGACATGGTATCCTCAGCTGCCAGAGCACCCTTGATGTCATCAAAGGCCGCCTGTTCAAGCGGGCCCCAGTTCCAGATGGCATCCTTCCTTGTCAGTGCCCTGAGCGGTTCCGACCTGGAGGCAAGGTTTTTAATGAATCGTCCACAGTATGTAACCATGCCCAGGAAACTTCGCACCTCAGACACGGACTCCGGAGGCTGCGCCTTCTTTATGTCCTGCACCTTCCTGGGATCAGGAGACACCCCCCCTCCTTGAATACAAAGCGAAAGAATTCTATCGATGGTCGCAGAAATTCACACTTCTCTTTGTGGAGGGTGAGGCCCAAGGATTGTAGTCTTCCGAACGTCTTCGCCAACCGCCTCAGATGGTCTACCTCCGTTCTTGCAAACACCAGGATGTCGTCGCTTATGTTCAAAACGCCCTGTAGATCAGCCAGAGTGCCCCGAATAATGTTCTGGAACACCTCTGCCGCCGAGGACACACCAAAACTCAGTCTCTTATAGCGGTATAGCCCTCGGTGTGTTGTAAAGGTGGTAATATACCTCAACTCGGGGTGGAGGACAACCTGGTGATAGCCTGCCCGGAGGTCCAGTTTCGAAAAGAAGCGAGCACCCTGTACCTCCGCAATGATGTCATCAATCGTCGGGGTGAGGTGTCTCTCTCTCTCTTAATGGCCTTGTTCGGGAGCCTCATGTCGACGCAGATTCTAACAGCATCAGGTTGTTTAGGCTTCCGTGCCACCACTATCGGGGACACCCAGGGAGTCGGGCCCTCAACCTTCACTGAGGTTGAAACGGTACCCTACGATGTTTCAGGGCAATGGGCTGCACCGATTCATCAATGTGCAGCCTCACTGGGTCACCGGCCATCTGCCCAATCCCCTTGAACAGTGCGGCATACTTCTCGAGCAAGTCATTAATGTCCTCTAAATAGACAGAGTATGCAAAGCTGACAATGCCGAGGGCCGCTGCTGCAGCACAACTTAACAATGTATTGGTATTCACCGGTGTCACGTAGAATCGTGCTGTGATTTGGGAACCCTCGTTTTCTACCTTTGCCACGAACACACCGTCCAGAGGGATAGGGTCAACACCACCAAAGGCAAAGATGCGGGCCTTGGGTGCAGCCAGCTTGGGGGGCTGGTCCATAGCATCATAGTGTCCACAGGCCATTACATTCACTGACGCCCCTGTATCCACGAGGACCAGGACTGGAGATCGATTCACCTCGACCACGCACCTTGGCTGTCTCCTGTTCTTACTTTTCAGGATCCCCACACTCGAGACAAAGAAGATGTTCTCTTCCTCCACCTGGGCATCCTCCTCAGTCTGATCCACCTGAGCGACGTTGGACGGTCGACCCTGGCGAGTGGAACTGGACCTCCCCGGGCCCCTCGGCACCAACACCGGCATTGCCGCCTTGCATACCCTCGAGAAATGATCCGGTAGCCCACACCGTCCATAGGTCTTTCCAGCCGCAGGGCATTCTACTGGGTGGGGCAGGTTATACCCACATTTTTGGCAGATTTCTCCTGCCCTCCCGGCTCGATCCCGGGGACCGCCGCCAGGTCCCACCTCGCCACATACCTCTTCTGTCTCGATGGGGCGTAACCCGGCCTCCATTCTAGCTGCTCTCGCCTCCGACACCTCATGGCACCTCCCCAGTTCAAGGATGCGCTGAAGCGTGATTCCGGGCTCCCTTAATACCTGGCGCCTTAGCTTGCCTGATGAACACGTCTGGATAAGCATAGTCCTGATCATGTCCTCTGCATCACCCCAAGCACAGGCCAGCGAGAAACGCCTCAGGCGCCCATAGAAAGTGTCCAGAGTTTCATTGTCTTTCTGTTTTGCAGAGAGCATTACAAAACGTTCATAATCCGCAATGGCGAGAGGCAGAAAGTAAGCCTGCAGAGCGGCCTTCGCCTGATCATAGGATCCATCCCCCGGCGGAATCGATTCAAAAGTCTCTTGGACAGAGGGACCTGCCGAGTACAGCATGGTTGCCAGCCTTATGTCATCATCAACCACCTGGGAAGCCCGAAAGTACATGTTCAGGCGGTCCACCCACCTCCTCCATCTGGGCCCCAAACTGGAAGGCGGGCCCGATACATCAAACTCTGGGATGGGCTGCAGAGCCGCCTGTGCACGTACCTGAGCCATGGCAGGGGGAATCTGCTAAACAACAGGTGCTGCCGCGGGCTGTGCTGGAAGTAGAGGACCCGGAAGACCTGCCTGACCAGCTGGAGGCTGCTGTGCCGGCTGTACTGGAGGCAGCAAACCTTGAAGTGCTGCTGGCGCACGTGGAGGCTGCTGCACCGCCGCTCTGTCCTGGTCCTCAGTATCACTCATCAGTTCGAGCGCACAGGCACCCCCAGCATGGAAGACAGGGGCCGCAACTCAACACCAAGTCCAAATGACTCCAGCATGCACCATTGAAGAAGCAGCTGCTGCAACACACCTCTGTGATGATGAAGAGGATGAAGATTAGTGGGGCCACCAGTCTGATGATGAAGAGGATGAAGATAAGCCTCAGCTTCCAGCTGCTCCAAAAATTAGGACAAGAAAGAAATGTGGGCTTTGCAGGCCCAGCCATTGTAGCCCTCCTCCTTGCTTGCACTCGACATAGGAGACCCAGGAAAATGAAAAATCACTAACTGGGCATAATCACGTGCAGGTATAACTGCCTGCTGACAGGATTGCCAAAAATTAGGCCTGGATTCACCTCTCTGCTCAAACCGGAGCTCAGAGAAGTTTCACGGCCTGATCTGCAAAATGGACGCCAGCCGCGTGGGTAACGCACGGCCTGCGGGCCGAAGCGAAGTCTCAAGACGACCTTGCTGTATCAAGAAATAAATTGCTGAACAATTCACTGCCGGGCCCAGGCATCGTTTCCCCCACTCATCGCCACTGTTGGGGGTTGCTTGCAACCCCCGGCGCCTCCCGTAAGCCCCAGAACCCGAAGGACTCACTCCGACACGTCCTCTCAATTCGAGATTCCCGGTCGCTCTGACGCAGCCGGGAAACGCCCCTTTTATATATGTTGCACGCAGCGGCGTGCAACGTCACGCCGCCGCGTGCGCGCCCTGTCATCGGGCATCGCCACACCCTGGATCCTCTGCCCAGCATCTTGGTTTGTCTGCCTCTGAGTATATTGAATTGCTACCCCTGTTTGTTCCTCGATTCCTTGGTAAGCCTGTTTGGATTTTCAGCTCTCTGTTTTCCTGAATGTCTTACCTGCGGCCTGTTCTCCGTCATCAGTGGGTAAAGTGAGGTTAGTATACAATTATTCCTCAAGTCATCATGGAGCATTACATCTCTACTCGTCTCTCTGCTCTTCGGGCTTTCCCTTTTCCTTAGAGGTGCCATAGTGTCATCAGGGGTTTAAAGGAAACTGATCTATGGATTGTTCACTGATTGAGGCTCTGTTCCCTTTGCAACCATTGCCACACCTTGGTGAGTCCTTGGGGAGCCCCGGTAACTCTACAGGTAAATACCACAGTGTTTCTTAGGTGGTGGTTTAGGACGTTAGCCCTTGTGACGGCCCTTCTCTGGTCTGCAGCTTGCACTGATCATAAGAAACCTTCACAGACAATCCGCACAATGAACTAAATGGCTTTTAGATAATATTTGTGATCTGTTCCGGTTGTTCTTTATTTGCTATAATGTTATCTCATCTAAACTGCTCTGTACTCAGAGTCATGACTATTGCCTTCCTCTAATGTTACTTATGTGAAAATAATAATCTTGAAACTTAAACATGATGCCTGTAAACTGATCCTCCTGCAGCCTTCTCCTCTGCACCCAATCTTGAGAGGAAGGAAGCAGCCTTGGGCTGGAACAGGCCCCTGCTGCGAGAGAGGGGCTCCCACAGTCTCTAAAGAAAAGAGGCTCAGCCTTGAGGACCCTCATAGAGAGAGGCAGCTGCCTGCAAAATATCAGCCTGGCAGGGCAGACTGTGGGGATTATTAGAGATGGGTGGGGGTGTAAGAGCCCCCCCCCCCGAGCACGCCCCCCCGAGCACGCCCCCCTGAGCAGCCCCCCCCTGAGCAGCCCCCCCCTGAGCACGCCCAGGCCTGTGCAGCAGTGCAGGGACAAGCGCACATCCCCAGCGGCCTAAGCATTACTGGGCTCAGCCAATGGGAGCCCGTCTGCCGTGGAGATGCGTGTCACTTTCCTGCGCATGCCCCTGAGAAAGGTCTGGTCCACGTGATGAGGTAGAGCCAATGGGAAAGCTCGCTCGCTAGCCAATGGGAGCCCTTCTGCCATGGAGATGAGCGTCCCTTTCATGCGCATGCCCCTGAGAAAGGTCTGGTCCACGTGATGAGGTAGAGCCAATGGGAAATCTCGCTCGCTCACCAATGGCAGCCCTTCCGCATTGGGGATGGCGTCTTTTTCCTGCGCATGCGCACTAGCGGCCAGGTCGGTACCATAGACCGTAGCGGAGCGCGCCCTAACTCCCGGCGGTAAGTTGTTTGTGAGGTTCGGGGTGATCTACCACCGCTTGGTCACTCGCTGTCCCACACCTCCCCCCTTCCTACGTCCCTCTAAAGCGCATGTGCCGACAATAGCGTGCGGGTGTCGCGTGGGGGCGCTGCGGGCTTGGCGTGTGTAGCGTTTTAGATCTAGCTCCTCGCATGGGAGCTGCCTCCATGCATGACCACCACGCTGTCTAATGGATGTGGGGAGGGGCACCTGTGCCCGCTGCACCTTCATGAACTACTGGCCTCTGGCATCCTTCATGGGCCATTCCTCCCCTCTCTGGGAACCGGATACACACCAGGACAGGCCATAGACATAGAAGTAGGACCAGAGTGAACACAAAGCAGGACTGGCCTCTCATCCTTCATGGGCCATTCCTCCTCTCTCTGGGAACCGGATACACACCAGGACAGGCCATAGACATAGAAGTAGGACCAGAGTGAACACAAAGCAGGACTGGCCTCTCATCCTTCATGGGCCATTCCTCCTCTCTCTGGGAACCGGATACACACCAGGACAGGCCATAGACATAGAAGTAGGACCAGAGTGAACACAAAGCAGGACTGGCCTCTCATCCTTCATGGGCCATTCCTCCTCTCTCTGGGAACCGGATACACACCAGGACAGGCCATAGACATAGAAGTAGGACCAGAGTGAACACAAAGCAGGACTGGCCTCTCATCCTTCATGGGCCATTCCTCCTCTCTCTGGGAACCGGATACACACCAGGACAGGCCATAGACATAGAAGTAGGACCAGAGTGAACACAAAGCAGGACTGGCCTCTGTCATCCTTCATGAGCCATTCCTCCCCTCTCTGGGAACCGGATACACACCAGGACAGGCCATAGACATAGAAGTAGGACCAGAGTGAACACAAAGCAGGACTGGCCTCTCATCCTTCATGGGCCATTCCTCCCCTCTCTGGGAACCGGATACACACCAGGACAGGCCATAGACATAGAAGTAGGACCAGAGTGAACACAAAGCAGGACTGGCCTCTCATCCTTCATGGGCCATTCCTCCTCTCTCTGGGAACCGGATACACACCAGGACAGGCCATAGACATAGAAGTAGGACCAGAGTGAACACAAAGCAGGACTGGCCTCTCATCCTTCATGGGCCATTCCTCCTCTCTCTGGGAACCGGATACACACCAGGACAGGCCATAGACATAGAAGTAGGACCAGAGTGAACACAAAGCAGGACTGGCCTCTGTCATCCTTCATGAGCCATTCCTCCCCTCTCTGGGAACCGGATACACACCAGGACAGGCCATAGACATAGAAGTAGGACCAGAGTGAACACAAAGCAGGACTGGCCTCTCATCCTTCATGGGCCATTCCTCCCCTCTCTGGGAACCGGATACACACCAGGACAGGCCATAGACATAGAAGTAGGACCAGAGTGAACACAAAGCAGGACTGGCCTCTCATCCTTCATGGGCCATTCCTCCCCTCTCTGGGAACCGGATACACACCAGGACAGGCCATAGACATAGAAGTAGGACCAGAGTGAACACAAAGCAGGACTGGCCTCTCATCCTTCATGGGCCATTCCTCCTCTCTCTGGGAACCGGATACACACCAGGACAGGCCATAGACATAGAAGTAGGACCAGAGTGAACACAAAGCAGGACTGGCCTCTCATCCTTCATGGGCCATTCCTCCTCTCTCTGGGAACCGGATACACACCAGGACAGGCCATAGACATAGAAGTAGGACCAGAGTGAACACAAAGCAGGACTGGCCTCTGTCATCCTTCATGAGCCATTCCTCCCCTCTCTGGGAACCGGATACACACCAGGACAGGCCATAGACATAGAAGTAGGACCAGAGTGAACACAAAGCAGGACTGGCCTCTCATCCTTCATGGGCCATTCCTCCCCTCTCTGGGAACCGGATACACACCAGGACAGGCCATAGACATAGAAGTAGGACCAGAGTGAACACAAAGCAGGACTGGCCTCTCATCCTTCATGGGCCATTCCTCCCCTCTCTGGGAACCGGATACACACCAGGACAGGCCATAGACATAGAAGTAGGACCAGAGTGAACACAAAGCAGGACTGGCCTCTCATCCTTCATGGGCCATTCCTCCCCTCTCTGGGAACCGGATACACACCAGGACAGGCCATAGACATAGAAGTAGGACCAGAGTGAACACAAAGCAGGACTGGCCTCTCATCCTTCATGGGCCATTCCTCCTCTCTCTGGGAACCGGATACACACCAGGACAGGCCATAGACATAGAAGTAGGACCAGAGTGAACACAAAGCAGGACTGGCCTCTCATCCTTCATGGGCCATTCCTCCTCTCTCTGGGAACCGGATACACACCAGGACAGGCCATAGACATAGAAGTAGGACCAGAGTGAACACAAAGCAGGACTGGCCTCTCATCCTTCATGGGCCATTCCTCCTCTCTCTGGGAACCGGATACACACCAGGACAGGCCATAGACATAGAAGTAGGACCAGAGTGAACACAAAGCAGGACTGGCCTCTGTCATCCTTCATGAGCCATTCCTCCACTCTCTGGGAACCGGATACACACCAGGACAGGCCATAGACATAGAAGTAGGACCAGAGTGAACACAAAGCAGGACTGGCCTCTCATCCTTCATGGGCCATTCCTCCCCTCTCTGGGAACCGGATACACACCAGGACAGGCCATAGACATAGAAGTAGGACCAGAGTGAACACAAAGCAGGACTGGCCTCTCATCCTTCATGGGCCATTCCTCCCCTCTCTGGGAACCGGATACACACCAGGACAGGCCATAGACATAGAAGTAGGACCAGAGTGAACACAAAGCAGGACTGGCCTCTCATCCTTAATGGGCCATTCCTCCTCTCTCTGGGAACCGGATACACACCAGGACAGGCCATAGACATAGAAGTAGGACCAGAGTGAACACAAAGCAGGACTGGCCTCTCATCCTTCATGGGCCATTCCTCCTCTCTCTGGGAACCGGATACACACCAGGACAGGCCATAGACATAGAAGTAGGACCAGAGTGAACACAAAGCAGGACTGGCCTCTCATCCTTCATGGGCCATTCCTCCTCTCTCTGGGAACCGGATACACACCAGGACAGGCCATAGACATAGAAGTAGGACCAGAGTGAACACAAAGCAGGACTGGCCTCTGTCATCCTTCATGAGCCATTCCTCCCCTCTCTGGGAACCGGATACACACCAGGACAGGCCATAGACATAGAAGTAGGACCAGAGTGAACACAAAGCAGGACTGGCCTCTCATCCTTCATGGGCCATTCCTCCCCTCTCTGGGAACCGGATACACACCAGGACAGGCCATAGACATAGAAGTAGGACCAGAGTGAACACAAAGCAGGACTGGCCTCTCATCCTTCATGGGCCATTCCTCCTCTCTCTGGGAACCGGATACACACCAGGACAGGCCATAGACATAGAAGTAGGACCAGAGTGAACACAAAGCAGGACTGGCCTCTCATCCTTAATGGGCCATTCCTCCTCTCTCTGGGAACCGGATACACACCAGGACAGGCCATAGACATAGAAGTAGGACCAGAGTGAACACAAAGCAGGACTGGCCTCTGTCATCCTTCATGAGCCATTCCTCCCCTCTCTGGGAACCGGATACACACCAGGACAGGCCATAGACATAGAAGTAGGACCAGAGTGAACACAAAGCAGGACTGGCCTCTCATCCTTCATGGGCCATTCCTCCCCTCTCTGGGAACCGGATACACACCAGGACAGGCCATAGACATAGAAGTAGGACCAGAGTGAACACAAAGCAGGACTGGCCTCTCATCCTTCATGGGCCATTCCTCCTCTCTCTGGGAACCGGATACACACCAGGACAGGCCATAGACATAGAAGTAGGACCAGAGTGAATACAAAGCAGGACTGGCCTCTCATCCTTCATGGGCCATTCCTCTCTGGGAACCGGATACACACCAGGACAGGCCATAGACATAGAAGTAGGACCAGAGTGAACACAAAGCAGGACTGGCCTCTCATCCTTCATGGGCCATTCCTCCCCTCTCTGGGAACCGGATACACACCAGGACAGGCCATAGACATAGAAGTAGGACCAGAGTGAACACAAAGCAGGACTGGCCTCTCATCCTTCATGGGCCATTCCTCCCCTCTCTGGGAACCGGATACACACCAAGACAGGCCATAGACATAGAAGTAGGACCAGAGTGAACACAAAGCAGGACTGGCCTCTCATCCTTCATGGGCCATTCCTCCTCTCTCTGGGAACCGGATACACACCAGGACCGGCCATAGACATAGAAGTAGGACCAGAGTGAACACAAAGCAGGACTGGCCTCTCATCCTTCATGGGCCATTCCTCCCCTCTCTGGGAACCGGATACACACCAAGACAGGCCATAGACATAGAAGTAGGACCAGAGTGAACACAAAGCAGGACTGGCCTCTCATCCTTCATGGGCCATTCCTCCTCTCTCTGGGAACCGGATACACACCAGGACCGGCCATAGACATAGAAGTAGGACCAGAGTGAACACAAAGCAGGACTGGCCTCTGTCATCCTTCATGAGCCATTCCTCCCCTCTCTGGGAACCGGATACACACCAGGACAGGCCATAGACATAGAAGTAGGACCAGAGTGAACACAAAGCAGGACTGGCCTCTCATCCTTCATGGGCCATTCCTCCCCTCTCTGGGAACCGGATACACACCAGGACAGGCCATAGACATAGAAGTAGGACCAGAGTGAACACAAAGCAGGACTGGCCTCTCATCCTTCATGGGCCATTCCTCCCCTCTCTGGGAACCAGATACACACCAGGACAGGCCATAGACATAGAAGTAGGACCAGAGTGAACACAAAGCAGGACTGGCCTCTCATCCTTCATGGGCCATTCCTCCCCTCTCTGGGAACCAGATACACACCAGGACAGGCCATAGACATAGAAGTAGGACCAGAGTGAACACAAAGCAGGACTGGCCTCTCATCCTTCATGGGCCATTCCTCCCCTCTCTGGGAACCAGATACACACCAAGACAGGCCATAGACATAGAAGTAGGACCAGAGTGAACACAAAGCAGGACTGGCCTCTCATCCTTCATGGGCCATTCCTCCCCTCTCTGGGAACCAGATACACACCAAGACAGGCCATAGACCTAGAAGTAGGACCAGAGTGAACACAAAGCAGGACTGGCCTCTCATCCTTCATGGGCCATTCCTCCCCTCTCTGGGAACCAGATACACACCAAGACAGGCCATAGACATAGAAGTAGGACCAGAGTGAACACAAAGCAGGACTGGCCTCTGTCATCCTTCATGAGCCATTCCTCCCCTCTCTGGGAACCAGATACACACCAGGACAGGCCATAGACATAGAAGTAGGACCAGAGTGAACACAAAGCAGGACTGGCCTCTCATCCTTCATGAGCCATTCCTGCTCTCTCTGGGAACCAGATACACACCAGGACAGGCCATAGACATAGAAGTAGGACCAGAGTGAACACAAAGCAGGACTGGCCTCTGCCATCCTTCATGGGCCATTCCTCCTCTCTCTGGGAACCAGATACACACCAGGACAGGCGATAGACATAGAAGTAGGACCAGAGTGAACACAAAGCAGGACTGTCCTCTCATCCTTCATGGGCCATTCCTCCTCTCTCTGGGAACCAGATACACACCAGGACAGGCCATACATATAGAAGTAGGACCAGAGTGAACACAAAGCAGGACTGGCCTCTGCCATCCTTCATGGGCCATTCCTCCTCTCTCTGGGAACCAGATAAAAACCAGGACATGCCATAGACATAGAAGTAGGACCAGAGTGAACACAAAGCAGGACTGGCCTCTGTCATCCTTCATGAGCCATTCCTCCCCTCTCTGGGAACCAGATAAAAACCAGGACAGGCCATAGACGTAGAAGTAGGACCAGAGTGAACACAAAGCAGGACTTGCCTCTCATCTTTCATGAGCCATTCCTCCCCTCTCTGGGACCCAGATACACACCAGGACAGGCGATAGACATAGAAGTAGGACCAGAGTGAACACAAAGCAGGACTGGCCTCTGTCATCCTTCATGGGCCATTCCTCCTCTCTCTGGGAACCAGATAAAAAGCAGGACAGGCCATAGGTATAGAAGTAGGACCAGAGTGAACACAAAGCAGGACTGGCCTCTGCCATCCTTCATGGGCCATTCCTCCTCTCTCTGGGAACCAGATAAAAACCAGGACAGGCCATAGACATAGAAGTAGGACCAGAGTGAACACAAAGCAGGACTGGCCTCTCATCCTTCATGAGCCATTCCTCCTCTCTCTGGGAACCAGATAAAAACCAGGACAGGCCATAGACATAGAAGTAGGACCAGAGTGAACACAAAGCAGGACTGGCCTCTGCCATCCTACATGGGCCATTCCTCCTCTCTCTGGGAAACAGATTAAAAACCAGGACATGCCATAGACATAGAAGTAGGACCAGAGTGAACACAAAGCAGGACTGGCCTCTGTCATCCTTCATGAGCCATTCCTCCCCTCTCTGGGAACCAGATAAAAACCAGGACAGGCCATAGACGTAGAAGTAGGACCAGAGTGAACACAAAGCAGGACTTGCCTCTCATCTTTCATGAGCCATTCCTCCCCTCTCTGGGACCCAGATACACACCAGGACAGGCGATAGACATAGAAGTAGGACCAGAGTGAAGACAAAGCAGGACTGGCCTCTCATCCTTCATGAGCCATTCCTCCTCTCTCTGGGAACCAGATAAAAACAAGCACATGCCATAGATATAGAAGTAGGACCAGAGTGAACACAAAGCAGGACTGGCCTCTGCCATCCTTCATGCGCCATTCCTCCTCTCTCTGGGAACCAGATAAAAACCAGGACAGGCCATAGACATAGAAGTAGGACCAGAGTGAACACAAAGCAGGACTGGCCTCTGCCCTCCTTCATGGGCCATTCCTCCCCTCTCCGGGAACCAGATAAAAACCAGGACAGGCCATAGACATAGAAGTAGGACCAGAGTGAACACAAAGCAGGACTGGCCTCTGCCATCCTTCATGGGCCATTCCTCCTCTCTCTGGGAACCAGATAAAAACCAGGACAGGCCATAGACATAGAAGTAGGACCAGAGTGAACACAAAGCAGGACTGGCCTCTCATCCTTCACGAGCCATTCCTCCCCTCTCTGGGAACCAGATACACACCCCAGGACAGGCCATAGACATAGAAGTAGGACCAGAGTGAACACAAAGCAGGACTGGCCTCTGCCCTCCTTCATGGGCCATTCCTCCGCTCTCTGGCAACCAGATAAAAACCAGGACAGGCCATAGACATAGTAGTAGGACCAGAGTTAACACAAAGCAGGACTGGCCTCTACCATCCTTCATGGGCCATTCCTCCTCTCTGGGAACCAGATAAAAACCAGGACAGGCCATAGACATAGAAGTAGGACCAGAGTGAACACAAAGCAGGACTGGCCTCTCATCCTTCATGGGCCATTCCTCCTCTCTCTGGGAACCAGATAAAAACCAGGACAGGCCATAGACATAGAAGTAGGACCAGAGTGAACACAAAGCAGGACTGGCCTCTCATCCTTCATGGGCCATTCCTCCTCTCTCTGGGAACCAGATAAAAACCAGGACAGGCCATAGACATAGAAGTAGGACCAGAGTGAACAAAGCAGGACTGGCCTCTGCCCTCCTTCATGGGCCATTCCTCCCCTCTCTGGGAACTAGATAAAAACCAGGACAGGCCATAGACATAGAAGTAGGACCAGAGTGAACACAAAGCAGGACTGGCCTCTCATCCTTCATGGGCCATTCCTCCTCTCTCTGGGAACCAGATAAAAACCAGGGAAGGCTATAGACATAGAAGTAGGACCAGAGTGAACACAAAGCAGGAAGGGCCTCTGCCATCCTTCATGGGCCATTCCTCCTCTCTCTGGGAACCAGATAAAAACCAGTACAGGCCATAGACATAGAAGTAGGACCAGAGTGAACACAAAGCAGGACTGGCCTCTGCCCTCCTTCATGGGCCATTCCTCCTCTCTCTGGGAACCAGATAAAAACCAGGACAGGCCATATGATATGATATGGCATTTGTAACGCGCCTATACACAAGTGTTTCAAGGCGTGACGAGGCAGGGAGGGGGGAACAAGGGGAAGACAGACAACGATCCTACTAGGCCAGGTGTCATTCAGACCGCGCAAGTGCAGGGGTAGGGGGAAGGGAAAAGTGCAAGGGGAATGGGAGGGGGGAAGTGCAATACAAGTAAGTAGAGTAAGTAAATAAATAGGGCCAGCTGGTGGCAAGTGCAAGGTAAGTGCAGACAAGTGCTGGGAAGGGGGGCTGTAGGGATACAGAGACAGTCCCTCAGTGCAGGGGTTGCCAGGGAGGCAGTGCAAGAGGAGAGGGCTGGGCCCAGGACCGAGGTCGGTGAGAGTGGCCCAGTTGCAGATTCGGTGCAGATTCAGTCGAGAAGTTAGCAGGGGAGAGGGAGAGAGAAAGCAGAAGCAACGAGGAAGGTTTTGAGGTGCTTCCGGAACCGGAGATGGTTCTCCTCAAGTTTCAGGGAGGCAGGAAGGCTGTTCCAGAGGGAGGCCCCTGCCACGGCGAGATATCGACCCCCAACTCGTTGCTTCGAGAAGCGGCTGACCCTGAGGGAGTTGGAGATGGATGAGCGAAGGGCTCGGGAAGGAAGATATTTAGGAAGAGAGAGTTGAAGGTATTTAGGCCCCAGGCCCCAGAAGGCCTTGTGGACAATGCAGAGGGTTTTGAACTTAATCCTCGCAGCCACTCGGAGCCAGTGTAGAGATTTCAGTCCTGGAGAGATACGGTCCCTGGGCTTGAGGCCAAGGACCAGTCTCGCAGTTCTGTTCTGGATGAGTTGCAGTGGGCGGAGAGTGGAGGCAGGCAGATTAAGATAGAGGCTGTTACAGTAGTCCAGCTTCGAGAGAACCAGGGCTCGGGAGACAGTGAGCTTCTGGGGGAAGGAGAGGAAGGGAAGAATACCTCTGAGGAGGTGCAGCTGGTAGTGTGACTTCTTAGAGACGTCAGATATATGAAGAGAAAAGGAGAGTGTGGAGTCGAAGATGACCCCGAGGTTTTTTGCCTTGCAGGTAGGAGCAGGAGGAGGGCCAAGCGAGGCTGGCCAGAGAGCTACAGGGAAGGAGGGAGTGGGTGTGCCGATGAGTAGAATCTCAGTCTTACTGGCATTAAGGCAGAGGTCATTGGCGGCACACCATTCCTGGATGGCAGACAGACAGTCAGAGATGAGGGAAGGAAAGGAGGAGGCCGATGGTAGCCTGAAAATGAGCTGGGTGTCGTCCGCATAGCACTGAAAGTAGGGGCAGAGAGCGGCGATGCGGTGGGCAAGGAGTGCCAGATACTGGTTGAACAGCCAGGAAGAGAGATTAGATCCCTGGGGAACACCACAGGTGGAGAAAAAGATGTCAGAGAGGAAGGACCCAAGTTGGACCTGGGAGGGTCGATTGGAAAGGAAAGAGGTCAGCCACGCCAGAGCCTGACCAGTGATACCCAGGTCATCACGGAGACGGTTGAGCAGGATGGCATGGTTGACAGTGTCAAAGGCAGAGGAGAGATCGAGCAGAATGAGAACACACGGCGTGTTGGATTCGAGGTTCAAGAGCAGGTCCTCACGGATGTTCAGGAGAGCAGTTTCCGTGCTTCTGGCCGCTCTGAAGCCAGATTGATGGTCATGGAGACTACCAACAGTTTCAGCATGGAGGTTTAGCTGGGAGATGGCCATAGACATAGAAGTAGGACCAGAGTGAACACAAAGCAGGACTGGCCTCTGTCATCCTTCATGAGCCATTCCTCCTCTCCTGCGTGAGTCCAGTCTCTCGGGACCAGATGAAAACCAGGACAGGCCATAGACATAGAAGTAGGACCAGAGTGAATACAAAGCAGGACTGGCCTCTGTCATCCTTCATGGGCCATTCCTCTTCTCTCTGGGAACCAGATAAAAACCAGGACAGGCCATAGACAGAAGCAGGACCAGAGTGAACACAAAGCAGGACTGGCCTCTGTCATACTTCATGGGCCATTCCTCCACTCTCTGGAAACCAGATAAAAACCAGGACAGGCCATAGACATAGAAGTAGGACCAGAGTGAACACAAAACAGGACTGGCCTTTGCCATCCTTCATGGGCCATTCCTCCTCTCCTGCGTGAGTCCAGTCTCTCGGGACCAGATGAAAACCAGGACAAGCCATAGACATAGAAGTAGGACCAGAGTGAATACAAAGCAGGACTGGCCTCTGCCATCCTTCATGGGCCATTCCTCCTCTCTCTGGAAACCAGATAAAAACCAGGACAGGCCATAGACATAGAAGTAGGACCAGAGTGAACACAAAGCAGGACTGGCCTCTGCCATCCTTCATGGGCCATTCCTCCTCTCTCTGGGAACCAGATAAAAACCAGGACAGGCCATAGACATAGAAGTAGGACCAGAGTGAACACAAAGCAGGACTGGCCTCTCATCCTTCATGAGCCATTCCTCCTCTCTCTTGGATATAGATAAAAAACAGGACAGGCCATAGACATAGAAGTAGGACCAGAGTGAACACAAAGCAGGACTGGCCTCTGCCATCCTTCATGGGCCATTCCTCCTCTCTCTGGGAACCAGATAAAAACCAGGACAGGTCATAGACATAGAAGTAGGACCAGAGTGAACACAAAGCAGGACTGGCCTCTGCCCTCCTTCATGGGCCATTCCTCCCCTCTCTGGGAACCAGATAAAAACCAGGACAGGCCATAGACATAGAAGTCGGACCAGAGTGAACACAAAGCAGGACTGGCCTCTGCCATCCTTCATGGGCCATTCCTCCTCTCTCTGGGAACCAGATAAAAACCAGGACAGGCCATAGACATAGAAGTAGGACCAGAGTGAACACAAAGCATAGACATAGAAGTAGGACCAGAGTGAACACAAAGCAGGACTGGCCTCTGTCATCCTTCATGAGCCATTCCTCCTCTCTCTGGGAACCAGATAAAAACAAGGACAGGCCATAGATATAGAAGTAGGACCAGAGTGAACACAAAGCAGGACTGGCCTCTGCCATCCTTCATGGGCCATTCCTCCCCTCTCTCGGAACCAGATAAAAACCAGGACAGGCCATAGACATAGAAGTAGGACCAGAGTGAACACAAAGCAGGACTGGCCTCTGTCATCCTTCATGAGCCATTCCTCCTCTCTCTGGGAACCAGATAAAAACAAGGACAGGCCATAGATATAGAAGTAGGACCAGAGTGAACACAAAGCAGGACTGGCCTCTGCCATCCTTCATGGGCCATTCCTCCCCTCTCTGGGAACCAGATAAAAACCAGGACAGGCCATAGACCTAGAAGTAGGACCAGAGTGAACACAAAGCAGGACTGGCCTCTGCCATCCTTCATGGGCCATTCCTCCTCTCTCTGGGAACCAGATAAAAACCAGGACAGGTCATAGACATAGAGGTAGGACCAGAGTGAACACAAAGCAGGACTGGCCTCTGCCCTCCTTCATGGGCCATTCCTCCCCTCTCTAGGAACCAGATAAAAACCAGGACAGGCCATAGACATAGAAGTAGGACCAGAGTGAACACAAAGCAGGACTGGCCTCTGCCATCCTTCATGGGCCATTCCTCCTCTCTCTGGGAACCAGATAAAAACCAGGACAGGCCATAGACATAGAAGTAGGACCAGAGTGAACACAAAGCAGGACTGGCCTCTGTCATCCTTCATGAGCCATTCCTCCTCTCTCTGGGAACCAGATAAAAACAAGGACAGGCCATAGATATAGAAGTAGGACCAGAGTGAACACAAAGCAGGACTGGCCTCTGCCATCCTTCATGGGCCATTCCTCCCCTCTCTGGGAACCAGATAAAAACCAGGACAGGCCATAGACATAGAAGTAGGACCAGAGTGAACACAAAGCAGGACTGGCCTCTCATCCTTAATGAGCCATTCCTCCCCTCTCTGGGAACCAGATAAAAACCAGGACAGGCCATAGACATAGAAGTAGGACCAGAGTGAACACAAAGCAGGACTGGCCTCTCATCCTTCATGGGCCATTCATCCTCTCTCTGGGAACCAGATAAAAACCAGTACAGGCCATAGACATAGAAGTAGGACCAGAGTGAACACAAAGCAGGACTGGCCTCTGCCCTCCTTCATGGGCCATTCCTCCTCTCTCTGGGAACCAGATAAAAACCAGGACAGGCCATATGATATGATATGATATGGCATTTGTAGCGCGCCTATACACAAGTGTTTCAAGGCGCGACGAGGCAGGGAGGGGGGAACAAGGGGAAGACAGACAACGATCCTACTAGACCAGGTGTCATTCAGACCGCGCAAGTGCAGGGGTAGGGGGAAGGGAAAAGTGGGAGGGGGAAGTGCAATACAAGTAAGTAGAGTAAGTAAATAAATAGGGCCAGCTGGTGGCAAGTGCAAGGTAAGTGCAGACAAGTGCTGGGAAAGGGGGGCTGTAGGGATACAGAGACAGTCCCTCAGTACAGGGGTTGCCAGGGAGGCAGAGCAAGAGTAGAGTGGCTGGTCCCAGGACCGAAGTCGGTGAGAGTGGGCCAGTTGCAGATTCGGTGCAGATTCAGTCGAGAATTTAGCAGGGGAGAGGGAGAGAGAAAGCAGAAGCAAAGAGGAAGGTTTTGAGGTGCTTCCGGAACCGGAGATGGTTCTCCTCAAGTTTCAGGGAGGCAGGAAGGCTGTTCCAAAGGGAGGCCCCTGCCACGGCGAGATATCGACCCCCAACTCGTTGCTTCGAGAAGCGGCTGACCCTGAGGGAGTTGGAGATGGATGAGCGAAGGGCTCGGGAAGGAAGATATTTAGGAAGAGAGAGTTGAAGGTATTTAGGCCCCAGGTCCCAGAAGGCCTTGTGGACAATGCAGAGGGTTTTGAACTTAATCCTCGCAGCCACTGGGAGCCAGTGTAGAGATTTCAGTCCTGGAGAGATACGGTCCCTGGGCTTGAGGCCAAGGACAAGTCTCGCAGTTCTGTTCTGGATGAGTTGCAGGGGGCGGAGAGTGGAGGCAGGCAGATTAAGATAGAGGCTGTTACAGTAGTCCAGCTTCGAGAGAACCAGGGCTCGGGAGACAGTGAGCTTCTGGGGGAAGGAGAGGAAGGGAAGAATACCTCTGAGGAGGTGCAGCTGGTAGTGTGACTTCTTAGAGACGTCAGATATATGAAGAGAAAAGGAGAGTGGGGTCGAAGATGACCCCGAGGTTTTTTGCCTTGCAGGTAGGAGCAGGAGGAGGGCCAAGCGAGGCTGGCCAGAGAGCTACAGGTAAGGAGGGAGTGGGTGTGCCGATGAGTAGAATCTCAGTCTTACTGGCATTAAGGCAGAGGTCATTGGCGGCACACCATTCCTGGATGGCAGACAGACCGTCAGAGATGAGGGAAGGAAAGGAGGAGGCCGATGGTAGCCTGAAAATGAGCTGGGTGTCGTCCGCATAGCACTGAAAGTAGGGGCAGAGAGCGGTGATGCAGTGGGCAAGGAGTGCCAGATACTGGTTGAACAGCCAGGGAGAGAGATTAGATCCCTGGGGAACACCACAGGTGGAGAAAAAGATGTCAGAGAGGAAGGACCCAAGTTGGACCTGGGAGGGTCGATTGGAAAGGAAAGAGGTCAGCCACGCCAGAGCCTGACCAGTGATACCCAGGTCATCACGGAGACGGTTGAGCAGGATGGCATGGTTGACAGTGTCAAAGGCAGAGGAGAGATCGAGCAGAATGAGAACACACGGAGTGTTGGAGTCGAGGTTCAAGAGCAGGTCCTCACGGATGTTCAGGAGAGCAGTTTCCGTGCTTCTGGCCGCTCAGAAGCCAGATTGATGGTCATGGAGACTACCAACAGTTTCAGCATGGAGGTTTAGCTGGAGATGGCCATAGACATAGAAGTAGGACCAGAGTGAACACAAAGCAGGACTGGCCTCTGCCCTCCTTCATGGGCCATTCCTCCTCTCTCTGGGAACCAGATAAAAACCAGGACAGGCCATAGACATAGAAGTAGTACCAGAGTGAACACCAAGCAGGACTGGCCTCTCATCCTTCATGGGCCATTCCTCCTCTCTCTGGGAACCAGATGCACACCAGGACAGGCCATAGACATAGAAGTAGGACCAGAGTGAACACAAAGCAGGACTGGCCTCTCATCCTTCATGGGCCATTCCTCCCCTCTCTGGGAACCAGATACACACCAGGACAGGCCATAGACATAGAAGTAGGACCAGAGTGAACACAAAGCAAGACTGGCCTCTCATCCTTCATGAGCCATTCCTCCCCTCTCTGGGAACCAGATTCACACCTGGACAGGCCATAGACATAGAAGTAGGACCAGAGTGAACACAAAGCAGGACTGGCCTCTGCCATCCTTCATGGGTCATTCCTCCTCTCTCTGGGAACCAGATAAAAACCAGGGCAGGCCATAGACATAGAAGTAGGACCAGAGTGAACACAAAGCAGGACTGGCCTCTCATCCTTCATGAGCCATTCCTCCTCTCCCTGGGACCAGATAAAAACCAGGACAGGCCATAGACATAGAAGTAGGACCAGAGTGAACACAAAGCAGGACTGGCCTCTCATCCTTCATGAGCCATTCCTCCTCTCTCTGGGAACCAGATAAAAACCAGGACAGGCCATAGACATAGAAGTAGGACCAGAATGAACACAAAGCAGGACTGGCCTCTGCCATCCTTCATGGGCCATTCCTCCTCTCTCTGGGAACCAGATAAAAACCAGGACAGGCCATAGACATAGAAGTAGGACCAGAGTGAACACAAAGCAGGACTGGCCTCTGCCCTCCTTCATGGGCCATTCCTCCTCTCTCTGGGAACCAGATAAACACCAGGACAGGCCATATGATATGATATGATATGATATGGCATTTGTAACGCGCCTATACACAAGTGTTTCAAGGCGCGACGAGGCAGGGAGTGGGGAACAAGGGGAAGACAGACAATGATCCTACTAGGCCAGGTGTCATTCAGACCGCGCAAGTGCAGGGGTAGGGGGAGCGGAAAAGTGCAAGGGGAATGGGAGGGGGGAAGTGCAATTCAAGTAAGTAGAGTAAGTAAATAAATAGGGCCAGCTGGTGGCAAGTGCAAGGTGAGTGCAGACAAGTGCTGGGAAAGGGGGGGCTGTAGGGATACAGAGACAGTCCCTCAGTGCAGGGCTTGCCAGGGAGGCAGAGCAAGAGGAGAGTGGCTGGGCCCAGGACCGAGGTCGGTGAGAGTGGCCCAGTTGCAGATTCGGTGCAGATTCAGTCGAGAATTTAGCAGGGGAGAGGGAGAGAGAAAGCAGAAGCAAAGAGGAAGGTTTTGAGGTGCTTCCGTAACCGGAGATGGTTCTCCTCAAGTTTCAGGGAGGCAGGAAGGCTGTTCCAGAGGGAGGCCCCTGCCACGGCGAGATATCGACCCCCAACTCGTTTTTTCGAGAAGCGGCTGACCCTCAGGGAATTGGAGATGGATGAGCGAAGGGCTCGGGAAGGAAGATATTTATGAAGAGAGAGTTGAAGGTATTTAGGCCCCAGGCCCCAGGCCCCAGAAGGCCTTGTGGACAATGCAGAGGGTTTTGAACTTAATCCTCGCAGCCACTGGGAGCCAGTGTAGAGATTTCAGTCCTGGAGAGATACGGTCCCTGGGCTTGAGGCCAAGGACAAGTCTCGCAGTTCTGTTCTGGATGAGTTGCAGGGGGCGGAGAGTGGAGGCAGGCAGATTAAGATAGAGGCTGTTACAGTAGTCCAGCTTCGAGAGAACCAGGGCTCGGGAGACAGTGAGCTTCTGGGGGAAGGAGAGGAAGGGAAGAATACCTCTGAGGAGGTGCAGCTGGTAGTGTGACTTCTTAGAGACGTCAGATATATGAAGAGAAAAGGAGAGTGTGGAGTCGAAGATGACCCGAGGTTTTTTGCCTTGCAGGTAGGAGCAGGAGGAGGGCCAAGCGAGGCTGGCCAGAGAGCTACAGGGAAGGAGGGAGTGGGTGTGCCGATGAGTAGAATCTCAGTCTTACTGGCATTAAGGCAGAGGTCATTGGCGGCGCACCATTCCTGGATGGCAGACAGACAGTCAGAGATGAGGGAAGGAAAGGAGGAGGCCGATGGTAGCCTGAAAATGAGCTGGGTGTCGTCCGCATAGCACTGAAAGTAGGGGCAGAGAGCGGCGATGCGGTGGGCAAGGAGTGCCAGATACTGGTTGAACAGCCAGGGAGAGAGATTAGATCCCTGGGGAACACCACAGGTGGAGAAAAAGATGTCAGAGAGGAAGGACCCAAGTTGGACCTGAGAGGGTCGATTGGAAAGGAAAGAGGTCAGCCACGCCAGAGCCTGACCAGTGATACCCAGGTCATCACGGAGACGGTTGAGCAGGATGGCATGGTTGACAGTGTCAAAGGCAGAGGAGAGATCGAGCAGAATGAGAACACACGGAGTGTTGGAGTCGAGGTTCAAGAGCAGGTCCTCACGGATGTTCAGGAGAGCAGTTTCCGTGCTTCTGGCCGCTCTGAAGCCAGATTGATGGTCATGGAGACTACCAACAGTTTCAGCATGGAGGTTTAGCTGGGAGATGGCCATAGACATAGAAGTAGGACCAGAGTGAACACAAAGCAGGACTGGCCTCTGTCATCCTTCATGAGCCATTCCTCCTCCCCTTCGTGAGTCCAGTCTCTCGGGACCAGATGAAAACCAGGACAGGCCATAGACATAGAAGTAGGACCAGAGTGAATGCAAAGCAGGACTGGCCTCTGTCATCCTTCATGGGCCATTCCTCCTCTCTCTGGGAACCAGATAAAAACCAGGACAGGCCATAGACAGAAGTAGGACCAGAGTGAACACAAAGCAGGACTGGCCTCTGTCATCCTTCATGGGCCATTCCTCCTCTCTCTGGAAACCAAATAAAAATCAGGACAGGCCATAGACATAGAAGTAGGACCAGAGTGAACACAAAGCAGGACTGGCCTCTGCCATCCTTCATGGGCCATTCCTCCTCTCTCTGGGAACCAGATAAAAACCAGGACAGGCCATAGACATAGAAGTAGGACCAGAGTGAACACAAAGCAGGACTGGCCTCTGCCATCCTTCATGGGCCATTCCTCCTCTCTCTGGGAACAAGATAAAAACCAGGACAGGCCACAGACATAGAAGTAGGACCAGAGTGAACACCAAGCAGGACTGGCCTCTGCCATCCTTCATGGGCCATTCCTCCTCTCTCTGGGAACCAGATAAAAACCAGGACAGGCCATAGACATAGAAGTAGGACCAGAGTGAACACAAAGCAGGACTGGCCTCTGTCATCCTTCGTGGGCCATTACCTCCACGTCCAGTCTTCCTCGTCCCAGTACTTACTTCATGAGGCACCTGCCTCCGACACAGGACCTTCTTCTATTTCTTTAAATCCCTATAACTCCTCCCCCACATCCTCATCACTCAGTTTAATTTTTCCTACCTCTGGCAGGTTGGACATTTTCTTCCAGGTGTGGGGCACCGGGGAGCACCGATTGCTGGCCCCCTGGGTGGTGGGGCTGTGTGGCGGGTCCCTCGGGTCCCTCAGGTGCGTCGCTGCTCCTGGGCCCCCTGCGAGGCTTGGGGTCACAGTTGAGCTGGATTGCCTCGCTCGGTTCTTTGCTGGGCTCCGGACCGCAGCGTGAGCATTGTGTCCCGGGTCCTGCACGGCCCGGGAAGGTAAGGAGAGGGGAGGACTGGGCTTGATGTTTTTCCCCTCTCCTCCTGTTTTGGCCATCTTGATTAGACTTGGCAGTATGGGCTAGCCTTCCCTTTTGTTGTGAGGCCTCTCTGCTTGTCATGGGGTGACAGTGGCAGAGTCTCTTTGGGAGTGCGGGGGCTCTGTTCTGTCGCAGGCATGTCACATACCAACCGCTCCTCAGAGACACACGGCCCAGGATGCACCGGATGTTAGCTGCATTATCTGGGGGAAGGTAAGGAGAGGGGAGGACTGTGCTTGATGTTTTCCCCTCTCTTGCTGGTATAGCCACCTTGACTCCTTCGACAGGCCGTTTCCTCGTGCTCTGTGTACACATCTTTATTGGAAATGATGGCAAGCACTTCGCAGTATGGGCTAGCCTTCCCTTTTTGTTGTGAGGCCTCTCTGCTTCTTGGCGTGGGGTGACTGTGACAGAGAATATTTGAAAGTGCGGGGACTCTGTTCTGTCACAGGCATGTCACACACCCGATCCTCGGACACACGCAGCCCAGGATGCACTTGATGTTGGCTGCATTCTTTACGTGCAGCCTGTGAAAACGGCGCGGATTTGGACACGTCTGCAAGCGGCCGGAAGGGTACCGTCCTGGCATAGTCTACACTTCGGGTTAGAGTCTCAGCGGTGCTGACTCGGCCCTTCATCCTTCCTAGACCGACGCATTGGAACCATTTACAGCATGGGGCTACCAGCTACTGGATACAGGGCTCAACCCACCTCTCAGTCATGTGGCGTGTTAATGGTGTGTTTGGGTCTGAGCTAGCTATGGACGCAGACTCCTTGTCCTGTCCTCTTCCTCTGAACTGCGCGAGGGAAGGTCAAAGGAGTTGATTTGCTTTTCCCTTGTCTGGCATCGTATTATGGAAAATGCATCATGGAAGTAACCGCCATGCAGAGGATTCCCAGTGTCTGTTCTTTTAGGGCCTAGGTCCTCCGGTGCCGACGTGTTGCTTTCACGCCTCCTCACAGACTTGTGGGAAGTGATAGGGCACATTGTGGCACGTGTCTGTGCTTAGAGGGGTTCTCGGAGGGTGGAGGGGGATGTCACTTCAGTGGGTTTTCCAGTATAGGCATACCCCAGGTAGGGGGTTGCTTTTGATGTCTGCTATCCGGGATGGATTGCTTTGCTCCGCTTTGTGACAGTACTCTGCCCTTTTGACGCCAGCCTGATGGCTCCTCTGTCGCCTGAGGGGGCCATAGTCTGCTGGACTTCTGGGCTGTCCTGTATCTTCCTGTTGATAGGTCTGATCTTTTTGTGGGCTGACAAGCATGCTGTTATATTGTGGCGCAGGCCTGTTTCAACGTCCTGTGATTTCCCTCTGGTGCAAGTGCAGTGACTGGCGGTTTTCCCTGGCTCCTCGTCTCTATCTTCTCGGAGGTGTATGGGACCGGTGGGGTTCGGCTTCCTGGGCAATGGGCTCCTTCTGGAGGGGGGTATCGGTTGCCGTTCCTGTCCCCCTCTTGTCCAGGTTTGCATGGTTAGGACTTTGGTACCCAGCTCACGGTCCAAGTAATTGGCCATGGGATCCGTTCTCTCTGAACAGTTGTTGTGGGTTACCGTCTTGCCCGTTCCTCTCCCTGTTCAGGGTCAAGTTTTCTACTTGCGGGTGTTCCTGGTCCCTATGCTTTCTAGGATGTGTCACCTGCTTATGGGTCTCAAGACCCTGCACTGCTTGTCCGGACGTCTGGGGAGAGCGTACTCTGGATGTTGTGCAGGGGGGGCGCTTGCTGGCTGATCTGGGCTGGGTTCTCAGAAGGTAGTATGTCTCGGCTCACCTGTTGCTGAAGTTACGGGGCACGTGGCGTCTTGCGTGTTTTCCGGTTCCTTGAGCCCGTCTTCGGTTACGTCCCCTGGTGTCTTATACACTCTCCCACTGGCTCCCTACATCTCGGGTTTTGTAGTTTTGTTTTCAGTGTCCCCAGCGCTGCGAGTCTTCCTGCTATGGTGGCAGGGGGGTTTCAGGTTTACAGGCTGAGGTGTGCATGGTCCTTCCTCCTCTGGCCTCTCTTACTACCAACACCAGCAGAAAGGGTCTACATTGGGGGTCCTCTCAGCTCAAGGGTTGTGAGATCTGGGGAGAGCCGGCGATCATCCAATTGGCAAGAATTGTGCCATTGTCCAAGCTCTGATGTACTTCGAGGAGTTGCTGGACGGTCGGCGGTATTTGGTCCGATCGGACAATACGAAGGCCTTGGCATATGTCAACTGCAAAAGGGGTTCTGGCCACTCCTTGAATGCTCTGGCAGCGCTGATAGGCACCTGGGAGGATTCTCATCTGGTGTCTCTGGTGGCCTCACGTATCAGAAGGGTGGACAATGTTCAAGGGAATCTGCTCAGTCGCCGGTTTTCACTCCTCTGCGGAACTGGTCCTGTTGGTCCAGGTCTTGGCGGGTGACCAGATTAGGGTCCCTGGTTCTAGACCTGTTTGCATCCCCGGCCTTAGCAGAAGTTCCCCTCTTATGCTCTCGGTTTCAGGCCGAGGGGATTGGGGGATGGACGCCCTCTCTGTACAGTGGCCTTCGGGTTTTCCTTTATGCCTTTCCACCTATTCCCTTTCTGCCCCGGGTGGTTTGGCGCATCAGAGTGTCCAGGGTGACTGTGTTGTTGTTAGCTCTGTTCTGGTCCTGCCGGAGTTGACTCCCCTCTCTGTTGGAGCTTCGGTTCTAGGAACCTTAGCTGGTTCCGAGGTGACCGTGTCCCCTTCAAGGGGATCTGCGGTTGGAAGTCCACCGGATGCATTGGGCAGTGTGGCTATTGCTCAGTCTAGGTTGATATCTCAGGGGTTCTCAGATCCTGTAGTTGAGTCCATAATGGATGCTCTTAGACCCTCCACTCTGAAGGTGTTCAGCAGACATTGGGGCCATTTCCGAGACTGGTATGGGCGGTCTGGGATCCCTCCCCTGCGTTCTGGCCTCTGCTATCCTTCGGTTCCTCCAGGAGGGGCTTTGACAGGGGCCTGGCAATTTACCCAGGCTTCGCTCACAGTGGGCCTCCATGAAATTCCTTTTGGGGGACTCTGATGGTCACTTGGATGGGGAGGTGTTTGTGGGGAAGTTGATCCAGGGTTTTTCTTCTTCCCGCCCTTGTGCTGATAAAGGGCTTCCCCCTTGGGATCTCCCTCTTGTATTACGGTTCCTTCACGGGCTTCCTTTTGAGCCCAACATCTTACACTGAATCTGCTTTTCTTATTGCCCTCACTTCTGCCCGAAGGCTTGGGGAGATTGGGACTCTCTTATGTCACGCTCCTTTCCTGAGGGTGCTGCCAGACTCGGTGGTGCTGGGGTGTGGTCCGAAGTTTCTCCCTTAAGTTGTCTCTCGGTTTTCACACCTCTCAGGGTCTGGTTCTCCCTGACTTCTTTCATGATCCAAGAACGCCTGAGGAGGTGGCTCGGCTTAACATTGATGTCCGGCGGGACGTGTTGGAGTATTTGGCTTGGTTTGCTTTTTCCACCAATCTGATAGTCTTCTGATTGCTTGTGGTCCGGCTGGGGCTGGGCATAACGCCTCTGTGGTTTCCTTTTTCCAGTGGTTCCGGGTTGTGATCTCCAGGGCCTATGTGGCTTCTGGCCTGCCTGTGCCTGCGCACGATCAGGGGCGGTCCGCCAGGGGTTTGGCGGCTTCCTGGGCCGATGCAAGGAAGGTTTTTCTCTGCAAGAGATTTGTACGGCTGCCGCCTATGCTGGTCTAGGCATTTTCATCAACCGCTATGGGTTGAGTTTCTCCCTCTCGGGGGGGGGGGGGGTTGGTTCCTTCGTGGTTGGAGTTTTGTCTGTGGGGATGTGATTTAAGAGTTATTGTGGGTGTGTTTTGCTCCACTGTTTTTGGCTCTGTGTCTCATTGGGACCTTTTCCCCATTGCTGCTTTGGTATACCTCATGAAGTAAGTACTGGGACGAGGAAGAGTGGACGTGGAGGTAATGCTCTGATTACTTATTGGTAATCTTCATTACTCCTAGTCCTACTCTTCGTCACAGTACTGAAGACCCTCCTCACCCTCCCTGCGGGGAAGGTCCCATGCTCCGGCTTGGTAACATGAAACTGAGTGATGAGGATGTGGGGGAGGAGTTATAGGGATTTAAAGAAATAGAAGGTCATGTGTTGGAGGCAGGTGCCTCATGAAGTAAGTACTGTGATGAGGAAGAGTAGGACTAGGAGTAATTAAGATTACCGATAAGTAATCAGAGCTTTCCTCCTCTCTCTGGGAACCGGATACAAACCAGGACAGGCCGTAGACATAGAAGTAGGACCAGAGTGAACACAAAGCAGGACTGGCCTCTGCCATCCTTCATGGGCCATTCCTCGTATCTCTGGGAACCAGATAAAAACCAGGACAGGCCATAGACATAGTTGGACCAGCGTGAACAAAAAGCAGGACTGGCCTCTCATCCTTCATGGGCCATTCCTCCTCTCTCTGGGAACCGGATACAAACCAGGACAGGCCGTAGACATAGAAGTAGGAACAGAGTGAACACAAAGCAGGACTGGCCTCTGCCATCCTTCATGGACCATTCCTCCTCTCCTGCGTGGGTCCAGTCTCTCGGGACCAGACAAAAACCAGGACAGGCCATAGACATAGAAGTAGGACCAGAGTGAACACAAAGCAGGACTGGCCTCTCATCCTTCATGGGCCATTCCTCCTCTCTCTGGGAACCAGATATAAACCAGGACAGGCCATAGACATAGAAGTAGGACCAGAGTGAACACAAAGCAGGACTGGCTTCTGTCATCCTTCATGAGCCATTCCTCCTCTCCTGCGTGAGTCCAGTCTCTCGGGACCAGATAAAAACCAAAACAGGCCATAGAAATAGAAGTAGGCAGTGCTGGTCATTGGGCCAGCTTTCGCCGGATCTGAGATCCCACACCAGATGTGAAGGCAGATCTCGGGATCCGGCCAGAGTCAGCCGCCAACACCAAACCCATGCTCTGCAGATGGGTTGAAAAAAAAATATTAAAAAACCAGCTTGAAAAAGGAAAAACAAAGTGCCCTCAATGTCAGGGTGTAGCTCATTGCCGCCAAGAGAGCTCTTCCCCCCTACCTGTACAAAATAGCAGGAGATCAGGACAGGCCTTCTTAAGGCTAGCTGGGCCTGGCCTGCACTTACCTTGCACCATCTTGAGGAGACGGAGTTGCCACGTTGTCGTCTGGAGTCTGCTGCCTGATCTGTCGAGCCTGTTGCTGCCATCGTCCTGGATCCTGTTGCTGGAGCTGCCATCACCAGATTCTGGAGCCCGACCTCGCCGACACCGTCGCACTGGTAAGTTTTGTTGTTTTCCTCATCCAGGCCTTAGCATGTACCAACACCAGTCTCAGCCCCTCCAGCACTAAAAGGTGATGCCTGCAGCGCTCCCTCCCAGGAATAGCATTTATTCCTAATCTGCACCTTTGCTGCCCTCCACGCCATCCCGCTAGCACGAGCGCACCACACCGCAGCATTCTTCGTATTTCACCGGCCTCGCCCGCGGTGAAAACCGCGTGGCCACGGCGCCGCCAAAATGGCCGCCCACTTGTTTACAAGCGGCTGCTAAGAAACAGTTGCACCCCCAGGCTGCCCATTGGCTGAGCGTGCCGCTTCCCTGAGCCAACCTCACCGGAAGGCGTGAGCCGGCACAGGAAGGGCCACAGAGCAAGGGCCAGGCCTGTGTTATGCCTGTCTAGCGCCGGTCAGCGCACGCAAAAGCAACCGACTGGATCTGTAAGTACCACAAACACCCCTGGGACACCAATATTTCCAGCCTTTATAAAGTGCCACATTTAATCCTGAAACAGCAAACTGACCATTTTCGTTTCGCAGCCATACTGGCCACGCATGCCCTATATGTCCTATTCTGCAATGCCTACTGCCTGCTTATGCTGTCCCCCACTGCCTTGCTGCCCACTGGTATTAGACCCATATTCCTTTGATGTGCCTTTGCACCTGATGTGCCACTGCCTTGCTGCCCATTGGTATTGGACCCATATTGCTTTGATGCGCCCACTGGTATTGGACCCATTGTAATTGATGTGCCCTTGCATTTGATGTGCCTTTGCACCTGATGTGCCACTGCCTTGTTGCCCATTGGTATTGGACCCATACTGTATCTGATCAGCACTCCACTGTATTGTTGCTTCAAGCATGGCACTCTCACTCCCATTCTCCCACACCATACCACCTACACCATTCTTACCAGCCCTATCGACCAGGAGTACAGTCCCTAGTCAAGCTATGTGTCCTAACAAATGTAACCTGATAGCCACCCTCTCTAAATTACCTAGCAACAATCACACCAGACCCATGCCCTTACACACAAGAAACCTACGGGTAGGCTGTCGATCTAATCAACTCACAGCCAACTCCAAACCACTCCTCAATAAACACTCCCAGCCTACACCACCACTAACCACCGCACCCATCCCAAACACGCCTAGCACCACTGATACCCTGCATGTCACCACTGCCCCATCCTCTCCCAAGAGCAACCAGGAAACAAAACTCCATTGCGCACTCATCAATGTACGCTCCCTACCCGCGCATACAACAGAGATCCACAACCTCATTACTGATCTTGACCTAGACATACTAGCCATAACCGAGACCTGGCTACACGAAGCCTCGGGCCAGCTATCTGCCAAACTCTGCCACTAGGGTACATCATCTTGCGTCAAGACAGAACATCCAGTAAAGGAGGAAGGGTCGCCCTAATCATTAAAGAAGCCCTTAATGCCAGACAGTCAAATACTGTTGAAACTGAGAACTTCGAAACTGTCTCCCTCGCCAAACATCACTCTAACAATACACATCGTATATCGCCCGCCAGGCCCAACACTCGACTTCCAGTCCAACATTACCCACATCCTAGGTGACAACCTGAAAGCTAACTCAAAAGACATCCTCTTAGGTAACCTCAACTTGGGCTTTAAAGACTCAAAAAATAAAAAAAAGCAAAGCCCTCGCTAAAGCCCTATCAGACTTAGGCTTCGCTCAAAGAGTAATGGACTCCACCCACACCAAAGGCAGAATCTTTGATTGGATCGCTGATCATAACTGTGCAGCTGACATCAGCTCTAACACCCCCAGGCCATGGACAGATCACCACCTACTACACTTCTTCATACCAGTAAAAGCCATAGGGAACCACCACCCACCCGCACCAGCCACTATGGTAAGATCAAAAAAACTGCTCACCGCGGATAGAATTATCCCACTCCTGGAAACCTCAGCACTTGCTCACCCCACCTCCAAAGACACTACTATATTAGTTGAGATCTATAACACCCTAAAAGATGCAATAGAAAGGGTAGCGCCACTAGAAAATAAAAAAGCAGTAAAAATACTCCACGCCAACTCTTGGTTCACTCAAGAACTCAAGGATGCACGCACTGCCAAAAGAACAGCACTAACCGCATGGCAAAATAACCCCTCCACCACCACAAGAGACTCTTACCTCACTCTCGCCAAACAGTACAAGAAAGCCATTTCCACTGCCAAAGCAGCTACATACAACACCAGAATTGAGAAAGCCAACTCAGTCTAGAGAGCTATTCTCCATATATAAGGAGCTTACTATCCCCACCACTTCTGCTCAACCCACCGAGAAAAACGCCACATGGTGCAATAACATCCAACACGCCATGCTAAACAAAAACAACACACTTAAAATCAAAACCCAATTTGACAAACTTCCTAAACCCAACCCTACACCTAAACCAGCCATAGACAAGCTAGTCAGACACAACTGTAGCAAACCCCCCAACACCTTCACCTTCAGAGAAGTAACCACCTCTGAAGTGCTCCACATCATGAAGCACATCAAACCATCAATATGTAAAGGTGACATATGCCCAGCTAACTTAACCAAAGACTGTGCTACAACACTTGCCCCTTTCATCACCTCGTTCATCAACGCATTCTTTGCAGCCAACACCGTCCCAACAACCCTCAAGGAAGCTTGGGTAAGGCCCCTACTAAAGAAACCCTCCCTCGACCCAGACTCTCCCAACAACTACCGCCCCATCACCACAGTGCCATTTCTATTGAAGATTCTAGACAAAGCTGCTTATCTACAGATTCAAGCTTACCTGGAAACGCACAACATCCTCAGAAAAAGACAATCGGGTTTCCGCCCCCGCCACGGCACAGAATCTGCCTTACTTGACCTCAAGAACCAACTACTCAAAAACATGGATAAAGGCAAATCCTCATTCCTCTTACTCCTCGACCTCTCGGCCGCCTTCGACCTGGTCGACCACAAGATCCTATGTAAACATCTCACCGACACAGCCCACTTCTCTCACGAAGCCACTGCATGGATCACCTGCTTCCTGATGGCCGAGCCATGAGAGTTTTCTCTGACCAAGCATCTGCCCTACCATCACCCATCGAATGCGGTGTCCCACAAGGCTCATGCACCTCCCCCACGCTCTACAACCTCTTTACCCTTCCATTATTCAGTGACCTAGAAGACTTCGGCGTAGCCTTCACCAACTATGCCGACGACACACAAGTTCTCATACCCCTAACAGGTAACTATGACCAAGACCTGAAAACCCTCCAAGACATATATGCCCGCATCCAGTCCTGGATGGCAGTAAACGGTCTATGCCTAAATGGGGAAAAAAACTAAATACTACTAGTAGGCCCCAAAGAAGCCCTAAAAAGACTGGACAACACATATAGCTCTTTCATCATCGAGGACACAATCATTAGAATTGCAACCTCTGTGAAAACTTTAGGGCTATACTTAGACTCCACGCTCTCCATGGACAGACAAGTCAGTGCCATCTCATCAGCCGCAGCTCTCACCTCGAAAACCATAAATGCAGTAAAACCATATCTATCACAAAAGAACCGACTCAATATAGCCAGAGCCACAATATGTTCAAAACTAGACTACTGCAACATCCTGCTCCTCGGCACTTCTTCTAATAACATCAATCGCTTGTAAGTAGCACAAAATAACGCCCTCAGAGCTGCTCTCAGCGTTGCCAAGAGAGAGCACATCACCCAAGCAGGATGGGATGCACACTGGCTCCCAGTCAAAGAACGCATTACGTTCAAAGCCCTCACAATCACACACAGATGCATCACCCAAACCGCACCAGCATACCTAGCGGAAAGAATACACCAAGCACCAATCAACAGGCCAAAATGCAACATATACCAACACCAACTCTCAATCCCAACATTTAACAGAGTGAAAGCTGGTGGTTCCAGCTTTGAATTCCTAGCCCCCAAAGCATGGAACTCGCTACCGCCCAATCTAAGAAGCGAACAATCCCTCTCCACATTCAGGAATTCAGGAAATCTCTGAAAACAAGGTTGTTCAACTAACTCTCAACTGCCCTGCTTGCCGCTCCGCCCAACTGCTCTTGTAATCCCTTGCAACATTGAACCACAGACTGCTAACCTGAACTAAGTTTAATATGATGTCTAACAGCGCCAAGTTCCCTGTAACCATGAACTATGGCCGCTAACTGTACTAAGTTTGAATATTCTGTTAACAGTGCCACGATGCCTCAGGGCAGCTGGGCGCTTTATAAATCCAAATAAAATAAATAAGTAAGTAGTTAGTTTCTTCACAAAGCGCTTTCATCTGCAGGCTGGCGAGTGCAGGCTGCATGCCTGACAGTGATCAGTGCCCTTGGCCCCATACAGTTATTTTACGCATTTTTGTAAAAGTAGAAGGCACGCATCGCAGACTAAACTGCCGGGCCCACGAAGATGTGGGCTGGAGCTCCGAGTAGCTCAGCCCCCACCTTCGTGGGCCCGGCAAATCCTATCTGCCCTCTGTGAGCACACTGCACACAGAGCAAATTCCCTTTGCTTTGTGCATAGTGCTCGCACAGGGCAGAGATCGTGTAAACATTGCTTTTAATGCAACATTCAGGGTATTTATTCAAGTTTACCTCAGTACTCTCATGGTACTAAGGTAAACTTGAATATCTTTAAATTACCCTGAATGTTGCATTAAAAGCAATGTTTACACGATCTCTGCCCTCAGAGACGTTTTTATGGGAGGGCAAAAGGGGCACTTGCCCAGGGCCCCCACCTAGGAGGCAGGCCCCACAAGGCTGCCTGATCTAAATTAAGATTCCATTGTGCACCAGACTTAAATAGCAAATGCCAGGAGATTTTATGGCATGCTCCTGAGGCGCTAAACCTATTGCCTGTCTGTTTTGACAAGTACATTCTGCTTTCATCAATTAATCATGTAATGCTTTCTGTGTTCACTGTGGAATACATAGTTTGTGTGTTCCATACGGCACAACTTCTGTAGCATTCTTTCCTTCCTGTGGGAATGATGTTGATCATTGCAATAGCCAAAGCTGAAATCCATATTGATAAATTGAGTGCCACAATGATTCAGAAGTTAGCTCAGTGTGTTAATCACTCATTGCAGATATATGTGTTCATATGAAAGATTAGAAGAGCACATTCCAGCAAGGCTGACTGAACCTTTCATATGTCTGAAGTTTATAGACCTACCTGCATATGTACTTGGTTTTACAGCATAAAAGGTGCTATTATCAGCAATGTTCCTGCACCAGATAGGGGTTGCTATAAAAACAAGCATGTCATTCGTGTGGTGAAGGTCTAGAAATTGGTTTGTTCAGATGGGGCATTCCAAAACCGAGGCAATCCCCTCCAAAGTTGAGAATAAACTATTAGTCCAAGAGGTGAATAAGTATCCAAATTCAAGACTGTGGAACCAAAGTGTTCATGCTTGTATCCTGGCTTTGCCAGCAGACGATACAGTGATCCTGGTGAAATCATATATTATAGCTTGCATTACTGTGCTGTCTTCTGTGAGGTTTGCCTTCTTGCATGCGGATGGCATTGTTTAGCCCATTGCTTGATCTTTCTTCTTATGTAGGCCATTTGAGTGGAAGTGGTGGTAGACAGGAGAGAGCGGACCAAATGTTGTAGACCGTGTGCAAGCATATTTTAAGGTCTGTTCATTTGACACAAAAAACATTTAGCTTTTTCTATAAAAGTCAAAGGTTTTTCTGCACGTTTATGAATGACAATTTCACAAGCCATTGTTTTCGAATTATTTAAAGCTTAAAAGTACAAAAGACATACCTAGATTAAATCTGCTAAATCACATTGATTCGTATGCTGGTACTTATATACTTCCCTTGGTGATGGAGAGAATGAAGCTAGAATCATTTCCATTTTGCGTAACACCCTTCTGTAATATTTTGGTTTTAGAAATGGTCAGGTTTGGAAATGTGATTTGTGTACTTTGCAAGTCAGTTTTTATAAAATTAGATTGTTTTAGTACACAGTAAGAGCTGGAAAAGAAAGTGTTCATGTGCAGAGTTGGCACAAATCCCAGCTTCACCCTTTAAGAAATATGTAATACTGGGCATCTCATGTAATAATCTATTGCCTAACCTCTCAGAATTGCCAAACCATAATCCTTTAAAAATTGGCAGCCCTTTATAGTTCAAAGGCTCTTTCTTTGGAGAGTCAAAATAATCTTTATCTGTGCCTTCGTTTCCTCTCTGTGGCATTCAACAGTGGTGAAACACCTTTGAGCGTTTTGTTCTCTAGGGCCCCCCTGCCCCCTGAAATTTTGAACTATGCTGGCTTGCATGGCTGACTCAGTCATGGCAGGACAGACATTAAATAGTGCCAGGGCTTCACTGTTGATAAGCATACTTTTTGGGCGATTGCAATTGTGATGTGGGGGTGTGTACTTGCATGCCCTCTCCTGTCCTCCACAAGCGAAACATGGTAATGTAGTAAAATATTTCTATATTTTGCCCTGTTCATTAGGTCCAAAAGTTCTGTGACGTATAGACAGTGCAGTCAGGTGGCCTGACCCGTACACTTGCGTGGAGCAGCCTTAGAGCCTGTAAAGCCGTACTAAGAACCCAGCAGGGATGCAAAAGCAACCATCTCTCTTTGCATTTTTCCCTAAACGGAAACGCAAAGGGTCAAATTGTGCATCAGAAAATGCAGCTTCAGAATCGGCATCCAACAAGAAATTCTGTCTTGGCCCAGCTGCTGCCCGTCCAGCTCCTTTGACGGATCCAAAAGTATTTGCAGACAGTGAAGAAAACATTGTCACTGTCCTCACCTATGGTTGGGAGGATATTCCTCCAGAGGCAGCGATGGTACCATTTCTGCTGATACTCTAACCTTTCAAGGGGTTAATTTGCATGGATGGAGAACAGTTCATGTCGAAATCAATAAACCACAATTTCTCCGAAGTCTGGCAAATGCCATGCAAAATAGACTCCTTACCACAGCCTCCTCGCATGTTCCAGGCACTTCAGGGGAAGCAATGGCTTCAGAGTTTCACAATTTGATATCAGCATGCCAAGTGGTTTACCCTAGGTACTGGCCAAATGATTATGACCTATTGTGTGGGGGAAGATGAAGTGCAGGCACTCTGCAAAAGGTTTCAGCTACCAAGTAGAGAAACAGAGTGGCTTCCAGGAATATAAGGACAATGGTGGAAAGCGTGTGCCAGAGGAAAGGCTTCCACTTATGAGAACACTGGACACCATAGCCATATCCACTGCAGAATGTGAACGTGTGTTCAGTCACATGAACAATACACTCGCACCCCTTAGACACTCACTAGGTATTGTAAGAGTGAGCAATTTATTGTTTGTGCACCGTAATGGCCTGCCCCTGGCTGACTTTGTCCAGAAAAGTATGTAAAAAAATGGCTACTTCAGGGTCGATGTAGAGCAGACCACACAGTTTGCCGGGCACGGGAGAACAAACCGGATGACAATGAAAAAAAGAGTTTGGTCTCTACTGTGAACTATCGCTGCAATTTGGTGAGAAGTAACATCTTCATTCTGGCTAGTGCAATATTTCTGTGGTTGCCCCACAAGACAATGTACAGTTTGGACACAGAGTATTTAAAATGTAGTATATTCTGACTAATAAATGACAGCTGAGCAACACATCACATCTGCCAAGCTTGTTGGTTTGAAGACTGAAGTATACTACCTAAAGAATGTAAATGAAGTACACATTAGTGCTGTGCAAACACTAAAGAAAACCTTCTCGGTGTGGCTCCGTCCTTAATCCTGGCTGCAAACCCTACCCCAGCGGTTTTCAAGTGGTAATGATATAAAATTTGGGGTGCACCAATGTCATGGAAGTGGTTTAAAGTGGAATTGCTATATAGTTTGAAGAAGAAGCGGCGTGAAAGAAATTGCGCTGCTTTAAACTTATTTTGGACCTTGACTTTGATTGGAGGTCACCTGCCAGCTCTGCCCCCACCCCAGGCCTTGTGGGATTCCCCCACCAGATTTTTTCCATTTCCACCACTGGAAGTAGGACCAGAGTGAGCACAAAGCAGGACTGGCCTGTTGGGCGGGGGCGGAGGGGGCAAGATGGCCAAGTTACCAGGTAATCTGCACACCAACCTCCTCCGCTTCATTCATAATCCCATATTCCAGAAGTGAGCACGTGAGAGCCACATTCAGCACCCCGGTATCAAAGGCAAAAGCCTCTAGAATGTCATATGAAGGTATTTTGCTCCGCCCATCTGGCTGTCCTGCAAAAGTCCTTAATGGATGCACCTTTTGCCTCCACACAAGAGGCAGACTTGGCCTGGGTGGATCTACCCTTCACACCCACAGTGGGGTCCGTGAAAGCCTCCCTCAGCCATCTACTGACCTTAGGAACCATTGCTTTCCTTCCTGGGGAGGCCACTGCAATGATGACAAACAGGCTTTCTAGAAAGCGGACGTCCCAACTCTTCTCTAAATACGTTAGGACCGCCTTTCTAACATTCAGGGTGCTCCACCGCTCTTCATTCGTGGAGGATGGATTAGGACAAAAAGCAGGGAAAACAATCTCCTGGGATTGTTGGAATTACAACATCATCTCAGGTAAGATGGACGAAGGGCATATGAGGAATAAGGCATCCAGGCTAATCCCTTGGTTTAGTGGCATGCAAGATGGGGCTGACATTTTCCCCAGCCGCGTAATGGCCACTAAAAAGAAAACTGTTTCTTGAGTGAGAGATTCAAATGGGAAGACCTGCAGAGCCTTTATAACCAAAGGGAGGTCCCAGAGGGGCAACGCCTACACCTGTAAAGGTCTGGAGAGTGAGAGATACACTTTTCAGCAATCAATTAACCAACTCCTGATCTTCCCTGTTTTTCTCCCTCTCTTCCTAATGGAGCGGATAGCAGCCCATTGTGCTCGTCAAGTACATGCTGCCATCCTGGAGTCTAAGAGCAATGGCTTATTGACCCGTGGCAGCGGAAGAGTTCTTCTTAATGCACCACTTTTCAAAATTACACCACTGTCTCTTGTAAACCCTATAGAGTGGAGGACCTCTTCTCATTCTGGATAGAGGAGACTACTTCAGAGGATAGCCTTTGAAGTCGCAACTTTTCCCATTGTCTAATCCCATCCCCATCTCCTCCTGGTCCCTGACCCTGGAGGATTGCTTATGGGGTGCAGAGTGAGGTAAAGTAAACATGGGTACTATCAATAGTTCCAAGAGTAGAGCGAACCATCCCCACCTTGGCCAATTTAGTACTGCCAGGATGGTCTCTGTTGATATATTCCTGATTTTTAGGAGGACCTTCGGCATCAAAAGAAGTGGAGAGAAGGCATACAGAAGGCACTCTGACTAGGGAAAGGACATCAATCACATCCATCCTACGAGCTCCTGGAGATGGGAATCCTCAAATCTCTTGCAAATGTCCTGTCCCCCTTAATGTACACAGCGGTCAGGCACAGAAGACTCTGTTGCGCTCTAGCACCCGGCTCTTTTGCTATCTCCCCCAGGGATTTTTAATGACAACCCCCTCCCGCCCCCCGCCTGTTGATATAAGACATTGAGGTGGTGTTGACCGTCCTTACCAGGGCAGCCTTCTTCATGAGGAGAGGAAAAAATACCTCCAGGGACCTGTGACCTGCTGTCAGCTCCCTCCATAGAGCCTGGTAGGACTGGGCTGGTACCACGGCCATCCAACCCATCTTGCTGGGGTCTGCAGTAAAGGGTTCTGTATCGTCTGGGTCAGGGGGAATCCCTAAAGCGGGCTGGGAAGGTGAAGCTGCCATTGCATCTCCAATTTCAGGGAAGTTAACACCGATATCTAGTTATCGAAGTTCTGGGACTTCTCTGTTCAAAACGTTTGTACATGCACCAGGCGTGGTCTTGGGTGCAGCCGTGCCCAGGGAACTAGAAATACAAACTTGGCCATGCGCCTTTGCAGCTGCAGGAGGTTTCTTGCCGTGGATTGTGAGAGGAGAGTGGTGTCTGCAATGTGTCCTGTAGCTTGCGTGCTCTGGTGATGGGGAGCATCACATCACAGTGGCCTTCTTTGCCCAAAACCACGCCCCAGTAAATTTGGAAGTCCTGTGATGGATGCAACAGTGATATTTCCTCAGTGATCAGGAATCCCATCTCTTCCAGTAGTCTGCATGTAGCTTGGACATGGCTTGCTAGGAGATCCTATCTTTTCCAGTAGTCTGCATGTAGCTTGGACATGGCTTGCTAGGAGATCCCATCTCTTCCAGTAGTCTGCATGTAGCTTGGACATGGCTTGCTAGGAGATCCCATCTCTTCCAGTAGTCTGCATGTAGCTTGGACATGGCTTGCTAGGAGATGCCATCTCTTCCAGTAGTCTGCATGTAGCTTGGACATGGCTTGCTAGGAGATCCCATCTCTTCCGGTAGTCTGCATGTAGCTTGGACATGGCTTGCTAGGAGATGCCATCTCTTCCGGTAGTCTGCATGTAGCTTGGACATGGATTGCTAGGAGATGCCATCTCTTCCGGTAGTCTGCATGTAGCTTGGACATGGCTTGCTAGGAGATGCCATCTCTTCCGGTAGTCTGCATGTAGCTTGGACATGGCTTGCTAGGAGATGCCATCTCTTCCGGTAGTCTGCATGTAGCTTGGACATGGCTTGCTAGGAGATGCCATCTCTTCCGGTAGTCTGCATGTAGCTTGGACATGGCTTGCTAGGAGATCCCATCTCTTCCGGTAGTCTGCATGTAGCTTGGACATGGCTTGCTAGGAGATCCCATCTCTTCCGGTAGTCTGCATGTAGCTTGGACATGACTTGCTAGGAGATCCCATCTCTTCCGGTAGTCTGTATGTCGCTTGGACATGGCTCGCCAGGAGATCCCATCTCTTCCGGTAGTCTGCATGTCGCTTGGTCATGGCTTGCTAGGAGATGCCATCTCTTCCGGTAGTCTGCATGGAGCTTGGTCATGGCTTGCTAGGAGATGCCATCTCTTCCAGTAGTCTGCATGTAGCTTGGTCATGGCTTGCTAGGAGATCTAAGGTTTTGTCCTTTATAAGCGAGTCTTCTAAATAGGAAAAGACCTGGCTCCCCTGTAGATTAAGAGGCCACCACCGGCTACATGATCTTTGTAGGTGCCTATTTTATCCCAAAGGGAATGGCTCAGAACTGTAATAACTGTCACCCCCCGTAAATCTCAGAGACTGTTGTAATCCTTTCCAGATGGGCATACGAAAGGTCGCATCTTGGAGATCCGATGAGGCAAGGCAGGCCCCTTCCTGTTTTAGCAGAATAATGCGTGGTAGGCGTTCCATCTTGAAGCGCAGTGAGATTACTGGATGATTCAGTCCCTTAAAGTTGATATTCGGCCTGAATTTCCCTGATGGCTTGGGAACCAGGAATATGATATAGTAGACTTCTTGCCCTTTTCCCCTGGATGGTACTTGTCTGATTACCTTATTAAATGCCTGTCCCGTTTGGCCTGAAGAATTGCACGTAATGATGGCATAACCCAGAGCAGGGTGCAACACCGGAACCCCTCCTTCCCTATTGTCTGGGTACTAAATACATTTTGTATATAAAGAACAGGAAGGGAATATACTTCATTTATTAGTAAGTGTGTTTCTCTAAATTTCACAATCATTTGCACAATCAAATACTGAGTCCTGGAAAAAAATGGGCTAGTCCGTACTCCCCGCGGGCCACAAGGATCTCCAAAATCAATGAAAAAAGGGAAACTCGCATCATGTTAGATATGAGTATTTTATTGGTATAAAAAAGCAAAAAGAAAGGGCACAGGACAGCAACAGACAGACAGGGGCAGGACGCCGTCGGGCAAGACCGTTTCGCGCTACACTGAGCGCTAGGTCACGTATAGAGAAGTAAGTCAACACAGCAGATATAGCATGTAGTGTAGCCCTTCAACACTTTCATCCACTCTCACATGAGACTGTCCAAGAGCAGTAAACTTGGCGGCCACCTTGGCATAGGCAGAAGTGTATATATAGTGATACCCAACCTAACCAAGAAAAACAGACCAGGGAAGCGAACAAAATTCATACATAGTACACATATATGGCTCAGAGTTAGTTGGAACAGCATAGGAACATATTACATTAAAAGTTCAAAATTGATCACATCAATGTTTGCACATACACATCATATTGATATTAGTTAAAACGGTGACGTGAATATGGCTGCAATTGTGTAACATCCAACACAGTCAAAGCATGTAAGCCGCAGTGACAAAGTGCAAAAGGTCTACATATTCATGTAAACACAGAGACTACCGGCATTGAAATTGAAAGCAGTTGGAACAACATGATGTTCATGACCATGGCATATGTCCTAAAGTGCAAGTGCATGCTAAAACATAGCTACCTGAGGTAGGAGATGGACTACAATGCAAATGCATAATACAAAATGTCAGCGCCCCCTCATCAACAGGTTTACAATATCAGCTTAAGATGCAAGTGCATTATATGGATAAGCAACATAGGAGGTCAGACAAAAATGGAGTGATTACCATGGGCTGTGGGCTAAAGGGCATGTGCATAGGCGGTCATAGAGCTACATTTGAGGCTTTGAAATTAAAATGCTCGGTGGAAACTATAGTATCAAGACAGAAGTGCTGAGGTATCCCTAAGACCTAGAATAAGCTGCAAGTGCGGAGCAGCTAGCCAATTCCATAGAAAAAACAACCATATTGGCGAATAAAGCAGCTGTACTCCTAGGCCCGTAATGCATTATATAAAGTGCAAATGTAGACGGGTTAAAGGACCGCGCAGGTTAAGTGCAGCCATAGTGACCGATATACCAGCATAGCAATCCGGCCTGTGGTAGTAAAGGCCTCGGTCGATTGGAAGCATATTGTAAAATCCAAATGCAGTCGGAGTACACAACCCTGACAAAGTGCAATCATAGCAGCTTAATGTAGAACACATAGTCATGGCCTAGATCACAAAGGCATATAAATACAGACATGAAAATGCAGCTCATACAATCGTGACATAAAAGTCGAGATGCCGATCCAGCAATGATTCTATGGTCCCTATAGGGACTCATACACCGGAGTAACCACTGGTCTTTGACGGTATAATGGTAATACATGGAATACCTTTAACACCCTGATAACCTGGATGACCTGCCCTTAGAACAGACATCAATATACAGAAGTGATGAAATCAGAATAAAAAACAGAAAAAAACTACACATACAAGGTCAGAAAAGGTTGACCAAAAAATAACAGAAATAAATGCCAATTCCCTGAAAATCACAGGTATGTACAGCCAAAACATAAGGGATTCAAAGCTTAAAAAGAATATAGATGATGAAATCATTCCAATTAAAGTCCAGACCAAAAAAACTCTCATGAACATATGATGAGATAAAAGATGAAAACTCAAATATTAGTAGATAAGAAAAACACAGAAATTTTAAGTCCCCAAAAATGTATGTAGTTCCTCGTCCACATTGTGGCCGTTAGGATGCTTGGTATCGAGATCTAAGATAAACCTTGTTTCCAATTGTCGCAGCTTTAGGACACAATCCCCTCCCCTGATATAGAGGCACATGTGCCACTGCAAAGAATGTTAATGGACGGAAGTTATTCTCATGTTCCTGCTTGAAATGCTTCGCCATTGGGTATGCGGGATCAGAGTTTTTTATGGCTCTGAGATGCTGGAGAATTCTCAGTTTAAGTTTACATGTCGTACTCCTGACGTACCACTTCATGCAGGGACGTGAGAGAACATACACCACAAAGGTAGTGTCACAATTTATCGAATATCTTATCGCCTGGTTAAGTTTAGTGACAGGATTTATGAATGACTTCAGCACAGTTGCATGTGCACAGGCTTTACATTTTGTACATTTGGTAAATTCTATCGGTGAGCCCGAGAGCCAATTGGTGGCAGAGGAACTTTTGTCCAGAGAAAGCAGAAAACTAGAGGCTAGTCTATCTCTCAACGATGGTACACGTTTGTAGGTCAAAGACGGACGCTTAGATAATAGAGGGCAAACATCAGTGTCCAAGGTAAGAATACGCCAATGTCTTTCAATAATTTTGCGGACGTTGTTAGAGGCATTGTCAAAAGAGATAATTAATCTAGGTTCATCATTTGTGGTGTTTTATCAGTGTTAATATCATACAGAAGGTTATTCCTGGAAAATCCACGTGCCTTCCTATAGGCCATTTCGATAGCTCTTTTGTCGTAACCTTGTTTCAAGAAGTCAACAGCTGCCAGCGCACAGTGATGGTCAAACCGAATAATGTCAGTGCAATGCCTACGAAAACGGATGAATTCGCCATAGGAAATACTTTTTTTGCACGAAGGGGGGTGGCAGCTGTTGGCATGCAAGGGCAGGCCAGTGTTGGAGGGTTTCTTATGTAATGCTGTGTGAATGCCTGATGTATCAAGCATGACAATGACATCTGGGTAAATAATGTTGGTGTAGCTATGGCATTCTGTGAACCTGAGATTGGCCCTGTTAGTGTTGATGCTCTTTCCAAAAGATTGCCAATCACTTTCTGTGCCCTTCCAAATTATGAAAACATCGTCAATGTACCGCCACCAGGAGATAATTTGAGTGGGAAAACTAGACGAAAGTAAATCGGATAAAAAAAGTTGCCCTCCGCCACCCCATAGTAAGATTGGCATAGGAACGGGCAAATGTCCTGCCCATGGCAGTACCTCTGACTTGCCGAAAAAAATAACCCTCAAACAAAAACACATTATTAGTCACACTGAAAGATAGCATGTCCAAAATCATAGAACTGTGTCCCAAATGATTAAGTGAGCGGGTGTCCAAATAATATTTACATGCATTCATCCCCACTGTGTGGTCAATAGAGGTGTACAATGAGACCACATCAAGAGTAGCCAAAATAAGTCCTTCCTCCCATGGGGTGTTGGTAATGTGTTGTAAAAAATCCTTAGTATCTTCTCAAATGAGAAGGCAGCACTGATACAAATGGAAACGTTTCATCAATGAATTGTGCAAGATGCTCTAACAATGAGCCACATAAAGTGAGTATTGGCCTGCCAGGGGAACGCTGAAGTGGAAGAAAGTAAATGATGGGTCTGGTGTAACGCGAAGGAACAAGGAATTGAACCAAATCATCCTCTAATAAATCATCATCCGCTCACTTGGCACATAGAACTGTGAGTTCTGATCATATTTCAGGAAATTGATTTTTGGACAACTCTGCATAACACAGATGGTCACGCAATTGACGATTGGCTTCAGCAACATAGGTGATCCTGTCTTGGATCACAATGTTGGAGCCTTTGTCGGCCGGTTTGATGATAATGTTGGATAGATGTTCCAATTCACCAATAGCCAGACGTTGTGCAACAGTAAGATTCTGTTTGATGTTGGTGTTCTTATGCCTAAGTTTTCTCAAATCACTGACACTGAGATCATAAAATGCCTCAATGCATCCCCCCACAGGAAATTAATCTAGATTTGCTTTTTAACTTGGCGCGTATATCCCAATTGGGATTGATGTCAAAATCCAATGGATCAAAGTTAAAAGAGTCAAATTGATCATCAAGACAAGCTAGATCCACCAGCGAGGGAATGTCGGAGATAAGAAGATCAGTGTCATGAAATTTCCCCCGTCTCACCTGAGTCCGCTTCCTGTAGGATTCCGTGGGTAGATTCTTCTTGCTCACGGATCGGGTTTTGTACAAGCCCGCTCAAGTCTCTTCTGAGCTCAGCGTGCGTTCAGCGTTCCGGGATCTCGGGGATTCAGGATGTCCAGGAAAGGAGGAGGCTATACAAGGGGTACGTGGAATCCAGGAACAAGGTGAATGGATAAGTTGAAAGGAATGGGACTAGGAATCCAGGAACTTGCATAAAGGAATAGTTCGCCAAGCTACGAAGCACACGTCTAATCGCTACCTGTGATAGCTTTGAGACGTGTGGAGGCGTGGCCTATCTGTAGGACGTACTACGTCCGCTGTAAAGGCTGGAGCGAGGCATGTCGGGCGAGACGGCCATGTTGGTAGTATCAGGGAATGCAAGCCCTGCTGCGAAAAGGACCAGGAAGTCCAGAAGGGGCGCATTCTGTGATTCATGACAGCATGCCTCCTCTGAAACCCTGTTCCACCGGGTTTGCCCTGGTGTATGAGATATCTTCTGAGTAGTCGAGGGTTATTCAGATTAGATATTTGTTCCCAGGTTCTTTCACTTGGAGGGTACCCTTTCCACTCGACCAGATATTGAAGTTGTCCCCGTCTATACCTAGAATCGCATATTCTTGATACCTCATATTCCAGTTGGTTGTCCACTAGCACGGGGTTGGGTCTGCAGAATTTCCGGGAAGATTGGACGTATGGTTTCAGCAAAGAAGTGTGGAAAACTGGATGAATCTTCTTCCAGGAATCGCGTAATTTGAGCTGGAAGGAGACTGGGTTTATGTCCTCTTTTTATGGGCCATAGTAACGGGGGGGCTAGTTTGTTTGGTCGTAAATGACGAGGCAGTAGTTTCGAGGACAGCCGACCTGATCACTGACGGCATAAGAAGGACCTGGTCTTCGTTTGATGTCCGTGACGTTTTGCGTGAGCCCGGGCCTCTTGTAGATGTTCCTTCGCATCCTTGTGGACATTGATGAGAGTTTCAATCCAGGAATCAACTGTTGGTACAGGTGTGGGTTGTGGAAGAATGGAAGGTAGGACTGAAGGGTGAAACCCTTGGCTGCAATAGAAGGGGCTGGTCTTAAGTGCCGAGTGATCCGAGTTGTTGTAAGCGAATTCAGCCACAGGTATAAGGAGCGACCAGTCATCTTGCACCTTGGTAGCGAAACAACGAAGGTACTGTTCCAGGGTCTGGTTTACACATTCCGTAGCTCCATTAGTCTGTGGGTGATAACCTGATGAGAGAGCACGTTGTATCCCTAGAATCCGACAGAGATGTTTCCAAAATTGAGAGATGTATTGAGGACCTCTATCAGATATAATCTTGGAAGGAAGTCCATGAAGACGAAATATGTGCTCTAGGAAAATGCCAGCGAGTTCTGAGGAAGATGGCAATTTGTGCAATGGTGTGAAATGGGCCAGGTGAGAAAACAAATCTATGGTAACCATGATTGTCGTAAAGCCCCTAGACGGCGGCAATTCCACAATAAAGTCCATAGTTATGTACTCCCAGGGTCTAGAAGGTAGTGTAGGTTGCAGTAGGAGACCTGCCGGTTTCTTATTGTCATGTTTGTTTTGATTGCAGACTACACAGGCTTGAATGTAGCGTTGGACGTCAGTCTTCATCCTGGGCTACCAAAATTGTCTCTGTATGAGATGAAGGGTATTGGTGACGCCACGATGTCCAGAATGTAGTGTGTCATGGCAGAGGTTAGTAATCCTTAGTTGTAGTCTGTGCGTGGGAATGACCAAGGCCTTGGACTTGAACAAATATCCGTCTCTAGAATTAAGTGTCCATCGGTTCTTCCCTGTGAATTCTTTCCAGATTTCAGAAGACTGGGTTTGCGTTCTAATCTTTTCCAAGAGACTGACTGCTTGGGCCACAAAAATTGTATGGGGAAACATTCTGGGGTAGGCCCGATCTTCAGGAGTTTCATAGTAGGACGCCGAGATAGGGCATCTGCGATTATGTTCTGTGATCCGGGGGACATGATGGATGCAGAACTGGTACTGGGTGAAGAAAAGGGCCCAGCAGGCTTGTCGACTATTTCGACATTCCATAGATTGCAGCACTAGAAGATTTCGATGGTCCGTACGGACCTGGACAGGATGTTTAGCACCCAGAAGTAGATGCCATTCAGTGAAGGCTTGGCGGATCGCCAGCAGTTCCTTTTCTAAGACTGGAGTAATGGGTCTCACTAGGAGTCCGGGTTCGTGAGAGATAAGCAATAGGGTGTTCTAATTTATCTTCGAGTTCCTGCTTTAATACTGCTCCTATGGCGTAGTTAGAGGCGTCCGTCTCCACTAGGAATGGTCGATTAATATCGGGTTGAGCAAGCATAGGAGCTTGTGTAAATCCCTTCTTCAATCGTTGAAAGGCTTGGTCTTGGGCTGAAGTCCAGGGGAAGGGCGTATCTTTCTTCAATAAGGTAATAATCGGTTGAACTATCTCAGAAAAGGATTGTATGAATTTCCGATAGAAATTGGCAAGCCCCTGAAAGGATTGAATTTGTTTCACAGAAGTGGTGGCAGGCCAAGATGGTATGGTTTTTACCTTTGATTGGTCCATTCCTATCCCTTCTGGACTAAGGACGAATCCTAGATAATTAACAGAAGGGACATGAAAAAGGCATTTCTCGGGTTTAGCCAGGAGCTTATGTTCACGTAGTCGTTGAAGAACCGCTTTCACATGCTCTTCATGTTTTTGAGAGTCCGTGGAGTATATCAAGATATCGTCCAGGTAAACGATGACGAAGAGAAACGGCTGTCAAGACCGGTGGGGGGGTCTGTACTTCTGCTCTCTATATGGTAGAGGAGAGGCACAGAGGACCCCAGCCAAGATTCTCTAATTTGGTAGCAATGGGCGAGCAATCAAGGCCTAGCTTCTCGGGAGGTGATGCAGGCTGGTTCTTAAGTACAGTGTATCCCCAAGCCCCCACAAAGGAATGTCCACACACTGTATTACTGAAAACACAGTCTTTATATAATTAATATTCAAAGGTTATGTACACTTATCACAATAACGCACTTTGTGCTCAGGAAAATCAATAATGGTAAATATCTACAATTCTAAAGTGGTACCACTAATATTAGACCTCATTAAAGTGCATTCACAATACTGTTAAAATGGCACACAGATCAATAAGAAGGAAACCAGCAATAGAGAGAGGAGAGATAACAGAGGGTTGAAACAATAGGCAGAATACTGGCCCTCGCTACTGGACACAGTTCTGTGTGGAGATCCCCCCACCTGGGCAACCTGAAAAATAAAGGGATATGACACAAGCCCAGTCCATATATTGTTCAACAGTCTTATTCTCTCCTGCAATGTTTTTACCCCCCCAATGTACCTGGTGGAGTCGAGTTCTTCGAAGAGGCGTCGACAGATCCTTCTTGAATGACTCCCTTTAAAGCAGGAGTCACGGATCGTCGAGAGGCGTCGAGAAGCGTCGAGGAACTCGGTGTTCGGTGTCGGGGAATCGACGGCCCTTCTTGAATGCCTCCCCTTTCAAGCGGGAGACACGGGGCGTCGAACGTCCGACAACAAACAAGGTAGAACGGCGTCGATGAGGCGGCAGGCTTCGATCCGAGCGGTGCTCGTCGGCGTCGAGACGTCGGCGTCCTGCGAGGAAGAGGCGTGCGCGGCACCTCGGCGACACTAGTTCTGGACCGCAAAGATTGTGAATGACGGTGGCCCAGCAAGGGCGTCGAGTCGCTCGAGTCTTTGGGGTCGTGAGGTGGCGGGAAACCCACCGGCGGATTCTCCTCGGCGCGTTGGTCGTCCTCGACTTTCTCCGGCAGGACGAAAGCGGTCGACGGTGCGGACGAGGGAGTCCTTCGAGTCAAATGTTCTTAGGCAAGGAGCGGACGGCTCCGGTCGTCGGCGGCACGGCGTCAAGTGGTTCCCACGGCTGGGCAACACAACTTCGACGGGCCTCCAGCGGTTACACAGACCTGCGAACCCTGGTCGACGGCAATGGACTTCGACAGCGTCGATGTCCGGGTGCTTCACTTCGATCTCCTCGGCGGTCCCGTCTCGGGTCGGCAGCCTTTCGAGGGTCTGACTTCCAGGGCGCTTCGGCGAAGATTCAGCGGTGCTCGATGGTCCCTCGGAGCACGGGAAGAGGGCGCCTAGCCAGGTCCTCTCTCGGGTCAGTCCTCGACGATTTCGACAACCTTCAGTTTCTGTCGAAGCAAATGCCACAGCAAGTCTTCTTCTTCCAGCTGGACGTCGAGGATCAGCAAATCCAGTTACTCTTGAGTGGAGACTCAGCTTCTGAATGCTTCTGAATGCTTCTGAACAATTTCCAGTGGTGAGAGGTCCCCAGATATACTATTCTGTTTCTCATCCACACTGCTGGCACACACACAGCAGCCAATCACACAGAAGGGCATTCATGCAGTCAGTCAGCCAATCAGGCACACAGTGCATTCAGGCCACACTCCTCCCTTTCAGACACTCACAACAAGGAATGTGGATTGGGACAAGTACCCAGCCATTCAACACTACACACTGCATTCAGGCCAGTTTCGGGCAGGGCTGTCTCAGTCTTTGTCTCACATGCCAGAAACCAGACAACCACAACAAGGAGTGCATATTGGTCACCCACTCCATTCACCCAGGTCCCACCCACAGGAGGTACCCACAACATACAGTCAAAGGGAAGGCTCCAGTCAGTCTAGCTGGGCCTTCACAACAACACCATATATGGAACTTCCACCCAACAGCCAGCCAGGGGGAAGGGACAGAGTCAGGGCTTCCCAGGACTTTGGGAAAAACAAGACAACAGGCAATAGAAAGCAAGAGGCCACAGGGGCCATCTTGTTTTCTATCAGGAATCAACTGATCCCAATGGCAGGGCCTGGGTATCCCAAAATGGAGGACACCCAGAGCACCTGTCCAATTCAGCATGGAGCTGCCACCAGCCCATACCCTGCTCTGTGGGCCACCCACAGGTGCCCAAAAACATACACTAGGGGCACAGGGTTGTACCCCTACCCATGGGTGCCATAAGGGTATCCCATGGGTCTGTTCACCAAACCAAAAGAGAGAGCTGCACTGCCAGGAGTCCCAAATGGACTCCTGGGCAGAAAACATAACAGAACACACGATAAAAGGCAGAAAAGGACAAGGATTCAGAGGCCCTGTCCCTCTGATGCATTTCCAGCATCACAGTCGCCCCCCCCAGACTGAGGTGGAGGGTGTCTAATCTCCCACGGGATAGACACCCTCATCCAGACGGTCAACATACCTTCTGGAAAGGCCATCCGCATTATCGTGACTCTTCCCTGGTCTGTGCTCTATGGTGAAGTCTAGCCCTTGCAGGCTAATGGACCACCTGAGCAATTTCGGATTCTCACCCTTCATCTGCATAAGCCACTTCAGGGGCTTATGATCTGTTTGGACCTTGAAGGTAGACCCCGTAAGGTAGGGCCTAAAACGCCTAAGGCTCCAAACTATGCTAAAACACTCCTTTTCAACAGTAGCCCACCTAAGTTCTCTACCCTTGAGTTGTCTACTGATGAATATGATAGGGTGTTCTCTCCCCTTGTCATCTAACTGGGACAAGACAGCTCCAATTCCGGTGTCGCAGGCATCCGTCTGGACGATAAAGGGTCGGCTGTAGTCAGGCGCACACAACACAGGTGCCCTACACAGACTTTCTTTCAAGCCATCAAAGGCCCTCTGACAGTCTTCAGTCCAATTAACCTTCCTAGGCTGTTTGGGTGAAGTTAGAGCTGTCAGGGGTGCAGCTATGGTTCCATAGTCTGCCATGAAATTGCGATAGTACCCAGTGAGGCCCAAAAAGGCTCTCACCTGGGTTTGAGTAGTGGGAGTCTCCCAGTTCTGTACGTCCTGTACTTTACTGGAGAGAGGTTGGATTTGACCCCCTCCTACCTCATGACCAAGATAGGTAACTTTCCCCTGAGCTATCTGGCACTTGGTGGCCTTGATAGTGAGGTTAGCCCTTTTCAAGGCCTGCAACACCTTATCCAGATGTGTCAAATGCTCTACCCAGGTGGAACTGTAGACGGCAATGTCGTCTAAGTAAGCCACACAAAAGGCTTCCAGCCCACTGAGCGCATGGTTGACCAATCTCTGGAAGGTGGCAGGGGCATTCTTCAACCCAAAGGGCATGACCCTAAACTGGTAGAGTCCCTCAGGTGTGGAGAATGCCGTCTTTTCCTTGGCATGGTCCGTCAGAGCTATTTGCCAATAGCCTGAGGTAAGGTCAAAGGTGCTCACAAATTTGGCAGCACCTATGGTGTCCACGAGCTCATCAGCCCTGGGCAATGGGTGCGCGTCAGTTTTGGTGACGGCATTGACTCCTCGGTAGTCCACACAGAACCTCCAATCCTTGGTACCCGCCTGGGAACTTGCCTTGGGGACAAGGACCACTGGACTGGACCAGGGACTGGTTGAGGGTTCAATAACACCCAGATCCAACATCTTGGCGACCTCAGCCTGGATGTGGTTTTTGACGGTATCTGACATACGATAGCTCCTGCTCTTGACAGGCACGCTGTCACCAGTGTCAATTTCGTGCTTACACCACGGTGTAAGGCCCGGTGTCAGTGAAAACAGAGAGGCATACTGCTGGAGCAAAGCCCTGCAGGCCCTCTGCTGCTCTGTTGTCAAATCGGGAGAGAGTTGTACTCCCTCCACTGAGCCATCCTGAGGGTTGTTATGCAGCAAATCAGGAAGGGGCTCACTCTCATCCTCTTCTTGCCCTGAAGCTAGCAAGAGACATGAGACCTCTGCTCGCCTGTGGAAAGGCTTGAGCCTGTTGACATGGAATACCTGGGGGGCTACCCCAGAGGCTCCCATGTCAACCAGATAATTGACTTCGCCCATCTTGGAGATGATCCTGAAGGGTCCAGTCCACTTGTCTGCCAAAGCTCTAGGCTTGGTAGGCTCCATCACAAGGATTTCCTGTCCCGGAGTCCAATCCACTTGCGAAGCTTTAAGGTCATGCCAGTACTTGTTCAATTCCTGGCTGGCCTTGAGATTTGCTGTTGCCTGACCCATCATTTGTGTCATCCTCCGCCTGAGGCCTAACACATAGTCCCCCACTTGCTTGGCGGGACCTGGAGGGGTGGCTTCCAAGCCTTCTCGGATCAAGGCGAGGGGCCCCCTCACGGGATGTCCAAAGAGTAACTCAAAGGGGCTGAAACCAACACCCTCTTGAGGTACCTCTCTGTAAGCAAACAGCAGGCATGGCAGGGGGAGATCCCATTTCCTCCTTAGGGGCTCTTCCAAAGCACCTAGCATGCCCTTGAGAGTTTTATTAAATCTCTCAACCAGACCATTGGTCTGGGGGTGGTAAGAGGTGGAGAACTTGTAGGTTACCCCGCACTCTTTCCACATGGTTTTCATGTAACTAGACATGAAGTTGGATCCTCTGTCAGAGACAACCTCCTTGGGGAATCCAACACGGGTGAAAATGCCCAGGAGAGCCCTGGCAACCACCTTGGCAGTAACAGTCCGAAGGGGTATTGCCTCAGGGTACCTGGTGGCATGATCTACCAAGACCAGGATGAACCGATGTCCACCTGAAGTGGGAGGGTCAAGGGGACCGACGATGTCGATGCCCACCCTCTCAAATGGTGTGCCAACCACTGGTAATGGCTGCAGTGGGGCAATGACCCTGCCTCCAGTCTTGCCAGACAACTGACAAGTTGGGCAGGTCCTGCAGTGGGACTCCACCTCTACTCCCATCCGTGGCCAGTAGAAATGGGCAGAGAGCCTCTGCTTAGTCTTATTGGTCCCAGGATGACCAGCCAAGGGCACCTCATGCGCCAACTGCAGTAGGAAGGGCCTGTAAACCCGGGGTACCACCAACCTCTTGCGGGCACCAGGTTCAGGCTTAGTGGGCTCACTAACAAGGAGCTCACCCTCCCAATAAATCTTGAATGTCCTAGGCACTTCACCTTGTGCCTGGGACAGGGCCTGTTTCCTCAGACCCTCGAGAGAGTGGCACTCTCTCTGTCCTTTACAGAAGTCTGCCCGGGAGGGTCCCCCTTCAGCTAACAAGCATTGAAGGTCGGGGTGCTCCTCCGGGTTAAGAACCTCTCCCACAGGAGAGTCTTCTGCCTCTTCTCCCACAGGAGTTGAGTTTGGGTTTTCCACTGGACCCAGCCCGTCCGGAGCATGGATCCCAATGGGTGCTGTCGGAACAGCAGGAAGAGATGGTGTTCCCTCCACAGAGGTGGCCTTCTTGGTCTTCCTTCTTCTTGCCTTAGGCCTCGCCTTTGGCTCGGGTACCGGACTCACAGCCAGACCCGGTGTCACCTGTGACCTAGTGACTGCAGCAGCAGTCATGGGAAGACCATCCGAGATCAACCCCAACTCTACTAGATCATTTCCTAACAGAATGTTAGCAGGGACATTGTCCTGAACCAGGACAGGAAGCTTTGCTGTCTTGTCTCCAATCATGAGTGTGACTAGGGCTACAGGCGATAATTTGGGAGGCCCACCAGCTAACCTGGTGGTTCTCAGAGGAGCACCTACATAGTCCTCGGGCTTGAGCAGGGTCCTGTCCACCACTGTCATGCTTGCCCCAGTGTCTCTCAAACCAGTAGAAGGCTGGCCATTCAAGAGGACACTTCGCAAAAACCTACGGGTGTTCTGTGGGATAGTCGCCAGTACTTCTGCGTACTGGTCCCAGGCCCCAAGGGACACTAAGGAAATCTCTACCGGAGCACCAAAGGTGATTCCGGTAGAGGAGGGGAGGACAGTGGCCTCCACCTCAGACACGGGGTAAGGGTAGGTCAGGCTGACAGCCTGTACTCCAAGTGCCTTACCTTTACACTTGGGGTCACCCCTTTTGTGATCCAGAGCCCCACAATCCCAACAAGTGCCAGGAGTGCGGGGTACGGTACTGGAACCACTGGGAACCTGCTTTGCAGCAGGTGGACCACTACTCTTATTCCCACCCACAGAGGACTTATCCCCACTAGATTTTTGGGTCTTAGGAGAGGAAGGTTTTGGTTTACCCGACTGTGACTGCTTTTGGGACTCCTCAGCTTTCTGAGAGGCCCCCTTTTCTTTGTCCTTGTCCTTCCCACTGGAGTCCTTAGGGGACACCCGATGGGAGACCCACTTGTCAGCCAACCTAGCCAGCTTAAAGGGGTCCAAAATGTTCTGGTCAGCCACATACTGACGCAGCTCTGGTGAACAGGCTTCAGAAAAATGTTCAAAAAACAAGAGGTGGGACAACTCAACAAAAGTTTTCACCTTGTATCCATCAATCCACCCCATCATGTTCATGTGCGCAGTACTCACCCAGTCAACCCAAGACACATTCTCTCTTTTCTTAAATTCCCTGAACCTTTTAAGGTATTGGGCAGGTGTCTTGCCAAACTTGGCAATCAAAGCAGACTTCATACACTCATACTGACCCCTTTCTTCCACACTCAGCTTCAGAATACAGTCATATCCAGTTTGAGGCACTCTGCTTAACAAACACTTAGCCCAATCTCTTTTATCTACATCATGAATTGCACAAGCCATTTCAAATGCTTCAATCCATTGGAGGATATCTGAACCCTCCACAAACACACCAACCAAATCTTTCATAAACTTGGTGGCTGGGGACCTGCCACTCTCAATTGGTCTAGCTGAAGTCTCCACTCGAGCTTTCTCTAACTGGATTCTCTGACATTCAGTGTCCTTTTCTTTGAGCGCAAGATCCCTATTCTTGAGTTCCACTTGCTGTGCCAGCTCCTCTTTCTTAAGCTCAGCTTCTATTTCCAACTTGCGATATTCAAAGGCTAACTTCATCCTTAATAACTCAAGTTCCATGGAATTGCTGGGGTTTGGAACAGAGGCAGCAGGAATGGTGGCATTCCCAGAAACAGATTCAGCGACAACCCCAGGGGCAGAGTCCTCACTGGTTGCATCCCCCCCTTCCTCAAGAGTTTCACCATCCGTCTGGTAATCCACCAGGGCAGCTATCAGCTCAGCCCTAGACTTATCCACAAAGTCTAACTCCCTGGCTTCACAAGCACTCTGGAGAGCCTCTAAGCTCATCCGAGTCAATTTACCATTTGCAATGGACTCCATTGCTTGTAATGCAGTTATTTGGAACACACCCGAACCTTAATCTAATAAAAGTGCGGATATTTTGTAAGTGGCACGGTTATACACTGAGTCTTAAAACCATAAGCATCCCACCGCTGGCCACCAGCTTATCAAGACCGGTGGGGGGGTCTGTACTTCTGCTCTCTATATGGTAGAGGAGAGGCACAGAGGACCCCAGCCAAGATTCCCTAATTTGGTAGCAATGGGCGAGCAATCAAGGCCTAGCTTCTCAGGAGGTGATGCAGGCTGGTTCTTAAGTACAGTGTATCCCCAAGCCCCCACAAAGGAATGTCCACACACTGTATTACTGAAAACACAGTCTTTATATAATTAATATTCAAAGGTTATGTACACTTATCACAATAACGCACTTTGTGCTCAGGAAAATCAATAATGGTAAATATCTACAATTCTAAAGTGGTACCACTAATATTAGACCTCATTAAAGTGCATTCACAATACTGTTAAAATGGCACACAGATCAATAAGAAGGAAACCAGCAATAGAGAGAGGAGAGATAACAGAGGGTTGAAACAATAGGCAGAATACTGGCCCTCGCTACTGGACACAGTTCTGTGTGGAGATCCCCCCACCTGGGCAACCTGAAAAATAAAGGGATATGACACAAGCCCAGTCCATATATTGTTCAACAGTCTTATTCTCTCCTGCAATGTTTTTACCCCCCCAATGTACCTGGTGGAGTCGAGTTCTTCGAAGAGGCGTCGACAGATCCTTCTTGAATGACTCCCTTTAAAGCAGGAGTCACGGATCGTCGAGAGGCGTCGAGAAGCGTCGAGGAACTCGGTGTTCGGTGTCGGGGAATCGACGGCCCTTCTTGAATGCCTCCCCTTTCAAGCGGGAGACACGGGGCGTCGAACGTCCGACAACAAACAAGGTAGAACGGCGTCGATGAGGCGGCAGGCTTCGATCCGAGCGGTGCTCGTCGGCGTCGAGACGTCGGCGTCCTGCGAGGAAGAGGCGTGCGGGGCACCTCGGCGACACTAGTTCTGGACCGCAAAGATTGTGAATGACGGTGGCCCAGCAAGGGCGTCGAGTCGCTCGAGTCTTTGGGGTCGTGAGGTGGCGGGAAACCCACCGGCGGATTCTCCTCGGCGCGTTGGTCGTCCTCGACTTTCTCCGGCAGGACGAAAGCGGTCGACGGTGCGGACGAGGGAGTCCTTCGAGTCAAATGTTCTTAGGCAAGGAGCGGACGGCTCCGGTCGTCGGCGGCACGGCGTCAAGTGGTTCCCACGGCTGGGCAACACAACTTCGACGGGCCTCCAGCGGTTACACAGACCTGCGAACCCTGGTCGACGGCAATGGACTTCGACAGCGTCGATGTCCGGGTGCTTCACTTCGATCTCCTCGGCGGTCCCATCTCGGGTCGGCAGCCTTTCGAGGGTCTGACTTCCAGGGCGCTTCGGCGAAGATTCAGCGGTGCTCGATGGTCCCTCGGAGCACGGGAAGAGGGCGCCTAGCCAGGTCCTCTCTCGGGTCAGTCCTCGACGATTTCGACAACCTTCAGTTTCTGTCGAAGCAAATGCCACAGCAAGTCTTCTTCTTCCAGCTGGACGTCGAGGATCAGCAAATCCAGTTACTCTTGAGTGGAGACTCAGCTTCTGAATGCTTCTGAACAATTTCCAGTGGTGAGAGGTCCCCAGATATACTATTCTGTTTCTCATCCACACTGCTGGCACACACACAGCAGCCAATCACACAGAAGGGCATTCATGCAGTCAGTCAGCCAATCAGGCACACAGTGCATTCAGGCCACACTCCTCCCTTTCAGACACTCACAACAAGGAATGTGGATTGGGACAAGTACCCAGCCATTCAACACTACACACTGCATTCAGGCCAGTTTCGGGCAGGGCTGTCTCAGTCTTTGTCTCACATGCCAGAAACCAGACAACCACAACAAGGAGTGCATATTGGTCACCCACTCCATTCACCCAGGTCCCACCCACAGGAGGTACCCACAACATACAGTCAAAGGGAAGGCTCCAGTCAGTCTAGCTGGGCCTTCACAACAACACCATATATGGAACTTCCACCCAACAGCCAGCCAGGGGGAAGGGACAGAGTCAGGGCTTCCCAGGACTTTGGGAAAAACAAGACAACAGGCAATAGAAAGCAAGAGGCCACAGGGGCCATCTTGTTTTCTATCAGGAATCAACTGATCCCAATGGCAGGGCCTGGGTATCCCAAAATGGAGGACACCCAGAGCACCTGTCCAATTCAGCATGGAGCTGCCACCAGCCCATACCCTGCTCTGTGGGCCACCCACAGGTGCCCAAAAACATACACTAGGGGCACAGGGTTGTACCCCTACCCATGGGTGCCATAAGGGTATCCCATGGGTCTGTTCACCAAACCAAAAGAGAGAGCTGCACTGCCAGGAGTCCCAAATGGACTCCTGGGCAGAAAACATAACAGAACACACGATAAAAGGCAGAAAAGGACAAGGATTCAGAGGCCCTGTCCCTCTGATGCATTTCCAGCATCACAACGGCATGTTAGAAAAGACCCTATCCATGAAGCATTGGAAAACTGCGGGGGCATTTGCGAGCCCGAAGGGCATAAGCAAGTATTCAAAGTGACCAAAGGGTGTTCTAAAGGCCGTCGTCCACTCGTCTCCTTCCCTGATACGGATCAGATGATAAGCTCCTTTGAGGTCCAACTTAGTGAAGATTATAGCTCCTCTCACCGCTTCCAAGATATCCGAGATTAAGGGCAAGGGGTAGCGATCTTTGAGGGTGCATTGATTCACTCCACGATAATCAAGACAAGGTCTAAGTTCTTTAGTGTCTTTTTGGGAACAAAAAACAGTGAGGCTTCAGCTGGAGATTTGGATGGTTTTATGGTGCCATTTTCCAGATTGGTGTCGATGTTTTCTCTAAGGGCCTTCTTTTCTGGTTCGGAGAGAATGAACATCTTCCCAAAGGGAATCACTGCTGAAGGTTCTGTATCGATTGCGCAGTCTTCAGGCCTATGGGGGGGTAGGGCCTGGACTATAGCAGTTGAAAATACATCAGCGTAGCCCTGGTAGGCTTCAGGAACCTGTACGACGTTTGAAACCATAAGTGGGCCTTGTTGATCTGTTGGAGTGCTCTCAGTTGGTATCAAGGAAGGATCCTGGGATAGACAATGTGACAAGCAAAACTCTGAACCAAGAAACAAAGATCCTGCTGACCAATTGATGTATGGATTGTGTTTCTGCAACCAGGGCATGCCTAGTACCATGGGGCAGTGGGCCGATTTGATGATATCAAATTTGATCAATTCCTGGTGATGGTTTATTGAAAGTTGTATTTCCTTGGTCTGTAAGGATATGGGTCCTGAAGTGAGGGGTCTTCCATCAATTGCCTCCACAGGTTGCATTATACCCCGTGCTTCATATGGAATACGGTGCTGAAAGACCCAATCTTAATCAATGAATATTCCCATAGCCCCACAATCCACCAAGGCCAGGATGGGGTAAGTCTCACTCTTTGATAATGATAAGAAGGCTCATAGAACCACTAAGTTGTTCTGTCCAGGAGAGTTCAAGGATGGAATAGATGTGGAGCAAACATCTCTCTCCCGAAGCCTTGCTCCATCTAGGATCGGGAGCTGGCGTTTCCCGAACGCCGAGGAGGGGTTAGAGGACATTCTCTAACCAGGTGTTTATCTGAGGCACAATACATGCACAAACCTGTGTGGATCCCCCTCATCCTTTCTTGTGGGGATATGGGTCCACGGAAGGCCCCTATTTGCATGGGTTCCGGATCAGACTCAGGGGCTGAAGTAGATTCAGTCTTCAACAAAGTCTCGAGAGAACTCTTCTGGATGGGCACCTTGGTCTTTTTTCTCTCTGCCTTTCCTTCCTGGATACGAAAGTCTATCTGCATAGCTAGATCCATAAGAGCCTGGAATGAACTTGGACGAGCCACTCTGGCTAGTTTGTCTTTTATTTCCTCGTTTAGACCCCTGCGGCAGAGAGTGAAACTTGCTTCCGAGACAAATCTGCTTCCTTAGCCAACTGTTTGAATCTTGTGACATACGTTAGCATGTCCTGGGATCCCTGCCGAAAGTCAAGTAGGCGTTCCTGGGCACTATAAACCTGTTCTGGGCGGTCTATAAACATGGTCTTGAGGGCCCGTATGAACCCATCATAATCATCCAGGAGGGCATCTCCAGAGTTGACTAAGGGAGTAGCCCAAGTCAATGCGTTCCCGGTGAGGTGCGAGATTATAAAGCCCACCTTTGCCCTGGGAGTTGAAAAATAATAGGGCTTAAAGGTGAAATGAACCAAGCAGGAATCCACAAAGGGTTTTTACAGACCCATCGTACTTGTCTACAACGCCACCCAGTAGAACATCTCTCTTGTTGCAGAATCGCGAGACAGAACAAGTTGCTTTAATGCTGCATTCTCCGCTTTTAAATTCTGCATCTCGGTCGTTAGTTCTTGCATGCCACGCATGAGATCCTGAACAGCCTTTTCCATATTGGTTTCACTGTCGGTCGTATGGTGTCTCAAACTGTCTCACCTAAGTCCGCTTCCTGTAGGATTCCGCGGGGAGATTCTTCTTGCGCACGGATCGGGTTTTGTACAAGCCTGCTCGAGTCTCTTCTGAGTCCAGCGTGCGTTCAGCGTTCCGGTATCTCGGGGATTCAGGATGTCCAGGAAAGGAGGAGGCTATACAAGGGGTACGTGGAATCCAGGAACAAGGTGAATGGATAAGATGAAAGGAATGGGACTAGGGATCCAGGAACTTGGATAAAGGAATAGTTTGCCAAGCTACAAAGCACACGTCTAGTCACTACCTGTGATAGCGTTGAGATGCGCGGGGCCGTGGTCTATTTGTAGGATGTACTACGTCCGCCGTAAAGGCTGGCGCGAGGCGTGTCAGGCGAGACGGCCATGTTGGTAGTATCAAGAAATGCAAGCCCTGCTGCGAAAAGGACCAGGAAGTCCAGAAGGGGCGCATTCTGTGATTTATGACAATCAGTGCGACCAGTCCGTGGTATAGAATGTTTCACTGCTGTAGGATTAATAGAGAAGAACTTCTTTAGTTTGATTTTACGTAGGAATTTGTCGAGGTCAAGACGTGCCTGTACATAGTCAAAAGTCATATATATTATATATGTGTGGGGAAATGGTGTGCAAATACAAAAACCCACAGATTAATTCCTGACCACGTATGAACAAATAAACATTAATATAACAATACATACAAAAAAATATGAAATTAATACATTCTTTTCAAAACGGAACCACAGAATGCACGCTTGTACCCATACATCTCTATGCATCCTAATGAGCCCCTGTAAGGCCAGAAGCATTGACATTTTTTTGTTCTGTCCATTAGCCATTGATGTCCGTATGGTTCCGACGGCACTAGGGGTCGTTGAGAATTGTAACCTGTAGCCCCATCGAACAAGGATAAGCTTTCACATCTGTCCCAGTAACACTTCAGGCACCCACCAACTGGCTTAGAGTCAGGATTATTGCTTCTTAGCTGGAGACCAAGGGTGACATCCGTGCCATTTCTGCCCATGACCTGAGCATCTGTTGGAACCTTCTTCCAACGCCTGTGACCTATGCCAAAAAACCAGCCAGAAGGATTTCCTAGATTTTGGATCTGGCTTCCTTCTAAACTTCCCTGAGTGTTTATCGGCCTTGAAAACATGATGTACCTTGTCCATGAATCTCCAAAGAGCATCCTCCCTTGAACGGGTATCTTATAATTATAATTGTTCTAATATGCTTAATACCAACGAGTGGTTTGTAAGCGCAGGATCGGGATTTGAACCTCTGTTGCGCTGTGTTGTCTTGCTTCCAATGCAAATGCTTTGCTCCTGAGCTATCCTTCCTCCTTTATGGCAGTGTTTGTTTGGTGGATATCCGAGTGCCAATCCTTATGATGTGGAGGTGTCTATGTCCTGCCACCATTCATCCCACAGCCATGGCCGGGGCTTTCACTCCATCATACGCCAGGTCTGAAATCAATTCTACCTGCATCTTCACTGTTTGAAGGACAGGTAAAGGATCTGTCCTCCCTCAAGTGCTTTAGCCAGTCCCTACAATGCTGTTTCTGCTGTGTCCGGAGAACATGTGGCTACACTAAGAGCTAAATGAGCTCCCCGTATGCTTTCTTCATTGCTCCATCCGCCTTTCTATCCGTGCGATCCTTGGTAGATTCTTCTGGTGCCACAGACGACCTCCCTACCAGACTAGAGAAAATGGTGTCCACTTGCACAGTCTGTAGCAAGACTTGTCTTCCCCTTGCAATGGATAAGGTTTTACTAGAAACAAGGTAGCAGAAAAGCTTTATCTGGTTCACTTCATACCCTCAAAATGTCTTCTTTGTAGGGGCAGACAAGCCTTTAGGGTATCTTTGACTTCCCTGCAGAAGTGGGCTCGGTCTACGGAATGCCCATGTACTGGCCACTTGGATCAGTGCTGAGGTTTCTTCTTTATCCAGTAATGTTCCCTTCTGTTCCACCTCACGGGAGGATGGTGATTAATCCATGGACCCTGAAGAAGAGGATGGGCATTAGGAGAGAGGCATGACCATGTTTTTACCTACTCCTAATGCACTGCTCTTCAATTGCCTTCCCGAAGAGCTCCAATAATCTTTCCACAGAGATCCTGTCATGTCTTTTGCACTTCCTAGCCCTTTCAGGAGATCTAGAGGGAGTGCGCCCCTCTAGCTCTTTCCCAAATGTGATCCCCACTCAAGCAGGGCCCAGCTGCACAGCACACACACAACTCCCCTTGCACTTCAATAAGGTACAACGTCCTTTCATAGCGGGATGTTCTTTCGCCAGGTTTTTTAGCGCAAATTTATTTTCGAAAAAACTCACATTTTTTTAGGGGGGTTAGTACTATATATATATATATATATATATATATATATATATATATATATATATATATATATATATGGTGTGGGTGTTTGGGGAAAAAATACAAATTAAAGAAAATTGGGGGGGGGGATGTTGGGGAAGAACCCCCCAAAAATAATTAAAATAAAATGTGATGGATTATTTCGTAAAAAAATAAAATAAAATTGCAGTAAAAAACCCTGCGAAAAAACATCTCGTGATGAAATGACATGGAACCGTGTCCCCTTCTCCTTTCCTCTGCTTAAGGTTGTTGACGCTGGATCCCTGCCAGAGTCAGGATTAACTGGCGTCTGTGGGGCTGTGGGAGCATATGCTCCCAGGGGATGAGGCAGAGACAACAAAAACTGAAATAGAAGGGTTCCTGTGATGAGGAGAGGTCACCTCAAAAGTAAGTACTGGGACGAGGAAGAGGGGCGTGGAGGTAATGGCAGGGGCAGGCAGTGCTGCCTCTGTGTAATTCTTCACAATTAAGTTGCACACGTCGAGTACAGCGAGTGCTGTTTGCTGGAGGAAGACTTCGCTTGGATCGCCTGCGCTGTTGTTTGCCGGAGGGAGACTGCGTGTGGATTGCCTGCACTTGTCTGTGCTACTGTGAACGTCAAACTTTTCTCTGCTTGGAGGACGTCTTTAACAGTTGCACCTAGTGTGCCTGACCAAGGTTCTTTCCTGTTTGTGAGGCCACCCCTTACTAACTCCGCCCTTCCCATTATCCATAACTACCCCGCCTTCCACGCACACGTCGAGTACAGCGAGTGCTGTTTGCTGGAGGAAGACTGCGTGTGGATTGCCTGCGCTTGTCTGTGCTGCTGTGAACGTCGAACTTTTCTCTGCTTGGAGGACGTCTTTAACAGTTGCACCTAGTGTGCCTGACCAAGGTGACTGTGTTCTTGGGGGCTCGCCATACCTATCCAGGGGAGGGGTAGTGCTTGCGTGTGCACTCCCAGGAGCCTCCAGTGTCTCAAGGGGAAAAAGGGTGGTCCTATTGAGATATGTCATAAACTACGTTCCCTCCCTTTTCTTGATTACAACGTTGGATGCAAGTGCTTATTGTGCTCTTTGTTTGTTTTATTTTTAAAGGTTCTTTCCTGTTTGTGAGGCCGCCCCTTACTAACTCCGCCCTTCCCATCATCCATAACTACCCCGCCTTCCGCGCACAGGCGCCGCGCACACGTCGAGTACAGCGAGTGCTGTTTGCTGTTCGCGGTGTGCGGAGCGGTGGGGCGGAATTTTTCTCTATGGGGGTCCACCACTGTAGATTCTCTTTCTCTCAGGTTGAACAAGAAGTGGTGGGTTATCTGACTATTATTATTATATTACGCAGAGCGCAGAGTTGTTAAGAGAAGAAAAAAAAAAAAGTCTTACCGCCTTACATCTAATATGCCTTCCCAAAGTACCGATGTTTATCTTTTATCTAAAACCTGCTCTACTTCCTGCATGGTTGTGGACACAGATCCTGGTCCTCAACCTTTTTACTCGGCACACTCCGCTATTGATTCGGGGAAACTGCTACCAGTAAAGCCTATTTTTTCATTTGAACACGATGTGCATGACCCCATAGTTTCGATCTCTGCCATGTCAACATCGCACTTGGGAACCTCTGGTATTGGATCACAGGTCTTCCACAAGGAACCTTCATACTCTTTTAAAACTCCCAGTGTAACTAACAATCCTTGTCCATTATCAGATATCACCATGCTGGCCTCGACGCGTAATGTTTCACGCCTTTCCTCATCCCATATTGGCATCTCACCAATTCCCTTTCCACCCTTATTACAAGATCGCTCCAATCCATTGACGGAATCAACACAAAATGAGTTTATCATAGATGGGAGCATGTCGATCTATCCAGCTGCCAATCTATTAGGAACCATGTCTCTTAAAAACGACCGGTCTTGCCACCATTCCCCTCAATCTCTGTTACCCTCTTTTGTTTTACTGAACCCAAGAGCTCCAAAAGAAGTGACGACAGATACACGACTACATGACATGATTATGACACAACCAGCTATGTCTGCCATCAATACTACCCTCATGAGCCTGTGCAAGCTATTCGAATCCTTAGATACAAAGGTCTCTTATCAATCCAAACAATTTGACGATTTAGTGAGATGGTTGTCGGTTCATTATGTTTCTGTTGCTGCAAAAAACATCCCCTTGCCAAGCAAGCAAAGTATGACCGATCCCTCTCAACAGCGCGAGGATCTATTAACACCTTTGTCGCCAGTAGTCAAATCTGTCCACAATGCTAACGTACCTATTGCTGGATTTTGTGCCCTTCCTTTAATTCCTGGCATCATTTGCCCATGTGAGGCACTTCATGATATAACATCAGCGCCTCAAAAGTGTTTTGTACAGATACAAAGTCAGATTCTATCAGATAACAAAATGCCCAGTCCAGCTTTGATAAGATCCGACATTAGAAAAAATGGTCAGGGCCTCAGTCATCTGGACGCCTTGAACGTTCGGAACCCAAAGGTCATGCCAAAAAAAACCTTGGCACTAAAAAAGACCAAAAACATGGTTGGTCTGAAGCAAACCAAAAAAACACTGAATTCCTTTTTTAAAGCTCTGGGTAAGACGACAGATCATCAACAAAGGGAAATTGTACCACCAGGTCCTCCTCATGTTCTGCCATCCACCTCTATGAACGCACCGGTTCTGGGGAGAGCTGGGGAGAGCTGGTCGAGGAAACCCCAACAGAGCGAGCAACCCCACGTTTTGCCACTCACCTTTGCAAACGTGCCGGCCTTGGGGAGTGCCCCCTTAGACATTCATCAACCGAAGAAGGCTGCTCAGGAGTACCCTTTGAGCTTTGGTCAGAGTAGGCCAATGATACACCAACAGAGGGAGATACCGTTCATAGCAAACAAGATCCTTAAGTCATCACTTTCGATACCGGCTAAGCTGTCAGAAGAACATTTGTCGATCTCCACGGAACATTTTACACAGCCACCTTTGATCTGGTATTCTATCTCCTTTGTCCCAATTAATATCTTCCATAGAACGGAACATAGAGGCTGTCAGACAGCTGGTGACACTAAAAGCACAAAATGAAGCACAACATAGACTTTTCATGTCCAAAGGTGTCCCAAATACAAGAGAGCCAGGTCAGACCACCAAATCTCTTCATAGAGATCCAGTAAGCTCCTCTACTACTAATGGGCCATTGATGAACATTGACTCTAACATTACTGATCTCGGCCACCAGAAGAAAGCCAAAATACCAGTTCCTCCAGTTGATCTGGTCCCTCCTTCACAGTTGCATACTCTTAAACAACAAATAGATGTTTATCTGGCCAATAGTTTAGCTCAAGCACAAAATACTTTGAGGTTATCAACAGTAGCTGCCGAAACTCATCATCTATTGCAGCCTTCCACAAGTCAACACCAGGCCAGTGTACGTGTTCATGGAGATCAGGGGTCCAGTTATCCTGATACGCCCCACTTACAGTGGGCGCCTCAGAAGAATTCGAGCCAGATAATATCACGTCACTTACATCCTCGGCGTGCTTCCTTTTTCACACTCATTCTCAAATGTAGAGAGGGACATTTTCCCAGCTATGATCTAAATCGCAATAGCGTTCTCAACATTTTTAGAGATATTGAGGATGTGAAAAAAGTGGCATCACATGATATTGACCAAATTGAATTTGTTTCTGATTTAACAACCTCAATTGTGAGGTTATGGATACCATCTGGTCTAGTTCATGATGCCATCTGGCAATGTAAAATGTCATTATTCAGTATGGGTTTTCTCCTTGCAGAAGATCCAGTCAAGGAGCTCTTGCCTATTCATCAGCTTAGGCACAAACCCAATATATATAGCGGCGCTCAGCGTCCTTTGGGTAATGCACAGAACGATGATATTTACCACCTGTAACCATTAACGTCAGAAGTGACAGAGGTTGCTTATCTTCTGAGTTGGAACACAAGAGGACACTCTCATTTACCCTCCACCTTTGCACAATTTTCCATCAAATATCATCTAATTGCCTTACAAGAAACCTGGCTGACCTCCTGTCCTGTTTGGGATGGCTATGAAATCTCCCTTCTCCCTGCCAAGTCTAGCAAAGGCCGTCCTTCATCAGGCTTATTAGTGGGGGTACATCATGCCAGTGGCTTTTGCATTGCCCCGTGGGCCTCAGTTGATGTCCAGATTCAGTTGGTCCTTATCTGGGATCATTCTCAAGAATTAGCATTTATAAATGTTTATCGTAATCCGTCCATGATGGATGATGATGTTTTTTTTGAAGGTATGAATAAAATGCTTAACCTCACATTAACCAGAAAATCTGGATACCCACATTATTGTTGCGGAGGACCTTAATTTGGATTGTCGAGATTCATTAACACCTTCTCCAGTGTCCTTAAAATGGACAAATCTAATGTCTGAAAGGAACCTATATAGATTAAATGGGTCCATAAAGGGTGACCCTCAATCTCACTACACCTGGCATTGAGGTTTAAGTACGAGCACTCTAGATTATATATATACAAACTCTTTTTTGTTTCAAAGAGCGCAAGAGCTCACTATTTGTCCACATCCTAATAGTGACCATTGTCTTTTAATTGTGAAATTTGCATGGATATTTGAACATGAATCCCGTTGCCAGGTCCATCGTGACGTAGCATTTATTAACACGGCACGAAATAGTCTCAGATGGACCTCGCAGAAATTACATTCTTTCATGTTCACTCTAGAAGAAAATGATCGGCATACCAATGGGGTATCTTACTATGATCTGTTAAATCCCTACAGACAAAACATCACGATCTTACGCCATAATCGCATTTATCATCCACATACTTTTGATCCTGTAATCAAGAAGTTAAAAGCTGAATATAGGAACATTAGGAAACAGATTATTGCTCACAATAGTCCATTCTGTTATCAGCTATTAAAGACTGCCAAAAGCCGCTATAAAAACTGGCTTAAACAGAGGAAATCCTTACAGTTTCATCATGACAGTGTCTCTTGGCTCGGTGCAGTGAGGAACAAAAATTCGGCACAGATGTGGCAAATGCTGAATAATCCCAAAATCAACTTACAGGGTGACGCTCAGATCAACGGCGTCACCGAAAAAGAATGGATCTCACATTTTTCGACATTGTACGCTGACCCGATCTATGATAAATTGCTCTATACATCAGCTTCTCGATCACCCTGGCAACTTCGTTTGTCAGAAGAGTCAATTCTAGCTTCTCTCAAACAAATCAGTTCATCGAAAGCCCAAGGACCAGATGGGTTGTCTAACCATATGTTTAAGGCTTCTCCACATGAATGGGCCCGTATTTTGTTTCTAATTTTCAAGGACATTTTGGTCATTCGCAAAATTCCTGTTTCTTGGAAGACCTCGATTATCATCCCCATTTTCAAGAGGGGCGATCGCACTATCCCTGCCAACTATCGGCCGATCGCTCTTCTTGATGCTCCAGGGAAGGTATTCGCGAAGATTGTGTTGGCTGAGTTTAATGCATGGACTTGCCGTGCTCAGCTGCGTGATCCAAATCAAATGGGTTTCGTAGCGGGCATGGGCACTTCCATAAACTTATTTACTCTTAATGCCATCAAATTACATTGTATTCACCAAAAACAAACCGTCTATTTTGCTTTTATTGATCTTAATTCAGCTTTTGATTCTGTTAGTCGGGTGCTTCTGTTGGCTAAACTGCACAGAGATCATTGTCCCGAGACATTGTTAGACATCATACATCAGTTCCATTTCAACACTTCAATTACAATTCGTCTAACTCTAGACGGTATGTTATCTGAAAAAATTCCTACATCACGAGGCCTAAAGTAAGGTTGTTTATTAGCATCTGCTATTTTTAATTATTTCATTCAGGATTTAAGATTTGATTTGTTGAAAACTGTTTCAGATTCACCTAAATTGAATGGTTACACAATTCAATCCCTCCTCTATGCTGATGATTTGGTTTTGATTTCAAAGACTCAAGTAGGGCTCCAACGAATTTTGAATGCATTTTACTCTTACACTGTGCATAATGAACTCAAAGTCAATTTTACTAAAACTCAAATTGTGGCTGTTTGTCCAAAAAGGCGTTGTTTCTCTTCTTATATTTGGCACATGAACCATGTTCGGATTAGCAGAGTGCCCTCATATACCTATTTGGGAATTGTGTTTGAGAATGTACAATCTCCCGCAAGTCATCTTGCACGTTTGGCATGCAAACTAACTGGCTTCATATCTCAAGCAACTATCTTAATGTACAAATATGGCAAATTTTCAGTCCTTCCTGCATGGCAGTTCTGGACTGCAAAAACAGTCCCGGCCCTACTGTACGGCTTGGAAACCTTTCAAGAAATTTCACCCATGCATTTGGCCAAATGGGAAGCGCGATACTGGCGTCACATCCTGCATTTGCCCAAATGTATTCCGGTGAGCTGGCTAAGATATGAGCTTGGCTTGATCTCATTACAGGCTATTCTCAATTGGCACAAATGTGCCTTCTTTAGAAAATGCATTATGTCAACCACATCACGAATTCTGATGAAATACTTATCATCTTATATTTTTTCAACAAATCATGATTTTGTCAAGACATGGCTAATGTCTGTTTATGTGGTACTAATCAAAGCTGAAGTATCCATTGAGCTACTAATTTACAATCCAGATACAGCCAAAAGAAAAATTTATGCCACAGACTGGATCACAACTCGACAGAGTTGTCTTATGTATCAGGATGCTGACGCTAATAGATTTCCGCATAAGAAAATGCGAACCCTGCCTTCATATTTAGTACGTTGCCCTTCTCCGAATTACCGTCATCATATTTTAAAATTACGTTTTAATTTATGGGGCACTAGAGAATTGCTTTATAAAAGGAATCAACTGCATGGAGTTGGAAATGTTTGTCGTTTTTGTACATCTCAAAATACTCTTGAAACTATGAGGCATCTCATAACAGGATGCACAGTTCTGCGACCCCTGCGCGAAATTCATTTTGCGCGACATTGCAACTACCTCCAACTTGCTACACAAGATATGTCGTGGTTTCTTGTCTTGGGCTCAGGCTATCAGCCATTACAAATTGCAACTATTAATTTTCTTTTGAGTTTAAAGTTGGAACCGATAGCGACTTTAAGTCAGCATAAGTCAGTGAAATCATAAGTCATGAACTTGTTACACAACAATGAAATGTATTTGCAAATTATCTTTTAGGCTTTTTTCTTGTGTAATGTAATTGTGGTATTTTGTGCAGGTTTTGTATTATTTAATTGGTTTTATCTTCCTCTTTCTAATATATTTTGTATTATGTATATTTGAAAGGTTGATTAAATTCAACTATAACAAATAAAAAAAAAAATAATAATAAGTTGCCCTGTTTCCCTTTTTCTGTCTTCATAAAAATGCAAAACAGAAAATCTGGTTGTTCTGCTTGCTTCCCTGGGCATTGCAGACTGGCAGCACAGAGCATGTACATTTATGAAAAATAGTATTAAAATACTTGAAATTGCTGGGAACATTTTAGGAGTAACCATTTGTTGCTATGGTGAAATTGGAGCTGAGGTTGATGTGTGCATGTTTGATTTAATACATTTAATGAAAATAAATGCATACATTGAATTTTAAATCTTTTTATACAACAAATATGTGGGGGGAAATTATGGAAAAATAAATGCCATAAAAGTATGGAGTGTCGGGCGGCTGTGGAGCTTTTAGGGGATTCCCCTCCTGGGGTCTATGAATGGGAGTGTCGGGCGGCTGTGGAGCTTTTAGGGGATTCCCCTCCTGGGGTCTCTCTATGAATGGGAGTGTCGGGCGGCTGTGGAGCTTTTAGGGGATTCCCCTCCTGGGGTCTCTTCATGAATGGGAGTGTCGGGCGGCTGTGGAGCTTTTAGGGGATTCCTCTCCTGGGGTCTCTTCATGAATGGGAGTGTCGGGCGGCTGTGGAGCTTTTAGGGGATTCCCCTCCTGGTATCTCTTTATGAATGTGAGTGTTGGGCGGCTGTGGAGCTTTTAGGGATTCCTCTCCTGGGGTCTCTTTATGAATGGGAGTGTCAGGCGGCTGTGGAGCTTTTAGGGGATTCCCCTCCTGGGGTCTCTTTATGAATGGGAGTGTCGGGCGGCTGTGGAGCTTTTAGGGATTCCCCTCCTGGGGTCTGTTTATGAATGGGAGTGTCGGGCAGCTGTGGAGCTTTTAGGGGATTCCCCTCCTGGGGTCTCTTTATGAATGGGAGTGTCGGGCAGCTGTGGAGCTTTTAGGGGATTCCCCTCCTGGTATCTCTTTATGAATGGGAGTGTCGGGCGGCTGTGGAGCTTTTAGGGATTCCTCTCTAGGGTCTCTTTATGAATGGGAGTGTCGGGCGTCTGTGGAGCTCTTGAGGGATTCCTCTCCTGGGGGTCTCTTTATGAATGGGAGTGTCGGGCTGCTGTGAGCTTTTGGGTGATTCCTCTCCTGGGGTCTCTTTATGAATGTGAGTGTCAGGGGCTGTGGAGCTTTTAAGGGATTCCTCTCCTGGGGTCTCTTCATGAATGGGAGTGTCGGGCGGCTGTGGAGCTTTTAGGGATTCCTCTCCTGGGGTCTCTTTATGAATGGGAGTGTCGGGCGTCTGTGGAGCTCTTGGGGGATTCCTCTCCTGGGGTCTCTTGCATTTTGGTCATTCTTAATGTACACAATGTTTCATTGTTGTGTTTTTTTTTCCTTTCCGCTCTGTCCTGCAGATTTACATTGGATTCTGCTTCACACCTGAATGGACCCAGGCCTGCAGGCAATATTGCTGTGTTGTGTGAGACGTGTGCAGCACAGGACACAATAGGTAAATGGGGGATGAAATGTGTTCACACTTTCTTATTTCTCTAGTCCCTGGCCACTGCCCTCCGTTTTCCCATCCACTTGCTCACCTCGCCTCCTGGACCCGGGTTCTAACGGCTTGTGTTGCCCTCAATGTGATGACACAAGCAAACAGCACACCCCTTATGATATGTGTCAAAATAACATATGCCGTGTGAAATCTGTGGCAAAATTAATGTTGCGGCCCTAAATTAAAGTGCTTTCTATATATTCCGCGAGGATAGCTCAGGGGCTTTCTTGGAAGCAAGATAACTCATAGCAACACAGTTTCGAATCCCGGTCACGTGCTTGGAAATCTCTCCGGTATGAACCGCGTTATAAAAGAGCAATTCTAATGAGATCAGCTGCCCACACTGTATGTTTATGGAGGTTGAACGGTCTATACTAGGCACATATGCATTCATCAGGAAGACCCCCGCCCCACTGCCATATATAGGAATAGATTGGTTTGAATGAATGTATAGGTTTATGGGTTCAGTTAGGATCGCTCCATTTGTGGGTGTGCTGGAAAGATCTGCAGTGTGTGCTGCCTGCTTACCTCCCATTGCCATCTGCTGCCTGGCCCTGCTGCCCTGCTGCCCTGCTGCCCTGGACTGAAGGATCCTTCTCGCCAGTTGATTGCATCCCTATCAATGCTGTGGGCTTGGCACCACACTCTGGACTTGCAGGAGCGGTCACGTGACTGCTATTTCAGGAAGTGCTTCTAGGGCGTCCCATGCCCATGGCGACCTTCTCAAAGGGCGACCCTCTAAAGGCTTTGTCTACTCCTGTTTGCCCCGATTCGCTCGTGTGAGCTTTAGCTACACACTGGGCCTCATTCCGAGTATGGCGGTAAGGGATAGCGGCCACCGGTAACGAGATCGGTGGCGGTAATCCCTTACCGCCATACTCCGAGTTCCCTTTGCGCCCTCGCCCTTAACGCCTGCTTTGAGCAGGTGTTAAAGTCGAGGGCGCAAAGGGGCCTCCAAGCCAATAACGGTGACCGTAATGAACGGTCACCGTTATTTGCATCTTCCCCATTCCCATTGAGCCCTAGGGGGGGGCTCATTTGGGAATGGGGAAGAGCCTTGGTGAATGGGGAATTACCGCCCCGCCAACCTTGGAATGGGCGGTAATTCCGCCATCCACCAAGGTGCTGCCGGTCCGGGTACGGCGTCAACCAAGGCGTTAATAGCGCCATTGGTTAGCGCCGTACTCAGAATGAGGCCCACTCTGTCCGTGCATGCTCTACTCCTAGTTACTAGCTATGGCTTACGCTTAGTACTCTTACTTTCTGTCTAGTGTTAACTCTTATGCCGCAATGCATATCTGTTCACTCACACACTTGGGATTCTATTTTTATTTATTGTCCATTGTAGTTCATGAAACTGGACTTTTCACACATTAAATCGACATATATACTTGCGCAATTTCTATACAGCTGTTTTAAAAGTCACACACATTTTTCTGAAATTCTAAAACTCTTAGTAAAACTGAAATTCCGTTAGTATTTACAATCCTAAACCAGAGATCCTCTTCCTGTGTAGTTGGTGTTAGGGGAGTTTTCTACAAGTCCTACTGGGAGCAGGACTTCAGTAAACTATCCCTGTGGTTTGTAAATCCCCCAACTCTTAGTATCAGTCTGTACTACTACTGGAACCTTGGTAGTGTGGCAGAGCAGCCAGGCTTATATTAAGAGGAGGATGTGAGCTGTAGGTAAGTACTTGAATCTTAGCTAGACAGGCACAACAAAGAAGCACTTACACGTGTATTTATATAAAAGATATGTTTTTATATTTACTCTAGAATGACTTTTAAATACTCTGTACATGGAACCAAAACAAATAGGAATACCTTAGTATACTTTCAAAAGGCCACTGCTTAGTTGGTAGTTGCTCGCGGTAACATTTGTTAGAGTTTTGATAGTAATGACAGTTCTGTTCTATTGTCGGTAATAGCGCGCACTCGCAAACACTAACAGAAATACGGTAAATGCATTTAGTCTGCAAACACATAAAAGATTGTGGGCCTCATTATGAGTGTGGCGGTAAGGGGTTAACGGCGCCAGTAATGATGCCAGTGTTTTAATCCCTTACCGCCGCATTCCGAGGTCCTTTAGCGGGTCCCGCTAAGGGCGGCTGGTAAAACCAGCTGTTCTTAGTGGGAGCCGTTAAAGGACCAGGGAGCTAATAACGGGCCTGTTATTAACAGGCCCGTTATTAGCTCCCTCCCCATTCCCATTGAGCCCTATGGGGGCTCAAATGGGAATGGAGATGGGTTTTTTGAATGAGGAATTACTGGGTCATCCAAGGTTGGAATGGCCCGGTAATTCCTCATTCAAGGAACTCGGACCTAGACCTATTTTGAAGGCAGCCATGGCGCTAATAGCACCATGGCTACCTCCAAACTTGTAATGAGGCCCTGTGACTTTTGGGAAGGAAAATTATTGGTTAGTGGTATACTAGCAGAGCTTCAGGTTCCAGAGACAGTTTCGAGGCACAGCAAGTCTTTTAAAGTTCAAAACGCAACTCTATGAAGAAGGCGTTCATAGAGGCTTGAACGTCTTGTGAAGCAATGGAAGTCCAAAAGTTCCTGTGGATCCTTTCTAGTCTCTAGGAAGGAAGATGTTAGAAGGCTAAACCAATGGTGGAGACCCTTTTTTTCAAGACTCAGCAAAGGTGACGCAAGCAGCAGCTTGGGTCGGAGGTAAGAGGGGGTTACCCTGTACAACTCTGGGTGCACTCAAAGACTCTGGAGCTACTTCTTGGATTCGGGTAAGCAATACCTTTCTCCTCACAGTACCTTAGGTTTGAAGAAACGATTGTGGCAGGATGCTTCTTGGTGTGGTAGAGCTGGGCCCAACCTCCAGGTTCCTTGGTCTCATGAGGAAAGGCAGGACAATGGATGGGATCTCTCAGAAGCAGTCTCAGGGAAGGACCTCTGGCATGGCTTTCTTCAACACCTTGGCTCGCTCTGTGGATTTGATGCCTTTTCAGCAGCAACAAGGACGTGTTTCGCCTGGTCAGTCTTCTTCCCTTCTAGCAGTGCCACACTCTGGTGAGGGGGTCTGGACAAGTTGGATCGGAACTCTGGAGTGTCCTTGTGGGGCGTGGGTCTCAAAAAAGAGTTGGCAGAGTTTGTCCTTGCCTCAACCATGCACTCGGAATGGGCAGCAGGTCTCCTGGTAATGGGGCTTCTCGGCTCGGGGAAACTCCCAGAACCTCGGGAGTTGACTCAGAACAGAGTTCGTCTTGGGACTGCTTGTTCCCAGGGAAGGAGTCCTCCTCTTCGGAGCACCTCTGTCGCATAGAAAACCGGTTCATGACAGCAGTGGTCGCTTCACGGTGTTGCCACAGGGTCTGCAGATGTCTCTGGTCGTCTTCTTGTTCGGTTACTTCAGTTTCCAGTGTTGACTTGCTTTCCACTCCAAGAGCTCACCTTTTATTTAGTTCCAGCACCTACCTATTTATTTTATTTATTTGTTTCTAGTGCGCCATAGCCCACAGGCATCACAGCGCAGTTCACACTTAACAGTTTACAAGACAAAAACGGCTCCACAACTCATTAACAGAAAAATCACTGTCTTTAGCTTCCTTTTAAGAAAAAAGCAAGATTTACTTCCTTTCGAAGCAATTCTGGGAGGGCATTCCAAGGCAAGGCGGCCTTCACAGAAAAGGAAGTGCCTATCCCTCTTGCTCTCTTTGCTTGTACCACTGATAGCAAATTTGCTGTGCTGGAGCACAGTGTTCTGTTCGGTGTATGCCTCAATATTGTTCTGGTTAGGTATGCTGGGGCCTTGCTGAACAGACATTTATGAGTCTGCATGAGTATTTTAAAGCGAACCCTCGCTGCCACCGGCAACCAGTGGAGTTCTCTCCTATGGTAGGATACCTGGTCCCTCCTATGAATGTTTTGGACTACTTGAACTGCATTGTTTTACACAACCTGGAGTTTGTGTATGTTTTCCTTACTGGCCCACCTAGGAGAGCATTGCAGTAATCCAGCCTAGGCAGGATGATGGCATGAACTAAAGTTTCATATCCAAGTGGGTGTAAGGGGCACAGCTTTATTCTTTATACAACCAAAGGTTGGCTTCGAAGAGACTTGTCGTTCTTAGTTTAGTTATTTGATCCTGTCGCCAGATCTTGCCCCATTTGCACAAAGGGGTGGTTTGAAATATATGCCAAGTGTAAGTCTGGGCTAGGTATCCCCCAACAGCTGGAAGGACCTGTGTAGGTCTGGGCTAGGTGTCCCCGACAGCTGGAAGGACCTGTGTAGATCTGGGCTAGGTGTCCCCGACAGCTGGAAGGACAAGTGTAGGTCTGGGCTAGGTGTCCCTGACAGATGGAAGGACAAGTGTAGATCTGGGCTAGGTGTCCCCCAACAGCTGGAAGGACAAGTGTAGGTCTGGGCTAGGTATCCCCCAACAGCTTGAAGGACAAGTGTAGGTCTGGGCTAGGTGTCCCCACCAGCTGGAAGGACAAGTGTAGGTCTGGGCTAGGTATCCCCCAACAGCTGGAAGGACCTGTGTAGGTCTGGGCTAGGTATCCCCGACGGCTGGAAGGACCTGTGTAGGTCTGGGCTAGGTATCCCCGACGGCTGGAAGGATCAGTGTAGGTCTGGGCTAGGTATCCCCCACCAGCTGGAAGGACAAGTGTAGGTCTGGGCTAGGTATCCCCCACCAGCTGGAAGGACAAGTGTAGGTCTGGGCTAGGTATCCCCCACCAGCTGGAAGGACAAGTGTAGGTCTGGGCTAGGTATCCCCCACCAGCTGGAAGGCCAAGTGTAGGTCTGGGCTAGGTATCCCCGGGGTGCTTGGCACAGGCAAGGCGGCCACGAGATGCTCCAGGAAGGCGAAAAGAAGGTAGACTGGTTATCCCCACCAGTCGAAGGAAGAAGACTCTCCGGACTGGAGATCTCCTCTGTCGTTGGGAAAAGTGGTGAGACGATTCAGCAGGGCTCCACCGGAGGTGTCATCGTTGCAGGCCGGCTCAGCTTCTCCCTCCTCGGATTCTTAGGTCCTGTGGCGACTTCTAAAGTTCCAGTCCCCAAAGCCCTGCTTTTATGCAGCACACCCCCATTCACTCAGCCTAGCTGTCGGCTCACCACTTGGGCCATCTCACAAGAGTGCGACTTGAGTTACCAAGGTAACTCAGTCCAGGGTGCCCAGACAGAGTGGCACCACTTTTGGAGGCTTCTGTGGAGAAGCCCGCCAAAAAGTGGAACAAAGGGCTCGACTTGGGTTGGAGTCACAGAAGAGAACACAAACGCCATTTTTGAATCGAGTTCTGGCAAAAAATACCAACAGGTGAATTAATATTAAATAAATAAACTGGCGGTATGTTCGAGGCTATAAGAATTAAATAATTAAAGTTGGTAGCCTCGAACAATGGGAAAATCCCATAGAAATATATTTGCGGTCGAATATAAAAAGTAGTATCCACTGCCACCAGCCAAAACTCGATCAGGGGGGACGGAGACGTTCCCCCTCGAACAACAGACCCCGGGGCAATCGAATTGCCCCGACCAGTACTCCACAATATGATGGTTTGTACTGGTTTCTGTTCATAATTTGGGACTGTTAAAAATTAGGATATATGTTTTGGTTTGTGCACCTTAAAGCATATTGTGTTTTTATAATTGTGGTTATATATAATGTGATGGTACTTACTCCCCCCAAGATTTATCTGCGACTACTTGTATTTCAATTACATCGTTTCTTTGGACCACTTGTATTGTAACTCCTTTGTACTGATTCTACAGCCCTCGCTCCCTCCTAGATGAGACTGGCTGCTCTGTCTACGCTACCCTGAACTCAGAGTGGAGTCTTGTACTGCCTCAGGTAAATGGTTTTACTAAGTCCCTAGATTGTCCTCAGAAAAACATTCATAACAGTCGGGCATTAGGAAGCCTGCAGGCTCTGCTGAAAGGTTGATGGCTTCCAATTCAGAGCCATGGCTGCTGACGGATTCCTAGTCGTCTGAAGCGACGGCACCAACGGGGGGGAGGGGAGCCCTTCGGCCTGCATAGTGTAGACCCCCCCACTTTTTAGTCCGCCTGTCTTTCAAATTTTTCATTTGAAAGGGCTTGAGTGACTTGCATGAGTGCGTGTCGTGGTCTCGAGGTAGACACCAATTGCATCGGCGATGGGTGCCCTTCCAAGGAAACGTGCCATTACATGGGAGGGCCGGCCTCCCTTGGCCCTCCTCCTACCCCCACCTGCGAGGCTAAGAACCTCAGGGGTCATCTTTGACTCCTGCCTTTCCTTCTCCGCCCACTTCTCTGAGGTCTCTAAAAAGTCAAATTTCCGACTGCACCTCCTCAGAGGTACTCTGCCTTTCCTCTCCTTCCCCCAGAAGCTCATGGTATCCCAAGCTCTGGTTTTCTCTAGCTTGGACTATTGTAACAGTCTCTTTCTAAATCTATCTGCCTCTACTTTCCGCCCTCTGCAACTAATCCAGAACAGGACTGCAAGACTTGTCCTTGGCCTCAAGCCCTGGGATCGTATCTCTCCAGCTCTGAAATCTCTCCATTGGCTCCCAGTGGATGAAGGATTAAATTCAAAACCCTCTGCATTGCCCACAAGGCTTTCTGAGGCCTGGGTCCAAAATACCTTCAGCTATCCCTCCGCAAATACCTCCCCTCTCGAGCTCTTCATTCCTCTACCTCCAACTCCCTCAGGGTCAGTTATTTTTCTAAGAAACGAGCTGGGGGTAGATCTGTCTTCGGCTGGGGCCTCCCTCTGGAACAGCCTCCCTGCCACTCTAAAACTTGAGGAGAACCATCTCCGGTTCCGGAAGCACCTCAAGACCTTCCTGTTTTCTTCTGCCTTCGCTCCCCCTCTTCCCTGCTGATCTGTTCTCTCTTGGCACCATGCACCTGGCCACCCTCTGTCCTTTGGGCCCAGGTACCTGCTCATCCTGCCACCCTCCTGCACTGCCTCCGGGCCACCCCACTGCACTGGGGTCTGTATCTGTACCCATACAGCACCCCCTTTTTCTTCCTGGACTTATCAGACCTACCCTGTCTGCTGCCTTAAACCTAGCACTTGCAAATTGCTGGCTGCACTACCACTGTTTGTTGCCTTATTTATTTATTTATTATTTATCTGCTTTTCCTCTGCTTCGCACTTTCCACCTCCCCCTCTCCCATGCACTTGCACGTTCGCAATGTCACTGGGCCTAGTAAGATCGCTGTTTTGTTCTCCCCTGTTCCCCTCCCTTGCCTTGTTGCGTTCTGAAACACTTGTCATCTGTGTGTGCCCTGGATGAATTTAGAAGTGTGCCTAATATCCTCTGTGTGTAAAGCTGCATTTAGAAGTGTGCCTAAATATCCTCTGTGTGCTTATAGCGTGCCCTGGTTGAATTTAGAAGTGTGCCTAATAGCGTTCCCTGGTGGAATTTAGAAGTGCGCCTAATAGTGCCCTGGTGGAATTTAGAAGTGCGCCTAATAGCGTGCCCTGGTTGAATTTAGAAGTGTGCCTAATATCCTCTGTGTGTAAAGTTGAATTTAGAAGTGTACCTAATGACGTGCCTTGGTTGAATTTAGAAGTGTGCCTAAGTATCCTCTGTGTGCCTAATAGCATGCCCTTGTGAAAATCGAATTTAGAACCTTGCCCAATAGCCATTCTGTGAATTTAGAAGTGTGCTCTGTAACACCTCTGTGCAAAGCTGAATTTAGAAGTGTGCCCAATAGCCTCTCTGTGAAAGTTGAATTCAGAAGTGCATTTAGAAGTTGAATTTAGAAGTGCGCCCAATAGACTCTCTGTGAATCTAGAAGTCTCCCAATTGGCCCTCTGTGAATGTTGAACTTAGAAATGTACCCAATAGCCTCTCTGTGAAAATTGTAATTAGAAGTATACCCAATAGCCGCTGATGGAAAGTTGTGTTTAGAAGTGTGCCCAATATCCCCTCTGTGAAAAGTTGAATCTAGAAGTTCATTTAGAAGTCGAATTTAGAAGTATACCCAATAGCATCTCTGTGAAAGTCGAATCTAGAAGTCCGTAGAGCAGACGAGTACGTAGAACGAACAAACACAGATTGCATCCAGTACTGATGAGTGCGTAGAATAGATGGGTACGTAGAAGTGCTGAATGCGGAGAGCATGGAGCAGACAGCAGCCCATGCATGGGGCAGACAAGAGTGCATGCGTGGGGCAGACAAGAGTGCATGCGTGGGGCAGACTGGAGCGCGCGGGCGGACTGGAATGCATGAGTGCGTGGAGCGGACCGGAGTGTATGGAGCAGACTCGGGTACATGGAGTGGATAGGAGTGCATAGAACGGACTGGAGCGCATAGAATTGCATGACGTATATAGTATGGTTTGGAATGCAGAGAACGTTTGAAAGAACATATAACCCATCATATCACACCACCACGCTTACTCTCTCCTTTACATCACCACTCAACTAGAACACAGAGATACTATGACACCATTCGGTATAACTGTTCTCATACCAACATCCGCCGCTCACTCCACATAATTCTAACTAAACACTGCTGGTTACACCCCCCCCCCCCCCCCAGCCAGGCGTTCTCCTCAGGCCTAACGCAGCCACATCCGGTCTGGCTAATTCCTGCCAGAACTAACACATACTCCTGATCTCTCAACCACCACACCTACCGCTAAGAAGCAGCTAATACACGAATACCGCACAAGCTGCACACATACCCGGTGCTCACACGCACCTTTTGACTCCCTCTACTGATCTGAACTTCGGTTTCAAGGGCGTTCAACCTACCAGCGCCTTCAGACCATACCAATGGTATATAAGGCGCTATATAAATGCAAAATAACATAACATAACTAGCAAAGCCAATGGTGACTTTACATGCCCTGGGAGACAGTAGTCAGTCCCAGGGTATGGAGTCTATGTTGGGGGGTCGCTACGTCACCCCTGGGTTACGGCACGGAGGGTGCTGTGTAACCCACATCAAAAAAACACAAGACCCTATGGAGTAAAAGACCCCATAGCCCATAAAACGCATGGAAAGTTAAAGGAACACCTCAAATCATGTCTAAGAATGGGAGCAAAAGAATCTCACTCTTAGCAGGAGAGAAAAAAAATAAACCCCAAAAATCCAGCAAAGCTGCTGGGGGACTCACTAGGTTTGGGAAATTAGCCTTACAGAGAATTCTCCCTAATAACACGTTTACAGTTCTTTCACAGTTCATTGAACTAGGATCAAACTTAGCCACTTTGCGCTTCTCAAGCAACACAGCCCGGTTCTTATCGCTTCTCCCTGCGACTCACCGGCTGTGATGAAGCGCTTGGCTTTCGGCTTTACGGAAGTCCATGCCAGTACCACGCTAGCAGGAGTTACCCTCGCTCCTGCTTATCAGCATTGACACGCCCCATGTACCGTTGACATCTGCTTCAAGACACTTGTGCTATTGTTTGCAGTCTTCGAGAGAGGTTTTACGGGTCTGGTATGAAAAGGGCACCGTCAATTATTTCGTCACCACTCTCTTGCTTCCTGCTGCCTTTCTCTTGAACTGCCACGCCTGGTTAGCCGTCTCGTCATGTTGTCTGCCGTGCTCGCCTTGCTCGTCCTGTCGTCTTTTAATCAACATTTTATCCTTATACTGAAAAGGACGGGCTGTCAGGTGTGTCTGATTCAAGTTCATTGGCTGACTTTGCCTGACCCTCAGGTTGGGACATGTCAGGTACACAAGTTTTATTACAAGTCTATTATTTTCTACATTGGGGGAAAAGGGAAGAGGTAGAGTTTGTACATGTCCTACCGAGTGGGATGGGGATATGGGAGGTTAGTGAAATATGCAGGAGGGTTTGCGGGGTACACAGGAATGGCTATGATCGTAAAATGGACAAAGAGGATTGTGGGAATCGTAGCGCTTTGTCTGATTTAGGTTTGGAGTGCAGAAAATCGTATTCAGAGGAACAGGAAGGAGGATGAGGAGTATTTAAATGGACACCGGTGAAACTAGTATTCTGGGAGTTATGGTTTTTGGATGCAACTGGGTTTGGGGCCTTAGAGGATTGATTACATAGAGAGGGGATGTTGGACCAGGGCAAGAGAGTTCTAACGGGAGGAAGGGAGGCAGATGCAATACAGACCATGAAAGCCTCAGATATCTTGCGCTCCTCTCCTTCTCTGGCAACATACTGTCTCCCTTTGGGCATTATCCTGAGCATAACCCCAGACTCCCCTACCCAGGTGATCTTTCCCCGCTTATGAGTCCTCATACAGCGCACCAGCAATTGGGGATATGCCCCAGGGTCTGCACAGCCACAAAATCCAGGGCCAGTGCGGATGGCGGCCCCCACACAGGGTTGGCCCACACAGTACCCAACGCCGGAATGCCACACAGAAAACAACACAGCACTGCCAAGAGGGACAGTAACACATTATGCAGGAGTAAGAATCATGAGAGACACCGTATTCCTGCTTCCGGGGACAAATGTGTATTCACAATAGTACAGAACACATCGAGCCCTAACAAGTCAAGTGCAGTCCTATCCGTCGCCCCAGACCCAGAAAAGCAACCTAAGTTGGGAGTGAATATGGAAGACAGGATGTTCACCTTAATGGTGGATACGGGAGCTACAATGTACTGGATGCAGGAAGGAAGGTTTCCTTTGACCAGCAAATGTATGGACACACATGCAGGGATTCTCTGGTGCTATGACAAAGGTTACTTTCACAGAAGATGTACCCATTACCATAGGGACACCGGAAATCTTAGCACCATTATTGCACAGTACTGCAACACCAGTCAGCCTATTGGGTGAGACCTATTGAATGAACTAAACATGACCATTTCATTCACAGACAAAGGAATAGTGTGCTCCGCACCAGGCATGCACTACACCAGAGTAGCCGCAGTAGTACAAGCACTGTGCAGCACTAATACAGCATTTCGTGCACTACCATTGCACGAACAGAGGTTCATGCACACGGGGACTGTCCAGGATATCTTGCCAGCCAGTGGAATTCCCATTTAGACCAGCAGTCCCACAGAGAAGGCACCAGGAACAATGTTCCGTTTACATATAGATGCAGTGATCACCAGACGTGACACTATCGTTCTGACAGTTACAGATGAAGAGGGAATACAATGGCGCACAGTATTATGCATGGACCCCACACTGCCATTAGGTTTGGCAGTTTCTGTGCTTGCTCTGAGGATCAGTGTCTCGGCACTGAGCGTGTCGATCAGCTCTGCAGCTCCACTGATGAGGACTGACAGCTCAGCCATCCTCAGTCACTGTGGGAGGTTCTGCAGCCCCTCCACTGATGAGGACTGACAGCTCAGCCATCCTCAGTCACTCTGGGAGCCTCTACAGCAGGGTCCACTGATGAGGACTGACCGCTCAGCCATCCTCGTTCACTCTGGGAGGCTCTGCAGCCCCTCCACTGATGGGGACTGACATCTCAGCCATCCTCAGTCACTCTTGAGAGGCTCCACTGATGAGGACTGACACCTCAGGCATCCTCAGTCACTCTGCTACACTGATGAGGACTGACAGCTCAGGCATCCTCAGTCACTCTGGGAAGCTCTGAGCAGTGGGGGTCGTGTTCCTGTGACCCCCTCCCTGTCTCCTGCTCGTTTACATCTAAAATCCTATATTCTGGAATGGAAGACGCCCCCCAAAGGATGAAGCAGTAATTATGGCATAATTTCCTGCAAGTGAGTGACCTGCAGCTGCTCCACTCTCTTGCAGTGAGAAGAGACTTCTTGGGGGAAATGTTGACTTGTCTCTGCTTTTCCTTTACTAACCTTCCATTAAGCCTTTCTCCTGTGTATGGGATGGAGGCTGTTTTTAATAAGGGCCATTATCAGTCTAAACTATTGTTATAGAGCACATATAGGGAGGAAGGGCATAAGAGGAGAGACACAGATTTATTAATCGGGCCTCAGGGTTAGAACTTGAAATAGATACTATGGAGAAAAGGGCATGTTTTTTCACGACACATTCACCACTTGGATTTCAGACAAATTTCTTCACCCCAACCAAAGCAAAGTTTCATACTGCACATGATGTAAACCAATGAAACTAAAATCCTTCATCTCAGTATCTCCAAACCCCAATTTTCAGTTTGGGCAATTAAAAGGCACTTGTGCAACCTATAAACCAAAACTATTGCATTAGAGTGTAGATCTGATGTGATATGGCATTTGTAAGGCGCCTATACACAAGTGTTTCAAGGCGCGAAGAGGCAAGTAAGGGGGAACAGAGGGAGGACCGAGACGATCTTACTAGGCCAAGTAACATTGAGCTTGCACAAGTGCAGAGGAGGGGGCAGGGGAAAACTGTCAGCGGAAAAGGGAGGGTGCAGTGCTGTACATGGGATCAAAACAATAACAAGGGCACCCAGCAGGTGGCAGGTGCAAGGGTAAGTGCAGACAGCAGGTGTCCAAAAGTGCAGGTAGGGGGACTGTAGGGTTACACATACAGACCCAAGTGCAAGGGTTGCCGTGAGGCAGTGCAAGTGTGCAACTGAGTGGGCAGGGACCTAGGCCCGAAATCAGAGGGTAGCCTGGTGACCATGCAGTATCAGACAGGAAATCAGCAGGGGAGAGGAAGAGAGAAGGCAGAAGCAAAGAGGAAGGTCTTGAGGTGCTTCCGGAACCAGAAATGGTTCTCCTCAAGTTTCGGAGAGGCAGGACGGCTGTTCCAGAGGGAGGTTCCAGTCGAAGAAAGGGATCTACCACCAGAAGCAACTGACCCTGAGGAAGTTGGAGGTGGAGGAGCGAAGAGCTTGAGTAGGAAGGTATTTACGAAGAGAGGTGGAGGTATTGAGGACCCAGGCCCCAGAAGGCCTTGTGGGCAATGCAGAGGGTCTTGAACTTCCTTGCAGCCACTGGGAGCCAGTGCAGAGATTTCAGTCCTGGAGAGATACAATCCCTGGGCTTGAGACCAAGGACAAGTCTTGCAGTACTTTTCTGGATGAGTTGCAGAGGGCGGAGAGTAGTAGCAGGCAGATTTATATGGTGAGAAATGGCATATGAAGAGGGACATGCCGCTTGTAGGTGTTGGTTATTTGCCTACCCATTGACTTCCCCTGGCCATGCTAATCCCTATGGCTTTTTCCACCCAGTTCCTTCCCCTTCCAGCACAAAACATCATCTCCACGTTTCTCTGAGCTTGCTTTAATCAAGCCTTACCATCAAACTGTTTGATTGCCTGGCTGATTGCCTGGCAGTCTTTGAGAGTTAATAACTAAATTGGAGCTGTAGATTGGCAGCTCCTTCTTTAGAGATTTCAATTATATATCTTCTCTGGATGATGCCATATAAAGGCTTGTAGTATTTAATTTTGATAACTTAATCATACGATAATGTTTGCTTTCTCCAGACCGAATACATTATTGGTGTTTGTTCGTGTTCAGCAAAAAGTAAGGAGAAAAGGCTACACAAGGTAAATAACTGCTGTGATTTATGTAGGACTCTCTCCACATTTTGTTCTTTACTTCTGTCTCTTGACATGCATCCCCGTGCCCCCCCCCGTCCCCTCTCCCCTTTCTGAATTGAAATTTGATATATTCGTCCCCTCATGCCCAGGGGTGGAGAAGGAACCAAAAGTGAGCACGAAAAAAGTATTGAAAATGTCCCCATATTGCGTGGAGCAAAGAAGGATAGTAGGCAAACCCAACACCTCTACAGAGCGTTTGGATGAGGGTAAACGTTTGCATTTTATAGTACATTTATCCATATACAGTCGTTAAAAGTCAAGTTTTAAACTTTTACAACATATTTTAGTGGCCCTGTGCAGACAAATGTGTCTTTCTATCCAATCAAAGGCAATGTAGAAATCCAAGAATATCTGCCCTCCACCCCCTTTGCACCTGTCACAACCCTTTGCTTCATAAGCTGACCTGGCAGCAATCACAACCAGCTCCATGGAATTCCCCTGACCACCTTCATCTGTGCTGGACATAGCATAATAAACAGATGACTTTTCAAGAGCAACAATAGCATTCCACAATGAGGGTATTTGTGTTGTAGCATAGGATCTAATCGTAGCAGCTGCAAGGCACGTATACGGGCTGTAGTATAGCTGTAGGGCACAGAGCAGGTACATCTACCCCAGCATAGGCACAGAACTCAGCTCATGGAATGTTTAATTTCCCAAGCGTGGACACAGGAGACACATAGTGGCAGCAACATGCAAGATGCACGTGCCATAGCATAAGTAGAGGATAAGACAGCAACATGGAGGATGCACGTGCCATAGCATAAGTAGAGGATATGACAGCAACATGGAGGATGCACGCGCCATAGCATAAGTAGAGGATATGACAGCAACATGGAGGATGCACGTGCCATAGCATAAGTAGAGGATATGACAGCAACATGGAGGATGCACATGCCATAGCATAAGTAGAGGATATGGCAGCAACATGGAAGATGCACATACCATAGCATAAGTAGAGGATATGGCAGCAACATGGAAGATGCACATATCATGGCATAAGTAGAGGATATGGCAGCAACATGGAAGAAAAACATACCATAGCATAAGTAGAGGATATGGCAGCAACATGGAAGAAACACATACCATAGCATAATTAGAGGATATGGCAGCAACATGGAAGATGCACATGCCATAGCATAAGTAGAGTATATGGCAGCAACATGGAGGATGCACATACCATAGCATAAGTAGAGGATATAGCAGCAACATGGAAGATGCACATGCCATAGCATAAGTAGAGGATATGGCAGCAACATGGAAGATGCACATGCCATAGCATAAGTAGAGGATATGACAGCAACATGGAGGATGCACATGCCATAGCATAAGTAGAGGATATGGCAGCAACATGGAGTGTGCACATGCCATAGCATAAGTAGAGGATATGGCAGCAACATGAAGGATGCACATGCCATAGCATAAGTAGAGAATATGGCAGCAACATAGACGATGCACATACAATAGCATATGTAGACGATATGGCAGCAACATGGAGGATGCACATGCCATAGCATAAGTAGAGGATATGGCAGCAACATAGAAGATGCACTTGCCATAGCATAAGTAGAGGATATGGCAGCAACATGGACGATGCATATGCCATAGCATAAGTAGAGGATATGGCAGCAACATGGACGATGCACATGCCATAGCATAAGTAGAGGACATGGCAGCAACATGGACGATGCACATGCCATAGCATAAGTAGAGGATATGGCAGCAACATGGACGATGCACATGCCATAGCATAAGTAGAGAATATGGCAGCAACATGGAAGATGCACATGCCATAGCATAAGTAGAGGATATGGCAGCAACATGGAAGATGCACATGCCATAGCATAAGTAGAGAATATGGCAGCAACATGGAAGATGCACATACAATAGCATAAGTAGAGAATATGGCAAGCAACATAGACGATGCACATGCCATAGCATAAGTAGAGGATATGGCAGTAACATGGACGATGCACATGCCATAGCATAAGTAGAGGATATGGCATCAACATGGAAGATGCACTTGCCATAGCATAGGTATAGGATATGGCATCATCATGGAAGATGCACGTGCCATAGCATAAGTAGAGGATATGGCATCAACATGGAAGATGCACATACCGTAGCATAAGTAGAGGATATGGCAGCAACATGGAAGATGCACATGCCGTAGCATACACAGAGGATATGGCAGCAACACGGAAGATGCACGTGCCATAGCATAAGTAGAGGATATGGCAGCAACATGGAAGATGCACATACAATAGCATAAGCAGAGGATATGGCAGCAACATGGAAGATGCACATGCCATAGCATAAGTAGAGAATATGGCAGCAACATGGAAGATGCACTTGCCATAGCATAAGTAGAGAATATGGCAGCAACATGGAAGATGCACATGCCATAGCATAAGTAGAGAATATGGCAGCAACATGGACGATGCACATCCCATAGCATAAGTAGAGGATATGGCAGCAACATGGAAGATGCACATACAATAGCGTACGCAGAGGATATGGCAGCAACATGGAAGATGCACATGCCATAGCATAAGTAGAGAATATGGCAGCAACATGGAAGATGCACTTGCCATAGCATAAGTAGAGGTTATGGCAGCCACATGGACGATGCACATGCCATAGCATAAGTAGAGGATATGGCAGCAACATGGACGATGCACATGCCATAGCATAAGTAGAGGTTATGGCAGCCACATGGACGATGCACATATAATAGCATATGTAAAGGATATGGCAGAAACATGGAGGATGCACATGCCATAGCATAAGTAGAGGATATGGCAGCAACATGGAAGATGCACATGCCATAGCATAAGTAGAGAATATGGCAGCAACATGGACGATACACATATAATAGCATATGTAGAAGATATGGCAGCAACATGGAGGATGCACATGCCATAGCATAAGTAGAGGATATGGCAGCAACATGGAAGATGCACATACCATAGCATAAGTAGAGGATATGGCAGCAACATGAAAGATGCATATACCATAGCATAAGTAGAGGATATGGCAGCGAGATGGAGGATGCACATGCCATAGCATAAGTAGAGTATATGGCAGCAACATGGAGGATGCACATGCCATAGCATAAGTAGAGGATATGGCAGCGACATGGAAGATGCACATGCCATAGCATAAGTAGAGGATATGGCAGCGACATGGAGGATGCACATGCCATAGCATAAGTAGAGGATATGGCAGCAACATGGAAGATGCACTTGCCATAGCATAGGTATAGGATATGGTATCATCATGGATGATGCACGTGCCATAGCATAAGTAGAGGATATGGCATCAACATGGAAGATGCACATACCGTAGCATAAGTAGAGGATATGGCAGCAACATGGAAGATGCACATACAATAGCGTACACAGAGGATATGGCAGCAACATGGAAGATGCACATGCCATAGCATAAGTAGAGAATATGGCAGCAACATGGAAGATGCACTTGCCATAGCATAAGTAGAGAATATGGCAGCAACATGGAAGATGCACATGCCATAGCATAAGTAGAGAATATGGCAGCAACATGGAAGATGCACATACAATAGCATAAGTAGAGGATATGGCAGCAACATGGAAGATGCACATACAATAGCATAAGTAGAGAATATGGCAGCAACATAGACGATGCACATACAATAGCATAAGTAGAGAATATGGCAGCAACATGGAAGATGCACATGCCATAGCATAAGTAGAGAATATGGCAGCAACATGGAAGATGCACATACAATAGCATAAGTAGAGGATATGGCAGCAACATGGAAGATGCTCATACAATAGCATAAGTAGAGAATATGGCAGCAACATGGAAGATGCACATACAATAGCATAAGTAGAGAATATGGCAGCAACATAGACGATGCACATACAATAGCATAAGTAGAGAATATGGCAGCAACATGGAAGATGCACATGCCATAGCATAAGTAGAGAATATGGCAGCAACATGGAAGATGCACATACAATAGCATAAGTAGAGAATATGGCAGCAACATAGACGATGCACATACAATAGCATATGTAGAGGATATGGCAGCAACATGGACGATGCATAAACCATAGCATATGTAGAGGATATGGCAGCAACATGGAAGATGCACATGCCATAGCATAAGTAGAGAATATGGCAGCAACATGGACGATGCACATATAATAGCATATGTAGAGGATATGGCAGCAACATGGAAGATGCACGTGCCATAGCATAAGTAGAGAATATGGCAACAACATGGACAATGCACATATAATAGCATATGTAGAGGATATGGCAGCAACATGGAGGATGCACATGCCATAGCATAAGTAGAGGATATGGCAGAAACATGGACGATGCACATGCCATAGCATAAGTAGAGAATATGGCAGCAACATGAATGATGCACATGCCATAGCATAAGTAGAGGATATGGCAGCAACATAGACGATGCACATGCCATAGCATATGTAGAGGATATGGCAGAAACATGGACGATGCACATGCCATAGCATATGTAGAGGATATGGCAGCAACATGGAGGATGCACATGCCATAGCATAAGTAGAGGATATGGCAGCAACATGGAAGATGCACATACCATAGCATAAGTAGAGGATATGGCAGCAACATAGACGATGCACATACTATAGCTTAAGTAGAGGATATGGCAGCAACATGGAAGATGCACATACCGTAGCATAAGTAGAGGATATGGCAGCAACATGGAAGATGCACATGCATAGCATAAGTAGAGAATATGGCAGCAACATGGAAGATGCACATGCCGTAGCATACACAGAGGATATGGCAGCAACATGGAAGATGCACGTGCCATAGCATAAGTAGAGGATATGGCAGCAACATGGAAGATGCACATACAATAGCATAAGCAGAGGATATGGCAGCTTCATGGAAGATGCACATGCCATAGCATAAGTAGAGAATATGGCAGCAACATGGAAGATGCACTTGCCATAGCATAAGTAGAGGATATGGCAGCAACATGGACGATGCACATGCCATAGCATAAGTAGAGGATATGGCAGCAACATGGAAGATGCACATACAATAGCGTACGCAGAAGATATGGCAGCAACATGGAAGATGCACATGCCATAGCGTACGCAGAGGATATGGCAGCAACATGGAAGATGCACATGCCATAGCATAAGTAGAGAATATGGCAGCAACATGGAAGATGCACTTGCCATAGCATAAGTAGAGGATATGGCAGCAACATGGAAGATGCACATGCTATAGCATAAGTAGAGAATATGGCAGCAACATGGACGATGCACATGCCATAGCATAAGTAGAGGATATGGCATCAACATGGAAGATGCACATACCGTAGCATAAGTAGAGGATATGGCAGCAACATGGAAGATGCACATGCTATAGCATAAGTAGAGAATATGGCATCATCATGGAAGATGCACGTGCCATAGCATAAGTAGAGGATATGGCATCAACATGGAAGATGCACATACCGTAGCATAAGTAGAGGATATGGCAGCAACATGGAAGATGCACATGCATAGCATAAGTAGAGAATATTGCAGCAACATGGAAGATGCACATGCCGTAGCATACACAGAGGATATGGCAGCAACATGGAAGATGCACGTGCCATAGCATAAGTAGAGGATATGGCAGCAACATGCAAGATGCACATACAATAGCATAAGCAGAGGATATGGCAGCAACATGGAAGATGCACATGCCATAGCATAAGTAGAGAATATGGCAGCAACATGGAAGATGCACATGCCATAGCATAAGTAGAGAATATGGCAGCAACATGGAAGATGCACATACAATAGCACAAGTAGAGAATATAGCAGCAACATAGACAATGCACATAAAATAGCATATGTAGAGGATATGGCAGCAACATAGACGATGCACATACAGTAGCATAAGTAGAGAATATGGCAGCAACATGGAAGATGCACATACAATAGCATAAGTAGAGAATATGGCAGCAACATAGACGATGCACATACAATAGCATAAGTAGAGAATATGGCAGCAACATGGAAGATGCACATGCCATAGCATAAGTAGAGAATATGGCAGCAACATGGAAGATGCACATACAATAGCATAAGTAGAGGATATGGCAGCAACATGGAAGATGCTCATACAATAGCATAAGTAGAGAATATGGCAGCAACATGGAAGATGCACATACAATAGCATAAGTAGAGAATATGGCAGCAACATAGACGATGCACATACAATAGCATAAGTAGAGAATATGGCAGCAACATGGAAGATGCACATGCCATAGCATAAGTAGAGAATATGGCAGCAACATGGAAGATGCACATACAATAGCATAAGTAGAGAATATGGCAGCAACATAGACGATGCACATACAATAGCATAAGTAGAGAATATGGCAGCAACATGGAAGATGCACATGCCATAGCATAAGTAGAGAATATGGCAGCAACATAGACGATGCACATACAATAGCATATGTAGAGGATATGGCAGCAACATGGACGATGCATAAACCATAGCATATGTAGAGGATATGGCAGCAACATGGAAGATGCACGTGCCATAGCATAAGTAGAGAATATGGCAACAACATGGACAATGCACATATAATAGCATATGTAGAGGATATGGCAGCAACATGGAGGATGCACATGCCATAGCATAAGTAGAGGATATGGCAGAAACATGGACGATGCACATGCCATAGCATAAGTAGAGAATATGGCAGCAACATGGATGATGCACATGCCATAGCATAAGTAGAGGATATGGCAGCAACATAGACGATGCACATGCCATAGCATATGTAGAGGATATGGCAGAAACATGGACGATGCACATGCCATAGCATATGTAGAGGATATGGCAGCAACATGGAGGATGCACATGCCATAGCATAAGTAGAGGATATGGCAGCAACATGGAAGATGCACATACCATAGCATAAGTAGAGGATATGGCAGCAACATAGATGATGCACATACTATAGCTTAAGTAGAGGATATGGCAGCATCATGGAAGATGCACATGCCATAGCATAAGTAGAGAATATGGCAGCAACATGGACGATGCACATGCCATAGCATAAGTAGAGGATATGGCAGCAACATGGAAGATGCACATACAATAGCGTACGCAGATGATATGGCAGCAACATGGAAGATGCACATGCCATAGCATAAGTAGAGGATATGGCAGCAACATGGAAGATGCACTTGCCATAGCATAAGTAGAGGTTATGGCAGCCACATGGACGATGCACATGCCATAGCATAAGTAGAGGATATGGCAGCAACATGGACGATGCACATGCCATAGCATAAGTAGAGGTTATGGCAGCCACATGGACGATGCACATATAATAGCATATGTAGAGGATATGGCAGAAACATGGAGGATGCACATGCCATAGCATAAGTAGAGGATATGGCAGCAACATGGAAGATGCACATGCCATAGCATAAGTAGAGAATATGGCAGCAACATGGACTATACACATATAATAGCATATGTAGAGGATATGGCAGCAACATGGAGGATGCACATGCCATAGCATAAGTAGAGGATATGGCAGCAACATGGAAGATGCACATACCATAGCATAAGTAGAGGATATGGCAGCAACATGAAAGATGCATATACCATAGCATAAGTAGAGGATATTGGCAGTGACATGGAGGATGCACATGCCATAGCATAAGTAGAGTATATGGCAGCAACATGGAGGATGCACATGCCATAGCATAAGTAGAGGATATGGCAGCGACATGGAAGATGCACATGACATAGCATAAGTAGAGGATATGGCAGCGACATGGAGGATGCACATGCCGTAGTATAAGTAGAGGATATGGCAGCAACATGGAAGATGCACTTGCCATAGCATAGGTATAGGATATGGCATCAACATGGAAGATGCACATACCGTAGCATAAGTGGAGGATATGGCAGCAACATGGAAGATGCACATACAATAGCGTACGCAGAGGATATGGCAGCAACATGGAAGATGCACATGCCATAGCATAAGTAGAGAATATGGCAGCAACATGGAAGATGCACTTGCCATAGCATAAGTAGAGAATATGGCAGCAACATGGACGATGCATAAGTAGAGGATATGGCAGCAACATGGAAGATGCACATGCCATAGCATAAGTAGACAATATGGCAGCAACATGGAAGATGCACATACAATAGCATAAGTAGAGAATATAGCAGCAACATAGACGATGCACATAAAATAGCATATGTAGAGGATATGGCAGCAACATAGACGATGCACATACAATAGCATAAGTAGAGAATATGGCAGCAACATGGAAGATGCACATGCCATAGCATAAGTAGAGAATATGGCAGCAACATGGAAGATGCACATGCCATAGCATAAGTATAGGATATGGCAGCAACATGGAAGATGCTCATACAATAGCATAAGTAGAGAATATGGCAGCAACATGGAAGATGCACATACAATAGCATAAGTAGAGAATATGGCAGCAACATAGACGATGCGCATACAATAGCATAAGTAGAGAATATGGCAGCAACATGGAAGATGCACATGCCATAGCATAAGTAGAGAATATGGCAGCAACATGGAAGATGCACATACAATAGCATAAGTAGAGAATATGGCAGCAACATGGAAGATGCACATACAATAGCATAAGTAGAGAATATGGCAGCAACATAGACGATGCACATACAATAGCATATGTAGAGGATATGGCAGCAACATGGACAATGCATATACCATAGCATATGTAGAGGATATGGCAGCAACATGGAAGATGCACATGCCATAGCATAAGTAGAGAATATGGCAGCAACATGGACGATGCACATATAATAGCATATGTAGAGGATATGGCAGCAATATGGAAGATGCACGTGCCATAGCATAAGTAGAGAATATGGCAACAACATGGACAATGCACATATAATAGCATATGTAGAGGATATGGCAGCAACATGGAGGATGCACATGCCATAGCATAAGTAGAGGATATGGCAGAAACATGGACGATGCACATGCCATAGCATAAGTAGAGAATATGGCAGCAACATGGACGATGCACATATAATAGCATATGTAGAGGATATGGCAGCAACATGGAGGATGCACATGTCATAGCATAAGTAGAGGATATGGCAGCAACATGGAAGATGCACATACCATAGCATAAGTAGAGGATATGGCAGCAACATGGAAGATGCATAAACCATAGCATAAGTAGAGGATATGGCAGCGACATGGAGGATGCACATGCCATAGCATAAGTAGAGGATATGGCAGCGACATGGAGGATGCACATGCCATAGCATAAGTAGAGGATATGGCAGCAACATGGACGATGCACATGCCATAGCATAAGTAGAGGATATGGCAGCGACATGGAGGATGCACATGCCATAGCATAAGTAGAGGATATGGCAGCAACATGGAAGATGCACATACCATAGCATAAGTAGAGGATATGGCAGCAACATGGAAGAAACACATACCATAGCATAAGTAGAGGATATGGCAGCAACATGGAAGATGCACATATCATAGCATAAGTAGAGGATATGGCAGCAACATGGAAGAAAAGCATACCATAGCATAAGTAGAGGATATGGCAGCAACATGGAAGAAACACATACCATAGCATAAGCAGAGGATATGGCAGCAACATGGAAGATGCACATGCCATAGCATAAGTAGAGTATATGGCAGCAACATGGAGGATGCACATACTATAGCATAAGTAGAGGATATAGCAGCAACATGGAAGATGCACATGCCATAGCATAAGTAGAGGATATGGCAGCAACATGGATGATGCACATGCCATAGCATAAGTAGAGGATATGGCAGCAACATGGAAGATGCACATGCCATAGCATAAGTAGAGGATATGGCAGCAACATAGACGATGCACATACAATAGCTTAAGTAGAGGATATGGCAGCAACATGGAAGATGCACATGCCATAGCATAAGTAGAGGATATGGCAGCAACATGGAGGATGCACATACAATAGCATATGTAGAGGATATGGCAGCAACATAGACGATGCACATACAATAGCATAAGTAGAGAATATGGCAGCAACATGGACAATGCACATATAATAGCATATGTAGAGGATATGGCAGCAACATGGAGGATGCACATGCCATAGCATAAGTAGAGGATATGGCAGAAACATGGACGATGCACATGCCATAGCATAAGTAGAGACTATGGCAGCAACATGGACGATGCACATATAATAGCATATGTAGAGGATATGGCAGCAACATGGAGGATGCACATGCCATAGCATAAGTAGAGGATATGGCAGCAACATGGAAGATGCACATACCATACCATAGCATAAGTAGAGGATATGGCAGCAACATAGACGATGCACATACTATAGCTTAAGTAGAGGATATGGCAGCAACATGGAAGATGCACATACCGTAGCATAAGTAGAGGATATGGCAGCAACATGGAAGATGCACATGCATAGCATAAGTAGAGAATATGGCAGCAACATGGAAGATGCACATGCCATAGCATACACAGAGGATATGGCAGCAACATGGAAGATGCACGTGCCATAGCATAAGTAGAGGATATGGCAGCAACATGGAAGATGCACATACAATAGCATAAGCAGAGGATATGGCAGCTTCATGGAAGATGCACATGCCATAGCATAAGTAGAGAATATGGCAGCAACATGGAAGATGCACTTGCCATAGCATAAGTAGAGGATATGGCAGCAACATGGACGATGCACATGCCATAGCATAAGTAGAGGATATGGCAGCAACATGGAAGATGCACATACAATAGCGTACGCAGAGGATATGGCAGCAACATGGAAGATGCATATGCCATAGCATAAGTAGAGGATATGGCAGCAACATGGAAGATGCACATGCCATAGCATAAGTAGATTATATGGCAGCAACATGGAAGATGCACATACAATAGCATACGCAGAGGATATGGAAGCAACATGGAAGATGCACATGCCATAGCATAAGTAGAGAATATGGCAGCAACATGGAAGATGCACTTGCCATAGCATAAGTAGAGGATATGGCGGCAACATGGAAGAGCACATGCTATAGCATAAGTAGAGAATATGGCAGCAACATGGAAGATGCACTTGCCATAGCATAGGTATAGGATATGGCATCATCATGGAAGATGCACGTGCCATAGCATAAGTAGAGGATATGGCATCAACATGGAAGATGCACATACCGTAGCATAAGTAGAGGATATGGCAGCAACATGGAAGATGCACATGCATAGCATAAGTAGAGAATATGGCAGCAACATGGAAGATGCACATGCCGTAGCATACACAGAGGATATGGCAGCAACATGGAAGATGCACGTGCCATAGCATAAGTAGAGGATATGGCAGCAACATGGAAGATGCACATACAATAGCATAAGCAGAGGATATGGCAGCAACATGGAAGATGCACATGCCATAGCATAAGTAGAGAATATGGCAGCAACATGGAAGATGCACTTGCCATAGCATAAGTAGAGAATATGGCAGCAACATGGACGATGCACATGCCATAGCATAAGTAGAGGATATGGCAGCAACATGGAAGATGCGCATACAATAGCGTACGCAGAGGATATGGCAGCAACATGGAAGATGCACATGCCATAGCATAAGTAGAGAATATGGCAGCAACATGGAAGATGCACTTGCCATAGCATAAGTAGAGGTTATGGCAGCCACATGGACGATGCACATGCCATAGCATAAGTAGAGGATATGGCAGCAACATGGACGATGCACATGCCATAGCATAAGTAGAGGTTATGGCAGCCACATGGACGATGCACATATAATAGCATATGTAGAGGATATGGCAGAAACATGGAGGATGCACATGCCATAGCATAAGTAGAGGATATGGCAGCAACATGGAAGATGCACATGCCATAGCATAAGTAGAGAATATGGCAGCAACATGGACGATACACATATAATAGCATATGTAGAGGATATGGCAGCAACATGGAGGATGCACATGCCATAGCGTAAGTAGAGGATATGGCAGCAACATGGAAGATGCACATACCATAGCATAAGTAGAGGATATGGCAGCAACATGAAAGATGCATTTACCATAGCATAAGTAGAGGATATGGCAGCGACATGGAGGATGCACATGCCATAGCATAAGTAGAGTATATGGCAGCAACATGGAGGATGCACATGCCATAGCATAAGTAGAGGATATGGCAGCGACATGGAAGATGCACATGCCATAGCATAAGTAGAGGATATGGCAGCGACATGGAGGATGCACATGCCATAGCATAAGTAGAGGATATGGCAGCAACATGGAAGATGCACTTGCCATAGCATAGGTATAGGATATGGTATCATCATGGATGATGCACGTGCCATAGCATAAGTAGAGGATATGGCATCAACATGGAAGATGCACATACCGTAGCATAAGTAGAGGATATGGCAGCAACATGGAAGATGCACATACAATAGCGTACGCAGAGGATATGGCAGCAACATGGAAGATGCACATGCCATAGCATAAGTAGAGAATATGGCAGCAACATGGAAGATGCACTTGCCATAGCATAAGTAGAGAATATGGCAGCAACATGGACGATGCACATGCCATAGCATAAGTAGAGGATATGGCAGCAACATGGAAGATGCACATGCCATAGCATAAGTAGAGAATATGGCAGCAACATGGAAGATGCACATACAATAGCATAAGTAGAGAATATAGCAGCAACATAGACGATGCACATAAAATAGCATATGTAGAGGATATGGCAGCAACATAGACGATGCACATACAATAGCATAAGTAGAGAATATGGCAGCAACATGGAAGATGCACATACAATAGCATAAGTAGAGAATATGGCAGCAACATAGACGATGCACATACAATAGCATAAGTAGAGAATATGGCAGCAACATGGAAGATGCACATGCCATAGCATAAGTATAGGATATGGCAGCAACATGGAAGATGCACATGCCATAGCATAAGTATAGGATATGGCAGCAACATGGAAGATGCTCATACAATAGCATAAGTAGAGAATATGGCAGCAACATGGAAGATGCACATACAATAGCATAAGTAGAGAATATGGCAGCAACATAGACGATGCACATACAATAGCATAAGTAGAGAATATGGCAGCAACATGGAAGATGCACATGCCATAGCATAAGTAGAGAATATGGCAGCAACATGGAAGATGCACATACAATAGCATAAGTAGAGAATATGGCAGCAACATGGAAGATGCACATACAATAGCATAAGTAGAGAATATGGCAGCAACATAGACGATGCACATACAATAGCATATGTAGAGGATATGGCAGAAACATGGACGATGCATATACCATAGCATATGTAGAGGATATGGCAGCAACATGGAAGATGCACATGCCATAGCATAAGTAGAGAATATGGCAGCAACATGGACAATGCACATATAATAGCATATGTAGAGGATATGGCAGCAACATGGAGGATGCACATGCCATAGCATAAGTAGAGGATATGGCAGAAACATGGACGATGCACATGCCATAGCATAAGTAGAGAATATGGCAGCAACATGGACAATGCACATATAATAGCATATGTAGAGGATATGGCAGCAACATGGAGGATGCACATGCCATAGCATAAGTAGAGGATATGGCAGAAACATGGACGATGCACATGCCATAGCATAAGTAGAGAATATGGCAGCAACATGGACGATGCACATATAATAGCATATGTAGAGGATATGGCAGCAACATGGAGGATGCACATGCCATAGCATAAGTAGAGGATATGGCAGCAACATGGAAGATGCACATACCATAGCATAAGTAGAGGATATGGCAGCAACATGGAAGAAACACATACCATAGCATAAGTAGAGGATATGGCAGCAACATGGAAGATGCACATATCATAGCATAAGTAGAGGATATGGCAGCAACATGGAAGAAAAACATACCATAGCATAAGTAGAGGATATGGCAGCAACATGGAAGAAACACATACCATAGCATAAGTAGAGGATATGGCAGCAACATGGAAGATGCACATGCCATAGCATAAGTAGAGTATATGGCAGCAACATGGAGGATGCACATACCATAGCATAAGTAGAGGATATAGCAGCAACATGGAAGATGCACATGCCATAGCATAAGTAGAGGATATGGCAGCAACATGGATGATGCACATGCCATAGCATAAGTAGAGGATATGGCAGCAACATGGAAGATGCACATGCCATAGCATAAGTAGAGGATATGGCAGCAACATAGACGATGCACATACAATAGCTTAAGTAGAGGATATGGCAGCAACATGGAAGATGCACATGCCATAGCATAAGTAGAGGATATGGCAGCAACATGAAAGATGCATTTACCATAGCATAAGTAGAGGATATGGCAGCGACATGGAGGATGCACATGCCATAGCATAAGTAGAGTATATGGCAGCAACATGGAGGATGCACATGCCATAGCATAAGTAGAGGATATGGCAGCGACATGGAAGATGCACATGCCATAGCATAAGTAGAGGATATGGCAGCGACATGGAGGATGCACATGCCATAGCATAAGTAGAGGATATGGCAGCAACATGGAAGATGCACTTGCCATAGCATAGGTATAGGATATGGTATCATCATGGATGATGCACGTGCCATAGCATAAGTAGAGGATATGGCATCAACATGGAAGATGCACATACCGTAGCATAAGTAGAGGATATGGCAGCAACATGGAAGATGCACATACAATAGCGTACGCAGAGGATATGGCAGCAACATGGAAGATGCACATGCCATAGCATAAGTAGAGAATATGGCAGCAACATGGAAGATGCACTTGCCATAGCATAAGTAGAGAATATGGCAGCAACATGGACGATGCACATGCCATAGCATAAGTAGAGGATATGGCAGCAACATGGAAGATGCACATGCCATAGCATAAGTAGAGAATATGGCAGCAACATGGAAGATGCACATACAATAGCATAAGTAGAGAATATAGCAGCAACATAGACGATGCACATAAAATAGCATATGTAGAGGATATGGCAGCAACATAGACGATGCACATACAATAGCATAAGTAGAGAATATGGCAGCAACATGGAAGATGCACATACAATAGCATAAGTAGAGAATATGGCAGCAACATAGACGATGCACATACAATAGCATAAGTAGAGAATATGGCAGCAACATGGAAGATGCACATGCCATAGCATAAGTATAGGATATGGCAGCAACATGGAAGATGCACATGCCATAGCATAAGTATAGGATATGGCAGCAACATGGAAGATGCTCATACAATAGCATAAGTAGAGAATATGGCAGCAACATGGAAGATGCACATACAATAGCATAAGTAGAGAATATGGCAGCAACATAGACGATGCACATACAATAGCATAAGTAGAGAATATGGCAGCAACATGGAAGATGCACATGCCATAGCATAAGTAGAGAATATGGCAGCAACATGGAAGATGCACATACAATAGCATAAGTAGAGAATATGGCAGCAACATGGAAGATGCACATACAATAGCATAAGTAGAGAATATGGCAGCAACATAGACGATGCACATACAATAGCATATGTAGAGGATATGGCAGAAACATGGACGATGCATATACCATAGCATATGTAGAGGATATGGCAGCAACATGGAAGATGCACATGCCATAGCATAAGTAGAGAATATGGCAGCAACATGGACGATGCACATATAATAGCATATGTAGAGGATATGGCAGCAACATGGAAGATGCACGTGCCATAGCATAAGTAGAGAATATGGCAACAACATGGACAATGCACATATAATAGCATATGTAGAGGATATGGCAGCAACATGGAGGATGCACATGCCATAGCATAAGTAGAGGATATGGCAGAAACATGGACGATGCACATGCCATAGCATAAGTAGAGAATATGGCAGCAACATGGACGATGCACATATAATAGCATATGTAGAGGATATGGCAGCAACATGGAGGATGCACATGCCATAGCATAAGTAGAGGATATGGCAGCAACATGGAAGATGCACATACCATAGCATAAGTAGAGGATATGGCAGCAACATGGAAGAAACACATACCATAGTATAAGTAAGGGATATGGCAGCAACATGGAAGATGCACATATCATAGCATAAGTAGAGGATATGGCAGCAACATGGAAGAAAAACATACCATAGCATAAGTAGAGGATATGGCAGCAACATGGAAGAAACACATACCATAGCATAAGTAGAGGATATGGCAGCAACATGGAAGATGCACATGCCATAGCATAAGTAGAGTATATGGCAGCAACATGGAGGATGCACATACCATAGCATAAGTAGAGGATATAGCAGCAACATGGAAGATGCACATGCCATAGCATAAGTAGAGGATATGGCAGCAACATGGATGATGCACATGCCATAGCCTAAGTAGAGGATATGGCAGCAACATGGAAGATGCACATGCCATAGCATAAGTAGAGGATATGGCAGCAACATAGACGATGCACATACAATAGCTTAAGTAGAGGATATGGCAGCAACATGGAAGATGCACATGCCATAGCATAAGTAGAGGATATGGCAGCAACATGGAGGATGCACATACAATAGCATATGTAGAGGATATGGCAGCAACATAGACGATGCACATACAATAGCATAAGTAGAGAATATGGCAGCAACATAGACGATGCACATACAATAGCATAAGTAGAGAATATGGCAGCAACATGGAAGATGCACATGCCATAGCATAAGTAGAGTATATGGCAGCAACATGGAAGATGCACATGCCATAGCATAAGTATAGGATATGGCAGCAACATGGAAGATGCTCATACAATAGCATAAGTAGAGAATATGGCAGCAACATGGAAGATGCACATACAATAGCATAAGTAGAGAATATGGCAGCAACATAGACGATGCACATACAATAGCATAAGTAGAGAATATGGCAGCAAAATGGAAGATGCACATGCCATAGCATAAGTAGAGAATATGGCAGCAACATGGAAGATGCACATACAATAGCATAAGTAGAGAATATGGCAGCAACATGGAAGATGCACGTGCCATAGCATAAGTAGAGAATATGGTAGCAACATGGACAATGCACATATAATAGCATATGTAGAGGATATGGCAGCAACATGGAGGATGCACATGCCATAGCATAAGTAGAGGATATGGCAGCAACATGGAAGATGCACATACCATAGCATAAGTAGAGGATATGGCAGCAACATGGAAGAAACACATACCATAGCATAAGTAGAGGATATGGCAGCAACATGGAAGATGCACATGCCATAGCATAAGTAGAGGCTATGGCAGCAACATGGAGGATGCACATACCATAGCATAAGTAGAGGATATGGCAGCAACATGGAAGATGCACATGCCATAGCATAAGTAGAGGATATGGCAGCAACATGGATGATGCACATATAATAGCATATGTAGAGGATATGGCAGCGACATGGAGGATGCACATGACATAGCATAAGTAGAGGATATGGCAGCAACATGGACAATGCACATATAATAGCATATGTAGAGGATATGGCAGCGACATGGAGGATGCACATGACATAGCATAAGTAGAGGATATGGCAGCAACATAGACGATGCACATACAATAGCATGTGTAGACGATAAGGCAGCAACATAGAGGATGCACATGCCATAGCATAAGTAGAGGATATGGCAGCAACATGGAAGATGCACATACCATAGCATAAGTAGAGGATATGGCAGCAACATGGAAGAAACACATACCATAGCATAAGTAGAGGATATGGCAGCAACATGGAAGATGCACATGCCATAGCATAAGTAGAGGCTATGGCAGCAACATGGAGGATGCACATACCATAGCATAAGTAGAGGATATGGCAGCAACATGGAAGATGCACATGCCATAGCATAAGTAGAGGCTATGGCAGCAACATGGACAATGCACATATAATAGCATATGTAGAGGATATGGCAGCGACATGGAGGATGCACATGACATAGCATAAGTAGAGGATATGGCAGCAACATAGACGATGCACATACAATAGCATGTGTAGACGATAAGGCAGCAACATAGAGGATGCACATGCCATAGCATAAGTATAGGATATGGCAGCAACATGGAAGATGCTCATACAATAGCATAAGTAGAGAATATGGCAGCAACATGGAAGATGCACATACAATAGCATAAGTAGAGAATATGGCAGCAACATAGACGATGCACATACAATAGCATAAGTAGAGAATATGGCAGCAACATGGAAGATGCACATGCCATAGCATAAGTAGAGAATAGGGCAGCAACATGGAAGATGCACATACAATAGCATAAGTAGAGAATATGGCAGCAACATGGAAGATGCACATACAATAGCATAAGTAGAGAATATGGCAGCAACATAGACGATGCACATACAATAGCATATGTAGAGGATATGGCAGAAACATGGACGATGCATATACCATAGCATATGTAGAGGATATGGCAGCAACATGGAAGATGCACATGCCATAGCATAAGTAGAGAATATGGCAGCAACATGGACGATGCACATATAATAGCATATGTAGAGGATATGGCAACAACATGGAAGATGCACGTGCCATAGCATAAGTAGAGAATATGGCAACAACATGGACAATGCACATATAATAGCATATGTAGAGGATATGGCAGCAACATGGAGGATGCACATGCCATAGCATAAGTAGAGGATATGGCAGAAACATGGACGATGCACATGCCATAGCATAAGTAGAGAATATGGCAGCAACATGGACGATGCACATATAATAGCATATGTAGAGGATATGGCAGCAACATGGAGGATGCACATGCCATAGCATAAGTAGAGGATATGGCAGCAACATGGAAGATGCACATACCATAGCATAAGTAGAGGATATGGCAGCAACATGGAAGAAACACATACCATAGCATAAGTAGAGGATATGGCAGCAACATGGAAGATGCACATATCATAGCATAAGTAGAGGATATGGCAGCAACATGGAAGAAAAACATACCATAGCATAAGTAGAGGATATGGCAGCAACATGGAAGAAACACATACCATAGCATAAGTAGAGGATATGGCAGCAACATGGAAGATGCACATGCCATAGCATAAGTAGAGTATATGGCAGCAACATGGAGGATGCACATACCATAGCATAAGTAGAGGATATAGCAGCAACATGGAAGATGCACATGCCATAGCATAAGTAGAGGATATGGCAGCAACATGGATGATGCACATGCCATAGCATAAGTAGAGGATATGGCAGCAACATGGAAGATGCACATGCCATAGCATAAGTAGAGGATATGGCAGCAACATAGACGATGCACATACAATAGCTTAAGTAGAGGATATGGCAGCAACATGGAAGATGCACATGCCATAGCATAAGTAGAGGATATGGCAGCAACATGGAGGATGCACATACAATAGCATATGTAGAGGATATGGCAGCAACATAGACGATGCACATACAATAGCATAAGTAGAGAATATGGCAGCAACATAGACGATGCACATACAATAGCATAAGTAGAGAATATGGCAGCAACATGGAAGATGCACATACCATAGCATAAGTAGAGGATATGGCAGCAACATGAAAGATGCATTTACCATAGCATAAGTAGAGGATATGGCAGCGACATGGAGGATGCACATGCCATAGCATAAGTAGAGTATATGGCAGCAACATGGAGGATGCACATGCCATAGCATAAGTAGAGGATATGGCAGCGACATGGAAGATGCACATGCCATAGCATAAGTAGAGGATATGGCAGCGACATGGAGGATGCACATGCCATAGCATAAGTAGAGGATATGGCAGCAACATGGAAGATGCACTTGCCATAGCATAGGTATAGGATATGGTATCATCATGGATGATGCACGTGCCATAGCATAAGTAGAGGATATGGCATCAACATGGAAGATGCACATACCGTAGCATAAGTAGAGGATATGGCAGCAACATGGAAGATGCACATACAATAGCGTACGCAGAGGATATGGCAGCAACATGGAAGATGCACATGCCATAGCATAAGTAGAGAATATGGCAGCAACATGGAAGATGCACTTGCCATAGCATAAGTAGAGAATATGGCAGCAACATGGACGATGCACATGCCATAGCATAAGTAGAGGATATGGCAGCAACATGGAAGATGCACATGCCATAGCATAAGTAGAGAATATGGCAGCAACATGGAAGATGCACATACAATAGCATAAGTAGAGAATATAGCAGCAACATAGACGATGCACATAAAATAGCATATGTAGAGGATATGGCAGCAACATAGACGATGCACATACAATAGCATAAGTAGAGAATATGGCAGCAACATGGAAGATGCACATACAATAGCATAAGTAGAGAATATGGCAGCAACATAGACGATGCACATACAATAGCATAAGTAGAGAATATGGCAGCAACATGGAAGATGCACATGCCATAGCATAAGTATAGGATATGGCAGCAACATGGAAGATGCACATGCCATAGCATAAGTATAGGATATGGCAGCAACATGGAAGATGCTCATACAATAGCATAAGTAGAGAATATGGCAGCAACATGGAAGATGCACATACAATAGCATAAGTAGAGAATATGGCAGCAACATAGACGATGCACATACAATAGCATAAGTAGAGAATATGGCAGCAACATGGAAGATGCACATGCCATAGCATAAGTAGAGAATATGGCAGCAACATGGAAGATGCACATACAATAGCATAAGTAGAGAATATGGCAGCAACATGGAAGATGCACATACAATAGCATAAGTAGAGAATATGGCAGCAACATAGACAATGCACATACAATAGCATATGTAGAGGATATGGCAGAAACATGGACGATGCATATACCATAGCATATGTAGAGGATATGGCAGCAACATGGAAGATGCACATGCCATAGCATAAGTAGAGAATATGGCAGCAACATGGACGATGCACATATAATAGCATATGTAGAGGATATGGCAGCAACATGGAAGATGCACGTGCCATAGCATAAGTAGAGAATATGGCAACAACATGGACAATGCACATATAATAGCATATGTAGAGGATATGGCAGCAACATGGAGGATGCACATGCCATAGCATAAGTAGAGGATATGGCAGAAACATGGACGATGCACATGCCATAGCATAAGTAGAGAATATGGCAGCAACATGGACGATGCACATATAATAGCATATGTAGAGGATATGGCAGCAACATGGAGGATGCACATGCCATAGCATAAGTAGAGGATATGGCAGCAACATGGAAGATGCACATACCATAGCATAAGTAGAGGATATGGCAGCAACATGGAAGAAACACATACCATAGCATAAGTAGAGGATATGGCAGCAACATGGAAGATGCACATATCATAGCATAAGTAGAGGATATGGCAGCAACATGGAAGAAAAACATACCATAGCATAAGTAGAGGATATGGCAGCAACATGGAAGAAACACATACCATAGCATAAGTAGAGGATATGGCAGCAACATGGAAGATGCACATGCCATAGCATAAGTAGAGTATATGGCAGCAACATGGAGGATGCACATACCATAGCATAAGTAGAGGATATAGCAGCAACATGGAAGATGCACATGCCATAGCATAAGTAGAGGATATGGCAGCAACATGGATGATGCACATGCCATAGCATAAGTAGAGGATATGGCAGCAACATGGAAGATGCACATGCCATAGCATAAGTAGAGGATATGGCAGCAACATAGACGATGCACATACAATAGCTTAAGTAGAGGATATGGCAGCAACATGGAAGATGCACATGCCATAGCATAAGTAGAGGATATGGCAGCAACATGGAGGATGCACATACAATAGCATATGTAGAGGATATGGCAGCAACATAGACGATGCACATACAATAGCATAAGTAGAGAATATGGCAGCAACATAGACGATGCACATACAATAGCATAAGTAGAGAATATGGCAACAACATGGAAGATGCACATGCCATAGCATAAGTAGAGTATATGGCAGCAACATGGAAGATGCACATGCCATAGCATAAGTATAGGATATGGCAGCAACATGGAAGATGCTCATACAATAGCATAAGTAGAGAATATGGCAGCAACATGGAAGATGCACATACAATAGCATAAGTAGAGAATATGGCAGCAACATAGACGATGCACATACAATAGCATAAGTAGAGAATATGGCAGCAAAATGGAAGATGCACATGCCATAGCATAAGTAGAGAATATGGCAGCAACATGGAAGATGCACATACAATAGCATAAGTAGAGAATATGGCAGCAACATGGAAGATGCACGTGCCATAGCATAAGTAGAGAATATGGTAGCAACATGGACAATGCACATATAATAGCATATGTAGAGGATATGGCAGCAACATGGAGGATGCACATGCCATAGCATAAGTAGAGGATATGGCAGCAACATGGAAGATGCACATACCATAGCATAAGTAGAGGATATGGCAGCAACATGGAAGAAACACATACCATAGCATAAGTAGAGGATATGGCAGCAACATGGAAGATGCACATGCCATAGCATAAGTAGAGGCTATGGCAGCAACATGGAGGATGCACATACCATAGCATAAGTAGAGGATATGGCAGCAACATGGAAGATGCACATGCCATAGCATAAGTAGAGGATATGGCAGCAACATGGATGATGCACATATAATAGCATATGTAGAGGATATGGCAGCGACATGGAGGATGCACATGACATAGCATAAGTAGAGGATATGGCAGCAACATGGACAATGCACATATAATAGCATATGTAGAGGATATGGCAGCGACATGGAGGATGCACATGACATAGCATAAGTAGAGGATATGGCAGCAACATAGACGATGCACATACAATAGCATGTGTAGACGATAAGGCAGCAACATAGAGGATGCACATGCCATAGCATAAGTAGAGGATATGGCAGCAACATGGAAGATGCACATACCATAGCATAAGTAGAGGATATGGCAGCAACATGGAAGAAACACATACCATAGCATAAGTAGAGGATATGGCAGCAACATGGAAGATGCACATGCCATAGCATAAGTAGAGGCTATGGCAGCAACATGGAGGATGCACATACCATAGCATAAGTAGAGGATATGGCAGCAACATGGAAGATGCACATGCCATAGCATAAGTAGAGGCTATGGCAGCAACATGGACAATGCACATATAATAGCATATGTAGAGGATATGGCAGCGACATGGAGGATGCACATGACATAGCATAAGTAGAGGATATGGCAGCAACATAGACGATGCACATACAATAGCATGTGTAGACGATAAGGCAGCAACATAGAGGATGCACATGCCATAGCATAAGTAGAGGATATGGCAGCAACATGGAAGATGCACATACCATAGCATAAGTAGAGGATATGGCAGCAACATGGAAGAAACACATACCATAGCATAAGTAGAGGATATTTTCAGCAACATGGAAGATGCACATATCATAGCATAAGTAGAGGATATGGCAGCAACATGGAAGAAACACATACCATAGCATAAGTAGAGGATATGGCAGCAACATGGAAGATGCACATGCCATAGCATAAGTAGAGGCTATGGCAGCAACATGGAGGATGCACATACCATAGCATAAGTAGAGGATATGGCAGCAACATGGAAGATGCACATGCCATAGCATAAGTAGAGGATATGGCAGCAACATGGATGATGCACATGCCATAGCATAAGTAGAGGATATGGCAGCAACATGGAAGATGCACATGCCATAGCATAAGTAGAGGATATGGCAGCAACATAGACGATGCACATACAATAGCTTAAGTAGAGGATATGGCAGCAACATGGAAGATGCACATGCCATAGCATAAGTAGAGGATATGGCAGCAACATGGAGGATGCACATACAATAGCTTAAGTAGAGGATATGGCAGCAACATGGAAGATGCACATGCCATAGCATAAGTAGAGGATATGGCAGCAACATAGACGATGCACCTACAATAGCTTAAGTATAGGATATGGCAGCAACATGGAAGATGCACATGCCATAGCATAAGTAGAGTATATGGCAGCAACATGGAAGATGCACATGCCATAGCATAAGTATAGGATATGGCAGCAACATGGAAGATGCTCATACAATAGCATAAGTAGAGAATATGGCAGCAACATGGAAGATGCACATACAATAGCATAAGTAGAGAATATGGTAGCAACATAGACGATGCACATACAATAGCATAAGTAGATAATATGGCAGCAAAATGGAAGATGCACATGCCATAGCATAAGTAGAGAATATGGCAGCAACATGGAAGATGCACATACAATAGCATAAGTAGAGAATATGGCAGCAACATGGAAGATGCACGTGCCATAGCATAAGTAGAGAATATGGCAGCAACATGGACAATGCACATATAATAGCATATGTAGAGGATATGGCAGCAACATGGAGGATGCACATGCCATAGCATAAGTAGAGGATATGGCAGAAACATGGAAGATGCACATACCATAGCATAAGTAGAGGATATGGCAGCAACATGGAAGATGCATATACCATAGCATAAGTAGAGGATATGGCAGCGACATGGAGGATGCACATGCCATAGCATAAGTAGAGTATATGGCAGCAACATGGAAGATGCACATGCCATAGCATAAGTAAAGGATATGGCAGCGACATGGAAGATGCACATGCCATAGCATAAGTAGAGGATATGGCAGCGACATGGAGGATGCACATGACATAGCATAAGTAGAGGATATGGCAGCAACATAGACGATGCACATACAATAGCATGTGTAGACGATAAGGCAGCAACATAGAGGATGCACATGCCATAGCATAAGTAGAGGATATGGCAGCAACATGGAAGATGCACATACCATAGCATAAGTAGAGGATATGGCAGCAACATGGAAGAAACACATACCATAGCATAAGTAGAGGATATTTTCAGCAACATGGAAGATGCACATATCATAGCATAAGTAGAGGATATGGCAGCAACATGGAAGAAACACATACCATAGCATAAGTAGAGGATATGGCAGCAACATGGAAGATGCACATGCCATAGCATAAGTAGAGGCTATGGCAGCAACATGGAGGATGCACATACCATAGCATAAGTAGAGGATATGGCAGCAACATGGAAGATGCACATGCCATAGCATAAGTAGAGGATATGGCAGCAACATGGATGATGCACATGCCATAGCATAAGTAGAGGATATGGCAGCAACATGGAAGATGCACATGCCATAGCATAAGTAGAGGATATGGCAGCAACATAGACGATGCACATACAATAGCTTAAGTAGAGGATATGGCAGCAACATGGAAGATGCACATGCCATAGCATAAGTAGAGGATATGGCAGCAACATGGAGGATGCACATACAATAGCTTAAGTAGAGGATATGGCAGCAACATGGAAGATGCACATGCCATAGCATAAGTAGAGGATATGGCAGCAACATAGACGATGCACCTACAATAGCTTAAGTAGAGGATATGGCAGCAACATGGAAGATGCACATGCCATAGCATAAGTAGAGGATATGGCAGCAACATGGGAGATGCATATACCATAGCATAGGTATAGGATATGGCATCATCATGGAAGATGCACGTGCCATAGCATAAGTAGAGGATATGGCATCAACATGGAAGATGCACATACCGTAGCATAAGTAGAGGATATGGCAGCAACATGGAAGATGCACATGCATAGCATAAGTAGAGAATATGGCAGCAACATGGAAGATGCACATGCCGTAGCATACACAGAGGATATGGCAGCAACATGGAAGATGCACGTGCCATAGCATAAGTAGAGGATATGGCAGCAACATGGAAGATGCACTTGCCATAGCATAAGTAGAGGATTTGGCAGCAACATGGACGATGCACATGCCATAGCATAAGTAGAGGATATGGCAGCAACATGGATGATGCACATGCCATAGCATAAGTAGAGGATATGGCAGCAACATGGAAGATGCACATGCCATAGCATAAGTAGAGGATATGGCAGCAACATAGACGATGCACATACAATAGCTTAAGTAGAGGATATGGCAGCAACATGGAAGATGCACATGCCATAGCATAAGTAGAGGATATGGCAGCAACATGGAGGATGCACATACAATAGCTTAAGTAGAGGATATGGCAGCAACATGGAAGATGCACATGCCATAGCATAAGTAGAGGATATGGCAGCAACATGGAAGATGCACATGCCATAGCATAAGTAGAGGATATGGCAGCAACATGGAAGATGCACATACAATAGCGTACGCAGAGGATATGGCAGCAACATGGAAGATGCACATGCCATAGCATAAGTAGAGGATATGGCAGCAACATGGAAGATGCACATGCCATAGCATAAGTAGAGGATATGGCAGCAACATGGAAGATGCACTTGCCATAGCATACACAGAGGATATGGCAGCACGATGGACGATGCACATGCCATAGCATAAGTAGAGGATATGGCAGCAACATGGAAGATGCACATACAATAGCGTACGCAGAGGATATGGCAGCAACATGGAAGATGCACATGCCATAGCATAAGTAGAGGATATGGCAGCAACATGGAAGATGCACATGCCATAGCATAAGTAGAGGATATGGCAGCAACATGGAAGATGCACATACAATAGCGTACACAGAGGATGTGGCAGCAACATGGAAGATGCACATGCCATAGCATAAGTAGAGAATATGGCAGCAACATGGAAGATGCACTTGCCATAGCATAAGCAGAGAATATGGCAGCAACATGGACGATGCACATGCCATAGCATAAGTAGAGGATATGGTAGCAACATGGAAGATGCACATGCCATAGCATAAGTAGAGGATATGGCAGCAACATGGAAGATGCACATGCCATAGCATAAGTAGAGGATATGGCAGCAACATGGAAGATGCACATACAATAGCGTACACAGAGGATGTGGCAGCAACATGGAAGATGCACATGCCATAGCATAAGTAGAGTATATGGCAGCAACATAGATGATGCACATACAATAGCATATGTAGAGGATATGGCAGCAACATAGACGATGCACATACAATAGCATAAGTAGAGAATATGGCAGCAACATGGAAGATGCACATGCAATAGCATAAGTATAGGATATGGCAGCAACATGGAAGATGCTCATACAATAGCATAAGTCGAGAATATGGCAGCAACATGGAAGATGCACATACAATAGCATGAGTAGAGAATATGGCAGCAACATAGACGATGCACATACAATAGCGTAAGTAGAGAATATGGCAGCAACATGGAAGATGCACATGCCATAGCATAAGTAGAGAATATGGCAGCAACATGGAAGATACACATGCCATAGCATAAGTAGAGAATATGGCAGCAACTTGGAAGATGCACATACAATAGCATAAGTAGAGAATATGGCAGCAACATAGACGATGCACATACAATAGCATATGTAGAGGATATGGCAGCAACATGGAAGATGCACATGCCATAGCATAAGTAGAGGATATGGCAGCAACATGGAAGATGCACATGCCATAGCATAAGTAGAGGATATGGCAGTAACATGGAAGATGCACATGCCATAGCATAAGTAGAGAATATGGCAGCAACATGGACGATGCACATATAATAGCATATGTAGAGAATATGGCAGCAACATGGAGGATGCACCTTCCATAGCATAAGTATAGAATATGGCAGCAACATGGAAGATGCATATACCATAGCATAAGTAGAGGATATGGCAGCAACATGGAAGATGCATATACCATAGCATAAGTAGAGGATATGGCAGCGACATAGAGGATGCACATGCCATAGCATAAGTAGAGTATATGGCAGCAACATGGAGGATGCACATGCCATAGCATAAGTAGAGGATATGGCAGCAACATAGACGATGCACATACAATAGCATATGTAGACGATATGGCAGCAACATGGAGGATGCACATGCCATAGCATAAGTAGAGGATATGGCAGCAACATGGAAGATGCACATACCATATCATAAGTAGAGGATATGGCAGCAACATGGAAGAAACACATACCATAGCATAAGTAGAGGATATGGCAGCAACATGGAGGATGCACATACCATAGCATAAGTAGAGGATATGGCAGCAACATAGACGATGCACATACAATAGCTTAAGTAGAGGATATGGCAGCAACATGGAAGATGCACATGCCATAGCATAAGTAGAGGATATGGCAGCAACATGGAAGATGCACATGCCATAGCATAAGTAGAGGATATGGCAGCAACATGGATGATGCACATGCCATAGCATAAGTAGAGGATATGGCAGCAACATGGAAGATGCACATGCCATAGCATAAGTAGAGTATATGGCAGCAACATGGAGGATGCACATACCATAGCATAAGTAGAGGATATGGCAGCAACATGTAAAATGCACGTGCCATAGCATAAGTAGAGGATATGGCAGCAACATAGAAGATGCACTTGCCATAGCATAAGTAGAGAATATGGCAGCAACATGGAAGATGCACATGCCATAGCATAATTAGAGGATATGGCAGCAACATGGAGGATGCACATACCATAGCATAAGTAAAGGATATGGCAGCAACATGGAAGATGCACATGCCATAGCATAAGTAGAGTATATGGCAGCAACATGGAGGATGCACATACCATAGCATAAGTAGAGGATATGGCAGCAACATGTAAAATGCACGTGCCATAGCATATGCAGAGGATATGGCAGCAACATGGAGGATGTACATGCCATAGCATAAGTAGAGGATATGGCAGCAACATGGAAGATGCACATGCCATAGCATAAGTAGAGGATATGGCAGCAACATGGAGGATGCACATACCATAGCATAAGTAGAGGATATGGCAGCAACATGTAAAATGCACGTGCCATAGCATATGCAGAGGATATGGCAGCAACATGGAGGATGCACATGCCATAGCATAAGTATAGGATATGGCAGCAACATGGAAGATGCACATGCCATAGCATAAGTAGAGGATATGGCAGCAAAATGGAAGATGCACATACAATAGCATAAGCAGAGAATATGGCAGCAACATAGACGATGCACATACAATAGCATACGCATAGGATATGGCAGCAACATGGAAGATGCACATGCATAGCATGAGTAGAGATTATGGCAGCAACATGGAAGATGCACATGCCATAGCATAAGTAGAGAATATGGCAGCAACATAGACGATGCACATACAATAGCATAAGTAGAGAATATGGCAGCAACATGGAAGATGCACATGCCATAGCATAAGTAGAGAATATGGCAGCAACATGGAAGATGCACATACAATAGCATAAGTAGAGGATATGGCAGCAACATGGAAGATGCTCATACAATAGCATAAGTAGAGAATATGGCAGCAACATGGAAGATGCACATACAATAGCATAAGTAGAGAATATGGCAGCAACATAGACGATGCACATACAATAGCATAAGTAGAGAATATGGCAGCAACATGGAAGATGCACATGCCATAGCATAAGTAGAGAATATGGCAGCAACATGGAAGATGCACATACAATAGCATAAGTAGAGAATATGGCAGCAACATAGACGATGCACATACAATAGCATATGTAGAGGATATGGCAGCAACATGGACGATGCATAAACCATAGCATATGTAGAGGATATGGCAGCAACATGGAAGATGCACATGCCATAGCATAAGTAGAGAATATGGCAGCAACATGGACGATGCACATATAATAGCATATGTAGAGGATATGGCAGCAACATGGAAGATGCACGTGCCATAGCATAAGTAGAGAATATGGCAACAACATGGACAATGCACATATAATAGCATATGTAGAGGATATGGCAGCAACATGGAGGATGCACATGCCATAGCATAAGTAGAGGATATGGCAGAAACATGGACGATGCACATGCCATAGCATAAGTAGAGAATATGGCAGCAACATGGATGATGCACATGCCATAGCATAAGTAGAGGATATGGCAGCAACATAGACGATGCACATGCCATAGCATATGTAGAGGATATGGCAGAAACATGGACGATGCACATGCCATAGCATATGTAGAGGATATGGCAGCAACATGGAGGATGCACATGCCATACATAAGTAGAGGATATGGCAGCAACATGGAAGATGCACATACCATAGCATAAGTAGAGGATATGGCAGCAACATAGACGATGCACATACTATAGCTTAAGTAGAGGATATGGCAGCAACATGGAAGATGCACATACCGTAGCATAAGTAGAGGATATGGCAGCAACATGGAAGATGCACATGCATAGCATAAGTAGAGAATATGGCAGCAACATGGAAGATGCACATGCCGTAGCATACACAGAGGATATGGCAGCAACATGGAAGATGCACGTGCCATAGCATAAGTAGAGGATATGGCAGCAACATGGAAGATGCACATACAATAGCATAAGCAGAGGATATGGCAGCTTCATGGAAGATGCACATGCCATAGCATAAGTAGAGAATATGGCAGCAACATGGAAGATGCACTTGCCATAGCATAAGTAGAGGATATGGCAGCAACATGGACGATGCACATGCCATAGCATAAGTAGAGGATATGGCAGCAACATGGAAGATGCACATACAATAGCATACGCAGAAGATATGGCAGCAACATGGAAGATGCACATGCCATAGCGTACGCAGAGGATATGGCAGCAACATGGAAGATGCACATGCCATTGCATAAGTAGAGAATATGGCAGCAACATGGAAGATGCACTTGCCATAGCATAAGTAGAGGATATGGCAGCAACATGGAAGATGCACATGCTATAGCATAAGTAGAGAATATGGCAGCAACATGGACGATGCACATGCCATAGCATAAGTAGAGGATATGGCATCAACATGGAAGATGCACATACCGTAGCATAAGTAGAGGATATGGCAGCAACATGGAAGATGCACATGCTATAGCATAAGTAGAGAATATGGCATCATCATGGAAGATGCACGTGCCATAGCATAAGTAGAGGATATGGCATCAACATGGAAGATGCACATACCGTAGCATAAGTAGAGGATATGGCAGCAACATGGAAGATGCACATGCATAGCATAAGTAGAGAATATTGCAGCAACATGGAAGATGCACATGCCGTAGCATACACAGAGGATATGGCAGCAACATGGAAGATGCACGTGCCATAGCATAAGTAGAGGATATGGCAGCAACATGCAAGATGCACATACAATAGCATAAGCAGAGGATATGGCAGCAACATGGAAGATGCACATGCCATAGCATAAGTAGAGAATATGGCAGCAACATGGAAGATGCACTTGCCATAGCATAAGTAGAGAATATGGCAGCAACATGGAAGATGCACATGCCATAGCATAAGTAGAGAATATGGCAGCAACATGGAAGATGCACATACAATAGCATAAGTAGAGAATATAGCAGCAACATAGACAATGCACATAAAATAGCATATGTAGAGGATATGGCAGCAACATAGACGATGCACATACAGTAGCATAAGTAGAGAATATGGCAGCAACATGGAAGATGCACATACAATAGCATAAGTAGAGAATATGGCAGCAACATAGACGATGCACATACAATAGCATAAGTAGAGAATATGGCAGCAACATGGAAGATGCACATGCCATAGCATAAGTAGAGAATATGGCAGCAACATGGAAGATGCACATACAATAGCATAAGTAGAGGATATGGCAGCAACATGGAAGATGCTCATACAATAGCATAAGTAGAGAATATGGCAGCAACATGGAAGATGCACATACAATAGCATAAGTAGAGAATATGGCAGCAACATAGACGATGCACATACAATAGCATAAGTAGAGAATATGGCAGCAACATGGAAGATGCACATGCCATAGCATAAGTAGAGAATATGGCAGCAACATGGAAGATGCACATACAATAGCATAAGTAGAGAATATGGCAGCAACATAGACGATGCACATACAATAGCATAAGTAGAGAATATGGCAGCAACATGGAAGATGCACATGCCATAGCATAAGTAGAGAATATGGCAGCAACATAGACGATGCACATACAATAGCATATGTAGAGGATATGGCAGCAACATGGACGATGCATAAACCATAGCATATGTAGAGGATATGGCAGCAACATGGAAGATGCACATGCCATAGCATAAGTAGAGAATATGGCAGCAACATGGACGATGCACATATAATAGCATATGTAGAGGATATGGCAGCAACATGGAAGATGCACGTGCCATAGCATAAGTAGAGAATATGGCAACAACATGGACAATGCACATATAATAGCATATGTAGAGGATATGGCAGCAACATGGAGGATGCACATGCCATAGCATAAGTAGAGGATATGGCAGAAACATGGACGATGCACATGCCATAGCATAAGTAGAGAATATGGCAGCAACATGGATGATGCACATGCCATAGCATAAGTAGAGGATATGGCAGCAACATAGACGATGCACATGCCATAGCATATGTAGAGGATATGGCAGAAACATGGACGATGCACATGCCATAGCATATGTAGAGGATATGGCAGCAACATGGAGGATGCACATGCCATAGCATAAGTAGAGGATATGGCAGCAACATGGAAGATGCACATACCATAGCATAAGTAGAGGATATGGCAGCAACATAGATGATGCACATACTATAGCTTAAGTAGAGGATATGGCAGCATCATGGAAGATGCACATGCCATAGCATAAGTAGAGAATATGGCAGCAACATGGACGATGCACATGCCATAGCATAAGTAGAGGATATGGCAGCAACATGGAAGATGCACATACAATAGCGTACGCAGATGATATGGCAGCAACATGGAAGATGCACATGCCATAGCATAAGTAGAGGATATGGCAGCAACATGGAAGATGCACTTGCCATAGCATAAGTAGAGGTTATGGCAGCCACATGGACGATGCACATGCCATAGCATAAGTAGAGGATATGGCAGCAACATGGACGATGCACATGCCATAGCATAAGTAGAGGTTATGGCAGCCACATGGACGATGCACATATAATAGCATATGTAGAGGATATGGCAGAAACATGGAGGATGCACATGCCATAGCATAAGTAGAGGATATGGCAGCAACATGGAAGATGCACATGCCATAGCATAAGTAGAGAATATGGCAGCAACATGGACTATACACATATAATAGCATATGTAGAGGATATGGCAGCAACATGGAGGATGCACATGCCATAGCATAAGTAGAGGATATGGCAGCAACATGGAAGATGCACATACCATAGCATAAGTAGAGGATATGGCAGCAACATGAAAGATGCATATACCATAGCATAAGTAGAGGATATTGGCAGTGACATGGAGGATGCACATGCCATAGCATAAGTAGAGTATATGGCAGCAACATGGAGGATGCACATGCCATAGCATAAGTAGAGGATATGGCAGCGACATGGAAGATGCACATGACATAGCATAAGTAGAGGATATGGCAGCGACATGGAGGATGCACATGCCATAGTATAAGTAGAGGATATGGCATTAACATGGAAGATGCACTTGCCATAGCATAGGTATAGGATATGGCATCAACATGGAAGATGCACATACCGTAGCATAAGTAGAGGATATGGCAGCAACATGGAAGATGCACATACAATAGCGTACGCAGAGGATATGGCAGCAACATGGAAGATGCACATGCCATAGCATAAGTAGAGAATATGGCAGCAACATGGAAGATGCACTTGCCATAGCATAAGTAGAGAATATGGCAGCAACATGGACGATGCATAAGTAGAGGATATGGCAGCAACATGGAAGATGCACATGCCATAGCATAAGTAGACAATATGGCAGCAACATGGAAGATGCACATACAATAGCATAAGTAGAGAATATAGCAGCAACATAGACGATGCACATAAAATAGCATATGTAGAGGATATGGCAGCAACATAGACGATGCACATACAATAGCATAAGTAGAGAATATGGCAGCAACATGGAAGATGCACATGCCATAGCATAAGTAGAGAATATGGCAGCAACATGGAAGATGCACATGCCATAGCATAAGTATAGGATATGGCAGCAACATGGAAGATGCTCATACAATAGCATAAGTAGAGAATATGGCAGCAACATGGAAGATGCACATACAATAGCATAAGTAGAGAATATGGCAGCAACATAGACGATGCACATACAATAGCATAAGTAGAGAATATGGCAGCAACATGGAAGATGCACATGCCATAGCATAAGTAGAGAATATGGCAGCAACATGGAAGATGCACATACAATAGCATAAGTAGAGAATATGGCAGCAACATGGAAGATGCACATACAATAGCATAAGTAGAGAATATGGCAGCAACATAGACGATGCACATACAATAGCATATGTAGAGGATATGGCAGCAACATGGACAATGCATATACCATAGCATATGTAGAGGATATGGCAGCAACATGGAAGATGCACATGCCATAGCATAAGTAGAGAATATGGCAGCAACATGGACGATGCACATATAATAGCATATGTAGAGGATATGGCAGCAACATGGAAGATGCACGTGCCATAGCATAAGTAGAGAATATGGCAACAACATGGACAATGCACATATAATAGCATATGTAGAGGATATGGCAGCAACATGGAGGATGCACATGCCATAGCATAAGTAGAGGATATGGCAGAAACATGGACGATGCACATGCCATAGCATAAGTAGAGAATATGGCAGCAACATGGACGATGCACATATAATAGCATATGTAGAGGATATGGCAGCAACATGGAGGATGCACATGTCATAGCATAAGTAGAGGATATGGCAGCAACAGGGAAGATGCACATACCATAGCATAAGTAGAGGATATGGCAGCAACATGGAAGATGCATAAACCATAGCATAAGTAGAGGATATGGCAGCGACATGGAGGATGCACATGCCATAGCATAAGTAGAGGATATGGCAGCGACATGGAGGATGCACATGCCATAGCATAAGTAGAGGATATGGCAGCAACATGGACGATGCACATGCCATAGCATAAGTAGAGGATATGGCAGCGACATGGAGGATGCACATGCCATAGCATAAGTAGAGGATATGGCAGCAACATGGAAGATGCACATACCATAGCATAAGTAGAGGATATGGCAGCAACATGGAAGAAACACATACCATAGCATAAGTAGAGGATATGGCAGCAACATGGAAGATGCACATATCATAGCATAAGTAGAGGATATGGCAGCAACATGGAAGAAAAACATACCATAGCATAAGTAGAGGATATGGCAGCAACATGGAAGAAACACATACCATAGCATAAGCAGAGGATATGGCAGCAACATGGAAGATGCACATGCCATAGCATAAGTAGAGTATATGGCAGCAACATGGAGGATGCACATACTATAGCATAAGTAGAGGATATAGCAGCAACATGGAAGATGCACATGCCATAGCATAAGTAGAGGATATGGCAGCAACATGGATGATGCACATGCCATAGCATAAGTAGAGGATATGGCAGCAACATGGAAGATGCACATGCCATAGCATAAGTAGAGAATATGGCAGCAACATAGACGATGCACATACAATAGCTTAAGTAGAGGATATGGCAGCAACATGGAAGATGCACATGCCATAGCATAAGTAGAGGATATGGCAGCAACATGGAGGATGCACATACAATAGCATATGTAGAGGATATGGCAGCAACATAGACGATGCACATACAATAGCATAAGTAGAGAATATGGCAGCAACATGGACAATGCACATATAATAGCATATGTAGAGGATATGGCAGCAACATGGAGGATGCACATGCCATAGCATAAGTAGAGGATATGGCAGAAACATGGACGATGCACATGCCATAGCATAAGTAGAGACTATGGCAGCAACATGGACGATGCACATATAATAGCATATGTAGAGGATATGGCAGCAACATGGAGGATGCACATGCCATAGCATAAGTAGAGGATATGGCAGCAACATGGAAGATGCACATACCATACCATAGCATAAGTAGAGGATATGGCAGCAACATAGACGATGCACATACTATAGCTTAAGTAGAGGATATGGCAGCAACATGGAAGATGCACATACCGTAGCATAAGTAGAGGATATGGCAGCAACATGGAAGATGCACATGCATAGCATAAGTAGAGAATATGGCAGCAACATGGAAGATGCACATGCCATAGCATACACAGAGGATATGGCAGCAACATGGAAGATGCACGTGCCATAGCATAAGTAGAGGATATGGCAGCAACATGGAAGATGCACATACAATAGCATAAGCAGAGGATATGGCAGCTTCATGGAAGATGCACATGCCATAGCATAAGTAGAGAATATGGCAGCAACATGGAAGATGCACTTGCCATAGCATAAGTAGAGGATATGGCAGCAACATGGACGATGCACATGCCATAGCATAAGTAGAGGATATGGCAGCAACATGGAAGATGCACATACAATAGCGTACGCAGAGGATATGGCAGCAACATGGAAGATGCACTTGCCATAGCATAAGTAGAGGATATGGCGGCAACATGGAAGAGCACATGCTATAGCATAAGTAGAGAATATGGCAGCAACATGGAAGATGCACTTGCCATAGCATAGGTATAGGATATGGCATCATCATGGAAGATGCACGTGCCATAGCATAAGTAGAGGATATGGCATCAACATGGAAGATGCACATACCGTAGCATAAGTAGAGGATATGGCAGCAACATGGAAGATGCACATGCATAGCATAAGTAGAGAATATGGCAGCAACATGGAAGATGCACATGCCGTAGCATACACAGAGGATATGGCAGCAACATGGAAGATGCACGTGCCATAGCATAAGTAGAGGATATGGCAGCAACATGGAAGATGCACATACAATAGCATAAGCAGAGGATATGGCAGCAACATGGAAGATGCACATGCCATAGCATAAGTAGAGAATATGGCAGCAACATGGAAGATGCACTTGCCATAGCATAAGTAGAGAATATGGCAGCAACATGGACGATGCACATGCCATAGCATAAGTAGAGGATATGGCAGCAACATGGAAGATGCACATACAATAGCGTACGCAGAGGATATGGCAGCAACATGGAAGATGCACATGCCATAGCATAAGTAGAGAATATGGCAGCAACATGGAAGATGCACTTGCCATAGCATAAGTAGAGGTTATGGCAGCCACATGGACGATGCACATGCCATAGCATAAGTAGAGGATATGGCAGCAACATGGACGATGCACATGCCATAGCATAAGTAGAGGTTATGGCAGCCACATGGACGATGCACATATAATAGCATATGTAGAGGATATGGCAGAAACATGGAGGATGCACATGCCATAGCATAAGTAGAGGATATGGCAGCAACATGGAAGATGCACATGCCATAGCATAAGTAGAGAATATGGCAGCAACATGGACGATACACATATAATAGCATATGTAGAGGATATGGCAGCAACATGGAGGATGCACATGCCATAGCGTAAGTAGAGGATATGGCAGCAACATGGAAGATGCACATACCATAGCATAAGTAGAGGATATGGCAGCAACATGAAAGATGCATTTACCATAGCATAAGTAGAGGATATGGCAGCGACATGGAGGATGCACATGCCATAGCATAAGTAGAGTATATGGCAGCAACATGGAGGATGCACATGCCATAGCATAAGTAGAGGATATGGCAGCGACATGGAAGATGCACATGCCATAGCATAAGTAGAGGATATGGCAGCGACATGGAGGATGCACATGCCATAGCATAAGTAGAGGATATGGCAGCAACATGGAAGATGCACTTGCCATAGCATAGGTATAGGATATGGTATCATCATGGATGATGCACGTGCCATAGCATAAGTAGAGGATATGGCATCAACATGGAAGATGCACATACCGTAGCATAAGTAGAGGATATGGCAGCAACATGGAAGATGCACATACAATAGCGTACGCAGAGGATATGGCAGCAACATGGAAGATGCACATGCCATAGCATAAGTAGAGAATATTGCAGCAACATGGAAGATGCACTTGCCATAGCATAAGTAGAGAATATGGCAGCAACATGGACGATGCACATGCCATAGCATAAGTAGAGGATATGGCAGCAACATGGAAGATGCACATGCCATAGCATAAGTAGAGAATATGGCAGCAACATGGAAGATGCACATACAATAGCATAAGTAGAGAATATAGCAGCAACATAGACGATGCACATACAATAGCATAAGTAGAGAATATGGCAGCAACATGGAAGATGCACATACAATAGCATAAGTAGAGAATATGGCAGCAACATGGAAGATGCACATACAATAGCATAAGTAGAGAATATGGCAGCAACATAGACGATTCACATACAATAGCATAAGTAGAGAATATGGCAGCAACATGGAAGATGCACATGCCATAGCATAAGTATAGGATATGGCAGCAACATGGAAGATGCACATGCCATAGCATAAGTATAGGATATGGCAGCAACATGGAAGATGCTCATACAATAGCATAAGTAGAGAATATGGCAGCAACATGGAAGATGCACATACAATAGCATAAGTAGAGAATATGGCAGCAACATAGACGATGCACATACAATAGCATAAGTAGAGAATATGGCAGCAACATGGAAGATGCACATGCCATAGCATAAGTAGAGAATATGGCAGCAACATGGAAGATGCACATACAATAGCATAAGTAGAGAATATGGCAGCAACATGGAAGATGCACATACAATAGCATAAGTAGAGAATATGGCAGCAACATAGACGATGCACATACAATAGCATATGTAGAGGATATGGCAGAAACATGGACGATGCATATACCATAGCATATGTAGAGGATATGGCAGCAACATGGAAGATGCACATGCCATAGCATAAGTAGAGAATATGGCAGCAACATGGACGATGCACATATAATAGCATATGTAGAGGATATGGCAGCAACATGGAAGATGCACGTGCCATAGCATAAGTAGAGAATATGGCAACAACATGGACAATGCACATATAATAGCATATGTAGAGGATATGGCAGCAACATGGAGGATGCACATGCCATAGCATAAGTAGAGGATATGGCAGAAACATGGACGATGCACATGCCATAGCATAAGTAGAGAATATGGCAGCAACATGGACGATGCACATATAATAGCATATGTAGAGGATATGGCAGCAACATGGAGGATGCACATGCCATAGCATAAGTAGAGGATATGGCAGCAACATGGAAGATGCACATACCATAGCATAAGTAGAGGATATGGCAGCAACATGGAAGAAACACATACCATAGCATAAGTAGAGGATATGGCAGCAACATGGAAGATGCACATATCATAGCATAAGTAGAGGATATGGCAGCAACATGGAAGAAAAACATACCATAGCATAAGTAGAGGATATGGCAGCAACATGGAAGAAACACATACCATAGCATAAGTAGAGGATATGGCAGCAACATGGAAGATGCACATGCCATAGCATAAGTAGAGTATATGGCAGCAACATGGAGGATGCACATACCATAGCATAAGTAGAGGATATAGCAGCAACATGGAAGATGCACATGCCATAGCATAAGTAGAGGATATGGCAGCAACATGGATGATGCACATGCCATAGCATAAGTAGAGGATATGGCAGCAACATGGAAGATGCACATGCCATAGCATAAGTAGAGGATATGGCAGCAACATAGACGATGCACATACAATAGCTTAAGTAGAGGATATGGCAGCAACATGGAAGATGCACATGCCATAGCATAAGTAGAGGATATGGCAGCAACATGGAGGATGCACATACAATAGCATATGTAGAGGATATGGCAGCAACATAGACGATGCACATACAATAGCATAAGTAGAGAATATGGCAGCAACATAGACGATGCACATACAATAGCATAAGTAGAGAATATGGCAGCAACATGGAAGATGCACATGCCATAGCATAAGTAGAGTATATGGCAGCAACATGGAAGATGCACATGCCATAGCATAAGTATAGGATATGGCAGCAACATGGAAGATGCTCATACAATAGCATAAGTAGAGAATATGGCAGCAACATGGAAGATGCACATACAATAGCATAAGTAGAGAATATGGCAGCAACATAGACGATGCACATACAATAGCATAAGTAGAGAATATGGCAGCAAAATGGAAGATGCACATGCCATAGCATAAGTAGAGAATATGGCAGCAACATGGAAGATGCACATACAATAGCATAAGTAGAGAATATGGCAGCAACATGGAAGATGCACGTGCCATAGCATAAGTAGAGAATATGGCAGCAACATGGACAATGCACATATAATAGCATATGTAGAGGATATGGCAGCAACATGGAGGATGCACATGCCATAGCATAAGTAGAGGATATGGCAGCAACATGGAAGATGCACATACCATAGCATAAGTAGAGGATATGGCAGCAACATGGAAGATGCATATACCATAGCATAAGTAGAGGATATGGCAGCGACATGGAGGATGCACATGACATAGCATAAGTAGAGGATATGGCAGCAACATAGACGATGCACATACAATAGCATGTGTAGACGATAAGGCAGCAACATAGAGGATGCACATGCCATAGCATAAGTAGAGGATATGGCAGCAACATGGAAGATGCACATACCATAGCATAAGTAGAGGATATGGCAGCAACATGGAAGAAACACATACCATAGCATAAGTAGAGGATATTTTCAGCAACATGGAAGATGCACATATCATAGCATAAGTAGAGGATATGGCAGCAACATGGAAGAAACACATACCATAGCATAAGTAGAGGATATGGCAGCAACATGGAAGATGCACATGCCATAGCATAAGTAGAGGCTATGGCAGCAACATGGAGGATGCACATACCATAGCATAAGTAGAGGATATGGCAGCAACATGGAAGATGCACATGCCATAGCATAAGTAGAGGATATGGCAGCAACATGGAAGATGCACATGCCATAGCATAAGTAGAGGATATGGCAGCAACATAGACGATGCACATACAATAGCTTAAGTAGAGGATATGGCAGCAACATGGAAGATGCACATGCCATAGCATAAGTAGAGGATATGGCAGCAACATGGAGGATGCACATACAATAGCTTAAGTAGAGGATATGGCAGCAACATGGAAGATGCACATGCCATAGCATAAGTAGAGGATATGGCAGCAACATAGACGATGCACCTACAATAGCTTAAGTAGAGGATATGGCAGCAACATGGAAGATGCACATGCCATAGCATAAGTAGAGTATATGGCAGCAACATGGAAGATGCACATGCCATAGCATAAGTATAGGATATGGCAGCAACATGGAAGATGCTCATACAATAGCATAAGTAGAGAATATGGCAGCAACATGGAAGATGCACATACAATAGCATAAGTAGAGAATATGGCAGCAACATAGACGATGCACATACAATAGCATAAGTAGAGAATATGGCAGCAAAATGGAAGATGCACATGCCATAGCATAAGTAGAGAATATGGCAGCAACATGGAAGATGCACATACAATAGCATAAGTAGAGAATATGGCAGCAACATGGAAGATGCACGTGCCATAGCATAAGTAGAGAATATGGCAGCAACATGGACAATGCACATATAATAGCATATGTAGAGGATATGGCAGCAACATGGAGGATGCACATGCCATAGCATAAGTAGAGGATATGGCAGAAACATGGAAGATGCACATACCATAGCATAAGTAGAGGATATGGCAGCAACATGGAAGATGCATATACCATAGCATAAGTAGAGGATATGGCAGCGACATGGAGGATGCACATGCCATAGCATAAGTAGAGTATATGGCAGCAACATGGAAGATGCACATGCCATAGCATAAGTAAAGGATATGGCAGCGACATGGAAGATGCACATGCCATAGCATAAGTAGAGGATATGGCAGCGACATGGAGGATGCACATGACATAGCATAAGTAGAGGATATGGCAGCAACATAGACGATGCACATACAATAGCATGTGTAGACGATAAGGCAGCAACATAGAGGATGCACATGCCATAGCATAAGTAGAGGATATGGCAGCAACATGGAAGATGCACATACCATAGCATAAGTAGAGGATATGGCAGCAACATGGAAGAAACACATACCATAGCATAAGTAGAGGATATTTTCAGCAACATGGAAGATGCACATATCATAGCATAAGTAGAGGATATGGCAGCAACATGGAAGAAACACATACCATAGCATAAGTAGAGGATATGGCAGCAACATGGAAGATGCACATGCCATAGCATAAGAAGAGGCTATGGCAGCAACATGGAGGATGCACATACCATAGCATAAGTAGAGGATATGGCAGCAACATGGAAGATGCACATGCCATAGCATAAGTAGAGGATATGGCAGCAACATGGATGATGCACATGCCATAGCATAAGTAGAGGATATGGCAGCAACATGGAAGATGCACATGCCATAGCATAAGTAGAGGATATGGCAGCAACATAGACGATGCACATACAATAGCTTAAGTAGAGGATATGGCAGCAACATGGAAGATGCACATGCCATAGCATAAGTAGAGGATATGGCAGCAACATGGAGGATGCACATACAATAGCTTAAGTAGAGGATATGGCAGCAACATGGAAGATGCACATGCCATAGCATAAGTAGAGGATATGGCAGCAACATAGACGATGCACCTACAATAGCTTAAGTAGAGGATATGGCAGCAACATGGAAGATGCACATGCCATAGCATAAGTAGAGGATATGGCAGCAACCTGGGAGATGCATATACCATAGCATAGGTATAGGATATGGCATCATCATGGAAGATGCACGTGCCATAGCATAAGTAGAGGATATGGCATCAACATGGAAGATGCACATACCGTAGCATAAGTAGAGGATATGGCAGCAACATGGAAGATGCACATGCATAGCATAAGTAGAGAATATGGCAGCAACATGGAAGATGCACATGCCGTAGCATACACAGAGGATATGGCAGCAACATGGAAGATGCACGTGCCATAGCATAAGTAGAGGATATGGCAGCAACATGGAAGATGCACTTGCCATAGCATAAGTAGAGGATTTGGCAGCAACATGGACGATGCACATGCCATAGCATAAGTAGAGGATATGGCAGCAACATGGATGATGCACATGCCATAGCATAAGTAGAGGATATGGCAGCAACATGGAAGATGCACATGCCATAGCATAAGTAGAGGATATGGCAGCAACATAGACGATGCACATACAATAGCTTAAGTAGAGGATATGGCAGCAACATGGAAGATGCACATGCCATAGCATAAGTAGAGGATATGGCAGCAACATGGAGGATGCACATACAATAGCTTAAGTAGAGGATATGGCAGCAACATGGAAGATGCACATGCCATAGCATAAGTAGAGGATATGGCAGCAACATAGACGATGCACCTACAATAGCTTAAGTAGAGGATATGGCAGCAACATGGAAGATGCACATGCCATAGCATAAGTAGAGGATATGGCAGCAACATGGGAGATGCATATACCATAGCATAGGTATAGGATATGGCATCATCATGGAAGATGCACGTGCCATAGCATAAGTAGAGGATATGGCAGCAACATGGACGATGCACATACAATAGCGTACGCAGAGGATATGGCAGCAACATGGAAGATGCACATGCCATAGCATAAGTAGAGAATATGGCAGCAACATGGAAGATGCACTTGCCATAGTATAAGTAGAGGATATGGCAGCAACATGGACGATGCACATGCCATAGCATAAGTAGAGGATATGGCAGCAACATGGAAGATGCACATACAATAGCGTACGCAGAGGATATGGCAGCAACATGGAAGATGCACATGCCATAGCATAAGTAGAGGATATGGCAGCAACATGGAAGATGCACATGCCATAGCATAAGTAGAGGATATGGCAGCAACATGGAAGATGCACTTGCCATAGCATACACAGAGGATATGGCAGCACGATGGACGATGCACATGCCATAGCATAAGTAGAGGATATGGCAGCAACATGGAAGATGCACATACAATAGCGTACGCAGAGGATATGGCAGCAACATGGAAGATGCACATGCCATAGCATAAGTAGAGGATATGGCAGCAACATGGAAGATGCACATGCCATAGCATAAGTAGAGGATATGGCAGCAACATGGAAGATGCACATACAATAGCGTACACAGAGGATGTGGCAGCAACATGGAAGATGCACATGCCATAGCATAAGTAGAGAATATGGCAGCAACATGGAAGATGCACTTGCCATAGCATAAGCAGAGAATATGGCAGCAACATGGACGATGCACATGCCATAGCATAAGTAGAGGATATGGCAGCAACATGGAAGATGCACATGCCATAGCATAAGTAGAGGATATGGCAGCAACATGGAAGATGCACATGCCATAGCATAAGTAGAGGATATGGCAGCAACATGGAAGATGCACATACAATAGCGTACACAGAGGATGTGGCAGCAACATGGAAGATGCACATGCCATAGCATAAGTAGAGAATATGGCAGCAACATAGATGATGCACATACAATAGCATATGTAGAGGATATGGCAGCAACATAGACGATGCACATACAATAGCATAAGTAGAGAATATGGCAGCAACATGGAAGATGCACATGCAATAGCATAAGTATAGGATATGGCAGCAACATGGAAGATGCTCATACAATAGCATAAGTCGAGAATATGGCAGCAACATGGAAGATGCACATACAATAGCATGAGTAGAGAATATGGCAGCAACATAGACGATGCACATACAATAGCGTAAGTAGAGAATATGGCAGCAACATGGAAGATGCACATGCCATAGCATAAGTAGAGAATATGGCAGCAACATGGAAGATACACATGCCATAGCATAAGTAGAGAATATGGCAGCAACTTGGAAGATGCACATACAATAGCATAAGTAGAGAATATGGCAGCAACATAGACGATGCACATGCAATAGCATATGTAGAGGATATGGCAGCAACATGGAAGATGCACATGCCATAGCATAAGTAGAGGATATGGCAGCAACATGGAAGATGCACATGCCATAGCATAAGTAGAGGATATGGCAGTAACATGGAAGATGCACATGCCATAGCATAAGTAGAGAATATGGCAGCAACATGGACGATGCACATATAATAGCATATGTAGAGGATATGGCAGCAACATGGAGGATGCACCTTCCATAGCATAAGTATAGAATATGGCAGCAACATGGAAGATGCATATACCATAGCATAAGTAGAGGATATGGCAGCAACATGGAAGATGCATATACCATAGCATAAGTAGAGGATATGGCAGCGACATAGAGGATGCACATGCCATAGCATAAGTAGAGTATATGGCAGCAACATGGAGGATGCACATGCCATAGCATAAGTAGAGGATATGGCAGCAACATAGACGATGCACATACAATAGCATATGTAGACGATATGGCAGCAACATGGAGGATGCACATGCCATAGCATAAGTAGAGGATATGGCAGCAACATGGAAGATGCACATACCATAGCATAAGTAGAGGATATGGCAGCAACATGGAAGAAACACATACCATAGCATAAGTAGAGGATATGGCAGCAACATGGAGGATGCACATACCATAGCATAAGTAGAGGATATGGCAGCAACATAGACGATGCACATACAATAGCTTAAGTAGAGGATATGGCAGCAACATGGAAGATGCACATGCCATAGCATAAGTAGAGGATATGGCAGCAACATGGAAGATGCACATGCCATAGCATAAGTAGAGGATATGGCAGCAACATGGATGATGCACATGCCATAGCATAAGTAGAGGATATGGCAGCAACATGGAAGAAACACATACCATAGCATAAGTAGAGGATATGGCAGCAACATGGAAGATGCACATGCCATAGCATAAGTAGAGTATATGGCAGCAACATGGAGGATGCACATACCATAGCATAAGTAGAGGATATGGCAGCAACATGTAAAATGCACGTGCCATAGCATAAGTAGAGGATATGGCAGCAACATAGAAGATGCACTTGCCATAGCATAAGTAGAGAATATGGCAGCAACATGGAAGATGCACATGCCATAGCATAATTAGAGGATATGGCAGCAACATGGAGGATGCACATACCATAGCATAAGTAAAGGATATGGCAGCAACATGGAAGATGCACATGCCATAGCATAAGTAGAGTATATGGCAGCAACATGGAGGATGCACATACCATAGCATAAGTAGAGGATATGGCAGCAACATGTAAAATGCACGTGCCATAGCATATGCAGAGGATATGGCAGCAACATGGAGGATGTACATGCCATAGCATAAGTAGAGGATATGGCAGCAACATGGAAGATGCACATGCCATAGCATAAGTAGAGGATATGGCAGCAACATGGAGGATGCACATACCATAGCATAAGTAGAGGATATGGCAGCAACATGTAAAATGCACGTGCCATAGCATATGCAGAGGATATGGCAGCAACATGGAGGATGCACATGCCATAGCATAAGTAGAGGATATGGCAGCAACATGGATGATGCGCATGCCATAGCATAAGTATAGGATATGGCAGCAACATGGAAGATGCGCATGCCATAGCATAAGTAGAGGATATGGCAGCAACATGGATGATGCGCATGCCATAGCATAAGTATAGGATATGGCAGCAACATGGAGGATGCACATGCCATAGCATAAGTAGAGGATATGGCAGCAACATGGAAGATGCACATGCATAGCATGAGTAGAGATTATGGCAGCAACATGGAAGATGCACATGCCATAGCATAAGTAGAGAATATGGCAGCAACATGGAAGATGCACATACAATAGCATAAGTAGAGAATATGGCAGCAACATAGACGATGCACATACAATAGCATATGTAGAGGATATGGCAGCAACATGGAAGATGCACATGCCATAGCATAAGTAGAGGATATGGCAGCAACATGGAAGATGCACTTGCCATAGCATAAGTAGAGGATATGGCAGCAACATAGAAGATGCACTTGCCATAGCATAAGTAGAGGATATGGCAGCAACATGGACGATGCACATACCATAGCATAAGTAGAGGATATGGCAGCAACATAGAAGATGCACTTGCCATAGCATAAGTAGAGTATATGGCAGCAACATGGAGGATGCACATACCATAGCATAAGTAGAGGATATGGCAGCAACATAGACGATGCACATACAATAGCTTAAGTAGAGGATATGGCAGCAACATGGAAGATGCACATGCCATAGCATAAGTAGAGGATATGGCAGCAACATGGACGATGCACATGCCATAGCATAAGTAGAGGATATGGCAGCAACATGGAAGATGCACATGCCATAGCATAAGTAGAGAATATGGCAGCAACATAGACGATGCACTTGCCATAGCATACACAGAGGATATGGCAGCACCATGGACGATGCACATACAATAGCATAAGTAGAGAATATGGCAGTAACATGGACGATGCACATACAATAGCATAATTAGAGGATATGGCAGCAACATGAAGGATGCACATTCCATAGCATAAGTAGAGGATATGGCAGCAACATGGAAGAAACACATACCCTAGCATAAGTAGAGGATATGGCAGCAACACGGAAGATGCACATATCATAGCATAAGTAGAGGATATGGCAGCAGCATGGAAGAAACACATACCATAGCATAAGTAGAGGATATGGCAGCAACATGGAAGATGCACATGCCATAGCGTAAGTAGAGTATATGGCAGCAACATGGAGGATGCACATACCATAGCATAAGTAGAGGATATGGCAGCAACATGGAAGAAACACATACCATAGCATAAGTAGAGGATATGGCAGCAACATGGAAGAAACACATACCATAGCATAAGTAGAGGATATGGCAGCAACATGGAAGAAACACATACCATAGCATAAGTAGAGGATATGGCAGCAACATGGAAGATGCACATGCCATAGCATAAGTAGAGTATATGGCAGCAACATGAAGGATGCACATACCATAGCATAAGTAGAGGATATGGCAGCAACATGGAAGATGCACATGCCATAGCATAAGTAGAGGATATGGCAGCAACATGGATAATGCACATGCCATAGCATAAGTAGAGGATATGGCAGCAACATGGAAGATGCACATGCCATAGCATAAGTAGAGGATATGGCAGCAACATAGACGATGCACATACAAAAGCTTAAGTAGAGGATATGGCAGCAACATGGAAGATGCACATGCCATAGCATAAGTAGAGGATATGGCAGCAACATGGAAGATGCACATGCCATAGCATAAGTAGAGGATATGGCAGCAACATGGATGATGCACATGCCATAGCATAAGTAGAGGATATGGCAGCAACATGGAAGAAACACATACCATAGCATAAGTAGAGGATATGGCAGCAACATGGAAGATGCACATGCCATAGCATAAGTAGAGTATATGGCAGCAACATGGAGGATGCACATACCATAGCATAAGTATAGTATATGCAGCAACATGTAAAATGCACGTGCCATAGCATATGCAGAGGATATGGCAGCAACATGGAGGATGCACATGCCATAGCATAAGTAGAGGATATGTCAGCAACATGGAAGATGCACGTGCCATAGCGTAAGTAGAGAGTATGGCAGCAACATGGAGGATGCACATGCCATAGCATAAGTAGAGGATATGGCAGCAACATGTAAAATGAACGTGCCATAGCATATGCAGAGGATATGGCAGCAACATGGAGGATGCACATGCCAAAGCATAAGTAGAGGATATGGCAGCAACATGGAAGATGCACATGCCATAGCATAAGTAGAGGATATGGCAGCAACATGGAAGATGCACATGCCATAGCATAAGTAGAGGATATTGCAGCAACATGGATGATGCACATGCCATAGCATAAGTAGAGGATATGGCAGCAACATGGAAGATGCACATGCCATAGCATAAGTAGAGGATATGGCAGCACCATAGACGATGCACATACAATAGCTTAAGTAGAGGATATAGCAGCAACATAGAAGATGCACATGCCATAGCATAAGTAGAGGATATGGCAGCAAAATGGAAGATGCACATACCATAGCATAAGTAGAGAATATAGCAGCAACATAGACGATGCACATACAATAGCATAAGTAGAGAATATGGCAGCAACATGGAAGATGCACATGCCATAACATAAGTAGAGGATATGGCAGCAACATGGAGGATGCGCATGCCATAGCATAAGTAGAGAATATGGCAGCAACATGGACGATGCACATGCCATAGCATAAGTAAAGGATATGGCAGCAACATGGAAGATGCACATACAAGAGCATAAGTAGAGAATATGGCAGCAACATAGACGATGCACATACAATAGCATACGCAGAGGATATGGCAGCAACATGGAAGATGCACATGCATAGCATAAGTAGAGATTATGGCAGCAACATGGAAGATGCACATGCCATAGCATAAGTAGAGAATATGGCAGCAACATGGAAGATGCACATGCATAGCATAAGTAGAGATTATGGCAGCAACATGGAAGATGCACATGCCGTAGCATAAGTAGAGAATATGGCAGCAACATGGAAGATGCACATGCCATAGCATAAGTAGAGGATATGGCAGCAACATGGACGATGCACATGCCGTAGCATAAGTAGAGGATATGGCAGCAACATGGACGATGCACATGCCATAGCATAAGTAGAGGATATGGCAGCAACATGGAAGATGCACATGCCATAGCATAAGTAGAGGATATGGCAGCAACATGGACGATGCACATGCCATAGCATAAGTAGAGGATATGGCAGCAACATGGAAGATGCACATGCCATAGCATAAGTAGAGGATATGGCAGCAACATGGACGATGCACATGCCATAGCATAAGTAGAGAATATGGCAGCAACATGGACGATGCACATGCCATAGCATAAGTAGAGGATATGGCAGCAACATGGAAGATGCACATACAATAGCATAAGTAGAGAATATGGCAACAACATAGACGATGCACACACAATAGCATATGTAGAGGATACATGGAGGATGCACATGCCATAGCATAAGTAGAGGATATGGCAGCAACATAGAAGATGCACTTGCCATAGCATAAGTAGAGGATATGGCAGCAACATGGACGATGCACTTGCCATAGCATACGAAGAGGATATGGCAGCACCATGGACGATGCACATGCCATAGCATAAGTAGAGAATATGGCAGCAACATGGACCATGCACATGCCATAGCATAAGTAGAGGATAGGGCAGCAACATGGAAGATGCACTTGCCATAGTATAAGTAGAGGATATGGCAGCAACATAGAAGATGCACTTGCCATAGCATAAGTAGAGGATATGGCAGCAACATGGAGGATGCACATGCCATAGCATCAGTAGAGGATATGGCAACAACATGGAAGATGCACATACCATAGCTTAAGTAGAGAATATGGCAGCAACATGGAAGATGCACATGCCATAGCATAAATAGACGATATGGCAGCAACATGGAAGATGCACATGCCATAGCATAAGTAGAGAATATGGCAGCAACATGGACGATGCACATGCCATAGCATAAGTAGAGGATATGGCAGCAACATGGAAGATGCACATACAATAGCATAAGTAGAGAATATGGCAGCAACATGGAAGATGCACATACAATAGCATAAGTAGAGAATATGGCAGCAACATAGACGATGCACATACAATAGCATATGTAGAGGATACATGGAGGATGCACATGCCATAGCATAAGTAGAGGATATGGCAGCAACATAGAAGATGCACTTGCCATAGCATAAGTAGAGGATATGGCAGCAACATGGACGATGCACTTGCCATAGCATACACAGAGGATATGGCAGCAACATGGAAGATGCACATGCCATAGCATAAGTAGAGAATATGGCAGCAACATGGACGATGCACATGCCATAGCATAAGTAGAGGATATGGCAGCAACATGGAAGATGCACATACAATAGCATAAGTAGAGAATATGGCAGCAACATAGACGATGCACATACAATAGCATAAGTAGAGGATATGGCAGCAACATGGAGGATGCACATGCCATAGCATAAGTAGAGAATATGGCAGCAACATGGACGATGCACATACAATAGCATAAGTAGAGAATATGGCAGCAACATGGACGATGCACATGCCATAGCATAAGTAGAGAATATGGCAGCAACATGGACGATGCACATACAATAGCATAAGTAGAGAATATGGCAGCAACATGGACGATGCACATACAATAGCATAAGTAGAGGATATGGCAGCAAGGATATGGAGACTTGTTGCAAATTACAGTAGCAGTAAATACGTTGTTCCACAAAGTATTTATTCTTAACCTTGAAACATGCGTTGGTGATCCCATTATTAAAGAAACCCACCTTAGATCCTGAGGTGCTCATGAACTTTCGTCCATTCTCTCTCGTTCCCTTCCTTATGAAGGTAATGGAGGCCCTTGTATCCCCCCCCTACTCTCCTCTTTTTTGGAGTCCTCAGGGTTTTTTGACTTGTTTCAGTCGGGTTTCCGGCCCTGGAGGGGGACAGAGTCAGTTCTGAACTCTGTGATGGATGATCTGGCCCGAAGGGTGTTCAGGGTGGAGTGGGAGCGGTACTATTGTTGGACCTATCCGCTGTGTTTGACACGGTCAACCACCCCACCCATATCTCCTGGTTATCTGCAGCCGATTTGTCTGGTCAAGTTCTGGGCTGTTTGTGGCCTTCTTGGCTGATTGTTCCTAGTCTCTTTCTCTTGAAGATAGTTGTGCACACGGTGGTGGTGATGAAAGGGTGCTCAGACACTTCCTTAATAACAACACGTGCACAGAGGAGCCGTGCAATGCACCACCTCGAAAGACTTATTCTGACATGATTCTTATCACCCCTACCTCGAGACCCTTCCATCCACCCCCAGGGGAGTGTCCAAGACCCCCAGAGCAGGGGCTTTGGTAAGGAAAATCACGTACCTGTCACCGTGCATAAGTAAAGGGAGTAGGCAACAAACCCTGCAGTAGACGGCTATTTTCTTCCATCAGCTCCGGAAAGGGTTACAAATGCCCCATTTTAATTTGGTGACAAGATTCTTCGCAACGTATAATTTAAGAATTATTGATTCTGTATGATGTGACAAAGAAAAAGAAAAAGTTTATATATAAACTATAACATTTTATTAAAAATAAGCCCCATTTTATTTTATTGATATAACCTTTCAATACACAATACTTCAAATAGATGCCCCACGCTTAACGTTCATGTTCAAATACTTCTGGCCAAACTCTCAGCATTGAACACCCAATTAATGCTTCTTACGCTCTCATATTTAAAGTAAATCTTTTAATTCTGGCAAATATGTAATAAAGAAACATTTCTATTAAGTGATGGTGATAAACCTTTTGCCCACAGTGGCCGTGCTAGGGTGTCGGTGGTGGGAGGAATAGTGTCCTGGGGTGTGTGTGGTGGGGGAAGGAAGGGGGGATAGTGTGTGGTGGTGTTGGTGGGAGGAGGTTAGTGTGTGGGGGTGTTCGTGGTGGGAGGGTGGAGGTGGTTGTGCGTGCACCAAATTACAATAAAATAGTTGAACTTCATCAGTGCAAGGAAATTCCTCATTGTGTCATGGTTATGTTTATCAAAACAGAAAGTTGATGGCTGGAAGGTTTTGAATTAATCATAACCACGGGCAAAGCTCTGGGCAACCCTCTAGACCATCGTTTTTCAGCCTGCCAAGCCATTACAGAAGGGGAAAAACCATATGCAAATCAGGCTTGGTCCTACCCCAAAAGGGGAAGTCCAGCCCAAACTGCTAGGTCACATCCCTTCTGCACGAGACCACAAGCATCCCCAGACATGTTTCAGCCTGATTTGCATATGGTTTTCCCCTTCTGTAATGGCTTGGCAGGCTGAAAAATGATGGTCTGGAGGGTTGCCCAGAGCTTTGCCCGTGTTTATGATTAATTCAAAACCTTCCAGCCATCAACTTTCTGTTTTGCTAAAGTGACCCCGAGTGGGACGTGTATGCCCAGACGTGGGTCCCGAGTCTGCCGGGCCTAGAGACCCAAACTACTCCTCACTGATGACGCCCAACAAGGCTGAAACATGTCTGGGGATGCTTGTGGTCTCATGCAGAAGGGATGTGACCTAGCAGTTCGGGCTGGACTGCCCATTTTGGGGTAGGACCAAGCCTGATTTGCATATGGTTTTTCCCCTTCTGTAATGGCTTGGCAGGCTGAAAAACGATGGTTTGGAGGGTTGCCCAGAGCTTTGCCCGTGTTTATGATTAATTCAAAACCTTCCAGCCATCAACTTTCTGTTTTGCTATGGTTATGTTTATTAATTGCAGTTGTGTCACACAGTGGTGCATGATATGTGCCATGTGGGTGTCTCAGAAAAATTGTCAGTAAATTCCTGACTAGCCAGTCGCCCATCCCTGAGGTCTTCTCTGGCAATACGTGTCAGGGATTGCCAGTGGAAGCTATGGAACGTCTGGAGACATTGACTTATTCCGGTTGACGTTCTAGTCCTCACTAGACATGGTGTCCTGCCCTTTAAGTTCCGGCTCCGCCCACCCAGCCGCTGCGTTGTATCTGTGTTTTCTAACCGCTACTACGTTCGTTACTCCAGTGCATTTAGCTATTACTTTCCTTCTTTCGTCTTGCTGTGCATATCGCTTCCTTTTTCTTTGCATTCCCAGTTTTCCTGTGGTCCAGTATTTTCTTCGTGGTGTGTGTACTATAGCTTACCCTTTCCTCTGGTGTGATTATTTTTCTTTACAGTACTCTGTCCGTTTCTGTCCTACTGCTTTCGTCCGCCACGGACGATTTGTTTATTTAACCTTCCTTGCAGCGATTTCTGTTCCGCTCACTGCTTTCGTCCGCCTCGGATGTTTTGTTTATTTACTTTTTTTGCGGCGCTTGCCGTTCGGGCTCGCTGCCTTCGTCCACCTCGGGCGTACACAACCTTAAAGATCCTTTTTCTTCTTTTGCTTTCCTTTTCACGGCGCTTGTCCGTTCCTGCTGCTCTGTCCTGACATTTATTGTATTGCGCAGCCACACGTGATTACTTGATATTTCTGACTTACCTCTAGCTCTGAGCTGCTCTCTTCTGAGGGGTACTCTCTTTCTTTCTAACGTTTCGTTCTGGGTTCCTTCTTCTATTAACTTCTATTGCTTTCCGTACCTGAGATCTGTCTCTCTATCCCTTGTTGATTTTCTTCTGTGCTTCCTTTGGAATACGTCTTTTCACAGGGCCTTCAGTGCCTATCTTTAGTTTTGTCATCCTGTTCGGATTACATTTTTGCTGGACTTTTGGTCTTTGGATATTGCACACCATTGGAATCACCATCTTATCCAGGGTTTTTTCAGCCTTCTGGCTTTTTCCCTGGGAGCGAGGCTGGCCCCCTGGGGTTCCCCGAGGGTAGAGTTTCACCTCTGCCAAGGTGGCCTCTGGAGGGGCCAGACCTTATTTAAACTAGAAAAAGGGACAGAAACTCAAGGTTCCGAACCCCCGGAAGAAGAAGGATTGGAAAAGGACTGAAGCGGTTCTTAAGGATCTTACTTCTGAAGAATCAGGTGAGGAGAAGGGGGAGACGGACACAAGCCTGACAATACGTGCAGACGCCACTGGCACCAGCACTTATCCTCTGGGGGCGGCATGTCCACATCTGGGGTTAGAGGGACATTCCGCTTGAGGCAGATGTTGTGCAGCATGGCACACACGAGCACTAGTTTTCCCCACTTTTTCTGGTGTACATCAGGGCCCACGCTGTACGGTCCAGGCACCGAAAACGGGCCTTCAGAGGGCCAAAGCTGCGCACATGGGTCCTGCTTGTAGCGTCATTGTAGGAAATATCCTGCAGTGTTTGTGGCTCACGCACCGGTTTCATGAGCCAGGGCAGCTGCGAGTATCTAGTGTCACCTACCTGCATGGAGAGAGGCAAAACCATGAGTTACAGTGTATTGTCTGGGGCAGGGCTTTCACGGCATTAGGGCAATGGTCATCGTGTGCATGCAAACGAGCCTTCATTGCGTGGTATGTGTCTTTTCTATAATTGTGCATGTTGTGTCCCTCACATCATGCATTGTAATTACTTCACACGCACCCAGATCCCTTGCACCAGATGTTATGTCTTGTGTCTGTCCGTTCCATGTCAATGATGACATGGTGGATGTCTTGTGGCAGTGTATTGCTCTCGTGCATGTGGCCTGATGAGTTTCCTATCGGACCTCACTAGACTTCTGGGGGCAGACGGTCTGCATTGCGACCTGAGTTTACAAGGGTACGTGGCTGTGGTACTGGCCGGGTTGATGTGTGATGCAATGTGGCACTTTGTTTGGCATTGTTTTGCATTATGCATGTTGCTTTGGGGTACCTGTAGTTGTGTGTGTGTGTGTGTGTGTGTGTGTGTGTGTGTGTTTGGAGTTGCTACTGTATGTGAGCATCAGCTTCACAGTCTAGGTATCTCCGTCATGTGCATGTTCCCTGGGCTGTACTGTGACGTTGATGCGGGAGGTGGGCAGCTCTGACTTTGTTTGTTTTATTATTAATAATGCGCGTCAGACCCAGGGGTAGCAGGGCGCAGCAGTTACAAGGATATGCAAAGCTTATTTACAGGAACTGAGGTGGTATATAGATACCTATTTACAAAAACATTACTTACAGAAAAGGTGTATACAAGTGTTTAAAAATAAGTGCACAGAGAGGTATATACACAGGTTTACAGACTTTAACATTCACTTGTCCTGCCATGCTTTGTGGTGTTTTACACCCCCCCACCCCCATGTGGTCAGGTGCATTGCAGCGCCTATGTACTGACAGTTTTACTCGCCCACTATCAACGCCACTATCCATGCCATACCTCTAGATTCAAAACATGCTGCTGTGAAACAGACCTAGTTCTAAACCTATTGCTGTATGAGGAATACTCCTAGATTCTAACCATGTTGCTGTGAAATACACCTAGTTCTAAGCATACTGCTGTGTAAGGAATACACCTATATTCAAAACATGCTGCTGTGAGAAGACACCTAGTTCTAAACATACTGCTGTGTGAGAAATACACCTAGTTCTAAACATACTTCTGTGAAATACACCTAGTTCTAACCTAACTGCTGTGTAAGGAATACACCTAGTTTCAAAACATGTTGCTGTGAAATACACCTAGTGCTTAACATACTGCTCTGAGCTATACGCCTAGATTCAAAACATACTGCTGTGTAATACACCTAGCTCTAACCTAACTGCTGTGTAAGGAATACACCTAGTTTCAAAACATGTTGCTGTGAAATACTTAGTTCTAGAAATACTGCTGTGTGAGGAATACACCTAGATTCAAAACATGCTGCTGTGAAATACACCTAGTGCTTAACATACTGTTCTGTGAGCTATACGCCTAGATTCAAAAAATACTTCTGTGTAATACACCTAGTTCTAACCATACTGCTGTGTGAGGAATACACCTAGTTTCAAAATGGTTTATAGTGATAATATCGAAAAAATAATGCCGAAAAACAAAAATGTCGAAAAAATGTCGAATGTAAATATGTCGAAATTAAATACATAAAATAGACAGTCATTTGTTCGAAAAATTAATTCGAAAACGCAATGCTAAAAAGTCAATGTAAAATGTCCAAAACAGTAACGTTGTTATGGGAGGGGGTCCCCCCCACGGAACCGTCTCACCATCCACAAACAAATGGGTAGATATGACACATTATGAGTGACGAAAAACACACAAAAGGACGATTAGTAAGGGTTAAACGAATGAATGAAACCAAAGAGTAAAGAACCTTAAATGAACGCTCAGGAACAGATAACGGTTGTGACAAACTGTCATTACCTGACAGAACCTAAGGTCTGAGCAATCTGAACGACGTACACTGCAGCTACTTCACGTAAATACAGGTAATATTACAATACTAATTATAAATCTATATAGGCAATTAGAAAGGTAAACTATACGTAATGTTTGACAGAAATAGTAAAACATTGTATTTAAGATATAAGATGAAAGAGAACGTGGAGTATGTAACTTCGCAGAAGGGAGGAGAACCGCTAATTCACGAGGGACACGTGTATAATAAAGAATCCCAAAAAAAGGAAGAAACATTGGAAATGCACAGAATATACGAAAGCAAAGTGTACAGGAAGAGTAATAACGGAAAATACCATGGTAAAATTAAAAGGGAACACAACCATCTGCCTGACAGAACCGCTATAATAATTAAAAAAAAAACTATGAATGAACTGAAGAGAAAAGCAGTAGAAAATCCTACTGAGGCCAGCGGGTCTGTAATTGCTAGAATATGTAACAAAATTCCGTTGCACGTATCTGCACAAATGCCAGCAGATAAACACATGCAACGCACAATAAACAGCAGAAAGAAAACCTCCCGCCGGTACCAAGAAATTATAACGAGATAAACATCCCTGATATATTTAAAATGACAGAGAAAGGTGAACATTTTCATCACGCAACATTAGACATAAAGGATGAAAAAATCATAATATTCTCAACAGACAGCAATTTAAGATAACTTGGTGAGTGTGAAATGTGGCAAAGTGACGCGACTTTCAAAACATGCCCCCAACCTTTCCATCAGTTTTTTAGTATACATGGATCCGTCAATAGCCACCTAATTCCCCTAATATACGTCTTGATGCCCAAAAAACGGAAGAAATCTACAAAGTAGTCTAATAGTGCAACATGCTCGATGCAGTGCCTGGGTGAGTGACAGGCCAGGCCCGCGGACTAATTATGATCCTCTCATTGTTTTACATTACCAAGCAATCACGTCTCACACAGGAAGGTGCCCTGCAAGGTGACGTGGGGGCTAAGAGCTCCTCGTGAGCCGTTGTACCAAGAGATGGAGGGCACAAGGCTCTGGCGTTCTGCAGTCCCAGTCGAAATGTATGGCCCCCCTAGATGTTCATCGTCCCAGGCCCCCTAAATTCCAAAGTACCAGTTAATCCCTGATTGCTGACCTGTTTAAGCCCCAATCGATCAGTGAAGATTGAAAAGCAGGGCCAAGCTGTCTTCATGTTCTGCTCATGTGTTTTGTACTGCAAGGTGCCGGGAGGGGCAAAACAACAGATCCAAATTGGGGTGGAAAACCTTGGATCAGCACTGATGCGTCTGGAATCGAGCTGGGGTTTTAAGATATAGTGATCTTGAACTCTTCACTTAAATGTGGATTTCTTCACTTAAATGTGGATTCTATGTGCTATTTGTGTATTTTGAAGGCCGAAGGCAAAACAGATTTATTTTGGCAGATTTTGTGCAGTCTTTAAAATCTGGAATTGTCAAACTTCTGGTGTGGGTTTCATTACCCCGCCAACCTCCCAGGAAGTTGATAACACCCCTACCACCCCATCCCCACACTGAAGGGATTTTTTAGAAATCAGGGGATTCACCCCTTATCACTCTCGCGTTACCACATACACACTTACACTCACACAGACACACATACCTGCAGTCACATTTACTCATCTGACCCCTTGCTTGCAACAAACATTCTCCACACACACACACACACATACACACATACACACACATATATATTTTATTTCCTGAAGCTGCAAGAAGGGGGAGCAAAAACAAGTAATTGGTTGTATCGGGTCGCCTCAAACTGGTGTTTGTTAGAAAAATCCAAAAAGACTGTAACCATTTGTCCGAATGGTACAAAAGACAGAAAAAGGCATGTACCTCTCGTACGAATGGTGAAAATACCGAACAGGGGGTGCATGGGTTGCGGGGGTGTCCCCCGCTCCCCATGTTCAGCATTTTCAGATTCGGGGGTTGTCCCCTGCATAGGAGACACCCCTATGTAAAAAAATAAATATATATATATATTCCCAAGCACGCAAGTGAAGGGAACCAGCATCGCAGAGGGATGTTGGAGACGGCGGCACACCTCCTTGTAAGTAGGGGAGTGGGGGCAAGGGCAAAGTCTGAAATGCTCAGGGGAGAGAACACCAAAAGTGATTTTTCAGAAAAATAACTTTTGATCTTTTCTCCCTCGAACACCCAGCTACGGTCTTCCAACCCAAATCTGTGTTTTTCCCCCATATTAGAATGCTCATAGTTTCTCATATATTGTGTCACACAATGAATAATCGTAGACTATATGACAGACAGGCAGACAGATGGTGGCGCATGCATCCTGGGATCACTAAATATGCATACCGTTCACACGTACATACATCTTATTCCGGGATCAATGCCATATGGGACACAAACAACAATGTGTGTAATCAGTAAATGGCGGCAATCCCTTCTTGGATATTAATAATGTTGGAACTGCATTCCCATTGGTTACTGGAGATATCATGAAAGCAATCCTTACTCACAGTGCAGAGGGTTCAGGGGCTGCTGAAATGCAACCTAGGGTGCGATGATCAGAATCCACACAAAATGGGGTCTGGACCGGGTTATGAGAAACTGGCAAGTAACAAACACATTTATACCCACTCAACAATAAAACAATGTGTGCCCGCTCTCCTGAACACTACTCGTGTGGTGGTATTTTGAAAAGGGCAGCAAAAGTGGTATCCCTTTGGCCAATTATCCTCAGTGCATGGCAATAGGGCATATGTATAAGAAATTAGGAAGGCAATTGGGACAATGTTGGGGGGAGTATCCCGTACACTTTGCCTTTTGCATTCTATTGCTCTCTGTGTTTGGGTCAATATACATTTGCCTAAATGTAAGCAAGTCGCCAGTAATTACAAAATAGCCTGATCAAATGTGTGCCCGATTTGTGGCAAACCTCCTTTATCGTTTGTACATGGAAATGTGGAGCCTTAAAGCTAGTTTAGTCATTTCTGAAGAAATAAAATGGTAGAGTTTGACCCAGTCTTTGTTTCATTCTTCTACTCGTGGATACTAGAATGGTCTTAGTAAAACTGAATCCCACTATTCCTGCTGCATATGGCCTCTAGCACATTATATGTTATCATCAGAGAACCACTACTCTGCCCCCTAGAGTGTGTGCCCCCGCGTAGATGGCACCCTAGTATTCAACGTCTTATGAGCTACTACGTGAGTAATTAACTAGTGCTCATCACTGCTACTGAGAACCAGTCTGCCTGTTACATGTGATGCCTGCGATTGAGAATGTGTTGAAACTAATAACGTGCATCTCCTTTTATTTTAACAGATGATTGATGCCCCAGAAATGCAACAGCAGTGCTTGGTAGATTCTCTGGACTAATGCCGTGAAACGCGTCATTATTAGAATATGCAACTTCCAAGCACCTGAGAAGTGTGCAAGTTTGGGGTCCAGTTGCCTTTTCAGAGTATTCAGGAACTGAGACTGAGGAGCCTATTGGCTACCAGATGGCTCCTGTCCACACAACTCCTTCCTGGTAGCATCCAGTCACCAAGCTTGTTCTTTCTGTCAACCCTGGGCTAGAGGGATATCTGCCATGAAAACAACAATGTTTGATGTGCAGTAAGGAAAGCATTTTTTTCACATTATTCCTGATAGAACACCTGTTCTATTTTATACACGTTCTGAATGCAAAGGTAGTTTCTTTAAAGCATTTTGCAAAACACTTGTAAATGTGAATGGACAAAGTGTATCCTTGCGCTGAATATTAGGAAAGCTTCAATCCGAGGCAAAATCGTGTTTGTCACCAGAAATGTTCTTCACACGAGAGAGCTCATTTGTGCTCTGAATTTGGGCAAAGATTCAATGGGGAATGTCCTCTTATTAAGCACCTGACGCAATAAACTGATGAGAAACCTTACACATGCACATAATATTAGAAAAGTTGCCATCTAAAGAACATAATTATTTCCCACATGAGAACATGGGTTAAAAACCTTATTTGTTTACTGAATTTTAGAATAGTGTCCATTTGCATGATACACTTGTCTGGCCCCCAAGAATGCATACAGGTGAGAAAACTCATGTGTGCACTGAATGTGGGAAAGGGTTTGCTCGTAAGGGATGTCTTATTCCCCACCAGAGAACACATACAGGTGAAAAGCCTCATGAGTGCAATGAATGTGGGAAAGGGTTTGCTCAGAAGGGTGATCTTACAATCCACCATAGAATACATACAGGTGAGACACCTCATGTGTGCACTGAATGTGGGAAAGGGTTTGCTCGGAAGGCCAATCTTATTCACCACCAGAGAACACATACAGGTGCAAAGCCTCATGTGTGCACTGAATGTGGGAAAGGGTTTGCTCAGAAGGGAGATCTTACTATCCACCACAGAACACATACAGGTGTGAAACCTCATGTGTGCTCTGAATGTGGAAAAGGGTTTGCTCAGAAGGGACATCTTATTAGACACCAGAGAGCACATACAGGTGAGAAACCTTACAAGTGTTCTAAATGTAGGATAGTGTTTGCTGAGAAGGGACATCTTATTTACCACCAGAGAACACATATAGGCGAGAATCCTCATGTGTGCTCTGAATGTGGGAAAGGGTTTGCTCAGAATGGACATCTTATTTGCCACCAGAGAACACATACTGGTGAGAAACCTCATGAGTGTACTGAATGTGGGAAAGGGTTTGCTCAGAAGGGAAATCTTATTTACCACCAGAGAACACATACAGGTGATAAACCTCATGAGTGCGCAGAATGTGGGAAAGGGTTTGCTCGGAAGGGGCATCTTATTAGCCACCTGACAACACATACAGGTGAGAAACCTCATGAGTGCACTGAATGTGGGAAAGGGTTTTCTGGGAAACGAGAGCTTACTTACCACCAGAGAACTCATACAGGTGAGAAGCCTCATGAGTGCACTGAATGTGGGAAAGGGTTTTCTCGGAAGGAAAGCCTTAGTAACCACCAGGGATCACATACAGGTGAGAAACCTCATAAGTGCACTGAATGTGGGAAAGGGTTTGCTCAGAAGTCATATCTTATTAGCCACCAGAGAACACATACAGGTGAGAAACCTCATGAGTGCAGTGAATGTAGGAAAGGGTTTGCTCAGAAGGGAGCTCTTAGTATCCACCAGAGAACACATACAGGTGAGAAACCTCATGTGTGCACTAAATGTGGGAAAGGGTTTGCTCAGAAGGGAAATCTTATTAGCCACCAGAGAACACATGAGGGTGACGAACCTCATAAGTACACTGAATGTGGGTAGGGTTTGCTCAGAGAGAAATTGTTTTAGTTATGAGAGAACATATACAGGCGAGAAACGTGTGGGCAGAATATGGAAACATTTACCTTATTAGGCACCAGATAAAACATGAGTGAGGAAACATTGCAGTGTAGTGAACGTGGAGAATAATCCAGTGTTCTCATCTGCCCTACGAGAGGACATGTAGGTGGTTAAGTCCCATCTGCAATTGAAGCTTCAGAGAGGAGGTGGTGCTTCTTCAATGGGTATGAGTTTGGCATGGCTATTTACTAAAACTGTGATGAATTTATCACCACAGCTGTTCCCAGTTTCCTTTGGCACACATATAATGGCTGATTATGATTGGTTGAATTCCTGCTATTTCAAATGCAACCCTTCTGGAATATTCTAAAAGGAGACTGTATGCAACACTCTGCCTAAGGACCTCATGCAGATTAATGGCCACCAACATTTTGAAAAAGTGTAAAGACTCATTGGTTGAATCAATAACTATAGACACTCTTTGTATATATTTGTGAAACTGTCCTATGCATAATTTTCCAACACGCTGCCTGCCACTAAATGTGTAACCATTTGTGTAGATGGTGCCAGAAAACATATGCAGATGAGAGCCCGCATTGGTGAAGTGATTGTGGGAAACCTTTAGTAATCTCTTGGACCTCTTGGTTGCCTTTGACACCTTTGACCAATAGATCCTACTTAGTCTAAGAGATGCCCGCCTCAGGGACTCGGCCTTCTCCTTTTTACAATCCTTCAAGGATAATAGAACATTAGCAGTTATGATGTCTCATTTGATATCGGTGTTGCTTATTAACAGGATGTGGCATGCCCCAGGGCTCCGCCCTATCCCCTCTCCTTAACATTTTATGTTCTACTCCTGGCCTGACTAATCTCATGCAGATGCTGATTCTATGGTTACAGCACTCTGATCCTCTTATGCTTATTTGGGTGCTCAGCAAAAGTATCACTCTACTTTCACATCTGTGTGATAACCGTGAATGAGGGTAGGGTTTCTCAATGACTGATGCATCTATATTGGTTGTTGGGGTTGCACCGGGCACTTAGCATGCCTCTACGGCCTTCCTCTGAGCTTGGTGCTCACGCCATCTACCTGTGTGTCAAAATTGATTGTGAGCTCTCACTTGTCTCTTAGATGCTGTGGTTGGCAGCAGTTTATTCCCACATTAATTAGCTGCACAATATCCTCCCATTTCTTAACCTTCACAACTCACTTGCTATAACCCTCATTATTTCCAGACTGGTCTATGGCGATGCCATCTTATTCTGGGCTCCCTGGCATGTGACTAACTTCAGGTGGCACAGAAAGGGCCAACCTGCTTCTTTCAGGCGTTCAGAAATGTGCCCTTATCACAACCTGCACTGGCCAATGTGAGAGGTCATGTGACCTCTCAGATTGGGTTTAAGGTACTCTGTTTAACTCATTGGGCCCTTTATGGCACACGTCTCCCCTTTCTGCAGTCCGTCCTTCTACCCTTGTACTGCTTGTATATATAGTTCTGTTCCTCAAGATGAGGATTTCCAGGTTCAGAAGGTAGCCAGGTGGTGTAGCTTTTTTGGGGTTTAGCTCCCCATATCTGGAATGCCATCTAAGATTTCACACCACCACAGACCATGTGACTTTCGGATGAATAAGTACCGTAGAAAAGGCATTTTTATTTTTTAAAAGAAGACCTCTCTTAATCCCAGCCCTACAGATAAGTGGTGTATTGATCACATTTTCTCCCCAAGAATTGTTAAACACTCCCAATGTAAAAGTAGCAATGCTTCCAGCTATAGCACTGGAAGCAGTGGACACATAGCTGCCGGCTTTCCTGACGTCACCCCTCAGTTACATGGATATGTTCAGCCCAGTGATATGTGAGGGGTCAGAAATACGAGGCTGACTGCTTTGCAAAGGTTGTTCACAATTAGCCCTTTTATCAACTCAAAAGGGTGTTACAAATGCCTTACTATCCCTAACCTAAAGAGGATGTCCCTGCCTATCAAAACAAGACCAAAGGAAACTCTCTCTAGTCGAAGACTCTTCTCAGGGTCCCCTCTAGTGTACTACACTGTTGCCTTTCTCTTGTGGAACACTCTTCTCCTCGGGACCCCCTCTAGTGTATTACACTATTGCCAAGGTCTAGTGGAACACTCTTCTGCTCAGGCCCCCTCTGGTGTATTACACTATTGCCTGTCTCTAGTGGAACAGTCTTCCCCTCAGGACCCCCTCTAGTGTGTTACACTATTGCCTGTCTCTAGTGGAACACTCTTCCCCTCAGGACCCCCTCTAGTGTATTACACTATTGCCTGTCTCTAGTGGAACTCTCTTCCCCTCAGGACCCCCTCTAGTGTATTACACTATTGCCAATGTCTAGTGGAACACTCTTCTGCTCAGGCCCCCTCTGGTGTATTACACTATTGCCTGTCTCTAGTGGAACACTCTTCTCCTCAGGGTCCCCTCTGGTGTATTACACTATTGCCAATGTCTAGTGGAACACTCTTCTGCTCAGGCCCCCTCTGGTGTATTACACTATTGCCTGTCTCTAGTGGAACACTCTTCTCCTCAGGGTCCCCTCTGGTGTATTACACTATTGCCTGTCTCTAGTGGAACACTCTTCTCCACAGGGTCCCCTCTAGTGTATTACACTATTGCCTGTCTCTAGTGAACACTCTTCTCCTCAGGACCCTCTCTAGTCTGTTACACTATTGCCTATCTCTTGTGGAACACTCTTCCTTTCAGGACCCCTCTAGTGTATTACACTATTACCTGTCTCTAGTGGAACACTCTTCTCCTCAGGACCCCCTCTAGTGTGTTACACTATTGCCTGTCTCTAGTGGAACACTCTTCCCCTCAGGATCCCCTCTAGTGTATTACACTATTGCCTGTCTCTAGTGGAACACTCTGCCCCTCCGAATCCCTTCTGGTGTATTACACTGTTGCCCGTCTCTTGTGGAACACACCTCTCCTCAGTATCCCCTCTAGTATATTACACTATTGCCTATCTCTAGTGGAACACTCTTCCTTTCAGGACCCCTCTAGTGTATTGCCTGTGTCTAGTGGAACACTCTTCTCCTCAGGACCCCCTCTAGTGTGTTACACTATTGTCTGTCTCTAGTGGAACACTCTTCTCCTCAGGATCCCTCTACTGTATTACACTATTGCCTATCTCTAATGGAACACTGCTCCCCTCTAGTGTACTACACTATTGCCTGTCTCTAGTGGAACACTCTTCCCCTCAGGATCCCTCTACTGTATTACAGTATTGCCTATCTCTATTGGGGCATTTAGGATTAGTAGATAGTTCCCTGGCCGGGGACAGGCATATGGAGGTGCATTTACATAAGGGAGGGTGCATGCCCACTATAAGAAACGGGCCTGGTGTGAACGGCCTGGAGAAGATGTTAAGTGTTCCATTATTTTAGGTGCACATGTATTTTAGAGAAATGACATTTTGTGAATAGAGTAGAAAGGGCAAATGGTATAGAATTAGTCACTGATCTGTGAGACAATAAAACCCATTTGGAAATTAAATGGTGCCTTTCTGTCTGAAAAGAAGGTTTTGTGGGTGTAATGATGTCATTGCTGTGCTCTCTGAATTTCAAGAGGGAATAGTGGACACAATGTTTTACCAGATTAAAGTAATCCTGAAAACTGACATGCTGACATGCTGTATTTAAATCTTGTGTTCACAAATTGAATGAAACTCTGATTAAAAGAATATTGAGCCTCAGCCAATATGTCACTGTCATTTTCTATTGCATTTCCATTTTCTTCCAGGTCTTGCGAGGCAGCCTGTGTTGGCCAATGCATTAGGACAAGGGGAGTCCATCTTCAGGGCATCGAACTGTGAACAATTATAATACAAACATAAGCACTAATGATATGTCTTCTCCATAGGAAATAATCTTTCAAAACTAATATTACACTCGTTAAACAACATGCCTGTCGTGAGAAGAAATGGTATACACATGTCTGGGTAGGTAGGTCATGAGGGCCCCACTCCTGCATTCTATGAGTTTTCCTGTAAACTTGCTATGTAGGGATTTGCTGAGTAAGTTGAACATGACATTCCCATTCACAGACAGAGGTATCGTCTGTGCCACACCTGGCATGTGTTCACTAAGAGCAATGGTCGTGATACATGCATGGCATGTGATGTAGCAGTACGAGGAATTTCAGTGAATCCCGATATGTTTATCTATGGCATTCAAGTGCTAGCACGAGTGGTACCCCAGAACACCAAAACTTGCTGGAGAGTACCTACTGTTTCGACCCCTGGTGTCCCCAGATCTAGTTACAGGAACAGTACTCTCTCTAGACTTAGAGGGCCTAGTAGTGTCAAACGAAAACATTTGTGATGTTGGGGACTGGCCCACATGGATGCCAATGGCACTCCATGTTATGCATAGATCCCACTGTGCCCCTCAAAGAATAAACTGATGCAGAGCTTTTTTGAAGACAACAATCATGATGGGGAGATCATTCTCGAAATGTGCATACCCTGTGAGATAATGGTGCAGTCCCGGAGAATTCAAAGCACTCTCATGCCTGTGGTTGCACCACCCCCATTCAGCCAGGCAGACCTGTAGTACGTTCCCCCACACCTATGGACAACCAACCCACACGAAATAGGGATGCTAAAAGAAGCGACCCCTGTAAGAATCACACTTGAGGGCAAAGCAGTATTTCCCTCGAGTTAAGCAATTCCCATTGTCCAGAGAAGCAGAGGAAGGCATCCGGGAAACATTACAGGCCCTGCTACACCAAGGGATCATAGTACCCTCCACCTCACTATGCAACATGGCCATATACCACATTAAAAAGGCAGCAGGGGGCAGTTGGAAGATGATCCAGGATCTCTGTCCCCTTAACGACATAGTATAGAAGGAGTACCCAACCCAGAATCCATTTTGTGCAGCATCCCCAAAAAAGCAACCCATTTCACTGTTGTGGACTTAAAGAATGTATTTTTCTCAGTGCTCCTGCACCCTGACCCACAGTACCTAACAGAATGTACCCGGGGCAGAAAGTGCTACAAACATACTAGTTTGCCTCAGGGGTTCTGTGAAAGCCCCAGTATATTTAAAAGGACACTGCACAAAGACTTAGGTAACATTCAGGTGCCCAGCATAATACTTCAGTATGTGGATGATTTATTAGTGTGCAGTGAAAGCGAGCAAAGCTGCCAAAGGGACTCCATTGCACTAATGCAGCTGCTAGCACAAAAGGGGTACACGGTAGACAAGGCAAAGCTCAAGTACTGCCAACTGAAAGTACTGAAGCTAGGGCAACTGGTCTCAAAGGATGGACAAAGGATCATCCCAGACATGGCAGCAACAGGGAGTGTCACTCCCAAGCCACTCACAGTGAAATATATGCAGACGTTTCTAGACTGTGCAATTATTGCAGGGCATTGATTCTTGACTATGCCCCATACACAAGACCACTCCTTCAGGGCCTCAAGGAAGCACAAAAAGAAGGAAACACAATAGATTGGACCCAGAGATGATCAAGAGTTTTAGTGATTTAAAGAAAGTAATCTCTACTGCACCCGTCCTGGCCATCCCAGATTACACACAGGAGTTTTGCATTTTCTCACACTCAAATGGCACACTCATGACTGCAGTAATCACACAAAAAAGCACAATGGGTCACAAGTCTTTGGGTCCGCAGTAGTACGTCTGAAGGAAAATGAATACGACACACTTGCAATGAAAACGTTACCCATGCATTACTCGGCCCAAGCAGCAGAACTTGTAGCTCTCAATGAAGCCCTCTGGGCATCCAAGGGGTGTTTTGTCACCATTTATTCAGACTCTGCTTACATCACCACAACAGTGCATGCAGCTCTTTCACACTGGAGGAGGAGGGCCTTCAGTGGGGCAGATTGCTCACCAGTGCAGCATGCCGCCCGGCTCATTACACTGATTTCTGCTCTTGCAGAACCCTCTGTGGTGGCGGTCATTAAATGCACAGCACACACCCACAATACCGACAAAATCCTGTTTGGAAATGCAGTTGCCGATGCAGCAGCAAATCTCCCAGTGACCACATCAGCTGAATATGTTGTGACCACAGCAACCACCAGACCAGAAACGGATGCGTCACAGCCCCCCAATAGTACAAATAATCGAACTACAGCACAGGGTGCCACCAGAAGAACAAGACACATGGATCAAACGTGGGTGCGTGTGTTAGGGAGAATTCTCTCTTTAGGCTGAATTTCCTAACCTAGTGAGTCCCCCAGCAGCTTTGCTGGATTTCTGGAGTTTGTTTTTTTCCTCCTGCCAAGAGTGAGACTCTTTTTCTCCCACTCTTGGACATGTTTATGGTGTTCCTTTGACTGTTAATGTGTTTTATGGGCTACGGGGTCCTTTACTCCATAGGGTCTCATGTGTTTTTACTATGTGTGTTACACAGCACCCTCCGTGCAGTAACACAGGGGTGTCATAGTGACCCCCCACCATAGACTCCATACCCTGGGACTGACTACTGTCTCCCAGGGCATGTAAAGTCACCATTGGCTTTACTAGTCCCAAATTATTAACAGAAACCAGTACAAACCATCATATTGTGGATGTACTGGTCGGGGCAATTTGATTGCCCCGGGGTCTGTTAGTCGAGAGGGCACGTCTCCGTCCCCCCTGATCGAGTTGTGGCTGGTGGCAGTGGAAACTACTTTTTATATTCGACCGTGAATATTTCCCTATGGGATTTTCCCATTGTTCGAGGCTACCAACTTTAATTATTTAATTCACATAGCCTCGAACATACCGCCGGTTTATTTAATTAATATTAATTCGGCGGTTGGTATTTTTTGCCAGGACTTGATTCTAAAATGGCGTTTGTGTTCTCTTCTGTGACTCCAACCCAAGTAGAGCCCTTTGTTCCACTTTTTGGCGGGCTTCTCCACAGAAGCCTCCAAAAGTGGTGCCACTCTGTCTGGGTACCACAGGAGGTGTGGGAGGGGGTTTAGGCACCCTGGACTGAGTTACCTTGGTAACTCAAGTCGCACTCTTGTGTGATTGGCCCAAGTGGTGAGCCGGCCGGCTCACCACTTAGCATATTTGATTGACAGCTAGGCTGAGTGAATGGGGGTATGCTGTATAAAAGCAGGGTTTTGGGGACTGGAACTTCAGAAGTCGCCACAGGACCTGAGAATCCGATGAGGGAGAAGCTGAGCCGACCTACCATGACGACACCACCGGTGGAGCCCTGCGGAACCGACACACCACTTCCCGACGACAGAGAAGATCTCCCGGCTGGAGAGGCTTCTTCCCCTGACTGGTGGGCACAACCAGTTTAGCTTCTTTCTTCGCACTACAGACCGGTTTGTGGTCGACCTGCCCATGCCAAGCACCCCGGCAGCCGGATAGCCACTCACCACTGAACCGCGAATCAACGGACCGCTCCTTGTACCTGAGAAACTCTGCAGCTGGTTTCTTCCCTGGCAGTGCAACTGACTCCTCTCTTCCTCCCCAACGAGATCTTCTCTTCCCCCGGACGAAGCACCTACTTGCATCCGCTGCCAGGAACAACTGCCTCCGCTATAGTATTCTCACCACTTTAAGGTACTGTGTCCACCAGGCTTCCCTTTCTAAAGATTGCTACAAGGTAATAATAACCCTTTAACCTTCTGGAGTGGGCTGGCCGCCTTGACCCTCTAACTGGTCCCTTTCTTTGGTCCAACTCCTTTTTGAACCTTGGTCCAACTCCTTTTTGAACCGTTACAAGACTTTTGTGCACTGCAACCGTGTGACCTTGGACACATTTCGTTTTGATCCTCTTAAAGCGGATCCGGCCTACTGACTCTGAATTCACGGTGTTACTTTGCCTTCCTCTCTTGTGTGTTCATGAAAAAGTGTTGGGATCTGTTTCAGTTTATTCTCTGTTTTTCTCTCCCTTTTTAAAATGAGTTATTAGAGTGCCATCTACGTTAAGCGCTCACCGCTGTCTGAAAATAAGTGGGGCTTTACTTAAGACTTGTCTAATATTCTTTTAAGGGTGTGTATATCTTTTAATGACCTTGTTTTTGAATTGCTTACTATTAGTGCCTGTGTGTTTTTCTAGATGTGGTTTTTAAATAAATAATTATATCTCTTTTACACCAAGCCCTGGTCAGTGTTTACTTGTTCTACTGTGTTCTCTTGACCTATTGTGAATACTCTGTATACTGCCTAACTCTTCTTGAGGGAAGTCTGACTGCTCAACCACAGCTACCAAGTGAATCTGTGTGGTACAGACTGCTACCAAATGGGTTTACTGCCAAACACCTGTAGTCCTAAATCTTTTGCAGTGGTCCCAGAGGGAACTGCACAGGTTTCTGCCTAACAGCGTGCAGTCCCTAATTGATCTCTTATGGAGACGACAAAGTACAGGGAAGGTAGTGATACCCATGGAATTACTACACACAGCTTTTTAGCAATTGCACTACCCCTCTCATAGCTCCAAACAACACATTGAAGCAGATATTCTGGAAGACTGGTTCATTCCCAATCTACAGGAACACCTCTCAATGATGGTTGTTCAATGCAGGGCTCGCCTGACCTTGTCCCTTCACTGTGCCTGACCTAGGCATGCCGGGCGCATCACGGCGCCATAACGAGGCTGAGCCTCGCTAACCGCGGCAATATTTGAATTGCACATCCGCCGGCAGGCGGAGACGCCGGCGCATCCGAAGGCCATACAAAGGCCCTGTTTTGCGCCCTGGACCCCATTCCAGTACCCCCACGGCAAGGGTAGAGGGCAGGAGCCCCCCCCCCGCAGAAGCCACATCGCAGACACCACTGCCGCCTACGATCCATGAAGGCACAAGGTGCAGGGCTCGCCTGACCTTGTCCCTTCACTGTGCCTGACCTAGGCATGCCGGGCGCATCACGGCGCCATAATGAGGCTGAGCCTCACTAACCGCGGCAATATTTGAATTGCACATCCGCCGGCAGGCGGAGACGCCGGCGCATCCGAAGGCCATACAAAGGCCCTGTTTTGCGCCCTGTTCGGCGCATCGGAGGCGCGGCGCGGCCTACCCCTTTGTCCCTCCCTCCCGAAGATATCCTGCAAGGAACCCTGCCCTCTGCAAGGATGGACCCACACAACCACGGTAAGCCCGAAGGCCCCTTTCCGGCACCTCTAGCTGGAACCCTGAAAACTGCACGCCTTAGACTCACTCGGCACTCTCTAACAAAGGCCCCATGCAACCCCTGCTGTACTTCGATAGCTGGGCTGCTTAACCCTTTCACTTGACCCTGCAGATCTATTGCACAAGGCTAATCTGACATCAGACTTTACCTGATTTGTGCCTTAATTTGTGCTGCGCCTTATGGTCGACAATAGACCACAATTGACCTGTGCCTTTAATCTGTGCTGTGCCCTATGGTTGCCATCAGACTTTACCTGATTTGTGCCCTAATTTGTGCTGTGCCTTATGGTCGCCAATAGACCACAATTGACCTGTGCCTTATTCTGTGCTGTTGCAGATAGTACTTCACCAGATTTGCGCCCCGACCTGTGCCCCTGCCCCATGGTTGTCATTAGGTTTAACACTGCCCTAGCCACTTTATATACCTCAATGTGCTTCGAGTTGCCCTGACATACTTAGGTGACACACTACCTAGCTAGTCTTCTACACTTGCCTAGTTTGCCACTGCTTTGCCCACATAGAACCTAGCCTGGTTCTCGCCTAGATCACCTAACAGCCAATATACAGGTCTCTTAACAGACTGCTCAGACCTCTCTGGCACCGAACCACTAACTACACGCCTTTGCATGTAACCTAGTCCACGCCCATAGCTTGAACCTGAACTTGCCCACCCTCGCATCCCTGCCCACCACCAGAATGAAAATCACCTATTACCAATCTTTACACATTGCTTTGAGCCTCCTTACCACCATGGCATTTGCAACTGCGGACTCACACCCTGCTAAGGACAGAAACATGAGACTGAGGGCAAGACAGTCCTGTCTTCATGAACCATCTTCCTACCACAATCACAGAGGCTATATCGATCTAGCAAACAAACGTTCGCAATACCCCAAACCCACCACCCCTCGCCCTACTCCTACAACTACTAATCAGCCACTGATACAAAGAGATGCCCCTACCAAAAATAAACAACCCTCCTCGACTCAACCAAATAGTACCCTATCAATAATTGGATCTCTCATTAATGCAAGATCCATGGTCGCCCATGCTACCGAGATCTCGGACACCTTAACCAATGAAAACTTAGACCTATTAGTCATAACCGAAACATGGCTCCATGATGCAGCTGGCCCTGCCATCATGCTAGCTATACCTGACGGCTACCAACTACTAAGAGTCGATAGACCTAACACTAAAGGTGGCGGCCTAGCCATCATTCACAAAGCTACCTTACCTATCAAACTAGCTACTACCCTGATATTCTCATCTTGTGAACTCCTTACTGCCAAATTGCACCTCTCTTGTAACCGGACTCTCACCTTGCATGTTATCTACAGACCACCTGGACCACTGGGAACCTTTGAAGACGACATAACCAGCATTATAACCAACAATACTAAAGACCACGCTCAAATACTATTACTGGGAGACTTTAACCTGGGCTTTAATGACAGCAACGACAAACATGCCCTATCTGTCGCCTCACTCCTGAATGACTACGCCCTATCTCAAAAAGTCTCCTCTCCTGCTCATGCCAAAGGCAGAACCTTAGACTGGGTTGCTGATCGGAACTGTAACATCAGTATTACCAACATAATACCACAATCCTGGACTGACCACCACTTAATTGTATTCAATGCCTCACTAGACCTTATCCGGCCCAAACCTATACTCATGGCCCCGCCACTTCCCACCAGAAGTAAAAAAGACATCACATCAGAACAACTCCTACCCTACCTTCTCCCTACTCTTAATAACTTAGACAACATTACAGACCCTACGTCACTGGTAGAAGCTTACAACAGCTCTATGCTCAAGGCACTTGACTCGATTGCCCCCACCAAGCTGCGCAAAAGCAAACAACTCTGTCACCTTAACAACTGGTTCACGCCACACCTGAAAGACCTTAGAATCCAAAAAAGAAAGTTGCAGTCTATCTGGCAACACTCACCCACCGAGGAGAACAAAACCAAATTAGCCACCCTTGCCAAACAGTATAAAAAGGAAATCATAAACACTAAAAGAAATACCTTCAATGACAGAATCTCTAAAGCCAAATCAGACACCAAGGAGCTATTTTCCATCCTCCGTGAAATGGAATCACCCATAACCCCACCTGACAACATTCCCAAAAATAAGTCCTGGTGCACTAATATGCAAAATGCCCTGGCAGATAAAATTCGCTCGCTCCAATCTAAAATTGCTAACAAAAAAGCCTCCTTGCTCCTGCCAACAGAACCCATATTGCAACCTCAGCTCCTCCCAAACCAATCTAACACCCCCCACCTATTTAGCTTCAGAAAGATATCCATATTGGAGACAGAAAAAATCATACTATCTCTAAAACCCTCCAACTGTAAAGGTGACAGCTGTCCGGCCCAAATTATAAAAGATGCAGCTCGAGACCTTGCACCCTTCATTTCAAAAATCATTAATGCATCCTTTAAGTCTAATCTAGTACCGAACAACCTCAAACAATCCTGGGTGCTTCCCTTGCTAAAAAAACAAACACTTGACCCTGCTATACCAACTAACTACAGACCCATCACTACTGTCCCTTTCTTACTTAAAATCATAGACAGAGTAGCATACCTGCAAATCCAGGACTACTTAGAAACTAACAATTTACTAGGATCACGGCAATCTGGCTTCCCTCCCCTTCATGGCACTGAAACAGCCTTGATTGACCTCAAGACCCAAATTGACGAGTTGAAGGACAATGGTAAAACAGCGATGCTACTCCTCCTTGACCTATCCGCGGCCTTCGACTTGGTAGATCATGCAGTCTTATGCAATCACCTAAACTCGGCCGCTCATTTCTCAAGTGATGCCATAACTTGGGTACAATCCTTCCTTGCAAACCGGAAAATGAGAGTCTTCTCACCCTCAGCAGCCGCTGATCCCATACAAGTTTCATGCGGTGTTCCCCAAGGATCATGTGTTTCTCCAACGATGTATAACATCTTTACTAAGCCCCTGTTTGATAAATTGGACAGACTGGGTGTTGTCCACACTAATTACGCAGATGACACTCAGATTCTAATCCCCCTTTCGGGTAACTTCTTGGAAGACACAGACTTAGTAAATAAGATATATCTCCTCATTCAGGCTTGGATGGCATCCCATGGCCTCTGCCTGAACGACGACAAGACGGAGCTACTAATCACTGGCTCAGCGTTGGCTATCAAAAAACTTGACCCCAACTATGCCTCATTCAACATTGACAATAACGTCATTAAAGTGATGCCTGCAGTCAAAACCCTCGGGGTCTATCTTGATTCAGCGCTCACCTTCAAAAAGCAAACGAACTCGCTAGCATCCTCCACGGCATATACTTGCAAATTGATCCGAGCATGCAGACCTTTTTTAACTGAGACCAGCTGCATCACATTAGCCAATGCTCTCATCATATCCAAGCTGGATTACTGCAATGCCCTTTATGCAGGCTCTAACAAGTATATCCTTGACAAACTACAAACTCTCCAAAATAACGCTATCAGAGTAGCTTTAAATATTCCTAACAGAGCCCACATCTCCACCTTTAGGAAAAATATCCATTGGCTAAAAATCAAAGACAGGATCACCCTCAAAATACTCTCCCTCACATCCAAATGTCTCAACAACATTGCCCCCCCTTATCTGGCCAACAGAATCCACAAGAGAACCTCTAACCGTCCCACTAGACTGACCAACGCCTTCACCTTAGTGGTGCCTAGATTCAAAAAGAGTACAGCCGCCGGCTCTAGTTTCCCAATCATAGCTGCGCAAACCTGGAACAAACTCCCCTTGGATCTCAGAATGGACCAACCTTACTCTAGTTTCAGGCGAAAAGTCCTCACTTGGATCCGTGCCAATGACACTTAGCTCGACCTCCCCCTCCCACATAGACACTAGATGCCTGCAACCAGCTGAATGACATCCGATCAACTAGACTGAACCGTAGTTCCGCATTTCTTTATTTCGTTGATCTAACGTGAACTGTATAAACTGCACTTTTCTTGATTTAATTGCGAACTGCATAACGTGTATTTCTCCTGTAACTAAGTTCTTAAGCAATCTTGTACTGTTTGCGCCCAGCTACTCCTTCGGGTTTGGTTCTGCGCTATACCAAATAAACAAACAAACAAACAAACAAACAATGGACCACCTGCCAAATGTTTAGCACAGGGATGACTCTCAGCACATTAAGGGGCACCCTGCCCCGCCCCATCAGACCATTTTGAGAGCTGCATATTGACTATGCAGACATGGGGGAGAGATGTAATGGGGCTCAATATCTTAATTGAGGTGGTGTCCCCATTTTCAAGGTGGGTTGAGGCTGGTCCCTGCGCCCACCCAGATGCCAAGTGTGCCACAAAACCCCTTGTACGAGAGGTTTTCGTGGGGGTGTGTGATGTTTTGAAGACAGATAATGGCACACACTTCTTCAATGAGCTCTTCAAAGAGGTTGCAGCACTATTCGGCATAAAACACTATTTGGCATATTTACCACCCACAAGCAAATGGGAGGCAGGTGGGGATTGGAACGAATAAACGTCCTACTAAAGAGCAGGTTCTCCAAATTGTGCAACACCCTGAAAAATAACTAGGTGTATTGCCTATCCCTGGCCCTGTTCCATACAGCCCAGTAAAGACCACCACCTCTCCCCTCATGAAATAGTGACTGGCAGACACATGCAAACACTCATCACCCCTGTAAGGAGGGCATCAGATGCCAACAAAGTAGCAGCAATTCTGGGAGAAGAGTTCAAGCAGTACCTGACCCAATTAACATGAGCAATATGGTGTGTATCAAGACAAATAGCACCACTGCACACAGAGGAGGCACAGACCTCCACAGCTCCACAAACTGAGACATCATCCACCCAACCACTGTTGCCGGGGAGCTGGTTCATGTCGGAAGCTTTGTGAGAATGTGAAACAATCCCAGGTTCCACGGGCCCTCTCGCTGTGAAGGTGAAAGGGCTGCGATATTGGATGCACCTTTCAGACATTCTCAGAGCCACACCCAATTCAGTTCCAGATGGCCAAGAGTAAACAAACTAATCTACCTCAGTTTATGCAGCTTCATGCTGACCATATGAGTGCATGTGAAAGAGTGAAACATACATGCATTGCTGCTTGCCGCATGAGCTACGACAATGAAATCTCTTCCCATTAAATTAGGGATATATTGGGGAATATCATTTATCTAGACGGCCATCTAAAAGAAGGGGGGGATCACGGGTATCTGGAACACAAGTATACCCGCAAATTTAACTGAATTGACCCCAATCCCAGATCTGAATGAAAGAATGAATGAGCGTGTGTTATTTAACTCAAAAGAATCAAAGAACATCATCAGAACCACATATAATGTGAACCCCACAAATAGTAGCAACTCCCATACAACCGTATGTACAAGTAAAATGTTTGAAATCTTACTTTCTAATGTCAAAAACCATTTGTGTAATGCAAGCAGTAATGTAAATATGCAAACAGATGAAGCAGAGTAGCAAAAAGGCACATATTACACCACAAGAGAATAAACAGACACACACATATATTCAAATATGATGCATACCATGGTTTAGGCATAGATGCAGTTGAAGATATTTGTCATCCCGAGCACTCCAACAGTTGGTATTCTGACATGAGTACAGTGATAAGACGAACAACTAATGGGAGTTGCTATGTCAGCCCCTTAATACTGCACACATCTGGGACACCCTAGGGTTTAGTACCATAGGAAGTACCAATGATAGAGGCACAAAGCCTAATTCATCTTGTGCAATGTAGGATCAGAGGCACTTTCCAGGCACACAACGTTCACCTAGAGCTTGTTGATCGATATGGCCAGAAATGTAAAATGAGTTCCACTAACACCCACTGTCTGATCAACCCTACCTGGTGATTGAAGGAACAAAATACACTAACAACAAGTGGCAATAAAAAAACCCTCACGTGTAAAGTTGAAAGACTTTCAGGCCTTCCTGAAAAAATTGCGACACTTGTGGAACAGACATGCACAAGTCTGAACAGTCCACGTCACCAAATTGACATGGAGTGCAGCCATAGAGAAGCCGGTAAGAGTGCACCAGGAAAAGACTTATGAACTAGGCTTCTTCAGTGAAGGAACTGTTCTGTCAGCTCAAATGACCGATGTAACAGAATTGTGATTATTCCAGACCTCAAGAGAGGCACTGCAGAGCTGATGGACTACTACTGGGTGTGTGGCCAAAAAGCGTACTTGCACCTCCCGCTTTCTTGGAGGGGTTATTGTTTGCTAGCTATGCTGCACTCAGCCCTGTTAGTAGTCCTTGAAGAACAGCTGAAAGGGGGGCCCCTGCCTGACGAAGCACCCACAGAGCCCCCAGCAATCGCACAGTACACAATGCCACCACCAAACATTTGCATCATTCCTGAGAAACATATGACCAACTGCAAAGAAAGAAAATATCATCCAATTACATATCAACAGACTCATCCGTGCTGCTGCCACAAACACTTGCTGAATACAAGCTCTATAGTTCCGCAGAGACATTTTTTGCATCTCTAATACCCACCATAAAGATGCAAGCAAATGCAAAGTGGCTGCAAATTGTCAGATGAGAGCTGATCCAGTTGGCTAACAACAACAAACAAGGGTTCAACGTCATAAGAGTGGAGCTGAGGGCCCTTAGACTAATGAAAATGCAGAACAGGTATGTGTTGGATCTACTGAACGCCATTGAAGGGGGTGTTTGCAAAAAGATCGGGAGTTCCTGTTGCACATTTGTACCTACCTAGATGCTGAAAATGGGAAATTGTCACATGTAATTGCTGCAGTGCATGATCTGTGGGGGAAGATGAAAAAGGAAGCTGGCGTCCAAGAAGAGGAGTGGCTCTCACTAGCCTTCGGCTGGGTCCCATCATGGCTTGGAACATTGATGAATACGCTGGTGCCCATCATCGTGTTTGTCTTGGTGATCTTCTGCACGTGCCAACTGGGTCTCCGGTGTTTTGGCAAAGCAGCGCCTAATAGCGTAATGATGATGGTTTCTATTGGCAGTCCTAAGGTACCTCGTAATATAAAGGAAATAGAAGTACATGCTGACCACCACGTTCACCACATGGTCCCAATTCCTGTTGGAGATATAGTTGACCGATTATACCACACAACCATTGTCCCACCCCCTAACTCTATTTACACCCTTGAAACGGAAATGCAAACTCATAATGGAACAATCTTCCGTGTCAGGTACTTCTCTGTGGCGTCCTCATTATCAGAAGAAAGGGAAGAGCAGTCTGCATCAGAAGAGGTAGATGTCCAAGAAGAAGAACTGTAAGAGGAAGACACGGTGGCTCCCCCCCCCCGACTCTGCTTCCCTTCCTTTGGAGCATGGCTGGCTAGGAATTCCTGGAAACACCCTTGAAATCCTTTATAGAAACCCCAACATCAGCAGCATTGCCGCTCTCTGCTCCAACTTTCAGTGCTATACGGGTGACACTCAGCTCGTTTTCAGGCTTTCCTCCGCCCCCTCTTCTCCTCTCATTTCCGACTGTCTGTCTGTTATCCAGAAGTGGTGTGCCACCAATGATCTCTGCCTAAATGCCACTAAGACAGAGATTCTCCTCTGGCCACCTCTCGTGGCCCTCTTCCTGCTCCGACCTGTGAGGCTAAGAACCTCGGGGTCATCTTCAACTCCACACTCTCCTTTTCTCCACACATCTCTGACGTCTCTAAGAAGTCAAACTACCAACTGCACCTCATCTGAGGTATTCTTCCTTTTCTCTCCTACCCCCATAAGTTTACTGTATCTAGAGCTCCGGTTCGCTCTACGATGGACTATTGCAACAGCCTCCTTCTAAATCTCCCTGCTTCTACTCTTCCCCCTTTGCAACTCATCCAGAACAGGACTGCAAGACTTGTACTTGGCCTCAAGTCCTGGGATCGTATCTCTCCAGCCCTCAAATCTCTCCACTGGCTCCCAGTGGCTGCAAGGATTAAATTCAAGTCCCTTTGCATTGCCCACAAGGCTTTCTGGGGCTTGGGTCCAAAATAACTTCAACTCTCCCTCCGTAAATACCTAACCACACAAGCTCTTTGCTCCTCCACCTCCAACTCCCTCAGGGTCAGTCTCTTCTCCAAGCAATGAGTTGGTGGTTTGAGCTCTTTCCTCGGCTGTAGCCTCCCTCTGCAACAGCCTCCCTGCCACTCTGAAACTTGAGGAGAACCATCTCCGGTTCCGGAAGCACCTCAAGACCTTCCTCTTTGCTTCTGCCTTCGCTCTTCCTCTCCCCTGCTGATCTGTTCTGCTTCGGCACTGTGCACCTGGTTACCCTCTGATTTCAGGCCCAGGTCCCTGCCCACCCAGTCAACACCTGCACTGCCTCCTGGCAACCCTTGCACTTGGGTATCTATCTGTGACCCTACAGTCCCATACCTGCACTTATCAGACACCCCTTGTCTATGCCTTAAACCTTGCACTTGCCACCTTGCTGGCTGCACTACCAGTTGTTGTTGTTGTTTTTATCCCTTGCTCAGCACTTTCCACATCTTCCCCTCTCCCTTGCACTTTCCCCATTCCCTCTCCCCTGCGCTTGTGCATTCTCAATGTCACTGCGCCTAGTAAGATCATTGTTTTGTCTTCCCTTGTTCCCCTCTCTTTCTTCGTTGCGCTCTTAAACACTTGTGTATGAGCGTGATACAAATAAAATATCATAACTCCCACTGCTATTTATGCTGCTCAGCCCGGGAAACACCACGGTAGGCTTCCCGGTTGCCAGGCAACTGGGACACATAAACAAGCCCAAGACAGCCAGAGAAACCACACCCCCAGACCGCAACACTCTTGTCCTCCCATACATGTTCAGAGCCACAGTGACCGAAACAGGCCAAACCCAGGAAGCAGGCAGAGTGCCACAGCCCCATCAAGGCGCCCTGGGTAGAGCATAGAGGACCTGTAATCAGCCTGACCGGCAGGGTCGGACTGGGCCACACAATTGTCTCAGGCACCAATGAAAAAGTGCCCCACAGTTGAAAATGGCTGTTAATTCCTTTCGTTACACTGTTTGAATAGTACCCAAGGGGGAGTTTTTTGATAAAATGTGATGCAAATTGAGCATTTTAAAGAATATTTATTCCGCAACACTGGTCAAACTACTAGCTGCATAGTGAAGTAACGCACCAAACTGTGGCCCACTTTGACCAAAATAGCTGGCCCACATCAGCATTTTGTGTTTTTGGTCGGCCATGGGCCTATTTCCCTATAGGCCAGTACAATCCTGCTGACAGGTATCCAGGAACTCACCGTACATGTGGGGTGGGGTACGGGACCCCTGCCCTGGGAAGCAGTTCACTTCCACAGCCCGACTGCCTCACCGGCAGCACACCCCATGCTTGTGACGTCGGCCAAAATTCACTGGACCCCACAGGAGACCCAGAAGGCATTCTCCAACCTGGTGACCTCCAACCACAGCACAGGAGCCACCAGACGAGGGCTACCAGTGGATGCTTCCTGCGTGCCCAACACAGAGAGGACCCAAAGTTCTGGCAGAAATAAATAAACTGAGCAGTTGTGGGTAAGTGGGAGGTTATACCTCCTGGGGGGAGCCAGAGGAAGTAAGCTTAGAAAAAGAGTTCCTGAGAGGTCGGGACTCACTTAAAGGTAAGTACTGGGACGAGGAAAAACGATGTGGAGGTAATGCTTTATTTGCATGAATAAAAAGAAAAACAAGTACTGCAAAGCTAAAGAGAATCATTACTTTCTCATAATTGGCCAATAATATTTAGATAAGTAGGGAGAGTTTTTGATTTGAATCATATGACCTACATGGACTGTAATCTTTTGCTGCTTTACATTGTGACAAAAAAATGTTAGTTATTCAGCCACTTTTTCTACGTCACATATTTAATGTAGTAGAATTTGCATTTTCTGGTCATTGTTCAGCTTTGGGAAGCTGATGATTTTCTTTTCAAGGATTTTCACAGACTTAGAACTGTTGATTTAACTATTATTTTGTTAAGCTGGTATGAAGCTGTTAGCTCCAACTTTATACGGCTTGTAACCATGACTCCTTCAACTCAATGCACCTTAGAAGAAACTATAAACACATAGCATCATAAGGAGCTGTACAAGAACCTCAAGGATGTGGAACATAACAATTCTCCTCACTGGACAGTGTGACATCCTCTGAAGCCAGCCCTCACTTCTCACTGTGTCATATCTGAGAGCCTCACTGCCAGCCCTCATGGCCCCTGTGCAGCACGCTAAGGGCAGGCCTTCTTTGCCCTTTTGTCACATGCTCACTGTTCAAGTCCCCGCACCCAGTGCCATCACACACTTGTGCCACTCCGGGGTGTGAAGGAGGCCAGTCTGTACTGATATATATATATATATAGCCCTGCCTCTCCTTCTGGTTTGATGAGTTCTGGCTCATTGTGTTACATGAGCTTTATTAAATCTGCCTTTGTAGTTTTGTTGATTTTTGAACTATTAACTTTTCCCCATGTTGATCGTGTTAGGATTTATCACATTTGATTGATTCTCTTCATCAGCTTAGTTTACTTGTTTTACTGAAGCTCTTATAGTCTTTGCATTAACTTTGTGGTGATGGTGCTAGTCTGTGAACCCACATTTCCCATCCACTTGTAGTTTGCAGGCATGTGAGGGAGGCCGGTCTGTGCCATGTCCGCGTCTGATCCGCTCTTCCGCTTCTGCTGTAGGGCTATAGAGTGGTCTCTGGGATTATGTCTGCTCCTACTGCTAACGATCTTGTTAGACACTACATAGGTAAGAGTTTCCTCTCCTTGGATACATCTTTGGAGCATATGACTAGCCATGCCGATCAAATTACTTCCATTCCTGTAACGTGCTCCAAACCGGCTGATATTAGTAACTTTGTCGAGACTTTCACCTGCAGTAACCCTCTCACTGCTAATATTTCTCTGCCCATAGTTTGCTCGGGAATTATAAATATTACCGCTATGAATCCCCCTCTTGAGAGTGATGTTTCTTCCTCTTGCCTGCCTTTTGGTATCCTGAACACTCCCTCATTGGTTAAACATGCAGATGAGGTCTCCAATCTCAAACTCACACAAGGACTCGATGTACTATGTCTTAACAGAGACTTTGCTCTCTGATGACACCAATCGCTCTGCCGTTGCCTCTACCACGACTGGCTATCAGCTTTTCTGTCCAGATCGGGACACCAGTTGGGGTGGAGGCACGGCTGTTATTGTTCAAAATACCCTGAATTTGCATAGATGTGCTTCCTTGCCTATAGATGAATTCCAACACATTGGGTTTCATCACAAGTTTGCCGGTCCGGAAACCACAGTGCCGGTAAGCTTACCAGCACTGTTGTTTCTGGCCCTGCAAACTATGAGTCTGCTGGCAGGTGCCGTTTCGCCCACCAGGTCTGCACTGGTGGGTGGAACGGCACCCGTGAGCAGACTCTGACGGAAGCACTGGCACTGTTGCACACGGTGCTGGTGCTTCCATTCTCCCCGTTCCCATTAAGTCCTATGGGCCTCAAATTGGAATGGGGATTTAAAATTACCGGCGCCTGACTTGCGGGACCGCCAGGGTTGTAATGCCCTGTGATTTCCAGCAAGTCAGGCGCTGGTAAATATTTACAGGTACGGCGGCTACCTGCCGGTTTTACTGGCACGGTTACCACCAGACTCGTAATGAGGTCAAATCATTGTGATTAGCATCACAATTGATTTTAACACTACTATTTGCATCCTTACCATCTATTGTCCTCCCATGGCTATGCCATTGTTCAAAAGAACAGTTCCTTATGTTGCTCGGTGAACTTATTAAAACGACCTCTTATATTATTGTTCTGGGTGATTTCAACCTTTGGGCCGATCACTCGGATGATCATGAGGCCTCTAATTTTGTTCACTCCCTAGAGGCCATCCACCTCGACAATTTATAAAGATCCCTACCCATAAAGATGGAACTATTTTGGACTGGGTACTTTCTCATCGCTTAGTCTTGAATAACTTTGACATTTTGACCTGCCCCTGGTCCGACTATAGTTTTATCTTCTTCTCCTTGGACTTTGCCTGGTAAACTTGCTAGACTTCATTCCAATCCACGTGTTGAAATGTCTGTAAGGTAAACTCACTAGACTTCATTCCAATCCATGTGTTGAAATGTCTGTAAGGAACTATCATAAGATTATGCCTTTTGCTGTTTGTGAACTAGCCTCTCCCATGCTAGCTAATCTATCACATTCTGACTGCACGATTATCCTTGTTGATCAATATAATGAGTTAATTTCCTCTATTATGAACACACTTGGACGACCCGCCCGCCCCCCCCACTTCCCACTGTTAGAATTGTCAAAACTGAAACTCTGGCCAAATCTTGTTTATCTGAGAAAATCATAGGTCTCAGAACACTTAAGAGATAAAAAGAACAGGCATGGCGGAAAAATACCACAGCCAACACTCTTGCTCTGTACCACAAGAGTAGAAGGAGCATGTACCTTCCATCAAACTCAGAAGGGGGTGTGGTTTGCATAATGTGACAGGTGGCGACGCCTCCTTTACCCGGAAGTCCCGCCCTACCGGAAGTCCCGTCCCAGAAGTGACATTGTGGGGATTGCCAGGAATTCCCGCCCCAGAAGTGACATGGGGGTTGCCCGGAAGTCCCACCCTCCCGGAAGGTCTGTGCTAGCGGATTTTCCGCCCTATGGGATGTCCCTGTGCTGTAGTGACGTCATGCGTTGTGTTGGGGGAAGTGTAGGCGTAGGAAAAGGGCGTTTCCTGGCAGTGATGTCGTGGGTGAGGTATGATTTTGGGCTAGGTGGGGCCCAGCAGGGATGGTGACATTACGGGCGTGTCCCTGTAGTTTCCCCTAAGCCCTAACTTAATAGTGACATCATGCGTTGTGTTCCGGGGAGTGCAGGCGTAGGAAAGGGCATTTCCCGGCAGTGATGTCGTGGAGTGAGCTAGGATTTTGGGCTAGGCGGGGCCCAGCAGGGATGGTGACCTCATGGGCGTGTCCCTGTAGTTTCCCCTAAGCCCTAACTTAATAGTGACATCATTCGTTGTGTTCCGGGGAGTGCAGGCGTAGGAAAGGGTGTTTCCCGGCAGTGATGTCGTGGAGTGAGCTATGATTTTGGGCTAGGCGTGGCCCAGCAGGGATTGTGACATCCCGACTGTGTCAAGGTCCAGGGCTCTGGGGAGATGATGTAGGTATGAAGTTGTGATGCCAGAGGGGAAGGCCAGGGGGCATTGTGTGGGTGATGTAGTTATGTGCCCTCCCATAGGGCAGGAGTGTGGTGTATATATAGAGAAGGAGCTCTGAAGAGAGGTAGATGGCGCTCTTGGAGTCTGACAGTACTATTTGCATAACGCTAGCAATACCCCTGAATCATGTTTGTTTTATTATTTATAATGCGCAGATATACCCGGGGCTATCAGGGCGCAGCATTTACAAGGATATGCGAAGCTTAGTTACAAAGTGAAGAATGTACATGATGGCAGAAGGTAGTAAATACAATGCAGAGTAGGAGAGAAGGCAAAATATACAGCATATACAAAGTTCTCCATGTGGTGACACAGTGTGCAAATAGCAAGATGGTAGCCTTGGCACTTGGCTATCTTAGTGGTCCTTCAGTTTCAGCCATGAGATTACCATTGAGCGGAAGTTCAAATAGGGCAAGTCTACTCTCAGGTTAGGGGGTAAGGAGTTCCAAAGTTTGGCTGCTTTAACCGGGAAACTGTTACCTCCTATGGTGGCGAGTTTGAAATTTGGGACAGAGAGGCAATCTTTGTGTGCAGTTCTAATGGGTCTCAAGGAGGCTTGTCTATGGAATCTGTTAATCAAGTAGATCAGGGCAGCATTGTTGAGAGATTTGTGGGTGATTGAGGCCGTTTTTAGGAGAATGTGGTCTCTAGTGGGGAGCCAGTTGTACATTTGCTGAGTCCTGAGATGTGCTCTCTTCTGGGGATACCCAGGGCTGCTCTCAGGGCATTGTTCTGGAGGGTTTGTAGCTTGGTGGTGGCAGCCCTGGAGGTTCCCAAGTAGAGGGTGTTACAGTAGTCCAGGCGGGATAGTATAAGGGCTCTAGCGAGTGTGAGGCAGCTGTTGTCTGACAGAAATGGTTTGGCTGAGTGGATTAATTTGCACGTGTATGCCGTTGATGATGCCAGGGAACTCGGTGGTCTTTTGAAGGAAAGGTTAGAATCCAGTTAGAAACCCAGTGTTTTGACCTCCTGTCCAACTTTGATATTGTTCCCATCTATCATGAAGGAGTTGTAGGCTGGACTAAGTTTCTTTAGACTGAACGTAGTGCCCAGGATGATTAGCTCAGTTTTCTCATCATTCAAGCATAGTCCATGAGTGGCCATCCATGCCTGGATGATGATGTAGACCCTATTCACCAAGGCCAAATCCTTTGCATAATCTCCAGAAAGCGGAAGGAGGATCTGGGTATCATCTGCATAGTTAGTGTAGGTGATACCAAGATTATCCAAATCATCGAAAAGGGGCTTGATAAATATGTTGTACAGTGTGGGGGAGACGCAGGAGCCCTGTGGGATGCCGCAGGTTATGGGTATAGGGTCTGCTGCAGCAATGGGGGAAGAAGACCCTCATAGTTCTTCCGTTAAGGAATGAAGTGATCCAAGTAATGGCCTCGGGAGAGAAGTGTGCTGCTGTGTGGAGGTGTGAGCATAGGATAGAGTGGTCAACCAGATCGAAAGCTGCAGATAGGTCAAGGAGGAGGAGCAGGGCAACTTGCCCTTTATCCCTGAGTGTATCAATCTGAGCTTTCAGGTCGATGAGTGCAGTTTCGGTCCCATGTTGAGGGCGGAACCCAGATTGTCTAGATCCTAAGAGGTGGTGTTCTTCCAGGTGCTTCTGTATTTGTACATAGGTGACCTTGTCTAGGATTTTTAGCAGGAAGGGAACAGTCATTATAGGTCGGTAATTAGTGGGTATGGCGGGGTTAAGAGTAGGTTTTTTAAGTAATGGAAGTACCCAGGATTGTTTTAGGTTGGTGGGGATGGATCCAGTGGTAAAGGAGGCATTGATCAGTTTGGTGATGAAGGGTGAAAGGTCACGGGTAGCATCTTTGATAAACTGTGCTGGGCACAAATCTCCCTGGCAGTTAGAGGGTTTCAACGACAAGATAATTTTAAGCGGGTAGGATCTGTGGTCATGCACTTAACCGGGTTTTTGGATGGGCACATATCTTTCAGGGCAGCTTTTTTACTAGAGATTTTACTTTGAAGGGTCACAATCTTGTTTGCCAAGGCATTTTGAATTTCCGAACACCAATTTTTATCTTTGGTGCAAGTGTCAGGTGGTAGTGTAGGATGTTCTGCTTCTTTAAGTATAGAGAAGAGTTCTTTCATGTTAGATTTGGCTTGGGGTATGCGAGAGTCAAAGGAGGTTCATTTAGCCATGTAGATTTCTTTTTTGTAAAGTGCGGCTAGTTTGGAAAGTTTTAGTTTGTTTGCGGCTGAAGGGGATTTTTTCCAGGTGGCCTCGCAGTTTCTCTTTTGCTGCCTTAAGTTTTTAAGGAATGGTGTGTACCATTTGTTGAGGTGCATTTTCGGTTTACTAGGTCTGAGTTTAAGTGGGGCGATGATGTCCAACGAGGTAGCCACAGCCTTATTGTATTCTTCAACAAGGATCTCTGGATCCAAGTTGTCAGAGAGTGTGATGAGTATGGGGAGTAAATTCGGGATGAGTCTTTCTGATGTGATGGTCTTCTTGTTTCTGCTGAGAGTGGGGGGGGGCTATGGAGATGGGCAGAGGTGGGGGCCTGTCGGTAGATAACAAGAACGATACCAGGTGGTGATCGGTCCAGACTAGTGGTGAGATATTTGTGATATTCGCTAGGCAGTTGTGGTCGGCCACCCAATCAAATATTCTACCTTTCAAGTGAGTGGGTGCCAGGCTTCTTTGTTCAAAGCCTAGCTCATGGAGAGTGGTGGCTATAGTGCTGGCTGTTTGGTCTGCCGGGTCATTAAAGCCCATGTTAAAGTCCCCCAGAGTGAGAACTTAAGAGCTTTTGAGGTTGCTGGATAGAATGGCATTGAGGTCTTCGTCGAAGGTACCGATGGGGCCTGGTGGACAGTAAATCAAATGAATATTGAGGGTTTGGGTGTTGAGTGGGACTTTTACTGATAGTGTTTTGCAGGAAAGAACAATAGTGGGAGTTGCTAGTCTCATGGGTAGGCTGCATTTGTGTATAATGGCGACGCCCCCTCCTCTGGAGTTGGGACGATCATGCCTCAGGATGGAGTAGTTGTCTGGGACTGCTAGCATCATGAAGCGTTACAGCTACTACTCTAAGAATACCGTAGGGAAAGACGCCTGCAACACCGCTGAAAGGTCTGATAGTCCTAGAAGTCCGACAACAATAATTCCTGTAGCTGATGAGGAATCGCAATGCCCCACTGGTAGTGGGATGGCGTATGAGGATGAGTTGAGCCAGGGGCTTTTTTTTTAATGAATCTTGGTGATATGACACCTCCTGATTCTTACCCTTTTAAAGATGCTGATGGTGTAGAGGCTGCTATAATGGATGCAGACTATACAGAGGCCGATCTGAAGGATATGGACGAATCTATGAAGACTCTTTAAGAGCCCTTGTATGCGGATCTGTGGGTTTTGGACGAGCTGTTTCCAGAGGTGGCCATGACCCCGGAGTTGGAAACAAGTCCCGATGAAGATAGGCTGTTTATGGGGACAGCTGATGCTGTGAAGGTCGGATTGTCTATGGATGCCGCTGTTGCTATGGAGGCGGAAGCGGAGGGACCTGTTGTGTGCAATTTGGTATGTAGGAAAAGGGTGTGTTTGTGTGAACTATGTGTAAAAAAAATATATGTTGAAGTTACATTTCTTTCTTTTTTGAATTGCAGAAAACGGCAGATAAAGTATACAGTGCTGAAAGTCAGCGGTCTTCATTTAATACCATCAATTTTTACTGTGTGTGCTGTTCAAAAATGATTGAAAGTCCAGCAACACAAGCCCGTAATAAGTGTAAGAAGTGTGTTTGTTTAAAACGCTTTGAAAGTTTTGATGAAGAAGAAGAGGAGAAAACTATGACTTTTTCGGAAACCTCATCTGTTCAGGCTTTTGCGGCCTGTGTAGTGAAAGTATGATTGAAGCGTGATTATTACCGCTGGTGCTATGGACATAAATGCAATGACCCGCAACAGGATGCTCATGACTGTTTACTTCCGAATTATCACGCTAGAGCAATACGTCGGATATGTTTTATGTTGAATTCATATAAAGCTTTTCAGTTGCGTAAAGCTGTATATAAAGGCATGGGCATGCGTGTACATGCTAGTGTGAAGAGTGTTTTATCTAAAACATGGATAGAAATATACCATTGCCGCAATCCTGAGAAAACATTGAGATCTTTACAAATGGCTGGTCCTGTGCTTTTGAGAAACAGGGTAGCCCGTTTAATGGATAAAGATTTTTGTGACCTATACACTTTTGGGAATCCCCTGAAGCCTTGTGTAGCATGCCGGAAACTGTTTTAAAGAGAGAAGAAATATCCAGAGTTTGTTTCTTATAGGTGTATATTTGTTTCTAGGATAAGATTTCTGAAGGGCCAGCAAGGTGTGTGGATCGTAAACTGAAACCTGGCCGGCTATGTGTGGAAAAACTGTTATATACTATGCTGAAAGAGCGGATATCGCAAATTACCCCAGATACCCTGAAATATCTACGAATACCTACCCCCGACCAGAGCCGTTTTGTAAAAGTTTGATGTGTATAGGTAACATATGTACCAACACTTGGCTCCTGGTATTGGATGAATACTGCCATCTGTACAAATAAGATATGGGTTCTTTAGACCTACACCCTAGAAAGGTATTACATCAGCTTTTGGAGCAATTGTATGAACATTACTTTAGCATTAAAGGATACGTTTAACAGGACCGCAAATTGTATGAACTTTTAAATGCCTCAAGTGTTTTATGCATACAGAGTTATATGAGGGGGGAACGGGGGATTTTGTATAATGATATTTATAAGGCTGCAGAAAAAATCAGAAAGGGTGACGTTGTGTCAGACGCTATATGTATAAGAGTTGTAATAAAATCATCTTTCACCCTTTATGCCTTTGTTTATTTTTTGAAGTGTTTCAGCGTTGAACATCTCTTATTGAAGCATGCATGAAGGCTATTATGATGAAAGCGGCGTTGGCAGTTATGGGGGTGTTGATGCTCTTTATAAAAAACTACAACATGACAAGAAACCTATCACACACTGAGTTGTTAAGGAGTGGTTATTTGGTGAAGAGGCATAAAGTCTTCATAAAAATGCTAGAAAAAGTTTTAAAAGAAGAAGAACCGTGGTTTCCCAAAGAGACCCACAGTGGCAGTGTGATTTAATAGATATGCGGCCTTATGGGAAGAAGAACGATGGGGCGCAGTACATCCTGACGGTTATTGATATTTTATCAAAATACGCCTTTGCCGAAGTTTTGAGGGATAAGACTGGATCAAGATTGATGGCCGCTTTTAAACATTTTTTTAGCAAAGGCCGTGTGCCTGTAAAATTACAAATGGATGCCGGCAAGGAGTTTTTAAATAGACCCTTCCAAAATCTTTAAAACAACATACAGGGTAATTCATAGAATTTCGCAGAAAAGTGTCGCAAGCGGCTGGCGCAGAGTGTCCGCGTGCGATTGTGTGCGCCAGGCACGTGCGCTAAAACCGATTTCCGCGCACAGCGTATTCATGGATTTCATGCTCCCAAACCAGCCGTGGCGCAAAGTATCGCAGCGAGCCTGCAGCAGCGCCAGTAACGCCCCGAAGAACGCCCTCGCGCAAGGAAAAGCCATCAACATCGCTAAATCATCGCAAAGGGCTGCGCTAACCCTGGACCAGTTTACAGGGCTGCCAAACAAGGAACGCAAAGCGGGCAACCTTCATATCAGGAGTACGCGGGAAGTTTTACACGCGATTAGCCAGGGTACGTGTATTACAGGGGTACGCGGGAAGTTCAACACGCGATTGTCCAGGGTACGTGTATTACAGGGGTACGCGTGAATTATCACACGCGATTTGGCAGGGTACGTGAATTACAGGGGTGCGTGGGAATTATCACACGACATTTTGCTGGGTGTATTACAGGGGTGCGTGGGAATTATCACACGCGATTAGGCTGGGTGGGTCCTCACAGGTGTTCCCTGTACACCCTCCACGGCCCCTGCAGGCAGCCCACAAAACAGGGGACTACCCTGCACACCTGCTCATGTCCCCCTGCACCCCCACCCCCCAGCCACCAGGGGCACCCACCACCAGGCCCCCACCCATGTCACCCACCACCCCCACCCCCCCAGCCACCAGGGGCAGCCTCCACCAGGCCCCCACCCATGTCTCCCACCACCCCCACCCCCCAGCCACCAGGGGCACCCTCCACCAGGCCCCCACCCATGTCACCCACCACCCCCACCCCCCCAGCCACCAGGGGCAGCCTCCACCAGGCCCCCACTCATGCCCAACTCATGTCTCCCACCACCCCCACCCCCCAGCCACCAGGGGCAGCCTCCAACAGGCCCCCACCCATGTCTCCCACCACCCCCACCACCCAGCAGTGCAGGGGCAGCCTCCACCAGGCCCCCACCCATGTCTCCCACCACCCCCACCCCCCAGCCACCAGGGGCAGCCTCCACCAGGCCCCCACCCATGTCTCCCACCACCCCCACCCACCAGCAGTGCAGGGGCAGCCTCCACCAGGCCCCCACCCATGTCTCCCACCACCCCCACCCCCCAGCCACCAGGGGCACCCACCACCAGGCCCCCACCCATGTCTCCCACCACCCCCACCCCCCAGCCACCAGGGGCAGCCTCCACCAGGCCCCCACCCATGTCTCCCACCACCCCCACCCACCAGCAGTGCAGGGGCAGCCTCCACCAGGCCCCCACCCATGTCTCCCACCACCCCCACCCCCAGCCACCAGGGGCATCCTCCACCAGGCCCCCACTCATGCCCAACTCATGTCTCCCACCACCCCCACCCCCCAGCCACCAGGGGCACCCTCCACCAGGCCCCCACTCATGCCCAACTCATGTCTCCCACCACCCCCACCCCCCAGCAGTGCAGGAGCAGCCTCCACCAGGCCCACACTCATGTCTCCCACCACCCCCACCCACCAGCCACCAGGGGCACCCACCACCAGGCCCCCACCCATGTCTCCTACCACCCCCACCCCCCAGCGCTGTGGGGCACCTGCCAGCAGGCCCCCACCCATGTCCAACCCATGTCTCCCACCACCCCCACCCCCCAGCCACCAGGGGCACCCTCCACCAGGCCCCCACTCATGCCCAACTCATGTCTCCCACCACCCCCACCCCCCAGCCACCAGCGGCACCCTCCACCAGGCCCCCACCCATGTCTCCCACCACTCCCACCCCCCAGCCACCAGGGGCAGCCTCCACCAGGCCCCCACTCATGCCCAACTTATGTCTCCCACCACCCCCACCCCCCAGCAGTGCAGGAGCAGCCTCCACCAGGCCCACACTCATGTCTCCCACCCCCCAGCCACCAGGGGCACCCACCACCAGGCCCCCACCCATGTCTCCTACCACCCCCACCCCCCAGCGCTGTGGGACACCTGCCAGCAGGCCCCCACCCATGTCCAACCCATGTCTCCCACCACCCCCACCCACCAGCCACCAGGGGCACCCACCACCAGGCCCCCACCCATGTCTCCCACCACCCCCACCCCCCAGCCACCAGGGGCACCCTCCACCAGGCCCCCACCCATGTCTCCTACCACCACCACCCCCCAGCGCTGTGGGGCACCTGCCATAAGGCCCCCACCCATGTCCAACCCATGTCTCCCACCACCCCCACCCCCCAGCCACCAGGGGCACCCTCCACCAGGCCCCCACCCATGTCACCCACCACCCCCACCCCCCAGCCACCAGGGGCAGCCTCCACCAGGCCCCCACCCATGTCTCCCACCACCCCCACCCCCCAGCACTGTGGGGCACCTGCCAGCAGGCCCCCACCCATGTCCAACCCATGTCTCCCACCACCCCCACCCCCCAGCCACCAGGGGCACCCTCCACCAGGCCCCCACTCATGCCCAACTCATGTCTCCCACCACCCCCACCCCCCAGCCACCAGGGACACCCTCCACCAGGCCCCCACCCATGTCTCCCACCACCCCCACCCCCCAGCCACCAGGGGCAGCCTCCACCAGGCCCCCACACATGCCCAACTTATGTCTCCCACCACCCCCACCCCCCAGCAGTGCAGGGGCAGCCTCCACCAGGCCCCCACTCATGTCTCCCACCACCCCACCCCCCAGCCACCAGGGGCACCCTCCACCAGGCCCCCACTCATGCCCAACTCATGTCTCCCACCACTCCCACCCCCCAGCCACCAGGGGCACCCTCCACCAGGCCCCCACTCATGCCCAACTCATGTCTCCCACCACCCCCACCCCCCAGCCACCAGGGGCACCCTCCACCAGGCCCCCACCCATGTCTCCTACCACCACCACCCCCCAGCGCTGTGGGGCACCTGCCAGCAGGCCCCCACCCATGTCCAACCCATGTCTCCCACCATCCCCACCCCCCAGGGGCAGCCTCCACCAGGCCCCCACCCATGTCTCCCACCACCCCCACCCCCCAGCACTGTGGGGCACCCTCCACCAGGCCCCTACCCATGTCTCCCACCACCCCCACCCCCCAGCCACCAGGGGCAGCCTCCACCAGGCCCCCACTCATGCCCAACTTATGTCTCCCACCACCCCCACCCCCCAGCAGTGCAGGGGCAGCCTCCACCAGGCCCCCACTCATGTCTACCACCACCCCCACCCCCAGCCACCAGGGGCACCCTCCACCAGGCCCCCACTCATGCCCAACTCATGTCTCCCACCACCCCCACCCACCAGCCACCAGGGGCACCCACCACCAGGCCCCCACCCATGTCTCCTACCACCCCCAGCCCCCAGCGCTGTGGGGCACCCTCCACCAGGCCCCCACCCATGTCTCCTACCACCACCACCACCCCCCAGCGCTGTGGGGCACCTGCCAGCAGGCCCCCACCCATGTCCAACCCATGTCTCCCACCACCCCCACCCCCCAGCCACCAGGGGCACCCTCCACCAGGCCCCCACCCATGTCTCCCACCACCCCCACCCCCCAGCCACCAGGGGCACCCTCCACCAGGCCCCCACCCATGTCACCCACCACCCCCACTACCCAGCCACCAGGGGCAGCCTCCACCAGGCCCCACCCATGTCTCCCACCACCCCCACCCCCCAGCACTGTGGGGCACCTGCCAGCAGGCCCCCACCCATGTCCAACCCATGTCTCCCACCACCCCCACCCCCCAGCCACCAGGGGCACCCTCCACCAGGCCCCCACCCATGTCACCCACCACCCCCACCCCCCAGCCACCAGGGGCAGCCTCCACCAGGCCCCCACTCATGCCCAACTCATGTCTCCCACCACCCCCACCCCCCAGCCACCAGGGGCAGCCTCCACCAGGCCCCCACCCATGTCTCCCACCACCCCCACCCCCCAGCAGTGCAGGGGCAGCCTCCACCAGGCCCCCACCCATGTCTCCCACCACCCCCACCCCCCAGCCACCAGGGGCACCCACCACCAGGCCCCCACCCATGTCTCCCACCACCCCCACCCCCCAGCACTGTGGGGCACCTGCCAGCAGGCCCCCACCCATGTCCAACCCATGTCTCCCACCACCCCCACCCCCCAGCAGTGCAGGGGCATCCTCCACCAGGCCCCCACCCATGTCTCCCAACACCCCCACCCCCCAGCAGTGCAGGGGCACCCTCCACCAAACACCCCACCAACCTGGATGACTCCGTGCCATCTTCCCCCGTTGGGCCCTGTGGGGTCCCAGCTGCCACTTCTGCTGCTGAGAAATCCAACTCCGACCTCCGCCTCTTGGACCTCCCCTCGCCAGCTGCAGCCTGGGACGCCGCACCAGACTCCTCACTCCCCGACGAGATCACAACTTGGGATGGGATCCGGGCCTTGCGTCTTCGGCTGGTGGTGCGACCCCTGCCGCTGTGCTCCACAGCACCTTCTCCGCCCTCTTCATCAGTTGACGCTGCAGACAGGGAGAAAGAAAACACAGGCATCAGGGCACTGTAAAATGGACTCATACACACATGACAGTTATACATGAGTGGCATTGGTAAACCTCACACATGGCATCACAATCCCCAACACACATGTCATTTCAACTTGCACACATGAGCCATACCACAGCCATAATGCAACAGCATGGGCAGCCAAAGGTCATCCACACATCACATGCAACATAGGGAGTACACTACACATGCACACACAACACCAAACCTGCATGCATGTGTACACCTCCGCCAACTGTCGCAGTGTCTCGATCGACATCCATGTCACACCTGACAATCATTCCTCCACATCCTGTGCCATGCAAGCCCACACACACAAGCACCATCCATGTGTCACACATGAGACCCCTCGCATGTGTCACCCTCACAGCCCTGTACAACCCCCCTACTTGGCCACATAAAAATACATGTTCAACCTGCACACTCCTGGCACACCACCACACGCACAGCTTACAATCAGTATGCATGTACACTTACCGCTCGACTCCAGACGAGTCTGCTTCTCAAGGACCTGGATGTGGAGCGCTGGGGATATGCGTTCCAGGACACTCATCTGATCTTCCGACAAGTGGCCCCGCCCGCCCCTTAGCATCTGCTGCCATCATGAGGCGCCGGGCCTTGTTGAGGGTCCTGGACCTGAAGTCCTCCCAGCGCTTCCTGACACGTTCATAGTTGCGGACTGCCACCTCCTCCGCGTTGATGGCAGTCACGATGTCCATCCAGATCCGAGTCCGTCCTTCCTTGTCGGCGCGCAACCTTCCGAAGAGGGCATCATACTGCCCCAGGACATGCTCCACCAGGACACCAACTTCCCTGGCACTGAAGCTGGTGCCCCTCTGCCTCCTTGGCCGGGGGTTGCCACTGGTGCCAGATGTTGTAGTGCCCGACTTGGCAACCCCAGAGGCAGGAGTGGGTGGGCAACTGGGTCCTGGGGCTGGGCTGTGGGGCGACGGAAAAGCAGTCGGGAGCCTTTGGTTCCAGCAGGGGTGGTCACAGCAACAGCACCCCTGGCTGATGTGCAAGCAGCAAATGGCAGGGCAAGTGGGCAGCAGCAGATGGCAGGTGGGAGCGTGCTCAGGGCTCTGGGGGGCAGTAATTTGGCCTCCTGGGCAGGAGCGTGGTCTTTCGTGTGTGAACGCGTGGACAGCTTGATACGGAGTGATTTTGCACGTGAAAATCCCACACGTCTGCGTGTAAATCGATGAAAGGCCCTTAGCGCGTAAACGCGTCACTAGCGTATGCGCGTCTATGAAGTCACGTGCACGCGTAGGAAAAAGTTGCGTGACACGTCCGAGTGTCAAAGCGTGTTATTGGTGGAAATAGCCCTACACGCAGAAGTTACAAAGCGTGTAATTGGTGAAAATGGACCTACACGCAGAAGTGTCAAAGCGTGTAATTGGTGCAAATGGACCTCCACGCAGAAGTGTCAAAGCGTGTAATTGGTGCAAATGGACCTACACGCAGAAGTGTCAAAGCGTGTAATTTGTGCAAATGGACCTACACGCAGAAGTGACAAAGCGTGTAATTGGTGCAAATGGACCTACACGCAGAAGTGACAAAGCGTGTAATTGGTGGGAATGGGCCTAGCACGTACACGCCGCGTAAGTGACGCTGTACGTGTGGGCCTGCATATAAGGTACGTGTAGAACACCAATTCCTTGTACGTGCTTTTCGTGGAGAGCGAGTGGGTGAATTCTGTACTTCTTGTCGTTTCACACGCGATTTACTTCACAGCGTTTCAAGTTCGTACTCCCTGTTACCTCTGACAGCTTTTTCTATTTTTTCTCTTGTACTGGTTTACCTGGGCATGTTCCCTCAAACAGTGTTCCCTTCTACTGTTGTCCTGTCTCCTCAGACAGCGTACATATCTTCTTTTGGCGGGGGTGTTGCCAACCAAATGCGCTCATTTTTCACGCTCTTTTACCTTGCAGACGGTGAGTCACGCACGTATCTAACATATGTGCTTGCCCCGTGTGTAGCCTACCCCTTCAGAGGTCATTCTAGGCTGCGTGTGACACGCATATGTTCATTCTTGTGTTTCTGGGTGCCACAGCGTAGTGCAGGTTTTTCTTTCTGCACACGTGGTCTAGGAGGGGTTGCGTGCACGTCATCTCCCTTTTTTGGGCCTCCTGTGCGTTGCGTGACCCGTCATCTTTCCCCAGGGGTTACATTCAGCCTTGCTAGAGCACTAGGGTACAATTACCATCTGGTACCCAACCCCTTTGACCCCCAATTGCCCAGGACAATAGTCTACATCCACTCCCATACGCACATTAACATCAGTGCCATGGCTGGGAGGCGAGGATTCCGTAAGGGTGGCAAAGGTGGAAGAGCCACAAGTGGTGGCCGTGGTGGATCCGGTAGGGGAATGTGGTCGTAACTTGCAGGGTTTGCCTGTCCCCCCATGTGTGGAGGACCAGTCAAGGGCACCCATAATCCCCCCCTCCTCCCCCCCTCCTGTTGAGGCTGATGTGGCTGACACCATCCATGCTCAGCCCTTGTTGGACCAGCCCATTGTGGCACCAGACCTGGCTGACTCCATGGCTGACTTCCAGGTCAGCAGGGCTACGACACGTGCGCTGGTGCACGTTGATGCCATCATGCCACGTGGATCTGGGGCAGCAAGGTTATCTGCTGCCCCAAGTAGGCAGGGCGGAGAGGCTGCAGGGGCAGCTGCGGCTCCATCCACCCCAGCTCTCACACACCCAGCCAGGACAGTGTCGGTCCTAGTCCATCCTGCTGACATTCCCCCTGACACCATTACACTTGAGCCAATGCCTGCACCAACTCCCATGCTGAGTGTGCAATCCCACACACCTGATACAGAGCCCACCAGGGCTCCTGCCCCTAGTGTCCAGAGCGGCGCAGGACACTCAGGATCACCACCACCTTCCAAGCGGAAGAGGAAGAGTGCTCGTCCGGCACAGGCTGATGCCCCAGACACGGCTACACAGTCCGGCCCGTCAAGGAAGCCCAGCTTCACGGATGACGAACTGAATGCACTTGTCGAGTATGTGTCCGGACATGATAACGAGATGGTCATTGTTGCAGGATCCAAGACCACACCTGCACAACGCCAGGCACACTGGCAGACCGTTGCGGACATCGTAAGTGCCCTTGGAATCGTGAGGCGCACAGCCAATGATTGCTATAAGCGCTGGAATGACCTAAAGCGCAGGGCAAAGAAGAAGCTGGCCTCAAGTCATGCCGCAACTCTAGTGACTGGAGGTGGGTCTCCAGTAGTAGACATGGAACTCACTCCACATGAGTCAGTCGCTGTGGCCTACGTCACTGAGGAACAGATCCAAGGCGTGGGAGATCTGCCTGATTACGAGGCATTGTCCGGTGAGTGCACATGCATGTGTGTGTCATCCATGTGCATGGTGTGTTTGTGAGGGCTTCTGTTTGTGTGCCAGGTGAGAGTGTGTGCACCTGAGTCGTATGGGTCAGCCATGTGCTTCATGCAATACATCCTGCGCAGCTGCATTTGGCCATTGCAGTATCCCTTCTGCCAACAGTAGACATCTAGCCCAACAGCACGCCAGTTGCCCTTGAAGTGTCACCTTGCCACAACATTGTTGCTTATTTTTCTCTGTTCATTCAGACAGATTGTTTGCATTCCACCACTTATACTAGGCATTTCTCAGTCCTCTAGTCACATGTCTGGCATGGCTATGGTAAAGTGGAGTGACTTTGTTACCTGGATATCATATGTTCACACATGTCCCTGTGCAATTGGACCATTTGGGACTGCCAGCTCCAGGTGAAAATCAGACCTGTTTGATTTAGAAAAGCTATTACATGCGGGAACTGGACTGAATGAATAAGTGCTGCCCTCCTCTCCATCTTGCCTCAATAGCAATGGTACATGCCATCTGTGTGATGGCATGTGTGTGTCACTGTTAGGCAGAAACCTGTGCAGTTCCCTTGGGGAACACTGCAAAAGATTTAAGACTACAGGTATAGCAGTAAACCCACTTGGTAGCAGTCCGCACCACCCAGATTTACCTGGTAGCTGTGGCTGAGCAGTCAGACCTCCCTCAAGAAGAGTTAGGCAGTATGCAAAGTATACACAATATGTACTCAGACACAATAGCACAAGCAAACACTGACCAGAGCTTGGTTTCAAAGGTATAAAGTTATTTATTTTTAAGAACACATAAGTTGAAAACACTCTAGCAAAGTATAGTAAAAACACTTCAAACACAGTTATAATAAAAGCAGTTTCAACCCTTACTCCTATCTAGCCAACTCTAAGTTAACATCACATAATTAAAACAGAGGTGAGTGCTTAACGTTAGATGACACTCTAGTAGGTTCAAGAAAGGGATAAAAAAGAAACAGAAACGGGTTAAACACACCACTCTAAGGTCCAGAACACTTGCAATAGGCTCAAAGAAACACAAAGTCACAGGTGAGCAAAAGTCACTAGGCAGGGCCCACTCTTAGAGTAGCCGGAGCGAAAATGTGCCCAAGATCACACTGTTATTAGGGATTCAAAGTCTTGCAAAGAGTTAGAAAGAGTTAAGAGTGGTTTAGAAAGTTTAGCCAGGGTGTCCCAGGCACTCCCAGGGTCGAAAGCCGGGGGCTAAATCTACCCCGTGCAGTCGGTAGCAAGGGAAGCCAGGCGGAACACGGTACCTTAAGCGGAAAGGATCCTCCAGCGGTGGCAGTTGTTCCAGGCAGTGGCAGCAAGGCTCGACGTCGGTCAGGGGAGAAGAAGTTCTCGCTGAAGAGCAGAAGAAGAAGGTCGTTGCACTGCCCGGGAAGAAACCAGCCGCGGAGTCCTCCGGTTAAAGGGTTGTACCGACTTTTGTGGTTGGGGTAAAAGTGGTGGGGTTCCGGTTGCCGGGGTGCTTGGCACTGGCAAGGCGGCCACGAGATACCTCGAGAAGCGAAAAGAAGGCGAAAACTGGTTGTCCCCACCAGTCAAGGGAAGGAGCCACTCCGTTAAGAGTTCTCCTCGGTCGTCGGGAAAAGTGGTGAGACGGTTCAGCAGGGCTCCACCGGGTGGTGTCGTCGAAGCAGGTCGGCTCAGCTCTTCCCTCGTCGGATTCTTGGTCCTGTGGCGACTTCTGAAGTTCCAGTCCCCAAAGCCCTGCTTTTATGCAGCAAACCCCCATTCACCCAGCCTAGCTGTCACTCAAACATGCTAAGTGGTGAGCCGGCCGGCTCACCACTTGGGCCAATCAGGACGGAGTGCGACTTGAGTTACCAAGGTAACTCAGTCCAGGGTGCCTAAATCCCCCTCCACCCCTCCTAAGTACCCCAGACAGAGTGGCACCACTTTGGAGGGCTTCTGTGGAGAAGCCCGCCAAAAGTGGAACAAAGGGCTCCACTTTGGGTCAGAGTTACAGAGGCGAACGCCAACGCCATTTTAGAATCAAGTTTTGGCAAAAAGTCCCAACCGGAGTTATAATAATAAATATATAAACCGGCGGTATGTTTAAGGCTACCGTAAATAAATAATTAAATGTGTTAGCCTAAAACAATGGGAAATCCCATAGGAAAATATTCGCGGTTGAATATAAAAAGTAGTTTCCGCTGCCACCAGCCAAAACTCGATCAGGGGGGACGGAGACGTGCCCCCTCGACTAACAGACCCTGGGGCAATCGAATTGCCCCAGCCAGTACGTCCACAATATGATGGTTTGTACTGGTTCTGTTCAGGATTCAAGACTAGCAAAGTCTTTGGTGACTTTACATGCCCTGGGAGACAGTAGTCAGTCCCAGGGTATGGAGTCTATGTTGGGGAGTCCCTAGGACACCCCTGGGTCACGGCACAGAGGGTGCTGTGTAACCCACATCACAAAAATACATGAGGCCCTATGGAGTAAAAGACCCCATAGCCCATTCAACACAAGGTTTAACCAAGAAAACACACTTCAACATGTCCAAGAGTGAGGGTAAAAGAGTCTCACTCTTGGCAGGAGAAAAAAAGAAACCCCAGAAATCCAGCAAAGCTGCTGGGGGACTCACTAGGTAGGGAAATTCAGCCTAAACAGAGAATTCTCCCTAACACTCGCCCCCCCCAGACTAAGGGACAGGAGGATTTAATCCACTCCTGGATGAACCTCATACCTCTAGTCGATGATATACATCCTAGAGAGTCCATCAGCATTTTGATGGGGACACCTTGACCTAGGTTTAAGGGAGAACTCAAAGGTTTTCTTTTGCAAGCTAAAGGACCTACAAACCCTTTGAGGAACATCAGTCTTTTTGTTATAGGGGATCTGGTTGACCAGTCCCTCAGAAGTTGGTACAACTTCTGAACCTATGTTAGGCTTGTTCAAGGGGCCCTTATAAAGGATTCCCTTAGATCTAGAGGGGCCTCCAAGGTTCCTCACCACCTCTCTTGTGGGAGCAGGTTGGGTCTTAGGCCTCTTGGTTGGAGGGGTTGGGGTTAGGCAATGTACCTGCTTCCCCTTCCTCTTAGGTCTAACCTTACCTATTTTAGGAGTTTCCCCCCTAATATTAGGATTTGAGTTGGGGTCTTCAGTAGAAGGTCCAACAGTCTGAAGGTTTTTGGCCTTAGACTTTTCTTTTCTAGTTTTCCACCAGCACTGAGAATTACCAGTTCTCTCAGGTCCAGATAGGGGCCTAGTTGGTCTATCCACCTTTTCCTCAGAAGTAGGGGGAGTCAGAGACTCTGAGACTAGGGGAACAATGATGGAGCTTGGTTGGGGCGCCCATGTTCCTAGCATACTATCCGGAAATGTGCCTGGGTTAGAGGTCAACTTACTAACACCAGGGCTTGTAGTGGGGTTCTCAGTAGAGGGTCCCACAGGCTTAGAAGGGTCCTTCAAGGTAGCCTTTCTAGCCAATTTGGTTAAGTTCTGCTTCTCCATACTGGGAGGCCTGGGGGTATGTGACACTACTCCTAGAGTTCTTAGGTCATTCCCTAACAGGACCTTCCCAGGTACCTCAGCCTGAACACTGACAGGGATCCTTACTGTCATGTTGTTACATTGAATGAGGGCTGGTAGAATAGGAACCATTTGGACAGGGCCTCCAGACATCTTAGTGGGACCTTTGGGTGCTTTGGCCACATCCTCAGGTTGAAAGAAGCTTTCATCCACTACTGTTCTGCTGGCCCCAGTGTCTCTCCTGGCAGGAGTATCCTGGCCATTGACAAGAACACTGTCCACATAATACACCTTAGAGTTAACAGGTAGGGAGTTATACACAACCCTATTCTGGGGACTAACCAGACCCATAGGCTCTAAGTTTACAGTTGCTTGAAGACCCAAGGGTTCTTCAGCAAAGAGTTCAAAGTGGGCACTAGCCATCTGTACTTCATCCTCAGGAGTGAAGGCTAAGGAGACTGTGCTGATCCCTGCAGGTTTACCCTTGCACTTGGGATCTCCTTTGATATGGTCAGTACCCTGACAGACATAGCATTGTCCAAATGCTCTCTGGAAGGGTGGCTTGTTCTGACCTCCTTCTGGCTTGTGGCCAGGAGGTATACTAGCCTGATTTGGTTTCCCTGGTGGCTTACCCTTATAGTTTTGTTTGGGGCCCTCTTTGGAATTTGTAGTATTAGAATTCTCTTTGGAGTCCTTTTTAGGCTGTTTCTCCCCATCCTTCTTCTGAGTGACCCCAGAATCCTTGTGAGTGGCCCTGTTGGCAACCCACAAGTCAGCAGCCTTAGCTAGTTTCCGGGAATCTAATTCCCTGGAATCAGCCAAGTGTTGTCTGAGCTCAGGAGAGCAGGCATCATAAATAGTCTCCAACATAAACAAATTCTTCATACCTTCATAAGTGTTCACCTTGTAACCCTTAATCCATCCCTCTAAGTTTTTCAAACATTCACTCACCCAGGTAGCCCAAGGGGTACCATCATGCTTTTTGAGGCTCCTAAACCTCTTAAGATACTGGGAAGGGGTCTTCCCAAACCTAGCTATCAAAGCTAGTTTCACACATTCATAGTCCTTCCTATCCTCCTCCCCCATCTCCATTACCACATCAGTTGCAACAGGGGGAAGCCTAGAGAACAACCAGGTGAGTAAGTCATTTCCTGTGATGTTCTGGAGCCCATGATTATATTCAAACAGAGACAACCAATCCAACACATCCAACTTAGGCTCATACATACCAATCAATTCTTTAGGCATCCGGGGTCTTTTAGGACTGGAACTTCTAGAGGAGCCAGAGAGAGAAACATTCTCAACAGATAATTTCTTCATTTCTAAGTCATACTTGAGCTCCATTTCCCTTAGCCTTAGTTCTTTGTCAGTTTGAGCATTAAGTTTCTTATACTCCAATTCTAGCTTCATTTTCTCCAGTTCAAAGTACTGAGGACTAAATGTGGGACCTGGTAAAGGTCCAGTAGGTACAGCAGGTAGAGCAGGCAGAGGCCTAGGGGGGACAGTTACAACAGCCTCACCCTCCTCTTCTGACTCTTCCTCAGAATCATCAACATTTTGCTCCATGTTAACTTCAATACTGTCATCTACAGTTGCTGGAGTGGTAGGTTCCTCTGAACCATCACCCAGACTTTGGTTAGCTAACAATCTTTCAATCAGCTCCATTTTCTTGCCCTTAGTCAGGAGATCCTTATGTTTACAGAGCACTCTTAAACAATCAGCAGTTTTGGCTGCAAGGGACTCTTGACTATAGCTTTCTATAACTGACATGTTAGAGGATTACTTTTACAGTGCTAAGCTTTGTGGTTAGTTGCACTAAGGTATCTAAAGCACAATAAAATGTATACTCAATACAAATCCCACCGCTGTACACCAGTGTTAGGCAGAAACCTGTGCAGTTCCCTTGGGGAACACTGCAAAAGATTTAAGACTACAGGTATAGCAGTAAACCCACTTGGTAGCAGTCCGCACCACCCAGATTTACCTGGTAGCTGTGGCTGAGCAGTCAGACCTCCCTCAAGAAGAGTTAGGCAGTATGCAAAGTATACACAATATGTACTCAGACACAATAGCACAAGCAAACACTGACCAGAGCTTGGTTTCAAAGGTATAAAGTTATTTATTTTTAAGAACACATAAGTTGAAAACACTCTAGCAAAGTATAGTAAAAACACTTCAAACACAGTTATAATAAAAGCAGTTTCAACCCTTACTCCTATCTAGCCAACTCTAAGTTAACATCACATAATTAAAACAGAGGTGAGTGCTTAACGTTAGATGACACTCTAGTAGGTTCAAGAAAGGGATAAAAAAGAAACAGAAACGGGTTAAACACACCACTCTAAGGTCCAGAACACTTGCAATAGGCTCAAAGAAACACAAAGTCACAGGTGAGCAAAAGTCACTAGGCAGGGCCCACTCTTAGAGTAGCCGGAGCGAAAATGTGCCCAAGATCACACTGTTATTAGGGATTCAAAGTCTTGCAAAGAGTTAGAAAGAGTTAAGAGTGGTTTAGAAAGTTTAGCCAGGGTGTCCCAGGCACTCCCAGGGTCGAAAGCCGGGGGCTAAATCTACCCCGTGCAGTCGGTAGCAAGGGAAGCCAGGCGGAACACGGTACCTTAAGCGGAAAGGATCCTCCAGCGGTGGCAGTTGTTCCAGGCAGTGGCAGCAAGGCTCGACGTCGGTCAGGGGAGAAGAAGTTCTCGCTGAAGAGCAGAAGAAGAAGGTCGTTGCACTGCCCGGGAAGAAACCAGCCGCGGAGTCCTCCGGTTAAAGGGTTGTACCGACTTTCGTGGTTGGGGTAAAAGTGGTGGGGTTCCGGTTGCCGGGGTGCTTGGCACTGGCAAGGCGGCCACGAGATACCTCGAGAAGCGAAAAGAAGGCGAAAACTGGTTGTCCCCACCAGTCAAGGGAAGGAGCCACTCCGTTAAGAGTTCTCCTCGGTCGTCGGGAAAAGTGGTGAGACGGTTCAGCAGGGCTCCACCGGGTGGTGTCGTCGAAGCAGGTCGGCTCAGCTCTTCCCTCGTCGGATTCTTGGTCCTGTGGCGACTTCTGAAGTTCCAGTCCCCAAAGCCCTGCTTTTATGCAGCAAACCCCCATTCACCCAGCCTAGCTGTCACTCAAACATGCTAAGTGGTGAGCCGGCCGGCTCACCACTTGGGCCAATCAGGACGGAGTGCGACTTGAGTTACCAAGGTAACTCAGTCCAGGGTGCCTAAATCCCCCTCCACCCCTCCTAAGTACCCCAGACAGAGTGGCACCACTTTGGAGGGCTTCTGTGGAGAAGCCCGCCAAAAGTGGAACAAAGGGCTCCACTTTGGGTCAGAGTTACAGAGGCGAACGCCAACGCCATTTTAGAATCAAGTTTTGGCAAAAAGTCCCAACCGGAGTTATAATAATAAATATATAAACCGGCGGTATGTTTAAGGCTACCGTAAATAAATAATTAAATGTGTTAGCCTAAAACAATGGGAAATCCCATAGGAAAATATTCGCGGTTGAATATAAAAAGTAGTTTCCGCTGCCACCAGCCAAAACTCGATCAGGGGGGACGGAGACGTGCCCCCTCGACTAACAGACCCTGGGGCAATCGAATTGCCCCAGCCAGTACGTCCACAATATGATGGTTTGTACTGGTTCTGTTCAGGATTCAAGACTAGCAAAGTCTTTGGTGACTTTACATGCCCTGGGAGACAGTAGTCAGTCCCAGGGTATGGAGTCTATGTTGGGGAGTCCCTAGGACACCCCTGGGTCACGGCACAGAGGGTGCTGTGTAACCCACATCACAAAAATACATGAGGCCCTATGGAGTAAAAGACCCCATAGCCCATTCAACACAAGGTTTAACCAAGAAAACACACTTCAACATGTCCAAGAGTGAGGGTAAAAGAGTCTCACTCTTGGCAGGAGAAAAAAAGAAACCCCAGAAATCCAGCAAAGCTGCTGGGGGACTCACTAGGTAGGGAAATTCAGCCTAAACAGAGAATTCTCCCTAACAGTCACCTGGCAATCACAGGCCAATGTGTGATGCCACTGCCAGGGAGCATGCAGGAAATGTGTTCATCTTCCATCTTTGTGTCATCAGTGTGTGCCATTTGCCTGCCCTTCATACGCAGTGAGGGTGCATGCATGGGAGGGTCTTAGTCATGTGGGACATGTGTCAATCAAGTACTGGTTCTCTTGCTTCTCAGCCCTCATTGTGTGCCATGGTGCTAATGCCTGTTTCCATTTCTTTGTTATTATGTCTTTGCAGGGGAAGACGCACCTGATACTGCTGGGGTTGTGGAGATGGTGCAGAGCCAGGAGGGGTCCGAGGGCCGACCAACCACCAGTGAGGGACGTGGTGTGCTGGTGGGTGAGAACCCACAAGTGCTGCAGGTCGTGCTCTCAAGGGGTGTCTCTGGCTGCACCTCCCCCGAGCTGTACTCAGCTGTTGATTCGGATGATGAGACCTACGTGCCGTCGCAGGTGAGTGTTCCAGGGAGGGATTCTGTTCTGTCCCACCCACCTGCACCAGGGTCAGAACCCTCAATGGGGATGTCAGTGTTGGCAGCTAGGCCTTTGGTGGTTACGGATGCAGGGTCACACTCCGCGACATCTGATCCTGTTCCTGGGCCAGCAGATCAGAGGGGGAATGCAGTCCTGCAGCCTCAGGCAGTGCCGGCACAGCAAGGCGCAGTCCGCCTTGCACAAGACAGGTGTGGTGCCCGCCGACGTGGTGGCCGTACGCCACCTGGCAATACCGCATGGGAGCAATCCATTTACGGTATGGCTACCCAACAGGCAGCATCATCCGAGATGATGGCTCAGGCCATGGATAGGGTGGCCACTTCCATTGTCCCCCCTGAAAGGCTGATGGAGCGACTAGAGCAGGCAACCGACTCCATCTGCCAGTCACACAGGGAGGACATGTTGGCGTCCAACAGGGACAGGCGGGCGGCACTGGCGACTCTGCAGGAGGCCATCTCCATAGAGTCCCAGGGCCACAGGGAAGCCCTGAGGCAGGAGCTCCATCAACTCAGGACGACTCTTGTTGAGCTTGAGGCTTCAACACACCAAAGGACAGAACAGCAGCTGGAGCGTCTCACCCGTACGCTCTCAGCTGAGATGCAAGCAACAAGGGCGGAGGTCCGGGCATCCCGTGAGTTGTTGCATGGGGACCTCCGCACCCTCATCCTCCAGAACGAGACCTACCACACCTGCATGCTTGCAGCCATGGAGGAACAGAGTAGGGCCTTGCGTGGGCTGCCTCCCATAGTGCAACCACCTCCGGATGCAGCTGCACAGGGTGATAATAGCGACAGCAGTGATACTCCCACAACAGGGTAGCCGTGTGGGCCATGAGCCCATGGAGGTGTTTTTTTTTCCCAGGATCCACACAGGTGGGTTTTGGTGTGCACCCTGTCCTGGGACCTCCTGGGTGGCCTCCCCAACCCCCCCGGGCCCATTAATGGCCATTTTTTATTTTTTTTTATTTTTATTTTTATTTTTATTTTAATATTTTTCCCAATTTTTTTGGGACAATTTGTTGGCTTCCGTGGTTCCTGTGGGCATACGCTGCATTGTGGCTGGGCACATGCAGGCTTTTCATGTATTTGGTTCAGATGCCTGAATTGAGTCACACACACCCCTCCTGCTTCTCGTTTCCATGGGCTTGCAAAGGGTGTGCCCAAGTGACATTGAAGTACATGGTGACATTGGACTCCCACTACATGTGTGGGTAGTCTAGTCAATACTGTGTATACATTCCTAGTGCATATTGCTGTTCTGTTGTACACTGCATGTTGCATTGATGTGTAACTCATCATCTGTGTCTGCCTCCCAATTTGCAGGTCCCTTCCTCATGTCTACACAAGGCCCTCTAGTCTGGAGATGGGGTCCTTGTTGGCAGCAGCGCACCTACAACTCTACATGGCGCCAACACTGTACAGTTGGAAGTGGTGGGAGTGCAGGTATTTCCAGGTGGTGAGACTACTGATTTATTACATTAGTGAAGTCATGTTAATGGTAGTACCTGCTCAAGTTTGTTGTTGGTCCTGCATTACAGTGAGCATTTCAGGTGTAGCAAGTTTCAATTGGGGACACTGTACATCGTGACACTTGTCATGTTGTGGGGATTACTTTGTTTACCTGCACATAGCATGACATGGCACGGTGTGTTGTGTGGCGGTGCTGGGGATGGGTTGGGTGACATGGCACTGTCCTCTTGTTGCATTTAGCAAGTGGGTATTCATTTTAGCTGCTTGAATGTGTTTCTTCACAAAACTGCATTGGTGGTGTGTGTGGGTAGGGATGCACACATTGTAACACTTCCAGGTGAACAATCTCAGGCTGATATGCTTTTCACGGTTGAATCTCCAGACATTAAGGATCAGTGTCAGGTTGAGTCATCATTGATTGTCAGATGGAATGTGCCAGGCCAGTGTGCACTCCACAGGGGTGTGATCACTATGTGAAGTAATTAGCCACTAGCTGTGTACGGGCTGCCTCCCCCCGTGCCCTTTCCCCTCCCATGCGCAGCGGCTGTGCATGTGGTTGGGGATGTGGGGCCACCACCATGTCCACGGCCAGGCCCCGGCGTGTTGCAACGTTGTGCAGGACACATGCTGCCACTATGATCCTGCACACTACTGGGGGAGCGTATAACAGCTGCCCGCCAGAACGGTCAAGGATGCGAAAGCGTGACTTTAGCACTCCGAATGTGCGCTCCACTATGCCCCGGGTCGTAATGTGGGCTGTGTTATATCTTACCTCGGGTGGCGTGGTGGGGTTCCGAATTGGCGTCATCATGTGGGGGCTGAGAGGGTAGGCACTGTCCCCTGTGGAGGTGGTGATTGGTATCATTGGTGGGGTTGTGACCTTGCTCAGTATCCAACATGCATGCATGTGCAGTGGCATACATACTCACCAAGCAGCCATGTATCGCCATGCCACCCAGCTTCTAGGTCCCGGCTTAGGGTGGACATTCGGTAAATGAAGCTGTCGTGGGTGGACCCGGGATAGTTGGCATATACTGAGGTGATGATTCCCTTGGCATTACATGCTACCTGCACGTTGATGGAATGCCAGTGCTTGCGGTTCCTATAGATGTGCTCAGATGCCCTGGGGGGACGTAGAGCCACATGGGTGCAGTCGATGGCACCTAGCACTTTGGGGAATCGTGCCACACCGTAAAAATCCAGGGCGGCAGCATGCCTTTCAGCAGGTGTTCTGGGCAGGTATATGTGCCTGCGGACTGATGGGCGTGCAGTGATGATGTTCAAGACCTGGTGTAGGCAGCGTGACTGGGTAGCCTGTGACACCCCACCCACTATGGCACTTGTCCGCTGAAATGATCCAGTGGCTAAGAAGTGCAGTACATTGAGGACCTTCTCCAGGGGGCTGAGTGCTTGGGAGCACAGGGTGGGTGATGTGAGGTCATCCTCCCACTCACTCACCAGGTCCAGTATTATGTGTGGTGGAAACCTGTACCTCCCATACACCTGGTCATCAGGCATCCCGAAAAGGCCGGTTCTGGGTGTGAATATTCTGGCCCTGACTATCCTCCTCCTCCTCCTTTGGTAGCCCACTGCCACTGCTGCTAGGAACGGTATGTTCATCCTGGCGTCTGAGCTTGTTATTGTTAAAGTGCGCAAATTTATGCTTTGCGTGTGTTCTAGGCGAGCGTGTGACCCACGCACCCCTGGAATCCAGTTCCCAGTCCAATAGCGTGTGGAAATTCCCACGCACCACGGGATACAGGTGCGCTGACGTACTTGCGTGTGTAAGTGCCCACGCACCCCTGAAATACACATACATAGGCCAATCGCGTGTACGCGCACTTTTGTCCAATAACACGCGATGACACTCTGACGTGCAGTATTTCCACGTGTGCTCCGTCATCACGTGCTGAGTGGGGAACACCCGTGCGGGTCACGTCACAGACGCGCTTACGCGCTGAGGGACTCTGGTCCAATAGAATCGCGTATGCGTGCTGACGCGCTTACGCGCTAAGGGCCTTTCCTCGGATTTCACGCTGACGTGCAGGATTTTCACGTGCCAAATCACTCCGTATCAAGCTGGCCACGCGAAAACACACGGAAGACCACGCTCCTGCCCAGAAGGCCGAGTTACTGCCCCCCAGTGCCCCGAGCAGCCTCCCACGTGCCATCTGCTGCTGCCTGCCTGCCTGCCTGCCTGCTGCCACCGTGCCCTGCCATTTGGTGCCTGCACATCAGCCATCTGAAGGGGTCCAGTTGCTGTGTCCACCCCTGCTGGAACTGAAGACTCCCGACTGGGATTACATCGCTCCACAGCCCAGCCCCAGGACCCAGTTGCCCACCCACACCTGCCTCTGGGGTTGCCATGTCGGGCACTTCCACATCTGGCACCAGTGGCAACCCCAGGCCAGAGGGGCAGAGGGGCACCAGCTTCACTGCCACCGAAGTTGGTGTCCTGGTGGAGCATGTCCTGGGGCAGTATGATGCCCTCTTTGGATCGTCCCGCGCCAGCAAGGAAGGACGGGAGAGGATCTGGGCCAACTGTGTGGTTGCCATCAACGCAGAGGGGGTGGCAACCCGCAACGTCCAGAAGATCAAGAAGCGCTGGGAGGACTTGAGGTCCAGGACCCTTGTGAAGGCCCGGCGCCTCGTGGAGGGGGGCCGGGGCCGCATGAGTTCCATCCAGATGAGGGTCCTGGAACGCGTACGCCCAGCGCTCCACGCCCAGATCCTTGAGAGGGAGGCCTGTCTGGAGTTGAGCGGTAAGTGTCCAAGCATTACTGTGTTAGACAGGGCATGTTGTGGTGTGCTGGTTCTATGATACTTGCCTGTATGTGTGCCATAGGCCATGTATGCATGTATGTGTGCAGGGACATCATAGTAATGCATGTGCGACCAGTGATGTGTGACCCACATGGTTGTTGCATGTGTTCAAATGCCGCATGGGGAGCCCTATGCAGATTTTGAACATGAGAGCATGCCAGTCTCTGTACCTGGACATGGGTGGGGATGAGGGATGGGTGCTGATGCCAGGTACATATATGGTAGCCATGTCTGTGTGCCTGACCTGCGTGTCTGTGACTTGTGCATGCCATGGATGCATGACACATGTGTGTGACAATGCACAGATTCAGTGAAGCAGCCAAATTACCCTTGTATCCGCTGTGTTTGGTGTGTTTGGGGCCAAATGGATGTGACTGAGGTGAAGTGTGTGCATGTGATAGGCATGAGCCATGATGCATGTGAGTTACATATCATTGAATGTTTCAAGAGTCCATTGGACATGCATGGAAATGTCCATGGCATGCACCATGCCTGTTACTGTGTGTGTTTTGCCTGGACTGACACATGTGTTGTGGAGGGACATGATGGAAGTGTACTTTGACAGTGGTGCTCATCTGCTATTGCTTCCTGTCTAGGGGACCATTGTACAGTACCCTGATGCTTGTGTTCTTTGTCTCCCTCTACGCAGCGGCTATTGAAGAAGAGGGCGGAGACGGCGCTGTGGAGCAAGGCAGCAGGGATGCCCCCACGGCTGCAGCAGAAGGGGTGGGTGAGCCCCCACAGGGGCCTGCTATGGTGGGAGACGGTGAGGAGCCATCCAGGTTGGTGGTTTGCACAGAGGAGGAGGAGGCCGCCACTGGGGCACACATGGGGCCTGGTGGGGGCATCCCTGCTGGTGCAAGTGGTGCAGTCCAGGGCCAGGGGCAGGAGGCAGCACAGGTCACCGTGGAGGGGCCTGTGCATGTCGCTGTCCCTGACCCTGTGAGTGCACCACCATGCACCAGCAGGGATGCCCCGTCCCAGGCCCGTCCGCAGGTAGAGGGGATGTCCATGTCACCTGACTCCCCTCCACCTGCGGACGTGGGAACCCCTGGCCGTGTGGAGAAGGTCCTGATTGGGGTCGCGATGCGCACGGCTGTGATTCGTGATGCCGTGCATGCTTCCCGGGAGGAGCACGCACGTCATCACGAAGTGCACCGTGCCGACGTGGCCCAATTGGGATCGGCCATGTTCGGGGGTTTGCTGCATGTGTTGGCCAATCTGGCGGCCCTCTCCTCCTCTGTGCAGGCTATACACCAGTCGTTCTCCTTGCCGTCTTCCGGCCCAGATGCCACCAGGGCCCCCTGTGGACCTTCCCCGACCAATGCAGCCAGCTCGGTGGGGATCCCATCCCTGCCACAGTTGGGAGTCGGAGGTCCAGCAGGGGTGGACAACACAGCAACTGGACCCCAGCAGATGGAAGATGTGACAGCATCATCGGGCAGGGCACGTGCACGACGGCGTCGGTGGTTTCCATCAGCCTGGATGCCGTCGTGCTGGCAGAGGCAGTGGCGTCGGAGGCAGCAGCAGGCTCGACGTGGGAGGCATCATGGCTCGGGGCCATCAAGATCAGAGGGGCAGGCATCGGCCGGAGGGCAGGGCAACCCTGGGATGGTGGTGTCTTCCGTGTGGGAGCAGTTGGTCCAGCGGATAGGTGCGGAGCGGCAGCGGGCGGAAGAGGAGCGGCTCACCATGGTCAGGGCGGAGTTCTCCATGCGTCGGGCGTTGAGGCGGGCTGAGTGCCTCGAGGAAGCTCGCAGGGAGTTTGAGCTGAACATGGGGTTATCCCTCCGAGACCTCGGGGCCAGGACAGAGTCCCGCCTCCAGGACATCGACATGGAGTTCGATGATGCCCTGGCCAGCAACATCACCGAGTGAGCCGCACGACTTGCCCGCTGCCTTTGTATATAGTTATTTAGTTAGTTAGTGTTAGGTTTCCTTTATTCATTTTTATTTTTTTGGACCGCTCGGAAATGGCCACTTTTTTGTATATATTTTATTCATTAGGTAGTAGTAGGTTTCATTTATGGTGTTGGGCTCATGGACCCTGGAATATTCTTGTATATAGTTTGCTTTTTGAAGAAACATTTTTTTTATTAATTATTGTGTTCACCATGAGGAAATGGTTTTTCATTATTTTCCTTCCACATGATATTGCTTTGGACAACATTTGTTTTTGGATTACTTTGTTTTTTTTTATTTTTACATTTGTTCTCGGACATGGACCATTTATTTTGTTATCCCCATTGTTGTATGTTTGATTTGTTTTCTTATTTTTCATCTTTAATACATGTTTTTTTAACTTTCACTTGTGGTATTTTCTCATTGGTTTCATACATGTCATGATATGGGTTTTGACATTCACTTGCACCCATTGTGTATGTGTGTGTGACGGACATGTGTTCATTTACAGACTTGCCATTGGGGTTGTATCATGTAATTGCATTCACTATGTGGGTGGATGCAATCCTTGCCTGGGTGTTTGTGCTGGGTATGCTGCCCATTACTGCCATGATTGAGTATCGTCAGGACCTGGGGGCAGGGGGACATGTGTGGGTGCCTGGTGGAGGGTGCCCCTGGTGGCTGGGGGGTGGGGGTGGTGGGAGACATGGTTGGGGGCCTGGTGGAGGATGCCCCTGCACTGCTGGGGGGTGGGGGTGGTGGGTGACATGGGTGGGGGCCTGGTGGAGGGTGCCCCTGGTGGCTGGGGGGTGGGGGTGGTGGGAGACATGGGTGGGGGCCTGCTGGCAGGTGCCCCACAGTGCTGGGGGGTGGGGGTGGTGGGAGACATGGGTTGGACATGGGTGGGGGCCTGCTGGCAGGTGCCCCACAGTGCTGGGGAGTGGGGGTGGTGGGAGACATGGGTGGGGGCCTGGTGGAGGATGCCCCTGCACTGCTGGGGGGTGGGGGTGGTGAGAGACATGGGTGGGGGCCTGGTGGAGGATGCCTCTGCACTGCTGGGGGGTGGGGGTGGTGGGAGACATGGGTGGGGGCCTGGTGGAGGGTGCCCCTGGTGGCTGGGGGGTGGGGGTGGTGGGTGACATGGGTGGGGGCCTGGTGGAGGGTGCCCCTGCACTGCTGGGGGGTGGGGGTGGTGGGAGACATGGGTGGGGGCCTGGTGGAGGATGCCCCTGCACTGCTGGGGGGTGGGGGTGGTGGGTGACATGGGTGGGGGCCTGGTGGAGGGTGCCCCTGGTGGCTGGGGGGTGGGGGTGGTGGGAGACATGGGTGGGGGCCTGCTGGCAGGTGCCCCACAGTGCTGGGGGGTGGGGGTGGTGGGAGACATGGGTTGGACATGGGTGGGGGCCTGCTGGCAGGTGCCCCACAGTGCTGGGGGGTGGGGGTGGTTGGAGACATGGGTTGGACATGGGTGGGGGCCTGCTGGCAGGTGCCCCACAGTGATTGGGGGTGGTGGGAGACATGGGTGGGGGCCTGGTGGAGGATGCCCCTGCACTGCTGGGGGGTGGGGGTGGTGAGAGACATGGGTGGGGGCCTGGTGGAGGCTGCCCCTGCACTGCTGGGGGGTGGGGGTGGTGGGAGACATGGGTGGGGGCCTGGTGGAGGGTGCCCCTGGTGGCTGGGGGGTGGGGGTGGTGGGTGACATGGGTGGGGGCCTGGTGGAGGATGCCCCTGCACTGCTGGGGGGTGGGGGTGGTGGGTGACATGGGTGGGGGCCTGGTGGAGGGTGCCCCTGGTGGCTGGGGGGTGGGGGTGGTGGGAGACATGGGTGGGGGCCTGCTGGCAGGTGCCCCACAGTGCTGGGGGGTGGGGGTGGTGGGAGACATGGGTTGGACATGGGTGGGGGCCTGCTGGCAGGTGCCCCACAGTGCTGGGGGGTGGGGGTGGTGGAAGACATGCGTGGGGGCCTGGTGGAGGATGCCCCTGCACTGCTGGGGGGTGGGGGTGGTGAGAGACATGGGTGGGGGCCTGGTGGAGGCTGCCCCTGCACTGCTGGGGGGTGGGGGTGGTGGGAGACATGGGTGGGGGCTTGGTGGAGGGTGCCCCTGGTGGCTGGGGGGTGGGGGTGGTGGGTGACATGGGTGGGGGCCTGGTGGAGGGTGCCCCTGGTGGCTGGGGGGTGGGGGTGGTGGGAGACATGGGTGGGGGCCTGGTGGAGGATGCCCCTGCACTGCTGGGGGTTGGGGGTGGTGGGTGACATGGGTGGGGGCCTGGTGGAGGGTGCCCCTGGTGGCTGGGGGGTGGGGGTGGTGGGAGACATGGGTGGGGGCCTGCTGGCAGGTGCCCCACAGTGCTGGGGGGTGGGGGTGGTGTGAGACATGGGTGGGGGCCTGGTGGAGGGTGCCCCACAGTGCTGGGGGGTGGGGGTGGTGGGAGACATGGGTTGGACATGGGTGGGGGCCTGGTGGAGGATGCCCCTGCACTGCTGGGGGGTGGGGGTGGTGGGTGACATGGGTGGGGGCCTGGTGGAGGGTGCCCCTGGTGGCTGGGGGGTGGGGGTGGTGGGAGACATGGGTGGGGGCCTGGTGGAGGATGCCCCTGCACTGCTGGGGGGTGGGGGTGGTGGGAGATATGGGTGGGGGCCTGGTGGAGGCTGCCCCTGCACTGCTGGGTGGTGGGGGTGGTGGGAGACATGGGTGGGGGCCTGGTGGAGGGTGCCCCTGGTGGCTGGGGGGTGGGGGTGGTGGGTGACATGGGTGGGGGCCTGGTGGAGGGTGCCCCTGGTGGCTGGGGGGTGGGGGTGGTGGGAGACATGGGTGGGGGCCTGGTGGAGGATGCCCCTGCACTGCTGGGGGGTGGGGGTGGTGGGTGACATGGGTGGGGGCCTGGTGGAGGGTGCCCCTGGTGGCTGGGGGGTGGGGGTGGTGGGAGACATGGGTGGGGGCCTGCTGGCAGGTGCCCCACAGTGCTGGGGGGTGGGGGTGGTGGGAGATATGGGTTGGACATGGGTGGGGGCCTGCTGGCAGGTGCCCCACAGTGCTGGGGGGTGGGGGTGGTGAGAGACATGGGTGGGGGCCTGGTGGAGGATGCCCCTGCACTGCTGGGGGGTGGGGGTGGTGGGTGACATGGGTGGGGGCCTGGTGGAGGGTGCCCCTGGTGGCTGGGGGGTGGGGGTGGTGGGTGACATGAGCAGGTGTGCAGGGTAGTCCCCTGTGGTGTGTGCTGCCTGCATGGGCCGTGGAGGGTGTACAGGTAATACCTGGGAGCACACAGCCAAATCGCGTGTGGAACTTCCCGCGCACCCCTGCAATCCACGTACCCTGACAAATCGCGTGTGGTACTTCCCGCGCACCCCTGAAATCCACGTACACGGCCAAATCGCGTGTGTAACTTCCCGCGCACCCCTCCAATCCACGTACACTGACTAATTGCGTGTGGGACTTCACGCGCACCCCTGAAATCCACGTACCCGGCCAAATCGCGTGTGGAACTTCCCGCGCACCCCTGAAATCCACGTACCCTGCCATATCGCGTGTGGAACTTCCCGCGCACCCCTGAAATCCACATACTCTGACAAATCGCGTGTGGTACTTCCCGCGCACCCCTGTAATCCACGTACCCGGCCAATTCGTGTGTGAGACTTCCCGCGCACCCCGGTATACACGCACACGTTTTTTTTCTGTCAGCGCGTGTCTGTGTTTGTGGGTTCCCCTTTGCACGTCATTTGTCCTGGAGGGCCACAGTATTGGGCATTCATCATGGCTGCATATAGGTGCTATTTGTTGGCGCACCTTTTGGCGCACATTTCTTACAGGCGCAGAGACGCTACCGCCTGCTTTCTTGTGGCGGTCGTGTTTGTGCCTGTGCGCTGGTTTGAGCGTGCGCTTTTTTGCCCTATTCTATTCCATGAATACGTGTTGTAGGCGAGCGTGTGGGCGTTCCGCGCACTTGTACCCTGTGCTTTCCCGTGACGCCCACATTTTGGCAAGTTGTTCCCCATTCCGAGTGTTACGCCCCGTGTTCCGCCTACTTTTGTTGCGTGCGCCGCGCTATGTGCGATTTTCGCTGTGGCCTGTGCGATTTTCGCTGTAACCTGGCGCACGCCGTTAGATGGCCTGTGCGCCAACGTGCGGCGCGCACTTTTTTATCGCACATCCGATGGTTTTCTCGCGCACGGCCTTCCATGAATCGATGTGCGCTGCTTTTCGTGCGATTTTCGCTCTTGCACTGCGATTTTCGCTATTCCACTGCGATTCGCACGTTTTTGGCCACTTGCGCCGCGCTAATAATTCCATGAATCGTTTGCACAATGTGTATCATTTTATAACTTATAATGAGGTTAAGGCTGCTATTGTTGAACGCTTTAATAGAACCTTAAAATCTAAAATTTGGAGATATTTTACAGCAAACAATACACATCGGTATGTGGACGTATTACAATGTTTTATAGAGGTGTACAACGATAGCTATCATCGATCTATAAAAATGACTCAAAATTCTGTCACGTCTGAAAATTCCCTAACCTTTTGGAAAAACTTGTATGCTGACATGGTAGCGAAGAAGGTCAAGAAACCATCCTTTCGAGTGAGGGACCATGTCCGAGTTTCCAAGCTTAAAGGTGTCTTTACAAAGGGGTATCGGCAATCATTTACGGATGAAATATTTATAGTGACCAAAGTGTCTGTGAAAGAGGGGGTTTACATGTACCAGTTGGTTGATTATGATGGTGAGGGTGTGAGCGGGAATTTTTACACCGAAGAGTTACAGAAGGTCACCAATGAGCCCCAACACTTTTATACGATTGAGAAAATTCTTCATAGTAAAGGTAAATGAAATAAAAAACAAAGTCTGATAAAATGGACAGGGTGTCCTGAGAAATGTAACAGTTGGGTTAGCGCTTCATCTCTAAAGGATCTACAAAGCAAAGGCGCTCCCTGAGAAGATGGAAAGCAGTGGCTTTTATATCACCTTACCCAGTATCGCTTCTCTCGATACATTCCCCAACAATGAAATATCAAATTATTGTGTTAAAATGGCCAAACCCATTGATTTACAAGGATCGTGGGAAGCGGGTCTAATGGCGATTCAATACCCCCCTACCTGGGACACTGTGTCTAGAAGAGAGGCCAAATTTACCATCAAGCATGAAGGTCCTATTGAACTGTTACACGCCGGCTTTCCTCCTGGATTTTACAGCAGTATACATGCTTTATTAGAGGCTATCAATAAAAGTCTCGCAAACATTGAATGCTATTCTGATATACGGTTGTTTCTGGATAAGGTGCAGAGAAAAATATTTCTAAAATCGACAGATCTTACCACTGGGTTTATATGTACTGGGAAACCTTTTCGTGTTTTGGGGACTGGTCAACATGTAAAAAGTACTAAAGATTTGGACCGAACACGTGCTGATATTGATGGGGGCTTTTACAGTCTTATGATCTACCGTGATATAGTAGAATATCAAAGAGTCGGTGACTCCTACGCCCCCCTAATCAGAACAGACCAGGTGAAAGGTGAAAATAATGGCATTGTTAATATACAATATATTAAACCTGATTATATACCGGTTTCTAAGAGTCATTTTGACACCATCAATATACAGATAAGGGATGATCAGGGGGAGTTGGTGTCATTTAAATACGGGACGGTCCTAGTGAAACTACACCTCTGTCCTAGGAGACAAAAAGACTATTAAAAACATGGTATTTATGAAAAACTATGGGAGCTGTACGTTTATAGGGATTATTACCGCCGACAAGCTGGTTATGGCAATCAACCTTACTTTCAAGGGGCGCCCGTTATGTATGGTGTGGGTTTAGGAAGTATTTTTAGAAGCCTCATTCTAAGGGCTATGCCATTTCTGCAAAAGGGGTTTGAATTAGCCAAACCACATGTGAAAACAGCAGCTACAAATATGGCTAAGGATGTGGTGTCTACAGCTACAACCTCCATCGCAAATCGTTTTAACCAACCACCGCAAGAGGGTTCTGGTCTGGTTTATGTGAAAAAAAACACAAACAAAAGAAAAAGGAAAACATCGCACAGATGGGGGCCTCCAGGGCCGCATAGACAACCAGGATCAGCAACGAAAACTGCTCACAAGAGAAAAAGAACTCGTAAGAACAGATCGACCAAGAAAAATAAAACTAGCTCCGGCATCAATATTTTCTAAAAGATGGCGTTTATCCATTGTGCGTCGGGGGAATGTGTCAAATCTGAACTCTATCTGTTTGCTGTACCCCCGACACAAACTAGCATCGAAAACAGTTTTTTCATGGAAGTGGCTCCCCTTGCTGCACTATCTGCCCTAGCGCCTATAGAGTTTTACACATCGGGCTCAACAGAGATTTACCTGGATTTAAATGACACGTTACTTTACCTCACTTATAAAATAACAAAAGCTGATGGATCAGCTATCCCAGCAATGGCTAAAGTTGCTACGAATGCTTACCCTGTGGCTACCCTCTTTAATCAAGTGGATATTACTCTATGCGACCGGCTGATTACACAGAGCGACAACATGTATGCGTATAGGGCCTATACAGAAAGCATTTTGAACTACAGCAATGACGCTTTGGACACTCAACTTACAGTGTGGCTTTTCTATAAGGACACAGCCGGCCATATGGAGGATTATGCTCTATATGGGGCTAATGCCGATTTTATAAAAAGAGCGGCACATGCCACAAGGAGCAGACATTTTGATTTACTCGGCCGTCTACACTCTGATCTATTTTTCCAGGAGAAACTAATGGTAAACGGCGTTGATCTGAAAATTAAACTTTCTAGAAATAAAGATGATTTTTGCCTCAACATCGATGATGCTGAAGCCTACAAGCTGATCATAGTATCAGATAGTTTATTTATTAAAACGGTGAATGTGTCACCCACGGTCCGATTAGCTCACACTGATGCTCTACAAGTATCAAACTTAAAATATCCGGTGGAGCGGACATCCTTGAAAATGTTCAGTGTTCCAGCGGGTAGCTGTGTCGCCAGTCAAGACAACTTATTCCTTGGGCAGTTACCGAAAATAATCATCATTGGTTTTCTGGACAACACGGCTTTTTCTGGGGCTTAAGCCAGCAACCCTTTTAATTTTAAACATTACAACATCAACTACGCAGCTCTTTTTAAAGACGGGGTCGTTATACCGTCTAAAGCCTACACCCCAGTTTTCAACAAAAAAATACAATTAGGGAGTATTTGGGACTTGTCTCCATCAGCGGTAAACATCTGCATGATAAAGGTTTTGTGATACCCTGTGACGATTATGATGGGGGTTATACTCTGTTAGCTTTTGATTTGAGACCTGATAATACATCAACCGGACATTATAATCTTATTAGGAATGGTAATCTATGCATGGAGGTGCGCTTTGCTGCAAATTTACCCAACACTGTGAATCTAATTATTATGGCTCTCTTTGACTTGGTTATGGAACTCAACAATCAACGACAAGTATTGTACGACATGTCATGGATAATTACCAGATCAAACGTTTTCTAAGTAAAGACAAACATGCTAAGAAAACATTCAAGGGTGTGTAGTCATGTGATAACCTTCCAAGAGACATAAGTAATGAGCGACCCAATGCCAAACCTAGTAGAGCGCCTATAAAACCCCCAGATTGTTTTAAAAGCTTTCTTTTGTTTTTTATAGAGGAGGACCTCTTGTTACTCAGCTTTTTAAGGAGGGTTTTCTTCTTTTTTAAAGCACCCAGCTGCCAGGTGGATAATGGAACGTTACCCTTTATAGTGTTGAAGGCAACCTCTGCTATAGCCGATACTAGATCCATCAGAGGCTGAGCACAAAATGGCCTTTCGTTGTTGGGGTGGAGCTGTTACTAGCATTTTAAGAAGAGCAAAGTTCCTACGTATACGTACCGTCATGGTAGCTGGTCATCGTCGCTAATGAGGAAAGATTGTTTTTCACCAGGGTTTTCTAGATGTCTTTTGTACGTAAACCACTGGTATATCCGGAGGGAAAACATTGGCCCTCAATCTGTAGTCTTCTAAAGTGTTTGTTTTTAGATCCACTAAGAGGTAACCATAAGGTTTTAAGGTAGCGACTTCAAAAGCCTCCATAAAAAAATGGGTATTACCCGGGTACATTTGTCTCACTAGGATGGTTAGTTGGTGTTTATCTCTAGGGTTTTTAAACAACACTATATAACTGGCATTTAATGTTATCGAGCGGTTGCCCTTGCCGTGGTAGAATACATTTTGAACAATGTAACAAATGCTAAGGTTCCGATGATGTGAGTATTGTGTAAAGGCTTTTTCGATTTCCGAGCTATGCCCATCTTCCATAATAAGATCATCTACAATAATCATATTAACAAGATTTGGTGGTAGCAAGCGGTCGTCATTCAAAGAATTTGGTAAGCCCTTCACAAGCTTCAGATGTGGTATTTTAGATGCCAATTCATTATACAAGGGCTGCCAGCAAGAAAAAAAAAAACAGATCACATTTTCAGGAATCATATTCATAACAGAGGGTGCATTTTCTAATAGCTGTTTAATAAAATAGCTTTTACCACAGCTAGAAGGTCCCTCTAACACGCATGAAAAAGGGTGTTGTAACCGGGTATCATCGTATACGATGTTCCCTTTTTAATAACCATAGGGTATTGTCTTGTAATTAGCAGTAAGCACACGCTTATCAAATACTCCCCTCAAGGTTTTTTGCAGCGTTTCACTGCTAATCTCCCATTGTTTCTTGTTTCGCACTATTGAAGGTTGTAGAACAGTGATATTTCTGGTTATGTTGTTTAAAGAGTATTCCTGCACCAGCTCCTTTAAACTGTCAAAATTAATTTTTATATTGTTGCTAACATTTAAAGTGATACCCTTTACTTTCATAAAGACAGCACCGTTGGATGTCCTATAGGAATAGGTTTTGGGACCTGCAGAAACAAATTCTACAATGTGTTCACCCAGAGCTAGTTCGCTTGTTAAATTACCTAGATAATCCCCCAGGGGCAGGTCCTCATCACCGTGTGAGCTCACAAAAATAACAGAGTCGGTATTGTGGTACAAACAACGTTCTTGGAGGGTATCCATGACTTTATAGAGCTCCAAACGGGGATGGGCTGCTGTAAAACATGCAATAAAAATGTTTATGTTGTTGGAGCACGTTGGGTACCCTTTGGCATACTTCCAACAAAGACACGCTGTTTCCTCGTCTATAAACTGTAAGCTTAAAATGTCATAGCCCAGGTCAAAAAGATACACGGTCAACTCTTCGGGGTCCGTTATAATGGTTGTGTTTGGAAGGTTGGTTCATTGCGCAAATTTACCCCATAAGGAATTTAAACACAGTTTAGCTAACTGGCATCTAGAGCGAATGTTTTCAATAAACTCGGGTCTTAACCGTATCCCTTGGTGTTTGTAATACTCGTCTATATACCTTTGCCGGGATTCAGCATCCTTGCAACTCTAAGGGTAACCCGATGCTTCCTGTTTGTCTCGAAGAAAAAGACAAATGTAGTTTGTAAACAGCTCTACTGTAGCTTTCCCAAAGTGCCATATTTCATAAATCCTACCCAGCCGGTATCCTTTCTGCAAGGCCACTTGTAGCTCAACAGTGCACCAGGTACCAGTAATAGATCGTTCCTCGTCACTATGTGTGCATTTTTCAGTTTGTTTTGTAGTGGCACAAGTCATACATAGCGTGAACATTAGTTTTCCAGAAACTCTTTGAGGTAGCACTGGAAAATAAAGTTTTTTAGGTGGGTACACCTAACATTTAATCAGCCCAAAATATTGTTTAACATCTCCAAAATCTTCATAGATAATTTGGGGGTGCCCTAATGGGTATGGTTTTGAATAGTTAACAAAGGGGTAGAGACTGGTGTAGTCCAAGTAATGTATCTTTTCACCAGCAGCTATCTTGTGGTAAAGTTTAACAGCATTAGTCCTTCCCCCAAAAAGAGCATCACAGGGTTCTAAGGGTTCTGGTAGATTTGTTTGTTTCAAAAAACTGTTTAGCCCCTCATCATTTTTTAGCATATCTGTCCATTCATGCTCCCAAAGTGTAATAATGTGCAAACCACTGTTTTCAAGTAAATTCTTTTTTTAAAGTGTTCTTCTATGTAGATGGTCATCAGTACAGCCCATCATGGTGTTATAGTCATTTTCCCTATAGCATTGGGGGCACCCATGAAAAAAACAAATTCATAGGCCAATTCTTCCCCATTTATACACGCATAACCATCTAAAAAATAGGGACCAATCTTTTTTTCCCCTCCACGCAGGGCATGTTGTATAGGTATACCGTCTTGATGGGACAGGTACATCAACCACTGTATGGAAGGGGTAGAAACGCATTTTTGTTTTCCATGGTACAAGTCGATTGGCACAAGGGCTATTGTTTCAGGCTCTAGAAACAGTTGCTTGTATATATGCATACACTTGCTAGCTAGCGTGATAAAAGTGAATGGATCTGCATACGTCACATATTTTAACTCCTAAGGAGTATGCTCCTTTTGGGTTAGCTCAATGATACCGTTTCTAAAGATGTTACAGGCTGTTCTCAAAATATTGACATCTTCGCGACAATACCTTTTTAGCTCCCTCTTAAAATGAAAAACATCCTTACAGGCCTCTGAGTACCATTTTCGAAATGCCTCCTTTTCTTCAACATCATAAATTCTGAACCATAACACTCCACAGGGGGAATAGGGCCCACATAGTTTCGATTCTGCTGGGTATTAAAAAAATGTGGAAAATAACCTTTAGACTCTGGAAATCCAAAAGCTTTAGGCAACTTACTTAACTTCATAGGCAAGAAATGTAAGCTGTTAATAAACCAAATTTTAAAGTCTATTACCTCTAGAAGTTTTAGTTTTGCACCTTGCATTATCAGTTTGACTGCTACTCGTTCTTTAATCATTCCATGTATCAAAAAGAAAGAATCATACCCTTGACTGTTGTGTGCCAAAAAGCTATAGCCCCTAAGTTTTTGATCCAAGAAATTAGTAATAAAACGCTTAATGCAGTTTATACCATAAAAGGACCACGTCTTATCACCCGCCAAATGTTTGGCATAAACATAGTTTGGGATGTGTATGCCTGTCTCCTGCATACACTCTATATCAAATACAATGTAGTCCTTAGTTTTAGCCACATCTTTTGGAATGGTCATGTAACACAAATGGTCCTCCAATGAAACAACTTCAATTTTACATCTACGACATATCTTACCACGGCATTCATGATCAGCTTTTATAAAGCGACCGCATGAAACACAGTCCGTTTTCAAATAGCATTGGGCTAAACCCTGCGCTGCTTTCTCAATGTGTTTTTCAAGGCATTCTTTAGACCGGGAAAAGGTTTTACACTTGGGACATTTAAACTTCAATTCATCCATCACAAGACACCCGTCTCTTTGACACATGTGACAATGAAATCTACATTTGTGAGACATTCGATTGTTGTATATATGACAACAATAAGGGCATAAATTCTGTACCCCTAGAAAACCTTGTAGGATTAAAATACCGTAATAGTGTTTCTCATGATGTAAACGGTAGACAGTGTTTTTATTAAAAGTGTCACTCTGGGGAAAATATTTCCAAGTCCGGTCTTCATTATACAAAATTTTGATCGACACCCCAAAGTAATCTTCAAATAGGCACACTTCATTAAAACCAACCAAGACGTCGGGGGGTATACCCAGAGTCTGGTTGACCTCCAAAGCCTTTCTTTGTATGTAACCGTCAGTAACAGTTCTAGGCTCCAGCAGACCTATGATACTGGCAGCCATACATATATTTAAGTCCCCATAGTTAAAATCCAAAATCCAATGGTTCTTCTTAGCCACAATCATACTGTAGAGTGTTTTCTTTAAAGGCCTGTACACGCCTCCCTCTCTAGATCTAACAATTACAGTTACAATTCTTAAGGGCTCCGTTACAAGAAGCTCTGCCTTACTTTGTAGCAAACGGCCAATGTTTTCTAAAAACTCTAAAACATCAAACACCTGGCGGTGGGATCTCCTGGTAAAAAGAGGTCTGTTTAAAGTAGAACTATCTAAACGGATATGGACAAAGTCATTAGGACCAGCTGATTCCAAAATGTGAGAAACAAGCCTTTCAACCGATTCTGTTATCAGTAATAGTGCGTGTCCTGTTGAGGTTATCCGATCTAGATTCATAAAACGAAAAACTTCATAGTATTCAACACTTTTATATTTTGGTATATCATGATGGTATGTTCCCAAACTCTGTAAAAAAACAGTTTCTGTATCAGACTTGTCAGGTGTATTTGGAGAGTGAAGCTCTAAATATTTCTTTGTGCGGCGGCTAATGATAGCTTTTGCTTTTTTTAAACGTTTCAAAAACATTTTCCTCTCCCTTCTAGAGCAAAGCCATTTTAAACGAAAGGCCTCTGTACCTTTTACAGGTAAATGTCGTATGTCTACAGGCTGAGGGGGGTGTATGCACATCTTCCAAACCATGCCCTGTGGGGTTCGGGGGTGTCATTACGTCTACACCGTTTGTGGACTTCCCAAGATCTAGCCCAGTCCTTAATGCGGTTATGGGGGTTGGCAACTGGTTTGTAGCAATCCTAACTTTATTTTTTAAAGGCTGCTTTTTATAGTCTAGAGTCAATGCATTGGTTTTTAGATTTCATGTTGAAAAAAGGTGTTTAGCTATACAAACACGTTTACGCATATCAATTAAAGCTTTTTCAGTACACTTATGCTTTAATCTATACCTCTGGCATCATAGGTTTACTTTCTTATGTAAAGCTGGTAAATGTTTTCCTTTTTTACTATTTAATACATTTACCTCAAATAACCGCTTAGCAGCGCCACCCCTTTTATAGCCGGAAACCGTCACCCGGTCAGATGGCGTGTTAACATCTTTAAAGGTATGTAGGTCAGACAATGGTTTATTATCAGTCTTGTGAAAATTGTTCACTGCACACAGCCGTTTGTTTACACCATTTGGCCCTGTGCTTGAAAGATCTAGTGGCTTTGGGGGATCATTTAACCTACAAATAACAGAGGCATATACAAATTCTTCACAATCTAATTTTATGTGGGAGTCTGAGTTAACTATAACAGGCTCTTTTATAGGGGATTTTACAATAGGCTCTTTTACAGGGGAGTCTATAATTATTATAACAGTTTCAGAAGCAGGGGCTGTTGGTATATCTGGTACCAACAAGCCCTGTTTTAAATTTTGGGAAATATCAGCATACCACTCGCTGTTGGGGATTGTGGGTGAATATGAATGGGGTGGTGTATGGAGAGAATACTACCTAACGGTGTCCGGTATTGGGTCTAAAGCAGGAAAATCTCCAAGAGGTTTTTTTTATAGGAGAGTCTATAATTATTATAACAGTTTCGGAATCAGGGGCTATTGGTACACCTGGTATCACTGAGGCCTGTTCTAAATTTTGGGGAATATCAACATACCTCTCACTGTTGGGGATTGTGGGTGAATAGGTATGGGGTAGTGTACAGTATCCATAATCCGGAGACCGCGCCCTAGCGACGGCAGGTATTGGGTCTAATGGGGTTCCGGCCTTTAAAGATGAAAACACATGAGGTGGGGAAATCTCGCCACAACCTATACTCTCCAACCGCGAACTATCAGCTAATGGGTCTATAGATGTTATAGCTTTTACCCGGGACCATATATTTTTATCACAGCTAACAGACCGGGGCTGAGGGTCATCCGCCGGGGTGACCTGAATACTTCGAGCTTCCACAGTTTCAGAGTTAGTAACATTTAAAACATGGTGAACCCCTTTAAACCGTACATCTTTTTTCAAACTTAATTTACGTATTTTTTTCTTTAAAATATTTTGGAGCCCCCACACATTCCTCATAACCCCCATCTATTGTTGTGTCACAGTGTTCTGTGTAGGGCTGACCTGTTTTCTTCACACGTGTCGTTGGTGGGACCGCAAAGGTCGTAAGCGCAACACTAGACCCTAAAATGACACATAATAAAAAAAAAATAGATGCATAAAAGCAAAAGCCTATTATAAACATACACCATCTTAAAACCTAATAGATGTTTCCTTTTAAAACATCCAAAACCCATAAAAACCTATGATATAATACGCCCTAGATACCTTTATAAACATTAAAGCTGAAAACATATTTAGTTAGCAAACATAAATAACATACCGTGTGTAATGTCCTCTGAATAGGTCCTTTTCAAAATCCCCTCAAAACGCTCTAAGGTCTGGCCTGTTTTTTTCACACGATCCTCTGCCTGGCCTCCAGAGGTAGCATGCGCTAAGCCTTTAGCCTTCTGCACAACACTAGGCCCTAAAAAAATTACCATAACATAATTAAATACATATTTACAAAACTAGAAGCATGAGTCTGATTCCTTATACCCATTAAACCTCGTAAACACCTATACATGTTTCCTTCTAAATCATCCAAAACCCATTAAAAAAACCTATAATAAAATACACCCAAGATACATTTTATAAGCCTTAAAGCTGCAAAACTATTTAGTTAGCAAACATAAATAACATACCGTGTGTATCTGTCTCCAAACGCTTCCTTTTGAGCTGACCCTCAAAATGTTCTGCTCAGCCCACCAATTGTAAATCTATATAAAAAATCTATTATAAAATAAATCCAAACTTACATAACACACACACACACGCACGCACACACAATACAATACAAATATGTTATTACCTTTGGCACACTCAACTATAGCATTCGTATGCTTTCTCTTCTTTGAAGCCTTTTTGCCATAGGCATGGTCTACTGTAATGTTAATACAAAAGCATGTATTTTAATTCCTATGTCATTACACCTTAAATCCTGATGCCCTAATGCTCCACGTGTTCAAAGAAAAACAACACTGTAAAATAAGATTTACAAAACGCCTTGCGTCTTTACACAATATAATAGCCGCACCACAACCCTATGCAAACTAAAAATGCCCTTTAAAGGTTGCACCGGCCCCTTTAAGACAAGCCCATGTTAAACATCCCTGGTTCTACTACCGTTTAAAAAATCATATTTCTGCTCTGCTTTGAAATTAAAGAGACATATTTTTCATAAAATCCAAGCATTTTGTAACCACAATATTCAACTTAAAAGGTTTCGTAGTCCCTGTCCATTTATACATTGCTGTACAATATTTATTCACGGTGTCCTGTTCAAAGAAAGAAATCAATATTATAGATTGGCTAGACAAATATCTCTTCTTTTTTTTTTACATAGCACGAGTCACCAGACCCATGTTAAACAACCTTATTATGTCTAAAGTGTCGTATTGCTGCTGTTTTTTTGTTCATTCATTTCTAAAATAAAAATATATTTTATTTTAATAGGCTCAAATAATCTTCTGTCCACCCTGGATTCAAATCTCTCAAATTTACGAGTCTAAAACATTTACTACCTGGAGCCTTTAGAAAAAAGCTCAAAGTCCTTTAGCGCTCCACCGTTGGTCTAACTAATCAATATTAGAGATTACCTATACAAATACCTTTTACAGAGCGCAAAGCACCAAACACGTTTTAAACAGTGAAATTGCCTTCTAAAGCGCAGACGTCCTGATCTTTTGCAACATCTATTATAAATAAAACACATAGGGCCTCATCACGAGTTTACTGTTACCGCCGGATTTAAGGGTCCGCCAAATCAGGGCTTCGGCAGATTTCTCCCCAGCTCTGAGCTGGGGGGAAATCTGCCGAAAATTCGCGCTCATACCGCCAGCGGGTAATCCGCCGGCGGTATGAGCACGAAATTTCCCCATTGAGCCCAATGGGGAATGAGGAATTCCCGAATGGGCTCAATGGGGAATGGGGATTTCCAAATCTGCCAAACCCTTGGATCCGGCGCTAATAGTGCCGGTGGGTTTGGCAGAAGGGCAGATAGCGCCAGCGCTATTAGCGCAGGCGTTACTGCCCAACTCGTGATGAGGCCCATAGTGTAGCTTTATTAATCGGCCATAAACTCCTATTCCGCCCCTAAATACAACTCTTTTGGTTTTGCAGACCCTCCTACGTTTACATTGCCTTTTTTTTTATTGACGGGACTCTTTTTCAAACAACTTAAACACCTTTCAACTGTAACATGAATTCAACACTTATGAAACAAAATACACATACCCTTATCTAATATTTTTTTGAAGTCAAATTCATTGTAAAAGGCCGGTGCTTCATATCTCTAAATAAAAGGAATCAATAATGATACACCTTAAAGCATTTAACAACATTTAAAAAAAATGCACTTATTTCGTTTCCAAATTCCATGGCCCCCTTTCTTTTAAAAGATAGGCGTAGAAGTGTAAAAAGAAAAGAGCGCTTCCACGTGACCGTTATATTTATATACTAGCCTGTTTAATATTTAGCCAGTGACCCCACATTATAACTATTTACATAAAAATGTATATTGTCAGAGACACGCACCTAGCCTCTTACATCTGCCGACGTGGCCTTTTCCAAATGGTACACGTACACTCTACAAATGTATACAATGACACTGCTTAAAATTCCATGCTCCATTCAAAACGAAAGTAATGCTTGTTTTACAGACATGAGCCAAATGCTACACATTAGAGCGCGACCGAAATATTGATCGTTCCCACAACGTCACAAAGCTTCTATAACTACCCCAGTTAACTCTACAATGCCGGGCTGATCCTTCCGTAAAGCACCCAACTTTTGCCACACATTTTACCACAACACAGCTCAAAATTTATAACTTTTAAACTTTTTATTTTACCCTGCTTATTTTCTAAACACACGTCACGGACACGCGCACGCGCACACGCGCACACACACAAAAAGCTTTTAACACCCTATACCAAAACTTACACATTTGGAAATGTATTTATCAATTGAAAAAGCTCCACAGCCTACCCAAGCACATGGTCAGACCATGCATACTAGCGCAGACTCCAAGTGCGCTGTCTACCTCTCTCCAGAGCTCCTTCTCTATATATACACCACACTCCGCCCCTATCGGAGGGCACATAACTCCATCACCCACACAACGCCCCCCGGCCTGCCCCCCTGACATCACAACTTCATACCTACATCATCTCCCCAGAGCCCTGGACCTTGACACAGTCGGGATGTCACAAGCCCTCCTGGGCCACGCCTAGCCCAAAATCATAGCTCACTCCACGACATCACTGCCGGGAAACGCCCTTTCCTACGCCTGCACTCCCCCAACACAACGCATGATGTCACTATTAAGTTAGGCCTTAGGGGAAACTTCAGGGACATGCCCGTGATGTCACCATCCCTGCTGGGCCACGCCTAGCCCCAAAATATTAGCTCACCCACGACATCACCACCGGGAAACGCCCTTACCAACGCCTACACACCCCTGAACACAACACATGATGTCACTATTAAGTTAGGCCTTAGGGGAAAATACAGGGCCACGCCCGTGATGTCACCATCCCTGCTGGGACACACCTAGCCCCCAAAATCATAGCTCACCCACAACATCACTGCCGGGAAACACCCTTTCCTACGCCTCCACACCCCTGAACACAACACATGATGTCACTACAGCACAGGGACTTCCTGTAGGGCGGAACATCCGCTAGCACAGACCTTCCGGTAGGGTGGGACTTCCGGGCAACCCCCATGTCACTTCCGGGTGGGACTTCCTAGCAACCCTCATGATGTCACTTCTGGGGCGGGAATTCCTGGCAATCCCCACAATGACGCTTCCGGGACGGGAATTCTGGTAGGGCGGGACTTCCGGGTAAAGGGGGCGTCACCACCTGTCACATTATGCAAACCCCGCCCCCTTCTGAGTTTGATGGAAGGTACATGCTCCTTCTACTCACAAGGCTGCAGCTGACTATAAGACTACCATTATAGCTGCTAATTCATCCCATAAAGAACACTTTACTATTCTCAGGGAGAAGGACAATCTCTACCCTGCTATGGCTAAGAGTGATCAATGGTGCTCCGATATTCAACAGGGGCTAACAAATTCTAATCACCATAACCTTGCAAGGCTGCACTCGGCGCGGAGTCCAGGTGCAGAGGCCCAGTCTGCCCCCAGTCTCTGTGAGTTACTCGGTGAGAGAGGAGCTGCATGACGTGTCAGTCCTGTTTTTATTACCATTAACTTTTGCTTTAAAAACCTTTCCAACTCGCGGAGCGTGGTACGGAGTCCGGGTGCAGAGTCCCAGTCTGCCCACAGTCCGCCACCTGAACACCCGCCCCCCCGCTCGACTTGACCGGGGTAAATGACCCTAACGGTTGAGGGCCCTGAGACTCGTAGGAAAACCCTTCAACATCGGCGCATGTTGAACCCGTGGACAGCCATGAAAGCCTGAGCGGGAGCAAAGGTAAGCAAATCTGCAAGTCGAACTCTGCTTTCACCTTCTACTTTACCTCCACCACGAGCTCCACTGTTAGACCTTCAAATAGTGCCCTCGAGCCGTGTATGCGAGTCTCCACCACTCGCCTCTGAAATCCACTTGGAACCAAAAATTGATTCTGCTGTAATCCAATTAGTTAAACAAATACATCAAGGTCAGCACAGAAAGTATGCATTCGTGCAAGCTGATTCAGTTGCTACGAAAGGGGCTGCTGCAGTAAGTGCAGCTTTGGTAGCTCCCCCTCCTCTTCCCGTTTCTCCTACGGCCTCAATTCCTCAACAGCCAAATGGAAACATAACGAATGAGCTAAATGAATCGCCTGATCGGACTGAAAGTCCACCCTGCATAGCGAATGTATCACTCTCCCCGGCCAATCCAGACTATCGATCCATCTTGGATGTGAATACTGAATCCCCTCGGGTTTCTCAATCAGATGCGACGGAAACAGGCTCAAAAAAAACTGAATCTACCAATGATAAAAGAATGTATTCATTCATGGTTAGTGACGATGAGTTAATGAGCATTCCAAACGTCGAGGGGAAAAATCCTACCACCCACTCTACAGGCTCAGGTGACGTATTGCTGCTGAATTTGTTTCCAAATCAAAGCAAAGCTGAAATATGCACATCCTTGAATAATGGTGTGTCACCAGCGATAAACCTTCCAATCTCTATTCCAATGCTGCCATCTTTCCTGATGCTGGCAGAGCCAGAATCAGGCCATGCCCAGCCCTTGCCTCATAAAGGATACAAACCAGCTATATGTCACGAGATGCCAGAGCAAAACATTGTGTCACAAGCAGGCAAAGACAGCCACTATGCAAGCCCCTCCACTCTACATCATTTAAACATCTTGGCAAGGACATCAACTCAAGTCACATCAAAGAACAAGGGGGAAAGATGTGTGCTGAGACAAATTTCTGATGTCATGGATCTAGGAAACCTCAGCGTCTATGCATGTCAAGCTCCTGAGGTAACAGGCGTGCAAATTACAGTAATGCCAGGACGCCTATCTGAACAGCTAAAGCCATCGTCTGCGCAAGACAGTCCACTCAGCTCAACTCTAAGGCCAACCAACATGGACATGAGTTCCATTGCAAGAGCGCGATGATTACAACGAATAGCTGAGCTAAAGTCTAAATCACAGCCTATGACAAAAGAGACAGACCATCTCTTAGAAAATTCAAGCACTCCTCATGCACAATCCAAGCGCTCTCATGAAGAAACCCAAGTGCTCAATCTAACAAGAAACTACTCTCCACCTGACTCACATTTCAATTTGGATTGTTCACATACCTCCTCAATTGGTCACGAGCCCACAGCAGCCTCTGCTCCACATCGGAGCGTTTCTATTGAAGTCCTAACTCAGATACGTAACAACGTACTAGCTGCCTCTGCTGTTGCACTCGCTCCTTTCACTAAATTATATGAAACATTAAATGGAATAATAAGTGACCAAGGGGCCGTGCTGTCAAACCGGGTACAAAAAATAGAAAAAATAGACATTTTCACAGGATTTCTGCAAGCACAGATGGAAAAGGACGCAGATCTTTCGATCAGGTGGCAAGAACGCCTGAGTGATTTGGCCGCTCGGCATCACTGCCGAAACAACACCTTAATTGACGGTCTGTTAGAAGCAGTCAAATGGATGAGAAAAAACGCTAGTCATGATTAAACGATGCAAACATTGAAACCCAATACACAGAATGAAGTTGTTTCCTCAAACAGCACTGCTCCTCATCGAAGTGCCTCAAACTCCAGAATCTTGCAGTCTCCTCCTCTTCTAACAGAAACTGAAACATCTCAGGTGATTCTAATTTCTAAGAATAAGGTTGTCTCTCCAGCAAATGATAATGTCCTCCAGATGGATGTCCCCACTGTATATGACGAAACACTTGGACAACCAAAAAAACTTGTTCAACATATTCAGCGTCCCTGCAAAAACTATAGCAACGAGTGATAACTCATGCATGTCACAAAAGCTTGACAAAAAGGAAACTGTACTCGGACAAAAATGCAAACAACAAAAACATGTCCGTCAAAACGTGAAAAGCTTTATAAGAAACATCACAACGGCAAAAAAAACAAGCCTCTTTGAACAAATAAATGGTCCAACCCCAGTACAGCTTGATGTCCAGTCAGAATGAGTTCACAAAATGATTTGCCTGCATTCCACAACGTCGGACAATATCCTCTGATGACATTAAAATTGTTGAGTATACAACAGAGAAAACTTCTGACCAGGTGTTGCTTCAAATAACATCTTCTGCCGTGAAAAACATATTACTAAAAGCAATAGAAGAGCTGCTTGTGTTTGGATTTGACATTACCTTGGAACCTGAAATATCGAGCCAAATTGAAAAATCGACAAGTAGGGTGTGTATCGACGTGCTTCCAAGTGAAGATCGCTGGACTTCCTTGCGAAAATCATTATCATACTCCCAGGTAACTCGACGCGGTTCTGGAAATCAAGCCACGGTCGAAAGAAGTAGAGACGGGACTCGCTCGACTAATGGAAATCGCCAATAACAAAGAGTGACACAGACAAAGCCTGAGCAGATAGTGCTTTCTTGGAATACTCGTGGGTTCACTCATCTGTTTAACAACTTCACAGAATCCCTAGATGAAGTTTTTGCAATTTATCTGCAAGAAACCTGGCTCTGTGATCCTCTGACCCGAAATGGTTTTGCTATTTTTTTAAATCCAGCAACAAAAAAAAATGCCAAAGGACATCCCTTCTCAGGTTTAATAACCCTACTGAAAATTCACAACTGGATGACTCCCTTGGCGTCAGTAAATCCAAATTCATTTGTACAAGGTACCCTAGTACAATTGGCTTCTTCTAATTTAAACAAGAATAGCCATTTATTACTAATCAACGGAAACTGGAACCCGACAATGATCACAGCTAAGAACTTCATGAATACAGTAACAAATTTAATTGATGAAGCCTTTCTCAATTATAACAACTTATCAGTAATCATATGTGGTGACCTAAACTGTAGTTGGTTTAAATACGACCATCAAAAGAAGACAAACGTACACCTACCGGACATCGAAGTAGCTGAAAGAGGACAACTCTGGTCACAAGCCCTCGCATCATGAAACAGTCAGATGGTCAATGGAAACACCAAAGGCGATCAGCCCTGTAATCCAACGTGGAAACGATTACAGCATAGAAATACCTTAGACTATATCTGGGCATCTCGAAACGTTTTCGAAAGAGTGGTTTCACTTCATGTAGTTCCGATGGAACATAGTAACCACGATATGTTGCGTCACGTGTGGAAAAGTGAAGGTCATGACCTGCCTGACAAACATGCAGTTCATCTGTCAACAAATGCGGCAGGCAATCGGCTTACAAAAAATGGCCCCTTCATTCAAAAACTATGTCAGAGTCTTAATCAAATAACATTGAATATTCTCCCATGTTGGTTGACTTCACGTTGAAATCTGCAAATTCAAGAATAACTGGGCATACTCCAAAACACTTGGTTAATAATGAAATTGCCCTTGCAAAAAAGGCATTAAGGAAAGATCTGCTACTGATAAAGAAGTCCTCGATTCATCCAGGATCCAAACAAATGAAAGTTAAAGAACAGCGGCAGATTTATAGAAACTGGATCAGATCTCATTCTGTGATAATAGAACAAAATCGAGCTGAAATTATGCTAAAGCTATTAATCACCAAAAACACACGTGAAATCTGGGCAATCCTAAACAAGGGTAACTCAAAATCCATACCAAGCATTTCAAACGAAATCCCAAGTGCGAAGTGGGTTGAGTACTTTACAACGATATATGAGATGCCCAATCAAGAAGCACAAAACAATGTATAATATACTGCAAAATGATGGGATATAACACCTTCTTGTGAAGACTTACAAATAGCAATTCAAAGGCTAAAGCACTCGAGAGCAGCAGGACCAGACTAAATCCCTAACATCATGTTAAAGAAACATAAAGAACATTGGGCCAAATTTTATTGAATGCTTATTCAGCCAAATCTCTAAAACCATGAAAATGCCTTCTTATTGGGCAAAGGCAATAGTGGTCCCGGTCTACAAGAAGGGCAGTAGAGACAATCCGGCTAACTATCATCCTATTGCCCTCTAGACACAGTTGGGAAATATTTGGCTCCTTCCTTCGACTGTAGTTGGCTGCATGGGCATCCGAGGCTAGGCTAATTGATTGTCGACAAACTAGCTTTACGGCGCAAGTAGTGTTGATGTAAACCTCACCCTACTGACTATCCTAAAATTAAACGACCTGGAGTCTAAGAAAAAAGTATTTTTTGCCTTTGTCGACCTGAGGCAGGAGTTTGATGCAATAAATCGTGAAAAAGCTTTGGTCCAAACTTCGAAGGTGGAATTGTCCTGCTCAGCTACTAGACCCAATTAAAGCCCTGCATACCAATACAACTATCCAAATAAGAGTGAATTTGCAAGGTGCCCTGACCCAACTGATATCAATGCATAAAGGTGTTAAGCAAGGTTGCCCACTAGCAGCAGAACTCTTTAAACTATTCATCTCAGACTTGCCTGTGTGGCTGGATCGGCTCATTGCTTCTCCCCGAAGATAAACGGAACACCAACCAAATGCTTTTTGTATGCAGATGATATCGTGTTGATCGACCAAACACAGATTGGTCTGCAACATCTCCTGCACTGTTTAAATGACTATCTGAAAGCCAATGAGTTGACCTTAAACACGGATAAAATGAAGATCCTGTGCATCGGAAAAAGCTTCAAAAGTAAAGACAAAAAATTCAGATGGGCAATTGAAAACATGGCTCTAACCATCATAGAGTCCATACGATACTTGAGCATTATGATCAACGACTCCATCTGTGAAGCCACATGGACAAACAATTTAATCGATAGAACTAACAAACTGGGTTTACAAGGAGCAAAAATTAACAAAGACTATGGAAAATTCTCAATTGCTCCGGTAATAACATTCTATCTTCAGAAATGTATCCCCACAATAGCCTTTGGTGGAGAAACAGCCTGGAACCTCGACCATCGCCTCTGGCAGAGACTCAAAGGCAGTTTCTGGAAACGCTATTTGGGGCTCCCTAAATACATCTCAATGGTTGCGCTAAGATATGAACTGGCACTAAATTCGATCTATATGACGATTGTATGGAAACCTTTATCCTCTTTGAGGAAAATGTTACTGGGATCCCAAATTCCAGCATACTACATTTTCAATAATGGGAATGAATTATTTCAATCAAGACTACTTCAATCATGGAAGATGAAACTAAAAGCCATAATGGAAGCTGCCAACATAAGCCACGACGAGCTGCTTGAACGTCCCCAACACGCAAAAAAAAAGCTGGAGGCCTGGGACTGGATTTCTACCTAGGAAAATCGGTTGTCTCTTAAAACTAATCTCCCCAACTCACTAAGTATTTTGAAATTACATAACCAACCAAAATACTTAACAATCTGTCCTTCACGCCATCACAGGAATCAGTTTCTAAGATTCAGATTAAATGCATTGAATACCAGAGAAATGCTTTGGGCGCGCCGAAATAAAGAACTCATCAACAACAAATGTAGATTCTGTGAAACAGGAGAAGTCGAGTCTCTAAAACATCTAATAACTGCATGCTCCAACCTCATCACCCAGCGAGAACTGAATTTGAGCACATTTAAACCTATAAATTATGACGCAGAAGAATGGTGGGAACTTGTTTCAGCTGGTAGAAATATTCAGCTATCATACAGCTTAATCAATTTCCTTGATAAGATTTTGCGTGCAGATATCACTAAAGTGGTGTCAAATGACAAACTTTAAGGAACTGAAAAGCGGAGAAGCTCCCATGTAAAAAAGCACGATGACGCTTTTAGTGAATGAGCTTGAGTTGGGTGGGCTGCAAAAATATAACAAGAATGCCAAATCAATGTAACAAAAGTTTGATATTGTAATATTGAACTGAAGTTTTACAATAAAAAAAAAAATGCTGCGCTCTGCCCCCTCTATGCCCATCAGTACTGTTATTAAGCCACCTGCCGTTATTCCCGTCTTTAACTTTAACGAGATTACAGAGGCTGTTCTCTCTATTATTGTTTCACATCTTAAGCCACCCTCATGTCCCCATGATATTTTCCCTCCCTCCAAAATTAAAGAATCATTTGATTGCCTGGTTACTTTCGTTACATGTCTGGTTAACTCCTCCTTGGCCATCTCTACTGTCCCAGAATTGCTGAAAAAGGTATGGATCTCCCCTGTGATTAAAAAGGCTTCCCTTGACCCATCTTTTGTAGGCAACTATCATTCTATTACTAATATCACTTTTTTGTTGATGATTCTGGACAGGGTTGCGTATACCCAGATTCAACAACACATTCAAGATAATCATCTGCTGGGTTCCCTTCAGTCTGGTTCTCGGGCCCTTCATGGGACTGAGACTGCTTGGCCCCCTTCAGTCTGGTTCTCGGGCACTTCATGGCACAGAAACTGCCCTGTTAGATTTGAAAGCTAACTTATGCCACACTTTAGATGCGGGTCAGGTCGCGCTACAGATGTTTCTGGGCCTCTCTGCGACGTTCGATCTTGTGGATACTCCCTGCTGCTTGAGAGGCTGTGGGTCATCGTAAATTGCTCCAGTTGTGTCCTACATTGGTTGGCTTCTTTTTGGGCCCTATATCTGCCCGTGTTGCTTCCAATTGCTTCAAATCCCCTCTTAAACTTCTCACATGCGATGTTCCTCAGGGAGCTTGCCTTTCCCCTAACCTTTTTAAGTTATACACTTGTTTCTTCCAACTTCTTGATAGTCTCGCCATAGAGTATACTCATAGAGTATACAAATTACGCCGATGATACGCAGGTCTTAATTAAATTAACCGGTGATTATGAGATGGACCTCAAAAAAATCACTTTTATCTATGCTAAAACAGAAGAATTTATGATTAATAGCTCCCTGGCTCTCAATGGGAATAAAACCGAGCTTATGCTCGTAGGTACCACTCAGTGCCTTCTGAATTTGAATCCCAGATATGCTGCGTTCAACATTGCTGGCTCCTCCATTAAAACTAGTCCCTGGGTTAAGACCTTGGGAGTCTGTTTGGACTCCTCATTAAATTTGAAGAATCATGCCCGCCAGGTAAAGGCATATTGTGCCTATACCACACAATTGATTAGGCAAATAAATCCTTTTCTATCTGAATCTAATACGCCTTCCCTTGCTGTTGCCCTGGTCAACTTCAAGCTCGGCGATGGCAAGAGCCTGTTGACAGGTACCTCCAAGTCCAACTTGGACATGCTCCAAGTTGCTTAAAATAATTTGGTACGAGCTATGTGTGGCCTCTCTAGAAGGAAGCACGTCATTGAGGCAAGTATACCCCTTCACTGGCTCCCCATTAAACATTGCATCACTTATAAGGTATTGCTTCTCACTCACAAATGCCTTACTGATACGATCGTATTAAGCATCCCTGTTCCTACCGCTCACTCCACTCCAGAAATTCCAACAGCCTCGAGCCTCCCAGATATAAGCTGAAGCGCTTTGTTGATTCCATTGCCCCTCACCTGTGGCACCTTATCCCCACGTCTCTTCATCTCTGCTCTAAAATAGTTTCCTTTAAAATATCTCTTAAAACGTTTCTCTTGAATTCTTTTTTAAATTTTTTATTTATTAAGCTATGTAGTTTACAGGTAAACTTTTAGCAAAGTCAAACCACAGAGGAAGTCATGTTATCAAGCACTTCGTCCAAGATCCATCAGTGGCAACAAAAGAACAATTATTGCCTTGATAGAGCTAAGGCTCCAAAGCTTTCTTTTCCAGTGCTGTCTTATAAAAGGTGACCATAGCTACAGTTACTGAAATTTTGATCCCAGCCAGCATATATGACCACAGCATGTCAGAAGTGACTGTTTGAAATTCAGCCGTAAAGCGATCAAAAAAACGGGACCTTTGTTCTGAGAAGGTTGTGCAGGACATGGAGATGTTTAAGAGATTCCGTACTGTCATTACTCAGAGAGAATCTACAGGGTAGACTCTTCCCTCGGGTAGGGTCTCGTATTGAAATAATCTCTCCCGTTGGTCAAAGGTTAAAACAGATTCACCCTGCCACTCTAAAACCTGAGGAGAACCATCTCCGGTTCCGGAAACACCTCAAGACCTTCCTCTTTTCTTCTGCCTTCGCCCCCCCTCTTCCCTGCTGATCTGTTCTCTCTTGGCACCATGCACCTGGCCACCCTCTGTCCTTTGGGCCCAGGTACCTGCTCATCCTGCCATCCTCCCGCACTGCCTCTGGGCCACCCCTTGCACTGGGGTCTGTATCTGTACCCATACAGCTCCCCCACCGTTTCTTCCTGCACTTATCAGACCTACCCTGTCTGCTGCCTTAAACCCAGCCCTTGCCACTTGCCGGCTGCACTACCACTGTTTGTTGCCTTTATTATTTATTTATGTATTTATTATTTATCTGCTTCTCCTTTGCTCCGCACTTTCCACTTCTCCCCCTTCAAGGCACTTTTCCCCTCCCCCTCTCCCATGCACTTGCACATTCTCAATTACATTGGGCCTAGGTAGATCGTTATTTTGTTCTCCCCTGTTCCCATCCCTTGCCTTGTTGCGCTATGAAATAAAATATCAATTCAATTCAATTCAATTCAATTCAATTCAATGAAGCATCTCAGACTTTCCGGTCAGGACATTTTATTACATTCGGGTGGGGGGAGCCCCTTTTCCTCGACTCAATTGCCAGCTCTTGGTGTAGAGTAAGCAGAGTTATCTCATCCGTTGTTCCTATCCAATAATCTAGCCTTAATTTCTTTTCCCCTGATGCTGGAGCGAACACCAAGTAATCTGTTTGATTTTTAAAGCTCTTATTCATGTCAATGCAATCTTTTTCCCAGGCGATGATCCTTTGGTTAGAACTTGTTTGCAGTTCCTGCTAATAACTTTTATCATCGGAGCTGCCGGGTATATCAAACATTTTGCGTATAAAGAATGTTTTTCCATTGGACTGCCATAAAGAGCGAATTAAGGCCTAGTTCTTTCCATATCATTTGAATCGGTATGGAAGATGGAAGTCCAGGCAATTGTTTCCAACGCCGACCTTCCATGTTAGTCCACCATTTGTCCAGGGACGTCATTTCACCAAAATGCCACGGTAGCGGAAGTGACATCACATGACCCTTGACCCCTGATGAAATCACAGGAAGTGATGTCATTTGACCCCACCCTGAAGTGATATCGCGGGAAGCGATGGAACACAACTTTTCACCCGTTGACAAAACAGGAAGTGGCATCACATAGCATTGTACACAATGAAAAATATGTGTATGATATCACTATAAGAATTGATCGTTATATGCCGGTCACAGCGAGTAGAGAGCTCGCTTTGACATCCGTGCAGAGCTTGGTAACGCAGGTTCGAATCCCGGCAGAGCCAAACTCAGCCTTTCATCCTTCCGAGGTCGATAAATGAGCACCACACACCTTGGGTAATAATAAGCAGCGCTCAGATACCTGAGGGTTCGTAGCGCTATATAAGTGCCTAATTATCATTATTATTATTATATGTATCATTAAGATCAGTGTGTATAGGCCCATATTACGAAAATACTGTGAATGCAAGCAGATGTCCATGACCAAATGATAATGATGTGTTATAATATAGCACTTACGCTTAAGCGCTTTATATCGAAAAAATATACACCCAATATCACCCTGCCTGTGTTGGTGCTCATTTATCGACCTTAGAAGGATGAAAGGCTGAGTTGAGGCATTTAAGAACAGACTAAGGGCCTCATCACAACGTTGGTGGTAACCCTTAAATCCAGCAGTAGTGCTATTACCGCCGGATTTAAGGGTCCACCAAATCAGGACTTCAGCGGATTTCGCCCCAGCTCTGAGCTGAGGGGAAATCCGGCGAAAATTCGCACTCATACCGCCGGCGGAGAATCCGCCGGCGGTATTAGTGCAAAATTTCCCCATTGAGCCCAATGGGGGATGGGGCATTCCCGAATGGGCTCAATGGGGAATGGGGATTAACATTACCGCCGAACTCGTGATCCGCTGGGGAGTTCGGCGGTAGGGCAGATAGTGCCGGCGCTGATAGCGCTGGCGTTACCGCCCAAGTCGTGATGAGGCCCTAAATCAGTGACTCACCCCCTAAAGTGTGCCTGAAATAAACCTTTAATGAGTTTAGCAATTATTGTATAGAATTCCATTGTATAGCATTCGACCTTGTAGATCACAAAGTCCTATGCAACCACCTTAACTCCGCTGCACACTTCTCTAAAGAAGCCATAACATGGGTTGAATCCTTCCTCAGCGAAAGGACCATGAGGGTGTTCTCCCCCTCAGATGCAGCGGACCCAATCCCCATCTCATGCGGCGTGCCCCAGGGCTACTGCGGATCTCCGACATTATACAACATATTTACTAAGGCCCTTTTTGATGATCTGGACCTTCTTGGTATCACCTACACTAATTAAGCAGATGATACCCAGATTCTCCTCCCGCTTTCAGAGGATTACAATGAGGATTTGGCCTTGGTAAATAGGGTGTATCTCATCATCCAGGCATGGATGGCCACTCACGGTCTATGCCTGAATGATAACAAAACAGAGTTAATCCATAGCTCTCAACCATTTATGTTGCAAAGGCGGGTGAAAACACCCGATTTTATTTTTGGCGGATGAGAGGCCCATTGAAACGAATGGGCGTGAAGGTGGCTTGGCGGGTGAGTCAGCTGTTTACAAGGCGGGTGTCACCCGCCAAAAGCGTGTGAGTTGAGAGCTATGGTTAATCTTTCTGGGCAATCAGTCCAATCTCAAAAAGTTAGGCCAGAACTACTCTGCATTTGAGATCGATGGGAATACTATCAAGGTAGCCAGAGAAGTGAAGACTCTAGGCCTCCATCTAGATGCTACCCTCTCCTTCAACAAACAGGTGAACTCACTGGCTTCGGCCACAGCTTATACATGTAAGCTCATCAGAGCAGGTAAACACTTTGGGCCTCATTACGACTGAGGCGGAACGGGTTAACAGGCTCCTCTAAAGGAGGCGGACCCGTTAAACCCGTTCCGCCTCATTACGAGGCCCCCACGTGGGACCCGCTCTGCACGTCTGGTTTTACCAGACGTGCAGAGCGGGTCCCGCGAGGGGAAGAGGGAGCTAACAATGGGCCGGTCGTAATCGGACCATTGTTAGCTCCCTCCCCCATTCCCATTCAGCCCTATGGGGGCTGAAATGGGAATGGGGAAGGTCCGGGCCCGGGTTCCTGGAGGGAGGAATTACCAGGCCCTCTGAACTCGGAATGGCCCGGTAATTTCCCATTCTGGGAACCCGGACCCGATTTTGGCGGCAACTCACTAAGTATTTTGAAATTACATAACCAACCAAAATACTTAACAATCTGTCCTTCACGCCATCACAGGAATCAGTTTCTAAGATTCAGATTAAATGCATTGAATACCAGAGAAATGCTTTGGGCGCGCCGAAATAAAGAACTCATCAACAACAAATGTAGATTCTGTGAAACAGGAGAAGTCGAGTCTCTAAAACATCTAATAACTGCATGCTCCAACCTCATCACCCAGCGAGAACTGAATTTGAGCACATTTAAACCTATAAATTATGACGCAGAAGAATGGTGGGAACTTGTTTCAGCTGGTAGAAATATTCAGCTATCATACAGCTTAATCAATTTCCTTGATAAGATTTTGCGTGCAGATATCACTAAAGTGGTGTCAAATGACAAACTTTAAGGAACTGAAAAGCGGAGAAGCTCCCATGTAAAAAAGCACGATGACGCTTTTAGTGAATGAGCTTGAGTTGGGTGGGCTGCAAAAATATAACAAGAATGCCAAATCAATGTAACAAAAGTTTGATATTGTAATATTGAACTGAAGTTTTACAATAAAAAAAAAAATGCTGCGCTCTGCCCCCTCTATGCCCATCAGTACTGTTATTAAGCCACCTGCCGTTATTCCCGTCTTTAACTTTAACGAGATTACAGAGGCTGTTCTCTCTATTATTGTTTCACATCTTAAGCCACCCTCATGTCCCCATGATATTTGCCCTCCCTCCAAAATTAAAGAATCATTTGATTGCCTGGTTCCTTTCGTTACATGTCTGGTTAACTCCTCCTTGGCCATCTCTACTGTCCCAGAATTGCTGAAAAAGGTATGGATCTCCCCTGTGATTAAAAAGGCTTCCCTTGACCCATCTTTTGTAGGCAACTATCATTCTATTACTAATATCACTTTTTTGTTGATGATTCTGGACAGGGTTGCGTATACCCAGATTCAACAACACATTCAAGATAATCATCTGCTGGGTTCCCTTCAGTCTGGTTCTCGGGCCCTTCATGGGACTGAGACTGCTTGGCCCCCTTCAGTCTGGTTCTCGGGCACTTCATGGCACAGAAACTGCCCTGTTAGATTTGAAAGCTAACTTATGCCACACTTTAGATGCGGGTCAGGTCGCGCTACAGATGTTTCTGGGCCTCTCTGCGACGTTCGATCTTGTGGATACTCCCTGCTGCTTGAGAGGCTGTGGGTCATCGTAAATTGCTCCAGTTGTGTCCTACATTGGTTGGCTTCTTTTTGGGCCCTATATCTGCCCGTGTTGCTTCCAATTGCTTCAAATCCCCTCTTAAACTTCTCACATGCGATGTTCCTCAGGGAGCTTGCCTTTCCCCTAACCTTTTTAAGTTATACACTTGTTTCTTCCAACTTCTTGATAGTCTCGCCATAGAGTATACTCATAGAGTATACAAATTACGCCGATGATACGCAGGTCTTAATTAAATTAACCGGTGATTATGAGATGGACCTCAAAAAAATCACTTTTATCTATGCTAAAACAGAAGAATTTATGATTAATAGCTCCCTGGCTCTCAATGGGAATAAAACCGAGCTTATGCTCGTAGGTACCACTCAGTGCCTTCTGAATTTGAATCCCAGATATGCTGCGTTCAACATTGCTGGCTCCTCCATTAAAACTAGTCCCTGGGTTAAGACCTTGGGAGTCTGTTTGGACTCCTCATTAAATTTGAAGAATCATGCCCGCCAGGTAAAGGCATATTGTGCCTATACCACACAATTGATTAGGCAAATAAATCCTTTTCTATCTGAATCTAATACGCCTTCCCTTGCTGTTGCCCTGGTCAACTTCAAGCTCGGCGATGGCAAGAGCCTGTTGACAGGTACCTCCAAGTCCAACTTGGACATGCTCCAAGTTGCTTAAAATAATTTGGTACGAGCTATGTGTGGCCTCTCTAGAAGGAAGCACGTCATTGAGGCAAGTATACCCCTTCACTGGCTCCCCATTAAACATTGCATCACTTATAAGGTATTGCTTCTCACTCACAAATGCCTTACTGATACGATCGTATTAAGCATCCCTGTTCCTACCGCTCACTCCACTCCAGAAATTCCAACAGCCTCGAGCCTCCCAGATATAAGCTGAAGCGCTTTGTTGATTCCATTGCCCCTCACCTGTGGCACCTTATCCCCACGTCTCTTCATCTCTGCTCTAAAATAGTTTCCTTTAAAATATCTCTTAAAACGTTTCTCTTGAATTCTTTTTTAAATTTTTTATTTATTAAGCTATGTAGTTTACAGGTAAACTTTTAGCAAAGTCAAACCACAGAGGAAGTCATGTTATCAAGCACTTCGTCCAAGATCCATCAGTGGCAACAAAAGAACAATTATTGCCTTGATAGAGCTAAGGCTCCAAAGCTTTCTTTTCCAGTGCTGTCTTATAAAAGGTGACCATAGCTACAGTTACTGAAATTTTGATCCCAGCCAGCATATATGACCACAGCATGTCAGAAGTGACTGTTTGAAATTCAGCCGTAAAGCGATCAAAAAAACGGGACCTTTGTTCTGAGAAGGTTGTGCAGGACATGGAGATGTTTAAGAGATTCCGTACTGTCATTACTCAGAGAGAATCTACAGGGTAGACTCTTCCCTCGGGTAGGGTCTCGTATTGAAATAATCTCTCCCGTTGGTCAAAGGTTAAAACAGATTCACCCTGCCACTCTAAAACCTGAGGAGAACCATCTCCGGTTCCGGAAACACCTCAAGACCTTCCTCTTTTCTTCTGCCTTCGCCCCCCCTCTTCCCTGCTGATCTGTTCTCTCTTGGCACCATGCACCTGGCCACCCTCTGTCCTTTGGGCCCAGGTACCTGCTCATCCTGCCATCCTCCCGCACTGCCTCTGGGCCACCCCTTGCACTGGGGTCTGTATCTGTACCCATACAGCTCCCCCACCGTTTCTTCCTGCACTTATCAGACCTACCCTGTCTGCTGCCTTAAACCCAGCCCTTGCCACTTGCCGGCTGCACTACCACTGTTTGTTGCCTTTATTATTTATTTATGTATTTATTATTTATCTGCTTCTCCTTTGCTCCGCACTTTCCACTTCTCCCCCTTCAAGGCACTTTTCCCCTCCCCCTCTCCCATGCACTTGCACATTCTCAATTACATTGGGCCTAGGTAGATCGTTATTTTGTTCTCCCCTGTTCCCATCCCTTGCCTTGTTGCGCTATGAAATAAAATATCAATTCAATTCAATTCAATTCAATTCAATTCAATTCAATGAAGCATCTCAGACTTTCCGGTCAGGACATTTTATTACATTCGGGTGGGGGGAGCCCCTTTTCCTCGACTCAATTGCCAGCTCTTGGTGTAGAGTAAGCAGAGTTATCTCATCCGTTGTTCCTATCCAATAATCTAGCCTTAATTTCTTTTCCCCTGATGCTGGAGCGAACACCAAGTAATCTGTTTGATTTTTAAAGCTCTTATTCATGTCAATGCAATCTTTTTCCCAGGCGATGATCCTTTGGTTAGAACTTGTTTGCAGTTCCTGCTAATAACTTTTATCATCGGAGCTGCCGGGTATATCAAACATTTTGCGTATAAAGAATGTTTTTCCATTGGACTGCCATAAAGAGCGAATTAAGGCCTAGTTCTTTCCATATCATTTGAATCGGTATGGAAGATGGAAGTCCAGGCAATTGTTTCCAACGCCGACCTTCCATGTTAGTCCACCATTTGTCCAGGGACGTCATTTCACCAAAATGCCACGGTAGCGGAAGTGACATCACATGACCCTTGACCCCTGATGAAATCACAGGAAGTGATGTCATTTGACCCCACCCTGAAGTGATATCGCGGGAAGCGATGGAACACAACTTTTCACCCGTTGACAAAACAGGAAGTGGCATCACATAGCATTGTACACAATGAAAAATATGTGTATGATATCACTATAAGAATTGATCGTTATATGCCGGTCACAGCGAGTAGAGAGCTCGCTTTGACATCCGTGCAGAGCTTGGTAACGCAGGTTCGAATCCCGGCAGAGCCAAACTCAGCCTTTCATCCTTCCGAGGTCGATAAATGAGCACCACACACCTTGGGTAATAATAAGCAGCGCTCAGATACCTGAGGGTTCGTAGCGCTATATAAGTGCCTAATTATCATTATTATTATTATATGTATCATTAAGATCAGTGTGTATAGGCCCATATTACGAAAATACTGTGAATGCAAGCAGATGTCCATGACCAAATGATAATGATGTGTTATAATATAGCACTTACGCTTAAGCGCTTTATATCGAAAAAATATACACCCAATATCACCCTGCCTGTGTTGGTGCTCATTTATCGACCTTAGAAGGATGAAAGGCTGAGTTGAGGCATTTAAGAACAGACTAAGGGCCTCATCACAACGTTGGTGGTAACCCTTAAATCCAGCAGTAGTGCTATTACCGCCGGATTTAAGGGTCCACCAAATCAGGACTTCAGCGGATTTCGCCCCAGCTCTGAGCTGAGGGGAAATCCGGCGAAAATTCGCACTCATACCGCCGGCGGAGAATCCGCCGGCGGTATTAGTGCAAAATTTCCCCATTGAGCCCAATGGGGGATGGGGCATTCCCGAATGGGCTCAATGGGGAATGGGGATTAACATTACCGCCGAACTCGTGATCCGCTGGGGAGTTCGGCGGTAGGGCAGATAGTGCCGGCGCTGATAGCGCTGGCGTTACCGCCCAAGTCGTGATGAGGCCCTAAATCAGTGACTCACCCCCTAAAGTGTGCCTGAAATAAACCTTTAATGAGTTTAGCAATTATTGTATAGAATTCCATTGTATAGCATTCGACCTTGTAGATCACAAAGTCCTATGCAACCACCTTAACTCCGCTGCACACTTCTCTAAAGAAGCCATAACATGGGTTGAATCCTTCCTCAGCGAAAGGACCATGAGGGTGTTCTCCCCCTCAGATGCAGCGGACCCAATCCCCATCTCATGCGGCGTGCCCCAGGGCTACTGCGGATCTCCGACATTATACAACATATTTACTAAGGCCCTTTTTGATGATCTGGACCTTCTTGGTATCACCTACACTAATTAAGCAGATGATACCCAGATTCTCCTCCCGCTTTCAGAGGATTACAATGAGGATTTGGCCTTGGTAAATAGGGTGTATCTCATCATCCAGGCATGGATGGCCACTCACGGTCTATGCCTGAATGATAACAAAACAGAGTTAATCCATAGCTCTCAACCATTTATGTTGCAAAGGCGGGTGAAAACACCCGATTTTATTTTTGGCGGATGAGAGGCCCATTGAAACGAATGGGCGTGAAGGTGGCTTGGCGGGTGAGTCAGCTGTTTACAAGGCGGGTGTCACCCGCCAAAAGCGTGTGAGTTGAGAGCTATGGTTAATCTTTCTGGGCAATCAGTCCAATCTCAAAAAGTTAGGCCAGAACTACTCTGCATTTGAGATCGATGGGAATACTATCAAGGTAGCCAGAGAAGTGAAGACTCTAGGCCTCCATCTAGATGCTACCCTCTCCTTCAACAAACAGGTGAACTCACTGGCTTCGGCCACAGCTTATACATGTAAGCTCATCAGAGCAGGTAAACACTTTGGGCCTCATTACGACTGAGGCGGAACGGGTTAACAGGCTCCTCTAAAGGAGGCGGACCCGTTAAACCCGTTCCGCCTCATTACGAGGCCCCCACGTGGGACCCGCTCTGCACGTCTGGTTTTACCAGACGTGCAGAGCGGGTCCCGCGAGGGGAAGAGGGAGCTAACAATGGGCCGGTCGTAATCGGACCATTGTTAGCTCCCTCCCCCATTCCCATTCAGCCCTATGGGGGCTGAAATGGGAATGGGGAAGGTCCGGGCCCGGGTTCCTGGAGGGAGGAATTACCAGGCCCTCTGAACTCGGAATGGCCCGGTAATTTCCCATTCTGGGAACCCGGACCCGATTTTGGCGGCAGCCATGCTGCCAATAGCGGCATGGCTACCGCCAAAGTCGTAATGAGGCCGTTTATCTCAAATGACAATTGCATGATTCTAGCTAGAGCTCTTGTTCTATCTAGACTCGATTACTGCAACGCCTTATTATATCGGGGCCAACAAACACATCCTATACAGAATTCAAATTCGACAAAATAATGCCCTGAGAGCAGCCCCTGGTATCTCTAGACGAGTACACATTTCTAAGATAAGGCATAACAACAACTGGCTGTCAACCCAAGATAAAATTCTACTGAAAGTTGCCTCCCTTACACCCAAAGCCCTTAACAGCGTGGCTCCCCCCTATCTAACTGATAGATTTTTAGAAAGAGGATCCGCCAGACCCGCAAGAATCTCCAATGCCAACACACTTATCATTCCTAGATTTAAACTGACCAAGGCTGGAGGCGCCAGCTTCCCTGTCTGGGCGGCCCAATTATGGAACTCACTGCGACACACTATACGTGAGGGGAAATCCTACCCTAAATTCAGATCCAATTACATCAACCATCTGAAACAATTGGTCAGCTAGCCAGTACTACCTCTCCCCCATCTACCCTGCTGATATACTACCTGCAAACTGTATATTATCCTGTATATAATTATCTGTACTACTAATACAGCCTGAATATATCTCTAATTATATGTGTAATTACGTAACTATGTAACCCATGCCTCGCATATCCTGTACTGGTTCACATTATAAATGAATAAAACGAACAAACAGAAAGACACATTGGGCCTCATTACGACCCTGCCGGTCCGGAAAGAATGGTGTTGGTAAAACCGCCACCACCGTTCTTTTCGGACCGGCTGATTAAGAGTCCTGCAGGTGGGAGGTGTCACTCCCGCCAGGACTGACCTGGGGGGTTTAACACCACCCGCCTGCAGGCGTAAATGGAAACACCGGCTCTGTCATAGACGAAACCGGTGTTTCCATTGTCCCCATCCCCATGGAGTCCTGTAGGACTCCATGGGAATGGGACTTACACAATTCCGCCTCCGGAATTCCTGGGACATAATGCCCCGGTAATTCCGGGAATCATGGAGGCGGAATGGTAATACGAATCCGGTGGTAACCTGCCGGTTTTTCCGGCTCGGTTACCGCCGGACTCGTAATGAGGCCCATTATTTGGTATTCCTATTCTTTCTTATTTAGGGTCAGTGTTGAAAGTGTTAGACTTGTGGCACTTCTGTTCTTCTTTTTTTAAGGGGCCTGAACAAGAAAGCCAGCCACTCCAGAATTAAAGAGCCACATAATGCTGGCCACAGCCAAGAAGCTTGCATTATTTTATTTTTTAGTGGTCTCAAGGGAGACCACAGAGGTTGCAAGGGAGACCCCTAAATGACGTCCCTGCATTTGTCCGGCAGGTTCAGGAGAGCTTCAGACCCATAGATGAGAGTTGGAATGACCTTTGATCTATAGAATTCTATGATGGGTACCAAAGAGAATTTGCAGTATTTCCTTTTGATGATCAAGGCATGGCTTGTCAATGCTCGCACCTTTATGGCTAAACGTTCAACTGCTTCAAGTTCCACACTGGTCTAGGAGATCATTATGCACAGATAGCTCAAGGACTAGACCTTCATTACCTCGTCTTTATCCAGGTGCCAACTGAATTTCTTTGTTTTAGATCCAACCCGGCCCTTTTTGAGGGTTAGGATTCTTTTTTACTATATTGTTCTTTAGATGGTTGTCCACTGCATACTTTTGGAGGCCCGTTAGCTGCAGACCAATTTCAGTGATATCCAGCAAGACAAGATCGTTGGCATAGAGTAGGTGAGTAATGATTGTGTTACCCAACTTAGACGGAAGGCAGCGAGTTGAAGCCAAATTCAATCCCAGATCGGAAATATAGATGTTATATAAGGCTAGAGCCAAGGCCCAGCCCTGCTTAACGCCTCTAAATGTTTGGATTTATTCACTTAGATCTCCTGCTATGGAAAGACACACTCTAATAGAGGTTTTGGTGTAAAGGCCTTTGATTTGTTCGAAGAGATCACCAAGGCAGATTTTCTCTTTTAGTTTAGCCCACAGTCGTCTCTCTGCTAATACTGTCAAAAGATTTGGTGAAGTCAACGAAAGCTAGATGTATTTTAATGTTAGGATTCACATATTTGGTTTTAAGCATGGAGGTGATGAATGCTGGGGGGACTGTCCCTAGGCCCTTAAGACATCCTGCTTGGAAAGGGTCTTGTAGATCTTTACGCTCCAGCCTTTTAATCAGTCTTTTCAGGAGAAGGGAGGCGTATAGTTTCCCCATAGCATCCAGAAGTCTATGGGCCTGTAGCTAGTTGGCTCCTCCCACCCTCCATTTTTAAAGATTGGGATTATGTCGCTCATCTTCCATAACCTCGTGTCTGTTTTTTCCTCAGAATTTCTTGGGAAATCACATCCAGCCATCTAGCCAAGGTTCCGGGGCCATTCAGCATGTTGTTGGCAATCCCGTCAGGACCTTCTGCTCTATATGGATTCCGTTTTTTGATCGTTGTGACCAGATGTTCCATTTCATAGGCTAAGGTCCAGTCCTCCCCGGTTACAGGCTCTCTTATAGTAGCACTATTTGGATCTTCAAACAATTTTGAGTAATATTTCACCCATGCTATTTCCGAAACTCCAGTGGCTTGTAGGTGGCATTGTATATGCCAAGGTGCGTTTAAGAGTACCCACATCTAATAATAATCCTGTGTAACATAGCATAGCATAGCAATCCTGCATAACATAGCATAGCAATCTTTCATAACATAGCATAGCAATCCTGCCACATCTACGGTTATACAAAATAGCCCAGCACATTCTGAAGTAGAATACAGAGTTTGCTGGCAGACATTCCTAACTTTTGGCAATATGTAGATGACATTTACAACACCTATAAGAATCTCAATGAACACTTGCAACAAGTAGATATAGTCATTCACGCATTGGCTGCAAAAGGGGCACCTGATCAACTTCAAGAAATCAAGAATAGATCATTAGAGGTTATATTCTTAGACTTTATTCTTACAGATGAGGGCAGAGGGTTGTCAGCAGATTTTCTTGAGAAATGTGCCAGGCTACAACCTCCTAACACACTTAGTCAAATGCAGGCCATTTTAGGTCTTTTGAATTTTGGTAGCTCTTACTTGTCTTATTTTGCCGAGCTAGTGAAACCATTGTATGCTTTGATAAAACCAAATGTCACTCATTGATGACTCTGCTCAGAAAAAGATCTAGAGAAAAATCTTTTAGTGGGAGATAATGCTTTCACATGCATAGTTGTAATTTAAGTGAGACCAAACAAATTGCTTATAAGTCACATGTATATTCCACACCTGAATTAAGATTTACACCTGAGGAGAAGATTCTCTCTTCATTTCAGATGATCATTCAGAAAGAAAGGCCCCCATCTGCAAATTGAACTGTGCACATAAATATATCATTAGTTCAAGGCTGCCACAAGAGCTAGCCTGCCCAATGCAAAAGCATTACACACTAGGTGGATTCAATGGCCAGCATCGCAAGATGCTCCAGATGTAAAATATCATTATAAAGCAGAGTGCAAAGGATGAGTGGTTTGACTTGGACAATGGCTACAGAGCCAGACACCTCACTGCCTGAGATGACATTGCTTGATTTTTTCCAAGTAATTTATTGTGATGGATCTGCAACACCAGCTCTTGGAACATGTTCCAAGTATGCAGCTGCTGCCGCGGTAGAGCAATTCACACATGAAGAACCATTTATACTTACTGACATTGCAATAAAGCACCTGGGACAAACGTCTGCCCAGACTTCCATGCAGACTCAGATAAGCCCACATTAGTGGTCTCCGATTCAGATAACATTGTCAGGCCTTATAACACAGATTTACATTGGTGGATTCAAAATGACTTTATAGACATTAGCCATAAAACTAGTGCTTCCAGGCATCTCTCGAAGCACATTTGGGACATGTAAGAAATGTTTGTTTGCCAAAATGTAGGGAATTAGTATATAACCACTTCTCTGTTGCTATACTTTCTTTTTCGGGTTCCTTGGCTGGTGAATTACCAGGTTTTATACTACACTATGCACTCTAGATTTCCACACTATAAGCCACGCAATAACAGACCAACACACAGCCTTTTACAATTATGCCCTGAGGAACTTTTATATTCATTCAGCAAACAAGAATAGAAATATGCAGCAGAGACATCAGTTTTACATTCCAGATCCATGGCTTATCCACTTCAAGCTCGCCCTTGCCCCCCTCCACAAAGGCTGCTGACCTGCAATGAGTCCCATCCTAGTATGGAATACCCAGAAACGTACCCACTAACTCCTCAAGCCTACGATCGTAACTGCTCTAGAATTCTGTTCCTGCAACAATGAAGCCCAGGAACTTTATAATCAATACCATGCCTGTCCATGATTCTGCATGCTCCTATCAAGGCCAAAACTATGTAATGACACAAGCCTAACAGTACCTGGTTCTCAGAGGACCTGGTTATGCTATGGAGGAATAAAAGAGCCCTTCAACATTTTTGCAGAAGACCTCCATCCGCGACTAACTATGAAGCATTCCCTACTGTCTCCCATTCCTACAAAAAACTCACTGTCTCACACAAAGCTGAATCATACAACAAAATAATATCAAATGCTAGTTCCAACACCAAAGATTTCTTCTCTATCTTGAGAGAACTGGAAACCCCCTCTCCCATCATCTCCATAACTCCTAATGATTGTCATGATTTCCCCCTTCTGGAAGCTCTGGGATATATGAACATCCCTCCATGCCTGGTTGCCGTTACGTGGGTTGCGGTCTAGTTCATATCCAATATGGCCACTCTCTGCTCCACTTATTGGACTGTCTCCTTCCAGCCGGTGCATTGCAACCCTTGTTTGTTTCCCAAGGGGTAAGACGCTTGTGCATTCCTTCCTCCTTTGCCTTCTGCTCCTGTAATTCCTTTGTTGCTTATCCTGCTTCTGCTTTCCTGCTTACCTTGCTCCCGCTCGCCTTTGTCAGCTCTGTTGCTTCGCCTTTCCTGGAACTGCCGCTGCTGCCCTCTCTGTGTGCCTTCTCACACCCCCTTTTTCCTTCCTTCATTGACAGCGCTCTCCTCCCCGCTGCCTCTGTGGATTTATCCTGTTAACATCCTGCTCTGGGGAGACCTCTTCTCAATTCCACACTATTGATAACGCTGCAGTACAAACATCTACAGGGGTTTTTGTGCCTTGAGGGTCTACCCCTTGCATGGGCTGTTGCCGTAGGGTTTGCCATTTGAAGGCAAGTCCCTGTTTACGTGCACACCTGAATGAACACAGCCCTCTAGGGAAAGAAACCAAGAGATGGCTTGCAAGGATAACAAGGTTTAATTGTACAGAATACAAAATATCAGCAAAGGACTCGAGAACGTTCTGCCTCACTTAGTACAAACAGTGGTTTAAGAAGGGGAAAGCGTCACTTGTATACAGTAAAAACTGACATCAATGATTGTCGAGTTCCTATACATGGGCCTGCTCCATGGGGGATGCCAGGCTACAATTGGTTCGCTCTTCCACCATCTGCCCACCCCCATGTGGGTCAGTTCGGCTCATCTCTCTGCAGAGTGAAGGTCAGGTCTCTCATAATTTACATTATCAAAACCTGCTATGATGCACTAAGCCTACTACTACATGTCTGTGGCATGCACCTGGGAGGCTCAGGGACTGGTACCAGGATGAAGGGAGAAAGAAATACAGTCATACTAACCCACAAATCCTATGCTTGTTTGATATTGCTCCTCTCACACCCAAGGCCTCCACCCTCGTTTTGATCTATGATTTATCCCTCCCTGCACCTCATGTTACAAAGGATGTAATGATGCGACAAGGTGAAGCAGTTGCCCTTGCTTAGATCTTTTATGGCACGTTGGTTTACAATTTGGACTGTGGTCATTAACTATCTTAGAATGCAGAGGTGTGGGGATCAGGTTAGTGGTGTGGGCGGATCTATGTGATCACTGTGCCGCCCGCTACTGCGACACCGAAAATGCCGACGGCAGTTACGGCATGGCACAGTAATCATATGGATCACTGTGCCCGCTTCCCCTGGCCTGCATTGCCCCTCCTAACCCCCCACCCCACTTACCTTTAGGGTGGCACACTTCTGCGTGTGCCGCCCACACTCTGTGATCCCTGCGGTGTCAGCTCTTCCCACTAATGTGGGTTGGAGCTGACGCCGCACAGTGTTTTTTTTTCTCGTTTTTTTTACGTGTCCCCGCTTTCTGAAATGGTAAGCGGGGGACACCCCCGCAATCCCTGACCCCCATTATTGTGCCCAGGAAGAGCGGGGGACACCCCGCAACCCCCGCTCTGCTTGGGTGCAGTAAATGTCACCATCATTTTGTGTGCCTCCAAAGACGCAGTGACTGCGGGGGCGCACAAATGAGGGTGACATTTTTGTATGAAACCATGTGGGCCATGGCTCTGGGTAGGTTGGGTGGGGGTTAGAGATCTGCTGGCAGCTTGGCTGTGATGAATGGGCACTGCACAGGAGCCTGATGTAGTTTCACGGCATTGCAGGGTGCATTCCTCCCAGTGATACTAAGTAATTGCAACAATGGAGGGAAAAGAGTCCGCTTTCGTGAGAACTGGTTTTGCATTCCCATTCCATCTCAATGATCTGGGCCTAGTCGAGTCCTTCCATGGAGCTAAGAGTTGTCCCGCGTGGCTCTGTCAGACTATGCATCCATCATAATTACAAAATGGTGTTTCTTTCTGGGCGCATGCTGGGGTTATGTATCTATCATTCGCGCTATATTATATCTGTGCCGAGTTTCATAGTATGCTCCCCTCCCCCCTTGTACACTAAAAGATTTCATATGGGATTTGCCTCACCTTAATGTGCCTATGGGTGTGGGATAGACTCATTTCCATCCCAACAATCCCCCCTTTCATACTCCAACAGTAACAAATTCTTCCCCATATTTGCAATAATTTTCTCTCCTCATTGAAGTCTCATACGGGGGGAGATCCCTTTATCGCCATCCAAGCTCTACAAACATGTCTCAAACTTTCTCCCATTCGCACATACTCCTCAGGTGTACATGTCATATAAATGTAAACCCCATCCCCGGCCAAGACAACCCATACTTCTTTGTAATGTTCACAGTCAGGGGGAGGGACAATGATTGTGTGACAGAATCAATCAACAACATCTCCCACGGGGATAGGGACCATGTGAGGAATGAGGTGATTAGACTGCACTTCTACTTCCTTTATATTACGAGGTACTTTTGGGCCACCAATAGAAACCATCATCATTGCGCTATTAGGCACTGCTTTGGCACAACATCGGAGACCCAATTGGCACGTGCAGAAGATGACCAGGAGAAACACGATGATGGGCAGCATCATTTTCACCAATGTTCCGAGCCAGGATGGAGCCCAACTAAATGCAAGTGAGAACCAATCTTTTTCCTTGATGCCAGCCGCCATTTGCATCTTTTCCCCAAGATCATGCATTGCAGCAATAACGTGTGATAATGTCCCATTTTCAGCATCTTCAGAAGGTATGAATGTGCAACAGGAACTCCCAATCTTTTTGCAAACACCACCTTCCATTGCTGTCAGTAGGCCCAGCACATACCGGTTCTGCATCGCTATCAGCCTGAGGGTGCGCAGCTCCACTCTTTATACGTTGAAACCTTGCTTGGTAAAGTTAACCAATTGGATCAGCTCCCAACAAATGATCTGTAGCCATTTGGCATTTGCTCGCGTCTGTATGCTAGGTATTTAGGAGGCAAACATTTCTCTGCAAATGTGTATAACTTATATTTGTCAGGTATTTGTGCGAGCAGTTCAGATGAGTCTGTTGATATGTAATTCGATGCTCTTTTCCTCCTTCGCAGTTGATCATACAGCTCTTTCTCAGGAAGGATGCGAAAGTCTGGTGGTGGAATTGTGTGTTCTGCTTCCATTGTTGGGGGCACTGTGAGTGCTTTGTCAGGCAGTGGTGCCTCCTTTCAGGTCTTCTTTTGGGACTGCTAACAGGGCTGAGGGTAGCGTAGCTAGCTAATAATAGCCCCTCCAAGATGTTGGGAGGTGTAAGTAGGCTTGTTGGCCACATACCCAGTAGTAGTCCATCAGCGCTGCTGTCCCCTTCTTGAGGTCTGGAATCAGCACAGTTCGGTTACATCAAGGTTGTCCAACATACGGCCCGCGGGCCACAATGTGGCCAGCCAAGCCATTTTATGTGGCCCACGAGGCTGTATTTTGGACAACTCTTGAGTAAAAAAAAAAATTGTTTTTTATTTTATTTTTTAAATTTGCCTGTGCGCAAAACTGTAACTTCCTCTGGTGACCCCATGGGGTCAACAGAGGTAGTTACAGTCCTCAGCCACGAAGCGTTAATTTATTTATTTATGCAATGTTTGTTGGATATCCGACAAACATTGCAGAAATAAATAAATTCGTCAAGAAGATCTTGGGACTTGATGATGGAGGAAGGAGAGACTAATTTGTATCACGGCATAGTGAGGGTTACCTCGGGAATACCATTCATTTTCAGTGAGCGCGGGTCCATACAATTGCCCAGTACTCCCACAAACTATGAACAATGGATTAATATAGTAGCAATTACTTTGCATTTAAATATCCCATTTGAGGCGAGTAGGACCCACCATGCAAGAGAGGAACGGGCTACGGCCCAGACATGCCCGTTCCTCTCTTGCATGATGCTCCGAGGGGCAAAAGGCGAGCCGAGATGAAGGGAGGAGGTGGTGAGGTGAGAAGAAGAGAGTGCTGGCCTGGGCGAAGGATTATGTGGACAGGTGCTGTGCAGGAGTTCCTCTCGGCGTGGGCAGCACAGCGGATTCCTGAACCCCTGATTAGCCATGGGCCGCTGTTCAGAGGGCCATTGTGCGGAGTTACTTTCAAGGTTTATCATCTCTGGACATATGTTAAGCAGGGGTTGCGGCGACACAGCCTGTTTGTTTGTTTGTTTGTTTATTTATTTATATAGCGCTCTTGACCCAGGGGTATATGTGCGCTTAGAACATCAAGTTACAGGCAACAGTAGGGAACAATAGTACAGTATTAATGAAGCAGAGTAAACAGGAGGCAGATAGTGCATAGTTGAAAATGGGCAAAGCATAATAAGGAAACATTTGTACATTAGGTATGCATACATACATGGTTGGTTATTTGTTGAGCCTGTCTGCCCCAAAAAACGTTCTTTTGAATTGCGAATGTCACCGAAGATGAACCTTTATCAGCTGAGAAACGTAACCTTTGCAGTGCTTTTTTTCCTCGTCTTGAGACAAAGAACAACAGCGGGAGCTAAGTTATGTTTACCTCTAAGTACAGTGCGGATTGATGAAAATGTTCATGCATTATACCAAGTACATTGGACATTACAGATGTGGCCAGTGGGGTATCAAAGCATGGCGAATACCACATGTACAGCACAATATGTTACCCTAGTAGTGCCCCAATAACACACTGCAACCTGCAAATGGGCCTCAGTGCACCACCTGCCAAGGTTTCTGGAAGTTGCTTATGAAGGTTACACATATTTTATTCAGATCCACGTGGGGGGTGGGATGGGAACTTGACAATCGTAGTCTGAGGGCAACCTATACCCTTCAGGAGAGGTGTGAGCTGATCCAGTTGCAATACAAAAAACAATTGTACTATGTTCCCAAAATACCTTAGTTCTTGTCTTTCGGATCTCAGCAGAGCCAGGCTTTTCAGCATCAGACCAGAAGCGTGGGTGCCTTTGCGCTGGGCTGGGGTCAAGTCGGAGAGCAGCAGCGAGGGTCCTCAATGATGCAGTTCTGTTTGGCAGTGGTGCTGATTTGCGGGTAGAAAATGCTGGGAACAGTAGGCCGTGCCAAGTGGATGGCACTGGAAGACTCAGTGACCTCTGGGCCCGGACAAGGGAATGCTTGCCTTTGGCGCTGCGCAGGCTCGGCTGACAGAACACGTCATATGGTTACGGCAAAGATGTCAAAGCTTCAGCATTGTCATTGAGCAGAACTCTGAGATTCAGGGGTGGTGGAGCGTCAAGGTCCAGGATGATTATGATGGTGTCAATGGGGCCAGCGCTGAGCAGCTCCGCTCAGGAGGGCCATGGGCCCATGTGGGGCCGACAGGCCAGTGGGCAGACTGCAACGGGCCTGCTCGAGCCTTCCTGCTATTTATACAAATCTCGGGCCGAGCAGGGCCTGATGGGAGAAAGGAACTGCGCTTCAATCTGCTCTTATGCTGGGCTCTGCCTGCGTGAGCTTCCTCCTACATGCTGGACAGGCAGGTCTGCAGACGCTCGGAGCTTCCGGGGGGGTGGGGCGTTGGGGCTGGGTCAGGGCCTGCCTTCTCACCCTCGCTTAGCAGGGCTTCCCAGAACTGACCCAACCCCTGTCCTCTTGCATGCAACTCATACTTAGCTGGCAGGGGAGAATCTGATCTCAACGGCAGAGTTCCCAGGGTGAGGCTTACCCATTGCACATCGGATTTGCTGACCCCTGCTATGTTCCCAAATGCGGGATACACAACTGCATTATTTCTGGTAGTGGGGGACTGCGTTCGCCCTCTCCCCCTGATTTATTGGTGAAAGAAAAGGTAAAGTGTGCACTAGGCCTGCTAGTTTGCATACTTTAAGATTGTGCTCACATTGCATTTCTTCAATTAGGTTCACCTTTGGGTGATCACGTTTCCACATTTTATCTGTTGAATTGAATTATGCTTCTTTCATCACCACAGAAGTAATGTGTATTACAGAGATAAACTGCCATATGTATTGGGCACACTACACATGCTCAGGCAGCATCAACCATGCTTTCTACAGGACAATGCTGGCCTAAATTGGAAACAGCCAGCATAGACATGTTGCTACAGCGGCATATTTCGGGTACAACCAGCATGACAATGTGTTACATCAGTGACAGTGCTGTTTTACACTGTGGACACATTGATCATTAAAATGTGTTGTGTTGTAAAATGTTCTTTTCTGCTGTTGGTGACATGGAATTTTCATGTTCCCCTTTAGAACTGATTGTAAACTTATGACTTTTTGGTCACCTTTTCTGCTGTAAAATGCCATTTCAACCCCATATTTGAAAAAAAATTCTTGGGGGGGTGAATGGGGGAACCCCCCCAAACCCTCCCTAGAACCTTATAGCTCCCTCGCTACGCTCGGTCGCCCCCACTATTTGAGATAAATATTAACACATAGACACTGAAATAAATCACAAGCAACTAACCTTTGATCACTGCCCATGACACCAAAAGCTTTCTTTGGCACTGCATGGCTATCACTGCCTGTGATGCTATTGTGTCAAAGGTCACACAATATCGCTTTTTAATATACTGCTTTGGGTGAGGTTGTTGACTTTTGGCTCACCGGCCCACTGGGTGACAAAAAGTTAATGCTTCGGCCCCACATTCAGAAAGGTTGGACAAGCCTGGGTTGCATCATTCGTTTGAGCCGACAAAATAGTTCCTCAGCTAAAAAAGCACACTTCATAAGTCTTTTCCTGGTGCACTTTTACTGGTTTCTCTATGGCTGCAATCCAAGTCAGTTTTGTGATGTGCTCTTTCAGTGTTTGTGTGCAAGTCTTCTCCACAAGCTCCACAAGTGCCACAGTTTTTTCTGGAAACCCTAAAGGTACTTCAGCTTTACATGTGAGTATTGTTTCTTGCAACTTGTTGTTAACCTATTTTGCTCCTTCGATCATCTGGTGGGGTTGTTTTAAACAGTTGGTGTTGGTCTCACTCGTTCTGCATTTCTGGGCATTCAAATCGACCAGTTCCAAGTGGACGTTGCATGCCAGGAAAGTGCCTCTGATCCTACATAGCGCATGATGAATTAGGCATTGTGCCTCTATAATTGGTACTTCTTGCGGTACTAAAACCTTAGGTGCCCCAGATGTGTGCAGTATTAAGGAGCACACATAGCAACTGCTATTAGTTGTTCGCCTTCTCACAGCACTCATGTCAGAATACCAACTGTTGGAGTGCTCGGGATGACGGATATCTTCAACCGCATCCACGCCTAGACTATGGTATGTGTCGTATTCGGGTTTTCGTACTTATCTTTTCACTCTGCTATGGTGAGATATGTGTCTTTTTGCTATCCCGCTTCTACTGTTCGTCGAGTTTACGACATTGTTTATATTACACAAAAGGTTTTTGACATTTGGGAGTAATATTTCAAACATTTTGCTTGTGCACACAGTTGTGTTGACGTTAATGTTATTTGTGGGGGTCATATCATACGGAGCTCTGGTCATGTTTTCCTGTTGGCTTAACTTAAACACTGTACTTTCATTCATTCTTTCATTCAACTTCAGGCTTGGGGACAATTCAGTTACATTAAAGGATGTACTTTCATTTGACTTCCAGTTCCGTGCTCCTCCCCACTTCTTTTAGATGGCCTGCCCAGATAAAATATGCCCCCAAATATATACCCAATCGGAACATTCGAAAGGTAAACAAAATGGCTGTAAAATGCCGGCCACACTCATGTGAATAGATTCTGATGCTACTAACTGCATTTCTATTTCTAGACAACAAACAATTTTATGTTGATGTCTTCATCTTTGCAATACCTGTTGTGGAAATAACGGGTAAGGAGGGTATGGGAATTTAGGGTTAGAGTAGGTGAAAACTGGGAGGGGGAAGAAGAGAGAAAGAGAGAAAGAGAGAGAGTGAGAGAGGGAGAGAGGGAGAGGAAGAGAGAGACAGAGAGAGGGAGAGAGAGAGGGGAAGAGAGGTTTAAGGCTTCGGTAGCTGATGCTTTTAGCAGCAATGCATGTTGGTTTATCTCTTGTACATGCACTTATAATCAACATTGAGCTACACTGAATGAGGTAGGTGTGTTGCTTTAGTTTTGGGCTGTTGATGCGGAATTCGGTGGGGCCCTGTGAATGTCTGAGAGGTGTATCCGATATCGAAGCCCTTTCGCTTTCACTGTGAGGGGGATGGAAAACACAACCTTGTAAGGCCCATAGAACCTGGGATTGTTCCATTTTCTTACAAAACTTCTGACACATACCAGCTGTCCCGGCAACAATGGTTGGGTGGGTGCTGGGTCAGTCGGTGCATCTGCCATGTGTTATGCATCCTCTGTGTGTGGTGTGCCATTTGTCATGATACACACTTGATTGCACATGTTAGGTGTGTTAAGTATTGCTTGAATTCTTCTCCCAGAATTGCTGCTTTCCTATGGACATCTGGTGCCCGCTTCACAGGGGAGATGGGCATTTGCATTCGACTGCCAGTCACTATTTCGTGGGGGGAGAGGTGGTGGTCCTTGCTGGGCTGAGTGTGGAAATGAAACAGTGCAGGCGTAGGCAGTATACCCAATTCTTTTTTGGGGGTGTTGGATAATTGAGAGAGCCTGATTTTGAGGTGGCAGTTGATACGTTCCAACATCCCATTTGCTTGTGGGTGGTAAATAGAGCACATACGGTGCTTCATGCCCAATAGTGCTGTGATCTCATTGAAGAGTTCTTAGAAAAAATGGGTGCCATTGTCGCATACCCCCATCGGGGAAAAACTCACGTATGACAAATTGTGCAGCACACTTGGCATCTGGGTGGGCGCATGGACCAGCCTCAACCCACCTCGAGAATGGACACACCATCACAATCAGCTATCGAGCCCCATTACATCTTTTCCCCCATGTCTGTATAGTCAATATCCATCTCAAAGAATGGCCCAATAGGGTGGGCAATGTGCCTCGCAATGTTCTGAGTGTCATCCCTGTACTGAACACCTGGCAGGTGGTGCATTGGATGACCATTGTTGAAATGTGGTCTTGGAGATTATGTATGAACCAGTCTTCCTGAATGCCTGCTTCAATGTGTTGCTTAGAGCTGTGAGAGGGGTAGTGCAATTGCTAAAATGCCATGCCTAGCAGTCCTATGGGTATCACTACTTTCCCAGTGCATTGCTGTATCCATAAGAGGTTAGTTGGAGACTGTACGCATCTGTGTTTAAGCCACATTTCTTGCTCTTTCTGGGGCGCCCTTCATTGAAGCTCTATCACTTGTGTTATGGCAAGGCTGTGTATTCATCTGCCTCTGGTCTTGCAGTCACTGCTGCAATAACATATTCAGCATGTATTGGCACTGGGAGATATGCTGCAGCTTTAGCTGCCACATCAGCGTGCATTTCCCAGCCACATTTTGTCAGTGTTGTTGGTGTGTGCTGCACATTTAATGACTGCCACTACAGAGGGCTCTGCTAGGGCAGAAATCAGTGTATTGATCAGGGCGGCAAACTGCACTGGTGAGCCATCCGCCCGCTTGAACCCCCCTCCTTCTCCAGTGTGAAAGATATGCATGCACCGTGGTGGTGACGTATGCAGAGTCAGAGTAGATGGTGGCATGGCACCCACGTGGTGCCGGTTTCCCCCGTCAGCTGGTCTCCCCTTAGCCACCTTTTACAGTTCAAAATGAAATATGTTCAAACTTGCCACCCTGCGATTTTCACTCAACACAGCCCTGTTCTTATCGGGTCTCCCCTCTCGACTCACCGGCTGCGCTTAACCGCTGGGCTTTAGCTTCTGTGGAGTCAAGGCCGGTACCACAGGTGCGCAAGCCTTCTCTGCTCTGCCTTATCAACATAGGCTGGCCCTGCGTACCATTGACATCTGCAGCATGAGACTGAGGCTATTGTACGCGTTCTTAGATTCCCCTTGACAATGTTCCGTGGGTCTGGCACCAAAATGGGAAGGTCACTTCTCTCCTCACCACCCTCTCGCTTCCCGCTGCCTTTCACCTTCTTTTTAACTGCTGCGTTTCCTTGTGTTGTCTGCTGTGCTTGTCTTTCTCGCCTGTCTTGCCTTGCTCGTAATGGTGTCAGGACATGTCAGGAAAACAGTTTTAGTATTCTGTATGGAAAAAGTATTCACGTCAGAAAAAGAAGATGATAGAGTTTTCAGGTGTCCAGAAGGGTATGAAGTATTACATGGGCTAATGTGATTTTCAGAGGGATAGGTTGTTTGTGACTGAGAATTTTGACAATAATAATCAGGGGGAAGAGATTGTGGGGATAAACACATAGGATTCTGGGACCGGTAGTGTTTCGTCAGGATAAGTTGAGTGTTCAGAAACGAATAATTAAGCGGATGGGGAGAAGAGTAGTTGGAGTTTGCGGGTATCAAGCAGTGGGAATGCAGGGTTTTTGGGAGATTGGGTTTTCCGATCTGATTGGGTTCGTGTTCCTAAGTGATTTATCAAATGGGGGGGTTTTGATAGGTTGCAATACTGGACATTTTATTGGAGGAAGGGGGCCAGATGTAACATAGCCTACAACGGTCTCTGTGATTTCACGCTCCTCACCTTCTTCCCCCGTAATGTACCGCATCTCCCTTTGGGCATCCCCCTCGACATAACCTCGGGTTCCCTTACCCAGGTGATCTTCCCCCACTAGTCCACCTCCAGGAACTAGATCCAACAGCAATGGCCGTGTCCTAGCCACCTGAATAAGGGATTCTCGAGGCCTTACTGGGAGAATGCCCTCAGGTTTCTCACATGCCCTTCCCCTATGCTGGTTGGACCAGAGGTTTTCCTGCGGTAATTCCCGCATGGAACATCCAGATGGTTGGTCCAAATCTTCCAGCATATTATCAGGATCGTCGTTGTTGGGGATTTCTACCATTTCTTGGCCAATCATGATTTGCGTTGGAGATGATCTAAAGAGTTCTCTTACTTCCCTTTCTAATTTCTTCCATGTTAGTTGGGTATCTCTTAGCTCCTCCTCTATACTTTTGGGCAGTTCTCTAGCTCCTCCTCTATCCTTTCAGGCAGTTCTCTATAGCATGGTTTTTCTCACCACAAACAGGCAGGCTTCTAATTGCAGGGTTTCAGATTCAGCCAGAGAGTTTAGAGAGGTTGTGGAGATTGAACTTTCCTTGTTCTTTTTATTCAGGGGGCTGAAAAAAAATGTCAGGGTGTTATACATCTCCAGATTTTGGCCCTCTTGGTTAATACATGATTCTTTTCCTCTCTCCAGACTTATCTTACCTTCTTTACAAGGCAGAATAGAAAAGACCAACCTAAGGGGTATTTTACCCTTATTTGCAAAGCGATTAGAGTGTTATCCCTTTCCTGTAAACAATAGGCCTATGGGCAAAAAAGGTAGTAGGTATTTCCCTCTACATCCTTTCAGATGGGTTGAATAGCCCGAGCGGTAAGGGGGAAGAATTGAACTCCTGTTCCTTGATATATGGGTTGGAAGGGCAGTGGTATGCTTGCTATAGGTTTCTTCCTATCAACAGAAAAAGGGGATTGACATGATTTGTCTTTAGTTGGGTTTTCTTTCCGTAACATGGTCATCCAACTATTATCAATTGGATCAGATCCCGCTTCTGACACCGTATGTAAGGAACTCCAGGTGAAAACGGTAAAACAGACACAAATGATCAGTTCAAGGGTGTTTATTGGACAATGAAAGTGTATGCAGGTTGGAAAAACACCTAATCTAAACCTAAATCTAAGATGGGAGCAAGCGTCGACCATGAAATGAAAATAAGGCAGTCCTAGTGGTGTTGTGTCAAACAATCGGGCCTATACTAAGAAAAACGTATTGCCAATTCCTTACGCTAAATACAAAGGGTGTGGGATACGTTTTCAATGAAGAAAGAAAGAAGTGTTCTTAAATGATAAATCAGGATGCGGTAGCCTTCGTCTCCCTTCTCCACGTTTTGGACACTGGGTAAAATGGAAGCTTGGAACACAGTACATTCTCGTTCCTATCCAGCACGAGACAACAGTTCCAATGGCAGTTCTCAGGACCATCGACGGCCAAGCCTCGTTTCCTCTGAAAGTCTCTTGCCTTTCAGGCCTAATAACAAAATAACAAAATCAAAAGTTCCTTTGGAAAGTTTGTTTCCAAAGTTCAAATGGGGTGATGGTTTTCACCCCCTCCGTCCCCCTCTTCTGGGCTGACCCTTTTGTATTGCACTTTACGATATATCACAGTTCAGATAGGGTGATGGCTTCACCCCTGGGTTCCCCTCTTCGGGCGCAAATGCTCCTGAGCTTTTAGATACAGTTCAAATAGGGTGATGGTTTTCACCCACTCAGCCCCCCTCTTCTGGGCTGACCCTTTTGTATCATACTTGACAATATATCACAGTTCAGATAGGGTGAGGATTTCACCGCTGGGTCACCCTCTTCTGGGCTAACCCTTTCTCAATGGTCTTTCTTTTGTGTCTCTTATTCTTTACTCATTAAACTTTGGGTGATAGCTTAACTCCTTGGATCTCCCTCGTTCAGGCTCAGGCAGCTCTCGACTGCCAGCCCTTGGCTGATGGCTTCAACTCTGGATCCCCCTTGTTAGAACTCGGACCTCTCTCGACTGCCAGTGCTGAGTTAAGCTCCACCCCAGATCTCCCTCGTCTGGGCTCGGACCATTCTCTGTGCTTTCTACTGGTTTCAAATGTTTGCGGGAGTCACATCACTTTTCTTATTTACTATACAGGATTCACTTCACTTGCTTTTCTGTCAATTCACGAATCAAAGTCTTTCAAATTTACAGGGCTTTTGCTTGACCCTCACGTATGACCACTTTGAGTTCCTCTGGTGGCCTTCCTATGGCCTTCTGGTTTCTGTAGTTCTTTCAGAGCGGAGAGTAACGAGCGCTTCTCGAGTTAGCACACACGTGGTGCCGGTTTCCCTCTTCAGCTGGTCTCCCCTTAATCACCTTTTACAGTTCAATCACAGTTCAATGAAATATGTTCAAACGTGCCACTCTGCGATTTTCAGTCAATACAGCCAAGTTCTTATCAGTTTTCCCTTCTCGACTCACCAGCTACGCTTAACCGCTGGGCTTTAGCTTCTGTGGAGTCAAGGCCAGTACCACTGGCGCAAGAGCCTCCTCTGCTCTGCCTTATCAACATAGACTGACCCTGTGCACCGTTGTCATCTGCAGCATGACACAGGCTATTGTCCGCGGTCTTAGATTCCCCTCGACGAAGGTTCCGCAGGTCGGGATGAAAAGGGCAAGGTCACTTCTCTCCTTGCCACTCTCTTGTGTCCCGCCGCCTTTCTCTGTCTTTTGAACTACCGAATTTCCTCTTTGTGTTTGCCGTGCTCACCTTTAGCTCTGGTCTCGCCTTGCTCGTACTGTGCCCTCTGGCTCCACCTTTTATCTCTGTAGGGAAGGGAAAGGGCCATCAGGTGTGTGTTTTTCTGGTCCATTGCCTGACTCTGCCTGACCCTGGTGTTGGGACATGTCAGGAAAACAGTTTTAGTATTCTGTCTGAAAAAAGTATTCACGTCAGAAAAAGAAGATGGTAGAGTTTTCAGGTTTCCAGAAGGGTAAGAAGTATTATGTGGGCTAAAGTGATTTGCAGAGGGATAGGTTGTTTGTGACTGAGAATTCGGACAGTAATAATCAGGGTATCAGGATCGTGGGGATGAACACATAGCATTCTGGACCCGGTTGTGTTTCGTCAGGATAAGTTGAGTGTTCGGAAAGGAATAATTAAACAGATGGGGAGAAGAGTGGTTGGAGGTTGTCTGGTATCAAGCAGTGGGAAAGCAGGGTTTTTGGTACATGGGGTTTTCCGATCGGATAGGGTTCGTATTCCTAGGTGATTTATCAAATGGGGGGTTTTAATAGGTTGCGATACAGGTGATTTTATCGGAGAAAGGGGGCCAGATGTAACATAGCCTACAAAGGTCCTGGCCACCAAAATAAGGGATTCGCAAGGTCTTACTGGGAGAATACCCTCAGGTTTCACTCATAGGGATGTCATTTCTTTAAACAATTCATTAAATAAGTGTGTCCCACTGTCATTGAGGAAATACCTTGCATACTAAAAATGTTGCTACAGATTTAGCATCTGGCTGTGCACAGAGCCCTGCCTCAAGCCAACAGGAGAATGGACACAACAATAAGATAACGATAGTTACTGCACCTGTTTGCCTACTCCACGTAGTCCATGTGTAGTTCTCGAAAAGATCCTGTTGGACGGGGCCATGTGCCACACAACGTCCTGAGTGTGTGTCCAGTACTATAAAAGTGTCAGGTGGTACAGTTTGCTACAAACTTGTCCCTGTACTTCTGGAGATTGGGGACAAACTAGTCCTCTTGAATGTCTTCCGCTATATACTGCTTACATGTGTGCATCGGATAATGCAGCTGCTCAAGAGCAACCATGAGTAATTCCTGTGGCATTACTAATTCACTTGTAATGTTTTGTCTCCAAATGAGGTCCATTGGTGATAGGGAACACCCTTGTTTAACCCACATCTCCTTTTCTTATTGCCGTGCTTGTCCCAGGCGTGCAATAATTTGCGCGAGAGGGACTGCACTGTAAGCTACTGTTCACTGAAATTAGCTACCTTAGGATACGCTGTGACATCTGGAATTTTTAAGCATGCTGCTTCTTTGGCTGTCCTATCGGCAACATCATTACAGAGTGAAACAGGATCTGAATTAGGAGTACGGGTCACGCATTTGTACGACGGCCTCCACTGACGGGCATGACAAAGCATAAATTTATCTTTTTAGCAAAGCTGCATGCTTTAAGACTTTATAAACCCTCTTCTGCCCCATCCAGAATCTATGGTCCATCTCCTGATAAATTAATATGATATGCCATTTATAACGCAGCTATACGCAAGAGTTTCAAGGCGCGACAAGGCGAAGAACCATCCACAAAAACACCTCCCCTTCTGTGAGTGCTCTCTCCCTGCTGGGATAGGGTCATTGTTAGGTCCTTCACATGTTACACACTCATGCACTTCCTAACCTGGATGGATGGCCATAGCAATGAATGTTGCTGGGTTAACTGTTCGACACCTAACAATATGAATGGAGGGATTGGATAGTTTGACCTTGTAGCCGGATGCTTTTTGTGGTGAGGATTGATTTGGACTTATCTAGCATTGCGAAAACTGCATGTTCCACTTGTAATGTCATTGCACACCCCTTGGAGATGGTGGAAGAATTTTCTATTGCAAAGGCTGCCGCTGCAGCCTGTTCACATGGGAAGTGGCCCTGCATCACTGGGTCTAATAGTCCACTGCAATACGCTAAGGGCTTGTGACCCATGGGTGTGTGCTGTGTCAATACTGCTGTCCTTTTCTGGCTGTTAGAATTTAAGAATAGAGCACATTCTTTAGTATAATCCGGCGTTGCTAACACTGGGACATTGCTGGTGGCATTCTTATATTCCTGGAAACAGTTTATTGTTTCTCCTGTCCTTGTGACTGTTCCTTTCACTTTCTGTGCCTCTTTTAGTCCCTATAACAAATGCTTTGTGCAACTAGACTAATCAGAAATCCATGCTCTAAAATAGTTCCACAATCCAAGAAACTGTTGCATCTCTTTCGCCGTGGTGGGCTGCAAGGTGTTTTGTACTGCGGTTGCTCTTTCTGGGGATACTCATCCCGGCTGATGATATTATTTGCCCTGTGTATACTACCTCTTTCTAGCAATATTGTATTTTATCCTTGTCTACCTTGTACCCTTTTTCCTGCGAGTAGTGTCAGCAATGTCACTCAATTGTTCCTACACTGTTCTGTGAGACTAAAAAGTAGTAGGCCATCCACATACTGAATGACTGTGCTCTGAACGTGTATGTTCCCTAGGTCCATGGGCAATGCTCTGTTATAAATACTGGGGGTCTTGCAATACCCCTAAGGCAATCTGGTGTGTTGAACTCACTGCCCACAATAAGTGAACACAGTGAGATACTGAGCGTCAGGGTGCAATGGGGTGGAAAAGAAGGTATTGTTAAGATCGATAATGGTAAAGTGTGTCGCTGCAGTAGGTATGTTGCAAAGTATTTTTAAGTACTTGCATCTCTAACTCTAAGCTCTCTGTCATCTGTTTTTCAATCTAATCATCCAATGCCTTTATAAATTCCACTACCTCCTTTACGTGATTGCCATATTGATTGCCATTTTTGTGATTAATGTTATAGGGCATTGGGCTTTAACATACCAGTTGCCCACCTGATGTTTGTCAGTTTATAACCGATTTGCACACCATTAACTTGTGCATGAATGTTAATGCCTAAGCTTATATAATCCCTCTCATCTAATGTCTAGTTGTGCAGCACTAGATTTAGTTACAGTGCTCGATTCAGCCCACATTGCATATAGCATTTAGCTTCTTATGCCCCAGTTATAAAGTGTTACCACCAGCTGTAGCTAGCTATTCTGATCACCACCCTAGACATGCACGTGCGCGCATAAGCATCACAAGTTCTTCAAACACAATTAACACACTACCACTATCAGATAGTATCACTCTTAACTCTTTTCTACCTTCCCTACTCCAAAAGGTTACCAAACTGAACTGTACTGCTCAAAGTATGCCTAGCAGCACCCAGCCACGCCCACCAGCCGAATGGAGCAAGCTATTTTCTACCAGCCCTACTGCCCACCAACCATGCCCAACTGAAATTAGGAACACTGGACTAGGCTCTAATCCTTACCAACTAGACTTCCACACACTAATGACGAAAAGAACTTTATTAACAAAGCTGCACTAACAAGACTGAAAACTGCCAACCCATTTTACTGTAGAATCGCAAATGTGCCTCTACACATAAATACCACAGCTATAAAAAAAAAACTCAACTAGTTCTTTCCCACTTATCAATGGGGCTCTCATAAATGCCAGATCCCTGACTGATCACGCATTAGACATTGCTGACCTTATAACCAATAACAACCTGGACTTCCTAGCCATAAGTGAGACTTGGCTTCACCCTGCGTCTGGGCCACTACTCTGTCGCTATACCTGATGAGTACACCATCGTAAGACTAGACAGAGATTCAGCCAAAGCTAAGACCCATTCCTAGCCCGTCATTCCCCTCTGGCGAACTGCTATCTATCAAGTTACCTATCACAGCTTCCCAAACTACAACTATTCACCTTATATACAGACCAGCAGGACCGGCATCCTCCATCAAGGGAGGAAGACACTATATCACTCCTCACAGCAAACACTAAACCAGGGTCTCAAGTCATACTGCTAGGAGACATTAATGCCTTAGGGGTTGCCAATAACATAAGAGAACTGGGCTTTACTCACTGCATATCTCAACCTACCCATAACAAAGGAAGAACACTAGATTGGATCGCAGACATCAACTGCGATATCAACATCCTCTCTAATTCTCCTTGTGCCTGGACTGATCATCATATTATCCTATTTACCATACAGGATGGTTACTCACCTAACCAAGGTATCCCGATTGCTCCCCCTACACTTACCAGGAACCTACGCAACTTAACAGCACAGCCACTACTCCCCCTAGTACATCCCATCATCAACTTCCCTACCCCTGCTAATGATCCGTCAGTTCTAGTTGATCTGTACAACGAGACACTGTGTGACGCCATCAATGCAATAGCACTGCTGAAATTGTGGAAGGCCAAACCCCACATTCACTTAAATACCTGGTTTACCCCGCAGCTCAGAACGTTGCACAAAAAACAAAGAATAGCAGAAAATCTCTGGAAAAATCCGCCTACCACACCAAACAAAGACAATTTCCTAAAAGCCTCTTCAATCTACAAAAATGCCATACATAAGACAAAAAGTGATACCTACAATGATAGGATCTTGAAAGCTAAGTCAAGTACCAAAGAATTATTCTGCATCCTTCGAGAGCTGGATTTACCCACTCACCCACCTGAATCTGGCACCAAAGACTCGACATGGTGCACCAGCATACAGAAAGCCTTAGTAGATAAAATTGAGCTCTTACAAGTTAAAATAAAGGCAAAAAACGTCTTGCCACTAACCCATCTCAAATCCTGCCTCCAGTAGCTTCTCCTATCTTCCACAATCTATTCAAGTTTTCACCTCTCTCCATTAAGGAAGTCGAGGGCATAATTACAAACTTGAAACCTTTAGGATGCCTGGGGAACATCTGCCCTGCATCAATTATTAAAGAGACAACGACGGAGCTTGCACCTTTTATCACTTCTATAATCAATGCCTCGTTCGGAACAAGTACAGTACCGACTAAACTGAAAGTCTCCTGGGCCCTTCCTCTTTTAAAAAACCACCCTCAACGCTAACAGCCGCACTAACTTTAGACCAATTACCACAGTCCCGTTCCTATTCAAAATTCTTGACATGGCTGCTTACCTTCTGATTCAGAAAAGCTTGGAAAGTAATAACCTCCTGGGACTCCGACAATCTGGCTCCAGACCTAGACATGATACAGACACAGCCCTGATAGATTTAAAAATGGACAACATAAGAGACAAAGGCAAATTCACCCTCCTACTGCTACTTGACCTATTGGCTGCTTTCGACTTAGTAGATCACAAAGTCTTATGCGACCACCTTACGACTGCAGCACATTTCTTGGACCAAGCTACCGCCTGGATCCAGTCATTCCTGGGTTATAGAACCATGAGAGTGTTCTCACCTGCTGTCCGGTCAAATGGTCGAAAATAAAAGATCGAATGACCATTTGATTGAAAGTCAAATGGTCGGAAAAAAAATTACAAAAAAAAAAATCGACCATTTTTTCGACCAGTTGACTGTCGATCAAATGGCATTCGATCATTTGGTTTTCGAACAGATGACCTAGAACCTTCTCACCTACTGCATCTGCAGAACCCCCTCCAGTCACATGTGGTGTCCCTCAAGGCTCGTGCGTATCCCCAACACTTTACAATATTTTTACTAAGCCCCTTTTCGATGACCTAGATCATTTGGGTGTCTCCTATACCAACTATGTGGATGACACCCAAATTCTTATACCCATCACTGGTGACTATAATATTGACTCAAAACTTCTAAATAACATTTACCTGATCATACAAACTTGGATGGTGAAACATTGACTCTGTCTTAACCATGCCAACACAGAGCTTCTCCTTATAGGATCCCAAATTAGACTCAACAAATTAGTCAATCAGTTCGACTCATTCAACATTGACGGCAACAACATAAAAGTGTCTAAGGAGGTAAAAACATTAGGCATTTACCTTGACTCCTCATTAATACTGACCAGACAAGATAACGCGACAGCGGCTAATTGCATTACTATCCAAAATAGTCTATTGCAATGCCCTCTACTTAGGAACCAACCAACGGAACCTAAAAAAGTTGCAAACATTATAAAATAACGCACTTAGATCGGTGCTGAACTTCCCTAGATCCCACCACATCTCAAAGTTGAGACGTAGTGTACATTGGCTTTCAATCAACCAAATAATTGCATTTAAAATGCACTCACTCACCCATAAATGTCTTTCCAATCAAGCACCAAAATACTTGAGTGACAAATTCGTACATAACCTCTAAGAACGCCCAACCAGATCATCTCAACAGCACTGCCTCAATATCCCGAGGTTCAAGCTTCAGAAAGCAGGGGTCAGCAGCTTCCAGGTTTTAGCAGCTAAAAAATGGAACACACTGCCTGTAACCTGAAGATTAGGACCATACTTCTCCAACTTCAGAAAAAATGTAAAAATCTGGTTACTTCACAGGAACTGTAAGAATGTGCCCTCTCTATTAATTGCCTTCGCTGTACATGTCCTGTTGTATCTTATTCATTCTTGTACTATCCTAACTGTATAGAATTATGAAACATATGCAACTGTTTTATTTTATCTCAGTATACTTCGTTGGGCCCTAGGTGTAGAACCGTCCTTGCTAAGCTCTGATGATTAAAAAAAAGTGGTGTCCTAATTAGTTTATCTGCAGGTCACAGGAAGGGGTTGAGGTGAAGCCCACACCTCCTTTATTATATGATCAAGGGTTTCTCCTGGATACCTTGATAGTTCAAAACTAAGCGCAAGGTATCCAGGGAACCACCAGTGCTCCAGCTCTACGGCAAAATATGGCAGAATACCTGTTGTCAAGAACTGAGGACATCAGAGCACTCTTTGCCCCCAGAGGATCAATAGACAATGCTTTCAAAAACACAAGCACACAAGAAGACTTAAAACAAGAATGTATGAGGTTAGAGAAACTCTCAAGAAAAGAAATCAATACATTCTGGGAGACGACGACAATGCAAGAATATGCAGAACAAAAGAAAATTCCAATAGGTCTCGGAATACTAATCTTTCCAGATTTTGATGACCCTCAAGATACGGCTCTTGCTAATGAATGGGAGAAAAATCTAATCCAAGGATCCACGACTATGATCCATCTGCTAATTGGGCATGCGAAAAGGAAACATGATAGACTGGTTATACTAATTGAAGAAGTCAAAAAGGAAATTGAAGAATACGATGCAGCAACTACCACGAAAGAAAAGAACTATAAGACAATGTACAAGATCCTTAAAACCCATCAAGATGAGGTGAAAATGAGGAAATTACATACATTCTTTAGAGACGACAAAGACTATCGGGAGGATAGAGTGTTCACCTATCAAGCCAAATATGACTTAGATAAGTCTAAATCCAAAGACAGTACACTGAGTAGCCCACCAGGAAGCTCGGAAATCGACAGTGACCTGGAAGAAAGATCAGAACAAACAGAAACCGCTACAGATGAGGAACCAACCAAGCTTTCTTTTTTATAACAGATTAAAAGACACAAAAGAGCAAACCGTATCAAACCCCAACCCAGGAAAACTGTAAGATTTGCAGTACCACAAACAAATACAGGAACCCCATCAGAAGAAGTAGAGGCAGATGAGCAGGCAAGCAGCGCAAGAGATCTAGAAGAATAAATAGATCAGAGACGGACAAGATCTCAATCTCAGAAACAACTAGGACAGGGGAGCAACAAAATCTAGTAATGAACCTTTCTAATAAGGAGCTAACACCCATGGAAGTCCAAGTGCTCAACAAGGGCCTTTCCTTTTCACCATCGAGTAACAACAACTTTGTGGATATCCAGATCGATCTCTTTAAATTTACACATTGACTCAAATTGAAGAAATTCTTCGCCACCAAACAGACAATGCACAGACCGCAAGAGGAACCCAAGCTACCCAGCACCTTGACGATAGGAGATTTTGAGAACATATACACACTTAGCACACTGGAAGAAAACGCTACCAGCAAAAAGAATTGCATGGTAGAACTTTCAATTGAAAACGTGGCTATGAACATCCCGGAATTGAAGAATAAATCCAAATTTACACCGCAATTATTTGCAGAAAACTATATAGATATATTTCAAAAAGCAGTTACCAACGACCTGCACAAACTAGAAGACCAGAAGAACCACAAGCAGATCAACAGAGCCAACCCCTCCAAAGCTGAATTCTCCACCCTAAAGCAACTACGTAAAGAAGACAATATTATCATTAAAGAGGCAGACAAAGGGGGAAATATAGTTGTAATGAAGAAAGAGGACTATATCACAATGGCAGAGAATCACCTGAAAACACCAGGCAGCAGCTAAATGAAACTCAGGAACAACCCACAATGTAACATGCTGGCGGAACACCAACAGCTCTAGAAACATTACCAAATACAGGGACTCATCACTGAGGAGGAATTTGACTGCCTAAAGATACCATACCCTGCCATGCCTACACTCGAGTGGCATTGGAGGCCTAACAGAACCACTTGGCAGATACGTCAACAATGTCATCCAACCATTGGTCACTACAATACCAACCTACTTGAGGGACCCCATGCACACACTTGTAATTCTCTCTACAATTCAATGGGAACCTGGGATTCTCATAGCAACCCTTGACGTAAAAGCGTTATATACGTCAATTGACTATGAATTAGCAATCAATAGGTTACCTACTAGATAATGAATCGGCCTCACACTATGACCAAACAGAAATGACAGAAGCCTTTCTGAAGTTTTCATTGACCAATAACGTGTTAATTTTCAATGGAGAATACTATAAACAGACAGGAGGAATAGCTATGGGAGCCAGCTATACACCAGCACTTGCAAACTGTTTTTTGCATTCATATGAAAGGAAACATGCCATGAACAAGCAGACATTCACAGAACTAATAGTACACTGGTACCGGTACATCGATGATGTTATCCTAATATGGAAGGGCACAGCAACAGAAGTCAGTGAATACGTAGACTATCTTAACATCAATGCGTTCGAATTGAATTCACAAGCCACGTCAGTGCTACTAGAATTGACTTTCTAGATCTGACTCTAATGAAACATGAGAACAAACTAATCACAAAGGCGTACAGGAAACCCACAGAGGTAAACTCGGTGCTGCATGCAAGCAGTTGTCACAGGAAGACTGTGATAAAAAACATTCCACAGGGGGAATATATAAGAGCCAGACGCAACTGCAACACGCAAGAATACTTTGAGGAAGAATGCAATCTCCTTGACCTAAGATTTCAAAACATGGGATACTCACAGAAGAACCTGACAGTGACAAAGAACAAAACACTTGCCACGGCAAGAGAGACACTACTCACAACAACGACAAAGACTCCAACCAAGGATAACTCGGTACGATTCCTAACTCGCTACAACAAGGTCAGTTACAAACTACAAAAAATACTGACTTAACACTGGGACCTACTTATGATGGATGAACACATCAAACCCTGTCTCAAAACGTACCCAAGCTTATCCTACAGAAGGGCGCCAACACTCCCTAACCTACTGAGCCTGACATTCCAAGCACAGAAAAAGATTGTCGCCACAGATTGGCTTCGTACACAAGCATGAATAGGATTTACAAAATGTGGCACGTGTTCAATGTGTAAATCGCTGACTGCCTACCTTTTAAAATCACAGAAGACATGAACTGTAGATCTAAGTATGTGATTTATGCCCTCATATGGTATGTGATAAATATGTGATAACATACAGGAAACACCATCCAAGAAGTTCGTGTCAGGATAAGAGAGCACCGAACAGCATCCATTCACAAGATCCTAAGCTATCTCTGGCCAACCACTGGCAAGAACATCACTAAATGGAAAACAAGAACGAGATTCATTTCATTGGACTAAGAACAGTCAAGGTTCGGCCAAGAGGAGGAAACAGAACGCTGAAACTGCGACGAGAAGAAGCAAAACTAATTTGCCGCTATAGAAGTGTTAAGAATGGCCTTAACACTGACCATGATTATAATGTCTTTTTGTAAAACGATAACATTGTACTAAACAATCCAAGTTGTGCCCCCCCATCCGGCCTGCCCTTAGGGCCTACATGCATAGCCCTCAGCTGGGAGCTCAGGGTCCTTTCCACCTTCCGGCATGTGCATCAATACAGATAGATGTAGAACTGCCCTTGACACAGCGCACTGAGGTTAGACACCGGACATTCACCGATGCTCCGGCATTGGTTATACCCCCCAAATAAATGTTCATTAAGCACACATTGGACACACACATTTACTTGTTTCATTTTGTTTTTTTTTTAGCATGTATTAATACCACGCATAGTACATTAACCTCTTTTGGCCTTTAAATAATATAACTTGAGCACTGGGCTGTAATTCATGGCCTCCACGCCATGCCATAAGACTAGCATGAGCTAGTCTAGCTATATGCACACATGCAGGACTTCCTTTGCCATCAGGCCAGCGTTTTTTTTTCACACTAGTCCTCATCACCTGCCCAGAGCCAGACACTTTTCCCCTGCCTGTGCGCATGAGCAATGCGCGCCTGGACTTTATTTATGGTTTCCCCTTCGCTCACTATCAGATCCACTGAATTAGGTAGGCTTTGTGCTTCCCTGGCACCCCTGCATAAGGAGCCCTTGATGCAGTGCTGCCATTAGCACAGGCACGAGCCCCTCACGGCTCTGAACTGATAATTGCTGCCTTTCACACCGCTCTGCATGGCTCTAACCTATGCTCTGTTACATTAACGTGTCCACAGTACCAGCGCTCGCACTTGCCTTTCACCCCTAGCCTAACTGGGACAGCAGGCCTCAAGCCTAGGCTAACTAGAAGGTGTCCTGCTAGTGCTCGCTCACTGTGCCAGCTTTTCCCACGACCTTCCTCCACAGATGTCAGGAGCCTGGGCTCTACTAATGAGCCTTTTCATGAATTCGGGCTGAATGAGCCTTTCCCCCAATAGAGGTAATTCTCGCATCACCATGGCCCTCATTAGGACCTTGGCGGAGGACCATGGCGCTATCAGCACCATGGTCCATGGCGCTAAGCTGCCAACTCCGCCATGGTGGTTGGCGGACTTTCTGCCCCATTCCGACCTTGGCGGGGCGGTAAGTCCCCAATCCCCATTTACCCTTCCCCATTCCCATTTTTGCCCCATAGGGCATAATGGGAGTGGGGAAGGCGTTAATTACGCCACCGTAAATTACGGTGGCGTAATTAACAACAAGGTCCCTTAGCGCCATGGATTTTAACGCCTGCTAAAAGCAGGTGTTAGATCCGCCATGGCGCTAAGGGAACTCGTACTCCGGCGGTAAGGGTCGGCAAGGTTTACGCCGGCGTAAACCCCTTACCGCCTGGGTCCTAATGAGGCCCCATTTCATTTACAGCCTTTACCATCTGTAACAGACATAGGGCCTCATTACAACTCAGGCGTTAAGGGTTAATGCCGTCGTTAACCCTTAACGCCTGATTCCGATTTTAAAGGCTGCTTCTAGCAGCCGTTAAAATCCATGGCGCTAAACCGCCTTGGTGCTAATTACGCCACCGTAATTTACGGTGGCGTAATTAGCGCCTTCCCCGCTCCCATTATGCCCTATGGGGCAAAAATGGGAATGGGGAAGGGTAAAATGGGAAATGGGGATTTACCGCCCCACTCACCTTGGAATGGGGCGGTAAATCCGCCATCCACCATGGTGTAAACGTAGTTTACACCATGGTGGTAAAGTTGGCGTACTTACCGCCTGGGTCGTAATGACCCCCATAGTCATGGTTAAGGAGTGGTTCCACTTCATTTTTTCGGCCACCGCCCATCCCAGGCATTTCTGTCTAGCAGGCACAGAGGTTTTAGCACCACATAGTAATACCACTCTTTGACTGTGCTTTCCCTTCCCCTAACCTAATGCATGAATAGGCTGCTTAGTGTACATGTAGAGAGTTCACTTGAACGTGTATGCGCCTTTTATGACAGGGCAGACTTCAAGTCCAGCCGTCATCCATAGGACTGACCGCTCTTCACCACCCTACCCCAATTGGGGCATCTTTTTCATACCGCCTGGTCGGATTCAGACAGTTCATTATTTTCAGTACTTTGGCAGTTACTGCAGCAACATCCCCCTAACCACACTGCTCTTTTCCCCGTTCTCTCCTCTCGCCTTCTTCTTTTGCTTCCCCACTATCTCTGATGGAACGGGTTATAATACATTTTGTTTATGTTTGCTCAATGTGATTCATGCTACGAATTACTTACCTTTTGTGCTGGAACATATACTGTCACACTTTTAATTATACCACTCACTAGGAATGAAACACACGCACCATGTCACAATTGTCAGCCACGCAAACCACGTGCACATGTGTGTAACCTGTTTAACTACGTATGAACCTTGATAAAGACCCACGCGGTCGAAACACGTGTCGGCAGACCACAATTGGGACTGTGGGCCTCATTACAACTCAGGCGTTAAGGGTTAACGCCGTCGTTAACCCTTAACGCCTGATTCCGATTTTAACGGCTGCTTTTAGCAGCCGTTAAAATCCATGGCGCTAAACCGCCTTGGTGCTAATTACGCCACCGTAATTTACGGTGGCGTAATTAGCGCCTTCCCCACTCCCATTATGCCCTATGGGGCAAAAATGGGAATGGGGAAGGGTAAAATGGGAAATGGGGGTTTTCCCGCCCCACTCACCTTGGAATGGGGCGGTAAATCCGCCATCCACCATGGTGTAAACGTAGTTTACACCATGGTGGTAAAGTTGGCGTACTTACCGCCTGGGTCGTAATGACCCCCTATGAGTCACATGAAACACTTGATAAATGAATAAAAAATGCACTTTAAACAGGACTTTCAGAAGAAATTGTGTGGCAAATCCACTGTTTTCAACTATCAAACTAGGTGCAAGGTATCCAGGAGAAACCCTTGTTTCCTGCACTCTGTAAAACAAGCATGTAACTGTATGTATGATATTATATGATATGGCATTTATAACGCGCCTATACATAAGTGTTTCAAGGCGCGATGAGGCAAGGGAGGGGAACAGGGGACATTCAACGATCCTACTAGGCCAGGTGTCATTCAGATTGAGCAAGTGCATGGGAAGGCGGGCAAAGGAAAAGTGTGCGGGGGGAAGGGAGAGGGGAAAGTGCTGTACATGGGAGAGTGCAAGGAAAGTGCATTTATAAGTGCTAGTAGGGGACTGTAGGGATACAGAAAAACGGTCCCCAGGTGCGGGGGTTGCCAGGCAGGCAGTGCAGGTGGACAATTGACGGGGCCTGGGCCAGAGATCAGAAAGGGTCGCCAGGTAACCAGTGCAATTTCAGTCAGGAATTCAGCAGGGGAGAGAGGGAGAGAAAGCAGAAGCAAAGAGGAAAGTTTTGAGGTGCTTCTGGAACCGGAGATGGTTCTCCTCGAGTAAATGACTACACACCTAAAGGGTGTGATGTGTCATACTTATTTCTTGTATCACTCTTAGGGTCTCATTATGAGTTTCTGGCCTCCTTTACTGGGTTCCCATAGGACTAAATGGGAATGAGGAGGATGTTAGCACCGGCACCATTCTGAATGGTGCCGGTGCTACCGTCAGTGTCTGCGGGCAGGTGCCGTTCCGCCCACCCGCAAAACTCGTAGTTTGCCGGTAGTTCACCGGCACCGTTGTTACCGGACCGGCAAACTTATAATGAGGCCCAATATGTTTCACGGCACAAACTAACTGACAATACATGAAACAGTTGTGCATAAACCCATTCATACATGAAATGACAGGCTCTTAGCTCACTGATATGATTGGTTATTTATCACACGCTTAATACCCAGAGGTTTCTAAGAGCGACCCAGGGATCAAACCTATGTTGCTCCGCGTCATCTTGCTTCCAAGGCGAGCACGTTGCCCCTGAGCCATCCTCCAGAGATCTAACTGATGTTACACGAAAGAGTGGAACCTTAAGTAACTGGGGATACATGAAACAATGTGGCATCAACCCATTTATACACGAAACAATGTAGCATCAATCCATTTATACATGAAACAACAGAGCCTTTATCTCACTGATGATACATGAAACAATGGTGCCCTTGACTCACGATACAAGAAACAATCGGCCATCAAACTATGGATACATGAAACAATGGGATGTTAATTTCCAGACAATACATGAAACAATGGGACATCACCCCAATGATGCATGAAACCACGGAGCATCAACCCACTGATAGATGAAACCACGGAGCATCATAACTCACTGACAAACGTAAGGGATCTAGAGTAAGACTCAGACACAGTGGCATGTTAACTTTGGGTTCATGACTTATTTCCAGAAAATAATAAGGGTTGGGATAAATCCTATCTGTCCATAATCCTAAGAGGGCTATCCCTCCCACAACAAAGCTAAGGAAAGTCTCTGTCAGAATGCTAAACAAAAAAGCATCCTCTGTCCTGTGTCCAAAAATCCTAAACTGACCAAACTCTTAACTCAGTATAATGTTCACAAGGGAATGCTGGTACTTGTAACTTTCTTTCAAAATTCTCAACATAAAGTTCTTAAGGTGCAAAAACAGAAAATAAAGAAAATTCACCTTCCTCTAGAATCCTTATGGTACTTTAAATGTCACTCTATCACAGTTCACTTTCTCATACACAGTCCTCTTTCTATTCCTGGTATACTCTCCTGCCAGGGTATTTATGACTTTCTTATTGATCCTTTAAGGGGCATGAATCCTCCCTCATGTATTTACAATTTCAAGTTCACTTTTCGTCTCACTCCTGGTTTACTCTCCTACCACATATCACTTAACTTCCTTTTCACTCCTGGTTTACTCTCCTGCCAGGATATCACTTAACTTCCTTTTCACTCCTGGTTTACTGTCCTGCCAGGATAACAGTTCACTTCCTTTTGTCTTACTTTCTTGGGTGTGATTGTCAAACGCACTGTCTGCCTGAGTTACTAACCTGCCAAGGATTTTCCTTTCTCCATTCAATATTTCTTTCATCCACGTGCCTATGGATTTCCAATATTGGGTACCTGACCCTCTTTTGACAAAGTTTTTTTCTGTTTTAATTCCTCTTTTCAAGTGTTGGGTCCCTGACCCTATCTCAAGACTAGTTACATGTGTATGGACTCTTCCACTCAAACACTGCGTCTCTGACCCGTTTTTAACACATATGTATTAACCCCTACTTTGAAATACAGGGTTACTGTCCCTTTCTTAACAATGTTCTCATCCATGTCAGTTTCTTAAATATAATCAATTGGGTGACTTTGGCATTTTGTGCATCTCTTCTTCTTCTTCTCTCCCAGTCCACTTACTAGGCATGCGTCCTATCAGCCGGTCAGCTTTGCTTTGCTTCACTCCAGGTGGCTCCAGCTGCCCATGGTCCACAAGCGGTAACCTCCATGCTGCTTCTTCCAATCGGCTCGTCTCTGTGGTCTCGGCCAGCATCAGAACAAGTTGCAAAAAGCTTCTGACTCTGCCTCTCTCTCAGATCCCTGAATGCTGGTGCAATTTGTAAACTTCCTGGCACTGCTCCATATTTTCCAAACACTAGAACACGACATTGGCTTACTGCTTCTAGCCATCTTCATTGCTCCATCCCTCTTCCTCGTCTCAGTACTAAAATGTGGGGTGGGGGGTTGTGGTAATCAGGGTGATCAGTTAGGAAGAAATGTGTTGTTATAATGTAAAGCGCTTTGGAGTAAAGCGCTATATAAACACAATAAATACAAATACAAATACAATAGGACATACCAGTATGTTGTATAGGTACATGGGTGTTATGTGAATTTATGGTTGTAAGATTATTTTGGTTAAGTATTTTCTCAGCTCTCTGGAGTTGGTCTTCTCCTACGTGGTCCTCCCACAGATAGCCACCCCAAGGGTCGGAGTAATGTAGCTTCTGCCTTTCCTTGCCAACATAAGTGCAGCTTCCCTCCAGAGAGTCAGTGACGATATATCTAGATTTGTCACACAATACATGAAACAATGAGGAAGTTACAAACTGACACAACATTTAAAATGATACAAACAACTTATGGCACATCAAAAACAGGGACAGTAACCAACTGGCATTTCCAAGACATAATGTATCTCCATTCTCTCACAAATTAGCCAAAAGAAAAACCCAAACTAGCATAGAATGTGTAACATGTAACATTATGCACGCCATGATGTTGATAAATAAAATAAGACTTCACTAATGTCTTTAAATCAAATGATTGATCTTGAACGTGGCTTTCTGGCTCCACTTTCCTCCAAAAGTTTCAAGTTGTAAGAGTCTCTCCCTCTCAATCTTCCCTTAGAAACAATCTTTTAAGTCATTAACCTTTAGAGGTCTTTTCATGCAGGCCCAGGTCCCTGCACCATTGCTGGAGATATCCCGGTGCTTGTGTTAAGCCCGTGAATAGCGACAATGCCACAGGGGGATGGTCTCAAGTGTCAAGGGGAGAGGTAGTGGTATTTGTCATACATCCAAGTTTTCAAGAGTATTCTGATAGCAGACTAAGAACGATTGTTCTTGATGTGGTTATTATTATTCTGGTTCCTTTTTGCTGTTCATCACGATTGCACTGGGTCATTTGGAACTAAATACCACAACTTCCAACAACAGATTCCTCTTTGCTTATTTTGATTTGATGTTGCCACTATGCCATGGCATTTTAATGTTATAGCCAAACATCAAAAAGCAAAGAATCTAGGCTGTGGCTGGAAGGGTCCAAATTAATGTTAAACTCTGGCATAGCTCTGGGCAACAAAAGACCTGCAAAGGGCTGTTGTATCTACTGTTTGCTGTGGCGTGGAGGAAGGAGGAGGAGGAGAAGGAAGACAACAAGAGAGGTGCGTGTGCCGTGTACCTGTGCCTTTAACCAACTGACTGGCTGTGTCACCTGACCCAGTCTTCTAGGCACTTAAGGCCGCCTCTCTCGCCCTTGCGGCGCTAAGCCCTGTGTGCAAAGGGCTGTTGTATCTACTGTTTGCTGTGGCGTGGAGGAAGGAGGAGGAGGAGAAGGAAGACAACAAGAGAGGTGCGTGTGCCGTGTACCTGTGCCTTTAACCAACTGACTGGCTGTGTCACCTGACCCAGTCTTCTGGGCACTTAAGGCCGCCTCTCTCGCCCTTGCGGCGCTAAGCCCTGTGTGCAAAGGGCTGTTGTATCTACTGTTTGCTGTGGCGTGGAGGAAGGAGGAGGAGGAGAAGGAAGACAACAAGAGAGGTGCGTGTGCCGTGTACCTGTGCCTTTAACCAACTGACTGGCTGTGTCACCTGACCCAGTCTTCTGGGCACTTAAGGCCGCCTCTCTCGCCCTTGCGGCGCTAAGCCCTGTGTGCAAAGGGCTGTTGTATCTACTGTTTGCTGTGGCGTGGAGGAAGGAGGAGGAGGAGAAGGAAGACAACAAGAGAGGTGCGTGTGCCGTGTACCTGTGCCTTTAACCAACTGACTGGCTGTGTCACCTGACCCAGTCTTCTGGGCACTTAAGGCCGCCTCTCTCGCCCTTGCGGCGCTAAGCCCTGTGTGCAAAGGGCTGTTGTATCTACTGTTTGCTGTGGCGTGGAGGAAGGAGGAGGAGGAGAAGAAGGAAGACAACAAGAGAGGTGCGTGTGCCGTGTACCTGTGCCTTTAACCAACTGACTGGCTGTGTCACCTGACCCAGTCTTCTGGGCATTTAAGGCCGCCTCTCTCGCCCTTGCGGCGCTAAGCCCTGTGTGCAAAGGGCTGTTGTATCTACTGTTTGCTGTGGCGTGGAGGAAGGAGGAGGAGGAGAAGGAAGACAACAAGAGAGGTGCGTGTGCCGTGTACCTGTGCCTTTAACCAACTGACTGGCTGTGTCACCTGACCCAGTCTTCTGGGCACTTAAGGCCGCCTCTCTCGCCCTTGCGGCGCTAAGCCCTGTGTGCAAAGGGCTGTTGTATCTACTGTTTGCTGTTTGGCGTGCGGCGCTAGGCGAACAAGGACACTACAAGTAATGGAACCGTTAAGTCTCACTGAGAGACCTACAATTCCGAGAACAAGAGCCCATTTAAAAAGGGCTGCATCATCGGATGAGACACAGGAGTTGACCGCCAAACGTTCGAGGAAAAAACAACAAAGTCTTTACTTGTCATGTACCTCTGTAACCGATATAGCAGAGGGCATCGAACACGATACGTCTGGCAACGTGGATTTAACAACAGAAAGCTCAGACAGCGTGTTTAATAATACGTGCAAAGAGCTAGAGTCGCAGCCCCCGAGCAATAGAGATCACAAGGTTGTAGTCCTAATTACAACCCCGGAAGCATCTCGGTCTACTGGTGGCTGTATGAGCCCCGAGCTCGATATATCAGCGGAATCGAGGACCAATGCATCGGTAGTAAGTGATGAAATAATATCATTAGATGAAACACCTGAACACATAGCTGTGAAAGAGTCCCACTTACCATATGCAGAAGGCCGTGGCCGGTTAGGAGAGGCCACGGAGTTGGAGCCGACGCGGAGAGATCCTGAGTTGTCGCCGATTGAGGAAAGGACAAGCCCGACGCGTGATGATGACGTGGCCGCCCGGAGGCGGTACGGCGGAACGGTCACAGCGAACAGTTCGAGCGGTGTTGCAGTCACCACCGCGACGAGACTGGAAGCGGGCGGATGCAATAGAACAGGCGATTTTGTAAAAATCGATCACGCCACTGTTAGCATGCCTGCAGAGTTGCCCGAAGAGCACCCGTATCAGAAGAAAGAAGTAAGTAATCAGACTACGAAGCCTGATCCTTCTAATGGCAATCCTAGTGGAAACACTAAAGTTATGTTTAATCGCTCGGAGCCATCTGCCACTCCTGAGCACAACAAGATCATTGTAGACGATCCACACAATGACGAAACAACGACAGAGCTGCTGAAATACGGTAATGCGCAGAAAGAGCCCAGTGCGAGTATCACGACTGGGCTAAATGTCAATATCCCTGATGAAAAAAGAAATTCATTAGAAGTGGTTTCCTCTGTATTGCAAAATTTAATTAACCTAAACAAAACCAGGAATCGTGATAAACAAACATTATTGACTTCAAGAATCGCAGCTAGATCTGCTGTATCAACGATAAAGCACGACACAGCACTTAATCATGAAATTGGGGGAGCAGATAGTCTGAAGAACAATAATGCTCAAGAGGTAGTATCGCCTACGAGGGGTAGACAGACACAGGAGAGCCATGTGCCTATCTCTCAAAATAGGGCCTCTAAGCAGGAGTATGAAGAACAGAGAAAACGGGTAATAGCACACGAGTTCAGTAGGTCATCCGCGTCGCTCGATGTATCATCAGAAGAGGAAGAAACTTCAGACTCTTCGATTGGGGAACGCCCTTTTCCTAAAATAAGAAGAGAGACGAGGTACTATAATACCAACTTAGCAAAATCAATTGAGATAAAAGAAAATATGAAACAAGTGTCATATAGTCATGTCCCCCTAAATGATCTATTAACGACCTTAACTGCGGCCATGGCAATTTGTCTCACACCATTCACAAAACTCTATGAATCATTAAATGACAACGTAAAGGATATCTCAACCCTGTTAGCATTGATGCACTCAAAACTGGTTCAATTAGAGGCAACGCAGGGTTTGGGAAGCCATAAACAAAATGAGACAAACCAGCAGTTGCTGTCTGGCTTACAAGACATGAACGAATCTAAACAAAATGACAGGATTGACAAGAAGTTATTTGCTGAAGTGGCAAGAGAAGCTTTGTCGTTATTTCGCAAATCTCACGTGGTTTATAATGGGGAGACTTCGGAAGCTGCTGTTCGAGAGAAAGATTCAGACTTGACCCCTAATTCAGTAAACCCTAGCAGCAGAGTAAATATTCCAAATTTGGCATTGAACCCGCAAGTGGAGGCTTCAAGCAAACCCACTCTACATCACACGTTGATCACGGAAACATCACAGTTTGTTATGAATGTCCCAACGAACGAAGGGGACCGCACAGAAGTTGAGCAGACTCTGCTGGAGGAGGACTTGCGAGCTATCACTAATAAAATGAACAGAAACACGGAGAGTGAGACAAATCCTCTGGACCTCTCATTTAATTCTGCGTTCAAACACTCACAAAATGCGACGAACCCAGCATTGAGGGATGTTCAAATTGCCTCCGGCTCTAGTTTGACACAAAATATAACAGAGCTGGTAGTCGACCCGCAAAATCAGCAAGATGTGTCACTAAAGGAATCGGGCTTGTTCCCGATTTTTGGCCACTCGAAGACAGAAGCGAGAGCAAGCCTTGTAGGGGACAAAACGAAAAATACTGCATCTATAAAAAAACAAAAGAACAAGCCGGCTATAAAAAGAAAGCAACAAAAAGGTGCACGAAAGTTCTTGCGAAACTTAAATATGATCCACTTAGTAGATAAAGCAATTACCTCAGGATTAAAATTAGCCGACTCATATAAAGAAGGTAAGTCGGTGGATCCTGATCACGAGGCACTAAAGGCAAAGGATCAAGAGAGTGAGTATCAACTTGTAGAGGAAGCAACGATAAAAAAGAATGTGATCATACAAATTGCAGAGGAGGAGACAACACAGGCCGATTTACTGGAACTATCGGTCTATGAGGAGGACGCATCAGATGAAGTGAGCTCTGGTAGCAGCCCTGTGGAACCTTCAGCCAAACCAAGAACAGTAGGTAGCACAGAGAAGCACAACCCAGACAATGATGTAATGAACATGAGGGCGGTAACAAATCCTAAGGTTCTCCCAGACAAGCCACTTAGCGATGCTAAGGACCAAAGGTGCGTGAAATTATATCCCATTGTCGAGAGTAAAATGGACAAGGAAGAGCCAAGGAGCCCTGAGTTTGTCACACTCCAAGAAAAAAGGGATAGGCAAATGAGGAGGAACAACGCAAAACCAACAAATCCCAAGGTGCAAAGTCCGATCTTTGCTAACATGAATCCAGCGAAAGAAAGAAAGGATGCGTTACTCGCATCGAATCCTTCATTTACTCCGTTGAAACATCGGAAGGTGGACCCCCAGCTTTCGGAGCCACTCGGGCAAAACTCGAATAGAAGACAGCAGAGGATTAGCACGAAAGCTACTGACTTGGTGGATGTGCCTAAATTAATGCTGGAATGCCTACATGGTTATGAAAATCTAATCTTGAATCGCACCAATGTATTGAGACTATTACACCACGTTCCACAACTGCGGTCGCTGGTCTCAAATGATCTAAAAATAATCGAATTTCCAGATGAATTGCGAACAGACAAAGTGATTTTACACCTAAACTCAACCTTAATTGCAAACGTAATACTTGAGGCAAACGAAGAACTGCATTCATTAGGCTTTGACGCCTATATAATGACTGACCGCGAGAGAAGAAGCCTTAAGGACGAAAGCAAAACCCATAAAGGGGTAGTCGCTCAGTGTGACCATAACGACCATAGTTCAGAGAGGGACTTGAGAAACCCTGTAGATTCACTGACAAAACAAATCTCACAACTAGAAAAGAACGAAATGGATTACAAAAACATCGAAGCCGGATCCCAGTCGTTAGAGTTGAGAGCTGGAACTCAGGATTTTGCCACTTTAATGGGAAAAATCGAAATTACAATAAGTAATGAGAGGCTAAACGAGACCACAAGCTCAGTACGCTCTAACACACAACGGCGGACTAGCTTAAATGAAGATTGGACCTGGATGGCGAACGCTCTGAACAGGAAAGCATCCAGCTAATGCCCAATGAGCGAGACGCAACAAGATCTTATGTTTAGTTCTTGGAACACACGCGGCTTTAGTCATTTGCTGATCAATAATTGGGCTACCAACCAACATTTGATTTGTCTTCAAGAGACCTGGATGTGCAATTCACCTATAGTGGCAAATTTTGAATGCGTTTTGAATCCTGCCATTAAGCCTGATGAAGGTCGACCAACAGCCGGCCTATTGACGATGATAAATCGATCGTCTGGGTACAGGTTAGTAAGCTCTGTCAACCTAACACCTTACATCCAGACCTCTGAAATAAGTAAGTACGGGGCGGATGTCAAGAAGAATGACGTGATACATATTATTAATCTGTACTGGAACCATCAGCGTACTGGATCCTTTGAATTTATCGACCAAGTCACGGAAATAATTGACAATATATTAGTATCCGGCTGCGGAACCGCCATAATAGTCTGTGGGGACCTAAACATCGATTTCTTCAAACCGCAGACTGCGCTAAAATCTAAACTAGCAAAAACATGGAATGACGAAATGGAAGTAAGAGGCCTCACAATGTTAAATGGCTGCACGCAAGGTGATATTCCTCCTAATCCAACGTGGCGGCGTGATGACCAAAGTTCCACCATTGACTACATTTTCGTGTCCAATAATATGCTTAGGAAAATAAAGTCGATGACGATTTGTCCAATGACCAATAGTGACCATGAAAGGCTTGAATTCACATTTCAAGATTGGAGTAATAATCCGAGAGAAAAATGGAGATCAAAGGTGGCAGTAGCACCAAATAGGCTGAGATTAAAATTAGTCGACAAAGAGGTCCTAGAGATTCATAATCAATTTACAGCAACTGAGAAGGTCATTGACTACGTTCAATTTCTGTGGCAATTTAAAACAAAACACATTGGCACGAAAAATGGGTCATTTCAGAACAAGCATAGTTTTGACTTACTTATAAGACAGCGTAAACGTGAAATGAGAGCTGCAATCCGCAGAAATAACCAAGGCCCAGTTGGTGAAATCAGGGAAAAAAACAAAAATGCAAGACAATCCTATAAAAATTGGATGAAAAGTCATCGAGCCATTTTGATGCAAAATGATGCAGAAGCATTGATGAAGACGCTCGTAAATAAAAATAGTAGAGATTTCTGGCGCATACTTAATGCCCTTGAAGCCCCGCAAGTTGCTTTGCAGATATGCCCAGTGCCTGAAAAAGAATGGGTAAACTATTTTACAGCACTATACCAGAATGATTCGCCACCCCTTAAGCCAACGCCTAACACAACATCATGGGACCTAGACTTTGCAGAAGACGAAATCCACGAGATAATAATGAGAGCAAAAAACTCTCGGGCACCTGGACCGGACGGCCTGTCAAATGTGATGATTAAACAATTCCCTGACTTATGGTCAGCGATATGCGCTGAGTTATTCAGACGAATTAACGAGCAAAAACAAATCCCTGCATCGTGGAAAACAGGAATAATAATACCCATTTTCAAGAAAGGCAATCGATTAGATCCTGCAAATTATCGGCCAGTGGCCTTACTTGATGTATTGGGAAAAATTTTTGCTTCACTGCTCCAAAAAAAATTGATTATATGGGCAAAGTCTGTAAATAGAGTTGATGTAAGACAAGCAGGATTTGTAAAATCCGTTGGATGTTCGCTGAACTTATTGATCTTAAATTTGTTGAAAATGGAGGCTCTGAGAACGAACTCGAGAGTGTTCTTAGCTTTTGTAGACTTCTCCATGGCTTTCGACAGGATTGACCGTGATTTATTGTGGCAGAAGCTTGTCTTGTGGGGATGTCCTGAGGGATTATTGGCGGCAATAAAAGAATTACACAACGATACATCAATCTCTGTCCGGTTGGATCAATCGGGATCACTTACAACCCAAATAAAAACATATAAAGGCGTGAAGCAGGGGTGTCCTCTGGCAGCAGCAATTTTTAGCCTTTTTATTTCTGACATTGGGGCTACCATTCAGTCAGTCAGAGCATTTCCTCCGACACTCAATGCATCAAAGATAAGTTGGTTACTTTACGCCGATGATTTAGTGATTATAGATCTAACTCCAATTGGACTTCAGCGTAAACTAGACGCCGTCCAAAAATACGTGGACCAGAACAACTTAAAGATTAATACCAAGAAGTCGGAAATACTGATTTTTGAGAATCTAAAAATTAAACGGTCACAGAAAGGTCCAAGACAGGTGTGGCGGCTGAACCATGAGAAATTGAAAATTTCAAAAAGCATTAAATATCTCGGCATGCTACTAAACTCAAGCATATGTGATGATCCGTGGGTAGCAGACTCAAAACGGAAATGTGTCCAATTAGCATGCCAGGGCCTGAAGATACATAGGAAATTTGGGAACTTTTCTACACAGCCATTAAGGAACTTTTACGAACAAAAAGTGGTCCCGATTTTGTCCTATGGTGCAGAAAACGCCTTCGGATGCTCGTCAACACACTGGGCTTCGCTGGAACATACGTTTTGGACAAAGTCCTTGAGTTTGCCCCCAGGCATTGCAACGGCATGTATAAGATACGAACTAGCCCTAATTTCATTACAGGCAAGGATAATTTGGAATCAACTTAGCCTGTATCGGAAATCAAGGCCAGAAGTGGGAATACCTCAATTTGAAATCTTATACAATGCCTCAGCCAAAGGTTCGGCTCTGCTCACGCAATGGGTAAAACGATGCGAAGATCTGCTAAAGGACTACAACATCACTGTAGAAACTCTGCTTACAAATCCAACAGCCGCCAAGGTATCAATATGGCGCCTTGATTGGATAAATACTTGCGATGAGCGCAATGAAACCCATGCAATGAAAAATTCTCCGGGAGAAGCAAGAAGCTATGGAATCCTTCAACCTTATCTGAGTCGTTTTCCATCCATGAAAGCAAGAAGATCATTCATGTTATTCCGCCTCAATGCAATGAAAACAAAGGACAGAATGAGTCATTGGGCGAGAAATGTGGATTTATTGACAACGTGCCGGTTATGTGGTAAAGAGCCAGAATCTATAAAGCACCTGGTGCTTTTCTGTACAAATCTGAAGGACATACGATCAATCCACTTAGGCGGCTGGTATAGTGCCCATCGGTCGATATGTGCTGATGAATGGTGGAAGCATATGTGGAACGGCTCAGATATGAAATTAATTCTACCTTTGACCTCCTTCCTTGCCTCCATTGAAGGAAGATTAAATGCAGAAAATGACCCTGCCTGAATAGACTAGCTTTGGGTTCCAAATGCGCTTAATGACATAGAAAAAAAAAAAATGAATGTAGTAATTGCCAAAGAAACGGTATAAGGAATGGTTTTGTGTCACGTCAAGCAAACATTTTAAAGGTTTAATCTAAACCAATAAAATAAAAAAAAATAAAAAAAAAAAAAGACCTGCAATCATCAGCTTACTCTTCTTTACTTCTGAGTTTGCTAGCACACTATGCCATGGTTTAGCAGTGTTATAGCCAAGCATCCAACATGAGATTCCTCTTCACTTCCCGGGGTACCCTAGCACCACTATGCCATGGTTTAGCAGTGTTATAGCCAAGCATCCCAGCATGAGATCCCTCTTCACTTCTCTGAGTTCGCTAGCCTCACTATGCCATGGTTTAGCAGTGTTATAGCCAAGCATCCCAGCCTGAGGTTCCTTTTCACTTCTCTGAGTTTGCTAGCCTCACTATGCCATGGTTTAGCAGTGTTATAGCCAAGCATCCCAGCATGAGATCCCTCTTCACTTCTCTGAGTTCGCTAGCCTCACTATGCCATGGTTTAGCAGTGTTATAGCCAAGCATCCCAGCATGAGATCCCTCTTCGCTTCTCTGAGTTTGCTAGCACACTATGCCATGGTTTAGCAGTGTTATAGCCAAGCATCCAACATGAGATTCCTCTTCACTTCCCGGGGTACCCTAGCACCACTATGCCATGGTTTAGCAGTGTTATAGCCAAGCATCCCAGCCTGAGGTTCCTGTTCACTTCTCTGAGTTTGCTAGCGCCACTATGCCATGGTTTTGCAGTGTTATAGCCAAGCATCCCAGCATGAGATCCCTCTTCACTTCTCTGAGTTTGCTAGCCTCACTATGCCATGGTTTAGCAGTGTTATAGCCAAGCATCCCAGCATGAGATCCCTCTTCGCTTCTCTGAGTTTGCTAGCACACTATGCCATGGTATAGCAGTGTTATAGCCAAGCATCCAACATGAGATTCCTCTTCACTTCCCGGGGTACCCTAGCACCACTATGCCATGGTTTAGCAGTGTTATAGCCAAGCATCCCAGCCTGAGGTTCCTGTTCACTTCTCTGAGTTTGCTAGCGCCACTATGCCATGGTTTTGCAGTGTTATAGCCAAGCATCCCAGCATGAGATCCCTCTTCACTTCTCTGAGTTTGCTAGCCTCACTATGCCATGGTTTAGCAGTGTTATAGCCAAGCATCCCAGCATGAGATCCCTCTTCGCTTCTCTGAGTTTGCTAGCACACTATGCCATGGTTTAGGAGTGTTATAGCCAAGCATCCAACATGAGATTCCTCTTCACTTCCCGGGGTACCCTAGCACCACTATGCCATGGTTTAGCAGTGTTATAGCCAAGCATCCCAGCCTGAGGTTCCTGTTCACTTCTCTGAGTTTGCTAGCGCCACTATGCCATGGTTTTGCAGTGTTATAGCCAAGCATCCCAGCATGAGATCCCTCTTCACTTCTCTGAGTTTGCTAGCCTCACTATGCCATGGTTTAGCAGTGTTATAGCCAAGCATCCCAGCATGAGATCCCTCTTCACTTCTCTGAGTTTGCTAAGTGCTAGTGCTGAGACACGGATCCCTGGAGTATGTACAGAAAGGGGATACTGGGAGGAGTATGCGCAGGAAGGGTACACAGGACTGAGCATGCGCAGAGAGCATCTACTCCCGAGGTAGACTTACAACACAAAGAGCAACGCCTCCATCACTCAGAGCCTCACAGAGCGAGTGACCGATTATGCCTGAGCTGTCACTCCCAGAGTGACTGAGGATGGCTGAGCTGTCATTCCTCATCAGTGAAGCCGGCTGCAGAGCCTCCCAGAGTGACTGAGGATGGCTGAGCTGTCATTCCTCATCGGTGGAGCCGGCTGCAGAGCCTCCCAGAGTGACTGAGGATGGCTGAGCTGTCATTCCTCATCGGTGGAGCCGGCTGCAGAGCCTCCCAGAGTGACTGAGGATGCCTGAGCTGTCAGTCCTCATCAGTGGAGCCGGCTGCAGAGCCTCCCAGAGTGACTGAGGATGGCTGAGCTGTCATTCCTCATCAGTGGAGCCGGCTGCAGAGCCTCCCAGAGTGACTGAGGATGGCTGAGCTGTCATTCCTCATCAGTGGAGCCGGCTGCAGAGCCTCCCAGAGTGACTGAGGATGGCTGAGCTGTCATTCCTCATCAGTGGAGCCGGCTGCAGAGCCTCCCAGAATGACGGAGGATGGCTGAGCTGTCAGCCCTCATCAGTGGAGCGGCTGCAGAGCCTCCCAGAGTGACTGAGGATGGCTGAGCTGTTAGTCCTCATCAGTGGAGCTGGGCTGCAGAGCCTCCCAGAGTGACTGAGGATGCCTGAGCTGTCAGTGCTCATCAGTGGAGCCTCCCAGAGTGACTGAGGATGCCTGTGCTGTCAGTCCTCATCAGTGGATCCTCCCAGAGTGACTGAGGATGCCTGAGCTGTCAGTCCTCATCAGTGAGGGGCTGCAGAGCCTCCCAGAGTGACTGAGGATGCCTGAGCTGTCAGTCCTCATCAGTGGAGCCGCTGCAGAGCCTCCCAGAGTGACTGAGGATGCCTGGGCTGTCAGTCCTCATCAGTGGAGCCTCCCAGAGTGACTGAGGATGCCTGAGCTGTCAGTCCTCATCAGTGGAGGGGCTGCAGAGCTGATAGACACGCTCAGTGCTGAGACACTGATCCTCGGAGCATGCGCAGTCTTCTTCATCTCTTACTGATGAGGCTGCTGCTGCTCCTGGCCCCGCCCGATAGACACTTTATGGCCCTCTGGCTTTTTATGTCCCTCTGTAGCCCATATGCTGCGGATTGCTCAGCACTGGTGGTGAGTGAAAGCTGCCTCTCCGAATCCTCTGCCCAGCTGTGGGTGCCAGGCTCCCTGGTGATTATAACATCTTGAGAGCGGATGGAATTGCCAGTCATCCGGCGGTGGCTTTGCTTTTATTCTTAAATCTATATTTGCATCCACTATGATTCCTCTGCCTGCTCATTGTAAGGCCGAGGCCCTTTTGCTGCGTCTGGCTCTCTCTGCTTTTAGGACTGTTCACGTTCTAGGAGCTAATTGTATTATTTATTTACTGATCGTGTGGCGTCATTAAAGCTACAATACTCACGTTTGATTGTTGCTGGTGATTTTAATTATAGGTGCAATGACCCTTCTGATAAAGTCGCTGCTAGGTTCATTGCTGCAGCTTTTTACTGAGCCAACTCAAATTCTTGGAAATCGGCTGGACACGACATAGTGGTGGTTTATATTCCCTTTCGCATCACTTGGTCTGATAATTTTGTCATACATTTTAATAATAATAATAGATAATAATAATTTAGCATTTATATAGCGCTACAAACCCTCAGGTATCTGAGCACTGATTATTATTACCCCTGTTGTGTGGTACTCATTTATCCACCTCGGAAGGATGAAAGGCTGAGTTTGGCCCTGCCGGGATTAGAACCTGCGTCAGCAGGCACTGCACTGATGTCATAGCGAGTGCTATACTCGCTGAGCTATCAAACCGGCTTTTCTGTAAGAGTATATTGACCACCCCCAGTGTCTGGTACGCAGAGAGTTAGGAAGCGTAATTGGGGTGCGGTTGACTCTTCGTGGCTCGCAGCTCATATCAATGCTTGCTGCAGTGTTGTGCCTTCTTTGAATCTCTCTGCTCTTTCCAGAATATTTACCACTGCAGCCGATATGCTAGCTCCTTTGGTGGAGATTCAGGTTCGCAGTCGGCCCTCTGAGCCGTGGTTTAGTGAGGACTTAAAGTCTCTCTGCATCACACGTAGGCAGGCGGAGCACAAATGGCTCTCCTCCTACTCGGCTGGGGATCGGACCACATTTTGTTCCATCACCTCTTTTTATCACCTAGCTATGAATCTAGAAAAACAAAAATAGAGAATTCTATCGCGCAGCCTAACAAGCTTTTTAGGCTTCTGCGAATCTTCTGATGGTTCCATTCCCCGACTCGAGAACGCTGCGATTCTTTAGCTGAATTTTTATTCGTAAAATTGACAGCATTCGGAATCATATCTCTGCCAGTCGCAACCCGGTGGTAGTTACACCGGTTCTCTCTCTTGTTTCATCTCCAGGGTCTATGTGGTCCTCTGCTGCCTCTGGGATTCCTTTCCGCTGTTTACAGCTGCGGATCTCACTTCAACAGTTGTAAGAATGAAATCAGCTTCTCCTACTGATGCATTCCTCTTTCTGTGGTGAAGGTTATCTTTCCTTTGATTCGGCCTCATATCTTAGCTGCAGTCAATCATTCCTGTTCGATTGGTACCATTCCCCATGTTCTTAAATGTGCCACAGTGATTCTTCTTTTAAAAAACCTACTCTGTATCCCTTAATTCTTGCTAATTTCCTTCCCATCTCACTCTTGCCATTTTTTCATGAAGTTGCTAGAATCCCTGGTGTCTCTGCTGCTTGTGCAGGTTTTGTGAGACCTCGTCCTTGCACGATGCGTTTCAGTCGGGTTTTAGACCTGGCCGAGGTACCGAGACTGTTCTTGTCTCGGTGCTTGATGACTTGACACTCATTGCGGACCAGGGTGGAGTCGTGGCACTGATCCTCTTAGATCTCTCTGTCGCATTTGATACTATTGATCAGTCGTCTGTCAGCAGCTGGTGTGTCGGGTCCTGTTCTTTCAAGGCTTCAATCCTTCCTCTCTGGCCGCTCACACCGGCTTCTACTTCAACCTTTTCTCTCTGCTGTTTCTTCCTTGATGTGGGGGTTCCTCAAGGCTCTGCCTTGTCTCATACTCTCTTCAATATGTACATCCAGCCTCTGGTCGCTCTGATCTGCTTGCCATGGATTTAGATGCTACTCGTATGCTGATGATACCCAGATTCTTGTTCGGCTGGATCTCCTTCTTCCAACCCATGTCACTCAGTTGCAAGACTGCTTGTACGCTGTGGAATGCTGGATGAGCGATAATTGGCTCAAATTGAATGGAGATACGTCTGAGGGTATGGTTGTGGGCTCTACTACTGTTTCGTCCCCTTGGACTTCGTCTTCCTGGCCTCCTTTTGGTTCTTTTCCTGCTGCCGTCCCTGTGGTGAAGAATCTGGGTGTGAAGCTATCTGCCTCTCTTTCTATGGCCTCTCAGATTCGTTCAGTCTGTCAGTCTGGTCATTTTCAGCAGAAAATACTCAAAGGTCTTGCAGTTTATCCCTCTCATTTCCAGGCTCTGGTGGTCTCTGCTCTGGTTCTTAGTCGAATTGATGATTGCAACTCTCTATATTTGGCCCAGCCTGACTACCTGCTATGCCGGCTTCAGATTCTTCAAAATTGTCTACTCACCTGCAATTAAGAATGGCTCTGAAAACTCTACTCTTTTAGCCCTGTCCTTCATCTAATTTTGCTCCCTCAGTCAGTAGCGCCAGGTTGCCTCTGGGTGTCGGTTGTGCTGGTCATTGGTCCTCTAGATTGCACTGTGCCCAGGTCCATCATGAGACGTCATTCCTACCTTTCATATGGTAGGATTATATATGCAGATATAAGGTCAATACACGGCATGAGCCCGATCTACTCCAACCATATGGTGCCGTACCTTTCATATGGTAGCATTATATATGCAGCTATAAGGTCAATACACGGCATGAGCTCGATCTACCCCAACCATATGGTGCCATACCTTTCCTATGGTAGCATTATATATGCAGATATAAGGTCAATACACGGCATGAGCCCGATCTACCCCAACCATATGGTGCCATACCTTTCCTATGGTAGGATTATATATGCAGATATAAGGTCAATACACGGCATGAGCCCGATCTACTCCAACCATATGGTGCCACACCTTTTATATGGTAGGATTATATATGCAGATATAAGGTCAATACACGGCATGAGCCCGATCTACCCCAACCATATGGTGCCATACCTTTCCTATGGTAGGATTATATATGCAGATATAAGGTCAATACACGGCATGAGCCCGATCTACTCCAACCATATGGTGCCATACCTTTCCTATGGTAGGATTATATATGCAGATATAAGGTCAATACACGGCATGAGCCCGATCTACCCAACCATATGGTGCCATACCTTTCATATGGTAGGATTATATATGCAGATATAAGGTCAATACACGGCATGAGCCCGATCTACTCCAACCATATGGTGCCACACCTTTCATATGGTAGGATTATATATGCAGATATAAGGTCAATACACGGCATGAGCCCGATCTACCCCAACCATATGGTGCCATACCTTTCCTATGGTAGGATTATATATGCAGATATAAGGTCAATACACGGCATGAGCCCGATCTACCCCAACCATATGGTGCCATACCTTTCCTATGGTAGCATTATATATGCAGCTATAAGGTCAATACACGGCATGAGCCCGATCTACCCCAACCATATGGTGCCATACCTTTCATATGGTAGCATTATATATGCAGCTATAAGGTCAATACACGGCATGAGCCCGATCTACCCCAACCATATGGTGCCATACCTTTCATATGGTAGCATTATATATGCAGCTATAAGGTCAATGCACGGCATGAGCCCGATCTACCCCAACCATATGGTGCCATACCTTTCATATGGTAGCATTATTTATGCAGATATAAGGTCAATACACGGCATGAGCCCGATCTACCCCAACCATATGGTGCCATACCTTTCCTATGGTAGGATTATATATGCAGATATAAGGTCAATACACGGCATGAGCCCGATCTACCCCAACCATATGGTGCCATACCTTTCCTATGGTAGGATTATATATGCAGCTATAAGGTCAATGCACGGCATGAGCCCGATCTACCCCAACCATATGGTGCCATACCTTTCCTATGGTAGGATTATATATGCAGCTATAAGGTCAATGCACGGCATGAGCCCGATCTACCCCAACCATATGGTGCCATACCTTTCCTATGGTAGGATTATATATGCAGCTATAAGGTCAATGCACGGCATGAGCCCGATCTACCCCAACCATATGGTGCCATACCTTTCCTATGGTAGGATTATATATGCAGATATAAGGTCAATACACGGCATGAGCCCGATCTACCCCAACCATATGGTGCCACACCTTTCATATGGTAGCACTATATATGCAGATATAAGGTCAATACACGGCATGAGCCCCATCTACCCCAACCATATGGTGCCACACCTTTACAATGGTAGGATTATATATGCAGCTATAAGGTCAATACACGGCATGAGCCCGATCTACCCCAACCATATGGTGCCATACCTTTCCTATGGTAGGATTATATATGCAGCTATAAGGTCAATACACGGCATGAGCCCGATCTACCCCAACCATATGGTGCCATACCTTTCCTATGGTAGCATTATATATGCAGATATAAGGTCAATACACGGCATGAGCCCGATCTACCCCAACCATATGGTGCCATACCTTTCATATGGTAGGATTATATATGCAGATATAAGGTCAATACACGGCATGAGCCCGATCTACTCCAACCATATGGTGCCATACCTTTCATATGGTAGCATTATATATGCAGATATAAGGTCAATACACGGCATGAGCCCGATCTACCCCAACCATATGGTGCCATACCTTTCATATGGTAGCATTATATATGCAGATATAAGGTCAATACACGGCATGAGCCCGATCTACCCCAACCATATGGTGCCATACCTTTCCTATGGTAGGATTATATATGCAGATATAAGGTCAATACACGGCATGAGCCCGATCTACCCCAACCATATGGTGACATATCTTTCCTATGGTAGGATTATATATGCAGATATAAGGTCGATACACGGCATGAGCCCAATCTACCCCAACCATATGGTGCCATACCTTTCCTATGGTAGCATTATATATGCAGATATAAGGTCAATACACGGCATGAGCCCGATCTACCCCAACCATATGGTGCCATACCTTTCATATGGTAGCATTATATATGCAGATATAAGGTCAATACACGGCATGAGCCCGATCTACCCCAACCATATGGTGCCATACCTTTCATATGGTAGCATTATATATGCAGATATAAGGTCAATACACGGCATGAGCCCGATCTACCCCAACCATATGGTGCCATACCTTTCATATGGTAGGATTATATATGCAGATATAAGGTCAATGCACGGCATGAGCCCGATCTACCCCAACCATATGGTGCCATACCTTTCCTATGGTAGGATTATATATGCAGCTATAAGGTCAATGCACGGCATGAGCCCGATCTACTCCAACCAAATGGTGCCATACCTTTCCTATGGTAGCATTATATATGCAGATATAAGGTCAATGCACGGCATGAGCCCGATCTACCCCAACCATATGGTGCCATACCTTTCCTATGGTAGCATTATATATGCAGATATAAGGTCAATGCACGGCATGAGCCCGATCTACCCCAACCATATGGTGCCATACCTTTCCTATGGTAGCATTATATATGCAGCTATAAGGTCAATACACGGCATGAGCCCATAAGGTCAATACACGGCATGAGCCCGATCTACCCCAACCATATGGTGCCACACCTTTCCTATGGTAGGATTATATATGCAGATATAAGGTCAATGCACGGCATGAGCCCGATCTACCCCAACCATATGGTGCCACACCTTTCCTATGGTAGCATTATATATGCAGATATAAGGTCAATGCACGGCATGAGCCCGATCTACCCCAACCATATGGTGCCATACCTTTCCTACGGTAGGATTATATATGCAGCTATAAGGTCAATGCACGGCATGAGCCCGATCTACCCCAACCATATGGTGCCATACCTTTCCTATGGTAGGATTATATATGCAGCTATAAGGTCAATACACGGCATGAGCCCGATCTACCCCAACCATATGGTGCCATACCTTTCATATGGTAGCATTATATATGCAGCTATAAGGTCAATACACGGCATGAGCCCGATCTACCCCAACCATATGGTGCCATACCTTTCCTATGGTAGGATTATATATGCAGATATAAGGTCAATACACGGCATGAGCCCGATCTACCCCAACCATATGGTGCCATACCTTTCCTATGGTAGGATTATATATGCAGATATAAGGTCAATACACGGCATGAGCCTGATCTACCCCAACCATATGGTGCCACACCTTTCATATGGTAGCATTATATATGCAGATATAAGGTCAATACACGGCATGAGCCCGATCTACCCCAACCATATGGTGCCACACCTTTCATATGGTAGCATTATATATGCAGATATAAGGTCAATACACGGCATGAGCCCGATCTACCCCAACCATATGGTGCCATACCTTTCATATGGTAGCATTATATATGCAGATATAAGGTCAATACACGGCATGAGCCTGATCTACCCCAACCATATGGTGCCATACCTTTCCTATGGTAGCATTATATATGCAGATATAAGGTCAATACACGGCATGAGCCCGATCTACCCCAACCATATGGTGCCATACCTTTCCTATGGTAGCATTATATATGCAGATATAAGGTCAATACACGGCATGAGCCCGATCTACTCCAACCATATGGTGCCATACCTTTCATATGGTAGCATTATATATGCAGATATAAGGTCAATACACGGCATGAGCCCGATCTACCCCAACCATATGGTGCCATACCTTTCCTATGGTAGCATTATATATGCAGCTATAAGGTCAATACACGGCATGAGCCCGATCTACCCCAACCATATGGTGCCATACCTTTCATATGGTAGCATTATATATGCAGATATAAGGTCAATACACGGCATGAGCCCGATCTACCCCAACCATATGGTGCCATACCTTTCCTATGGTAGGATTATGTATGCAGATATAAGGTCAATACACGGCATGAGCCCGATCTACCCCAACCATATGGTGCCATACCTTTCCTATGGTAGGATTATGTATGCAGATATAAGGTCAATACACGGCATGAGCCCGATCTACCCCAACCATATGGTGCCATACCTTTCCTATGGTAGGATTATATATGCAGATATAAGGTCACTACACGGCATGAGCCCGATCTACCCCAACCATATGGTGCCATACCTTTCCTATGGTAGCATTATATATGCAGATATAAGGTCAATACACGGCATGAGCCCGATCTACCCCAACCATATGGTGCCATACCTTTCCTATGGTAGGATTATATATGCAGATATAAGGTCAATACACGGCATGAGCCCGATCTACCCCAACCATATGGTGCCATACCTTTCCTATGGTAGCACTATATATGCAGATATAAGGTCAATACACGGCATGAGCCCGATCTACCCCAACCATATGGTGCCATACCTTTCCTATGGTAGGATTATATATGCAGATATAAGGTCAATACACGGCATGAGCCCGATATACCCCAACCATATGATGCCATACCTTTCCTATGGTAGGATTATATATGCAGATATAAGGTCAATACACGGCATGAGCCCGATCTACCCCAACCATATGGTGCCATACCTTTCCTATGGTAGCATTATATATGCAGATATAAGGTCAATACACGGCATGAGCCCGATCTACCCCAACCATATGGTGCCATACCTTTCATATGGTAGCATTATATATGCAGATATAAGGTCAATACACGGCATGAGCCCGATCTACTCCAACCATATGGTGCCATACCTTTCCTATGGTAGGATTATATATGCAGATATAAGGTCAATACACGGCATGAGCCCGATCTACCCAACCATATGGTGCCATACCTTTCCTATGGTAGGATTATATATGCAGATATAAGGTCAATACATGGCATGAGCCCGATATACCCCAACCATATGGTGCCATACCTTTCCTATGGTAGGATTATATATGCAGATATAAGGTCAATACACGGCATGAGCCCGATCTACCCCAACCATATGGTGCCATACCTTTCCTATGGTAGGATTATATATGCAGATATAAGGTCAATACACGGCATGAGCCCGATCTACCCCAACCATATGGTGCCATACCTTTCCTATGGTAGCATTATATATGCAGATATAAGGTCAATACACGGCATGAGCCCGATCTACCCCAACCATATGGTGCCATACCTTTCATATGGTAGCATTATATATGCAGATATAAGGTCAATACACGGCATGAGCCCGATCTACCCCAACCATATGGTGCCATACCTTTCATATGGTAGCATTATATATGCAGATATAAGGTCAATACACGGCATGAGCCCGATCTACTCCAACCATATGGTGCCATACCTTTCCTATGGTAGGATTATATATGCAGATATAAGGTCAATACACGGCATGAGCCCGATCTACCCAACCATATGGTGCCATACCTTTCCTATGGTAGGATTATATATGCAGATATAAGGTCAATACACGGCATGAGCCCGATCTACCCCAACCATATGGTGCCATACCTTTCCTATGGTAGCATTATATATGCAGTTCACGAATTGCAAAGTAAAGCCACATGACAGCATGGAAATCCTTATAAACGCATGTTAAGCCAAATGAATATCACTGTGGCTTTCATTTTCACATCCCGAATGGTAAACTATAAGTCCCAGAATGCAAGATAATGTTAAGCTGAAAAATCTAGTTAACACCACGGTGCTTTCATTGATTTAAGACCTATAATAAAAAAAGTTGTTTAATAAAGATAGATCTGCAGATTTTATGTCATAAACTTTCCGCACGTTGTTATTCATGAGGTTCACAACATTTAATTAGTGACTCAAAGGAACTTTATTGATTTGCATATCAAGATAGTAGACATGAATATAAACAAATCTTCAAACGGGCGCTTTGTGCTGCTCACTTGAACTTGCACAGTTTTGCAAGGCAACTGGTGTTTTCTGAGTTCTTTGAGTTGAGTCAAGATTTTTTGGGCCCTGGCAATGATATGTTTATAGATTAAGCACTGGGTAAAATGAAAGCGTTTACAGTTTAACTGTCATATAAGACTAACTTTGCCAATTTATATAACTGTGCCTTAAAGGTATTTTTAGATGTGTCCTAATGCTCATTTATGCATTCACAAACAGAGATGTAAAGTCGCATAGGTATGTTTGCATCGCACCAGTTGGCTTATGGAGCCAAATGTAGCAGTTTGTGTCAAGACAATCAGGCTCTCTTAGGCTATAAATAGGAGCTAAATAGCTACCAGCAATGTTTAACACAGGTAAAGTGATCCATAGACACTGCAAAATCCAGTACAGTACCATTGCCTTACGTATCCGTTAAAAAATCCTATTACCTACTAAGGGAGTATGCACCGTCTGTCTGCACATTCTCAGTGGCTAAATAACGGGAAAGGACTTTTGACAGCATGAACTTATGTTTTAACCAACTCCTACCCTGTCAAATGTTCCTACCTCTGCATTTCTTTTTATTTTTTCCGTAGGTAGGAATTTCTGATGGGTAGGAGAAAATGACAAGACCTTTGCTGACAGATTTTCCTACCGTGTCATATTGTCCTACCTCTGCATAGCCTGTCAGATGTGCCTACCCATTCAATTATACCTACATTTGCTTCGTGTTAGGATTTTCAGAAGGGTAGCAAAAAGTGACTTTAAACCGGCCAGCTCTAAATTAGGGCTCTGAAAAGCAGGCCCCCTGACTAGCATGCTCCTTCTAGTGTTCCCTTTCTGCGCATGCTCTGAGGATCAGACTCTCAGGGTGTCTATCAGCTCTGCAGCCCGGCTCCACTGATGAGGACTGACAGCTCATCCATCCTCAGTCACTCTGGGAGGCTCTGCAGCCGGCTCCACTGATGAGGACTGACAGCTCAGCCCTCCTCAGTCACTCTTGCAGGCTCTGCATCTGGTTCCACTGATGAGGACTGACAGCTCAGGCATCCTCAGTCACTCTGGGAGGCTCTGCAGCTCCTCCACTGATGAAGACTGACAGCTCAGCCATCCTCAGTCACTCTGGGAGGCTCTGCAGCTAGCTCCACTGATGAGGACTGACAGCTCAGCCATCCTCATTCACTCTGAGAGGCTCTGCAGCCCGGCTCCACTGATGATGACTGACAGCTCAGCCATCCTCAGTCACTCTGGGAGGCTCTGCAGCCGGCTCCACTGATGAGGAGTGACAGCTCAGGCATCCTCAGTACTCACTCTGGGAGGCTCTGCATCGGCTGCACTGATGAGGACTGACAGCTCAGCCCTCCTTGGTCACTCTGGGAGGCTCTGCAGCCCGGCTCCACTGATGAAGACTGACAACTCAGCCATCCTCAGTCAATCTGGGGGGCTCTGCAGCCGGCTCCACTGATGAGGACTGACAGCTCAGGCATCCTGAGTCACTCTGGAAGGCTCTGCAGCGGCTGCACTGATGGGGACTGACAGCTCAGCCATCCTCAGTCACTCTGAGAGGCTCTGCAGCCAGCTCCACTGATGAGGACTGACAGTTCAGCCATCCTCAGTCACTCTGGGAGGCTCTGCAGCCCGGCTCCACTGATGAGGACTGACAGCTCAGCCATCCACAGTCACTCTGGGAGGCTCTGCAGTCCCTCCATTGATGAGGACCGACAACTCAGCCATCCTCAGTCAATCTGGGGGGCTCTGAGTGATGCTCTGATTACTTACCAGTAATCTTCATTACTTCTAGTCCTACTCTTCCTCGTCACAGTACTTACCTCATGAGGCCCCTGCCTCTGACACAGGACCTTCTTTTATTTCTTTTTATTTCTATAACTCCTCCCCCACATCCACATCACTTAGTTTCATATTACCAAGCCGTGGCATGGGACCTTCCCCACAGGGAGGGTGAGGAGGGTCGTCAGTACTGTGACGAGGAAGAGTAGGACTAGGAGTAATGAAGATTAGATTTCCGGTAAGTAATCAGAGCATTACCTCCACGTCCACTCTTCCTCGTCCCAGTACTTACCTCATGAGGTATACCAAAGCAGCAACGGGGAAAAGGTCTCAATGAGACACAGAGTCAAAACAGTGCAGAAACACACCTTTAATAACTCAAAATGTACATCCCCACAGACAAAACTCCAACCCCGAAGGAACCAACCCCCGAGTGGGAGACATTCAACCTATAGTGGTTGATGAAGGTGCTCTGATCAGCCCAAGTGGCAGCCCTACAAATCTCCTGTAGAGAAACCCCCCTTGCATCGGCCCATGTGGCCGCCAAATCTCGGGTGGACCGCCCCTGAACCTGCGCAGGCACAGGCAGACCAGAAGCCACATAGGCCATGGAGACCACAACACTGATCCACCAGCAAATAGAAACCACAAATGCCTTATGCCCAGCCCCAGCCAGGCCAAAAGTAATCAGAAGACTGTCAGAGTGGCAGAAAGGGGCAGTCCTAGCCAAATACTCCAACACCGCCCGCCGCACATCAATGTTATGCCAAGCCACTTCCTCTGGCGTTTGCGGATTCTGAAAAAAGACAGGGAGAACCAGATTCTGAGAGGTGTGAAACCGAGAAACAACCTTAGGGAGAAACTTCGGATCACACCTCAGCACCGCCGAGTCCGGCAGAACCCTCAGGAAAGGGGGGTGACATAACAGAGCCCCAATCTCCCCAAGCCTACGGGCAGAAGTTATGGCAATCAGAAAGGCAGTCTTCAGCGTCAGATGTTTCATATCAATCTCGGAAATGGGCTCAAAAGGAGGCCCCTGAAGGAACTTTAAGACAAGAGGGAGATCCCAAGGTGGAAGCCCTTTATAAGTACACGGACAGGAAGAAGACAAACCCCGGAGCAACTTCCCCACCAACACCTCCCCATCCAAGTGCCCATCAGAGTCCCCCAAAAGGAATTTGATGGAGGCCCACTGAGAACGAAGCGTGGAAACCGTCAGGCCCCTGTCACACCCATCCTGGAGGAATTGAAGGATAGCGGGGAGGCCAGAACGTATGGGAGGGATCCCACACTGCCCTCACCAGTCCGGGAAATGGCTCCAATGCCTGCCGAACACCTTCAGAGTGGAGGGTCTAAGAGCATTCATTATGGACTCTACCACAGGACCAGAGAACCCCTGAGATATCAGCATAGCCCGCGCAATAGGCATACTGCCCATTGTATCTGGCTGACCCCCAACCGCAGATCCCCTAGAAGGGGACAAGGCCACTTCGGAACCAGCCAAGGCTCCTGGGACCGAAGCTCCAACAGAGAGGGGAACCAACTCCAGCAGGGCCAGAATGGAGCCAACAACCATACAGTCACCCTGGACAATCTAATGCGCTGAAACACCTGGGGCAGAAGGGGAATAGGGGGAAAAGCATAAAGGAGACCCTGAGGCCACTGCACAGCGAGGGCGTCCACCTCTCACGCACCCTCAGCCTGAAAACGAGAGCAGAAGAGGGGAACTTTCGCTGAGGCCGGAGATGCAAACAGGTCCAGAACACGGGTCCCGAACCTCACACAGATCTCTGCAAAGACCTGGGTCGACAGGACCAGTTCCACCGAGGAGGGAAACCGGCGGCTGAGAAGATCCGCTCGAACATTGTCCACCCCCCTGATATGCAAAGCCACCAGGGACACCAGATGTGATTCCCCCCCACGTGCCTATCTGAGCTGCCAGGGCAATCAAGGAGCGGCCGGAACCCCATTGGCGGTTGACGTAAGCCAAAGCTCTCGTATTGTTCGTCCTGACCAAAACTACCCGGCCTACCAGCCACCTCCTGAAGTACACCAGAGCCCCAGAGAATGGCACACAACTCTCGCCAATTGAATGTTCGATGGCTCTCTTCCGGATCCCACAACCCCTGAGCAGAGAACCCCCAACGTAACCCCCCAACCCCTTACACTGGCGTCTGTAGTATTTCCAAGGACCCGGGCCACGATGCCCTGCGCTGGCCATAGCCCAACAGAAACCAGGCAAGGCAGCCTGACTCGACTGGGACCCGAGCCCAGCAGGGAACCCAGGAGTCTTGCCGCATCTGAGGGAGCCGAAGGCCCCGCCACACAGTCCCACCAGGAGGCCAGCAATCGGAGCTCCCCAGCGCCCCGCGCCGGGAAGAAAAAAGAAGCCCAACCTGCCAAAGGGAGGAAAAATACAACTGAGTGACGTGGGTGTGGGGGGAGGAGTTATAGAAATAAAAAGAAATAAAAGAAGGTCCTGTGTTGGAGGCAGGGGCCTATTGAGGTAAGTACTGGGACAAGGAAGAGTGGACATGGAGGTAATGGATGTATTGCTGTTTGTGTTGTGAGACTAAGGGCCCGATTCTCAACATGGCACAGTGAACGTGCTAAATAGCACAATTCACTGCGCCATTTCATGACGCCCAGGCACCACTGCTATTCTGAAGTGGGCCTGGGCGTCATCGGAAAGCACGACAGTGCTTTCGTGAATATCCGCCTGTTTCCTTTGGAAACAGGCGGATGAAGATCTCGGCAGCAGTTTCGCTACATAAAGAGGGAATCGTTGAAGCTGCTTGCCTTGGTGTAGGAAAGTGTTCCTATACGCCCGTGTGGTGTATATGAACACTTTCATTTAAAGCAAGCAGCTTCAACGTTGCATCCTGCAACGTTGAAGCTGCTTACCTTGGTGTAGGAAAGTGTTTCTATACGCCCGTGTGGTGTATATGAACACTTTCATTTAAAGCGAGCAGCTTCAACGTTGCATCCTGCAACGTTGAAGCTGCTTGCCTTGCTGTAGGAAAGTGTTCCTATACGCCCGTGTGCCGTGTGGTGTATATGAACACTTTCATTTAAAGCAAGCAGCTTCAACGTTGCATCCTGCAACGTTGAAGCTGCTTGCCTTGGTGTAGGAAAGTGTTCCTATACGCCCGTGTGGTGTATATGAACACTTTCATTTAAAGCGAGCAGCTTCAACGTTGCATCCTGCAACGTTGAAGCTGCTGGCCTTGGTGTAGGAAAGTGTTCCTATACGCCCGTGTGGTGTATATGAACACTTTCATTTAAAGCAAGCAGCTTCAACGTTGCATCCTGCAACGTTGAAGCTGCTGGCCTTGGTGTAGGAAAGTGTTCCGATACGCCCGTGTGCCGTGTGGTGTATATGAACACTTTCATTTAGAGCAAGCAGCTTCAACGTTGCATCCTGCAACGTTGAAGCTGCTTGCCTTGGTGTAGGAAAGTGTTCCTATACGCCCGTGTGGTGTATATGAACACTTTCATTTAAAGCAAGCAGCTTCAACGTTGCATCCTGCAACATTGAAGCTGCTGGCCTTGGTGTAGGAAAGTGTTCCTATACGCCCGTGTGGTGTATATGAACACTTTCATTTAAAGCAAACAGCTTCAACGTTGCATCCTGCAACGTTGAAGCTGCTGGCCTTGGTGTAGGAAAGTGTTCCTATACGCCCGTGTGGTGTATATGAACACTTTCATTTAAAGCGAGCAGCTTCAACGTTGCATCCTGCAACGTTGAAGCTGCTGGCCTTGGTGTAGGAAAGTGTTCCTATACGCCCGTGTGGTGTATATGAACACTTTCATTTAAAGCGAGCAGCTTCAACGTTGCATCCTGCAACGTTGAAGCTGCTTGCCTTGGTGTAGGAAAGTGTTCCTATACGCCCGTGTGGTGTATATGAACACTTTCATTTAAAGCGAGCAGCTTCAACGTTGCATCCTGCAACGTTGAAACTGCTGGCCTTGGTGTAGGAAAGTGTTCCTATACGCCCGTGTGGTGTATATGAACACTTTCATTTAAAGCGAGCAGCTTCAACGTTGCATCCTGCAACGTTGAAGCTGCTGGCCTTGGTGTAGGAAAGTGTTCCTATACGCCCGTGTGGTGTATATGAACACTTTCATTTAAAGCGAGCAGCTTCAACGTTGCATCCTGCAACGTTGAAGCTGCTTGCCTTGGTGTAGGAAAGTGTTCCTATACGCCCGTGTGGTGTATATGAACACTTTCATTTAAAGCGAGCAGCTTCAACGTTGCATCCTGCAACGTTGAAGCTGCTGGCCTTGGTGTAGGAAAGTGTTCCTATACGCCCGTGTGGTGTATATGAACACTTTCATTTAAAGCGAGCAGCTTCAACGTTGCATCCTGCAACGTTGAAGCTGCTTGCCTTGGTGTAGGAAAGTGTTCCTATACGCCCGTGTGCCGTGTGGTGTATATGAACACTTTCATTTAAAGCAAGCAGCTTCAACGTTGCATCCTGCAACGTTGAAGCTGCTTGCCTTGGTGTAGGAAAGTGTTCCTATACGCCCGTGTGGTGTATATGAACACTTTCATTTAAAGCGAGCAGCTTCAACGTTGCATCCTGCAACGTTGAAGCTGCTGGCCTTGGTGTAGGAAAGTGTTCCTATACGCCCGTGTGGTGTATATGAACACTTTCATTTAAAGCAAGCAGCTTCAACGTTGCATCCTGCAACGTTGAAGCTGCTGGCCTTGGTGTAGGAAAGTGTTCCTATACGCCCGTGTGCCGTGTGGTGTATATGAACACTTTCATTTAAAGCAAGCAGCTTCAATGTTGCATCCTGCAACGTTGAAGCTGCTTGCCTTGGTGTAGGAAAGTGTTCCTATACGCCCGTGTGGTGTATATGAACACTTTCATTTAAAGCAAGCAGCTTCAACGTTGCATCCTGCAACGTTGAAGCTGCTGGCCTTGGTGTAGGAAAGTGTTCCTATACGCCCGTGTGGTGTATATGAACACTTTCATTTAAAGCGAGCAGCTTCAACGTTGCATCCTGCAACGTTGAAGCTGCTGGCCTTGGTGTAGGAAAGTGTTCCTATACGCCCGTGTGGTGTATATGAACACTTTCATTTAAAGCGAGCAGCTTCAACGTTGCATCCTGCAACGTTGAAGCTGCTGGCCTTGGTGTAGGAAAGTGTTCCTATACGCCCGTGTGGTGTATATGAACACTTTCATTTAAAGCGAGCAGCTTCAACGTTGCATCCTGCAACGTTGAAGCTGCTGGCCTTGGTGTAGGAAAGTGGTCCTATACGCCCGTGTGGTGTATATGAACACTTTCATTTAAAGCGAGCAGCTTCAACGTTGCATCCTGCAACATTGAAGCTGCTGGCCTTGGTGTAGGAAAGTGTTCCTATACGCCCGTGTGGTGTATATGAACACTTTCATTTAAAGCAAGCAGCTTCAACGTTGCATCCTGCAACGTTGAAGCTGCTGGCCTTGGTGTAGGAAAGTGTTCCTATACGCCCGTGTGGTGTATATGAACACTTTCATTTAAAGCAAGCAGCTTCAACGTTGCATCCTGCAACGTTGAAGCTGCTGGCCTTGGTGTAGGAAAGTGTTCCTATACGCCCGTGTGCTAAAGCAAGCAGCTTCAACGTTGCATCCTGCAACGTTGAAGCTGCTGGCCTTGGTGTAGGAACAAGTGTTCCTATACGCCCGTGTGCTAAAGCAAGCAGCTTCAACGTTGCATCCTGCAACGTTGAAGCTGCTGGCCTTGGTGTAGGAAAGTGTTCCTATACGCCCGTGTGGTGTATATGAACACTTTCATTTAAAGCGAGCAGCTTCAACGTTGCATCCTGCAACGTTGAAGCTGCTGGCCTTGGTGTAGGAAAGTGTTCCTATACGCCCGTGTGGTGTATATGAACACTTTCATTTAAAGCGAGCAGCTTCAACGTTGCATCCTGCAACGTTGAAGCTGCTGGCCTTGGTGTAGGAAAGTGTTCCTATACGCCCGTGTGGTGTATATGAACACTTTCATTTAAAGCGAGCAGCTTCAACGTTGCATCCTGCAACGTTGAAGCTGCTGGCCTTGGTGTAGGAAAGTGTTCCTATACGCCCGTGTGGTGTATATGAACACTTTCATTTAAAGCGAGCAGCTTCAACGTTGCATCCTGCAAGGTTGAAGCTGCTTGCTTTGGTGTAGGAAAGTGTTCCTATACGCCCGTGTGGTGTATATGAACACTTTCATTTAAAGCGAGCAGCTTCAACGTTGCATCCTGCAAGGTTGAAGCTGCTTGCTTTGGTGTACATGACAGGGTCCATATACAACACAGGTGTATATGGACACTTCCATTTACAAGGCTTCTTGTGGCACTCATCCGTATGGCACAAATTGAGTGCCGTACTTCAGCGCCAATTTCGAGCGCTTGCCATATTGGAGGAGTGCCACAAGAATAACCATGCAAAAGCATGATTAACAAGAGTGCCGGTTGCTAGGTGGGTTTCCAGCCCTTCCTAGCAACCGGCGCCCTTATTCCAAAAGTGGCGCAATGATTCCGACTTCGGAATATTGCACCACTTTTAGAATAGGGTGTAATTACCGAAAATGTCCTTTTAACGACATTTTCGGCAATTACTGCCCAGTTGAGAATCGGGCCCTAACTTGGGACTAGATCCTCACTGCACATGCTATTTCCAGTATGTACTTTCTACGCATGCTCCAAGGAGTAGTGTCTCAGCACTGAGGGATGTGTTGCTCTTTGTGAGTCTACCTTGGAAGTGGGTGCTCTCTGCGCATGCTCCTCGCAGTAACCCCTTCTGGCATGCTCTTTCCAGTGTCCCCTTTCTCTGCATGCTCCGAGGATCAGTGTTCCCCTCCTGCGCATGCTCTGGAGATCAGTGTCTTAGCACTGAGCGTGTCTATCAGCTCTGCAGCCCCTCCACTGATGAGGACTGACTGCTCAGCCATCCTCAGTCACTCCAGGAGGCTCCACTGATGAGGACTGACAGCTCAGGCATCCTCATTCACTCTGGGGTGCTCTGCAGCTGGCTCCACTGATGAGGACTGACAGCTCAGCCATCCTCAGTCACTCTGGGAGGCTCTGCAGCCCCTCCACTGATGAGGACTGACTGCTCAGCCATCCTCAGTCACTCTGGGAGGCTCTGCAGCCGGCTCCACTAATGAGGACTGACAGCTCAGCCATCCTCAGTCACTCTGGGAGGCTCTGCAGCCCCTCCACTGATGAGGACTGACTGCTCAGCCATCCTCAGTCACTCTGGGAGGCTCTGCAGCCGGCTCCACTGATGAGGACTGACAGCTCAGCGATCCTCAGTCACTCTGGGAGGCTCCACTGATGAGGACTGACAGCTCAGGCATCCTCATTCACTCTGGAGTGCTCTGCAGCTGGCTCCACTGATGAGGACTGACAGCTCAGCCATCCTCAGTCACTCTGGGAAGCTCTGCAGCCCCTCCACTGATGAGGACTGACTGCCCAGCCATCCTCAGTCACTCTGGGAGGCTCTGCAGCCGGCTCCACTGATGAGGACTGACAGCTCAGCCATCCTCAGTCACTCTGGGAGGCTCTGCAGCCCCACCACTGATGAGGACTGACAGCTCAGCGATCCTCAGTCACTCTGGGAGGCTCCACTGATGAGGACTGACAGCTCAGCCATCCTCAGTCTCTCTGGGAGGCTCCACTGATGAGGACTGACAGCACAGGCATCCTCAGTCACTCTGGGAGGCTCTGCAGCCGGCTCCACTGATGAGGACTGACAGCTCAGCCATTCTCAGTCACTCTGGAAGGCTCCACCGATGAGGACTGACAGCTCAGCCATCCTCAGTCTCTCTGTGAGGCTCTGAGCGGTGGGGGCCGCGTTCCTGGGACCCCCTCCCTGTCTCCTGCTCCTTTACATCTCACATCCTATATTTTGGAATGGAAGACGCCCCCTAAAGGATGAAGCAGTAATAATGGCATAATTTCCTGCAGGTGAGTGACCTGCAGCTGCTCCACTCTCTTGCAGTGAGAAGAGTCTTCTGAGGGGAAATGGTGACTTGCCTCTGCTTTTCCTTCACTGACCTTACATTAAACCTTTCTCCTTTGTATGGGATGGAGGCGGGTGATGCTGGTGGGGACGGGGAGGGGGCTGCCTAACCTTCCTTTAAGCCTTTCTCCTGTGCATGGGATGGAGGGTGCTTTTAGTATGGGCTATTATCAGCCTAAACTATTGCTTTAGAGCCCAGATAGGGAGGAAGGGCATATTAGGAGGGACACAGATTTCTTAATAGGGTCTCCTGTTAGAACTTGAAGTGGACACCATGATGAAAAGGGCAAGTGTTTCATGACTCATTCACCACATGGATTTCAGACGAATCTCTTAGGCCCAACCAAAGCAAAGTTTCATACTGCACATGATGTAAACTGATTAAACTAAAATCCTTCATCTCAGTATCTCCAACCCCTAATTTATAGTTTGGGCAATAAAAAAGCACTTGCGCAACCTATAAACCAAAACTATTGCATTAGATTATAGACGAGGGGAAATGGCATATAAGGAGGGACACAGACCCATTGAGTGCCCTTGCCATGGCAATCCCTATGGCTTTCCCCACATTGTTCCCGCCCAAAATATCACCTCCACGTTTCGGTATGGGCTCGCTTTAATCAAGCTCTACCCTCAAAAGTTGTGCTTGAAGTGCTCGCCAGTCTTTGAGAGTTAATTACTTAATGGGAGCTGTAAACCTGCTACTGATGTAATAAAAATGCATTAACCAGGTCTGTGTAAAGACTGGTAGGGGGTGTCTGTACTTCCGCTCTCTATATGGTAGAGGAGAGGCACAGAGGATCCCAGCCAAGATTCTCTATTATTGGTACGTGGTCGAGCAATCAAGGCCTAGCTTCTCAGGAGGTGATGCAGGCTGGTTCTTAAGTACAGTGAAGTGCCCGAACCTCCACAAAGGAATGTCTACACACTGTATTACTGAAAACACAGGCTTTATATAATTAATATTCAAAGGTATGTACACGATCACAATAACGCACTTTGTACTCTGAAGTCAATAATGATAAATATATACAATTCTAAAGTGGTACCACCAATGTTATCGAATCTCATTAAAGTGCATCAACTGAACGGTTAAAATGTCACACAGATCAATAACGAGTAAACCAGCAATAAAGATAGGAAGGAACGCAAGATGGTTGAAACAATAGGCAGAATACTGACCCCTACCACGAGGCACAGTTCTGTGTGGAGATCCCCCCACCTGGGCAACCTGTAAATAAAGATATATAGCACAAGCCCAGTCCATATAATGTTCGATAGTCTCACTTTTTTCCTATTAAGATTTTATCCCCCCAATATACCTGGTGGAGTAGAGTTCTCCGACGATGCGTCAACCGATCCTTCTTGAATGCCTCCCTTTAAAGCAGGAGCCACGGATCGTCGAGAGGCGTCGGGGGAACTTGGCGTTCGGTGTCTGGGAATCGACGGCCCTTCTTGAGTGCCCTCCCTTTAAGGCAGCAGTCACGGGTCGTCGAAGTCCGACGGTGAACAGGTTGAACTACGGCAGTGAAGTGGCAGCTTCGTTCCTAGCGGTGCTCGTCGACGACAGAGCGTTGGCGTCCTGTATGGAAGAGGCATGCGGGGCACCTTGGTGACGATAGTTCTGGACTGCAAAGAAATGATGAAGAACTGTGGCCCAGCAAGGGCGTCAAGTCATCGGCGTCTCTGTGGTCTTTGGGTGGCGGGAAACCCACCGGTGGAAGCTCCTCGGCGTGCCGGTGGTCGGGCCTTCTCCAGCGGGAGACAGGCGGGTGACAATGCAGACGAGAGCGTCTGATGATCAATGGAAGTTCTTAAGCAAACGGGAGCACGGCGGCTCTAGTCAGCGACGGCGGTCGTCGACAGTGGCGGACAACAGTCCGAGTGCTTCTCCTTGGAGTTCCGCAGCAGTTCCCATATCGGGTCGGCAGCCTGTCGAAGGTCTGTCTACCAGGAAGCGTTGGCAAAGATCAGCTGTGCACGATGGTCCCTCGTAGCTCGGGAAGAGGGCGCCTTACCAGGTCCTCTCTGGGTCAGTCCTTGGAAACACAGCAGCTTTCACATTGCGAGGGAGAGCAACAGCACTCCTTCTCGTCCAGCAGGGCTTCAAGGTCAAGCGTCAGTTACTCCAGTTACTCGTCGTAGTGGACTTCAGCTTCTGAACACGATTCCTAGCAGTGAGAGGTCCCCAGATATACTGTTGATCTCCCATTCATTCCGCTGGGTCAAACTCAAGCATCCAATCACGACTACGGGCATTCATGCAGGCAGGCAGCCAATCAGGTACAAGAGGTATTCAGGCCATTCACTTCTCTCCAGACACTCACTACAAGTTATGTGTATTGGGACAAGTACTGAGCCATTCAACACTCCAAGCTGCATTCATACCGGTTTCGGGCAGGGCTGTCTCAGTCATTGTGTCAACCACCAGATACTAGACATCCACAACACAGAATGCATATTCGTCGCACACTCTATTCACCCAGGTCCCACCCACAGGAGGTACCCACAACATACATCACCAGGAAGGCTCCAGCTAGTCTGGCCGGGCCTTCACAACAACACCATATATGGCATTTCCACCCAACAGTCAGTCAGGGGGAAGGGACAGAGTTAGGGCTTCCCAGGACTTTGGAAAACAAGGTAATGGGTAATAGAAAGCAAGAGGCCACCGGGGCCATCTTGTTTTCCATCAGGAATCCACTGATCCCAATGGCAGGGCCGGGGTATCCCAAAATGGAGGATACTCCGCGTACCTGTCAAATTCAGCATGGAGTTGCCACCAGCCCATACCCTGCTCTGCGGGCCACCCACAGGTGCCCAAAAACATACACTAGGGGCACAGGGTTGTACCCCCACCCATGGGTGCCATAAGGGTATCCCACGGGTCCGTTCACCAAACCAAAAGAAAGAGAGCTGCACCGCCAGGAGTCCCACATGAACTCCTGCGCGGAAAACACGACAGAACACACGATAAAAAGCAGTAAAGGACAAGGATACAGAGGCCCTGCCCCTCTGATGCATTTCCAGCATCACAGTCTGCCTTCAGCCACTCGATGTATAAGCACTATGCGTGTCCTTCACTGAAGTCCTATTAAAATCAAGCATTGGTAAAGCCAATGTGTACGTTTTAGGCATTTGTCAGGCACTGCTATTAGATGCCCAGGTAATGACACCGTTTTGCACCTGCTGCAATCAGTGGCCAGTAAATGCCAGTATGGCAGCGCCTGGCAAGTGCCTTTCATATGTACCTACTCAAAAGCCCAAACTGTTGGCCTTGCCAGTGCTAGTTTGATGGTGGGGCAGGAGGTCCAGGGTGGGGGTGGGTTTGGAGTAGATTGGCAGCTCCTTATTCAGACATTTTAATTATATATCTTCTCTGGATGCCATATAAATGCTTGTAGTAGTTAATTTAGATATCTCGTACTGTAGATTATTTAATCATACGATAATGTTTCCTTTCTCCAGACCTGAATACATTATTGGTGTTTGGTCCTGTTCAGCAAAGAGTAAGGAGAAAAGGCTACAAAAGGTAAATGACTGCTGTGATATATAGATGACTCTGTGCCGTGTGCTGGGTTCTTTGCGGGAGTAGGGGGTGAGATTGTTCTGTTGGGGTAATCATTTAAAGCCTTCTCCCTGCTGTGCTGAGGGACAATTGCATTTTATTGTTACATGCTTATGTGCTTTTAAGGGTTTTACATTGCTCTGTGAAATACGCTTTCATCATTAGCACGTACCAGTAAAGTGGCCATTTATTTACATTAATATCGCGGCCAGCCCGCTTTCTACTGATGTAGTGGGCATTCGTCTGCCTCACTCCCAGCCTTCTTCCAGCATTAAATGTACCGTGAATCCTGTCTGCACAGCGGGCGGGCGCAGCGGGCACGCCGAAGGCACGCTTAAGGCAAGCCTGTCTGTGCCCATCCGTGCTCAGACGGCACAGGATGGGCAGATCCTACTTGATACCTGTTCAGGGTTCAACGCCTTCGAGAACATTGTGTCGGAGCGCAGCGCCCTGCTGTCCCTGGCGCCTCCAAACACTATATGGCTAAGGGCCTCCGTAAATCTCTCTCAAGTACGAAAACAAAACTGATTACTAAGCTGAAGTGCGGGCTTCTTAATACTCGCCCTCTAGTGGCACATTCTATGGAACGCTTTGACTTAGTCTCCCATCTATTACCTGATCTTCTGTTCATGACTGAGGCGTGGCTGCGAGAGGCATCGGGCCCTTCGATCGTGCCAGCTCTTCCTCCTAACTATGAACTGGCCCATGTGGATAGCATGGCGGCCCACCCTGGTGGTGTGGTTGCCATGATCCATAAAAAAACTACTCAGCTATTTGCACAATCCCTAAGCACTCTCTCAAAATGGAATGCTTATTGGCTCGTATCACTGTCTCTCCCACTTCAACTCTTACTTTTTTGGTGGTCTATCGTCCACCTGGGCCTGACAGCATATTCTATGCAGACTTTCTTGCACTAGCGATTTGCTCATTGTCAGTGATTTTAATCTCCCATCAAACCCTGCTACTGCGGGGCAGGTGGCTAATGTTATGGCCCTGATGCTTGATCTTGGGCTCCCCCAGTGGGTGGCTGAACCCACCCACCAAAGGGGAAATGTCCTGGACCTGATCTTTGCCCCTGCGTCGTTCATCAGTGCTGGCTCTCCCAGTCCAGTAGTTTTGTCCGATCACTTCCTGGTCCCATTTTCTATCACTCATAGGCCTCCGTCCCCGCCTCTGGCAAAACCCTATATTTTTAAGCGCAGTTGGCCCAGGGTGTCTTACCCTGAGCTCACCACTTCTTTGATAGCACACTGTGGGCAGGTAGTCCATTGCTCCCTGGCTACTCTTGATGCCGCATATAAAGTGTCTGCTGACTCATTAGCTCCCCTCAGATTATGCAAACAGAGATCCCGGTCTCCGGAGCCTTGGTTCTCTGAGGAACTAAGAAAGGGTAAACTGCTTTGCAGACAGGCTGAGAGAAAATGGCGTTCCTCTTATTCGCCTGATGCCAAATCTACCTTTCATCGTACTCTTATTGCCTACCACAAAGCAGTCATTACCACAAAAAAATCTTTCTTTGCTCACAAGGTACATGGTGCCCTTAACAAACCTAAGGCCCTCTTTGATCTCTTGTTCATTCTTTGTCTACTCCTGAGAAGGCTTTTGCGCAGGTGCCGTCCTCTCAGGCCCTGTGCGCCTCTCTCTCCTCGTTTTTTATGACCAAAATTACAGCCATCCGGGATGAGATAAACATGGAGTCGACTCAGTCACCTTGCCATATGGCCCTTGCTGAGCCCCCCCCCCTTTAGCCCAGGGACAATGGTCTACGTTTCTGAAGTTCTCTTATACAGATGCACTAGAGGCTATCCAGCGCCTAAAATCAGCCTCTCTGGCCAATTCCATACCTCTAGCTCCCGTGAAGGAAGCATCGGGTGGCCTGATTGCTCACATCACTGCTGCTGTTAATGCCTCACTTACTAGCGGTGTGATTCCATCGACACTTAAGCATGCGTTGGTGATCCCTTTGCTGAAAAAGCCCTCATTATATCCTGAAGTGCTGGCTGCCTATCGCCCCATCTCACTTCTCCCCTTTCTGATGAAGGTACTGGATGCATTGGTTTCTCCCCTGCTGTCTGCCTTATCTCATTATTTTGATTCATTTCAGTCTGGTTTTTGGCCGGAGAGAGGCACGGAATCAGTCCTGAACTCGGTTCTTGATGACCTAGCGCGCTTGGTGGATCATGGAGGGGTCGGAGCGGTTTTGCTGTTGGATCTTTCAGCCGCTTTCGACACGGTTGATCACCCTACCCTTATCTCACACCTCAACAGAGCGTTTGGATGAGGGTAGAAGTTTGCATTTTATAGTACATTTATCCATAAACAGTGATTAAAGTCATTGGGCCTCATTACGAGGTCGGCGGTAAGGGGTTAACAGTGCCGGTAAGGATGCTGGTGCCGTTAAGCCATTACTGACGCATTATGAGGTCCTTTAGCGGGTCCCGCTAAGGGCGGCTGGTAGAACCAGCCGGCCTTAGTGGGAGCTGCTAAAGGACCAGGGAGCTAATAACGGGTCCGTTATTAGCGCCAGCCCCATTCCCATTGAGCCCTATGGGGGCTCAAATGGGAATGGGGATGGGTTCGCTGAATGGGGAAATACCGGGCCCTCCAAGGTTGGAATGACCCGGTAATTCCTCATTCAAGGAACCCGGACCCGGTATGCGGTATGGGGGTAGCCATGGCGCTAACAGCACCATGGCTACCTCCATACCCGTAATGAGGCCCATTGTTTTTCAACTTTTTCAACATATTTTAGGGGCCACCGTGCAGGCATATTTATCTTTCTATCCAATCAAAGGAAATGTAGAAATCCAAGAAAAACTGCCCTCCACCCTCTTTATTTATTTTTGTTCCCAATTTCGGTTTCTAAGAGCATATCTGCAGGGCGCCAAAACCTGCCTTAGGAAGCATCAACAGACACGGACTACAACCAAACGATCTCCTGGCCTACAGACCCATCCAGGACTATCTGATGTACGACCGCCACCCCCCACAAGACTTTTTTCCATGGGTGATGAACCTTCAATGCACACTGTGAGTATTGATCCTGAGGCTATCTCGCCCAATGCCCCACTGCCCAACTTAATCAATGTTAATTATTCCCCCTGTGCAAAAACATCACTGCCACCCTTACAAGTGTTCATGCTGCTATTGATATTGGGTTGCCCACCCTTGCTGCTAATGATATTGTGTTGCCCACCCTTGCTGCTATTGATATTGTGTTGCCCACCCTTGCTGCTATTGATATTGTGTTGCCCACCCTTGCTGCTAATGATATTGTGTTGCCCACAATTGCTGCTAATGATATTGTGTTGCCCACCCTTGCTGCTAATGATGTTGGGTTGCCCACCCTTGCTGCTATTGATATTGTGTTGCCCACCCTTGCTGCTAATGATATTGTGTTGCCCACCCTTGCTGCTAATGATGTTGGGTTGCCCACCCTTGCTGCTAATGATATTGTGTTGCCCACCCTTGCTGCTAATGATATTGTGTTGCCCACCCTTGCTGCTAATGATGTTGGGTTGCCCACCCTTGCTGCTAATGATGTTGTGTTGCCCACTCTTGGTGCTAATGATATTGGGTTGCCCACCCTTGCTGCTAATGATATTGGATTGCCCACCCTTGCTGCTAATGATGTTGGGTTGCCCACCCTTGCTGCTATTGATATTGTGTTGCCCACCCTTGGTGCTAATGATTTTGTGTTGCCCACCCTTGCTGCTAATGATGTTGGGTTGCCCACGCTTGCTGCTAATGATGTTGGGTTGCCCACCCTTGCTGCTAATGATGTTGTGTTGCCCACCCTTGCTGCTAATGATGTTGTGTTGCCCACCCTTGCTGCTATTGATATTGTGTTGCCCACCCTTGCTGCTATTGATATTGTGTTGCCCACCCTTGCTGCTAATGATATTGTGTTGCCCACCCTTGCTGCTAATGATGTTGGGTTGCCCACCCTTGCTGCTATTGAAATTGTGTTGCCCACTCTTGGTGCTAATGATATTGTGGTGCCCACTCTTGGTGCTAATGATATTGGGTTGCCCACCCTTGCTGCTAATGATGTTGGGTTGCCCACCCTTGCTGCTAATGATGTTGGGTTGCCCACCCTTGCTGCTATTGATATTGTGTTGCCCACTCTTGGTGCTAATGATATTGGGTTGCCCACCCTTGCTGCTAATGATGTTGGGTTGCCCACTCTTGGTGCTAATGATATTGTGTTGCCCACCCTTGCTGCTAATGATGTTGGGTTGCCCACCCTTGCTGCTATTGATATTGTGTTGCCCACTCTTGGTGCTAATGATGTTGGGTTGCCCACCCTTGCTACTAATGATTTTGTGTTGCCCACCCTTGCTCCTAATGATGTTGTGCTGCCCACTGCCCCCAAGTCTACCACTTCGGATGAACATGTTGCCACTATCCACTCCAGCCCTGTGTGCCCTGCCCGCTGACAGTAACACAACACTCACACTTAAATGTGCATTGGTTAACGCCCGATCTATCCCTGCCCACACCCTTGATGTGCACGATTTGATCACCAATGACCATCTTGACATCCTCTTTCTATGCGAGACATGGCTACAAGACTCCTCCGGCCCTCTCTCTCCCCAGCCATCCCTAACGACTACACTATCTTTAGGCAAGATAGAGTTGGACAAAGGGCTGGAGGTGTTGCCGCTATTGCCAGAGATACAGTCAACATCAGGACGATTCAAGGGGACCTAGGCCATAACTCCGACTATATCCTCATCAAACTACATGCCTCGCCCATTTCCACCATTGCCTTCCATCTGGTCTACCGCCCCCCAGGCCACTCAACTGACTTCCAAGATGCTCTCTTACACATGGTATCAGACAACCTCAACAAAAACCTCCAAAGTTGGTTATTGGGTGACCTCAATCTCGGCTTGAATGACAAAAATGATGCACACGCATCTGCTCTACAAAAATCACTAACCGCACTAGGATTTGTCCAAGCCATTAATAAGCCGACTCACGAAAAAGGACGCACCCTCGACTGGGTAGCCCACCACAATTGCCCATTCATGTCCAAGACATATCAGCCATCCCCTGGTCTGACCACTTCTGCATCAAACTAGACATCACCACCACCTCTGCCCCAACCAAATCTAACATCACACTGCCAGCTGCACTCTCCAGAAGCTCACGGAAGCTCACCAAAGAGAATCTTCTCCCACACCTCCTAACACCTGCACTCCAGCCACCATTTCCAAATGACCCTACCCTCCTGGCTAACTCCTTTAATCAAGTCATAACTCTTCCAGTTGACACCATAGCACCTCTTACCCTTACAAAGGCTAAATAAAACAAACACTCCAATGCATGGTTTACTCAGGAACTAATGCTTATGCGCGCTAACAAAAGGGGTTCTCTCGCCACTTGGAAAAAAAAAACACTGAAAAAAATAAAGCAGCATTCCAGGCCATCACTAGAGACTATAAAGCAGCCATCTCACAGGCCAAAGCTGCATCCTTCAATACCAGGATCAACAACGCTCAGTCTGGGACGAAGGAAATCTTTGCTATCTTCAGGGAATTAGAAACTCCCACCACGCCTCCATCCACCCTCTTAAAGGACGAGTCATGGTGTAACTCTATTTAAAATGCCATGTTAGACAAACTGGACACATCTGCAATCCAAAATTCTAGCTCACCGAAAAGCCATATCCGCTGTTCTATACTCTTGTCCCAGTCCACCCTGCACAGCATCTGCATGTAAAGAGACACCAACATTTGAATTCTCAGACATGAGCGAATCGGAAGTCATTGCCCTTATCAGGTCCATCAAACCTTCCAGTTGCAAACGAGATGCCTGCCCGGCACATTTAATTAAGGACTGTGCTCCTGCCCTCGCCCCTTTCATCACCGCTTTCATTAACTCATCCTTCCGCACTGCTCAGGTCCCAATGTCACTTAAGGAGGCTTGGGTCTGGCCACTCCTAAAAAAAACATCCCTTGACCCCCTGGTCCCAGGGAATTGCAGACCCATCACCACTGTCCCCTTCCTGCTAAAGATACTGCACAAAGCAGCTTACCTGCAAGTTCAGAAATTCTTGGAAGACCACAAACTTTTGGGACTACACCAGTCTGGATTCTGTCCACGGCATGGCACTGAGTCGGCATTACTTGATCTTAAAAACCAAATGGATGACCTAAGGGACATGGGTAAGCCGGCTCTCCTCCTCCTTCTAGACCTATCAGCAGCCTTTGACCTGGTTGATCATAAAACACTATGGGCCTCATTACACGGTAGGTGGTAAGGGTTTACCGGTACCGGTTGTTAGGCAGAAACTTGTGCAGTTCCCTTAGGGACCCCTGCAAAAGATTTAGGACTACAGGTGGTTGGCAGTAAACCCAATTGGTAGCAGTCTGTACCACCCAGATTTACCTGGTAGCTGTGGCTGAGCAGACAGACTTCCCTCAAGAAGAGTTAGGCAGTATATAAAGCATACACAATAGGTACAGAGATACCGTAGCACAAGCAAACACTGACCAGAGCTTTGGTGTAAAAGTATATAATTATTTATTTAAAAGACACACTTGTAAATTACACTAGCACTAAAAGGTAAGTAAATTCAACACACAGTCACTATCATATATATACACCCTGATTACTTATTAGACAAGTCTTAGCGAGAAACACCACTTATTTGCAGATAGAGGTGAGCGCTTAACCTAAGATGGCACTCTAATAAGTTGTATAAAAAGGGCGGGAAAAAGGTAGAATTATGGAAGCACACAATCACAATACTTTTAGATGAACCACAGTAAAGCAGGATAGGCAGAGTCTACTGGAGAGCAAGGAAGTTCAAATGCCAGGCCCACTCTTAGAGAGAGCAAGGAGAAATGGATCCAGGATCACACAGTGGGGTTATGCCCAGCAAGTCTTGGTAGATAGTTCGAAAAGAGTTGGATCAGTTCACAGAAAAGTTAGTTAACATGCCCCAGGCTAACCCAGGTTAGAAAGTCAAGGATTTACTGTCACCTCGAACAATCTGTTGCAAGGGAAGCCAGCTGGGACACAGTACCTGAAATGGCGAGAACGCTCCAGTGGGGGCAGTTGTTCCTGGCAGCGGTTGCAAGTCAGTGTTTCGCCCAGAGGAAGAGGAGATCTCGACGTGGAGGAAAGATGAAGGTCGTTGCACTGCCAGGGAAGAAACAATCCGCAGAGTTTCTCAGTTAAAAGGTACTACCCTTTTATTCGCGGTAGTGGTAAACCGTAGTATTCCGGATGCCGGGGTGATTGGCACCAGCAAGATGGTCACAAGATGATCCAGGAAGGCGAAAAAGAAGGCAGACTGGTTATCCCCACCAGTCAAAAGAAGAAGACTCTCCGGGATGGAGATCTTCTCTGTCGTCGGGAAGTGGTGAGGCGGTTCAGCAGGGCTCCACCGGTAGTGTCGTCGTTGCAGATCGGTTCAGCTTTCCCTTTTTGGATTCTTTGTTCCTGTGGTGACTTCTGAAGTTCCAGTCCCCAAAGCCCTGCTTTTATGCAGAAAACCACCATTCATCAGTCCTAGCTGTCACTCAAACATGCTAAGTGGTGAGCCGGCGTCTCACCACTGGGCCAATCACACAAGAGTGCGACTTGAGTTGCTGAGGCAACTCAGTCCAGGGTGCCTTATCCCCCTGTCACAGCCCCTGTGGTACCCAGACAGAGTGGCACCACTTTGGAGGGCTTCTGTGCAGAAGCCTGCCAAAAGTGCAACAAAAGGGCTCAACTTTGGGTTGGAGTCACAGAAGCGAACACAAATGCCTTTTTGGAACCGAGTTCTGGCAAAAAATACCAACCGGTGAATTAATATTAAATAAATAATCCAGCGGTATGTTCAGGCTATGTTAAAAAGTATTAGCCTCGAACAATGGGAAAATCCCATAGGAATATATTCGCGGTCGAATATAAATAGTAGTATCCACTGCCACCAGCCAAAACTCGATCAGGGGGGACTGAACAGTGCCCCCTCGAACAACAGACCCAGGGGCAATCGAATTGCCCCTACCAGTACATCCACAATATGATGGTTTGTACTGCTTTCCTGTTCACAATTTAGGACTAGTAAAGCCAATGGTGACTTTACATGCCCTGGGAGACAGTAGTCAGTCCCAGGGTATGGAGTCTATACTGGGGGGTCACTATGACACCCCTGTGTTACTGCACTGAGGGTGCTGTGCAACACACATAGGAAAAAAAAACATGAAACCCTATGGAATAAAAGACCCCATAGCCCATTAAACACATACCAAGTCAAAGGAAAACTCTCAAATCATGCCTAAGAGTGGGAGAAAAAGAGTCTCACTCTTAGCAGGAGAAAAAATAAACCCCAAAAATCCAGCAAAGCTGCTGGGGGACTCACTAGGTTTGGGAAATTAGCCTTTACAGAGAATTCTCCCTAACACCGGTAAGGGCACGGTACCGGTAAACCCTTACCACCTTACTACGAGGTCCCTTTGCGGGACCCGCCTTAACGGCTGGTGTAGACCATCTGTTAAAGTAGGGACCCGCAAAGGGTCCTTGGTGATAATTACGGTACCGCTAATAGCGATACCGTAATTATTGCCTTCCCCATTCCCATTGAGCCCTATGGGGCAAAAATGGGAATGGGGAAGGACCATGGCGGCATGGGGAATTATCGCCCCACCAACCTTGGAATGGGGTGGTAATTCCCCTTTCCGCCAAGGTGGTACCGGTATGGTACCGGCGTCAACCAAGGTGCTAGTAGCACCTTGGTTTACTGCCTTCCGTGTAATGAGGCCCTGTGTCATCACCTGTCATCCACAGCCAACATCTCCTGTCAATGGGTATCTTCTTTCCTCAAAGGAAGAGTGATGAAGGTGTTGTCGGACTCCGTGAACGCTAACCCCAGTCCAATCAATTGTGGTATCCCACAAGGCTCCTGCATAGCCCCAACTCTCTACAACCTCTTCACGAGGCCCCTATTCCAAATCCATGACGCCATGGGTATCTCATATACCAATTATGCAGATGATACACAGGTGCTCATACCTCTGACCGGTGACTATCCTTCCGACATGAACACCCTCAACCTCATCTGCTCTACAATTCAATCATGGATGGCGGAAAACTGGCTCTGTCTCAACAGTGAAAAATCTGAACTCTTGCTAATTGGATCCACAGCTACGCTGGGCAAATTGGACAAGCAATACTGTTCATTCACAATAGACAACATACCTATCACTGTGTCTCAAGCAATCAAAACACTGGGCGTATACCTTGAACCTAGCCTGTCCATGGAGAGGCAGGTTAATGCCATCGCATCCTAAGCAGCCTATCATTCCAAACTAATCAATGCAGTTAGGCCATTCCTATCACAAGACAACTGCCTCACTATTGCAAGGGCCATCATTGGATCTAGGCTTGACTATTGTAATGCCCTTTTTGTTGGAACATCCCAAAAAAACCTGGCTAAACTCCAGCTGGCACAGAACAACGCCCTCAGGGCTGCAACTGGTATCTCACGTAGGGATCATATCTCTGGTATCAGAAGACAAGTGCACTGGCTTCCTGTCAAAGAAAGGATTGTCTTTAAAACACTGGCTCTCACACATAAATGTCTTCATGGACTAGCCCCTCTCCTATATAGCTCAAAGGATCATCAGACAAACTGCCTCTAGACCGTCCAGGACAGCCTACGCCAATCGCATCATTGTCCCTCCCACACATAGAGTGCGAGCCGGTGGCTCCAGCTTCCCAACCATGGCAGCGACATACTGGAACACCCTCCCAGCCCAAATCAGACAGATCGAATCTCACACAGGCTTCCGTAAGGCACTAAAAAACAGCCTCTTTGACAGCCTCCCTTTCCGACCTGTTCGTGCCTTTGCACTCTGTTGTTCTCATACCATGTACTGTACCCCTAAATGTAACCTGTGCTGGGTCTACAGACTCTTTGTAACTAAGCAATTGTTTCTAACTGGGGCCGCTCACCTGTAACCCCAAAACAAGCCTACTTTCATCTTCTTTCAGCGCCTCGTTGCCCAAGGGTTTTAGTGCGCTTTACTGATACTTCCCTGATCCCCTTACACCAGCTTGCTTGAATGCTCAACACTCTGACCAACGTCCGGGTATCCTTGTTTTCCCTTGATTCTTTCTTGTAATTTTGCTTATTTTCACCCCGTGGTTCACTTGGGGTCCTCTCGCCAAATATATCACTTAGTTTGCTAGGATTTCTGTCACTTTTCTATAATTCCTCGGTCCCTGTTTATGTTGCTCGGGTCTCATGGGTTCTCGTGACCCCTTTACTCAGTTCTCTCTCTGGCTACTCCAGTCCCTGTGACCCTTATATGTTGTTAGGGTAATATTTCCTGCATCCCCACCTGCGTTCAATTCTTTCCTTCTCTCTCCAACCTGGGCAATCAATGTAAATGGGTTGTTGAAGTGCTTGCTCAATGGAAGCTCTGTTACAAGCTCTGTTACTCAAGTGGTGGCTGTGTTCTGAGCTGCTTGCCGTTCTTCACCTCTGAATGCTGCTGGTCTTTGCGTGTCTCTCGTGGTTGTGCCTCTAGACTCTGTCTGTTCCGTGCAGCCTTGGCATCACCGGCCTTGCGCGTTTCTTCCTCTGGCATCACTCGTCCACCTCCTTCCACCCTTCAGCTGGACCTGCTGGTCTGCGTGGCTCCTCCCCTTACATTTTCACGTCTGGGGCTCTCCTCAGTATTGGGGTTCTCTTCCTCCAGTCATAGCAGCCATGGAAAGAGAGCAGAATTGCTGGAAACCGCGTCATAAAGAGAGAGGTAAAGAAGGGAGATAAGTAGGAGGATGTCGTAAATATCCCCCGTCTCACCTGTGATCGGGATCTCCCTTGTTCGGCCGCAGGACTCTTCCTGTGGATGGTTCGGGTCTTGAATAGGCTCGCCCGAGCCTCGTCAGGTTGCAGGACGCGTTCAGAGTTCCGGGAAGTTCGTGGTTCCGGGGTATCCAGGATAGCGATGAACGAGTAAGTAGGGGGCGAAATCCAGGAACAGGATGAAAGGCAAGGAAGGAAGTAAGAGGATCAAAGGAAACCAATGTAGAGAGTAAACACAGGTGGGTCACTACCGAAGATAGCGTTGAGACGCGCAGACCCTCAGGGGCGTGACCAATTTATAGTACGTGCCACGACGTGAAAGCTAGTGCGTAGCACAGAGCTTGGTACGGCCATGTTGGGAGGAACAAGGAGTACAAGCCCTTCGTGACAATGACCAAGAGGTCCAGAAGGGGCAATTTCGCCGGGTCATGACAGCATGCCCCCTCCAAAGACTGGTTCCTCCAGGCTTGCCTGGGTGAATAAGATGGAATCTTCTGAGCAAACGAGGGGTCTTTAAATTAGAAACTGGTTCTCATGTTCTCTCGCTAGGGGGGTAGCCTTTCCACTCGACCAGATATTGTAGTCGACCCCTCCTATACCTGGAATCACATATCCTGGACACCTCATATTCCAACTGGTCGTCCACAACAACAGGTGTGGGTTTGAAGGGGTTTCGAGTAGAACTAATGTAGGGTTTCAACAGGGAAGTATGGGAGACTGGATGTCTTCCATACTTCCCTGTTGAAACCCAGTTTCTTCCAGGAATCCGGGAGCTTAAGTCGGAAGGAGACAGGATTGATCATCTCCTTTATAGAAAATGGACCATAATAGCGAGGAGCTAATTTGTTTGGTCGTAGATGTTGAGGTAACATTTTCGAGGCTAACCAGACTTGATCGCCAACTGAATAGGAAGGTGCTGGTCTTCTCTTAGAGTCCGCATATCTTTTGGTTCGAGTCTGGGCCTGTTCTAACTGATCCTTGGCCTCTCTTTGTAAGTCGATCAGCGTCTGAATCCAAGAGTCAAGGGTAGGTACCAGAGTAGATTCTGGAAGAACTGATGGTAAAACAGACGGGTGATAACCTTGACTGCAATAGAAAGGGCTGATCTTGAGAGCTGAATGATCTGAGTTATTGTAGGAGAATTCGGCTAAAGGTATAAGGAGAGACCAATCGTCTTGAACCTTGGTGGCAAAACAACGAAGATATTCTTCCAGGGATTGATTTACTCATTCCGTTGCCACATTGGTTTGTGGATGATAGCCTGAAGAAAGGGCATGTTGGATTCCTAGAACACGACAGAGATGTTTCGGGAATTGTGAAATATACTGATGTCCCCGATCCGAAATAATCTTGGAAGGAAGGCCATGAAGGTGAAAAATATGTTCCAGGAAAATTCCAGCAAGTTGTGAGGAAGATGGTAGTTTATACAATGGTGTAAAATGAGCTAGATGAGTGAACAAGTCAATGGTTACCATGATGGTTGTATATCCTCGGGAAGGTGGTAATTCAACAATGAAGTCAGTGGCAATAACTTCCCAGGGTCTGGTTGGCAACGTAGGTTGTAGAAGCAGACCCACCGGCCTCTGATTATCGTATTTGTTCTGACTACAAATAGCACAGGTCTTGATGTATTGAACTACACTGGACTTCATCCCTGGCCACCAGAACTGTCTTTGTAAAAGACGGAAGGTGTTGGTTACTCCTCGATGGCCAGAGTGAAGAGTATCATGGCATAGATTCATTACCTTCTGTTGAAGTTCTTTTGTCGGAATGACCACTGAATTGTTCTTGAATAAATATCTTTCCTTGATTGTTAGACGCCAGGGATTTTTCTTCGATATGTCCTTCCAGAGTTCAGATAATTGAGTCTGTACTCTGATTTCTTCCAGGAAATTGATCGCTTGAGCTACAAAGCTTGTGGGTGGAAACATTTTAGGATAGATCTTATCCTCCAAGGGAACATAGTCTGGACGCCGAGAAAGGGCATCGGCAATCAAGTTTTGCGATCCAGGAACATATGAAATTTGAAATTGATATTGAGCAAAGAAGTAGGTCCATCGAGCTTGTCTACTGTTCCTGCACTCCATGGATTGTAGGACCTGAAGACTTCGATGATCAGTACGGACTTGAACTGGATATTTAGCACCCAGGAGTAGATGTCTCCATTCAGTGAAGGCATGACGAATAGCCAATAACTCCTTCTCCAAAACTGAGTAGTGAGTCTCGCTGGTGGTCAGGGTCCGTGAGAGATAAGCAATGGGATATTCCAACTTATCATCCTGATTCCTGTTTTAAAACTGCTCCTATGGCGTAATTGGAGGCATCAGTTTCCACTAGAAAAGGACGATTTATGACAGGTTGGGCCAGGATGGGGGCCTGAGTGAATTCTTCTTTCAAGCATTGGAATGCCTTGTCTTGTGGTATAGACCAGTTAAATGGAACGTATTTCTTCAGGAGATTAACAATGGGTTGAACAATCTCGGAAAAGGTGGGAATGAATTTCCGGTAGAAGTTGGAAAGCCCCAGGAAGGATTGTATTTGCTTAACAGATGTTGGGGCGGGCCAAGCCAGTATGGCCTTCACCTTTGAAGGGTCCATACTAATTCCTTCTGAACTAAGGACAAATCCCAGATAGTGAACTGATGTAACATGAAACAAACATTTTTCTGGTTTGGCTAAGAGTTGATTTTCACGGAGACGTTAAAGTATTGCTTTTACATGTTCTTCATGTTTCAAGGAGTCCTTGGAGAAGATCAATATGTCATCCAAGTAGACGATAACATTGAGAAATAACATGTCAGAGAACACCCTATCCATAAAACGCTGGAAGACTGCGGGAGCATTAGTCAGACCAAAGGGCATGACTAGGTATTCAAAGTGACCAAAGGGTGTTCTAAAGGATGTTTTCCATTCGTCTCCTTCCCGGATACAGATCAAATTGTAAGCACCTCGGAGATCCAGTTTCGTGAATATCACTGAACCTCTCACAGCTTCAAGGATATCCGAGTTCAGGGGTAGTGGGTATCTGTCTTTCAGGGTGTATTGATTTAGGCCCTGATAGTCCAGGCAAGGTCTAAGCTCTTTGGTATCCTTTTTTGGAACGAAGAACAATGAAGCACCAGCTGGTGATTTTGAAGGTCTTATGGTGCCGTTCTCAAGATTAGTGTCTAGGTATTCCCGCAGGGCTCTCTTTTCGGGTTCTGAAAGAATAAACATCCTGCCAAAGGGAATCACTGCTGAGGGTTCAGTATCTATGGCACAGTCTTCGGGTCTATGTGGAGGTAAGGCTTGAACAATGGCAGTAGAGAATACATCAGCATACCCTTGATAGATCTCTGGAACTTGTACAATATTGGAAACCATGAGTGGTGTCTCTGGACACCTTGGTAGACTTATAGGAGCTGTGACTGTGGTATCCAGATTTAAACAATGGTTCATACAGAACTCCGAGCCCAGGAATAAGGATCCGGCTGTCCAGTTAATATATGGATTGTGCCTTTGTAACCAGGGCATGCCCAGAACCAAGGGGTAATGGGCTGATTTTATAATATCAAAGACAATTCTTTCTTGATGATGATTTATGGAAAGATGGATCTCCCTTGTTTGCAGACTTATGGGTCCTGAGGAAAGGGGTCTTCCGTCAATGGCTTCCACTGGCTGTGAAAAACTTCTTGCTTCATATGGAATGTTGTGACTTCTGACCCAATCTTGATCAATGAAGACTCCCATTGCTCCGCAATCCACCAAGGCCAGTATGGGGTAGGCCTTGTCCTTGGATGGCGATAAAAAGGCCTGTAATATCACCAATTTGTTTTGTCCAGGAGAGTTCAAGGATGGAATTGATGTGGAGCAAACATCGCTCTCCCGAAACCTTGCTCCATTTAGGATCGGGAGCTGGCATTTCCCGAGCGTCGGGGAGGAGCCAGAGGACACTCTTTAACTAGATGTTTATCTGAGGCACAATACATGCATAAGCCTGTGTGTATCCTTCTTAACCTTTCCTGCGGGGAAATTGGTCCACGAAAGGCTCCAAGTTGCATGGGTTCAGAATCAGTGCTCGGATTCTTGGCAGATTCTGTCCTTGTAGTATTCTCTGGGGAGTTTCTTTGAATTGAGACTTTATTCTTTTTCTTTTCGGCCTTTCTTTCTTGGATTCTGAAGTCTATTTGCATAGACAAGTCCAGGAGGGCCTGGAATGAACTAGGACGTGCCACCCTGGCTAACTCGTCCTTAATCTCTTCATTTAGACCTCTGCGAAACAAGGTAAAACTGGCTTCCAGGGGCCAGTCCGCCTCTTTGGCTAGCTGTTTGAATCTGGTAACATAGGTCAACATGTCTTGGGATCCTTGTTGGAAGTCAAGTAACTTCTTTTGAGCACCGTGGACCAGCTCTGGTCGTTCGAACATGGTCTTGAGTTCCACGATGAACCCTTCATAATCATCCAGGAGAGCATCCCCTGAATTGAGTAAAGGAGTGGCCCATGTAAGGGCATTACAGGAAAGATGCGATATTATGAAGCCCACCTTAGCCCTAGGAGTTGAGAAATAGTAGGGATTGAAGGTAAAATGTACCAAACAAGAATCCAGGAATCCACGTAAGGTCTTTGTTGAACCGTCGTATTTATCAACCACTTCTCCCAATAATACGCTGTCCTTGTTCGCGGAGCCACGTGACAAGACAAGCTGTCTTAGCACCGCATTCTCGGCTTTTAAATTCTGCATCTCTGTGGAAAGTTCTTGCATTCCGCGCATCAGGTCCTGAATAGCATTCTCCATGGTAGAATCCGTATTGATCGTTTGGCGTCTCAAACTGTCGTAAATCTCCCCCGTCTCACCTGAGATCGGGATCTCCCTTGTTCGGCCGCAGGAATCTTCCTGTGGATGGTTCGGGTCTTGAATAGGCTCGCCCGAGCCTCATCAGGTTGCAGGACGCGTCCAGAGTTCCGGGAAGTTTGTGGTTCCGGGGTATCCAGGATAGCGATGAACGAGTAAGTAGGGGGGGAATCCAGGAACAGGATAAAAGGCAAGGAAGGAAGTAAGAGGATCAAAGGAAACCAATGTAGAGAGTAAACACACGTTGGGTCACTACCGAAGATAGCATTGAGACGCGCGGACCCGCAGGGGCGTGACCAATTTATAGTACGTGCCACGACGTGAAAGTTAGTGCGTAGCACGGAGCTTGGTACGGCCATGTTGGGAGGAACAAGGAGTACAAGCCCTTCGTGACAATGATCATGAGGTCCAGAAGGGGCAATTTCGCCGGGTCATGACCGAGGATGCATGTGGGATTATAATCAGAACAAGGCTGGAAGAGTGGATTGAAGAGAGTGGGGTGGGAAGGTTGTCAGGAAATGGAGATATGGTGGGAGTCGGACAAAAAGGAGACCCAAGACTGAAGGAGAGATCAATGGGCAATAGAATTACTGATCTACAGAGGGGCCTCCTTACAGAAAACATCACAATGAACAGATCTTGTCTATATGCTGAACAGAATGTTGTTCTGGCCATTTACCACTAATAAATAGGACATTCTTTCCAGCACCACCACCTTACAGAAACAATACACTTCCGAGTGTGGTGGTAAGAGGGTTAACGGCTCTGGTAAGGTAAAACCAGCCGCCCTTAGTGGGAGCTGCTATAGGACCAGGGAGCTAATAACGGGCCTGTTATTAGCTCCCTCCCCATTCCCATTGAGCCCTATGGGGGCTCAAATGGGAATGGGGATGGCTTCCATCAATGGGGAAATACCGGGTACTCCAAGGTTGGAATGACCCGGTAAGTCCCCATTCAGGGAACCCGGACCCGGTATGCAGTATGGGAGTAGCCATGGTGCTAAAAGCACCATGGCTACCTCCAATCTCGTAATGAGGCCCATAGTCTAGATTCGGTTCCTTAGGTCCCTGTGTAACCTTTTTGTGAGATGCTGTGTTTGTTGAACTATTTGAGGCTCCCAGAGATAATCCTCCAGGGACAGGAAAGTGTAGGATTAGTAAACTGCATTTTTATTAAAGGTCCACCAAGGAGATCCCCGAGTTTATTATTGATTAACTCTTCTTATCTGTAGCATTTATGTGGATTTCTCTGGTTATTCCATGTGAATTGAATTGAACCTTTTCAAAGTCTGGCTTTCTGATTATGAGAAATAGTGTGTCTAGCGCCCCCTGCACCTCGACTATGACTAGGTGTGCCAGAGTCACCAGCATATCTCTGGGAAGGTCTTAGCAGTGGTGGGGTGGTCTCGGGAATGGGAGAGGGTCTCCCTTCTGCTATGAAACTTATTTTTCTCTGACCCTTAGTTACTGAATCTGAACACAATTTATTCCCTTTAATTTCTTGTCTTAATCTAGCATTGTTATACACCAGTTGTTCTCTAGATTCAATCCGACTCGTCTGATTAGTCGTGGACGTTCTAGTTTTGGAGGCCGACCAAGAATAAGAAGATGATGGTCGTACACACGGTGATGGTGATCTTAGGTTGATCAGACACTTCTTTCCTGACAACACATGCACTATCTCCTAGAGTGCACAGACAAGCTGTACAATGTGCCACCTAGAAAGACATCTTCTGACATGATTCTTATCACCCCTGCCTCCAGAGCCTTCCCTCCACCCCCAGGGGAGTGCCCAAGACCCCCAGAGCGGGGACTGTGATAGGAGTAGGGGCATGGAAAATCACATACCTGTCACTGTGCATTAGTAAATAAAGTAGACAACAACCCCTGCATTAGGCGGCTAATCTCTTGCATCAGCACAGGAGGGGCTAATCTCCCATTTTATTTTTATTGATAAAACATTTCAATAGACAATACTTCAAATAGATGCCCCACTCTTAATGTTCATGTTGAAATACTGTGGCCAAACTCTCAGTAATGAACACTCAATGAATTCTTCTTACGCTCTCATGTTTAAAGTAAATCTTTCAATTATGAGAAATACGTGATAAAGGAATATTGCTATTATTATTGTCACTTCACAGCACACCTGAAATCTAAGAAGTGAAGGCACGTCCCACTGTATGTACACTCCAGAGTAAATGCAACCCACTAGGGAAAGTAGCCAAGAGATAGCTTTGCAAGGATAACAAGGCTTACTCGTACAAAATACAAATGCCAGCAAAGAACTCTGCTGCTCGAGAACGCTCTTGTCTTGCATCATCAAGCATCAGTTTATAAGCGTCATTCGTATACAGGACATTTTGGTGCTCCTGGTTGGAGGCACCCTACACATGGTCCTGCTCCATAGGGGATGCCAGGCGTTAATTGGCTGGATCTTCCCCGTCGATCTTGGTGCACGTGGGTCAGCTGGGGTCATCCTTGCGGTGAAGGTCAGGGCACACATAAAATAAACTGGGAGTCATTAGGACCCTGGCGTTAAGGGTTTAACGGCGCCGTAAAAGGTGTCGGCGCCTTTAAACCCTTAACGCCTGATTACGAGGTTCCTTTGCGGGACCCGACCTTAACGGCTGGTTTTACCAGCCGTTAAAGTAGGGTGCCGCAAAGGGACCTCAGTGCTAATTACGGTACCGCAATTTGCGGTACCGTACTTAGCGCCTTCCCCAGTCCCATTGAGCCCTATGGGGCGAGAATGGGGAAGGGCCATGGTTAAATGGGGAAATACCGCCCGCCAACCTTGGAATGGGGCGGTATTTCCCCATTCCACCATGGCGGACTTGTTACAACACCGGCACCAACCATGGTACTAATAGCGCCATGGTTTAGCGCCGGGGTTGTAATGAGGGCCACTGTATCTAATCTAAGCTAAACAACTAAAACCAACTATTCACTCATTATGGCAGGCACCTGGCTGTTAGGCAGAATCCAGTGCAGTTCCCTTAGGGAGCACTACACCAGATTAGGACTACAGGTGAGAGCAATAAATCCCCTTTGGTATCAATCCGTACCACAAAGATTTAGTTGGTAGCTGTGGCTAAGCAGTCTGACATATCTCAAGAGGGAGATGAGCAGTATTCAGGGTTTACACAATAGGCAGTACAGTACTATGGAGCGAGGAAACACTGACCAAAGCTTTGTATCAAAAATATATATTTATTTTATACACTTCTAAGTCAACACACAATCACACTTGGTAAAGTAAGTAATAATTCAGTCATGGGAAAGTAAATACAACTCCCTATTCAATTGTAGACAAGTTTGCGGTAGAGTGAAACTGAGCAAAACGGCACAGTGAAAACCAACTACAAATGGCACTCTAACAATACGCGAAGAGGGAGGGAAAGCACAAGTTAAACCTAATATATCTTCAGACACCCCCTAGCAACACTTCCCTGAAGTTTTGTGAACAAGTAATGCACAGTAACACTTTATCAGAAAGATAAGTGAATGAAAACTGAGCAAAATGGCACTCCACAAGTTAAAACAGTAGGAAGGAAGAGGGGTTTAGAAGATTGAGGTGCATCAACACATTTCTCATTGAAAACCAATCTAGTGAGAGCAGATCTAACAAATCAGCCAGAGTCAATAGGCCTGAGCCAGTGTCAGTGGTACAGGACCAAGAGTTTAGGAGCAAAAATTTTCTTGTAGCTGCAGTCAAGTCTATTGAAGAGGTAGATGCAAGGCGAAGGACAATGGGCCTCATAACACGGTAGGCAGTAAGGGTTTACCGGTACCGGTATTTTACCGGTACCGGTAAATCCTTACCGTCTTACTACGAGGTCCCTTTGCGGGTTGGGGAATTTAACGCCTGCTTTTTGCAGGCGTTAAAAACCAGCCCGCAAAGGGACCCAGGGAGCTAATTACGGTACCGCAATTTACGGTGCCGTAATTAGCGCCTTCCCCATTCCCATTATGCCCTATGGGGCAAAAATGGGAATGGGGAAGGGCAATGGTGGAAGGGGGAATTACCGCCCCCCCAACCTTGGAATGGGGCGGTAATTCCCCTTTCCACCAAGGTGGTGACGGTATTTTACTGGCATGAACCATGGCGCTAATAGCGCCATGGTTCTCCGCCTAACGTGTAATGAGGCCCAATGTTAAGAGAGAGGGCGGCCAACCCAAGAAGTAGCCAAAGGATTTAAAACACCTTTAGGGCTACCACGGAGAAAGGGCGGCCTGGCGGAACAATGTACCTTAAACGTGAAGAAGTGGCTCCTGCGGTGGCGGTTGTTCCTGGTAGTTCTTGCAGGTCGAGGGGTCCAGCAGAGGAAGAGAGGCTCTCGTCGTGGAGGAAGGTTCAAGTCGCTGCACTACCCAGGGAAGAAACCAGCCGCGGTGCTGCCAAACGAAGTTTAAAAGGTACGCCCCATTTAATCGCGGTCCGGGTCGATAGCTGCCTGGCTATCCAGTCTCCAAGTGCTGTGCACTGTCGATTCGACCAAGGCAGGTCCGAGGAAGCGATAGGTGAACTGGTTGACCCCACCAGCTCAAGGGAAGGAGGCTCTTTCGCTGAAGATCTCCTCTCGTCATGTGGAAGAAAAGTGGTGAGACGATCCGGCAGGGCTTCACCGGTGGTGTAGATGCTGAAGATGTCTGTGGCTTCTCTCCCCCTCAGCTTACGTAGTTCCAGTGTCAACATCTTTCTCCTCCAGTCCTCAGGACTTTGCTTTTATGCAGAAAGAGACAGATTCATACAGCCTAGCTGTCACTCACACAGTGGAGTGGTCTTCTTGGCGGGAGACCCTCCAGCCTATCAGGTTAGAGTGCGACCTGAGTTGCTGTGGCAATTCTGTCCAGGGGTTCTACTCCCCCTCCCAAACAACAGACCCACCCCAGACTCAGAGGCGCTGAAAGGAGGGCTTCTTGGCAGAAGCCTGCCAAAAGAGCGAACAAAGGATCCCCGACCTGGGTTAGGAGTTTAGAGTAAGACACGAGAAAGAATTTATATCAAAGTTCTGGCAAATAAGACCTACCGGAGTATAGTTAATAATAAAATAAACCAGCGGTATGTTAGAGGCTGTCAGTAAAAGTGGTAGCCTCGAACAATGGGAAAATCCCATAGGAAAATATTTGCAGTCGAATATAAAAGGTAGTAACCACTGCCACCAGCCAGAATCTTTTGAGAGAGGGACTTTAAGGTACCCCCTCGAAAATGAACATAGGGAAAAACTATTAACCCCTTCTAGTACTTCCATTTTAAGATGGGTTTTACTAGTTAAGTTCATAAAACTTGACTAGTAAAGTCAATGGGGACTTTACATGCCCTGGGAGACAGTAGTCAGTCCCAGGGTATGGAGTCTATGTTTGGGGGTCGCTACGACACCCCTGTGTCACGGCACGGAGGGTGCTGTGTAACACATGTGCATAAAGATGGTTCCTATGGGTGAGAGAAAATCCCATAGGCATTAAACACAAAAATAGCCTAGAACACAAATAGCAAAAATGCCTAAGAGTGGGAAAAAGAGTCTCACTCTTAGCAGGTAAAATGAAACAAACCCTTCAAATCCAGCAAAGCTGCTGGGGGACTCTATAGGTAAGGGAAATTAGCCATAAGTGAGAATTCTCCCTAACACTGGCCAACACAGGAAAGGGGTGCCAGGGAGAAGGGAGGATAAAATACATTCATGCTGACCCATACATTCAGGGCTTCATTGATACCACAGTCCCGCACCCGAAGTCTCCCCCTTGGGGATTGATCTGTGATTTACTCCTCCCGGTACCTCATGTTACAGGAGACGTGTGTTGCTATTGGAGAGATACACAGCCGTGCAGGCTTTAGATCTGTGGTGGGCACCTTAGAAAGGTTAGGGCCTGGAGGTCGGGTCGGTGTAGGGTGGCTGGCTCTGGCCTATCTGCGTGGGGGTCAGAGGCCCAATGGCAGGTTAGTGGAGATGAATGGACACAGTGCGGAGCCTGGGACTGTCTCACGCTCTTGGCAGGGCACATTCTTGGAGGCAATACTAAATGTTTGCAACACTGGAGGGACAAGAGGGAAATTGACTTCCGTGGGAACAGGGCTTGTGCGGAGCTATCAAGTTGTGCCGGTATTGGGCTGGGTAACCATGTGAGAACTCAAAATGTGAGCACTGCAAGCCAGACACGTGTCTTTCCTTGGCCTAATACAAAATGGAGCTGCGGGACAGGGGCATTTCTAGTGCTATGCACCCGCTTCTATGTGCTGCAGGGCCCTTACAGGGAGCCTGGTGCTGCAGGCAGTCCCCCCCCTTGTATGTTATATTGCTTCCTATGAGGCTCTCCTTATTTGAAAGCGTTTAGGGGGGTGGGATAGACTAATTTCCGTCCCAACATTCTCCCCTTTTCATTACTCCTACTGTATCAAATTCACCCCCCCCCCATATTTCCATTTGTTAGCATGTCTTTCTGCTTCCTCCCATGTGGGGGTACCTTTTATGGGTATCCACGCTCTGCAGACGCTTCTCTAACCCTCCCCCTTCTGGGCCTACACCCCCCGTCCCCAGCTTGATCCACCCACACCTCTGTGTAATTTTTGGGATCGGGGGGAGGCGCAATGGTTGTGTGGTATAGCGTGTCCACCTCGTCCCCGTGCCCCTGGGAAATGGTGACCATGCAGTGTTTGTGGTCACTGTCTTGCTCCGTCTGGATCTCTACTTTCTGTGCATCATGAGGTATTTTGTTATTATTAGAAGCACCTGCCCTTTCAATACCTCAATTCCCAATTTAATATCAATGGTGGGTGAAACCTCTCATATTCACTATCTGTAGAAGGAAGGGAAAATCCACCAATAGAAATCATAATGATCATTTCATCAAAAAAGCATGAAATATAGGAAAAAATGCTTCAAAACGAGTCAGTCAATTGGGATAAACCATGGTGCCAGCATCGGCCAATTAGAATGGAGGTATCATTCAGCCTTCCGTCTTCTCCTCCAGCTCCTGTCCTCTTCCCCTCATCTGCCAACTCCGCCATCTGAACAACTGTCCCCTGGGCTTGCAGCCGGGCCTATTTAAAGTCTATCAGCATGAGTTGTGAACTCCCATTATTTAGCATCCCTATCGGACAGAAACAAAAGGTTGTTTGAACAAAAGGTTATTCAGCCTGCTGGCCCTATTCAGTGCTCAACATCTTTCCAACAAAGTAAATGTTGGTTTGTGTTTAGAACAAGTTAACGCACCTTTCCCCTACTTTAACTATCTGTTTAGCTGCTAAAAGGTTGCAGCAGGAAATTAGGTGTTGTAGTTAATTAATTGTAGTTTTCTTCAATAACTGCTATTGAGATGTGTTTATACTGAGTGTTCTAATTGCAAGGACACTTGGTGTCCATCCCAGAAAATCTGGAGTGCAGTCTGAGGGTTTGATTACAATAAGTAACCATTTTGTTCTAATAACAAGGCCACTTGGCACTCATCACAGACTATTAATTAAACACACGGATGTAATGTAATTTCCTAGGCAGTGCTTGCATTTAATAAATATGACTTAGAGTTAGGTATGTTTTTCGAATTGGGATTGGCCTCTACAAAACGTATCTCTTGGTTTTTGGGTCCCAACTTCTAATATAGGCCTGTACTACCTAAGGTTAGTAGAGTGGCAGAGCTGCCTGGATTATCTTGGGAGGATGAAAGTGAGCTGTAAATCAGTACACAGATATCCAAACATACATAGACCCAAAGAAACACACACTTCTACTTATATAAAAAACAGTGATTTATTTTATTTTATATATACACAAGGCAATTATAAACGAAAGGAATATCTTTTCAACTAGCAACATCAAACGTACATTTAGAATAAGTAAAAATAAAGCAGGTATGAATTGTTATGTACTGTTCCAATCCACACACAGAGTGACGTCAGTCAGTTCTATGTCATTTTCTCGATTTGTTTTTTTATGGGCAGCCTAGCAAAAAGACCAATTTTTATAGGATAATGTAAGGCGGCCTACAAAAATTGAATTTCCGGCGCCACCCACAACCAACCCCCACCTGCAGAATTTCTCCCCAAAAAACCATAGGTAGATCACAAAAAAATGAGAATAAGCCTGGATTCCTTATCTAGCATAGTGGCAAAGACATATAACACTCATTCTTAATGCAAACCCGCAGGGCTAAACACGAAAACGACAGCCTTATGCTGCATAATACTAAATAGTTCCGTAATTAGTCAGTGTAATGAGGAGACTGTGTGGTGTGGCATGTATGAATCACACCTGTTGAACAGGAAGTTCAGAGTCTTTGCACTTCAATCACAAGCTCTCTTCTGATACACAAGGCAAGTGCTACAGCATTGAAAAAACAGCAGCCCAGATGTGCTGTGAAGGTCCATTGCAAAGTTCAGCAGCAAAGGCTCTGCTCGATGTGGAGTGCAATACAATCTTATTAAAACTGTACCAGTCATGTTGAGAGAATTGTCGATGTTGTCCCATTGAACGTTTAGTTGCCTTACTGGCAAGTGATGCACAGTTCCATTAAACACACAGCATCAGATGCCATGCTGTCTAATACAATGAATAGCAGCCAGTCTGAAAAATCTCTATAGAGCCATGAAAAGAGCATTCGCAAAATGTTCTTCTGTCTCATCAAATGCTTATCAACTCTGCTGAAAGGAGCAGTCATGTCAAGTAAAAAGCAGGCCTTTCTGCATTTAATGTATTGAAGGCCTTCCGAGAAATGCCTGTACAGTGCCATGAAGTGGTTCCAAGGTGGCACTGAGCGCTATGTAAAAATTGCATTGGGCAGTATTCCTCTGAAAAATCTGTCCAGTACATGCAGGCCAGACGGCTCTATTATATTACATACTGTGGCTATAATTCAAGGCCAGCCATAATAGCATATACAATTCTAAAATAACTCATATGATACTATGTGGGTCTGCAGTGTGGGCCTTAAGAGGCCGCTTGAGGGAAAGTGCTGGAGACCTTTGCTGTGATTATCCCAGAGCACCCCTATGCAATAATTCTGGGGTAATTTTGGACTGGCAGCTACCGAGTTGCTCTGGGTCTGTATGTTCAACTAATGAAATCATGGGTGCACACTCCTAATTCCTTGCTGTCAAGAACTGAGGTCCCAGATGAACGTATACCTTTTTCCAGGTACCAGCCAGGGAAGAACAAAGAAAACCCTGGCCAGAACAAAAGGAGAGACAGGATACAGCACCGCCAGGCACTCGGCAGTTAGAAGGAAACAGGGAATTAGTCACACAAATCTATAACTATATATATTCATATAACCTCCCCTCCCCGTATACATAACATACCTGATCCAAGAATAGGTGGGCCTTGAAGAGACGAAACCCTGTAATGTGTTGTCAACAAACCCCACGTATATTAAACGTATCCCAAATGGTACGAGGGCGCAAGCTAGGTGAATGACAATATCCAGTTCCTTAGTCTCACCAGAGTTCCAGACAGAAAAGTCCCACCAAAATCGAATGTCCAAAGTTCCAAAATCCAGGGAAAAGGTACAGTTCCAGTGTCGAAAATCCACTCAATCCAATGTTCAGAAAATAGCCAGTTCACCAAATCGGACAGGGGAAAAACCATGAGCAATCCAGTAAACATTTGAGCCAAAAAATCCAGAAGTCAAAAGCATATACCAAACAAACACCACCAGCAAAACAGCTGAGAAGCAAGGAGGTGCAATTGCTGTGCGTTTATATAGATCAGGAGGCCCACCATGTTACTGCATTCCTGCGTTGCTGGTGCACACGTCTCGCGTTACCAAGATGCCATGGCAATCTCCAAGTGCGAAGCAGTAGTGCCCACTGGTGTGCCGTCCGGGAGAGAGGAGAGGAACCCGTCCATGATCGGAACAGGACCACCAGCGGCATAAAGGTGGAGTGCCGTGATCACCCTGCATGGAGCAGGACCCCCGGCAACATGGGGGAAGAGCGCTGCAACCAGCGCTCAGCAGGTAACTTTGTGACAGAGTCCCTCCCAAAGCCCACAGACCCTGTGGGTGCTCAGGATGTGCACAATGGAACCATGCAACTAACAGGGGGGGCATAGATATTAGCAACAGGCTCCCACCTCTGCTCCTCAGGGCCATAACCCTTCCAGTCTACCAAATACTGCAACCGACACCTGGAGAGACAGAAATCAAGGATGGCATTGACTTCATACTCCTCGGCAGAACCCAATACAATGGGAGGGAGAGGTTAGAAAAACAAGTAGAAGAAGGACAAGGATTAAGAAGAGAAGTATGAAACATGGGATGGATACGCCAGGAATCAGGCAGAGACAGGCGGAAAGACACAGGATTGATGACTTTAGTAATTGTATATGGACCGACAAAACAAGGAAGCAACTTACGACAGGCAGCAATGTGGACAAAAATGAGTCTACAACCATACTTTGTCCCTGGTTCATATACTGGGGCAAAGCGACGATGCCGGTTAGCTGTATGACACATGTACAACTGAGCATCTGCATGTGTCCATTCATGCATGGACTTGAGATCTCTGTAGCAGTTGCTGACAGCATGGATGTTAGTCGAAGGAGCCAGAACGGGGGCATTGAACAAGGGTGTTGACGATAAAGTAAAAAGAAAGGAGAGATACCTGTTGCATAGTGAGGGGTGTTGTTGTATGTAATTTCAGCTGTACACAAAACATTGTACCTTTTGTCTTGATGTTGTAGACACAGATAGCAGAGATAGTGTACTAATGTTTGGTTCAGGAAATCTATCTGTCTGCCGGTTTCTGGATGATAAGCAGAGGAAAACCAGGCATCGATACCAAGGAGGTAAGTGAGAGCAGTCCAGAAATGCGAAGTGAATTGAGATCTCCTATCAGAGACCATGATGGACGGTAGATTGAACATACAAAACACATAACGGAAGTATAAGTCGGCTCAGACAGGATCTTTAGGTATGCCAGTAAAGAGAACAAAATGAGCCAATTTTGGGAAGTAGTCAATGATTACCCAAATGGTATCATGGTTTTTTACCTTAGGTGGGTTGGTTATGAAATCCATGGATACCATATACCACGGTTTATATGGGATTGGCATGGGTTGTAGTAGATCAAATGGCTTTCCCATGTCGTTTTTTCCTTGTGCACATACAGAACAGGAGGAGACATAATTGATAGTATCTCATCTCATCCCTGGCCACCAACATCATCGTTGTAGGAGTGTTAAGGTTTTATGTTGGCCAGGATGTCCATTGATAGGTGTATCATGAGACCACTTGTTTTCTTGTTTGTGGCGTTGGGAGAAGCAGACGGCCTTTGACAAATGGTAAACCCTCATGGAAGTCCACATTCCAATCTTTCAAGTCAGTAGGGTGTATCATAACCCATTCTTTTGTAGAGGAGACCAATGCGGGTGGTGGAGTGCAGAGACAAACAAAGTGTGCTTGTTGTAGAAGTGTCCGGGAACAAAGGAAGAGTTTCCCCGCCCGAGAGATGAGAAAAGGCATCAGCTTTTCCATGTGCAAAACCAGGACGTTGTTTAATCGTGAAATCGAAAATCAAAAAGAAAATGTGCCAATACACTTGTCGACTGTTCACACATTTCAAAGTAGCCAAATCTTGAATGTTGCGATGATCAGTATACACAGTCACTGGCCATTTAGCACCCAAGAGGTGATGCCTCCAAGCCATGAATACATCTTTAATGTCCAGAGGTTCTTTCTCAGTGACCCTGTAATGCATTTCAGCTACAGTGAATTTCCTGGAATGGAACGCCAGTGGTGGAGCAGGCTTGAGACAAGACAGCCCCCAGAACAAACAAAGATGCATCGGCCTCCACCATGAATGGAGAATCGGGATCAGGGTGTTGTAAAATGGGGGCTTTGGTAAAAGCAGTTTTCAGAGTATCAAAGGCTTCTTGCTGCACAGATGTCCATTGATAAGGAACTGTTGGACTTGTAAGCTTGATCATCAGAGCAGCAATGACAGAGAGTCCCTAAATAAAGCTACTGTAGAAATTAGCAAAATCAAGAAAAGACTGCAAGGCCTTAATTGATGTTGGTACTGGCCAGTCAAGGATGGCTTTCAACTTAGTCACTTTCATAGAAAGACCATCCGCAGCTATCTGGAATCCTAAAAAGTCGATCTCAGGTTTGTGAAATATGCATATTTCGGCTTTAGAAAAGAGTTGCTTTTGACGTAGTCGAAGTAACACCTCTGAAACATGTTTTATGTGTCTCCTATGATGGAGAGAATAAGAGTATATCGTTGAGAACCACTCAGTGTTTCTTATTTGCTTTTTCTTTTATACCTCTTTAGCTTTTTCCAAGTTTTGTCGTACCTCCTATCTGATATCAAGAAGTACCTGTTTGCGCTCTGTTAACGCAGGGACTGTGTGCACATCAGGTAACGTTTCAGCAAGCATATTTTGTGCCAATTCGTACAGACATTCATTTGGTGCCATTCCCACGGAGATGTGCTCAGTATTGTTATATATAAATTCCACTAACCACAACGCCTGTACCCAAAAGGTCGTTCCATTCACCAAAAAACATTGGGCCTCATTACGACCCTTGCGGAATGGGTTTACCGGCACCGGTAATGGTGCCGGTAAACCCATTCCGCCCTATTACGAGGTTCCCTCACGGGACCCGGAACAGATGTCCGGTCAAACCAGATGTCCTTTCCGGGTCCCGCGGGGGACCAAGGAGCTAATAACGGGCCCGTTATTAACAGGCCCGGTATTAACTGGCCCGTTATTAGTCCATCCCCATTCCCATTAAGCCCTATGGGGGCTCGAATGGGAATGGGGAATGGTTTTGTGAATGAGGAATTACCAGGTCCTTCAAGGTTGGAATGACCCAGTAATTCTTCATTCACAGACCACGGACCCGGACACGATTTTGGAGGCAGCCATGGCGCTAATAGCACCATGGCTACCTCCAAACTCGTAATGAGGCCCATTGTATGTATTTCTCCATTGTCTGGTTGACCCTTTCCATTTGCCCATCCGTTTGCAGATGGTAACTAGGTGAGAGCGCTCAGGTGATTCCCAACATTCTGAAGAAGGCCTCCCAAAACAGAGAGGTAAATTGCGAACCAATATACAACACTATGGTCTTAGGCAAACCATGCAATCGCTATTTCAAGATTATTTCTGTAAATTAACTAGCACTAGGTATTCCTCTACATGGAAAAAAATGTGCCTGTTGAGAGAAATAGTCAAAACCACAATAATCGTGTCATGTTTACTATCCTCAATGGCCTGGGACTCATTGTTCTAGCTGACTTTGAATACTGCAATTTCTTATGGTCCATTACCACTGTGACTTGGTGACATGCCCCCATGAGATAATGCCTCCACTCCTGAAAAGCCGCTGTAATGGCCAATAACTCTTTATCAGTAATTGAGTTGTTTTGCTTACAACCCTTGGGTTCCCTGGAAAGAAAACTGGGTGAAAAACTCCCTCCTGATCTCTCTGAGATAATACCACCCCCAATGCCTGATTCAACATGTCCGTCTCAACCTGAAAAGATCTCTCCAGCGCTGGGGGTCTTAACACTGGGGCTCTGGTGAAGGCCATCTTTAGCTCCTGAAATGCTCCTTCTGCCTATTTATTCCATGCAAAATGCATGTTCTTCCTAAGTAACCTTGTAATAGGTGTCACAATTTGGGAAACATTGCTAATGAATCTCCTATACATATTTGCAAAACCCCAAAGCGATTCCACATCCTTCACACACTGTGGTGAGGGCCACTCAGTTTCCACCTGTATGTTTTTCTTGTCCATGGCCTCTCCCATCGGAGTCAAAATAAATCCCAGGAACTCCACCTTATCTTCATGGAACACACACTTCTCCAATTTTGCATACAATTGATATTTTTGCAACCATTTAAGCACTTCCTTAACGTGGAAGAGGTATTATTCTCTTGACTCATAGTAAATCAAAATATCATCAGTGTATACAATGACAAACACATCAATATAGTCCCTTAACACCACCTGCATAAAATGTTGAAACGCAGCAAGGGGGTTACACAGCCCAAACGGCATTGCTAACTATTCAAACAACCCGAACTTCGTCCTAAATTCCGTTTTCCACTCCTCTCCATCTTTTACTCGTATCAGATGGTAAGCACCCTACAAGGCCAGCTTGGTATATATCACAGCTGACTTCACTTGATGAACTAGTACTTAGATCAGAGGGAGTGGAAAGCGATTCTTAATCTTGACTTTATGCAATGCTCAGTAATCAATGCAGGTCCTTAAAGTACCCTACTTTTTAGGTACAAAGAACAGAGGTGATGATACTGGCGAATGAGAATTTCAGAAAAATCCCCACTCTAGCATTTCGTCAAAATATTGGGCCTCATTACGAGTATGGAGGTAGCCATGCCTCTGAAAGTGGCATGGCTACCTCCATATCAGGTACCGGTTCCCGCAAAAGGGGACTTACTGGGCCATTCCGACCTTGGAGGGCCGGTAAATCCCTTTCACGGGACCCGGACCCGGTACATCCCCATTCCCATTTGAGCCCCCATAGGCGTCAATGGGAATGGGGAGGATGCTAACAACGGGCCCATTAATGACGGGCCCGATGTGAGCATCCTGGTCTGCTAGCGGGTCCCGCTAAGGACGCCTGGTCTGACCAGGCGTTCCAGAGCGGGACCCGCTGCAGAACTCGTAATAGGGCAGCCCGGAATGAACGGTGCCGGTCCCTTAGCAGCACTGTTCATTCCGTGGCCGCCTAGGTTGTAATGAGGCCCATTTGTCTCAAATGTAGATACTCCGCTTCGGTAAGTGCATATATTGTACTGCATGGTAACCTAGCCTCTGGTTCCAAATCAATGACACAATCGTATGGTCAATGCAGAGGTAAGGCTTCCGTTTTTCCTTTATCAAATGCTTATGCATACTCCTGATATAAGTCTGGAAGTTCTGGAAGTTCCACCTCCACTCCCCCAATCATGTTTGCCTTGCTGGCCTCTTCTATGAAGAATGTAGCTGGCCATGCCATGTCCTGTAAATGTTATTTGCAGCAATCTCCATCAAAAGCTGTGGAGCTGTGATCAGATCAAACTCAATGGGCCTCATGAATGCATTTATTTTCCATTTTATTATGGGGGTTCCCCTCCAACCCCTGTTTTTTTACCCCTTAAAACCTAATATAATTCAAATAAAACCTTTACCTTTGAAAAACATGTATTTGATGCTTATTTTTTCTCAGCCCAACACAGGTTCTTCTGTATTTTCCCCTGCACACAGATTCACACTCTCTTGGCTTCTACCTGTCATCCTCTTAGCTTTATGTGCAGGTACACACTCTCTTGGCTTCTCCTAGTAAGCCTCTTGGCCTTGCCATACTGTGCCACACATCTCATGCCAGTCTTGGGCCTTGCTGCATTGTGTCCATTCATAAAGTTCACTCTGTGGTGGTCTTATTTATTCCCCACCTTTCTGTCATGCTCTTTCATATGTGCACTCTTATTTCATAGGTTGCTTTCAAATGGGTACTCTCCTGTTTAACTTTCATCAGCTAATAGCTTTGCCCACAACGTTTTCATTTAATTCTGTGTTCAATATGCTTAATTTAACTTTGCTTCAAGTTTTCATTCTGTTCGATTTTCATTTTGATTCATACAGCACTTCGTTACTTATGCGTAGCCCATAGGTCCACCCCGACTTCCAGTGCCATATTCCTGCACTAATCGGTATCCCGCATTCCTCTCCGATGACCTTGCTGCTTCCCTTCTGCTTCGCCGGCTGGCAGCCAGTCACTGCGACCCCTGCTCGCTCTCTGGGTGCTTCTCAGCCCATGCCGACAGTTCTGCTCCTCTTCCACGGATGCAGTCGTGTCCTTTTTTTCTTTCTTCCTTGTCCGCATCTCCAGCTGCTCTCTCCCAACCATCGAGGGTCCCACACCTGTGGAAATATAACAGACCAACTCACCCTGGGCTCCACTGGTCCTCTGGGACTTCTGCCGGCGTCCTGGCTTCCTCTCAGGTCACACCAAAGCTGCCTCCTCACGTGCAGGGTCCACAGCTGGTCTCTCCCACACAGACCTCCCTGTTGGTCGTCCTCTTGCTGCTCTGCCTCTCCTCTTATGCACCTGCAACAAATTGACAGTTTGCAGGTATGGCTTCTCAGTAGGATTTGCCTGACTGTAGTTAGAGGGACATGCCTGACCTTCACAGTACTTTGCAGGCATCTTCCTCGTCCCAGTACTGTCATGGGTAAAGTGTGGGAAAATGAGGGGTGATGTTTTACAATGGCCCATAAAGTCCAGGGGAGGGTTAGGTTGGTTTTCAATAGGGAAAGGGGATACGGTGTCTCGCCTGTGGGTACCCCACTTCCAATCCACAAGGACTCTCCACCCATCCCTCTCTGCTGACTACTCTTTCCCCTCCTTCCCTTGCCTTCTGTTATTTCCCGATTAACCTGGAAACATTTGCCTTAGTTGTTTTGATCTACCTCTGGAACTATCCTTCGTCATTCCTGCCTTCTGAAATCTCATCACTGAGGTTGTTTCTCCTTCAGGGGTTTGTCCTCGTATTCGGATGTTCACTCTGGTTCCCATCCCTCCCTGTAAGCACCTTGGGGCAGGGGTGGCAGCCAGAGAGGATCGTTACTATCTCTGGGACACACTTTCCAGACAAAGGAAACAATCCTTGACTCGACAGGAGTCCTCAAAACCTGGTCCTGAGCCATCTACATCTCAACACAAGCTTTGGGACAGGCAGCCGGGTTGTGGGATCTTATAATTACAAGGACCCATTTGTTCCAGTACCTCATATGTTCTGTGCCATAACAGTGGATAACAGTTTTTTTTCAGAAGTAGGTAAAAGTAACAGCACCTTTTGGCCTATGGAAAAGGATCTCTTTTGTTGTTCCTGTGCTTTAACCATGTGAGTCTGGGCCAAAGATCTAACAGCCGTCATGTGTTCTTTCAATCTATTTGCAGTTTGGGAGAGTGGAATTGGAACCTCCCATCTCTCTTCCCATTTTTCTCTCAATATATCCTGGACTTCCTGGGGTCCTCGTCCATATAGGCGTTCAAACAGGTAAAATCCTGTGAGATGCGAGGTGCTTTCCAGACTACAAACAAGACCCAGGGTATCATTTGAACCCAGTTCTTATTATCCTGCTCAACTAACTTTCGGAGTATGGTTTTGAGGGTTTTATTAAATGTTTCCACCAGGCGATCTGTCTGGGGATGGTACACAGATGTTCTGAGGGTGGTGATATGCAGCAGTTGTTTACCTTCCCCCATTAGCCTGCTCATGGAAGTAGAACCATGGTCAGTCAATATCTCCTTCAGAAACCCGACTCGAAAAAAGAATGGTAGCAAGTGTTTCAGGATTTGTTGTGTTTTGTTGGCTCTCAGTGGGAAGGCCTTGGGAGAACATGTGGCGCTATCTAAAATAACCAGAATGTTTTTATTCCCCAGTTTAGAAGTTTCCATGGGTCCCACAAAGTCTATACCAATCCGGGAAATTGGAACCTCAATTATTAGTAACAGATTTAAAGGAACTGGGGTTGATATGTGTGTGCTATATTTCTGGCAGATTACATATGCTTTAATGTGGTTTTTAATGTAAGCATGCATTCCGGGTTAGTAAACCTTGTTTGCTGTATGTGCCTGAGTTTTTTACTGTCCCAGATGGCCTCCCGTCAGATGTGAATGGGCTATCTCTATGGCCACCTGCTTGTGACTCTTAGGGACTACCAATTGTGTTTCTGCCTGCCAGGCCCTCTGAAGTGGTCTCTTCTCCATAAAGAATACAGTAAAAGAAGTGGGTTCTAGGTAACAAACACTCCTGTGCTAAGCTCTGTGTATAGTTCTCTTGGAGTTGATCTGTTGTTGCAAGGTCACAGTTTTGGAGAGGCAAACCAAATACCTCTTACTGGGGAAATTCAAGAGAAAATGTCCTGGTTTACATTGCAGGATAAGTATTCAGACCCTTATTTGGGAAAGGATCTCACGCATTTCTGCTGTGGTTGTTACATGAAGGTTTTTATTTGCACTGTAATAAGGTTTAGACACATTGTCTAGTGGGTGAAGGTCAGCCGACACATGTTTCAACACCTGAGGGTCTTGGTTACCAACGAACAGAGCTAGCAGAACGACAGGCATCAGCATACATTATCCCAATATTTGGATTACTTCTAGCCAATGGCTCTATGAACCGACTGGATTGTACCATATGAACCTTACCAATTGCCTTGATAAAGACCCTCAGGGGTTGAAACACGTGTAGGAACAACTACTCTTGGCACCTCCTGATTACCCTCCAAAAGCCTCATTAGTACTGTTCCTGTGCCATCCAACGAACTGACCATCTCGAGCCCGAGGGTATCTCCTAGGAGCGCCGCCATCCCGAGTTGACATTTGAGACTTCGGGAATCGCTAGCTTGTGGTCCTGGGCTCTCTCCTGCCAAAGTTCATAGCCATCGCTCCTTTGGGTCGCGATTTAGGAGAGAGCACCAAGCCGCAAATATTTGTGGTCCCTGTGTGGCCCTGTTGGGTGACGTTCGTTATAGGAGCCTTGCTGCCTGCTCCCCTGTGCCCGAGACGTGCTGCACTGGAACTGTCCTCTTTTCTTCATTGTGAGCTGAGAAAAGTCTACTGTCCCGCCATGGATGATTGTCCCGTCCCGCAGCCACTGAGAGCTGGAGCAATGTGCCAGCGTCCTGGACTAGACTGGCAAAGTTTGGCCCGGACTGTGTCGAGGGTCTATGGGCTAGTGGCAGCTCCATGCTGAATTTGACAGGTGCTCTGAGTATCCTCCATTTGGGATACCCAAGCCCTGCAATTGGAATAAGTGGATTCCTGATGGGAGACAAGATGGCCCCTTGCTTTCCATTGCCTGTTACCTTGTTTTCCCAAAGTCTCTGGGAAAGAGTGCAGAGTGACCTACATGTTCTCCACCTCCTATCGCCCCCAGACCAATGGTCTGGTTGAGAGATTTAATAAAACTCTCAAGGGCATGCTGGGTGCTTAGGAAGAGCCCATAAAGAGAAATGGGATCTCCTCCTGCCATGCCTGCTGTTCGCTTACAGAGAGGTACCTCAAGAGGGTGTTCAGTTACTCTTTGGACATCCCGTGAGGGGTCCCCTTGCCTTGATCAGAGAAGGTTTGGAAGCCACCCTCCAGGTCCTGCCAAGCAAGTGGGGGACTATGTGTTAGGCCTCAGGCAGAGGATGACACAGATGATGGGTCAGGCAACCGCGAACCTTAAGGCAAGCCAGGAATTGAACAAATATTGGCATTACCTTAAAGCATCACAAGTGGATTGGACTCCAGGACAGGAGGTCCTTCTGATAGAGCCTACCAAGCCTCAAGCTTTGGCAGACAAGTAGACTGGACCCTTCAGGATGATCTCCAAGATGGGCAAAGTCAATTATCTGGTTGACATGGGAGTCCCGGGGGTAGCCCCTCAGGTATTCCACGTCAAAAGGCTCAAGCCTTTCCACAGGCGAGAAGAGGTCTCATGTCTCTTGCTAGCTTCAGGGCAAGAAGAGGATGAGAGTGAGCCCCTTCCTGATTTGCTGCATAGCAGCCCTCAGGATGGCTCAGTGGGAGGGAGTGCATTTCTCTCCAGATCTGACCCCAGAGCAGCAGAGGGCCTGCAGGGCTTTGCTTCACAGTATGCCCCTCTGTTTCCACTGACACCAGGCCTCACCCCATGTTACAGGCACTAAATTAACACTGGTGACAGTGTACCTATCAAAATCAGGTGCTATCGAATGCCAGACACTGTAAAGACCACACCCAGGCTGAGGTCGCCAAGATGTTGGATCTGGGTGTTATTGAACCCTCAACCAGTCCCTGGTCCAGTCCCGTGATCCTTGTCCCCAAGGCATGTTCCCAGGCATGTACCAAGGATTGGAGGTTCTGTGTGGACTACAGAGGGGTCAATGCCATCACCAAAACTGACACGCTTCCATTGTCCAGTGCTGTTGAGCTTGTGGACACCATAGGCGCTGCCAAATTTGTGAGCACCCTTTGACCTTACCTCAGGCTGTTGGCAAATAGCTCTGACGGACCATGCCAAGGAAAAGACAGCATTCACATCTCCTGAGGGGCTCTACCAGTTTAGGGTCATGCCTTTTGGGTTTAAGAATGCACCTACCACATTTCAAAGATTAGTCAACCATGCACTCAGTGGGCTGGAGGCCGTTTGTGTGGCCTACTTAGACGGACATTGCTGTCTACAGTTCAACCTGGGAAGAGCACTTGACTCATTTGGATAAGGTGTTACAGCTCTTGAAAAGGGCTAACCTCACTATCAAGGCCACTAAGTGCCAGATAGCTCAGGGAAAAGTCACGTATCTTGGTGATGAGGTTGGAGGGGGTTGAATCCAACCTCTCCCAGTAAGGTACAGGATGTACATGACTGGGAGACTCCCACTACTCAAACCCAGGTGAGAGCTTTTTTGGGCCTCACTGGGTATTACCGTAACTTCATGGCGGACTATGGAACCATAGCTGCCCCCCTGACAGCTCTGACTTTGCCCAAACAACCAAGGAAGGTTAATTGAACAGACGACTGACAGGCTTGATTGTTGGCTTGAAAGAAAGTCTGTGTAGGGCACCTGTTTTGTGTGTGCCTGATTACAGCAAACCCTTTATCTTTCAGACTGATGCCTGCAACACCGGAATTGGAGATATCTTGTCCCAGTTAGATGACAAAGGCAGGGAACATCCTATCATATTCATCAGTAAACAGCTCAAGGGTAGAGAACTTAGGTGGGCTACTGTTGAAAAGGAATGTTTCAGTATAGTTTGGAGCCTTAGGCATTTTAGGCCCTACCTTACAGGGTCTACTTTCAAGGTTCAAACAGACCACAAACCCTTAAAAGAGCTTATGCAGATGAAGGGTGAAAACCCGAAACTGCTCTAGTGGTCCATTAGTCTGCAAGGACTAGACTTCACCACAGAGCATAGACCAGGGCAGAGTCATGATAATGCAGATGGCCTTTCCAGAAGGTATGTTGACCATCTGGATGAGGGTGTCAATCTCGTGGGAGATTAGATGCCCTAACCTCAGGCTGGGGGGGGCGACTGTGATGCTGGAAATGCATTGGAGGGACAGGGCCTCCATGTCCTTGTCCTGTACTCCTTTTATCATGTGTGTTCTGTGTTATTTCCGCACAGGAGTCCAGGTGAGACTCCTGCCAGTGCAGCTCTTCCTCTTTTTGATTTGGTGAACAGACCCTTGGGATACCCTTATGACACCCATGGGTGGGGGTACAACCCTGTACTGCTAATGTATGTTTTTGGGCACCCATGTGTGGCCCACAGAGCAGGGTATGGGCTGCTGTCAGCTCCATGCTGAATTTGACAGAAGCTCTGAGTATCCTCCATTTTGGGATACCCATGCCCTGCCATTGGAATCAGTTGATTTGTGATGGAAGACAAGATGGCCCCTGTGGCCTCTTGCTTTCCATTGCCTGTTACCTTGTTTTCCCAAAGTCCTGGGAAGCCCTGACTCTGTCCCTTCCCCTGACTGGCTGTTGGGTGGAAGTTCCATATATGGTATTGTGGGGAAGTCCAGGCCAGACTGGCTGGAGCCTTCCCAGTGACTGTATGTTTTGGGTACACCCTTGGGGTGGGGCCTGGGTGAATGGAGGGTGTGTCAAATATAAATTTGATGTTATGGATGTCTGGTGTGTGACACACTAACTAAGGCAGCCCTGCCCAAAACTGGTATGAATGCAGTGTGGTGTGCTTAATGGCTGGATACTTCTCACTGACTAGCATTGTTCAGAAGCTGAAGTCGAAACTTGATGCTTATTCTCGAAGCTGAGCCGGAAGAAGAAGGTTTACTGCTATTTCCCTTCGACGCAATCTGAATGCTGCCATGCCTTCAAGGAACTGATCCAAGAGAGGACCTGGCTAGGAGACCTTTTCCCAAACTACGAGGGACCATTGTGCACCAGCTAACCTTCACCAAGACTCCCTGGAAGCCAGCCTTCGAAAGACTGTCGACCGGAGACGGGGACGCCGAGGAATCTGAAGTGACGCACCTGTACATTGAAATCCTTCGCCGTCGACCAGGGTTCGGAGGACCGCCATAACTGCTGGAAGCCTGTCAAAGCCATGTTGCCCAGAAGTGGTGACAGCTTGACGCCATGCTGCCGACAACCGGAACTGCAATGCTCCACCTTTGCCTAAGACACTTTGAATCAAGGACTCCCTTGCTCATCACCATCGACCGATTTGTCCTGCTGGAGAAAGTCAAGGTCACCGACGGACCGAGGAGAATTTGCCAGTGGGTTTCCCGCCACCTGAAGTCAACAAAGACACCAATGAAGATTCGAAAGCCAGCCCTGGTCGAGTTCCGATCGTTGACGACACTGCCAACACTCGATGCCCTCTGCCAGGCCTACGTTCTTCAGCCAGTAATCTTTGCGGCAACCAACTATCATCGTCGAGGTGCACCGCACGCCTCATGTACGCAGGACGTCCACGACCAATCGTTGACAAGCACCGCCAGGACCGAAGCTGCGGCCTTAATGCCATTATTCACCCTTTTCTTCGAGGAATCTCACTGATCTGTGGCTCTTGCCTTAAAGGGAGTTTACTCAAGAAGGATCAGTCGGGGACCCATCGTCAATCTCTGCTAAACCAGGTACATTTGGGTAGTAGAACATTTGTAGAAGGAAATAAGACACGGTTAAACAATATATGGACTGGGCTTGTTTAATATATTATTTACAGGTTGCCCAGGTGTTGGGATCCTCACACAGAACTGTGTCTAGTGGTAAGGACCTAGTATTCTGTCAATTGTTTAACCAACCTGCTTTCATCCCATGTCTATGGTTGATACTGGTTGCTATTGATTTGTATGTCATTGGAAACTTCCAGCAGTTGGTGCATTTCAAAGGAGTCAAGAGTAATTGTGGTACCACATAGAGATTGTACATTTATCATTATAGTATTGCCTGAGCACAAAGTGTGATATTGTGTATGTATATAACTTGAACCTTATTTATATAAAGAGCTGTAGTATTACTAACATAGTGTGTGGACATTCCTTTGGGGGACGTGGGGACTACACTGTTCTTACGAACTAGCCCGCATAGCCTCCTTAGAGCTTAAGCCTTGATTGCTCGGCCTTCGTTACTGCATAGAGAATCTTGTCTGTGGTGCTCTGTGCTTCTGCTCTGCCATATAGAGGGCAGGAGTACAGAACACCTCCCTCCAATCCTTTACAGTCCACACTTGGAGCAGCCACACGCCTGTTGATGTTACATTTTAGGGTGCCAGTTCCTGATGTACCCCGCTACTGCACACTGCCGAGTGGGTGGGAGAGGGGGCGGGAAAGGCAGCTGGGCCTGAATATGCTGTTCTATAGTTTGGGAGCACGTTCTTTCTTCTCCCTTTTCTGTTTGGGTTCAGCTTTTGGTTTGTATTATTTGTTAGGTCTGGTCTGCTTGGCGACTTCTTTGTACCTACTCATTGGCATAATCACGGCGGGTGCTAATCTGCATATTTTGTTCTGGTTGACAGTGGCACTCTGGTGCCTTGAATGAGGTCGACTGATGTGCACTTTGCGGCCTGCTCCCTTAGACGGGGTGGGATTTTCTGGGTTGACGACAGTTACGCTGGGGGTGCATTGGGATGAACAAGGGGTCTTTGGGGAGGCCTTGGACCTGGTGGTTATTGAAGATGGCTAGCAATGTGAAGGTCGTCACTTGGAACGTCAGGGCCTCAGCAGTTACATAAAGACTTTGAGTACACTCATATCTGCGCAGGAAAGGGGTCGAGAAAGAAACCCACCTCACTGCAGATCGGCAACAAATAATTGCTAATAAGTGGGGTAGGGATTTATTTTGCACCCCTTTCTCTGCATACGCCAGAGGGGTCCGTATATGGTAGTGCCATCTGTTCTGTTTAAACCTTTAGGGACCAGACATGATGAGGATGGTAGGATGGTGCGTGTGCACTGTTTTCTGGAAAATGGGGAGGTGCGCATCATCAACACGTATGCCCACAACCATGAGAGCACGGTTTTCTTCAATTCACTGTACTCGAGAGTGACGCCTTATAGAGGAGCTCTGTGGGTCTGGGGTGGTGACATCAACTGCACACTACACCATTCCATCGATAGGTCAGATGACAAGCATAAGACGCCTGCCCCACCAGCCAAGACCTTACAGGCACAATTGGGACACCAGACATTAGTAGACGTGTGGAGATCAGTGCACGGACAATCTCATGGCCTACACACATGCATAGATTACTTTTTCACTGGAAAAGAGACTGTGGGTGAATTCACAGACACAGAATATAAACTCAAGGTCCTCTGGGAACATGCCTTACTAATGGTTACGTGGCAGTGGAGATTGCGCAGGCCACCGATTCCCATTTGGAGACTGCGGGCTCAAGCACTGATGGATAACACATTAAGAGAACATATGGTGGAAAGTATAGAGAGCTTCTACTAACGCTGGTGTGATTACTGCACACGCGGCACTGCAGCACCGTAGCACTGCTTGTGAGGCCTAACTCTTGCCTTCCTCATCTTGGCCCGTGGGCGTGCGGTAGGTGCCTCCTCCTCCCGCTTTATTCCTCCCTTCCTTCCTTGTTGTTGCTTGATTCCTACGCCCTTTCCCTCGAATGCCCTCGCCCAGTCTCCTCTCCACGCGCCTCCCATCCCGCCCAGCAACTCCCATTGGCCCATGGGCCCGGCAACTGTTCCTGGTTGGGACCGAGTCCCCCATTGCTGCTACTAACGCCGGTGTGATTACTACACACATAGCACTGCAGCACCGTAGCATCGCTCATGAGGCCTGACTCCTGCCTTCTTCACCTTGACCCGTGGCCGTTTGGTATGTGCCTCCTCTTCCCACTTTGTTCCTCCCTTCCTTCCTTGTTGTTGATTGATTCCTTCACCCTTTCCCCTTTTCAGCCTCCCTCTAATCCCATCGGCCAGTCTCCTCTCCACCCGCCTCCCATCCTGCCCAGCACCACCCATTGGTCTGTTGGGCCTTCTTAGGAGCCCTATCTGGGCAGCCCCCTGCCCGGCAGCCCCCACGGCTAAGGGCCCCTAGGTAAAGGATGGCTGCCATTTAGGTGGCTCCTTGTTGTGTCTGCAGGTGTCCGCAAAAGACGCCAGTTGCCAGTCACCATCCAGATTCATTCCTCAGGCTTCCCTGCTTACCCCCTTTCCACCTGCTAACTCTCAAACGTAGGTGTGTTTTCTTTTTCCCTGTTTTTAATTTGCACTGTATCAGTATTTTAAAAAGAATGGCATTGTGAAACCTAGGCCTTTCTCCCTCTATTCAGAATTCTCAAACTTAGGTGTGTTTTCTCCCCCGTCTAAAACGTGCATTTTGATTGTACTTAATCCTGTGTGCCGTCCTCCTCTCCCTTCCACGTCTCTCACCCTACTCTATGCTGCTCTCTGTCTCTCCTATCTTTTCTAACTGCTTCTCTATTGACTATCCTGCCCTCCTCACTAAGTTGGAAGAAGTTTAAAAAGGACATCCTGGTCTCCAACCCAGGCCTCCCTATCGCTGACCCTACATATGGTCTCTGTGCTCTCTCCTTTCTCTTCTTCTCCCATTAATGGCGGCACCCGGTGGGATGCCATCCTGGCCTCCTTTCATTCCTCTAAGTTCATCATTAATGTTTATTCGAATGAGACCGTCCTGGTCCAAGGCCCTCAGGCCAACCTTCACCTCTTTGATAGATGCTTCCCGTGCCTCATCAATTTCCTTTCTTCTCCTGCTGTCCCCTCTCTCCCCTCCACAGCTTCCTCGCCTCCCCCTGCTGCCTCCTCCTCAGCTACCTTGCCCTCTCATTCCCTCTCTGCCACCCCTCGGAGTCCCTCTAGACCTCCGCAGGGCATTGCTCTGATCTGTCCCCCTCCCCAGAAGTCCTTCAAGGGTGGCAACCTTCTCCACATTGCCACTCTTAACTCTCGCTCAGCTGTCAAACACTCCTCCGACATCTGCCGCCTTCTGGAAGAACTTGACCTCGATGTCCTCTGTCTCACTGAGACATGGTTCACGGTCAGCTCTGTCACAAGCTTTGACACGCTCCTCCCTGACGGCTACAAGATCCTCTCCGCGCTCAGGTCCAACCGCTCCGGAGGGGGTGTATACCTGATCTTCCCCGAATGGATTCCTGCCTCTGTCACTCCTACGCAGGCCTACTGCTCTTTTGAATGCCTCCTCTGCAGGCTCTCTCTCTCCCCTAGCCATTCCCTTACTGTGCCCACTATCGATCGTCCACCTGGTCAAATTTCCTCCTTCCTCTCTGAGTGGGCGGACCTCTCCGCTTCACTCCTGGCCTGGACCACTCAACTCCTCCTTCTTGGAGATTTCAACATCACCTGGATGCCTCCTGTCCTCCCTCTGGACTCTTTCGCGACCTCTGCGACTCTCTCTCACTCACTATTCTCCCCTCTGGCCCGACTCATTCTGCAGGGCACACTCTGGATGTTCTGATCTCCTCAGACCTTCCCCTTTCTGTCCCTCTCACCACTCCTCACTCTTGGAGTGATCACTTTCTCCTTTCCTCCGATCTCACCCTCTCTACCCCACAGGCCAAGCCCCTTCCATCACTGCCACCCACCTTCTCGGTCATCCGACCCATGAAGCGCTTATCAGTTGAGGCTTTCGCCACCACTTTCAGACCTCCCTCTACCCCATTGGCTGACTCTCATCCTGACACAGCCCTCTCCACGCTCCACTATGTCTGATACTCTTGATATCCTTGCCCCTGTCATGTGAATCCGCCTGAAGCCCAAAGCCAAGTGCAACTCCTGGTACGACTCAGACCTCGTCACCCTTAAACGCAAGTGCAGGATGGCCGAGAGGAATTGGCATGTTTCATGTACATCCTCTGACAAACTGGCCTGCCGTCTGCTCAAAAAGCAATATTGGCTCTCTGTACTCACCAAGAAGAGAGCTCCTATCCAAGCTCGCATCTCTGCGGCATCAAACAACTCAGCTGAACTCTTTGAAATCTGCAAGGAACTGGTGAACCCTGCCACAGTCTCTACCTCTCTTGTCCCTTCCCAGGCCCTCTGCACGCCAGTGGATTCTCACTTCATCTCTAAAACTCAGGACCTACTGTCCTCACTCTCTTCCTCTCCCCCCTCCCCATACTCCCTGCTCTTCCTCTGGCCCTTCTGCAGCCACCTCTCCTCCCTCCTTCTCTGCCTTTCCCCTGTTCTCCGTAGATGAGGTTTCTAGACAAGTCCGATCTATGAACGTCTCGTCAAAACAGGTTCACCCCTGTTTCTCCAAAACCATCAAGGACAACATTGACTCCCTGGTGCCTGCCCTGGCTGACGTCTGCAACCACTACTTCACCACTGGAGTCTTCCCATCCCCCTGAAGCACTCCCTTGTGCACCCTCTTCTTAAGAAACCCTCTGCCGATCCCTCCAGCCCGGCTAACTATCGCCCAATCTCCATCACTCCCTTCCTGGGCAAGCTCCTGGAGAAACTGGCCATCTCCCAGATTAATCTCCACACTGAATCTGTTAGTTGTCTTCATGACCATCAGTCTGGCTTCAGAGCACCCAGAAGCACAGAAACTGCTCTCCTGAACATCCATGAAGACCTGCTCTCCAACCTTGACTCTAACACCGCCTATGTCCTCATCTTGCTTGATCTCTCTTTTGCCTTTGACACAGTCAACCACGCACGCCATCCTGCTCAACCAGCTCCGTGACAACCTGGGTATCACTGGTCAGGCCCTGGCGTGGCTGACCTCTTTCCTCTCTGACCGACCCTCCCAGGTACAACTTGGGTCCTTCCTCTCCGCTATCTTTTTCTCTACCTGTGGTGCTCCCCAGGGGTCCAATCTCTCTCCCTGGCTGTTCAACCAATACCTGGCACTCCTTGCCCACTGCATCGCCGCTCTCTACCCCAACTTTCAGTGTTATGCGGATGATCCTCAGCTCATTTTCAGGCTACCTTCTGCTACCTCTTCTCCTTCTCTCATCTCTAACTGTCTGTCTGCTATCCAGGAGTGGTGTGCCGCCAATGATTTCTGCCTTAATGCCAGTAAGACTGAGATTCTCCTCATCGGCACACCTACTCCCTCCTTCCCTGTCACTCTCTGGCTGGCCTCTCTTGGCCCTCTTCCTGCTCCCACCTGCAAGGCTAAAAACCTTGGGGTCATCTTTGACTCCACACTCTCCTTTTCTCCTCACATCTCTGACGTCTCTAAGAAGTCACACTACCAGCTGCACCTCCTCAGAGGTATTCTTCCTTTCCGCTCCTTCCCCCAGAAGCTCACTGTCTCCAGAACCCTGGTACTCTCTAGACTGGATTACTGCAACAGCCTCTTTCTAAATCTGCCTGCCTCTACTCTCCGCCCTTTGCAACTCATCCAGAACAGGACTGCGAGACTTGTCCTTGGCCTCAAGCCCAGGAACCGTATCTCCCCAGGACTGAAATCTCTGCACTGGCTCCCAGTGGCTGCAAGGATTAAGTTCAAAACCCTATGCATTGTCCACCAGGGCCTTCTGGGGGACAGGGCCTCAATACCTTCAATTCTCCCTTCCTAAATATCTTCCTTCTCGAGCTCTTCGCTTATCTGCCTCCAACTCTCTCAGGGTCAGTCGCTTCTCCAAGCAACGAGTTGGTGGTAGATCTCTCTCTTCCGCTGGGGCCTCCCTCTGGAACAGCCTCCCTGCCTCCCTGAAACTTGAGGAGAACCATCTCTGGTTCTGGAAGCACCTCAAAACCTTTCTCTTTGCTTCTACTTTTTCTCCTCCTCTCCCCTGCTGACCAACTGGCTGTAACCGGAACTGCTCTGGTTTCCTGGACACCCTCTGATCTTGGGCCCAGGTCCCCCCGCCAGTCGCACACACCTGCACTGCCTGCCTGGCAACCCTCGCACTTGGAGACTGTCTCTGTATCCCTTCAGTCCCCTTACCAGCACTTGACACCTGATGTCTGCACTTACCCTTGCACTTGCCACCTGCTGGTCGTTACTGTTACTTATTGTTATTATCTATTCCCATGTACTGCACTGTCCCTTCCCCCTTCCCATGCACTTGTGCGATCAGAATGATACCTGGCCTAGTAGGATCGCTGTCTGTCCTCCCTTTGTTCTCCCTCCCTTGCCTCGTCACGCCTTGAAACACTTGTGTGTAGGCGCGTTATAAATGCCATATCATATCGTATCTATTTTGAAACTAATTTGTGTAGCGTGCAAAGTGCATGCACTGTGTGGGACGCCTTTAAGATTGTAATGAGGGGCAGGCGATAGGCAAGATGGGTGGAATTAGGAAAGACCAACTTGACGCCATCTCCAGCACCGAGGCGGAGATCGTAATGGTGTAAAGTAGCAATATTGAGGAAGAAACAGAAGCAGCAAAAATGTATTGCAAACTGGGACAGGTTGGGTAAATTTGACTAAGCTAAATGCAGGGAGAGGCTGCACGAGGAGGGTGACAAACGGGGGAGATTGCTGGGATGGCTGTGCCGCAGATAGCAAACGAGCTAAATGATTTGCGCCATAAATGATGAGAGAGGTGTCACACAGAGAGCGCAGGGGGAAATTAAGGTTTTCACTAGACATTATGATGCCCTATACTCCACAGTTGTGGACGGGAGTGTGCCACACATTCAGGAGGCCCTGCCCAGTATAGGCTGCCGGGTCTTGATAGGGAATAGATGGACATGCTTGATGCCCCAATGTCTGTGGAGGAATTGTGGACTACATCATGGGCCTCATTACAAGTTTGGCGGTAGCCTTGCTGGAAAAACCAGCAGGCTGCCGCCAAACTTCCGAATCTTTCCGGCACCTAGCGGATCCTGTATTTCCCCATTGCCAGGCGCCAGAATGTATTACTCCCCATTCCCATTGAGTCCCATACGGTTCAATGGGAATGGGGAGGTCGGATGCACCAGCATCTTTTGTGAATGGTGCCAGTGCATCCGACATGCACTGCTCGCGGGTGCCGGTATGCCCGCCAAGTCAGACCTGGCGAGCGGGAAGGCACCCGCGAGCAGAACTCGTAGTTTGCCGGTCTGGTACCTACAGTACCGTCTAGCTTACTTGTACCATAGTTATCTGACCGGCAAACTTGTAATGAGGCCCCAAGTCCCTGCCATCAGGCAAACCTCTGGGTGCGGAAGGATTACCAACAGAATTCTATAAGGAGTTTGAGGATGCCCTACCATCCAGGCTATTAGAGATGTTGGAATAAGCATACGAATCAGACATATTGCCTCAGAACCTGACGGAGTCCATTATAGTACCGATCAGGGACCTGTAGCTCTTACAGGCCCCTCTCCATGGTGAATCTGGATGACAAGCACCTTACAGCCCGATTGGTGGATAGACTGAAAGGGGTAATATGGGCCGTAATACACTCAGACCAGGCCAGTTATGTTCCGGGAACACCTCCTGGAATCGGAGAAGACTGCACCACATCATATACAGCAGCAAACATTTTCACGAAGACTGTGGGGTTGCCTCTTTGAATGCCATTAAGACGTTCGATTCTGTCGGATGGGACTGGCTGTACGAACGCTTGAGGCACTTTGGAATAGGTTCTGGATACCATACTTGATGTAATGTACTGTTTTGCAGAGCTTTCAGGGATAAGCATTCATCGAGATAAGTCTTGCCTGTTTCAGCTTGAGGGTATGATGGCCTTGAGGTCTGACCGGCTTCCAGATCTAGGATTAAAGGGGACCCTCAATATATTTAGATCCCTCGGCGTGAATGTGTGGCATGACTGCAGAGCCTTGCATGAGCATAACACGTTGGTGGAACTGGACAAGATAGTGACGTCCGTAGACTTCTGGAAGAAGCTCCTGCTGTCAATCATAGCCTGAGCGGCCCTTCTGAAAATGGTGGGGCTCCCCCGCTTGCTCTACCATTTGTGAATATCCCTTATGACATACCCCAGAGGTTCTTCGGGAAGCTAGACATGACTTCTAGAGAATCCCTATGGGGAGGTCAGAGGAATAGAATTGCATTAAGCCTTACAGAGGGACTAAGATGATGGGCTGGTTCGACTTCCCAACCCCGAGTTCTATTACAGGGTTTGAAATTGAGGGGACCTGGGAGCTATTTGGCTCCTGCTTGTTGCATAGAAGGGCCTGGTTATCTTGATACCAACATCTTCCAGAAGCTACTACTGGCTCCCCAGGCCAACTAATGTCATATAAACACACCTATTTGGATTAAATCTGCAATTTAGGACAAACCAATACAAATGTAAAGCACAATGGTCATAAATAATGGGCCTAATGATATGTTTGCATCTGATAAGGAAATTAGATTTGAGCACTAGCTCCTCGTTCCCTATTGGTAGCTCCTGGTCACTGGCAGATGCTGGATTCCCAGGAGTTATTTTTAGCTCCCGCTTATCCAATTGCAGTTTCAATCCCTGTATTACTTTTCAGGGAAATTGCAGTTTATAGTGGGTTGCTAGCTGATGAGGCCTCATTGGACATGAAGCTCCTGCAATCATTGGGGCGACATTACTACCTTAAAGAGGTGTTATGGGTGCAAGAGGCTCAATTTTACCAAATGCCACACCTCTTGGCCCTCGGTAAGAAAGTGTGGCGCAGAGCCTGGTAGCTTATCGGTATGGAAAATGCCTAGTCCCCTCCCTTGACTGTGTTGACAGGGGGACGATTAGACCCTGGCAGGAATATTAAGAAACATTGGGTAGGGAATGGGGTAGCCCCACTGGGAGATTTACTCCATGAGGGACGTTGATGGATTTCACTGCTCTAATGCAGGGCATCCGCCTTCATAGGGGAGCATTTTAACAGATATGGGATTAACTAAAGAAATTGATAGCAGAAGGCCGGGATTCCGATCGGGTATGGAGAGTGACTATGTATGACATGTCAGAAGGTGGTCACGTCCTCTCTAGACTAGATGCATTGCTCCTGAGTAGGTTCGGTGAAGTTGAACTGGTGGCACGTGTACATTGGGAAGCTGACCTGGGCAGGACATTCAGATGCTGAATGGGCAAGAGTATTGCTCTACACTAAAAAAGACTCTAGAAACACCAGATTACAATTTCTGCAACTGTACTTCACGCACCGAACATACAAGAACCCCCACAGGATTTCCCAGGTTAAGGAAACAATGTTTCCCCAGATTTGATGGAGATGGAGACATTTTGCACTTGTTCTGGACCTGCCCGCTGATTAAAAGGTTCTGGGCATCAATTGTGGATACTGGCCAGGGGTGCAGTGGAAATGCATGCATGGCCCCCGAGCTTGCCTATTGGGTATGTTTCTGTGCAGGCGTGGGGAGGAAGAAACGGCACGCCTCACTAAGATGAAGGACCTTATGTGTATTCTGGCCAAATGTTGGATTGCCATGGCCTGGAAATCTCTGACTTGCAAAGACGGCCGATAGCTGAGACCTCAGGTTGACATAGGGCTGTATACAGAGGCCTGCTTGAGAGAAGCGGCCCTGATGATTAAGCTATTCACTTAAAATGTTTGTTCACCCAGCCTGTGTTTTATTCTCATACTCTTAGACACTAAAACGGTCTTAATAAAAATGAATCCCACTATTCCTGCTGTATATGGCCTCTATCACATTATATGTTTTCATCAGAGAACCACTACTCTGCCCCCTAGAGTGTGTGACCCCAGTAGATGGCACCCTAGTATTCAAAGTCTTATGAGCTACTACGTGAGTAATTAACTAGTGCACATCACTACTACTGAGAACCAGTCTGCCTGTTACATGTGATGCCTGCAATTGAGACTGCGTTGAAACTAATAATGTGCATCTCCTTTTATTTTAACAGGTGATTGATGCCCCAGAAATGCAACAGCAGTGATTGTTAGATCCTCTGGACTAATGCAGTGAAAAGCGTCATTATTAGAATATGCAACTTCCAAGCACCTGACAAGTGTGCAAGTTTGGGGTCCAGCTGTCTTTTCAGAATATTTAGGAACTGAGACTCTGAAGCCTATTGGCTACCAGATGGCTTCTGTTCATGTAACCCCCTTGGGGTAACATCCAATAACCAAGCTTGTTCCTGCTATCAATCCTGGGGTAGAGGGATGTCTGGCATGAACACGACAATGTTTAATGTGCAGTAAGAAAAGCATTTTTGTTGTCACTATTATTCCTGATAGAACAGATGTGAGTGCTATTTTATACACATTCTGAATTTTAAGGTAGTTTCCCTGAAGCATTTTGAGAAACACTTCTAAATGTGAATGGACTAAGCGTTTCCTCGGACTGACTATTTTAAGCTTCAATCAGAGACAAAAACATGTTTGTGACCAGAAATGATCTTCACACGAACAAGCTCATTTGTGCTCTGAAATTGTGAAAACTTTAGTGGGAGGCGTCCTCTTAGGACCTGACACAATAAACTGATGAGAAACCTTACACATGCACAGAATAGGGGAAAAGTTGCGATCTCAAGAACATACTTATTGCCCATATGAGAACATGGGTGAAAAAACTTTTCAGTTCACTGAATTTGAGAATAGTGTCCATTTGTATGATACGACCATGACAAATTCCTTATAGCTGATCACATTCCTTCCCTGCTCATCTCTGTTTGCGCACTGGGTACCGGGCCACCCTCTGTATTTGGGCCCATATCCCTGCCCACCGAGCTGCATACCAACACTGCCCCTGGCAACCCTCGCACTTGGGTCTGTATCTGCAACCCTACAGTCCCCTTACCTGCACTTATTAGACACCTGTTGTCTTTGCTTGATTCTTGCAATTGCCACCTGCTAGCTGCACTACTGGTTGTTGTTTTGATCACGTGTTCAGCACTCTCCACTCCTCCCCTGCTCCTCGCACTTTCCCCCTTCCCTCTCCCCTGCACTTGTGCCTGCTCAATCTCTCTGGGCCTAGGAAGATCGTTGTTTTTGTCCACCCATGTACCCCTCCCATGTGTCGTTGTGACCTGAAACACGTGTGCATGGGCGCGCCATATGTAAAATATATCATATCATAACTGTTTTATAGTGAAACACCAGACCTTTGCCGTCAAAATACAGTGACAACCTATGACAAATTCGGTCTAGCTGGGTACATATTGATCTCACTGCACTAGCGCTCTGTTGTGACCTCCCACGTGCCTGACTTCTTGGGTTGCTTACTGGAGCCTAGCTAGCCCTCCTAAATCCTAATCTTGCCCAAATACACACAGGCATCTTAAGCCTCCTCTTAGAACTTTACCTGTACTTCAGTCCCCGAGAGCGGTCCTACCACAAAACACGTTGAGGTCATACAAATTGGAAAAGGCGATATATAAATGACTTCTACAATACAATTTGATACACTTCTCTGCCCCCAAAAAATGCGTACAGGTGAGAAACCTCATGTGTGCTCTGAATGTGGGAAAGGATTTGCTCGGAGGGGAGATCTTACTCGACACCAGAGAACACATACAGGCGAGAAACCTCACGAGTGTACTGAATGTGGGAAAGGGTTTGCTAAGAAGGGACATCTTATTTACCACCAGAGAACACATACAGGCGAGAAACCTTATGTGTGCTCTGAATGTGGGAAAGGATTTGCTCAGAGGGGAGATCTTACTGGACACCAGAGAACACATACAGGTGAGAAACCTCATGAGTGTACTGAATGTGGTGAAGGGTTTGCTAAGAAGGGACATCTTATTTACCACCAGAGAACACATACAGGTGAGAAACCTCATGTGTGCTCTGAATGTCGGAAAGGATTTGCTCAGAAGGCAGATCTTACTAGCCACAAGAGAACACATACAGGTGAGAAATCTCATGAGTGCACTGAATGTGGGAAATGGTTAGCTGGGAAACAAGAGCTTACTCAACACCAGAGAACACATACAGGTGAGAAGCCTCATGTGTGCACTGAATGTGGGAAAGGGTTTGCTCAGAAGACAAATCTTATTAGCCACCAGAGAACACATACAGGTGAGAAGCCACATGTGTGCCCTGAATGTGGGAAAGGATTTGCTGGGAAAAAAGAGCTTACTCAACACCAGAGAACTCATACAGGTGAGAAGCCTCATGTGTGCACTGAATGTGGGAAAGGGTTTGCTCAGAAGACAAATCTTATTAGACACAAGAGAACACATACAGGTGAGAAACCTCATGAGTGCACTGAATGTGGGAAAGGGTTTGCTTGGAAGGGAGATCTTACTAGCCACCAGACAACTCATACTGGTGTGAAACCTCATGAGTGCCTTGAATGTGGGAAAGGGTTTGCTCGGAAGAGAAATCTTATTAGCCACCAGAGAACACATACAGGTGAGAAACCACATGTGTGCACTGAATGTGGAAAGGGATTTGCTGGAAAAAAAGAGCTTACTCAACACCAGAGAACACATACAGGTGAAAGACCTTATGTGTGCATTGAATGTGGGAAAGGATTTGCTCGGAAGAGAAATCTTATTAGCCACCAGAGAACACATACAGGTGAGAAACCGCATGTGTGCACTGAATGTGGGAAAGGGTTTGCGCAGAAGGAACATCTTACTAGCCACCAGAGAACACATACAGGTGTGAAACCTCATGTGTGCTCTGAATGTGGGAAAGGGTTTGCTTGGAAGGTAGGTCTTACTTACCACCAGAAAACACATACAGGTTAGAAACTGCATGTGTGCACTGAATGTGGGAAAGCGTTTGCGCAGAAGAAACATCTTATTAGCCACCAGAGAAAACATACAGTTGAGAAACATCATGTGTGCACTTAATGTGGGAAAGGGTTTGCTCAGAAGGGACATCTTATTAGCCAAAAGAGCAAACATACAGTTGAGAAACATCATGTGTGCACTGAATTTGGGAAAGGGTTTGCTCAGAAGGGACATCTTATTAGCCACCAGAGAAAACATACAGTTGAGAAACATCATGTGTGCACAGAAATCATGTGTGCGCAGAACATGGAAAGAGCTGCATTGTGAACAGTAACCTTATTAGGCACCAGATAACATATGAGTGAGGAACCATTGCAGTGTAATGAATGTGGAAAATACTCCAGCGTTCTCATCTGCCAGACGAGAGGACATGTAGGTGGTGAACTCCCCTCTGCAATTGAAGCTTCAGAGAGGAGGTGGTGCTTCTTCAATGGGTCTGAGGTTGGCATGGCTATTTACTAAAACTGTGATGAACTTATCACCACAGCTGTTCCCAGTTTTCTTTGGCACACAAATGGCTGATTATGATTGCTTTAATCACTGCTTTTTCACATGAATCCCTTCTGGAATATTCTAAAAGGAGACTGTACCTTCTGTACTAAGATACCCATCCTATTTAACACTTTGCCTAGGGATCCCTTGCAGATTAATGGGCACCAACATTTTGAAAAAGTTGAAAGACTCAGTGGTTGAATCAATAACTATAGACACTCTTTGTATTTATTTGGGAAACTGTCCTTTGGATTATTTTTGAAAATGCTGCCAGAGAACATAAATAAATGAGAGCCTGCATTGGTGAAGTGAATGTGGGAAACCTTTAGTATTCTCTTGGACCTCTCGGTTGCCTTTGACACCATTGACTATTAATCCTACTTAGTCTAAGAGATGCCCACCTCAGGGACTCTGCTGTCTCCTTTCTACAATCCTTGCAGGATAATAGAACATTAGCGGTTAAGATGCCTCATTTGATATCAGAGTCCATTATTAACAGGATGATGCTCTTATGCTTATTTGGGAGCTCAACAAAGGTATCACTCTACTTTCACATCTGTCTGATACCCATGAGTGAGTGAATGGTTTCTCAATGACTGAGAAATCTATATTGGTTGTTGGGGTTGCACCGGGCACTTGGCATGCTTCCCTGGGCTTCCTCTGAGCTTGGTGCTCACGCCATCTGCCTGGGTGTCACGATTGACTGTGGGCTCTCGCCTGTCTCTTAGGTGCTGTGGTTGGCAGCAGTTTATTCCCACATTAAGTTGCTGCACGATATCCTCCCATTTCTTAGCCTTCATACTCACTTGCTCTATCCCTCATTATTTCCAGACTTGTCTATGGCGATGCCATTTTATTCTGGGCTCCCTGGCATATGTGACTAACTTCAGGTGGCAGAAATGTGCCCTTATCACAACCTACACTGGCCAATGTGAGAGGTCATGTGACCTCTCAGATTTGATTTAAGGTGCTGTGTCTAACCCATTGTGTCCATTATGGCACACATCCCCCCTTTTCTGAAGTCCATCCTTCCACCCTTTTCCTGCCTGTATATAGTTCTAGCCCTTTAGATGAGGACGTCTTGTTTCAGCCTTTTTGGTTTCTGCTCCCCATATCTGGAATGCCCTCTGTCCAAGATTACACGCCACCACAGATCATGTGACCTTTAGATGAATAAGTACCAGAGAGAATGCATTTTTTAAAACATATGGCATCTCCTAATCCCAACCCTACAGATAAGTGGTGTATTGATCACATTTACTCCCCAAGAATTGTCAAACACTCCCATCGTAAAAGTAGCAATGCTCCCAGCTATAGCACTGGGAGCAGTGGACACAAATGTGCCGGCTTTCCTGCTCTCACCCCGCAGCTCCATGGATATGTTCAGCCCAGGGATACCAGCTACGCTTTACCACTGGGAGGTGTTCTCCAGGTATTATTGCTGATCTGTAGAGAAACTGTAAAGCATATTTTATTTTACATGAATTGCTAGATACAAAGTTGCGTGAAAGAATTCTACTGGAAATGAAAATTGTACTTTTACGCCCCCATACAGTAATTTTACTTTGAACCTTAAAACATGTGGATTACAACATTCCAAATGGGAGCTCTCCTTAATACACTTGGAGAAAGTTGCATTCTCACGTGGCCAATTAGACTAAGCTTGGCAACACACATATGAAAAGGCATCAAGAGGAAAACACAGAGAATGGAATCCATGAACTGGAATCGCCAATATTACTCCAGACGTCAGTTTCCAAGAAACGCATGGCTCGCCTCGAACGTCCTCCTCACTGTTGCCAGTCTCTATTGGAGCACGTAAGGTTAATAGATAGTTTCCTGGCCAGGGACAGGCATATGGAGGTGCAATTACATAAGGGAGGGGGGTGCATCCCCACTGTGAAAGCACTATCTTATAAGGAGCTGGTCTTGTGTGAAGGGCCGGGGGAAGATGGCAAGAGTTCCATTAAATTATCTGGACATGCGTTTTAGAAAAGTGACATTTTATAAATAGAGTAGGAAGGGCAAATGGAGTAAAACTAGACACTGAGCTGTGAGACACAAATAATCATGCGCATTTGGAAATGAAATGGTGCCTTTCTGACTGAAATGAAAGTTTATTGGATGTCATGATATCATAGCTGTTCTCTCTGAATTCCAACAAGGAATTGTGGACCCCCTCTGGGGCATTACACTATTGCCTGTCTCTAGAGGAACACATTTCTCCTCTGGACCCCCTCCAGTGTTTTACACTATTTTCTATCTCTAGTGGAACACTCTTCTCCTCAGGATCCCCTCTAGTGTATTACACTATTGACACTATTGCCTATCTCCAGTGAACACTCTTCTCCCCAGGACCCCCTCTGGTGTGTTACACTATTGCCTATATCTAGTGCAATGCTCTTCTCCTCAGGATCCCCTCTAGTGTATTACACTATTGCCTATCTCTAGTGGAACACTCTTCTCTTCGTGATCCCCTCTAGTGTATTACACTATTGCCTATCCTCAGTGAACACTCTTCTCCCCAGGACCCCCTCTGGTGTGTTACACTATTGCCTATATCTAGTGCAATGCTCTTCTCCTCAGGACCCCCTCTAGTGTGTTACACTATTGCCTATCTCTAGTGGAACACACTTCTCCCCAGTAGCCCCTCTAGTCTATTACACTATTTCCTATCTCTAATGGAACACTCTTCTCCTTGTGATCCCCTCTAGTGTATTACACTATTGCCTATCTCTAGTGGAACACTCTTCTCCTCGTGATCCCCTCTAGTGTATTACACTATTGCCTATCTCTAGTGAACACTCTTCTCCCCAGGACCCCCTCTGGTGTATTACACTATTGCCTATCTCTAGTGGAGCACTCTTCCCTTCAGGATCCCTCTAGTGTATTACACTATTGCCTGTCTCTAGTGGAACACTCTTCTCCTCAGGATCCCCTCTAGTGTATTACACTATTGCCTATCTCTAGTGGAACACTCTTCTCCTCAGGACCCCCTCTAGTGTATTACACTATTTCCTATCTCTAATGGAACACTCTTCTCCTTGTGATCCCCTCTAGTGTATTACACTATTGCCTATCTCTAGTGGAACACTCTTCTCCTCGTGATCCCCTCTAGTGTATTACACTATTGCCTATCTCTAGTGAACACTCTTCTCCCCAGGACCCCCTCTGGTGTATTACACTATTGCCTATCTCTAGTGGAGCACTCTTCCCTTCAGGATCCCTCTAGTGTATTACACTATTGCCTGTCTCTAGTGGAACACTCTTCTCCTCAGGACCCCCTCTAGTGTATTACACTATTGCCCATCTCTAGTGGAACACTCTTCCCCTCAGGACCCCTCTTGTGTATTACACTATTGCCCATCTCTAGTGGAACACTCTTCTCCTCAGGATCCCCTCGGGTGTATTACACTATTGCCCGTCTCTAGTGGATCACTCTTCTCCTCAGGATCCCCTCTAGTGTATTACACTATAGCCCATCTCTAGTGGAACACTCTTCTCCTCTGGACCCCCTCTAGTGTATTACACTATTTCCTATCTCTAGTGGAACAGTCTTCTCCTCAGGACCCCCTCTAGTGTATTACACTATTGCCCATCTCTAATGGAACACTGTCCTCTCCAGTACCCCTCTAGTGTATTACACTATTTCCTATCTCTAGTGGAACACTCTTCTCCTTGTGATCCCCTCTAGTGTATTACACTATTGCCCATCTCTAATGGAACACTGTCCTCTCCAGGATCCCTGCTGGTGTATTACACTATTGCCTATCTCTAGTGGAACACTCTTCTCCTCAGGATCCCCTCTAGTGTATTACACTATTGCCCATCTCTAGTGGAACAGTGTTCTCCTCAGGACCCCCTCTAGTGTATTACACTATTGGCCATCTCTAGTGGAACACTGTCCTCTCCAGGATCCCCTCTAGTGTATTACACTATTTTCTATCTCTAGTGGAACACTCTTCTCTTCGTGATCCCCTCTAGTGTATTACACTATTGACACTATTGCCTATCTCCAGTGAACACTCTTCTCCCCAGGACCCCCTCTGGTGTGTTACACTATTGCCTATATCTAGTGCAATGCTCTTCTCCTCAGGATCCCCTCTAGTGTATTACACTATTGCCTATCTCTAGTGGAACACTCTTCTCTTCGTGATCCCCTCTAGTGTATTACACTATTGCCTATCCCCAGTGAACACTCTTCTCCCCAGGACCCCCTCTGGTGTGTTACACTATTGCCTATATCTAGTGCAATGCTCTTCTCCTCAGGACCCCCTCTAGTGTGTTACACTATTGCCTATCTCTAGTGGAACACACTTCTCCCCAGTAGCCCCTCTAGTCTATTACACTATTTCCTATCTCTAATGGAACACTCTTCTCCTTGTGATCCCCTCTAGTGTATTACACTATTGCCTATCTCTAGTGGAACACTCTTCTCCTCGTGATCCCCTCTAGTGTATTACACTATTGCCTATCTCTAGTGAACACTCTTCTCCCCAGGACCCCCTCTGGTGTATTACACTATTGCCTATCTCTAGTGGAGCACTCTTCCATTCAGGATCCCTCTAGTGTATTACACTATTGCCTGTCTCTAGTGGAACACTCTTCTCCTCAGGATCCCCTCTAGTGTATTACACTATTGCCTATCTCTAGTGGAACACTCTTCTCCTCAGGACCCCCTCTAGTGTATTACACTATTTCCTATCTCTAATGGAACACTCTTCTCCTTGTGATCCCCTCTAGTGTATTACACTATTGCCTATCTCTAGTGGAACACTCTTCTCCTCGTGATCCCCTCTAGTGTATTACACTATTGCCTATCTCTAGTGAACACTCTTCTCCCCAGGACCCCCTCTGGTGTATTACACTATTGCCTATCTCTAGTGGAGCACTCTTCCCTTCAGGATCCCTCTAGTGTATTACACTATTGCCTGTCTCTAGTGGAACACTCTTCTCCTCAGGACCCCCTCTAGTGTATTACACTATTGCCCATCTCTAGTGGAACACTCTTCCCCTCAGGACCCCTCTTGTGTATTACACTATTGCCCATCTCTAGTGGAACACTCTTCTCCTCAGGATCCCCTCGGGTGTATTACACTATTGCCCGTCTCTAGTGGATCACTCTTCTCCTCAGGATCCCCTCTAGTGTATTACACTATAGCCCATCTCTAGTGGAACACTCTTCTCCTCTGGACCCCCTCTAGTGTATTACACTATTTCCTATCTCTAGTGGAACAGTCTTCTCCTCAGGACCCCCTCTAGTGTATTACACTATTGCCCATCTCTAATGGAACACTGTCCTCTCCAGTACCCCTCTAGTGTATTACACTATTTCCTATCTCTAGTGGAACACTCTTCTCCTTGTGATCCCCTCTAGTGTATTACACTATTGCCCATCTCTAATGGAACACTGTCCTCTCCAGGATCCCTGCTGGTGTATTACACTATTGCCTATCTCTAGTGGAACACTCTTCTCCTCAGGATCCCCTCTAGTGTATTACACTATTGCCCATCTCTAGTGGAACAGTGTTCTCCTCAGGACCCCCTCTAGTGTATTACACTATTGGCCATCTCTAGTGGAACACTGTCCTCTCCAGGATCCCCTCTAGTGTATTACACTATTGCCTATCTCTAGTGGAACACTCTTCCCCTCAGGATCCCCTCTAGTGTATTACACTATTGCCTATCTCTAGTGGAACACTCTTCTCCTCAGGATCCCCTCTAGTGTAGTACACTATTTCCCGTCTCTAGTGGAACAGTCTTCTCCCCAGTACCCCCTCTAGTGTATTACACTATTTCCTATCACTAGTGGAACACTCTTCTCCTTGTGATCCCCTCTATTGTATTACACTATTGCCCATCTCTAATGGAACACTGTCCTCTCCAGTACCCCCTCTAGTGTATTACACTATTTCCTATCACTAGTGGAACACTCTTCTCCTTGTGATCCCCTCTAGTGTATTACACTATTGCCCATCTCTAATGGAACACTGTCCTCTCCAGGATCCCTGCTGGTGTATTACACTATTGCCTGTCTCTAGAGGAACACTCTTCCCCTCAGGATCCCCCCCCTGGGGTATTACACTATTGCCTATCACTAGTGGAACACTCTTCTCCTCAGGACCCCCTCTAGTGTATTACACTATTGCCTGTCTCTAGTGGAACACTCTTCTCCCAGGATCTCCTCTAGTGTATTACACTATTGCCCATCTCTAATGGAACACTGTCCTCTCCAGTACCCCCTCTAGTGTATTACACTATTGCCCATCTCTAATGGAACACTGTCCTCTCCAGTACCCCCTCTAGTGTATTACACTATTTCCTATCACTAGTGGAACACTCTTCTCCTTGTGATCCCCTCTAGTGTATTACACTATTGCCCATCTCTAATGGAACACTGTCCTCTCCAGTACCCCCTCTAGTGTATTACACTATTTCCTATCTCTAGTGGAACACTCTTCTCCTTGTGATCCCCTCTAGTGTATTACACTATTGCCCTTCTCTAATGGAACACTGTCCTCTCCAGGATCCCTGCTGGTGTATTACACTATTGCCTGTCTCTAGAGGAACACTCTTTCCCTCAGGACCCCCCCCCTGGGGTATTACACTATTGCCTATCACTAGTGGAACACTCTTCTCCTCAGGATCCCCTCTAGTGTATTACACTATTGCCTATCTCTAGAGGAACACTCTTCTCCTCAGGACCCCCTCTAGTGTATTACACTATTGCCTATCTCTAGTGGAACACTCTTCCCCCTCACTGTTGCCTCTCTCTAGTGGAACACTGTCCTCTCCAGGATCCCTGCTGGTGTATTACACTATTGCCTATCTCTAGTGGATCACTCTTCTCCTCAGGATCCCCTCTAGTGTATTACACTATTGCCTATCTCTAGTGGAACACTCTTCTCCTCAGGACCCCCTCTAGTGTATTACACTATTGCCTATCTCTAGTGGAACACTCTTCTCCTCGTGATACCCTCTAGTGTATTACACTATTGCCTGTCTCTAGTGGAACACTCTTCCCCTCAGGATCCCCTCTAGTGTATTACACTATTGCCTGTCTCTAGTGGAACACTCTTCTCCTCAGGATCCCCTCTAGTGTATTACACTATTGCCTATCTCTAGTGGAACACTCTTCTCCTCAGGACCCCCTCTAGTGTATTACACTATTGCCTATCTCTAGTGGAACAGTCTTCTCCTCAGGACCCCCTCTAGTGTATTACACTATTGCCTATCTCTAGTGGAACACTCTTCTCCTCGTGATACCCTCTAGTGTATTACACTATTGCATGTCTCTAGTGGAACACTCTTCCCCTCAGGATCCCCTCTAGTGTATTACACTATTGCCTGTCTCTAGTGGAACACTCTTCACCTCAGGATCCCCTCTAGTGTATTACACTATTGCCTATCTCTAGAGGAACACTCTTCTCCTCAGGATCCCCTCTAGTGTAGTATACTATTGCCTGTCTCTACTGGAGCACTCTTCTCCTCAGGACCCCCTCTAGTGTATTACACTATTGCCTATCTTCAGTGGAACACTCTTCTCCTCAGGATCCCCTCTAGTGTATTACACTATTGCCTATCTCTGAACACTCTTCTCCTCAGGATCCCCTCTAGTGTATTACACTATTGCCTATCTCTAGAGGAACACTCTTCTCCTCAGGATCCCCTCTAGTGTATTACACTATTGCCTATCTCTAGTGGAACACTCTTCCCCCCTCACTGTTGCCTCTCTCTAGTGGAACACTGTCCTCTCCAGGATCCCTGCTGGTGTATTACACTATTACCTATCTCTAGTGGATCACTCTTCTCCTCAGGATCCCCTCTAGTGTATTACACTATTGCCTATCTCTAGTGGAACACTCTTCTCCTCAGGACCCCCTCTAGTGTATTACACTATTGCCTATCTCTAGTGGAACACTCTTCTCCTCGTGATACTCTCTAGTGTATTACACTATTGCCTGTCTCTAGTGGAACACTCTTCCCCTCAGGATCCCCTCTAGTGTATTACACTATTGCCTGTCTCTAGTGGAACACTCTTCTCCTCAGGATCCCCTCTAGTGTATTACACTATTGCCTATCTCTAGTGGAACACTCTTCTCCTCAGGACCCCCTCTAGTGTATTACACTATTGCCTATCTCTAGTGGAACAGTCTTCTCCTCAGGACCCCCTCTAGTGTATTACACTATTGCCTATCTCTAGTGGAACACTCTTCTCCTCGTGATACCCTCTAGTGTATTACACTATTGCATGTCTCTAGTGGAACACTCTTCCCCTCAGGATCCCCTCTAGTGTATTACACTATTGCCTGTCTCTAGTGGAACACTCTTCTCCTCAGGATCCCCTCTAGTGTATTACACTATTGCCTATCTCTAGAGGAACACTCTTCTCCTCAGGATCCCCTCTAGTGTATTATACTATTGCCTGTCTCTACTGGAGCACTCTTCTCCTCAGGACCCCCTCTAGTGTATTACACTATTGCCTATCTTCAGTGGAACACTCTTCTCCTCAGGATCCCCTCTAGTGTATTACACTATTGCCTATCTCTGAACACTCTTCTCCTCAGGATCCCCTCTAGTGTATTACACTATTGCCTATCTCTGGTGGAACACTCTTCTCCTCAGGATCCCCTCTAGTGTATTACACTATTGCCTATCTCTAGAGGAACACTCTTCTCCTCAGGATCCCCTCTAGTGTATTACACTATTGCCTATCTCTGGTGGAACACTCTTCTCCTCAGGATCCCCTCTAGTGTATTACACTATTGCCTATCTCTAGAGGAACACTCTTCTCCTCAGGATCCCCTCTAGTGTATTACACTATTGCCTATCTCTAGTGGAACACTCTTCCCCCTCACTGTTGCCTCTCTCTAGTGGAACACTGTCCTCTCCAGGATCCCTGCTGGTGTATTACACTATTGCCTGTCTCCTTTTGTCCCTTTTGCCCCTGAAACACCTCTCGGAATGCCTACCTTTATATGTGGCACGAAAAAAATAATATAGTTAGTAGATAGTTCCCTGGCCTGGGATCGACATATGGAACGTGCATGGCCACTGTTAAAGCACTATCTTATAAGAAGCTGGTCTCATGTGAAGGAATGGGAAGATGTCAAGTGTTCCATTAAATGATATGGACATGTGAATAGAGCAGAGAGGGAACTTGGACTAGAATTATTCACTGAGCTGTGAGACAATAAAACTTAGCAAAATTGGAAATTAAATGATGCCTTTCTGTCTGAAATGAAAATGACAATGTTTTGGGTGTAATGATATCCTAGCCGTGTTCTCTGAATTCCAAGAAGGAATTGTGGACCAAAATGTTTACCAAATTAAAGTAATCCTGGAAAGCTGACATGCTGTATTTAAATCTTACCCACCTGTGTTCACAAATTGAATGAAACTCTGATTAAAAGAATATAGAGCCTCAGCCAATAGGTGGCTGTGTTATTTTCTATTGCATTTCCATTTTCTTCCAGGTCTTGCGAGGCAGCCCGTGTTGGCCGATGCATTAGGACTGGGGAGTCCATCTTCAGGGCCTCTCACTGTGAACAATTATGATACAATCAAATAAACGTATGATGTGTCTCCTCCACAGGAGATAATCTTTTAGAAATAATATGACACTGGTTAAACATCATGCCTGTCGTGAGAAGAAATGGTATACACATGTCTGAAACATGCCATACAGCATGGACTAAATTGGTAAACTAGAAAAGTTATCAGACAGACACAGATAATGGAGCTAAAAGGCTAAATCATAAGTTCCCACTTGATTTAAATCTGAAGTACATCTGTAGAAAGTAAAGGTTTAAAACTCACCAAGGAAATCGGATTCCGGCCTCCCAAAGAAACACCAGTTTAAAGAGAACACAACCACGCAAGGAATCCCAGAACCCCTGAAGAAGTGTGGGGTACACACACCCTGTCAAACTGTGAGTGATTGAGCTTCGATAAGCACTACCCCCCAGCACATGCCTCCACCGTCTGTCCTCCTCTGGTCTCTCGGCTCACCTTCATGTCTCCTGACCTTACCCACACACACCACACTCTGCCTTCCATTCACTCCCCTTTTATACTGCTCATGTCCCCTCACCTTACCCATACACACCACACTCTGCCTTCAATTCACTCCCCTTTTATACTGCTCATGTCTCCTCACCTTACCGATGCACACCACACTCTGCCTTCCATTCACTCCCCTTTTATACTGCTCATGTCTCCTCACCTTACCCATACACACCACACTCTGCCTTCCATTCACTCCCTTTTATACTGCTCATGTCTCCTGACCATACCCATACACACCACACTCTGCCTTCCATTCACTCCCCTTTTATACTGCTCATGTCCCCTGTCCTTACCCATACACACCACACTCTGCCTTCAATTCACTCCCCTTTTATACTGCTCATGTCTCCTCACCTTACCCATACACACCACACTCTGCCTTCCATTCACTCCCCTTTTATACTGCTCATGTCCCCTCACCTTACCCATACACACCACACTCTGCCTTCCATTCACTCCCTTTTATACTGCTCATGTCTCCTGACCATACCCATACACACCACACTCTGCCTTCCATTCACTCCCCTTTTATACTGCTCATGTCCCCTCACCTTACCCATACACACCACACTCTGCCTTCAATTCACTCCCCTTTTATACTGCTCATGTCTCCTCACCTTACCCATACACACCACACTCTGCCTTCCATTCACTCCCCTTTTATACTGCTCATGTCCCCTCACCTTACCCATACACACCACACTCTGCCTTCCATTCACTCCCCTTTTATACTGCTCATGTCTCCTGACCTTACCCATACACACCACACTCTGCCTTCCATCACTCCCCTTTTATACTGCTCATGTCCCCTCACCTTACCCATACACACCACACTCTGCCTTCCATTCACTCCCCTTTTATACTGCTCATGTCCCCTGACCTTACTCATACACACCACACTCTGCCTTCCATTCACTCCCCTTTTATACTGCTCATGTCTCCTCACCTTACCCATACACACCACACTCTGCCTTCCATTCACTCCCCTTTTATACTGCTCATGTCCCCTCACCTTACCCATACACACCACACTCTGCCTTCAATTCACTCCCCTTTTATACTGCTCATGTCTCCTCACCTTACCCATACACACCACACTCTGCCTTCCATTCACTCCCCTTTTATACTGCTCATGTCCCCTCACCTTACCCATACACACCACACTCTGCCTTCCATTCACTCCCCTTTTATACTGCTCATGTCTCCTGACCTTACCCATACACACCACACTCTGCCTTCCATCACTCCCCTTTTATACTGCTCATGTCCCCTCACCTTACCCATACACACCACACTCTGCCTTCCATTCACTCCCCTTTTATACTGCTCATGTCCCCTGACCTTACCCATACACACCACACTCTGCCTTCCATTCACTCCCCTTTTATACTGCTCATGTCTCTTGACCTTACCCACACACACCACACTCTGCCTTCCATTCACTCCCCTTTTATACTGCTCATGTCCCCTCACCTTACCCACACACACCACACTCTGCCTTCCATTCACTCCCCTTTTATACTGCTCATGTCTCCTGACCTTACCCACACACACCACACTCTGCCTTCCATTCACTCCCCTTTTATACTGCTCATGTCTCCTGACCTTACCCACACACACCACACTCTGCCTTCCATTCACTCCCCTTTTATACTGCTCATGTCCCCTCACCTTACCCATACACACCACACTCTGCCTTCCATCACTCCCCTTTTATACTGCTCATGTCCCCTCACCTTACCCATACACACCACACTCTGCCTTCCATTCACTCCCCTTTTATACTGCTCATGTCCCCTGACCTTACCCATACACACCACACTCTGCCTTCCATTCACTCCCCTTTTATACTGCTCATGTCTCCTCACCTTACCCATACACACCACACTCTGCCTTCCATTCACTCCCCTTTTATACTGCTCATGTCCCCTCACCTTACCCATACACACCACACTCTGCCTTCAATTCACTCCCCTTTTATACTGCTCATGTCTCCTCACCTTACCCATACACACCACACTCTGCCTTCCATTCACTCCCCTTTTATACTGCTCATGTCCCCTCACCTTACCCATACACACCACACTCTGCCTTCCATTCACTCCCCTTTTATACTGCTCATGTCTCCTCACCTTACCCATACACACCACACTCTGCCTTCCATCACTCCCCTTTTATACTGCTCATGTCCCCTCACCTTACCCATACACACCACACTCTGCCTTCCATTCACTCCCCTTTTATACTGCTCATGTCCCCTGACCTTACCCATACACACCACACTCTGCCTTCCATTCACTCCCCTTTTATACTGCTCATGTCTCCTGACCTTACCCACACACACCACACTCTGCCTTCCATTCACTCCCCTTTTATACTGCTCATGTCCCCTCACCTTACCCACACACACCGCACTCTGCCTTCCATTCACTCCCCTTTTATACTGCTCATGTCTCCTGACCTTACCCACACACACCGCACTCTGCCTTCCATTCACTCCCCTTTTATACTGCTCATGTCCCCTCACCTTACCCATACACACCGCACTCTGCCTTCCATTCACTCCCCTTTTATACTGCTCATGTCTCCTCACCTTACCCATACACACCGCACTCTGCCTTCCATTCACTTCCCTTTTATACTGCTCATGTCCCCTCACCTTACCCATACACACCGCACTCTGCCTTCCATTCACTCCCCTTTTATACTGCTCATGTCTCCTCACCTTACCCACACACACCGCACTTTGCCTTCCATTCACTCCCCTTTTATACTGCTCATGTCTCCTCACCTTACCCATACACACCACACTCTGATTTCCATTCACTCCCCTTTTATACTGCTCATGTCCCCTCACCATACCCATACACACCACACTCTGCCTTCCATTCACTCCCCTTTTATACTGCTCATGTCCCCTCACCTTACCCCTACACACCACACTCTGCCTTCCATTCACTCCCCTTTTATACTGCTCATGTCCCCTCACCTTACCCACACACACCACACTCTGCCTTCCATTCACTCCACTTTTATACTGCTCATGTCCCCTCACCTTACCCACACACACCACACTCTGCCTTCCATTCACTCCCCTTTTATACTGCTCATGTCCCCTCACCTTACCCACACACACCACACTCTGCCTTCCATTCACTCCCCTTTTATACTGCTCATGTCTCCTCACCTTACCCATACACACCACACTCTGCCTTCCATTCACTCCCCTTTTATACTGCTCATGTCTCCTCACCTTACCCATACACACCACACTCTGCCTTCCATTCACTCCCCTTTTATACTGCTCATGTCCCCTCACCTTACCCACACACACCACACTCTGCCTTCCATTCACTCCCCTTTTATACTGCTCATGTCTCCTGACCTTACCCACACACACCACACTCTGCCTTCCATTCACTCCCCTTTTATACTGCTCATGTCTCCTCACCTTACCCACACACACCACACTCTGCCTTCCATTCACTCCCCTTTTATACTGCTCATGTCTCCTCACCTTACCCATACACACCACACTCTGCCTTCCATTCACTCCCCTTTTATACTGCTCATGTCTCCTCACCTTACCCATACACACCACACTCTGCCTTCCATTCACTCCCCTTTTATACTGCTCATGTCTCCTCACCTTACCCATACACACCACACTCTGCCTTCCATTCACTCCCCTTTTATACTGCTCATGTCTCCTCACCTTACCCATACACACCACACTCTGCCTTCCATTCACTCCCCTTTTATACTGCTCATGTCTCCTCACCTTACCCATACACACCACACTCTGCCTTCCATTCACTCCCCTTTTATACTGCTCATGTCCCCTCACCATACCCATACACACCACACTCTGCCTTCCATTCACTCCCCTTTTATACTGCTCATGTCTCCTCACCTTACCAACACACACCACACTCTGCCTTCCATTCACTCCCCTTTTATACTGCTCATGTCTCCTCACTTTACCCACACACACCACACTCTGCCTTCCATTCACTCCCCTTTTATACTGCTCATGTCTCCTCACTTTACCCATACACACCACACTCTGCCTTCCATTCACTCCCCTTTTATACTGCTCATGTCTCCTCACCTTACCCATACACACCACACTCTGCCTTCCATTCACTCCCCTTTTATACTGCTCATGTCTCCTCACCTTACCCATACACACCACACTCTGCCTTCCATTCACTCCCCTATTATACTGCTCATGTCTCCTCACCTTACCCATACACACCACACTCTGCCTTCCATTCACTCCCCTTTTATACTGCTCATGTCCCCTCACCATACCCATACACACCACACTCTGCCTTCCATTCACTCCCCTTTTATACTGCTCATGTCTCCTCACCTTACCAACACACACCACACTCTGCCTTCCATTCACTCCCCTTTTATACTGCTCATGTCTCCTCACTTTACCCACACACACCACACTCTGCCTTCCATTCACTCCCCTTTTATACTGCTCATGTCTCCTCACTTTACCCATACACACCACACTCTGCCTTCCATTCACTCCTCCCCTTTTATACTGCTCATGTCCTCTGACCTTACCCATACACACCACACTCTGCCTTCCATTCACTCCCCTTTTATACTGCTCATGTCTCCTGACCTTACCCATACACACCACACTCTGCCTTCCATCACTCCCATTTTATACTGCTCATGTCCCCTCACTTTACCCATACACACCACACTCTGCCTTCCATTCACTCCCCATTTATACTGCTCATGTCTCCTGACCTTACCCACACACACCACACTCTGCCTTCCATTCACTCCCCTTGTATACTGCTCATGTCTCCTCACCTTACCCATACACACCACACTCTGCCTTCCATTCACTCCCCTTTTATACTGCTCATGTCCCCTCACCTTACCCATACACACCACACTCTGCCTTCCATTCACTCCCCTTTTATACTGCTCATGTCCCCTCACCATACCCATACACACCACACTCTGCCTTCCATTCACTCCCCTTTTATACTGCTCATGTCTCCTCACCTTACCAACACACACCACACTCTGCCTTCCATTCACTCCCCTTTTATACTGCTCATGTCTCCTCACTTTACCCACACACACCACACTCTGCCTTCCATTCACTCCCCTTTTATACTGCTCATGTCCCCTCACCTTACCCATACACACCACACTCTGCCTTCCATTCACTCCCCTTTTATACTGCTCATGTCTCCTCACCTTACCCATACACACCACACTCTGCCTTCCATTCACTCCCCTTTTATACTGCTCATGTCTCCTCACCTTACCCATACACACCACACTCTGCCTTCCATTCACTCCCCTTTTATACTGCTCATGTCTCCTCACCTTACCCATACACACCACACTCTGCCTTCCATTCACTCCCCTTTTATACTGCTCATGTCTCCTCACCTTACCCATACACACCACACTCTGCCTTCCATTCACTCCCCTTTTATACTGCTCATGTCTCCTCACCTTACCCATACACACCACACTCTGCCTTCCATTCACTCCCCTTTTATACTGCTCATGTCCCCTCACCATACCCATACACACCACACTCTGCCTTCCATTCACTCCCCTTTTATACTGCTCATGTCTCCTCACCTTACCAACACACACCACACTCTGCCTTCCATTCACTCCCCTTTTATACTGCTCATGTCTCCTCACTTTACCCACACACACCACACTCTGCCTTCCATTCACTCCCCTTTTATACTGCTCATGTCTCCTCACTTTACCCATACACACCACACTCTGCCTTCCATTCACTCCCCTTTTATACTGCTCATGTCTCCTCACCTTACCCATACACACCACACTCTGCCTTCCATTCACTCCCCTTTTATACTGCTCATGTCTCCTCACCTTACCCATACACACCACACTCTGCCTTCCATTCACTCCCCTATTATACTGCTCATGTCTCCTCACCTTACCCATACACACCACACTCTGCCTTCCATTCACTCCCCTTTTATACTGCTCATGTCCCCTCACCATACCCATACACACCACACTCTGCCTTCCATTCACTCCCCTTTTATACTGCTCATGTCTCCTCACCTTACCAACACACACCACACTCTGCCTTCCATTCACTCCCCTTTTATACTGCTCATGTCTCCTCACTTTACCCACACACACCACACTCTGCCTTCCATTCACTCCCCTTTTATACTGCTCATGTCTCCTCACTTTACCCATACACACCACACTCTGCCTTCCATTCACTCCTCCCCTTTTATACTGCTCATGTCCTCTGACCTTACCCATACACACCACACTCTGCCTTCCATTCACTCCCCTTTTATACTGCTCATGTCTCCTGACCTTACCCATACACACCACACTCTGCCTTCCATCACTCCCATTTTATACTGCTCATGTCCCCTCACCTTACCCATACACACCACACTCTGCCTTCCATTCACTCCCCATTTATACTGCTCATGTCTCCTGACCTTACCCACACACACCACACTCTGCCTTCCATTCACTCCCCTTTTATACTGCTCATGTCTCCTCACCTTACCCATACACACCACACTCTGCCTTCCATTCACTCCCCTTTTATACTGCTCATGTCCCCTCACCTTACCCATACACACCACACTCTGCCTTCCATTCACTCCCCTTTTATACTGCTCATGTCCCCTCACCATACCCATACACACCACACTCTGCCTTCCATTCACTCCCCTTTTATACTGCTCATGTCTCCTCACCTTACCAACACACACCACACTCTGCCTTCCATTCACTCCCCTTTTATACTGCTCATGTCTCCTCACTTTACCCACACACACCACACTCTGCCTTCCATTCACTCCCCTTTTATACTGCTCATGTCCCCTCACCTTACCCATACACACCACACTCTGCCTTCCATTCACTCCCCTTTTATACTGCTCATGTCTCCTCACCTTACCCATACACACCACACTCTGCCTTCCATCACTCCCCTTTTATACTGCTCATGTCCCCTCACCTTACCCATACACACCACACTCTGCCTTCCATTCACTCCCCTTTTATACTGCTCATGTCCCCTGACCTTACCCATACACACCACACTCTGCCTTCCATTCACTCCCCTTTTATACTGCTCATGTCTCCTGACCTTACCCACACACACCACACTCTGCCTTCCATTCACTCCCCTTTTATACTGCTCATGTCCCCTCACCTTACCCACACACACCGCACTCTGCCTTCCATTCACTCCCCTTTTATACTGCTCATGTCTCCTGACCTTACCCACACACACCGCACTCTGCCTTCCATTCACTCCCCTTTTATACTGCTCATGTCCCCTCACCTTACCCATACACACCGCACTCTGCCTTCCATTCACTCCCCTTTTATACTGCTCATGTCTCCTCACCTTACCCATACACACCGCACTCTGCCTTCCATTCACTCCCCTTTTATACTGCTCATGTCCCCTCACCTTACCCATACACACCGCACTCTGCCTTCCATTCACTCCCCTTTTATACTGCTCATGTCTCCTCACCTTACCCACACACACCGCACTTTGCCTTCCATTCACTCCCCTTTTATACTGCTCATGTCTCCTCACCTTACCCATACACACCACACTCTGATTTCCATTCACTCCCCTTTTATACTGCTCATGTCCCCTCACCATACCCATACACACCACACTCTGCCTTCCATTCACTCCCCTTTTATACTGCTCATGTCCCCTCACCTTACCCATACACACCACACTCTGCCTTCCATTCACTCCCCTTTTATACTGCTCATGTCCCCTCACCTTACCCCTACACACCACACTCTGCCTTCCATTCACTCCCCTTTTATACTGCTCATGTCCCCTCACCTTACCCACACACACCACACTCTGCCTTCCATTCACTCCCCTTTTATACTGCTCATGTCTCCTCACCTTACCCATACACACCACACTCTGCCTTCCATTCACTCCCCTTTTATACTGCTCATGTCTCCTCACCTTACCCATACACACCACACTCTGCCTTCCATTCACTCCCCTTTTATACTGCTCATGTCCCCTCACCTTACCCACACACACCACACTCTGCCTTCCATTCACTCCCCTTTTATACTGCTCATGTCTCCTGACCTTACCCACACACACCACACTCTGCCTTCCATTCACTCCCCTTTTATACTGCTCATGTCTCCTCACCTTACCCATACACACCACACTCTGCCTTCCATTCACTCCCCTTTTATACTGCTCATGTCTCCTCACCTTACCCATACACACCACACTCTGCCTTCCATTCACTCCCCTTTTATACTGCTCATGTCTCCTCACCTTACCCATACACACCACACTCTGCCTTCCATTCACTCCCCTTTTATACTGCTCATGTCTCCTCACCTTACCCATACACACCACACTCTGCCTTCCATTCACTCCCCTTTTATACTGCTCATGTCTCCTCACCTTACCCATACACACCACACTCTGCCTTCCATTCACTCCCCTTTTATACTGCTCATGTCCCCTCACCATACCCATACACACCACACTCTGCCTTCCATTCACTCCCCTTTTATACTGCTCATGTCTCCTCACCTTACCAACACACACCACACTCTGCCTTCCATTCACTCCCCTTTTATACTGCTCATGTCTCCTCACTTTACCCACACACACCACACTCTGCCTTCCATTCACTCCCCTTTTATACTGCTCATGTCTCCTCACTTTACCCATACACACCACACTCTGCCTTCCATTCACTCCCCTTTTATACTGCTCATGTCTCCTCACCTTACCCATACACACCACACTCTGCCTTCCATTCACTCCCCTTTTATACTGCTCATGTCTCCTCACCTTACCCATACACACCACACTCTGCCTTCCATTCACTCCCCTATTATACTGCTCATGTCTCCTCACCTTACCCATACACACCACACTCTGCCTTCCATTCACTCCCCTTTTATACTGCTCATGTCCCCTCACCATACCCATACACACCACACTCTGCCTTCCATTCACTCCCCTTTTATACTGCTCATGTCTCCTCACCTTACCAACACACACCACACTCTGCCTTCCATTCACTCCCCTTTTATACTGCTCATGTCTCCTCACTTTACCCACACACACCACACTCTGCCTTCCATTCACTCCCCTTTTATACTGCTCATGTCTCCTCACTTTACCCATACACACCACACTCTGCCTTCCATTCACTCCTCCCCTTTTATACTGCTCATGTCCTCTGACCTTACCCATACACACCACACTCTGCCTTCCATTCACTCCCCTTTTATACTGCTCATGTCTCCTGACCTTACCCATACACACCACACTCTGCCTTCCATCACTCCCATTTTATACTGCTCATGTCCCCTCACCTTACCCATACACACCACACTCTGCCTTCCATTCACTCCCCATTTATACTGCTCATGTCTCCTGACCTTACCCACACACACCACACTCTGCCTTCCATTCACTCCCCTTTTATACTGCTCATGTCTCCTCACCTTACCCATACACACCACACTCTGCCTTCCATTCACTCCCCTTTTATACTGCTCATGTCCCCTCACCTTACCCATACACACCACACTCTGCCTTCCATTCACTCCCCTTTTATACTGCTCATGTCTCCTGACCTTACCCACACACACCACACTCTGCCTTCCATTCACTCCCCTTTTATACTGCTCATGTCCCCTCACCTTACCCATACACACCACACTCTGCCTTCCATTCACTCCCCTTTTATACTGCTCATGTCTCCTGACCTTACCCACACACACCACACTCTGCCTTCCATTCACTCCCCTTTTATACTGCTCATGTCCCCTCACCTTACCCATACACACCACACTCTGCCTTCCATTCACTCCCCTTTTATACTGCTCATGTCTCCTCACCTTACCCATACACACCACACTCTGCCTTCCATGCACTCCCCTTTTATACTGCTCATGTCTCCTGACCTTACCCATACACACCACACTCTGCCTTCCATTCACTCCCCTTTTATACTGCTCATGTCCCCTCACCCTACCCATACACACCACACTCTGCCTTCCATTCACTCCCCTTTTATACTGCTCATGTCCCCTCACCTTACCCCTACACACCACACTCTGCCTTCCATTCACTCCCCTTTTATACTGCTCATGTCCCCTCACCTTACCCACACACACCACACTCTGCCTTCCATTCACTCCACTTTTATACTGCTCATGTCCCCTCACCTTACCCACACACACCACACTCTGCCTTCCATTCACTCCCCTTTTATACTGCTCATGTCCCCTCACCTTACCCACACACACCACACTCTGCCTTCCATTCACTCCCCTTTTATACTGCTCATGTCTCCTCACCTTACCCATACACACCACACTCTGCCTTCCATTCACTCCCCTTTTATACTGCTCATGTCTCCTCACCTTACCCATACACACCACACTCTGCCTTCCATTCACTCCCCTTTTATACTGCTCATGTCCCCTCACCTTACCCACACACACCACACTCTGCCTTCCATTCACTCCCCTTTTATACTGCTCATGTCTCCTGACCTTACCCACACACACCACACTCTGCCTTCCATTCACTCCCCTTTTATACTGCTCATGTCTCCTCACCTTACCCATACACACCACACTCTGCCTTCCATTCACTCCCCTTTTATACTGCTCATGTCTCCTCACCTTACCCATACACACCACACTCTGCCTTCCATTCACTCCCCTTTTATACTGCTCATGTCTCCTCACCTTACCCATACACACCACACTCTGCCTTCCATTCACTCCCCTTTTATACTGCTCATGTCTCCTCACCTTACCCATACACACCACACTCTGCCTTCCATTCACTCCCCTTTTATACTGCTCATGTCTCCTCACCTTACCCATACACACCACACTCTGCCTTCCATTCACTCCTCTTTTATACTGCTCATGTCCCCTCACCATACCCATACACACCACACTCTGCCTTCCATTCACTCCCCTTTTATACTGCTCATGTCTCCTCACCTTACCAACACACACCACACTCTGCCTTCCATTCACTCCCCTTTTATACTGCTCATGTCTCCTCACTTTACCCACACACACCACACTCTGCCTTCCATTCACTCCCCTTTTATACTGCTCATGTCTCCTCACTTTACCCATACACACCACACTCTGCCTTCCATTCACTCCCCTTTTATACTGCTCATGTCTCCTCACCTTACCCATACACACCACACTCTGCCTTCCATTCACTCCCCTTTTATACTGCTCATGTCTCCTCACCTTACCCATACACACCACACTCTGCCTTCCATTCACTCCCCTATTATACTGCTCATGTCTCCTCACCTTACCCATACACACCACACTCTGCCTTCCATTCACTCCCCTTTTATACTGCTCATGTCCCCTCACCATACCCATACACACCACACTCTGCCTTCCATTCACTCCCCTTTTATACTGCTCATGTCTCCTCACCTTACCAACACACACCACACTCTGCCTTCCATTCACTCCCCTTTTATACTGCTCATGTCTCCTCACTTTACCCACACACACCACACTCTGCCTTCCATTCACTCCCCTTTTATACTGCTCATGTCTCCTCACTTTACCCATACACACCACACTCTGCCTTCCATTCACTCCTCCCCTTTTATACTGCTCATGTCCTCTGACCTTACCCATACACACCACACTCTGCCTTCCATTCACTCCCCTTTTATACTGCTCATGTCTCCTGACCTTACCCATACACACCACACTCTGCCTTCCATCACTCCCATTTTATACTGCTCATGTCCCCTCACCTTACCCATACACACCACACTCTGCCTTCCATTCACTCCCCATTTATACTGCTCATGTCTCCTGACCTTACCCACACACACCACACTCTGCCTTCCATTCACTCCCCTTTTATACTGCTCATGTCTCCTCACCTTACCCATACACACCACACTCTGCCTTCCATTCACTCCCCTTTTATACTGCTCATGTCCCCTCACCTTACCCATACACACCACACTCTGCCTTCCATTCACTCCCCTTTTATACTGCTCATGTCTCCTGACCTTACCCACACACACCACACTCTGCCTTCCATTCACTCCCCTTTTATACTGCTCATGTCCCCTCACCTTACCCATACACACCACACTCTGCCTTCCATTCACTCCCCTTTTATACTGCTCATGTCTCCTGACCTTACCCACACACACCACACTCTGCCTTCCATTCACTCCCCTTTTATACTGCTCATGTCCCCTCACCTTACCCATACACACCACACTCTGCCTTCCATTCACTCCCCTTTTATACTGCTCATGTCTCCTCACCTTACCCATACACACCACACTCTGCCTTCCATGCACTCCCCTTTTATACTGCTCATGTCTCCTGACCTTACCCATACACACCACACTCTGCCTTCCATTCACTCCCCTTTTATACTGCTCATGTCCCCTCACCCTACCCATACACACCACACTCTGCCTTCCATTCACTCCCCTTTTATACTGCTCATGTCCCCTCACCTTACCCACACACACCACACTCTGCCTTCCATTCACTCCCCTTTTATACTGCTCATGTCCCCTCACCTTACCCATACACACCACACTCTGCCTTCCATTCACTCCCCTTTTATACTGCTCATGTCCCCTCACCTTACCCATACACACCACACTCTGCCTTCCATTCACTCCCCTTTTATACTGCTCATGTCCCCTCACCTTACCCACACACACCACACTCTGCCTTCCATTCACTCCCCTTTTATACTGCTCATGTCCCCTCACCTTACCCATACACACCACACTCTGCCTTCCATTCACTCCCCTTTTATACTGCTCATGTCTCCTGACTATACCCATACACACCACACTCTGCCTTCCATTCACTCCCCTTTTATACTGCTCATGTCCCCTCACCTTACCCATACACACCACACTCTGCCTTCCATTCACTCCCCTTTTATACTGCTCATGTCCCCTCACCTTACCCATACACACCACACTCTGCCTTCCATTCACTCCCCTTTTATACTGCTCATGTCTCCTCACCTTACCCACACACACCACACTCTGCCTTCCATTCACTCCCCTTTTATACTGCTCATGTCTCCTCACCTTACCCACACACACCACTTCCATTCACTCCCCTTTTATACTGCTCATGTCTCCTGATATTACCCACACACACCACACTCTGCCTTCCATTCACTCCCCTTTTATACTGCTCATGTCCCCTCACCTTACCCATACACACCACACTCTGCCTTCCATTCACTCCCCTTTTATACTGCTCATGTCCCCTCACCTTACCCACACACACCACACTCTGCCTTCCATTCACTCCCCTTTTATACTGCGCATGTCCCCTCACCTTACCCATACACACCACACTCTGCCTTCCATTCACTCCCTTTTATACTGCTCATGTCCCCTCACCTTACCCATACACACCACACTCTGCCTTCCATTCACTCCCCTTTTATACTGCTCATGTCTCCTCACCTTACCCACACACACCACACTCTGCCTTCCATTCACTCCCCTTTTATACTGCTCATGTCTCCTGACCATACCCATACACACCACACTCTGCCTTCCATTGACTCCCCTTTTATACTGCTCATGTCCCCTGACCTTACCCATACACACCACACTCTGCCTTCCATTCACTCCCCTTTTATACTGCTCATGTCCCCTCACCTTACCCATACACACCACACTCTGCCTTCCATTCACTCCCCTTTTATACTGCTCATGTCTCCTGACCTTACCCATACACACCACACTCTGCCTTCCATTCACTCCCCTTTTATACTGCTCATGTCTCCTGACCTTACCCATACACACCACACTCTGCCTTCCATCACTCCCCTTTTATACTGCTCATGTCTGCTCACCTTACCCACACACACCACACTCTGCCTTCCATTCACTCCCCTTTTATACTGCTCATGTCCCCTCACCTTACCCATACACACCACACTCTGCCTTCCATTCACTCCCCTTTATACTGCTCATGTCCCCTCACCTTACCCATACACACCACACTCTGCCTTCCATTCACTCCCCTTTTATACTGCTCATGTCCCCTCACCTTACCCATACACACCACACTCTGCCTTCCATTCACTCCCCTTTATACTGCTCATGTCTCCTCACCTTACCCACACACACCACACTCTGCCTTCCATTCACTCCCCTTTTATACTGCTCATGTCTCCTCACCTTACCCACACACACCACTTCCATTCACTCCCCTTTTATACTGCTCATGTCTCCTGATATTACCCACACACACCACACTCTGCCTTCCATTCACTCCCCTTTTATACTGCTCATGTCCCCTCACCTTACCCATACACACCACACTCTGCCTTCCATTCACTCCCCTTTTATACTGCTCATGTCCCCTCACCTTACCCACACACACCACACTCTGCCTTCCATTCACTCCCCTTTTATACTGCGCATGTCCCCTCACCTTACCCATACACACCACACTCTGCCTTCCATTCACTCCCTTTTATACTGCTCATGTCCCCTCACCTTACCCATACACACCACACTCTGCCTTCCATTCACTCCCCTTTTATACTGCTCATGTCTCCTCACCTTACCCACACACACCACACTCTGCCTTCCATTCACTCCCCTTTTATACTGCTCATGTCTCCTGACCATACCCATACACACCACACTCTGCCTTCCATTGACTCCCCTTTTATACTGCTCATGTCCCCTGACCTTACCCATACACACCACACTCTGCCTTCCATTCACTCCCCTTTTATACTGCTCATGTCCCCTCACCTTACCCATACACACCACACTCTGCCTTCCATTCACTCCCCTTTTATACTGCTCATGTCTCCTGACCTTACCCATACACACCACACTCTGCCTTCCATTCACTCCCCTTTTATACTGCTCATGTCTCCTGACCTTACCCATACACACCACACTCTGCCTTCCATCACTCCCCTTTTATACTGCTCATGTCTGCTCACCTTACCCACACACACCACACTCTGCCTTCCATTCACTCCCCTTTTATACTGCTCATGTCCCCTCACCTTACCCATTCACACCACACTCTGCCTTCCATTCACTCCCCTTTATACTGCTCATGTCCCCTCACCTTACCCATACACACCACACTCTGCCTTCCATTCACTCCCCTTTTATACTGCTCATGTCCCCTCACCTTACCCATACACACCACACTCTGCCTTCCATTCACTCCCCTTTTATACTGCTCATGTCCCCTCACCTTACCCATACACACCACACTCTGCCTTCCATTCACTCCCCTTTTATACTGCTCATGTCTCCTCACCTTGCCCATACACACCACACTCTGCCTTCCATTCACTCCCCTTTTATACTGCTCATGTCTCCTGACCTTACCCATACACACCACACTCTGCCTTCCATTCACTCCCCTTTTATACTGCTCATGTCTCCTGACCTTACCCATACACACCACACTCCGCCTTCCATCACTCCCCTTTTATACTGCTCATGTCCCCTCACCTTACCCATACACACCACACTCCGCCTTCCATCACTCCCCTTTTATACTGCTCATGTCCCCTCACCTTACCCATACACACCACACTCTGCCTTCCATTCACTCCCCTTTTATACTGCTCATGTCCCCTCACCTTACCCATACACACCACACTCTGATTTCCATTCACTGCCCTTTTATACTGCTCATGTCTCCTGACCTTACCCACACACACCACACTCTGCCTTCCATTCACTCCCCTTTTATACTGCTCATGTCTCCTCACCATACCCATACACACCACACTCTGCCTTCCATTCACTCCCCATTTATACTGCTCATGTCTCCTGACCTTACCCATACACACCACACTCTGCCTTCCATTCACTCCCCTTTTATACTGCTCATGTCTCCTGACCTTACCCACACACACCACACTCTGCCTTCCATTCACTCCCCTTTTATACTGCTCATGTCCCCTCACCTTACCCATACACACCACACTCTGCCTTCCATGCACTCCCCTTTTATACTGCTCATGTCTCCTGACCTTACCCATACACACCACACTCTGCCTTCCATTCACTCCCCTTTTATACTGCTCATGTCTCCTGACCTTACCCATACACACCACACTCTGCCTTCCATTCACTCCCCTTTTATACTGCTCATGTCTCCTCACCTTACCCATACACACCACACTCTGCCTTCCATTCACTCCCCTTTTATACTGCTCATGTCCCCTCACCTTACCCACACACACCACCCTCTGCCTTCCATTCACTCCCCTTTTATACTGCTCATGTCCCCTCACCTTACCCATACACACCACACTCTGCCTTCCATTCACTCCCCTTTTATACTGCTCATGTCCCCTCACCTTACCCATACACACCACACTCTGCCTTCCATTCACTCCCCTTTTATACTGCTCATGTCCCCTCACCTTGCCCATACACACCACACTCTGCCTTCCATTCACTCCCCTTTTATACTGCTCATGTCCCCTCACCTTGCCCATACACACCACACTCTGCCTTCCATTCACTCCCCTTTTATACTGCTCATGTCCCCTCACCTTGCCCATACACACCACACTCTGCCTTCCATTCACTCCCCTTTTATACTGCTCATGTCTCCTCCCCTTGCCCACACACACCACACTCTGCCTTCCATTCACTCCCCTTTTATACTGCTCATGTCTCCTGACCTTACCCATACACACCGCACTCTGCCTTCCATTCACTCCCCTTTTATACTGCTCATGTCTCCTCACCTTACCCACACACACCGCACTTTGCCTTCCATTCACTCCCCTTTTATACTGCTCATGTCTCCTCACCTTACCCATACACACCACACTCTGATTTCCATTCACTCCCCTTTTATACTGCTCATGTCCCCTCACCATACCCATACACACCACACTCTGCCTTCCATTCACTCCCCTTTTATACTGCTCATGTCCCCTCACCTTACCCATACACACCACACTCTGCCTTCCATTCACTCCCCTTTTATACTGCTCATGTCCCCTCACCTTACCCCTACACACCACACTCTGCCTTCCATTCACTCCCCTTTTATACTGCTCATGTCCCCTCACCTTACCCACACACACCACACTCTGCCTTCCATTCACTCCACTTTTATACTGCTCATGTCCCCTCACCTTACCCACACACACCACACTCTGCCTTCCATTCACTCCCCTTTTATACTGCTCATGTCCCCTCACCTTACCCACACACACCACACTCTGCCTTCCATTCACTCCCCTTTTATACTGCTCATGTCTCCTCACCTTACCCACACACACCACACTCTGCCTTCATTCACTCCCCTTTTATACTGCTCATGTCTCCTCACCTTACCCATACACACCACACTCTGCCTTCCATTCACTCCCCTTTTATACTGCTCATGTCCCCTCACCTTACCCACACACACCACACTCTGCCTTCCATTCACTCCCCTTTTATACTGCTCATGTCTCCTGACCTTACCCACACACACCACACTCTGCCTTCCATTCACTCCCCTTTTATACTGCTCATGTCTCCTCACCTTACCCACACACACCACACTCTGCCTTCCATTCACTCCCCTTTTATACTGCTCATGTCTCCTCACCTTACCCATACACACCACACTCTGCCTTCCATTCACTCCCCTTTTATACTGCTCATGTCTCCTCACCTTACCCATACACACCACACTCTGCCTTCCATTCACTCCCCTTTTATACTGCTCATGTCTCCTCACCTTACCCATACACACCACACTCTGCCTTCCATTCACTCCCCTTTTATACTGCTCATGTCTCCTCACCTTACCCATACACACCACACTCTGCCTTCCATTCACTCCCCTTTTATACTGCTCATGTCCCCTCACCATACCCATACACACCACACTCTGCCTTCCATTCACTCCCCTTTTATACTGCTCATGTCTCCTCACCTTACCAACACACACCACACTCTGCCTTCCATTCACTCCCCTTTTATACTGCTCATGTCTCCTCACTTTACCCACACACACCACACTCTGCCTTCCATTCACTCCCCTTTTATACTGCTCATGTCTCCTCACTTTACCCACACACACCACACTCTGCCTTCCATTCACTCCCCTTTTATACTGCTCATGTCTCCTCACCTTACCCATACACACCACACTCTGCCTTCCATTCACTCCCCTTTTATACTGCTCATGTCTCCTCACCTTACCCATACACACCACACTCTGCCTTCCATTCACTCCCCTATTATACTGCTCATGTCTCCTCACCTTACCCATACACACCACACTCTGCCTTCCATTCACTCCCCTTTTATACTGCTCATGTCCCCTCACCATACCCATACACACCACACTCTGCCTTCCATTCACTCCCCTTTTATACTGCTCATGTCTCCTCACCTTACCAACACACACCACACTCTGCCTTCCATTCACTCCCCTTTTATACTGCTCATGTCTCCTCACTTTACCCACACACACCACACTCTGCCTTCCATTCACTCCCCTTTTATACTGCTCATGTCTCCTCACTTTACCCATACACACCACACTCTGCCTTCCATTCACTCCTCCCCTTTTATACTGCTCATGTCCTCTGACCTTACCCATACACACCACACTCTGCCTTCCATTCACTCCCCTTTTATACTGCTCATGTCTCCTGACCTTACCCATACACACCACACTCTGCCTTCCATCACTCCCATTTTATACTGCTCATGTCCCCTCACCTTACCCATACACACCACACTCTGCCTTCCATTCACTCCCCATTTATACTGCTCATGTCTCCTGACCTTACCCACACACACCACACTCTGCCTTCCATTCACTCCCCTTTTATACTGCTCATGTCTCCTCACCTTACCCATACACACCACACTCTGCCTTCCATTCACTCCCCTTTTATACTGCTCATGTCCCCTCACCTTACCCATACACACCACACTCTGCCTTCCATTCACTCCCCTTTTATACTGCTCATGTCCCCTCACCATACCCATACACACCACACTCTGCCTTCCATTCACTCCCCTTTTATACTGCTCATGTCTCCTCACCTTACCAACACACACCACACTCTGCCTTCCATTCACTCCCCTTTTATACTGCTCATGTCTCCTCACTTTACCCACACACACCACACTCTGCCTTCCATTCACTCCCCTTTTATACTGCTCATGTCCCCTCACCTTACCCATACACACCACACTCTGCCTTCCATTCACTCCCCTTTTATACTGCTCATGTCTCCTCACCTTACCCATACACACCACACTCTGCCTTCCATTCACTCCCCTTTTATACTGCTCATGTCTCCTCACCTTACCCATACACACCACACTCTGCCTTCCATTCACTCCCCTTTTATACTGCTCATGTCTCCTCACCTTACCCATACACACCACACTCTGCCTTCCATTCACTCCCCTTTTATACTGCTCATGTCTCCTCACCTTACCCATACACACCACACTCTGCCTTCCATTCACTCCCCTTTTATACTGCTCATGTCTCCTCACCTTACCCATACACACCACACTCTGCCTTCCATTCACTCCCCTTTTATACTGCTCATGTCCCCTCACCATACCCATACACACCACACTCTGCCTTCCATTCACTCCCCTTTTATACTGCTCATGTCCCCTCACCTTACCCACACACACCACACTCTGCCTTCCATTCACTCCCCTTTTATACTGCTCATGTCTCCTCACCTTACCCATACACACCACACTCTGCCTTCCATTCACTCCCCTTTTATACTGCTCATGTCTCCTCACCTTACCCATACACACCACACTCTGCCTTCCATTCACTCCCCTTTTATACTGCTCATGTCCCCTCACCTTACCCACACACACCACACTCTGCCTTCCATTCACTCCCCTTTTATACTGCTCATGTCTCCTGACCTTACCCACACACACCACACTCTGCCTTCCATTCACTCCCCTTTTATACTGCTCATGTCTCCTCACCTTACCCATACACACCACACTCTGCCTTCCATTCACTCCCCTTTTATACTGCTCATGTCTCCTGACCTTACCCATACACACCACACTCTGCCTTCCATCACTCCCATTTTATACTGCTCATGTCCCCTCACCTTACCCATACACACCACACTCTGCCTTCCATTCACTCCCCATTTATACTGCTCATGTCTCCTGACCTTACCCACACACACCACACTCTGCCTTCCATTCACTCCCCTTTTATACTGCTCATGTCTCCTCACCTTACCCATACACACCACACTCTGCCTTCCATTCACTCCCCTTTTATACTGCTCATGTCCCCTCACCTTACCCATACACACCACACTCTGCCTTCCATTCACTCCCCTTTTATACTGCTCATGTCTCCTGACCTTACCCACACACACCACACTCTGCCTTCCATTCACTCCCCTTTTATACTGCTCATGTCCCCTCACCTTACCCATACACACCACACTCTGCCTTCCATTCACTCCCCTTTTATACTGCTCATGTCTCCTGACCTTACCCACACACACCACACTCTGCCTTCCATTCACTCCCCTTTTATACTGCTCATGTCCCCTCACCTTACCCATACACACCACACTCTGCCTTCCATTCACTCCCCTTTTATACTGCTCATGTCTCCTCACCTTACCCATACACACCACACTCTGCCTTCCATGCACTCCCCTTTTATACTGCTCATGTCTCCTGACCTTACCCATACACACCACACTCTGCCTTCCATTCACTCCCCTTTTATACTGCTCATGTCCCCTCACCCTACCCATACACACCACACTCTGCCTTCCATTCACTCCCCTTTTATACTGCTCATGTCCCCTCACCTTACCCCTACACACCACACTCTGCCTTCCATTCACTCCCCTTTTATACTGCTCATGTCCCCTCACCTTACCCACACACACCACACTCTGCCTTCCATTCACTCCACTTTTATACTGCTCATGTCCCCTCACCTTACCCACACACACCACACTCTGCCTTCCATTCACTCCCCTTTTATACTGCTCATGTCCCCTCACCTTACCCACACACACCACACTCTGCCTTCCATTCACTCCCCTTTTATACTGCTCATGTCTCCTCACCTTACCCATACACACCACACTCTGCCTTCCATTCACTCCCCTTTTATACTGCTCATGTCTCCTCACCTTACCCATACACACCACACTCTGCCTTCCATTCACTCCCCTTTTATACTGCTCATGTCCCCTCACCTTACCCACACACACCACACTCTGCCTTCCATTCACTCCCCTTTTATACTGCTCATGTCTCCTGACCTTACCCACACACACCACACTCTGCCTTCCATTCACTCCCCTTTTATACTGCTCATGTCTCCTCACCTTACCCATACACACCACACTCTGCCTTCCATTCACTCCCCTTTTATACTGCTCATGTCTCCTCACCTTACCCATACACACCACACTCTGCCTTCCATTCACTCCCCTTTTATACTGCTCATGTCTCCTCACCTTACCCATACACACCACACTCTGCCTTCCATTCACTCCCCTTTTATACTGCTCATGTCTCCTCACCTTACCCATACACACCACACTCTGCCTTCCATTCACTCCCCTTTTATACTGCTCATGTCTCCTCACCTTACCCATACACACCACACTCTGCCTTCCATTCACTCCTCTTTTATACTGCTCATGTCCCCTCACCATACCCATACACACCACACTCTGCCTTCCATTCACTCCCCTTTTATACTGCTCATGTCTCCTCACCTTACCAACACACACCACACTCTGCCTTCCATTCACTCCCCTTTTATACTGCTCATGTCTCCTCACTTTACCCACACACACCACACTCTGCCTTCCATTCACTCCCCTTTTATACTGCTCATGTCTCCTCACTTTACCCATACACACCACACTCTGCCTTCCATTCACTCCCCTTTTATACTGCTCATGTCTCCTCACCTTACCCATACACACCACACTCTGCCTTCCATTCACTCCCCTTTTATACTGCTCATGTCTCCTCACCTTACCCATACACACCACACTCTGCCTTCCATTCACTCCCCTATTATACTGCTCATGTCTCCTCACCTTACCCATACACACCACACTCTGCCTTCCATTCACTCCCCTTTTATACTGCTCATGTCCCCTCACCATACCCATACACACCACACTCTGCCTTCCATTCACTCCCCTTTTATACTGCTCATGTCTCCTCACCTTACCAACACACACCACACTCTGCCTTCCATTCACTCCCCTTTTATACTGCTCATGTCTCCTCACTTTACCCACACACACCACACTCTGCCTTCCATTCACTCCCCTTTTATACTGCTCATGTCTCCTCACTTTACCCATACACACCACACTCTGCCTTCCATTCACTCCTCCCCTTTTATACTGCTCATGTCCTCTGACCTTACCCATACACACCACACTCTGCCTTCCATTCACTCCCCTTTTATACTGCTCATGTCTCCTGACCTTACCCATACACACCACACTCTGCCTTCCATCACTCCCATTTTATACTGCTCATGTCCCCTCACCTTACCCATACACACCACACTCTGCCTTCCATTCACTCCCCATTTATACTGCTCATGTCTCCTGACCTTACCCACACACACCACACTCTGCCTTCCATTCACTCCCCTTTTATACTGCTCATGTCTCCTCACCTTACCCATACACACCACACTCTGCCTTCCATTCACTCCCCTTTTATACTGCTCATGTCCCCTCACCTTACCCATACACACCACACTCTGCCTTCCATTCACTCCCCTTTTATACTGCTCATGTCTCCTGACCTTACCCACACACACCACACTCTGCCTTCCATTCACTCCCCTTTTATACTGCTCATGTCCCCTCACCTTACCCATACACACCACACTCTGCCTTCCATTCACTCCCCTTTTATACTGCTCATGTCTCCTGACCTTACCCACACACACCACACTCTGCCTTCCATTCACTCCCCTTTTATACTGCTCATGTCCCCTCACCTTACCCATACACACCACACTCTGCCTTCCATTCACTCCCCTTTTATACTGCTCATGTCTCCTCACCTTACCCATACACACCACACTCTGCCTTCCATGCACTCCCCTTTTATACTGCTCATGTCTCCTGACCTTACCCATACACACCACACTCTGCCTTCCATTCACTCCCCTTTTATACTGCTCATGTCCCCTCACCCTACCCATACACACCACACTCTGCCTTCCATTCACTCCCCTTTTATACTGCTCATGTCCCCTCACCTTACCCACACACACCACACTCTGCCTTCCATTCACTCCCCTTTTATACTGCTCATGTCCCCTCACCTTACCCATACACACCACACTCTGCCTTCCATTCACTCCCCTTTTATACTGCTCATGTCCCCTCACCTTACCCATACACACCACACTCTGCCTTCCATTCACTCCCCTTTTATACTGCTCATGTCCCCTCACCTTACCCACACACACCACACTCTGCCTTCCATTCACTCCCCTTTTATACTGCTCATGTCCCCTCACCTTACCCATACACACCACACTCTGCCTTCCATTCACTCCCCTTTTATACTGCTCATGTCTCCTGACTATACCCATACACACCACACTCTGCCTTCCATTCACTCCCCTTTTATACTGCTCATGTCCCCTCACCTTACCCATACACACCACACTCTGCCTTCCATTCACTCCCCTTTTATACTGCTCATGTCCCCTCACCTTACCCATACACACCACACTCTGCCTTCCATTCACTCCCCTTTTATACTGCTCATGTCTCCTCACCTTACCCACACACACCACACTCTGCCTTCCATTCACTCCCCTTTTATACTGCTCATGTCTCCTCACCTTACCCACACACACCACTTCCATTCACTCCCCTTTTATACTGCTCATGTCTCCTGATATTACCCACACACACCACACTCTGCCTTCCATTCACTCCCCTTTTATACTGCTCATGTCCCCTCACCTTACCCATACACACCACACTCTGCCTTCCATTCACTCCCCTTTTATACTGCTCATGTCCCCTCACCTTACCCACACACACCACACTCTGCCTTCCATTCACTCCCCTTTTATACTGCGCATGTCCCCTCACCTTACCCATACACACCACACTCTGCCTTCCATTCACTCCCTTTTATACTGCTCATGTCCCCTCACCTTACCCATACACACCACACTCTGCCTTCCATTCACTCCCCTTTTATACTGCTCATGTCTCCTCACCTTACCCACACACACCACACTCTGCCTTCCATTCACTCCCCTTTTATACTGCTCATGTCTCCTGACCATACCCATACACACCACACTCTGCCTTCCATTGACTCCCCTTTTATACTGCTCATGTCCCCTGACCTTACCCATACACACCACACTCTGCCTTCCATTCACTCCCCTTTTATACTGCTCATGTCCCCTCACCTTACCCATACACACCACACTCTGCCTTCCATTCACTCCCCTTTTATACTGCTCATGTCTCCTGACCTTACCCATACACACCACACTCTGCCTTCCATTCACTCCCCTTTTATACTGCTCATGTCTCCTGACCTTACCCATACACACCACACTCTGCCTTCCATCACTCCCCTTTTATACTGCTCATGTCTGCTCACCTTACCCACACACACCACACTCTGCCTTCCATTCACTCCCCTTTTATACTGCTCATGTCCCCTCACCTTACCCATACACACCACACTCTGCCTTCCATTCACTCCCCTTTATACTGCTCATGTCCCCTCACCTTACCCATACACACCACACTCTGCCTTCCATTCACTCCCCTTTTATACTGCTCATGTCCCCTCACCTTACCCATACACACCACACTCTGCCTTCCATTCACTCCCCTTTATACTGCTCATGTCTCCTCACCTTACCCACACACACCACACTCTGCCTTCCATTCACTCCCCTTTTATACTGCTCATGTCTCCTCACCTTACCCACACACACCACTTCCATTCACTCCCCTTTTATACTGCTCATGTCTCCTGATATTACCCACACACACCACACTCTGCCTTCCATTCACTCCCCTTTTATACTGCTCATGTCCCCTCACCTTACCCATACACACCACACTCTGCCTTCCATTCACTCCCCTTTTATACTGCTCATGTCCCCTCACCTTACCCACACACACCACACTCTGCCTTCCATTCACTCCCCTTTTATACTGCGCATGTCCCCTCACCTTACCCATACACACCACACTCTGCCTTCCATTCACTCCCTTTTATACTGCTCATGTCCCCTCACCTTACCCATACACACCACACTCTGCCTTCCATTCACTCCCCTTTTATACTGCTCATGTCTCCTCACCTTACCCACACACACCACACTCTGCCTTCCATTCACTCCCCTTTTATACTGCTCATGTCTCCTGACCATACCCATACACACCACACTCTGCCTTCCATTGACTCCCCTTTTATACTGCTCATGTCCCCTGACCTTACCCATACACACCACACTCTGCCTTCCATTCACTCCCCTTTTATACTGCTCATGTCCCCTCACCTTACCCATACACACCACACTCTGCCTTCCATTCACTCCCCTTTTATACTGCTCATGTCTCCTGACCTTACCCATACACACCACACTCTGCCTTCCATTCACTCCCCTTTTATACTGCTCATGTCTCCTGACCTTACCCATACACACCACACTCTGCCTTCCATCACTCCCCTTTTATACTGCTCATGTCTGCTCACCTTACCCACACACACCACACTCTGCCTTCCATTCACTCCCCTTTTATACTGCTCATGTCCCCTCACCTTACCCATTCACACCACACTCTGCCTTCCATTCACTCCCCTTTATACTGCTCATGTCCCCTCACCTTACCCATACACACCACACTCTGCCTTCCATTCACTCCCCTTTTATACTGCTCATGTCCCCTCACCTTACCCATACACACCACACTCTGCCTTCCATTCACTCCCCTTTTATACTGCTCATGTCCCCTCACCTTACCCATACACACCACACTCTGCCTTCCATTCACTCCCCTTTTATACTGCTCATGTCTCCTCACCTTGCCCATACACACCACACTCTGCCTTCCATTCACTCCCCTTTTATACTGCTCATGTCTCCTGACCTTACCCATACACACCACACTCTGCCTTCCATTCACTCCCCTTTTATACTGCTCATGTCTCCTGACCTTACCCATACACACCACACTCCGCCTTCCATCACTCCCCTTTTATACTGCTCATGTCCCCTCACCTTACCCATACACACCACACTCCGCCTTCCATCACTCCCCTTTTATACTGCTCATGTCCCCTCACCTTACCCATACACACCACACTCTGCCTTCCATTCACTCCCCTTTTATACTGCTCATGTCCCCTCACCTTACCCATACACACCACACTCTGATTTCCATTCACTGCCCTTTTATACTGCTCATGTCTCCTGACCTTACCCACACACACCACACTCTGCCTTCCATTCACTCCCCTTTTATACTGCTCATGTCTCCTCACCATACCCATACACACCACACTCTGCCTTCCATTCACTCCCCATTTATACTGCTCATGTCTCCTGACCTTACCCATACACACCACACTCTGCCTTCCATTCACTCCCCTTTTATACTGCTCATGTCTCCTGACCTTACCCACACACACCACACTCTGCCTTCCATTCACTCCCCTTTTATACTGCTCATGTCCCCTCACCTTACCCATACACACCACACTCTGCCTTCCATGCACTCCCCTTTTATACTGCTCATGTCTCCTGACCTTACCCATACACACCACACTCTGCCTTCCATTCACTCCCCTTTTATACTGCTCATGTCTCCTGACCTTACCCATACACACCACACTCTGCCTTCCATTCACTCCCCTTTTATACTGCTCATGTCTCCTCACCTTACCCATACACACCACACTCTGCCTTCCATTCACTCCCCTTTTATACTGCTCATGTCCCCTCACCTTACCCACACACACCACCCTCTGCCTTCCATTCACTCCCCTTTTATACTGCTCATGTCCCCTCACCTTACCCATACACACCACACTCTGCCTTCCATTCACTCCCCTTTTATACTGCTCATGTCCCCTCACCTTACCCATACACACCACACTCTGCCTTCCATTCACTCCCCTTTTATACTGCTCATGTCCCCTCACCTTGCCCATACACACCACACTCTGCCTTCCATTCACTCCCCTTTTATACTGCTCATGTCCCCTCACCTTGCCCATACACACCACACTCTGCCTTCCATTCACTCCCCTTTTATACTGCTCATGTCCCCTCACCTTGCCCATACACACCACACTCTGCCTTCCATTCACTCCCCTTTTATACTGCTCATGTCTCCTCCCCTTGCCCACACACACCACACTCTGCCTTCCATTCACTCCCCTTTTATACTGCTCATGTCTCCTGACCTTACCCATACACACCGCACTCTGCCTTCCATTCACTCCCCTTTTATACTGCTCATGTCTCCTCACCTTACCCACACACACCGCACTTTGCCTTCCATTCACTCCCCTTTTATACTGCTCATGTCTCCTCACCTTACCCATACACACCACACTCTGATTTCCATTCACTCCCCTTTTATACTGCTCATGTCCCCTCACCATACCCATACACACCACACTCTGCCTTCCATTCACTCCCCTTTTATACTGCTCATGTCCCCTCACCTTACCCATACACACCACACTCTGCCTTCCATTCACTCCCCTTTTATACTGCTCATGTCCCCTCACCTTACCCCTACACACCACACTCTGCCTTCCATTCACTCCCCTTTTATACTGCTCATGTCCCCTCACCTTACCCACACACACCACACTCTGCCTTCCATTCACTCCACTTTTATACTGCTCATGTCCCCTCACCTTACCCACACACACCACACTCTGCCTTCCATTCACTCCCCTTTTATACTGCTCATGTCCCCTCACCTTACCCACACACACCACACTCTGCCTTCCATTCACTCCCCTTTTATACTGCTCATGTCTCCTCACCTTACCCACACACACCACACTCTGCCTTCCATTCACTCCCCTTTTATACTGCTCATGTCTCCTCACCTTACCCATACACACCACACTCTGCCTTCCATTCACTCCCCTTTTATACTGCTCATGTCCCCTCACCTTACCCACACACACCACACTCTGCCTTCCATTCACTCCCCTTTTATACTGCTCATGTCTCCTGACCTTACCCACACACACCACACTCTGCCTTCCATTCACTCCCCTTTTATACTGCTCATGTCTCCTCACCTTACCCACACACACCACACTCTGCCTTCCATTCACTCCCCTTTTATACTGCTCATGTCTCCTCACCTTACCCATACACACCACACTCTGCCTTCCATTCACTCCCCTTTTATACTGCTCATGTCTCCTCACCTTACCCATACACACCACACTCTGCCTTCCATTCACTCCCCTTTTATACTGCTCATGTCTCCTCACCTTACCCATACACACCACACTCTGCCTTCCATTCACTCCCCTTTTATACTGCTCATGTCTCCTCACCTTACCCATACACACCACACTCTGCCTTCCATTCACTCCCCTTTTATACTGCTCATGTCCCCTCACCATACCCATACACACCACACTCTGCCTTCCATTCACTCCCCTTTTATACTGCTCATGTCTCCTCACCTTACCAACACACACCACACTCTGCCTTCCATTCACTCCCCTTTTATACTGCTCATGTCTCCTCACTTTACCCACACACACCACACTCTGCCTTCCATTCACTCCCCTTTTATACTGCTCATGTCTCCTCACTTTACCCACACACACCACACTCTGCCTTCCATTCACTCCCCTTTTATACTGCTCATGTCTCCTCACCTTACCCATACACACCACACTCTGCCTTCCATTCACTCCCCTTTTATACTGCTCATGTCTCCTCACCTTACCCATACACACCACACTCTGCCTTCCATTCACTCCCCTATTATACTGCTCATGTCTCCTCACCTTACCCATACACACCACACTCTGCCTTCCATTCACTCCCCTTTTATACTGCTCATGTCCCCTCACCATACCCATACACACCACACTCTGCCTTCCATTCACTCCCCTTTTATACTGCTCATGTCTCCTCACCTTACCAACACACACCACACTCTGCCTTCCATTCACTCCCCTTTTATACTGCTCATGTCTCCTCACTTTACCCACACACACCACACTCTGCCTTCCATTCACTCCCCTTTTATACTGCTCATGTCTCCTCACTTTACCCATACACACCACACTCTGCCTTCCATTCACTCCTCCCCTTTTATACTGCTCATGTCCTCTGACCTTACCCATACACACCACACTCTGCCTTCCATTCACTCCCCTTTTATACTGCTCATGTCTCCTGACCTTACCCATACACACCACACTCTGCCTTCCATCACTCCCATTTTATACTGCTCATGTCCCCTCACCTTACCCATACACACCACACTCTGCCTTCCATTCACTCCCCATTTATACTGCTCATGTCTCCTGACCTTACCCACACACACCACACTCTGCCTTCCATTCACTCCCCTTTTATACTGCTCATGTCTCCTCACCTTACCCATACACACCACACTCTGCCTTCCATTCACTCCCCTTTTATACTGCTCATGTCCCCTCACCTTACCCATACACACCACACTCTGCCTTCCATTCACTCCCCTTTTATACTGCTCATGTCCCCTCACCATACCCATACACACCACACTCTGCCTTCCATTCACTCCCCTTTTATACTGCTCATGTCTCCTCACCTTACCAACACACACCACACTCTGCCTTCCATTCACTCCCCTTTTATACTGCTCATGTCTCCTCACTTTACCCACACACACCACACTCTGCCTTCCATTCACTCCCCTTTTATACTGCTCATGTCCCCTCACCTTACCCATACACACCACACTCTGCCTTCCATTCACTCCCCTTTTATACTGCTCATGTCTCCTCACCTTACCCATACACACCACACTCTGCCTTCCATTCACTCCCCTTTTATACTGCTCATGTCTCCTCACCTTACCCATACACACCACACTCTGCCTTCCATTCACTCCCCTTTTATACTGCTCATGTCTCCTCACCTTACCCATACACACCACACTCTGCCTTCCATTCACTCCCCTTTTATACTGCTCATGTCTCCTCACCTTACCCATACACACCACACTCTGCCTTCCATTCACTCCCCTTTTATACTGCTCATGTCTCCTCACCTTACCCATACACACCACACTCTGCCTTCCATTCACTCCCCTTTTATACTGCTCATGTCCCCTCACCATACCCATACACACCACACTCTGCCTTCCATTCACTCCCCTTTTATACTGCTCATGTCTCCTCACCTTACCAACACACACCACACTCTGCCTTCCATTCACTCCCCTTTTATACTGCTCATGTCTCCTCACTTTACCCACACACACCACACTCTGCCTTCCATTCACTCCCCTTTTATACTGCTCATGTCTCCTCACTTTACCCATACACACCACACTCTGCCTTCCATTCACTCCCCTTTTATACTGCTCATGTCTCCTCACCTTACCCATACACACCACACTCTGCCTTCCATTCACTCCCCTTTTATACTGCTCATGTCTCCTCACCTTACCCATACACACCACACTCTGCCTTCCATTCACTCCCCTATTATACTGCTCATGTCTCCTCACCTTACCCATACACACCACACTCTGATTTCCATTCACTCCCCTTTTATACTGCTCATGTCTCCTGACCTTACCCACACACACCACACTCTGCCTTCCATTCACTCCCCTTTTATACTGCTCATGTCTCCTCACCATACCCATACACACCACACTCTGCCTTCCATTCACTCCCCTTTTATACTGCTCATGTCCTCTCACCTTACCCATACACCACACCACACTCTGCCTTCCATTCACTCCCCTTTTATACTGCCCATGTCTCCTCACCTTACACATACACACCACACTCTGATTTCCATTCACTCCCCTTTTATACTGCTCATGTCCCCTCACCTTACCCATACACACCACACTCTGCCTTCCATTCACTCCCCTTTTATACTGCTCATGTCCCCTCACCTTACCCACACACACCACACTCTGCCTTCCATTCACTCCCCTTTTATACTGCTCATGTCTCCTGACCATATCCATACACACCACACTCTGCCTTCCATTCACTCCCCTTTTATACTGCTCATGTCCCCTCACCTTACCCATACACACCACACTCTGCCTTCCATTCACTCCCTTTTATACTGCTCATGTCCCCTCACCTTACCCATACACACCACACTCTGCCTTCCATTCACTCCCCTTTTATACTGCCCATGTCCCCTCACCTTACTCATACACACCACACTCTGCCTTCCATTCACTCCCCTTTTATACTGCTCATGTCTCCTCACCTTACCCATACACACCACACTCTGCCTTCCATCACTCCCCTTTTTTACTGCTCATGTCTCCTGATCTTACCCATACAAACCACACTCTGCCTTCCATTCACTACCCTTTTATACTGCTTAATACGATTTATTTTTTCAACACATGTACTGTCTTTTTGGTCTGCCATCGATAATGATCTCAGATGGAGGGTCATAATTCACCTCACGATTCTGGGGGGCATTGTGACAAATCTGGATGTCGTCCCTTGTCCCCTATGGGGAGACCTTTCCAATGGGGCAGGGTGTCCATAGTGCAATAGTTCCCCTGGGGGTGGTGCTCAGGGGTAGGAGTAGATGGGAGAGGAAGCCCCTTATCATATTAGGGACAACCATCCCCTGAAAAGACAGTATACCTCTGCTTCATTACGCCCTCCCTCTTCCCCAAAGACAAACTCTCCTTCCCTCTTTCCATACAGTGCCAATATCTTCTATTGTAAAGTCAGCCAACATGATATGTTAGATCTGACTAAGATCCCAAAGAATACAATGGCCTCATCACGAGTTGGGCGGTAAGCTCTACCGCCAAACCCCCCGGCGCTATTAGCGCCGGATCACGGGTTTGGCGGTAATGGAATTCCCCATTCCCCACTGAGCCCATTCGGGAATGCCCCATTCCCCATTAGGCTCAATGGGAATTTTCTCGCTCTTACCGCTGGTGGATTTGCCGGCGGCGGTAATAGCGCAAAATTTCGGCAGATTTCCCCCCAGCTCAGAGGTGGTGAGAAATCTGCCGAAGTCCTGATTTGGCAGACCCTTAAATCTGGCAGTAATAGCGCAACCGCCGGATTTAAGGGTTACCGCCAAACTCGTGATGAGGCCCAATGTGCTTTCCATATAGTTCCAATACAAGTACTGTGAAGAAGAAGATGACCAGGAGTACGAGAATCACTGCAGAAAAACAGAGTGAACTCACTCGTTTCTCACAGCATTTGATTTGTCAAAGGCAATACAAAATAAAGAGGGAAACCAACATGGAGCGAGTCATCCATTGAGGAGGAAGCTCAGAGACGCCAACCCCACATATAGGGAAGTGCAGCAGGAGACACTGTTCACTGAGGCGAATGGGGGCACAACGGCAGTCCAGGATGAAGGAGCTACCTTAACGCTGCCCAAGAGACCCTATGGGCGTCCCTAAGTATGGGGAGCGGCTGGAGACCAAAACTGCAGTCTGAGAAGAAAGCAGTAACCAGCGGAGCAGCCTCTGACGTGAGGAGGAACACGAGTGTGGCTGGATATGGGAAGCACATCCCGAGAGTGAAGCAGGGATAGGCAGAGCCGCCACCAACCCGAGAGAGCACCCGAACACTACCGGAGCTTCAGGTGGGAGCAGTGCCGCTCGGAAGATGCAAACCACACAAACGGGTACGTGCGCAGACCAAGACGTGCTGAGGTGATGGAGGAAACACAAAGAACAACAGAACACAAGATACAGGGAAATGGGATCCCAAGAGTAACAGAGAGAGAAAGAAACACGTAAATGCTGGGACGGAGATTAAACCAGGCTATTGTGATACTGTATTCCAAGTTTGGGACCTGCATCCACATGAAAGCCAGGAAATAAGAGGGTGGGATGCTGAGAGAAAAGGAGACAGTACAGAAGGCAATGTATGCTTGGCAGGAGAGTAAACCAAGCTATTGTGATTCAGTCTTGTGGGTCTGGGACTTGCACCCATATAAAGGTCTAAGAATAATGTGAAACTCACTCAAGAGAGTACAGGGTCTGGGACCCAAAGAGATAAAAGGAGGAAGTTAACAGTGAGCATCCATTATAACGTCCTGGGGTGTGTTCGGCAGGCGAGTGAGTCAGACATAAACCCTCTGAGAACTAAGAAGGGATGTTCACAGACTGGTTTCAAGTAGCACCAGAAGGAATTCAGGGCAAATGAGCTAATCCCGATATCACTGGAATACTACTCTAAGGGAAAAGGAACATTTCTTTTGTAGTTTTTGACAACCAGATAAATTGGGAACGTTTCTGTTTGTAAGAACTGTCATTACCACTTTTCTTCTGAGCATAACATCCTTGCACATTAGATTTAAGTTACTAGAGTTAGGGTCAGAAGCAGGGTTTTTGGACACAACAGTGACTGACTATTTGTCTGAAATCCTGATGTTTTCCTTAGATTTTTCTGAGGCAGGGAAAACCCTCTATGCCTCCTTTGTGCCTGAGTCTAACTCCTGAGTCTAACTCCTGTACCCGTACATATGGTGTCAGCGGTGGGATCAGATCTAGCTGACGCAAACTATTGGGACCCTTAGCTTTACTAAACTTAGTGAGAGCCCTGGTAACCCTTCGGTAGCCACTAAGGAATCAATATGCTTTCATCTCGCCATTAGTAGAAAAACAACCCCGGAACCTGGGGAAAGGCAATTATTACCAACACACTAAGTATTAATCCCTCACTCTGCGACTTACATCAGGTTGGCCTCAAAGTCAGGGTTGGCATGGAGGTATGGCCTAGACGTGATGGTAGCATTAAAGACCCAGATTTCAGAGTCGATGTTAAAATATTAATACAAAATAATGGCAAACGTATCACATCAGGGCAGGAGACAAAGTAGCTCAAGGTATTTCAGAGAAAGATGTTCTCTAAACTGTTAGAAATAACTGAGACAGAAGACACTGGGCCTCATTACGAGTCCAGCAGAAATAAATTAGAATTACCGGCATGCCGGTACCACCATGTCCATGAGGCACTATTGGCGGAATCAATAGTTGATTTTGTGTTGGTATGCACACGCATTACGGCATGCCGGAAACGGCGGCACTGGCACACCGGTAATTCCACCAAACCCCCCATAATCCCCACACCGCCACCCTTGGTGCCGGTAACTACGATTCCGGCTCCATGCTACCGGACTCATTGACACCGGTAACAACGGTGCTGTTTTTACCATAATAGGAAATAACGCGTTTACCGGAATAAGAAATGGACCGGCAGCCATTAACAAAACAATCCTCTGAGCACAGGAGTGATACCCACATCCCGAGCACAGAATCAGATCAGGCGACATGTCTGCAAGGGTACCTACAACCCAGAGGCACAAGCCACGCTTCAGCAAGGCTGAATTGAACATGCCCGCGGATACCATAGTCGAGCATGCTGACCAAATATTCAACAACAACCTCAGAAGGCAGGCCCAGTTACGCAAGAAGGAAATCTGGGAGGAGATGGCCCAGAAAGTCCTGGCAGTTGGAACATCACCACAAACTGCCCGGGACTGCCATAAAAGGTGGGACGACCTTCGTCTGAGGGTGCGAAACCTCCGGTCGGCCCTGCGCACCCAGGTCATGGCCACAGGAGGCGGCCCTGATACAAACTAAGGGGGGCATCCTGCCTGTGGTAGTTAGTGGTTGCAATGTATTTAAATGCAAATGAAATCAGTTGTGATAAAAAAAATTAACAGGCAACAATACTTTTTGCCATATAATGTACTATCGTGCAGGGTACAAACATACACACAATTTTTGTAATGTAGTTCAGCTTTTCATATTGCTGAAGCTATTTTTAATTATCATTATTAAATTACTGAAAACAGCAATCTGTTTGTAGTCAAAATGAAACCATAATACATTTGTCAAGAGGGTAGCGTAGCTTGTTCCCTCTATACAAGTATACAAATTAAATGGTAGAAGACAAATGTGGACAGCGTAAACAGAGAGGTAAGTCCACAAAAAGCATTTCTTCATGCAAGAAGACAAATTGAGCTAAAACCTTATTCAAGCATTACTTCATGCAGGAAGACAAATTAGGCTAAAACATTATTCAGTTTCAACAACCTAGGTAAGCGTAACTACTGTAGCCCATCTAGGTGAAAAGACCTTGGAAAGGTCTACCAGAGCCAGGCTAAAGGGTGACCTTGTGGTAGGTCAGGAGGTGGCCCGACCTACAGTAGCGTGCTTCACCTAGAGTCGATTGAGGGAGTTAGTGCAGCGGAGGCCGGAGGTATGACATCGGATGAGGCAGCTGAGTACCCGTAAGCCCAATGTCACATCATCCACCTTGTCCACGCTGCATACAATAGAGTTGGCAAACATCTCAAGTATGTCGTGCACAATGCCAGTACAGCCCTGCTGGGACCCCCCCCCCTGCAACCTGGTTGCACACATCCACATACACCTTGCATCCAAACCTCATCCTAACCCCCCACACACAGTGAACATTACACTGGCCCTCTGTATCGCCCTCACAAGATGCTCCTGCTGGCACTCAGACACACATACCCTTGTGTTGCCACCGTCGTGCTAGCACAGGCCCAAGGTCACGTCAGTGCCAAGCATTTGCACCACCAGCAAATGACCTGCCACACACAGCAATGAAACATGTGCTCCCCCTCGTCCTATCCACCACAACGCATGTCGCTAAATCATCACCAATGCAGTAAATGCCATAAACAGCGGTCACATGTGGAACATATCCATGGCACAACCAGCCACAACACAATATCATACAGCTTGTGTGCCACACTCATAATACCCTAACCAGGAAACACTAGTACAACACAGAACTGCCACTGAACACACTATGTAGGCAAACCACAGATGCACCCACACAGTATCCCTAACACAAGCATGTGCGCACCAAGCTATGGCGACCACCATGTCCCTGACACAGCACTATCATCAAAAGATACTAACATTCATGTCTGTCTCATCAATCCACACCCATCACTGATGCCCTGCCTTTCTGACTCCTTCAGACACATCATCTGGCAATGAGGCTGGGCAGCCAAGTACATCCAGCGCCACCAGGCCTCGCCGCAGACGGACCACCACCACAACCACACAGGACTCCACAGCATCCTCCAGCAGATGTGAGAGTGCATCCACATCCGCTTCGCACCAGCCACCCACAATCCCGGGCCTCCGGGGTGCCTATCTGCACCCCTGACCTCCCATCCCAGTGGCACCTGCACCCCTGCCACCCCATGACGGTGGCACCGGTACCCCTGCCGCAAGGATGTCCACAAGGGTTGCCTGATGAAAACACAGGTGATGAGACTGGAGCAGAAAGTGTAGACACGGACCGCAGCTACAACGAGGCCATGGCCTTCAATCCTGCGGGCCCAATGAGCCGCCGACCTCCACACTTACGCAGTGTCAGGGAAATTGAAGGGCGCCTGTCGCGGGTGGTGCAATGGCAGGATCCCCTGACATCACTTGTGCAACAGCACTTCCATGAGGCACAACTCATGCAGGAGGGTGTTCTGGCCAGTTCGAGGAGGAAGGCACGAGCACTGGTCAGATGCATAAGGGCCATCTTGCCAGTGTCACGCCCAGTGAGGAAGGGCAACAGTGTTATGTCCTCCATAGCCGAAACAATGTCCATGTTGGTCCAGACCTTCCTGGACTAAAGGCCCCTGAATATACCAACGGCTCCCTCCACTAGTTGCACACCAAGGAGTTCCTTACAGAGCAGCCCAAGGCATCGCTCGGTGCAGCTGTTTTAGCCTGCAGAAAGCTTCACCCTGGGAACCTAAAAGGTGCCGGAAATAGGGCATGGATATATGGCTGCCCTGTCTGAGTTGTCTGGCAATGTAAATGGTTATTTTTTATTTTTTATTGTTTATTTAAGGTGAATCATATTGGTTATACATTTTGACAACCTTTGACCTCCATGATAAAACATAAAAAGCATATATCAAATATCAAATGAAGAATTTTCCACCAAACATCTCTAGTTCTCTGCCCATATTTGGTGATCACCTTCTGCATTAATTTTCTTCTTTGTTGGTCCAGGGCTTTGCAGTCCATTACTTGATGTTCAGTATATTCTTGTGAGTCTTCAGCCTTGCACAGTCGACAGATTAATGAATTGCCAACTTATTTGCCCGAGTTTTTTGTCGTCTTGTTCCCAAATAAGTTCAGACGGAATCGAAAGGACTCATCTCTAAAAAAACAATTTGTGAATACTAGCAGGTATTTTGGTAGAGTGTTCAGTTTCCTGCACTCGTCTATTGGTCTCCCATAGGTTTTGTATTTCTGTCTTTCGGCCTGCGTCTGGATCCAATCCTGGATAAACAGTTTCTTCTTAGTTTTATCTGGGTTGTCGACAAGGGATTGCGGAGATGCCTCAATGGTAACTAAAAGCGTCTTGCATTCCATCTCCCATTTTTGCAGCACAGGCTCATTTTGTTCAGCTAGGGCTTTTTTTTAGACATATAAAGCCCCCTTTCACCTTCTCTTGGATGCATTTCCTGAAGAAGGACAGTGTTTTCCACTCGGCTATTGCCCTTATTGAGGTAAGACCGAGTTCCATCCTTACTGCCTGGATCGGGGTGCTTGTGGGTATGTTCAATGCCCTTTTCCAAAGGTAACCTTCCGCTCCATATGTTAGAATAGCTGATACTTTAATCAATGGAAGCATCGAATAGCCCCCATACTTTGTAAGTAAGATCTTCGCTTGGCCTGCCGGAGTCTGTGCTTTCCTTACAAGGCTCTCCTGTCTTAGTGTTTCGATGGTACTAGTATTTAGACAGACTCCCAAATAGGTAATAGAGGCCACCACTGGGATCTTTGCCGGCGTCCTAAAGGGAGGACAAATGATTTTTTTGGGTTGATGATTAAACCATTTTTTTCAATGTAAGATTGTAAGGCAACCAATTGTCTCTGTAACCCAATCAGGGTTTGATCAATAAGCACCAAATCATCAGCTTATAACAGTCTCCCTATTTCCATATTGGCTATTTTTGGAGGAAACCAAATAGTTTCATTGAATGCAGAGTCGATGTCCGAGATGAAGAGTTTGAATAGACCCGGGCCAAAGTGCACCCCTGCTTCAGACCCTTGTTTGTTACAATTGCTTTGGTTAGTAGTCCTGCTGCATTCAGTCTAACTTTGATCGATGTCTTGCTGTGCAGGTCTTTGATTGGGGCCAACAGCGAGTGCGGGCAACTCCACTGATGTAATTTGGACCAAAGTAATAGTCGGCTCACTAGGTCAAATGCCTGCGTTAGATCTATGAATACGACATACACAGGGTAATTAATAGAAATCAGTGCACAAGTGGCGCATGTGGCTGGCGCACAGTGTGCGCGTGCAAATCTCTGCACCAGCCGCGTGCGCTAAAATCAATTTCCGCGCACAGCGTATTCATGGATTTTAGCTACCAAAACCAGCCGTGGCGCAGAGTCGCGCAGCAACCCTGCAGCAGCGCCAGTTACACCCCCAAGAACGCCCTCGCGCATTGAAAAGCCCTCAAAATCCCCAATCCAGCGCAAAGGGCTGCGCTAACCCTGGACCAGTTTACAGGGCCGCCACACAGCAAACGCAGAGCGGGGAACGTGTATTCCTGGGGTTTGCGTGAAGTTTCACACGCGATAGGGCCTTGGGCGAGCGGGTTACGTGTATTCCTGGGGTTCGCGTGAAGGTTCACACGCGATAGGCCCTGTGCGAGCAGGGTACATGTATTTCTGGGGTTCGTGTGAAGTTTTACACGCGATAGGGCCTTTGGCGAGCAGGGTACGTGTATTCCTGGGGTTCGTGTGAACTTTCACACGCGATAGGCCCTGTGCGAGTGGGGTGCGTGTATTTCTGGGGTTTGTGTGAAGTTTCACACGCGATAGGCCTTGGACGAGTGGGGTACGTGTATTCCTGGGGCTCACGTGAAGTTTCACACGCGATAGGCTTTGGGCGAGCGGGGTAAGTGTATTCCTGGGGTTCGCATGAAGTTTCACACGCGATAGGCCTTGGGCGAGCGGGGTACATGTATTCCTCGGGTTCGCATGAAGTTTCACACGCGATAGGCCCTGTGCGAGTGGGGTACGTGGATTCCTGGGGTTCGCGTGAAGTTTCACACGCGATAGGCCCTGTGCGAGCAGGGTGCGTGTATTTCTGGGGTTCGCGTGAAGTTTTGCACGGGATAGGCCTTGGACGAGCGGGGTACGTGTATTCCTGGGGTTCACGTGAAGTTTCATACGCGATAGGCTTTGGGCGAGCGGGGTATGTGTATTCCTGGGGTTCACATGAAGTTTCACACGTGATAGGCCTTGGGCAAGCGGGGTACGTATATTCCTGGGGTTCGCGTGAAGTTTCACATGCGATAGGCCTTGGGCGAGCAGAGAACGTGTATTCCTGGGGTTCGCGTGAAGTTTCACATGCCATAGGCCCTGTGCGAGCGGGGTACGTGTATTTCTGGGGTTTGCGTGAAGTTTCACATGCGATAGGCCTTGGGTGAGCGGGGTACGTGTATTCCTGGGGTTCGCGTGAAGTTTCAGACGTGATAGGCCCTGTGCGAGCGGGGTACGTGTATTTCTGGGGTTCGCATGAAGTTTCACATGCGATAGGCCTTGGGTGAGCGGAGTACGTGTATTCCTGGGGTTCGCGTGAAGTTTCACACGTGATAGGCCTTGGGCGAGTGGGGTACTTGTATTCCTGTGGTTCGCATGAAGTTTCACATGCGATAGGCCTTGGGTAAGCGCGGTACGTGTATTCCTGGGGTTCGCGTGAAGTTACACACGCGATAGGGCCTGGGCGAGCAGGGTGCGTGTATTTCTGGGGTTCGCGTGAAGTTTCACACGGGTTAGGCCTTGGACGAGCGGGGTACGTGTATTCCTGGGGTTCACGTGAAGTTTCACACACGATAGGCTTTGGGCGAGCGGGGTATGTGTATTCCTGGGTTTCGCATGAAGTTTCACACACAATGGGCCTTGGGAAAGCGGGGTATGTGTATTCCTGGGGTTTGCGTGAAGTTTCACACGCGATAGGCCCTGTGCGAGCGGGGTACGTGTATTTCTGGGGTTCGCGTGAAGTTTCACACGCGATAGGCCTTGGGCGACCGGGGTACGTGTATTCATGGGGTTTGCGTGAAGTTTCACATGCGATAGGCCTTGGGCGAGCGGGGTACATGTATTCCTGGGGTTCACGTGAAGTTTCAGATGCAATAGGCCCTGTGCGAGCGGGGTACGTGTATTTCTGGGGTTCACGTGAAGTTTCACATGCGATAGGCCTTGGGCGAGTGGGGTACGTGGATTCCTGGGGTGCGCGTGAAGTTTCACACGCGATAGGCCCTGTGCGAGCAGGGTGGGTGTATTTCTGGGGTTCGCGTGAAGTTTCACATGGGATAGGCCTTGGACGAGCGGGGTACGTGTATTCCTGGGGTTCGCGTGAATTTTCACACGCGATAGGCTTTGGGCGAGTGGGGTATGTGTATTCCTGGGGTTCGCATGAAGTTTCACACGCGATAGGCCTTGGGCGAGCGGGGTACGTGTATTCCCGGGGTTTGCGTGAAGTTTCACACGCGATAGGCCTTGGGCGAGCGGGGTATGTGTATTCCTGGGGTTCGCGTGAAGTTTCACACACGATAGGCCTTGGGCAAGCGGGGTACATATATTCCTGGGGTTCGCGTGAAGTTTCACACGCGATAGGCCTTGGGCGAGCAGGGAACGTGTATTCCTGGGGTTTGCGTGAAGTTTCACACGCCATAGGCCCTGTGCGAGCGAGGTACGTGTATTTCTGGGGTTTGCGTGAAGTTTCACACGCGATAGGCCTTGGGCGAGCGGGGTACATGTATTCCTGGGGTTCACGTGAAGTTTCACACGTGATAGGCCCTGTGCAAGCAGGGTACGTTTATTTCTGGGGTTCACGTGAAGTTTCACACGCGATAGGCCTTGGGCGAGCGGCGTACGTGTATTCCTGGGGTTCACGTGAAGTTTCACACGTGATAGGTGTTGGGCGAGCGGGGTACGTGTATTCCTGGGGTTCGCATGAAGTTTCACACGCGATAGGCCTTGGGCGAGCGGGGTACGTGGATTCCTGGGGTTCGCATGAAGTTTCACATGCGATAGGCCTTGGGCGAGCAGGGTACGTGCATTTCTGGGGTTCGTGTGAAGTTACACACGCGATAGGGCCTGGGCGAGCGGGGTACATGCATTTCTGGGGTTCACGTGAAGTTTCACATGCGATTTTGCTGTCAGTGCAGGGTACGTGAATTTCAGGGGTGCGCGGGGAGTCCTACATGTGAATTGGCAGTGTGGTTCCTCCCAGGTGTTACCTCTACACCCTCCATGACCCCCTGCAGGCAGCCCACACCACAGGGGACTACCCTGCACCCCTCGTCATGTCCCGCAGGCAGCCCATCCACCATGGGTATGCCCCCCAGCCAAGCCACATATAACCTTGCACTACTGATCACCAACTCATGTCCCCCTGCATCCCACCCCCCAGCAATGAGGGGCACCTGCCAGCAGGCCCCCGCTCATGTCCCACTCATGTCCCCTTGCACCCCACCCCCCAGCACTGAGGGGCACCTGCCAGCAGGCCCCCACTCATGTCCCACTCATGTCCCCTTGCACCCCACCCCCCAGCACTGAGGGGCACCTGCCAGCAGGCCCCCACTCATGTCCCACGCATGTCCCCTTACACCCCACCCCCCAGCACTGAGGGGCACCTGCCAGCAGGCCCCCACTCATGTCCCACTCATGTCCCCCCCTACACGTAATAAAGATCCACAATCCTGGCCCACTTCTACATCAAAAAACCACATCACGCCACCCCATTCTTGAGACGCAATGATTTCCCAATCCACCCCACACTGACATGCCTATGTGAAGACACAAACCAAAAGTCAACTATGTACATCACCACATGTCCGTCACACACATACACCGGTTGGCATTGATTGTGTAAACCCACATTTTCACATGCACCAACCCAATGATGGAATCCCACACATGGAACTAATTATGAAAATGTATTATGTACAAAAATAAAGCAATGAAATGAAAGCATAACAAAATAGCAAACATGAAATGAAAAGCATGTGAAAAAGATGAGTGAATGAAAATAACCAATCCAAAAATTATTTAAAGAAAAACAGTCCAAACTCTCCCTCCACCAAATCCAAAGGAAAGGTAAAAAAAATATCCATTGCTTCATGTTCATAATAAAAATAAAAGAGAAATGAATCCATAGTCCAACTATTTACAATACATTGTCCCTAAAAAAAAGAACCATTACTCTATGTCCATAATGAAAAAAACAATTCGAATTGATCTATGATCAAACTATATAAATCCATTGTCCAAAATAAAAATCCTTTGATCCATGTGCCAAATCAAAAAAAAATATGAAATCAATCCATTGTCCAACTATGTAAAGGGTCCATGAGCCCGACCAAACAAATGAAACCTACCTAAGAAACTACCTAAAAAAAGAAACTATATACAATTGTCCGTGGCATTGTCCATTGACCACAAATAAAAGGAAAAGGAAAAGGAAACCTAACTCTAAGAACTATTTACAATGGCAGCGGGCTAGTTCGACGGCTCACTTCCCGATGTTCCGGCCAGGGCATCATCGAACTCCTGCTCGATGTCCCGGAGGTGGCCCTCTTCCATAGCCCCGAGGGTTCGCAGGGACGATGACATGTGGACCTCCAAGTCCCTGCGAATCGCCTCGAGGCACTCGGCCAGCCTCAGTGACCTCCGCATGGAGTTCTCCGCCCTGACCATTGTGAGCCGTGCCTCTTCCGCCCGCTGCTGCTCCGCATCTATAGCATGGCCTAACCGCTGCCACACGGAAGACACTTCCAGTCATGGGTCCTCCTGCCCTCTGGCCGATGCTGCCCCTCCAATGTGGAAGGCCCCGAGCCATCACCGCTCCCACCTTGTTGCTGCTGCTGCTGTGCCTGTGCCCTGGCTCTTGCTGCCTGCACGTCCTCCACCAGCTGGGGTGCAGTTGTCGTGGTGGCCACCCCTGCTGGACGTCTGACTCCTGACTGTGGCAGGGATGTGTCCTCCACCAGCCTGGCCGCTGGGTCAGAGGCAGCTCCACAGGGTACCCAGGTGACACATGGGTGGGAAGATGGCATGGAGGACGACTGGCACGTAGGGGGTTCAGGTGAGGAGGGGGTCGCAAGAAGGTCCAGCACACAGAGGAATCCAGCACTGGTGACCCGTCCCAGTAGGGCAACTCGGTCAAAGAGGCATCCGAGATGACGTGCAGTGTCTTCACGAAAACACCGCAGGTCACCTCGCATGCCCCCTTGACGCAACGCTATCCCAGCCAGGACAGGCTCAACCCGGTCCCGGATAGCCACGTCCGCAGGGAGAGGAAGGCCAGTTGTTGTGCGCTCATCCCCTCCCTGAAAACGGGTCTGGACGTAGGCATCCCTGCTGGTGCTGGATGATGCAGTCACAGGATCGGGGACAGGATTACACACAGGCACCTCCGCGGCGGTCTGTGCTGCCTCCTGCCCCTGCCCCTGCACTGCACCACTCACACCAGTGGAATCCCCACCTCCAGACCCCGTGTGTGTCCCTTCCACGCCTCCTCCTCCTCCACCAAACCCCCCACCAACCTGGATGACTCTGTGCCATCTTCCTCCGTTGGACCCTGTGGGGTCTCAGCTGCCCCTTCTGCTGCCGAGGAGTCCACCACCGACCTCCGCCTCTTGACCTTCCCTCGGCAGCTGCGGCCTGGGATGCGGCACCAGACTCCTCACTACCCAACGAGATGACAACCTGGGACGGGAGCCGAGCCTTGCGTCTCCGGCTGGCGTTGCGATCCCTGCCGCTTTGCTCCACAGCACCCTCTCCGCCCGCTCCATCAGTTGATGCTGCAGACAGGGAGAGATAGGACACAGGCATCAGGGCACTGTACAATGGACTGATACACACATGACAGTTGTACATGAGTGGCAGTGTCAAACTTCAGACATGGCATCACACTCCCCAACACACATGTCATTTCAACTCACACACATGATCAATTCAACAGCAACATTGCACCAGGCAGCACCATTCATACACAAACAACAGCATCAGCATCCGAAGGTGAGCCTGACGTCACATGAAACACAGGGAGTACACAACACATGCACACACGCCACCAGACCTACATGCATGTGTACATGTCCACAAACTGTCGCAGTCATGCCATCCCCATCCATGTCACATCTGGCATTCTGCCTTCTACATGTCAGTGTCACATGCCTCCCTGTTGCATCACAGTTGCACACTTGTCAAACACATGCACATGTACACAGTGCAGATACATGCAGCAGGAACCACCATCCATGTGTGACACCACAACCATGCCAACGTACATACACAGAAATGCAAACATGTGTGCTCCCACACCTGCATTTGCCCAGCATGCTTACCAACACATACACCATCGATGTGTCTCACACCTGAGAGGACTCACATGTGGCAGCCTCACGCCCATGTTCATACACATCCCTACATGGCCCTACAAATACACACATGTGCAACCTGCACACTACTGGCACACCACAACGCGCACAGCATCCAATCAGTATGCATGTACACTTACCGCTCGACTCCAGACGGGTCTGCCTCTCAAGGACCTGGACATGGAGCACTGGGCATATGCGTTCCAGGACCCTCATTTGGTGGTCGGTCAAGTGGCCCCGGCACCCCTCGGCATCCACTGCCTTCGAGAGGCGCCGGGCCTTGTTGAGGGTCCTGGACCTGAAGTCCTCCCAGCGCTTCTTGACATGTTGTAAGTCACGGACTGCCACCTCCTCCGCGTTGATTGCAGTCACGATGTCCATCCAGATCCTGGTCCGTCTTTCATAGTCGGCACGCAAACTTCCAAAGAGGGCATCATACTGCACCAGGACTTGCTCCACCAGACACCAACTTCCCTGGCAGTAAAGCTGGTAGCCCTCTGCCTCTCTGGCTGGGGGTTGCCAGTGGTGCCAGATGGTGTTGTGCCCGACATGGCAACCCCAGAGGCAGGAGTGGGTGGGCAACTGGGTCCTGGGGCTGGGCTGTGGAGCGATGGTATCCCAGTCTGGAGTCTTCGGTTCCAGCAGGGGGGGTCACAGCAACTGCACCCCTGGCTGACGTGCAGGCAGCAAATAGCAGGGCACATGGGCAGCAGGCAGTCAGGCAGCAGCAGATGGCAGGTGGGAGCGTGCTCGGGGCTCTGGGGGGCAGTAATTCGGCCTTTTGGACAAGCTCATGGTCTTCCGTGTGTTTTCGCGTGGCCAGCTTGATACGGAGTGATTTGGCACGTGAAAAAATTAAATTGCACGTCAGCGTGTAATTCCAGGAAAGGCCCTTAGAGCATAAGTGCGTCAGCACGCGTACGCGATTTCATTGGACCAAAGGCCCTTAGCGTGTAAGCGTGTCTGTGACATTACGCGCGCGGGCGTTTCCCTCGTGACTTGGGCATAGTGGTTCATGGCGCGTGAAAAAATGCACATCCGAGTGTCAACGCGTGTAATTGGAGGAAAGGGCCTTAGCGCGTACACGTGTAAGTGACGTTGGACGTGTGGCCCGGTTTAAAAGGTACGTGTAGGACGCCATTTTCTTGTACGTGCTTTTTTCGTGGAGAGCGAGTGGGTGAATTCCGTACTTCTTGTCGGTTCACACGCGATTACTTCACAGCGTTTCAAGTTCGTACTCCCTGTTACCTCTGACAGCGTTCTATTTCTTATTTTTGGGCCTGTTTTCTCAAACAGCGTTCACTTCTTCTTTTGTCCTGTCTCATCAGACAGCATACAATTCTTCTTTTGGTGGGGGTGTTGCCAACGCGCACACGCACTTCTTTTTCACGCTCTTTTTTCAGGCAGGCGGTGAGTCGCGCATGTATTTACCAACTGTGCTTGCCCCGTGTGTTGCGTACCCCTTCAGAGGTCATTGTAGGCTGCGTGTAAGACGCGTATGCTTATTTTTGTGTTTCTGGGTGCCACAGCGTAGTGCGGGTTCATTTTTCCACGCACGTGGTCTATGAGGGGTTGCGTGCACGCTATTATTTGTTTTTGGGGTGCCTGTGCATTGCGTGACCCGTCATCTTCCCCCAGGGGTCACAGACAGCCTTGCTAGAGCACTAGGGTACGAATTCCATCTAGTACCCTACCCCTTTGACCCCCAATTGCCCAGGACAATAATTTACTGCAACTCCCATACGCACAACAACATCAGTGCCATGGTTGGGAGGCGACCAAGTGGTAAGGGAGGCAAAGGTGGCTGACCTCCAAAAGGTGGGCGTGGTGGGCACGGTAGGGGACGTGGCCAGGATTTGCAGGGTGCCCTTACACCCCCATGTGTGGATGAGCAATCAGGGACGCCCATACCCCCTCCCCCATGGTTGAGGGAAACGTGGCTGACACCATTCCAGCTCAGCCCTTGTTGGACCAGCCCATTGTGGCACCTGACCTGGCACAGGATGACTCCCAGTCTGACTTCCAGGTCAGCAAGTCTAGGCCACATGTGGCGGTGCAAGTTGGTGTCACCAGGCCATGTGGATATGGGCAGCTATGTCATCTGCTGCCCCAAGTATGCAGGGTGGGGAGGCTGCAGCTCCATCCGCCCCAGTTCTGACTCTCCCAGCCAGGACAGTGTTGGTCCTGGTCCATCATACTGACGTTCCCCTGCCAACATCACACTTCAGCCAATGCCTGCACCAAGTCCCATGGTCATTGTGCATTCGCACACTCCTACTACCCAGTCCACCGGTGATTCTTCCCCTACTGACCAGAGCGGCGTTAGCCACTCTGGCTCCGCTCCACCTTCTAAAAAGAGGAAGAAGGGTGCTCTGGCACGACAGGCTGAGACCCCAGGCACGGCTACACACTCTGGCACGTCAAGGAAGCCTAGCTTCAATGCCCCCAAGCTTGATGCACTAGTGGGCTATGTGTCGGCACATAGACACGAAATGGTGGTGACTGCAGGGTGCAAGACCACTACTGGTCAACATAAGGCACACTGGCAGATCATCGCGGACCGCATAAGTGCCCTTGGATTTGTGAGGCACACAGCTGATGATTGCTACAAGCGGTGGAATGACCTGAAATGCAGAGCAAAGAACACGTTGGCCTCAAATCATGCCGCTACTCTGGTGACTGGCGGTGGGTCTCCACAAGAGGACAACGAACTCACTGAACGTGAGTATGTTGCTGGAACCTTCGTCACAGAGTAACAGATCCAAGGCATGGGAGAACTACCAGATTACGAGGCATTGTCCGGTGAGTGCCCATGCATGTGTGTGTAATCCATGTGTATGTTGTTTGGGCGACGGGTTCTGAGTGAGTGCCAGGTGAGGGTGTGTGTAACTGAGTGGTATGGGTCACCCATGTGCTTCCTCCCATACATCAACATGCCTTGGATTTGGGTATGACAGTATCCCTTCTGCCCACAGCAGCCATTTAGCACCACATTAGTGCAGTTGCCCTTGAACTGTCATCTTGCAACAACATTGTTCTGATTTTTTCAGTGTTCATTCAGGCTGATTGTTTAAAATCTCCCACTTTTGCAACACATTTTTCACCACTAATGTCACATATGTGACATGCTTCTGTCATTGATTACACCCCACATTGGGCCACATTAGTTACCTAGTTAGGTGAATGATTTGACCATTCAGGCTGATTGAGTATTGGCCTGCTCACATTAATTTTTGAGGCATGTTTGAATGTGGAACATGATAGTTGTTTCCTGTCATGTTGAAGTGACCAACCATTGATTTCTACATTGGCATGCAATCACTGTATTTTTGTACACTCGATGTGTTGCAGTGTGTGGCACATGCGTATTTTGTCACACTATGTAGCATTTTTCATCTCATCATGTCCATCTCACATGGATGGCTGACAGTACTCATTCACTGACATATGGATGTACTTGTGGAATGTACCATGGCTATGCTACATGCCATCTGTGTGATGGCATGTGTCATGTATGTGCATTGGACATGCCACTCACAGGCTAATGTGTGATGCCACTGCTACCCAGCATGCAGCTAATGTCTTGATTTTCCATCTTGGTGTCCTCGGTGTGTGCTTTTTGCCTCCCCTTCCAACTCTTTGACAGTGCATGCATGCCAGGGTTATAGTCATGTGGGACATGTGTAAATCATGCACTGGTTCTGTAGCTTGACAGGCCTATGTCTGTGCTATAGTGCTCATGCCTGTTTCCATTTGTTATCTTTCATGTTTTTGCAGGGGATGACGCACTTGATGCTGTTGAGGTAAAGGAGATGGTGCAGACCCAGGAGGAATCTCAGGCACGACCGGGCACCAGAGGAGGATGTGGGGTGGTGGTGGGCGAAAACCCAATCTTACTGCAGACCATACTGTCCATGGGTGTCTCTGGGTGCACCTCCCCAGACCTCTATTCAGGTGCTGAATCGGATGATGAGACTCATGGGCCATCGCAGGTAAGTCTTTCTGGCAGGGATGCTGTTCTGTCCAACCCAGCTGCACCAGGGGTAGGACCCTCTATGGGGATGTCAGTGTTGGTAGGTACGCCTTTGGCGGTTACGGATGCAGGGTCACACTCCACAGCATCTGATCCTGTTCCTGGGCCAGCAGATCAGAGGGGGAATGCAGTCCTGCAGCCTCAGGCAGTGCCAGCACAGCAAGGTGCAGATCGCCTTGCCCCAAACAGGTGTGGTGCCCGTCAACGCGGTGGTCATACGCCACCAGGCAATACTGTATGGGAAAACTCCATATACAGTATGGCAACTCAACAGGCAGCATCAGTAGAAATGATGGCTCAGGCAATGGACAGGGTGGCCACTTCCATTATCCCCCCTGGAAGGCAGATGGAACAACAACAGCAGGCAACAGACTCCATTTGCCAATCACACAGGGAAGACATGCTGGCGTCCAACAGGGACTGATGGGCGACACTGGAGACTCTGCGCCAATCCATCTCAATAGAGTCCCAGGCCCACAGGGAAGCCCTGAGGGAAGAACTACATAACCTCAGGCAGACTCTGGTTGACCTTGAGGCATCCAATAATTTTAGGGCAGAACAGCAGCTGGAGCAGCTCACACGTTCGCTCTCAGCTGAGATGCAGGCAGCACGTGAGGAGATCCGGACATCACGCGAGGCCATGCGTGCTGAAATGCAGGCAACCCATGAGGTGATGCATGAGGATCTCGGCACTTTAATCCTCCAGAATCAGACCTTCAACAACCGCATACTTGCTGCCATGGAGGACCATACCAGGGCTTTGCGTGGGCTGCCTCCCATAATGCCACCACCTCCTGATGCAGCAGCAGAGGGTGAGGAGAGCGTCAGCAGTTCTCTCACAATGGCATAGCCATGCAGGCCATAAGCCCAAGGAGGTATTTTTTTTCTCCCAACATCCACGCAGGTGGGTGTTGGTGTGCACCCTGTGCCCGAACCTCCTGGGTGGCCTCCCCCAGACCCTCTGGCCCCCACATGGCCATTGTTGAATTTTTAATGTTTTTTTTACAGTGTGTTGCCTTGTGTGGCTCCCGTGGGCATCCACTGTATTCCGGCTGGGCACATGCAGGCTTGTCCTGAGTTTGGGTTAGATGCTTGGGTTTGTGACACACACACCCCTCCTGCTTCCGGTTTCCATGTGCTTGCAAAGGGTGTGACCAAGTGACAGTGACATACACAGTGACATTGGGCTCCCATGAGCTGTGTGGGCAGTCTGTAGTCAATACTGTGTAGACATCCCTAGTGTATATTGTTGTTGTATTGTACACTGCATGGTGTATTGATATGTGCTTGTGCATCCATGTCTTCCTCCTAATTTGCAGGTTCCTTCCTCATGTCTTCACAAGGCCATCTACTTTGCAGATGGAGTTCATGTTGTATGCAATACAATGGCACATTTGCATGTCAGCAACACTCTACAGTTGGAAGGGGTCGATGTGCTGGCGTATTCAGGTTGTATGACTTACATTACTTTGAGTTTGCACTGTCATATTTTGGCAATGTTTCATGCTGTGTTGCTGGTAAGTATTTGGTCATGTGTGCTGTTTGTTATTGATTACTAGGAGCATATTGTCTGTGGCCTCTTTCCATTTGAGACACTGCACTTTGTGACACTTGTGTCATGTGTTGTGCATTCCTTTGTTTGCTTTCACATTGCATGACATGCCATGGTGTGTTGGGTGGGGGAGCTGGGGAGGGGTTGGGTGACATGGCGCTGTTTTCATGTTGTATTTTGCAAGGGGGTAATCATTTTTGCAGCATAGAAGTGTGTCTTTTGATGACACAGCATTGGTGGTGTTTGGGTAGGTAGGGATGCACACAATGTAACACTTCCAGGTGACCAATCTCAGGCTGGTATGGATTGTGACAGTTGACTGTCCCTCATGTCAACATCATTGATTGTCAGCTGGTATGTGGCAGGGCTGTGTGCACTCCACAGGGGTGTGATTCTAAGTGAAGTAATTAGCCACCAGCTGCGTACGGGCTGCCTCACCAGGTGCCCTTTCAGCTCCCACTCGCAGTGGGCGTGCATGTGGTTGGGGATGTGGGGGCACCACCATGTCCACCGGCAGGCCCCGGCGTGTTGCAACGTTGTGCAGGACACATGCTGCCACTATGATCCTGCACACTACTGGGGGAGCGTATAACAGCTGCCCACCAGAACGGTCAAGGGAGCGAAAGCGTGACTTGAGCACTCCGAATGTGCGCTCCACTATGCCCAGGGTTGCAATATGGGCTGTGTTGTATCTTACCTCGGGTGGCGTGGTGGGGTTCCGAATTGGCGTCAGCATGTGGGTGCTCAGAGGGTAGGCACTGTCCCCTGGGGAGGTGGTGATGGTATCATTAGTGGGGTTGTGACATTACTCGGTATCTGACATGCATGCATGTGCAGTGGCATTTATACTCACCAAGCAGCCATGTATCGCCATGCCGCCCAGTTTCTAGGTCCCGGTTTAGGGTTGACATTCTGTAAATGAAACTGTCATGGGTGGACCCTGGATAGTTGGCATATACTGAGGTGATGATTCCCTTGGCATCACATACTACCTGCACGTTGATTGAATGCCAGTGCTTGCGGTTTCGATATATGTGCTCAGTGGCCCTGGGAGGACGTAGAGCCACATGGGTGCAATCAATGGCACCTAGCACTTTGGGGAAGTGTGCCACCCCGTAAATATCCTGGACGACAGCCTGCCTTTCTGCGGGTGTTCTGGGCAGGTATATGTGCCTGTGGACTGATGGGTGTGCAGTGATGATGGCCAACACCGGGTGTAGGCAGCGTGACTGCGTGGCCTGTGACACCCCCGCCACTATGGCACTTGTCCGCTGAAATGATCCGGTGGCCACGAAGTGCAGTACATTAAGGACCTTCTCCAGGGGGCTGAGTGCTTGGGAGCACAGGGTGGGTGATGTGAGGTCATCCTCCCACTCACTCACCAGGTCGAGTATTATGTGAGGTGGAAACCTGTACCTCCCATACACCTAGTCATAAGGCATCCCAAAAAGGCTGGTTCTGGGTGTAAAAATTCTGGGCCTGACTATCCTCCTCCTCCTCCTGCGGTATCCCACGACCACTGCTGCTAGTTACGGTATATTCATCCTGGCGTCTGAGCTTGTTTGTTGTTTGCACGCACTTTTATGCTGTGCGGGTCCATGTACGCCAGCTTCCTGCTGGCGTACGTGTTTCCAGATTAGCGCCTCTTTTTTGGCGCATGCGTTGGCCTCGTTCGATTCCATGAATACGTGTTGTAGGCGAGCGTGTGGGTGTTCCGTGCACTTGCATTCTGTACTTCCCCCGTGATGCCCACATTTTCATGCGTTGTTCCCCATTCCGCGTGTCATGCCCTGTGTTACGCCTACTTTTGTTGTGTGCGCCTCGCTATGTGCGCTTTCGCTGTGCGCTTAGCGCACGCTGTTTGAAGACGTGTGCGCCAGCGTGCGCCGCACAGGATTTCCATGCGCACGGACTTTCATGAATCGCTGTGCACGGGTTTCGCTGCGATTTTCGCACTTGCTCTGCGATTCGCACGCTTTCGAACGCTTTCGCCGAAATCTTCAGCGCACATTAATTCCATGAATCAGCCCGACAGTTTCTTGGCACTGCTGTTTTCAATACAGGCTTTTAGCAAATTTATTTAAAAGATGTTAATACTTGTGCCCATACCCTTTTCAAAGCCGGACTGCCAGATGTCAATATGACCCGAGGTGATAGCCCATCTTCTCAAAGGCTTCAATAATAAAGAGGCAGAGATTTTCCACGGGACATCTATCAAGGCAATCGGGCAGTAGTTAGCGGGGTCTGCTCTTGCTCCCTTCTTGTGAATTGGAATGATGATTGATACCCTCCAGGAGGATGGGATCTTCCTAGATTTAATTATGTATTTGAACAGTATTGACAGAAAAATCGCCCATTGGTCTATGTCTTGTTTTAAAATGATGTTGCTCAAACCATCAGGGCCCGGAGCTCTTGAGTTGGAAGATTTGATAATAATTTCCGCGATTGAGTCTGGATCAGAATCAATTGTATCCCATTGCTCATTTGTTGACAAACTCCAGTACGTTCTGTTCAAATTAGTCTCAAGGAATGATCCGAAGTAATTCTCCCAGGTTGCTGCTGGGATTGGATTTAAAATTGCCGCTTCTGTGGGGAATCCTGTTGATTTATCACTCTCCACATTTCAGATATGTTCTTTGTGCTGAGCAAGGTTAACATTTTCTCTGCGTCATTCTTCATGATAACTTTTTTGTAGCGACTCAGCCAGTTATAGTAATGTTGTCTTATCTTTTTCCGCTGAATGTCTGCTATTAGCGGACTGACCTTTTTTAGTGAATCAATCTTTTTCTTCATATTCTTTTTCTCTTTGGCAATGATTGCATCGTAAACATGCCGGTGTGTAATCCCTTCTTTGGTACCTCTCACTGGTTTAACCTCGAACAGGTTAAAGAGTCCCAGATAGTTTATAGGTCTTAGTTTTTCATTGGATTGGGCACAATTGATCGCATTTCTCAGATGGTCGGTTAGCACTGGGATTTTTTCCGGAGCGATTTTAATTCTGTTTCTTCCGCTGGTTACTCCCACATCTGAGGGATATAAGGTCCCCCGGTTGTAGTGAACGGAAATCAGCTTAGCAGACAGTAAGTTGTGGTCACTTTCCTCCATATGAACCACCCTCAATCTGTTTGCGACGTCCACCATCTCTCCAGAGATGCATATATAATCAAGCACCTGGCCCCCACTTCTTCCATTTCTTGTAATCTTTGCCGGGATATCCCCAATGGTGTTACCGTTCAACACTACAATGTCTAAGCATTCAATAATTTCTTTCCACAAGATCCCTCTTTTTTCCGCTGCTGTGATTTATATTGGCTGATGTAAAATTGGGGATCCAAAGTTATCCACACAGACTGCATTCAAGTCCCCACAGATCACATACCAGGGATCTTTCCATTTTAACCTACATTTTTCTATCCAATTCGTCACTTGAGCTGGGAAATTCATACTTGCTACACTTGCCGGGTTCCAATACAAGTTAAGCAGGATTAGTATTAGCAGTGTCGGTAACAGCTCTTCAAGTACCGTAAATTGGAGTTCATTTTTAATCAGTATAAGCAGACCTGACATAGGCTGACCTTTTTCTCCTTTGATCGCTGGGTTAAGATGTGATGAATAGCCTTCTATCAATGGCAATGATCTTAACCATGTTTCCTGCAGACAGAATATATCATGTTCTTCAATCTTGTCCCCCCCGGTGGTCAGCAGGTGCTTAAAGCCCCTAGTGTTCCAACTTGCCACAGTGAGGGGTTGCGAGTCAATACACTGTTGAATCTATGGCTTTTTTTATCTTATCTGCAACCATATTCATCAGCCATATCCAGTTTTCTTCAGATCCGTGTACTCTTCCCCTCGCTTCTTCTTTTCTTGATGTCATCCTTTCTTGGTCATTTCTTCTGTTATAGGGGGACCGTCTATTACTATTCCTGTGATTCCAATTATCCTCTCTTCGTGAGGTTCATTGTTTTTTTCTCGCCGTCTACTCAGCAATCTTTCTTCTCGATACTTTTCCGGGGTCCTCCCTCGGTTTTCACCCCCCCTTCTTGATCTCTCAGATCTCCAGTCATTTTTTTGTCATAACTGCGGCACTTTCTGAAATTCAGAACCAACTACATCAACCTGCTGAAGTCTACCAATGATTAGCCCATTGGTGCACTAATATCCCCAGACCACCCAGTATTTACATATCTTGACCCTGCTCCTTCTGACCCTTGGACCTCTTCACTCTGCCCTCCTGGTTGAGGAGATAATGTTCATCCGGCACATGTATATTTTACTGCCCCTACTATACTAGGACTGTATATTTACTGCCCCTACTACCATCCGGCACCTGTATATTTACTGCCCCTACTATATATACTATATACTTTGTAACTATGTCTGTGTCTTGTAAATTATAAATGCCTACTACTTGTGATATCTGTATATGTAGCCTGTATTTTGTATGTAACCATTGCTACCTTGTAACCTAAGCTTTGCATCTTCTTGACTGTTGCGCCCGGTTACTCTCCGGTCTGCCGCGCATTACAAGTGAATAAAACAAACAAACAAACAAACAAACTTTCGCTGGTTTAAGTATAATTTTTTGCTCGGTCAGATCGAACCCCAGTGGTCTTAATAGTGTTGCTTCTTGTTTCAGTAATTACGTTATGAGTGGGGTGGTAGGGTATATAATCACCCTATCTGTCCGTTCGTCATCCAAAAATTCCACTATTGCCAGGTCGTCAGATGTCAGAGATCTTAGGGACGAAACGTGATGTAGTAATCTTAAGACGTTTGCTCTATTAAGAATTAGTCCGTCTGATTCCCTGGTCATTCTTTCCAAGAGTAGTCCGTCTTGATAACCCCATGTTCTAGTTACCTCTGATCCTCCTCGATATTTCCCCATTTCTCGGTCCTGGGTGTTCGATCTTCCCTCTCTTCCAGCAAAGGAATTCGGGAGTTTCAGAGGTGATATTTTGTAGGGTCTAACATTTTTATTCTGGTGGTCTTGAACAGCTGGGCATTCACTCGAACTTACCATAGAGGGATTGGAAATGTCTAAGGGATCCTTGTCTTTTGTTAGTTCGGCTGGGTTTGTTGATCTTCCCTTTTTTGTTGTGGCATCTTGCTGAGGGCTCCCCACTGACCGTTGACTTTTTTCGATTTCTCTATTTGCAGACATATTGGTACTTTGGGAACCTCAGAATCCTCTAATGAGTCGTCCCTGTTGGTTTTTTCTAATGTTTCTTCCACAATACTTTCTTCCTCCCTCTCTGACTCATCATCTGTGGCATAGTCTGAAATCGAGTAGGTTGACATATTCATTAAATCTATATCCGGAGTTCTCTCTTCCTCTATAGTTTCACTCCCATTTTCTTTACTGACTTGTACTCTATCTTGATGTTGAATTGGAGCTTGAATTTCCACCTGCGGGAGTTTGATGATTTTCTCCGGAAAAAATATAGTTTTGGTGGTTGGCACTGTTATGTTGTTAATACATTTTTTAACCACCATTCCTCTCAGTTTAGCTGGGATCTTCTGATTTTTTGATTTGGGGATTGCTTGCAATTTCTTGTTTTCTCTTTGAGGCAAGGTCCCCCTTTGTACTTGCAGCAGATTTCCACGGACCACTTTCTTTCTGCTGAGTTGCCCATTGACTCCCCTGATTTTTCGTAAAGATTGGGCACATTTGTTTTGACAAAGTATGTGAAGAAACCAAGTTCTTTCCTTGTTCTGTCTGCTTCTCAAGCGCTATAATTACATCTGGTGCGTTTTGTGCATTGGTGTTTTTTTCCACAGTCATATTTACTATACGCTCTTGGATTGGATCTTTTAACTCTGATTTCGTCTCCTCTCTTGATGGTATAACGTTTGGTTGATTAGAGCTAGAAGCTTCTGTTCCTCCAGACCCCTCTCTCATGGGGGGGGCTAATTTCTTTTTCTTCAAATGGATCATTGGATCCTTCAATTATTTTTTCCTTGCGGATGTTTATTTCAGAGAGATCAAACGACTTAGTTATACAGGACATGATATGCACATAAACAGTTTGGTTAGGGATTCTGGGGAGGCACAGCTGGGGAGGGGATGAGGGTGTGGGGATAGTTGGGCGGTGGTTGTGCGGAGGGATAATTGGGTGGGATAGTATTGTGAGTTAAGGTTTTTCACAAATGTAAATAATTGTTATTCACACAATATATTTGGCGTTGCACTGTGAATGAATTTATTTATGTCCTGTGCTGTGTGTGTGACAGGTGCTCAGAAGTAGTAGTGTATGAGGTCACCACATGCGACACGTCCATCCATGCTATCATAGCGCTGTGAAATTGCCTGATCATTATCACTGCCGTCGTCAGGCTCTGGTGGGTGCATGTCCATGTCGGGGGACAGAGGGACGTTGTGCCTGATGCACATGTTGTGAAACATGGCACAGGCAAGCACTATTTTCCCAAACTTTTCAGGGTTGTACATCAGTGCTCCCCCCCAATCTGCTGAGGCAGCGAAACCTGCCCATCCACTGGCCAAAAGTCTATTCTATGGTGCAGCAAGTACGTACATGGGCACGGTTGTAGGCCTGCTTGTGGATGTTGTGTAGTTGCCTCACGAGGGTTATCAACCATGGCATCAGGGGGTACCCAGCATCACCTGCACGGGAGCAACAGAAAGTATACATGTCAATTTCCTGGTCATTACATGTTGGCACAGGCTGTACAGTGTTCAATCGAGAAGACAAACATGCACAAGCAAAATAGAGTTTAGATAGCTTATGTCCATTTTTGGGTACCAGAACGGCACTTTGTCAGAATGCGTGTGGGGTTTGTGTTGTGCAGTGGCATTCACATGGACCATTCATAGACACATGACCTCTGACCCTTTTTGTACAACTGACACATGGAATTCATCTAAATGTCATTAATGTGTTACAAATGAATTCCAGCTATATGTCCATGTACTACGGTACATTTAGCATTTCAATGATATGCATGTGTGATTGTGTGGTTCTTACACGCAGTGTACCTGTCCAATTTGTGTGCAGACAAAAGGTGTTTTGTGGGTGGGACCTTCAGTATTCTCTGGCTGTGCATCATGAGTTGTGGGTTTGCTTGACTGTGTTTGTGCTTGTCTTTGTCACTATGGTGTAGTGCATTCTGGTACATGTAGTTCTTTATTTCATCGCTGTACAGAATAGATTTAGTTATCTATGCACTGGATATTTTTCATACATGGAGACACGCCTGTCAAGGCCTAGCACTTTAGCATGCTACTTCTGTGTTGCACCTTGAGTAACACCTACACACTTGCACATTTCATGCACTCACAACACTGAGTAGGGTCATCTCCCCGTCAATGTTTCAGCTTTACTTGTTTTACAATTGTCGGTAATAATGTTCCTTGCTCTTATTCTTGATCTACCTTCCACTTTTACCGCCCTATCCGGCCTCTGTGCCCTTATATGGAGGTTTTGTAATTGTTTCAGGAAATTGCAGTAGGAGTAATGATGGATTAATGCATGCAGTTTGCACATCCACTGGTCATGTGTGTCATACTGGGCCATAATTCAACACTGCACATGGCCTTGTAGTTAGACTCTCCCAGCAGCCAGGTAAGATATGCTGTTTACTGCCCCCCCCCCAATCAACACTGCACATGACCTTGTAGTTAGACTCTCCCAACAGCCAGGTATGCTATGCTGGTTACTGCCACCCACCCAAATTCAACAGTGCACATGGGTTGTAGTTAGACTCTCCCAGCAGACAGGTATGCTATGCTGTTTACCCCACCCCCCAATTCAACACTGCACATGCCTTGTAGTTAGACTCAACGAGCAGACAGATATGCTATGCTGTTTACGACCCCCCCCAATTCAACGCTGCACATGTCCTTGTAGTTAGACTCTCCCAGCAGCCAGGTATGCTATGCTGTTTACTCCCCCCCCCCCAATTCAACACTGCACATGGCCTTGAAGTTAGAGTCACCAAGAAGACAGATATGCTATGCTGTTTACTACCCCCCCAATTCAACACTGCACATGGCCTTGTAGTTAGACTCTCCCAGCAGCCAGGTATGCTATGCTGTTTACCCCCCACCCCCAATTCAACAATGCACATGGCCTTGTAGTAAGACTCTCCCAGCAGCCAGGTATGTTGTCCAGCGTGTTGTTCCATGTACCGAGGCAGCGTGGAGTTCCGCAGCACCATGGAGTTGTGTGTTAACCCGGGAAATCTTGCACAGCAATGGGTGATGAGGTGGCGGGCATCACACACATTTGCATGTTCAGTGAATGAAAAAGCTTCCTATTTCGGTACACTGCCTCCACAGCATGCCTGGCCACCAGCTCCACATGTTCGCAGTACAAGGCACCAATGACGTTAGGCATGCCTGCAAGGGCATGGAAGACTATTTTTGTGCCATTTACCTGGTCAGCAGTCCGGGGTAGGATTATGTGGTCTCATATATGACACAGGAGTGCATCAATCATCTGGAATAGCACACAGGAAAAACAGGTTGAGAGATCCCATGCAGCTCGCCTACAGTGTGCTGGTATGTGCCTGTGGCTAGAAGGTGTAGCACATACACTACCTTCAGCAAGGGGGGGGGTGGCTGTGCTGTTATTGATGGGGCTGACCAGGTCGTCATGGATCAGGACCTCTATTGAGGTGATGGTGTCCCTGTCTAGCCGGTACACAGTGTGGATCTGACCTTGGCTGAGGCTGAATGGTGTGGCCCTTCAGCAAGGGATTGGTGGCTGCCTGCGTGTGGGCATTCAACCTGCTGGACATTGGGTATTTGCTGGGCCATGATAGCCCTCAAACTCCTTAAGCGCCTCGGCTGCCTCCTCCGCCTCACTACCTCTTCAATTAATACCTCTGCAGGCATGGCCTCCAGCTCCAGTACAGCTACTGCTACAGCTACTGCTAGCATTGTGGTGTTGGAAGGGGTGTGGGGTGTGGGAGTGGTCCTTTTTGTGCTGTGGCACAGCCCATTGGGACCACCTGTGCAGATTTTGAGCACCTGTGGCATGTTTCTACACACCAGAATCCACTTAACGCCTGGTCCGTGATGCTGGTGTTTCTGGCATCATTTTCACATTGTTACTGGCATGTCCATGCCGGTGATTGCGTGTCCGTGCACCTCGGAATGTGCACTTACTGACGCCATGCCGGTATCTCACGCCCAGCTGCTGCATCTCTCCACATATACCAGAAAAAGTGTTGCCGGAGGCGGTGGGTCACTTGCGATGCCGGTGTTACCGGCATCGCAACTCGGACTATACCGGTCCGGAAAGATTTGCCAGTACGGATCTACTGGCAGCACTATTTCCAGACCAACATACTTGTAATGAGGCCCTCTGACAGAGGAACCAAAGGTATTGGGGAGGCAGATCGAGACCCAGTAACAATTCCTGAGATGGTAAAACCCCCTATCAGTGAAGATGAAACAGAAATAATACCAGACTTGGCTTTTGCACACCGTAACGACCCAATATTAGCAGAGGCCTTCTCTCTGAGGTTATCTCTGAGGAAGAAGGAATGCAAGGGAGAGTTCTTTCTTTTTCACTAGACATGTTTTGCTATATAGAGGCCATGACGGTCAGAAGGGGACTCCCTGCTCTCAAATTGTAGTACCACGTAGTCACAGAAGAATAGTTCTATAAATTGCAAATGCACATCTTACGGCCGGACATTTAGGAACTGCAATCACCCAGGGGAAAATAGTGAGCCGATTGTATTGGCCAGGAGTATATGCAGAGGTTAGAAATGTTGTCCTGACTTGTCCTCTATGTCAGAAAGCCGCCACACATTCTCCCCCTCTAGTTCCTTTGTTGTAAGTGCTATCCGCACCCCCACCTAACCACAGAAGCTGCATGTACATGAACCTCCCACCTTGGTTGGCAAGAGATGCCTACTTGAGATACGCAGACTGCCTCCAGGTAACCAATGGGGCAAGAGGGTAATGGAGAGGTTCTGATTAGGTACGGGAAATTAGGGAGAATGGAAAGAGGTCGTGGAATATGTAATGGATAGGAAGGGGGACAAGGGGAAAAACTGCACAGTATTCCTGAAACTTCCCTCTCTTTTCCAGAAGTACACTCTTTGCTCAAGTACTCTCTTGTATCCTGTAGTTCACACTCTGGTCCTTTCACCTGTATACACCAATTGGGCCTCATTACGACCCTGGCAGTACGGGGTTAACGGCACCATAAAAGGTGCCGCCGCCATTAAACCCGTACTGCCTCATTACGAGTTCCCCTCGCGCGACACGGTAAGCACGCCTGGGAAAACCGGGTGTGCTTACCGGGTCCCGCGAGGGGAAGAGGGAGCAAACAACGGGCCAACTCGTAAAGTTGGCCCGTTGTTTGCTCCCTCTCCCATTCCCATTCAGCCCTATGGTGGCTGAAATCGGAATGTGAAAGGACCGGGTCTGGGTCCGGGTCCTTGGAGGAATTACCAGGCCTTCCGAACTCAGAATGGCCCGGTAATTCCTCATTCTGAGGACCCAGACCCGGACGCGATTTAGGCGGCAGCCATGCCGCCAATAGCAGTACGGCTACCGCCGAGGTCGTAATGAGGCCGTTGCCTCATGCTCTAATTGTACCCAACATAAACACAGTTGCTTGTCGTTTGCCCATGTGAGGAATTCTCACTACAACCTGATACTGAACATACCTCTGTCACTGAACATACCTAACTCACTACATAACTTGTGCCCCGGTTCCTGACTCAAACATTTATGTGCTTCATCTGCTCAGTCGGATCTCCCGCAACCCCCCGCCATATTAATATTATACTCTAAACACCCCCACATATATATGTGGTTTAAGGTCGACATTTTTGTACGAATCCGCTCAGTCCAGCATAAAACATTGCATAGTCCCACACTCCTCATACGTCTGAGGCTGAAAGAAGTCTTTATCGGTTCATGTTGTACACATTGCCGCACTGAAAACAAAAACAAGAGGCTGTCAACTCCTTGCTCTTGGAAGAAAAAACAAACACTGTACAAACAATGAAGTGGCACTAATCTGATGCCCCTGAACCAGCAGGAGTTTAGAGGTGGAAGATCAAATGGCATCCAATTACCCGGATGTCCAGCGTTCACCACCGCGGCCCAAGCTTGTGCTGCAACTGAATGCCCTGAGGCCTGGTGTGAGCCCAGGGAGTTCTTGGGACACTGCACTCTGCTCCTGTGTTCACCACCTCCAAAATGAAAACGAAACGTGTGCTTTCTGGTGCAAGTCACAAGCATCTGTTAAAGCATGCCACCTACCTTTGACCTCTCCTGTTCATGCCGCTGCTCCCCCTGAACCGTCAGGTGAATGGAGTCCTGCGTTGGAACTGAAGCCTCCCTTTGCTCCATATGACTCTGACACAGGCTCGTACTCCCATATTCCTAAGAGTACCTCCCCTCTCGGATGGAGGTACTGCATGCCCTAGACAACGTTGATGGAACTGCTTCACCTTCAATGCACATTTGCTGCCGGACCATAACCCACCCTATCCATGTAGTACCACAATGTTCTACGCCATCTTTCTAAATCCAAGATTTGATGTATTTCGTATTCATCTTGTTCCTCTCTGTCACATGCTGGTGGATCTTGCGTCGTGACACCCGCTTCTGCCGGTTTCACACAGAGACATGAAACACTGGATGTATTTTCATACCCTTCATTAACTGCAACTGTACCACATTAGGTTTTAACACTCTACCACCTCAAAAGGTCCTAAATAATGTGGCTGTCATTTTCAGGCTCCCTTCAACCTTACATGTGTAGAAGATAGCCCAAGTGTGTCCCCAACCTTGTATACTGGAGGAGGTCATATTCCACATCAGTATATTTCTCGTGAGCCTTCTGCCAGCCCAGTTGGATCTCCTGGCTCTGGTTTTGCACTGCTGCCAATGTAGTCATGCCACGCCTACCCATCCCCGTCCCTCAGCACCCACACGTTTCCCTTCAGTTCCCAGTCCCGCTCCCGCTCACGCCCCGCATAGCTCCCCGTTCCCTCCCATTACCTGTGTCCCTTCCCAACAGCAGCGGGATGTCACGGGAGGCGGAGGAAGGCTGCACCCATGGCGTCTGTGGCGCACTGGCGCTGGGGGATGCCGGCTTTTAACATTCGCGGCCGATGAAGACCGCCGCGCTCACTGGTTGGGACTTCCCGTTCACGTGATCGCAAGCAACGTCGCTCGTTGTTAGGGAGAATTCTCTGTTTAGGCTGAATTTCCTACCCTAGTGAGTCCCCCAGCAGCTTTTCTGGATTTCTGGAGTTTGTTTTTTTTCTCCTGCCAAGAGTGAGTCTCTTTTCCTCACACACTTGGGCATGATTTGAGGGGTTCCTTTGACTGTTAATGTGGTTTATGGGCTATGGGGTCTTTTACTCCATAGGGACTCATATGTTTTTACTATGTGTGTTACACAGCACCCTCAGTGCAGTAACACAGGGGTGTCATAGTGACACCCCACGATAGACTCCATACCCTGGGACTGACTACTGTCTCGCAGGGCATGTAAAGTCACCATTGGCTTTACTAGTCCCAAATTATTAACAGAAACCAGTACAAACCGTCATATTGTGGACGTACTGGTCGGGGCAATTCGATTGCCCCGGGGTCTGTTGGTTGAGGGGTCACTTCTCCATCCCCCCTGATCGAGTTTTGGCTGGTGGCAGTGGATACTACTTTTTATATTCGACCGCAAATATATTCCTATGGGATTTTCCCATTGTTCGAGACTACCAACTTTAATTATTTAATTCTCATAGCCTCGAACATACCGCTGGTTTATTTAATTAATATTAATTCTCCGGTTGGTATTTTTTGCCAGGACTCGATTCTAAAATGGCGTTTGTGTTCTCTTCTGTGACTCCAACCCAAGTCGAGCCCTTTGTTCCACTTTTTGGCGGGCTTCTCCACAGAAGCCTCCAAAAGTGGTGCCACTCTGTCTGGGTACCACAGGGGGTGTGGGAGGGGGTTTAGGCACCCTGGATTGAGATACCTTGGTAACTCAAGTCGCACTCTTGTGTGATTGGCCAAAGTGGTGAGCTGGCCGGCTCACCACTTAGCATGTTTGATTGACAGCTAGGCTGAGTGAATGGGGGTGTGCTGCATAAAAGCAGGGCTTTGGGGACTGGAACTTCAGAAGTCGCCACAGGACCTGAGAATCCGACGAGGGAGAAGCTGGATAAGATCAGTCATCTTGCTGCTGTTGGGCTCCCCGTTCCCTGACACCCATCATAGGGAGAGAGCACGAGGTGGGCTTTCCTTACTACATCTTTACAGGCTACTCTGGTAGGTGTCATTTAGTTCCTTATACTAGAGAGCTGTTTAACGTCATAGTTGTGCAATATCCTTACTTGACTGCCTGTTCCTTTGCAGCTGCCTGGTTACCTGAGCCACCTGAGTTCCTGCTTCTGCACCTGTGGCCTCAATAACTGGCCAGGGATTGTCTTTGTTTACTCTCTATGGCTGCTGCTTGCGGCGGAGGTATACATAGTCATCGCGGTACCTCATGTGAAGATTTTGACGGACTGAAAAGCCTCTATACCGCTTTGACTATGGATACCGCCGCTGGGGATCCGGTTGCTGCTCTGGTACAGGCTATCACGGTGTTGAGAGCTGATATGTCGGCCGCAACGGCTGCTATCCATCAGCGGCTAGATACGATACAGAATGAGCGCCATGCCCTACCTGCTGATCCCGAGTTTGGAGATGCTCCTCCCCAGGCAAACCCTCCCAATCCTCCCCCGACACCGGCGCCCGTGTTTGTTCCCACTCCGTTCCCTTTGGCATCTCCCGAAATGTTCCAGGGTGACCCCCGCAAGTTCTGCACATTCCTGAATCAGTGCAAGCTTCATTTTTTGTGTCGCCCACAGGCCTTTCCTGACTCCACAGCGAAGGCTGCATTCACACTGTCACAATTGGTGGGTATAGCGGCGGCTTGGGCCAACCCTTTACTTGAGAATGACTATCCCATTTTGTATGACTTCGATTTACTCATAACAGAAATGACCAGGGTGTTCGACACTAGGCACAAGGCCCAAGCACGGGACTTAGAGTTGTTGGAATTAAGTCAGGGGAAGAAAACGCTGGTTGAGTACATCACCCGGTTCAATCAGCTGTCGGTAGAAACATCCTGGCCAGAGAACAAAAAGGCAGTGGTATTTTACTGATGGCTTAACGATGCCATGAAAGACGCATTGGCGGTGGTGCCCTCTCTACCGGCTCAATATCCTGAATTAGTCGATCTGGCCTTGCAAGTAGATGCCCGAAGGGGGGAGAGGAGACAGGAACTTGGAAAATCAGTGCCTTTCTCTTCCATCCCGTCATCCAGTGAGTCCGCAGGGGAACCCATGCAAATAGGGGGGGTCCACATCCCAATCACAGCCATGGAAAGGGAACAACGCCGCTCCTTGAATGCCTGCTTTTATTGTGGCTCAATGAACATTATGTGAGGGAATGCCCCAGGCGCCCGAGGCCCAAGTCAATGGTTTTTCAGAAAGCCCGTCCCTAGAGGAGGGGGGTCGGACAGGCTCACTCTTATCCTCCTCAGGGGAACCAGGTTTCATGGGACCCATGCACATTCAAGCGTTCTAGTTTCCGTAGACAACACCAGTCACAAGGTAAAACTAGTCATCGATTCAGGGCAACGGGGAACTGTGTGGATATAGCCTTGGCAGCATCACTCAATCTACCCCTCCAGAACAAGCGTCGACCAGAACCAGTCCAGGCCGTCGATGGTTCAGCTCTTGTATCCGATCCAATCAAACAGCAAACAGCACGTCTCACACCTATTATTCAGGAGGAACATAGCAAGACCCTGTCCTTTGATCTGATCTGCACTCCACAGTTTGGGCTTATTCTGGGTCTCCCTTGGTTAAGCACCCATAATCCTGTTATCGATTGGTATCATGGAGGTTTGTTCTTCGAATCTGTCCACTGCCAGAGCCATTGTCTCACGCTCTCTGGCAAGGTCACATCTCCTTCACAAGTCCTGGGCGCTTTAACCCAGCTACAGATAAGTGATGAGCAGAATATGGACTGCGATTCACCAGGTCATGTCATGGGGGTTACGGTTTCGACTATTCCGGCAGAAGAAGTGTGCCGAACATCTACCACCACACCGGTTTTACGACTGTCCCATTGACTTGATCCCTGGAACGTCTATACCATGTGGATGGATGTGGCCCTAAAAGAATATATCCAGCCAGCTTTGAGAATAGGTCACATCCGTCCTTCCCAGTCTCCGGCTGCTAGCGCAATCTTTTTTGTGCCCAAAGAGAAGGCGACTTGCATCCCTGTGTGGATTACCGTCGTCTTAACCAGATAACAATCAAGAACAGGTACCCCATTCCTCTGATAACACCACTCCTTGACAATCTTACTCATGCCACTATCTTCACTAAACTGGATCTTAGAGGGGCCTACAATCTGGTTTGTATAAAACAGGGTGACGAGTGGAAGACCACTTTATGTACTAGGCATGGGCTATACGAGTACACTGTGATGCCCTTTGCCCTATGTAATGCCCCTGCGACATTCCAGAGGTTTATGAACGATGTATTTCATGACATCATAGATACATATGTCATCGTGTATCTAGATGACATCTTGATATTTTCTCCAACACTTTTGTCTCATATAGGCCATGTCCGAGAAGTACTTCACAGACTCCGAACCCATGCGCTGTTTGCAAAACCCGAAAAGTGTCTTTTCCACACTGTGATGCTGGAAATGCATCGGAGGGACAGGGCCTTCGTATCCTTGTCCTTTACTGCTTTTTATCGTGTGTTCTGTCATGTTTTCCGTGCAGGAGTTCATGTGGGACTCCTGGCGGTGCTGCTCTCTTTTGGTTTCGTGAACGGACCCGTGGGATACCCTTATGGCACCCATGGGTGGGGGTACAACCCTGTGCCCCTAGTGTATGTTTTTGGGCACCTGCGGGTGGCCCGTAGAGCAGGGTTTGGGCTGGTGGCAGCTCCATGCTGAGTTTGACAGGTGTGTGGAGTATCCTCCATTTTGGGATATCCCGGCCCTTCCATTGGGATCAGTTGATTCCTGATGGAAAACAAGATGGCCCCGGTGGCCTCTTGCTTTCTATTACCCATTACCTTGTTTTCATAAAGTCCTGGGAAGCCCTGACTCTGTCCCTTCCCCCCTGACTGGCTGTTGGGTGGAAATGCCATATATGGTGTTGTTGTGAAGGCCCGGCCAGACTAGCTGGAGCCTTCCCGGTGATTTATGCTGTGGGTACCTCCTGTGGGTGGGACCTGGGTGAATAGAGTGTGTGACGAATATGCATTCTGTGTTGTGGGTGTCTAGTATCTGGTGGTTGACACAATGACTGAGACAACCCTGCCCGAAACCGGTAATAATGCAGCTTGGAGTGTTGAATGGCTCGGTACTTGTCCCAATACATAGCTCTAAACTCACCCACATTCATTCCAATGGGTGTCTCACCCGCCAAAAACAAAATCGGGTGATTTCACCCGCCTTTGCGAGACAAATGGTTGAGAGCTATGCCAATACACATAACTTGTTGTGAGTGTCTGGAGAGAAGTGAATGGCCTGAATACCTTGTGTGCCTGATTGGCTGCCTGCCTGCATGAATGCCCGTAGTCGTGATTGGATGCTTGAGTGTGACCCAGCGGAATGAATGGGAGATCAACAGTATATCTGGGGACCTCTCACTGCTAGGAATCGTGTTCAGAAGCTGAAGTCCACTACGACGAGTAACTGGAGTAACTGATGCTTGACCTTGAAGCCCTGCTGGACGAGAAGAATTGCTGTTGCTCTCCTTCACAATCTGAAAGCTGCTGTGCCTCCAAGGACTGACCCAGAGATGACCTGGTAAGGCACCCTCTTCCCGAGCTGCGAGGGACCATCGTGCACAGCTGATCTTTGCCAAAGCTCCCTGGTAGACAGACCTACGACAGGCTGCCGACCCGATACGGTGACTGCTGCGGAACTCCAAGGAGAAGCACTCGGACTGTTGTCCGCCACTGTCGATGACCGCCATCGCCGACCGGAGCCGCCGTGCTCCCGTTTGCCTAAGAACTTCCATTGATCATCGGACGCTCTCACCTGCATCGTCTTCCGCTTGTCTCCCGCTGGAGAAGGCCCGACCGTCGACGCGCCGAGGAGTATCCACCAGTGGGTTTCCCGCCACCTAAAGACCACAGAGACGCCGACGACTCGACGCCCTTGCTGGGCCACAGTTCTTCATCACTGTTTACGGTCCAGAACTATCGTCACCGATGTGCCCCGCACGCCTCTTCCTTGCAGGATGCCAACACTCTGTCGTCGACGAGCACCGCTAGGAACGAAGCTGCCACTTCCCTGCCGTAGTTCACCCTGTTCACCGTCGGACATTCGACGACCCGTGACTCCTACCTTAAAGGGAGGGCACTCAAGAAGGGCCGACGATTCCCCGACACCGAACGCCAAGTTCCCCGACCCCTATCTACGATCCGTGGCTCCCGCCTGAAAGGGAGACACTCAAGAAGGATCGGTCCAAGCATCGTCGGAGAACTTTACTCCACCAGGTACATTGGGGGGGTAAAACCTTAATAGGAAGAAGTGAGACTATTGAACATATGGACTGGGCTTGTGCTATATATCTATATTTACAGATTGCCCAGGTGGGGCGATCTCCACACAGAACTGTGCCTCGTGGTAGGGGTCAGTATTCTGCCTACTGTTTCAACCATCTTGCGTTCCTTCCTATCTCTATTGCTGGTTTCCTCGTTATTAATCTGTGTGACATTTTAACCATACAGTTGATACATTTCAATGAGATTTGATAACAGTAGTGGTACCACTTTAGAATTGTATATATTTATCATTATTGACTTCCGAGTACAAAGTGAGTTATTGTGATCGTGTACATACCCTTGAATATTAATTATATAAAGACTGTGGGCCTCATTACACGGTAGGCGGAGAACCATGGCGCTATTAGCACCATGGTTCATGCCGGTAAAATACCGGCACGGCCTTGGTGGAAAGGGGAATTACCGCCCCATTCCAAGGTTGGCGGGGCGGTAATTCCCCCTTCCACCATTGCCCTTCCCCATTCCCATTTTTGCCCCTTAGGGCTCTATGGGAATGGGGAAGGCGCTAATTACGGTACAGCTAATTGCGGTATCGTAATTAGCTCCACTGGTCCCTTTGCGGGTTGGTTTTTAACGCCTGCAAAAAGCAGGCGTTAAATTCCCCAACCCGCAAAGGGACCTCGTAGTAATGCGGTAAGGATTTACCGGTACCGGTGAAATGCCGGTACTGGTAAACCCTTACCGCCTACCGTGTAATGAGGCCCTGTGTTTTCAGTAATAAAGTGTGTGGACATTCCTTTGTGGGGGTTCGGGAACTACACTGTACTTAAGAACCAGCCTGCATCACCTCCTGAGAAGCTAGGCCTTGATTGCTCGACCACGTACCAATAATAGAGAATCTTGGCTGGGGTCCTCTGTGCCTCTCCTCTACCATTTAGAGAGCGGAAGTACAGACACCCCCTACCAGTCTTTACACTGGTGGCAGCGGTGGGATGCTTATGGTTTTAAGAATCAGTGTATAACCGTGCCACTTACAAAATATCTGCACTTTATTAGATTAAGGTTTGGGGGTTTACAAAATAACTGCATTACACGCAAAGGAGTCTATTGCGAATGGTAAACTGACTCGGATGAGCTTAGAGGCTCTCCAGAGTGCTTGTGAAGCCAGGGGGTTAGACTTTGTGGATAAGTCTAGGGCCGAGCTGATAGCTACTCTGGTGGACTACCAGACCGATGGTGAAACTCTTGATGAGGGGGGAATGCAACCAATGAGGACTCTGCTTCTGGGGTTTCTACTGAATCTGTTTCTGGGAATGCCGCCATTCCTGCTGCCTCTGTTCCGAACCCCAGCAATACCTTGGAACTTGAGTTATTAAGGATGAAATTGGCCTTTGAATATCACAAGTTGGAAATAGATGCTGAACTTAAGAAGGAGGAGTTGGCTCAACAAGTGGAGCTCAAGAATAGGGATCTTGAACTCAAGAATAGGGATCTTGAACTCAAAGACAAGGACACTGAATGTCAGAGAATCCAGCTAGAGAAAGCTCGAGTGGAGACTTCAGCGAAACCCAGTGAGAATGTCAGGTCCCCAGCAACTAAATTTATGAAGGATTTGGTTGGTGTGTTTTCGGAGGGTTCTGAAATCCTCCAATGGATTGAAGCGTTTGAAATGGCTTGTGCAATTCATGATGTTGACAAAAGAGATTGGGCTAAGTGTTTGCTAAGCAGAGTGCCTCAAACTGGATATGACTGTATTCTGAAGCTGAGTGTGGAAGAAAGGGGTCAGTATGAGTGTATGAAATCTGCTTTGATTGCCACGTTTGGGAAGACGCCTACCCAATACCTTAAAAGGTTCAGGGATTTTAAGAAAGAGAGAACATGTCTTGGGTTGACTGGGTGAGTGCTGCGCACATGAATATGATGGGGTGGATTGATGGTTTCAAGGTGAAAACTTTTGTTGAATTGTCCCACCTGTTGTTTTTTGAGCATTTTTCTGAAGCCTGTTCACCGGAGCTACGTCAGTATGTTGCTGACCAGAACATTTTGGATCCCTTTAAGCTGGCTAGGTTGGCTGACAAGTGGGTCTCCCACCGGGTGTCCCCTAAGGACTCCAGTGGGAAGGACAAGGACAAAGAAAAGGGGCCCTCTCAGAAAGCTGAGGAGTCCCAAAAACAGTCACAGTCGAATAAACCTAAACCCTCCTCCCCTAAAACCCAAAAATCTAGTGGGGATAAGTCATCTGTGGGGGGGAATAAGAGTAGTGGTCCACCTGCTGCAAAGCAGGCTCCCGGTGGTTCCAGAACCGTACCCCGCACTCCCGGCACTTGTTGGGACTGTGGGGCTCTGGATCACAAAAGGGGTGACTCCAAGTGTAAAGGTAAGGCACTTGGAGTACAGGTTGTCAGCCTGTCCTACCCGTACCCCATGTCTGAGGTGGAGGCCACTGTCCTCCCCTCCTCTACCGGAATCACTTTTGGTGCTCCCGTAGAGATTTCCTTAGTGTCCCTTGGGGCCTGGGACCAGTACGCGGAAGTACTGGCGACTATCCCACAGAACACCGGTAGATTTTTGAGAAGTGTCCTCCTGAATGTCCAGCCTTCATCTGGTTTGAGAGACACTGGGGCAAGCATGACATTGGTGGACAGGACCCTGCTCAAGCCAGAGGACTATGTAGATGCTCCTCTGAGAACCACCAGGTTAGCAGGTGGGCCTCCCAAATTATCGCCTGTAACCCGAGTCACACTCGTAATTGGAGACAAGACAGCAAAGCTTCCCTTCCTGGTTCAGGACAACGTCCCTGCTAACATTCTGTTAAGTAACGATCTAGTCAAGTTGGGATTGATCGCGGATGGTCTTCCCATGACTGCTGCTGCGGTCACTAGGTCACAGGTGACACCGGGTCTGGCTGTGAGTCAGGTGCCCGAGCCGAAGGCGCGGCCTAAGGCACGACGAAGGAAGAGCAAGAAGGCCACCTCTTTGGAGGGAGCTCCTTCTCTTCCTGCTGTTCCTACAGCACCCATTGGGATCCATGCTCCGGACGGGCTGGGTCCAGTGCTAAACCCCGTCTCAACTCCTGTGGGAGAAGAGCCAGAAGACTCTCCTGTGGGAGAGGTTCTCAACCCGGAGGATCATCCCGATCTTCAATGCTTGTTAGCTGAAGGGGGACACTCCCGGGCAGACTTCTGTAAAGGACAGAGATAGTGTCTGAGGAAACAGGCCCTGTCCCAGGCACATGGATAAGTGCCTAGGACTTTCTGGATTTATTGGGAGGGTGAGCTCCTTGTTAGTGAGCCCACTAAGCCTGAACTTGGTGCCCTCAAGAGGTTGGTGGTACCCCGGGTTTACAGGCCCTTCCTACTGCAGTTGGTGCATGAGGTGTCCTTGGCTGGTCATCTTGGCACCAAGAAGACTAAGCAGAGGCTCTCTGCCCATTTCTACTGGCCTCAGATGGGAGTAGAAGTGGAGTCCCACTGCAGGACCTGCCCAACTTGTCAGTAATCTGGCAAAACTGGAGGCAGTGTCATCGCCCCACTGCAGCCATTGCCAGTGGTTGGCACACCGTTTGAGAGGGTGGGCATCGACATCGTCAGTCCCCTTGACCCTCCCATGTCAGGTGGACATCGGTTCATCCTGGTTTTGGTAGATCATGCCACCAGGTACCCTGAGGCTATACCCCTTCGGACTGTTACGGCCAAGGTGGTTGCCCGGGCTCTCCTGGGCATTTTCACCCGTGTTGGATTCCCCAAGGAGGTTGTCTCTGACCGAGGATCCAACTTCATGTCTAGTTACATGAAAACCATGTGGAAAGAGTGCCGCCATGCTCCCGTTTGCCTAAGAACTTCCATTGATCATCAGATGCTCTCGCCTGCATCGTCATCCGCTTGTCTCCCGCTGGGGAAGGCCTGACCGTCCACGCACCGAGGAGTATCCACCGGTGGGTTTCCCGCCACCTAAAGACCACAGAGACGCCGACGACTCGACGCCCTTGCTGGGCCACAGTTCTTCATCTCTTTACGGTCCAGAACTATCGTCACTGAGGTGCCCCGCACGCCTCTTCCTTGCAGGACGCCAACGCTCTGTCGTCGACGAGCACCGCTAGGAACGAAGCTGCCACTTCCCTGCCGTAGTTCACCCTGTTCACCGTCGGACATTAGACGACCCGTGACTCCTGCCTTAAAGGGAGGGCACTCAAGAAGGGCCGTTGATTCCCCGACACTGAACGCCAAGTTCCCCGACCCCTCTCGACGATCCGTGGCTCCCGCCTGAAAGGGAGACACTCAAGATGGATTAGTCGATGCATCGTCGGAGAACTTTACTTCACCAGGTACATTGGGGGGGTAAAACCTTAATAGGAAGAAGTGAGACTTTGTTAGGATTGCCCGAAACAGGATTTGGAACCAACGCCTATTCCCGTTCATCAGAAAGGCCCCTACGTTGAGATGGCGGTGGGAAATAGGAAGCATCTATTTTGAGTAGATACGGGAGCACAAAAGTGTTCCATTGACCATTCACGGGTTCCAAACATTCCCTTGTCAGTGCAGTCCAACGTTTCTGTAGGGTTTTCAGGCACACCTATAGTTTGTCCGGTCTCTTTGATGGTACCGATAACACTGGGTCCCTTTACAGAGCAGTGTCCATTCCTACTTACTACAAACTGTGGGGAGAATTTGCTGGGGTTGAATTTGTTGAATGAATTGAATGCAGTAATACATTGCTCCCCGGACGGAGTTCGGTTAACAATTTCACCTCAGCAATCACTCGCCTCTCGGTTTTTGACTGGACCTTTACCGCCAGAATTCAGTAACATTCCGGAATGCTTATGGGCAATTGATGATAATGATGTGGTCATTCTTCAAATTGAACTTGTTAAAATTATTCTGAAACATGGAGTAAAATTGCCTCGCATCCCGCAATATAAGATCTCAGTTGAAGGCGAACAGGCTTTGAAATGTATAGTTTCTGATTTTGTACATTGTGGAGTAATTGAGGAAATTACAGGTAGTGTGTGTAACAGCCCGATTTTGCCAGTATATAAAAAAGGTGATAATGCGATTCCCTTTCGATTTATAATTGATTTGCGTGCTGTTAACAAAATTGTGTTCCTCAATTTCCCATTGTACCTGATGTTACCACGATACTAACTATGATTCTGGCTTCTGCCACTCACTTTAGCGTTGTTGACCTTAAAAACGCGTTTTTCAGTATTCCTATACATAAGGATAGTAGGTATTTGTTCGGTTTACCCTAGGTGGACGCTCTTTCACATTCACTCGTGCACCACAGGGGTACACTGAGAGTCCAAGTATTTATAGTAGAGCATTGAAAGAGCAACTCGATACTCTCAAGTTGCCTTCTACTTGCACGTTACTACAGTATGTAGATGATCTCCTCTTGGCTGTTGATTCTGAGAGTGCCTGTAAAGAAGGCACCGTGTTGCTGCTTTGTCATCTAGCAAAACAGGGCCACAAAGCTTCACTCAAGAAATTCCAATATTGTTGTCAGGACGTCGCCGATTTAGGCTATCTCCTGTCAAAGGAGGGAAGAAGGTTGACACCTGAACGGATAAAAACTATTTCTGGCATGTCTGCCCCAAATACGCAAAAGGAAGTTAGAGCCCTGATAGGTATGGCTTCTTACTGCAGATTGTGGATCCCTAACTTTTCACTAACAATTAAACCAATGCTGGCTTTGACAAAAAAGGGCATTTCTTTGCCATTGCCATGGACTTTGGAACACCAGACAGCATTTGATTTGCTCAAAACTGCACTGTGTTTGGCACCGGTTTTAGGAACTCCAAATTGTGAAAAGGCCTTTATGTTGTATGTGCATGAACGTGATGGATGTGCTTTGGCTGTGTTAACACAGGAACATGGAGGGAAGAATAGGCTGTGCGGCTATTTCTCATCCATCCTTGATCCTGTTGCATGCGCTTTGCTGAGATGTTTGAGAGCTGTCGCTGCTGCTGTGTCTGTAAAACAGAGCGAGGGAATGGTCCTGGGTCATGCGTTAACTCTAATGGTACCTCACTCTGTAGAAATTTTATTGAATAGAACGCAAACGCAACACCTCACTTCCGCACGATTGACAAGATACGAATTGATCTTGTTTGCTCCCCACATTCAAATTCAGAGGTATTGTGTATTAAATCCGGCTGAACTTTTACCTGTCCCGCAAGATACTGTTGATGGTGACGAAATGTCACACGATTGCCTTTACACTACAGAATAAGAGACTAAAGGTAGAATTGATTTGAAAGACACGCCTTTGAATAGCCCACAAGGAGAGCTATTTTGTGATGGCTCTTTTCAAACTTCCGAATGGTACATCCAGGGCTGCTTATGCCGTCACTACTTTAAGAACGATTGTGGAAACCAAAAGAATTATGCATAATTCCGCGCAGGCCGCAGAAATTATAGCGTCAACTCGAGCTTGTGAACTTTCTGAAGGCCTTACGGTAACTATATATACCGACAGTCAGTATGCCTTTGGGGTAGTTCACAACTTCGGTAGACTGTGGAAAGAACAAGGTTTCTTGACCTCACATGGCACGAAAATACAGCAGGGCACTTTAATAGTGCAATTACTTTCAGCGCACGCACTCCCTGTACAGCTGGCCATTGTAAAATGTACAGCACATCAAAAGGTTACAGATGATATAGGAAAAGGGTATGCTTTCGCTGATCAGATAGCTAAACAAACTGCCACTGATTTTAGTTCATAAATGTATACTGTAAGAGAAATTGTAAATGTTTGCACTTTTGGTGAAAGTATCGATTCTGTAAAAGACATTCAAGCAGATGCTACTGTAGAGGAGACCAAGAAATGGGTCGAGGGTGCAGGGAGATTGGATGGTGATGGGTGTTGGGTGGACAATGTTGAAGGAAAATGGTTACTCCCTGACGCCTATATTACAATGATGGTCATTATGGCTCATGGTCCGACCCATGTCTGCGCGCGTAAACTGACTAAAATGTTACACAGTGTATGGTCCAATGATAACATTTTCAAAATTGCGGAGCACTTTGTCCAAGGGTGCATGGTCTGCTTGCAGCACAATGTAGGGAAAGGTACCTCGACTCCTAGAGGAAGTTTCGCTCCACCTTCTGTTCCATTTGAAGTTATCCACTTTGATTTTATTGAGATGGAACGTTGCAACAATCTTAAATATGTGTTGCTTGTCATTTGTGCATTTAGCAAGTGGGTTGAGGCCTTCCCTGTTAGAGATGCAACGGCCATAACCACGGCAAAAACTTTGTTGAAAGAGTTCTTTCCTAGGTTCGGGCTGCCGAGAGTTATCTGGTCGAATAATGGGCCACACTTTATCGCTGCCGTAATCCTACAAATATGCGAAGGATTGCAGATTGATAAATGGTTCCATTCGGCCAGACATGTCCAAAGTGCCGGATTAGTGGAAAGGCATAACGGCATTATAAAGAACAAGCTCGCTAGGACGTGTGCTGGCACCAAGTTAAAATGGCCGGACGCTTTACCGATCGTGTTACTGTCGAGAACAACCCCTCAAACTAAGACTGGGCTCTCTCCCTTTGAGGTGGTAATGGGGAGGCCTGCTAATATTTGGGGTATGCCAAAAAGTTGCTCGCTCGTTGCGGGATATAGAGAATGTGCTTCTTTCAGAATACTGTAACCAGTTGACTAAAAATCTATTTTCAATTTATCACCAGGTGCGACAGGCATTACCTGTACGGTACGAGGGTACTGGTCACAGTCTACGACCGGGGGACTGGATCTTCACGAAAGTTTTCGAGAGGTTGTCTTGCCTTGCACCTCGGTGGAGGGGTCCCTACCAGGTCCTGCTAGTCACCCAGACGGCTGTGCGGGTAGCAGGGTGAAAGAACTGGATCCACGCGACACACACCAAATGGATCCCGCAGCCCGTGCCATACGATACAGAAGACACAGAATCCCTTTCCAATGCTGTACCCAACGTGCCCGAAACAGCAACAATTGACAAGAGCGTATCGGAGACCGTTCCAAAGTTCGTAAGGCCAGACAAAACGGCCATCTTGTCTCCGCACTCTCCAACAGTGGTACTTCCGGATAAATCATTTTCTGATCCCATTTCCGTTCACTCGCCACCTCCAGTGGGAAGTGACGACATACTTTTTTCTGATCCTTCAGCATCGGAAATTGTGAAATATAATTTACATCCAAGAAGATAGACGTACGGCACGGTTTGACTGTGCGATCGAGGAAATCATTTGAGGGCTTGCCTTTTGGCCCGACTGTACGAAAGGATTCTGTTGGCTAAGGGTTGTGGGAAAGACATTAAGAAGACGTGCGACTGGAGTCGCCAGCAAACTAACAATTGGTGTTTTTCAATTGAAGACGACGATGCCTGCACCTGCTACCGCTCGCACTGAACTTTTAGATAAATATGTGGCTAGCAGAGACAATGATCAAGCGTGTAAGGGGACCCCGAAAATGTATTGTTGCCTTTTAGTAATAATAACTGGGTTTGTAGTAACTATTGGTTTTGAGTTATGGTATCTGGAGGAAGCATATCCGCTAGAGGACTTTTTACCTGTTGAAAATGTATCTGTTTTCCTCACTCCTTCCGTGCGATTGCATACCTTGTCGCCTAGAGATTCTTCGCATAGACGGAACTATCAGAATAATACTCTTTTGTTAATAATGAATGCCACTCATGCAATTTTGAATAGGACCAACTGCTGGATCTGCTCACATCTACCGCAAAATGGAGATAAGGGGCTAGGTTGGTACATTCATCCTTTACCTTTGACAACTGCTTGTTATGCTTCTCTTAGAGCACTATTCTTTGGCCGATGGAATGACAGCATCTCGGGGAACTTTGATGGTACAAATTTGAATAGTTTTGAAAAACGTGTTTTGATGCCCCTGGGATACTCGCTTTTTGCAAATAGGAGTAAGCCAAACGTTGCTTCTGTTAGGCCCTCTGATAGATTGTCTCGTCCTTTTCAGTCTTTGATCTCTTTCAAAATGGCTCCTATAGGCAATAAGGATGCCACGCCTCCATCTTATTCTGTTAACCATAGCCCCGATTCAGTTTCCTTCTGCATACAGAGGAATGGAACACGGTCAATGGGTAATTTTAGAAAATGCGCCAACGTTGCGAATTTGACTAGTTAGAACAGACCTATGTACGTAGGTGAACCTGTCTATTTTGTTTGCGGTAATGTAGCATTTCCATGGTTGCCCAGGGATTGGCAAGGAACCTGCTATTTAGGGATTTTATTACCTGGGGTATTTATTGCCAGTACTGCAGAAATTTCGAAGACTCGTACACAACGAGATGTGAAGGGGGATACTCCAGCGCAAACTCTAGGAGACATCATGAAATCCTTTGTGCCATTTTTTGGGCAAATTACGAATTCAGAAGATATCAGGGGACTAGCGAGAGTACTGGAGAGAACCATGAACCGGACCACTGACATACTCTATAATATGACGTTAGAACAGAAAGCAATAAGATTAGTAGCTCTTCAGAACCGGATGGCATTAGATGTCATCCTGGCAGAGCGAGGAGGAGTATGTAAATTAGTGGGGTCCGCTTGCTGCATTTACGTACCAGACTCCTCTCCACCAATCTTTAGGGCGATCCAAAATCTACATGTTCTTAGTTCGGAAGTACATGTTCCTGAGGGAAATTGGGAACTTAGTGCATGGTTTTGGGACCTCCTACGGTCATGGGGATGGAAGTAGTTTTCGGCCCTGCTGATTATCTTAGGTAGTTTTCTATTCCTTTGTTGTTGTATACAGTGTCTCCCTGGTATATGTTCGGTATTAGGGGGGTCTTGCACACAAGCAACAAGTGTATTAGGGCATAAAATATACGCCCCAGATAAGGTTTCCAAGAAGTATGTGTTGAAAGAAACTCTAGTGTCTGATCTGATGGCAATAGATATGTCTGATAATGACTCGGGGTGCATAGCCATTGAAATGTGGAGTTAGTCGTAAAGTGATTGGAAGTAGTTTAGCGCTTGGCATAGGCCAAAAGTAGGGTTTGTTAAAACTGATATAATATTGTTTCATCCTCATTGTATATGTTGGCCTATGCCCAGTCGCTCTGCGAGGAAATCCGCATCGCAAGGTCGTAACCTTAAGTTAATCGAGCCTCCATTTTAGGTCAAAGCCGCCATTTTAGTTATACGTGCAAAGTCACCCCGTGGCCTAAAATGGTCGACCTGTGTTCTCTTGTTCTTACTTTAACCTATTCAACCTCTGTAGGAGAGTTAATGTCCAACCTGCCTGCAGGCTACATGTTAGGGTCATGTAGACCTTGTCCTTTGTTGACCTCGGGATCAGGGGATTACTTGAATCGGCTATGTTAACCTACAAGTATGCAAGAACAATGACGCTGTTTAAACATGTCATACGAAACATCTGTTTGACCTGCATTAAAGCAAATGTGTAAAGAGTGTAAAGTTAAACCCAGAGAATAATAGTGTTTGTTAGTAAATGTATTAAGACATAAACCGCATGCACGAGATATGTAAATTAGGAATGAACCTGGCGCGACCCTAGCCAAGTACATGATTAACTTGTAGGAGGCTGGACATCGTTATGAAGAAATTGTATAAATACGCTGATGTCCAGCTAGCAACTCCTGTTCAGTGCTCACATTGAACCTGCTGGTGGTCTCTGTGATGTACTGACGGCCAAATAGCTATTTGTATACTTTGTTTTGTAAACTGTACCGTATTGCAATAAAGATTCTGGGAATCTTTACAAGCCTGTGTTGGTGTATTTCTCTTTGCATGGTGTAAAAGCCTTAATATTGTATTTTCTGATTCCACAATAGGGCGCCAGAATACTCTAGGGTTGCTGGGCGCACAGAATAACAAGAATGCTTAGAACTTGGTTACAGGTTGCATATTACAGGTTGTTGGTAACATAAATTGTATACAGTAATTACATTGTGTACATCCTTTACATGTAAGAGTGGAGGGGTACGTGTTTCATCAGATCACAATGCTCAGGGTCAGCGGTTTCAGAGGTCGTTGCGTCAAAGCCAGGTGCGGGTATGGTGCCTGAAGCTGTTGTAAGGCTGATCCCTTCTTAGTTCAACTGGGAGGGCGTTCCAGTACTGGGCTGCTTGCACAGGGAACCTATTGCCTCTTGCTTTTTTAGTCAGAATCTAAGGATTTGGAGGCAGAAAGAGTTGGCTGTTCTGGTTGGTCGTGCAGTGGTTTTTGTTATTATTCCATCCCTAAGGTATGGGGGGCTGCATTATTCAGACATTTGAATGTAAGTGTGACAATTTTGAAGGTGATCCTATCGCTAATTTTTAGCCAGTTGTATTTTCTCAGCACATTCGAGATGTGCTCTCTAGCTGGGAGGTTCAGTGCCATTCTGAGCACGTTGTTTTGTAGGGGTTGAAGTTTATTGATGATGTATTTATTTGTGCCTGCATAAAGTGCATTGCAGTAATCCAGTTATGGGAGGATTAGTGCATTGGCTAGGATAATGCAGCTAACTAGTGAGAGGAAGGGTCTGCATGCTTTAATAAGTTTACCAGTATAGGCTGTGGATGAGGCCAGGGAGTTCACTTGTTTCCTTAGGGACAAAGTGGAGTCCAAATAGAAACCAAGGGTTTTCACCTCTTTGGCGACGGGGATTATATTGCCATTGATATTGAAGGAGCTGTAGTTGGAATCGAGTTTTTTTAGGTTGTTGGGTGAGCCTAGAAATAGAATCTCTGTTTTTTCGTCATTCAGGCAGAGGCCATGGGTTGCCATCCATGCCTGAATGAGGGTGTACATTTTGTTTACTAAAGCTGTATCCGTAGTGAAATTGCCAGAAAGGGGGATGAGGATCTGGGTTCCATCTGCATAATTTGTGTAGGTGACACTCAGTCTGTCCAATTTGTTGAATAGAAGTTTAGTAAAGATATTATACATCACTGGCGAGACACAAGAGCCCTGTGGGACTCCACATGTTTTCTTTATAGGGTCTGCAGAGTCTAAGGTGGAGAAGACTTGCATGTTTCTGTTGTCGAGAAAGGATTGGATCCAGGTTATGGCTTCACTTGAGAAGTGGGCGGCTGACGCTAGGTGTTTGCAGAGTACCGCGTGGTCCACTAGATCAAAAGCCGCCGACAGATCAAGGAGGAGTAGCATAGCTGTGTTTCCTTTATTGTTGAGCTCGACAATTTGGGCTTTGAGATCTATAAGTGCGGTCTCAGTGTCGTGTTGCGGTCTGAAGCCCAATTGATGAGTGCCGAGGAGTTGGTTAGTCTCCAGGTATTTTTGGATTTGGAGATAGGGCACTCTGTCAATTATCTTGAGGAGGAAAGGGACAGTAGTGATGGGCCTATAGTTGGTGGGGATGGAGGGGTCTAAGGTTTGTTTTTTTAGCAGGGGGAGAACCCAAGACTCTTTTAAGCTACTTGGGACAGTGCTAGATGAGAAGGAGGCATTGATGAGTTTAGTGACGAAGGGGGCAAGGTCTCTAGCGGCATCCTTGATTATCTGGGCCGGGCAGTAATCGCCTTTGCAATTGGATGGTTTTAGTGAGGCAATGATTTTTTCAGTTTCATGAGTGGAAACTTTAGAGAATTTGAAGGGTGTTAAGCTAGGTTTGAGCATGGGCGTGGGCGTGCTGGGAATTTCACTAAGAGGGAGCGAGGATTTTTTATAGCAATTTTTGTTTGTTTTTACTTTATTTGCGAGGGCGTTTTGGATATTTGTACACCATTGCTTGTCTTTGGGTACGTTATCAGGTGGTGATATGAGGGATTCGAGTTCTCGCCAGATTGCGAATAGTTCCTTTACATTGGAGCATGCTTTGGAAATTCGGTCGTTATAGACTTCTTTTTTTAGCTTGGATGATTGCTTTCTTATAATACGTAGCACACAGTTTGAGCTTAAGTTTATTTTCAGCTGTAGGGGAGTGTTGCCATACAGTTTCAAGCTTCCTTTTTCCCAGTCTCAGTTCTTTTAGATGGGGGTGAACCAAGTATTAAGGTGGGATTGTTTACTTTTACAGTTTTTCAGTGGGGCGATGGTGTCCATGGCTACAGCCATGGTGTCGTCGTATATTTTAACCATGGTGTCTGGGTCAGAATCAAATGGCAAGGCATTGATGGTTGGGAGGAGCAGGGGAAGGATATTGTCTGGTGTGATGTTTTTTTTGGCTCTTGTAGGAACAGATGGTGCCATTATTTTTTCAATTCTGGGCATCTTGTTAAGTAGACATTGATGAGGAAGTGGTCAGTCCAAGGCTGGGGTGTAATTTTAGTGATAGTAGTAGGGCAGTTAGAAGTGGCTACCCAGTCTAGTATTCTCCCTTTGTCGTGGGTGGGGGTGGGGATTTTTTGGGTGAGGCCATGCCCTTCAAGCATGGTAGCGATGGCTTGCGCTTGTTTGTCATTTGGGTCGTTAAGACCTAGGTTAAGGTCACCAAGGATCATTGTCTGGGATTACTTTTTTGTGTTGCCTGCTAAGAGGCTGGATAATTCCTCTTCGAAAGGGCCTAAGGGCCCTGGTGGCCTGTAAATGAGATAAATAGTTAGGGTTTGGCATGGGGATATCGGTAATTTAGCGGCCAGGAGTTCACAGGATTTTAAGGTGGGCAGTGTTGTTAATCTTACATTCAGGTTGGATTTGGCAATGATGGCTAAGCCGCCGCCTCTGGCGTTAGGGCGGTCTAGTCTTAGTAGTTGGTACTCTTTGGGTATTGCTAGGGAGAGGGCTGGACCGCTGCGTCATGTAGCCAGGTTTCTGTGACTCCTAGTAGGTCAAGGTTATCTAAGGTAAGGAGGTCGGCTATTTCAGTGGCGTGGGCCACGACTGATCTAGCATTGATCAGTGCTCCTGTTATGGAGGTTGTTTTAGGTAGACAGTTGGTGGTAGAAGTAACCGGGATGGGTTCTTTCATTAAGGTGCTAGCAGGTAATTGTGGTTTAGGTTGCGTTGAGCTCCTAGTCTGGTTTTTGGGTATGGTACAGCGATTCAAATAGGTGTTGCTAGGTAACTGCAGTTCCTAGAGGGTGGAGAGTCTAGCGCGAAGCCTAGAGTTTCTGTGGAGAGTATGGTTCTCAAAACCTCAAAAGTGTAGTTTAAGAGATTCTCCTCACTGTAGTTTTCCATATTTGACATGATTTTTCAGTTATTAGACTATAGTGGTGTTTAGCCTTGTGGTTAGTGACCCAAGGTAATAGCAGCACTCTAAGTGTAATCACTATACTTAAAAATCCCACCGCTGTACACCAGTGTTAGGCAGAATCCTGTGCAGTGCCCTTAGGGACCACTACACACAATTAATACTACAAGTGGTAGTACAAGTTCACCTTTGGTACAAGTCTGTACTACACGGCTAAAGTGATAGCAGTGGCGGGGCAGCCAGGCTTATCTCAAGAGTAAATGAGCAGTAGTAGAGATTACACAAAGGACCACAATTACTGTGACTCAAGCAAACACTGACTCAAGGTTTCTGGTTAAAAAAGTAAGTACATTTATTTTTAAACCATCTGTTCACAAAACACTTCACTTCTAGTCAAATATAACCACACTTCAAATACACTACACAAAACCAATTCCCCTTGCACACAACAATTCAAGGTAAGTACCTTCGGATTTGACAGACCGGTGTTATGAAACAAAGCCGTTACCGGGAGTACATATGCGATCACTTTTTGTCAGTAATGACAGTTCAGTCTTACTAAAGATAAGCGTACCCACGGGAAGAAATGTAACCGTAGTCAAACACACTTAGCACATGAATTAACACAAGAGAGTTGGGGATGAAAATCATAGGCAATACTTTTGTCAAGGCAGAGAGAATCAGAAGGCACTTTCTAACAAGAAGATAAAAGTCAATAGGCCTGCACCAGTGTCAAGTGGAACAGGGTTCCTGTTGGCGAGGATCAAACGGTTAAAACAGTTCATGATTCAAGATTGCCAGGAGTGCTTAGATTTTGTCAGAAGAGGAGGCAAAAGATATAAGAGGGAAGGAAGAAAAGGACAAGCCTTTGGTGAGGAAGAAGGGTTCACCCCAATTCTTCGAAGTCGGACACAGTACCTTATTCGTTGAAGAATGCTGGTGCCACGGCAGTTGTTCCTGGTAGTTTCCTGCAGACTCACGGTTCCTGGAGCTTCAGTCGTGGAGACAAGAAGGACGACGTCTGGAGTGATCTGCACTAGACAGGGATGAGGCCAGCAGGAGCGACAGTGATTAAAAGGTGCGCTCCTTTAAAACAGGAGAGGCTCTTCAGATGGCTATCCGGACCACTACAGCAGTGTGCAGTGATTTCGACCACGAAGAGGATCCTCTGGCTGTGGAAGGTGAGCTGGTTGTCTCCACCAGGCTAAAGGGAAGAAGACTCCAGACTGGATCTTCTCTGGTCGTTGAAGGGTAGATAGCTCAGGACTGCAGCATGGCTTCACCGGGACTCAGGGGTGCAGCAGCCGTCTTCTTCTCCGCTTCTCTTCGGTTCCTTGCAGTTCCAGTGGCGACTCTGACTTTCAGCCCAAGAGTCCTGCCTTTTATGCAAAAATCCCCCATTCACACAGCCTGGCTGTCAATCACTCAGCAGGGGGGTTGTCCGGGCCGGACAACCACCTCAGCCAATCAATACAAAGTGCGACTTGGGTCTCCAAGGAGACCCTGTGCAGGGGGTGACTAAACCCCTCCTTCACATTCAGCCCACCTAGACCACAAGGCACCAAAGGGGGACATCTTCGTAGAAGCCTGCCAAAAGACGGCGAACAAAGAAGGCAAACCTGGTTTTCCGCGCAAAGTAAAACACAAGAAAGACTTTAACAAAAATAAATGGTGACTAAACCCGACCGGAGGCGAAATAAAAAGTATTTGGGCATGCGGGTTTATGTTCGAGGCTAATACAATAGCCTGGAACAGTACCACGTTTAAATAGTATAATCGCGGTAGAAAAGTTAGGGTAGATACCACAGCCACCAGCCAAGTCTAAATGTTAAAAGAGCAAAACAAAGCTCAGTGAGGCACAGACAAAAAGGGGTAGGAATTAACTCTTTTCCAATACTCCATGTACGATGCAGTGTACTGGGTCTGTAGTTTTAAAGTGACTATATAAAGTTAATGGCAACTTTACATGTTTCTGGGGGACAGTAGTCAGCCCCAGAAAAATTGAGTCAGTGGGAAGTCTAAAAGACAACCCTGTGTCACTGCACTGAAGGTGCTGTGTAACACACACAAAAAGTGGGGCTCATGGAGTGGTGTGCTCCAGAGCCCAAGATCACACAAACAGTAGAAATACACATGGCAAAACACATGTAAGAGTGGGGAAAAGGCTCACACGCTTACCAGGTGGAAAAAATAAACCCCAGAAATCCAGCAAAGCTGCTGAGGGACTCAGTAGGTGAGGGAAATTAGCTAGAAATGAGAATTCTCTCTAACAAAGGATGTGGAGGTAATGCTAGATTACTTACCATAATCTTGCTTACTCCTAGTCCTTCTCTTCCTCGTCCCAGTTCACACGTCTCACCTCTCCAGCTCTGGGGGTGAAGGTGCCCATGTCTCTGCTTTGGATCTACTGAGGAGTTGTGACATACATGACAACATTCTAAAGCACCTGGGAAGAAGATTGCGTAAGAGAAATTGGGAGTAATTAAGTTTCCCATAGGAATCCTTTGGGCTAGGATTCTTTTAGGCGGGAGAATGTAAAAAATAGCAATATTTTTCACTGAAAAATAGTGGGACTCCTGCCTACATAAGGAGGGTTGGCATGTTTGTTTGTGGGTTAGTTGGACTCCTGTCTAAATAAGGAGGGTTGGCATGTTTGTTTGTGGGACTCCTTTTTTTTCTTTTTGTTGCGGCCTTGTAGTGCTCTCAGGCCCCGGCATCCATGCTTCGTTCACCCGAACCTCTCCTTGCCTTTCCCCTCCCTCCTCCCACCTCCCAGCCTGCCTCCTCCTCCCTGATTGGACACTGTGTGTCCTGCTTCCTGGAGTAGCAGCCGGCACCCGTGTGTGTGCGCCCCTTCCACCGGGCTACACACAGTGAGTGCTGCTGCCTGGACCCATCCTGTGCCTAATTTCTTTTTTTTGTTTCCGTACTTGTAGTGCCCTCAGGCCCCGGCATCCACGCTTTGTTCACCCGACCCTCTCCTTGCCTTTACCCTCCATCCTCCCGCCTCCCAGCCTCCCAGCCTGCCTTCTCCTACGATTATTCAAATTTTGCACTGTGAAAACTGGGCTTTTTTCTCCCCTCTTTGGATTCTCAAACTTAGGTGGCTTCTCACCGGTTCAAAAGTTCAGCATTTGTGAGTTCTTTAACCCTGAGAGTCTGTCCTATTGTGCAACTTGATTGCTGCTCGCCATCTTGTCTGCCTGCTCTCGCCAGTGTCTCCCCCCTCCTTCCACACCCTCCTCTCCCACCTACTCTATGGTGCTCTCTGTCTCTCCTATCTTCTCTAACTGCTTCTCTATTGACTATCCTGCTCTCCTCACTAAATCTGGTAGGAAGAAGTTTAAAAAGGACATCCTGGTCTCCAACCCAGGCCTCCCTATCGCTGACACCTACACCAGTGCCACCTCCAAGAAACTCTCACTGACATCCTCTTTGTCGTGCCTTCACCTGATTTATGGACCCTTCATATGGTCTCTGTGCTCTCTCCTTTCTCCTCTTCTCCCATTAATGGTGGCACCCGTTGGGAGGCCCTACTGGCCTACTTCCATTCCTCTAAGGTCATCATTAATGTCTACTCTAATGGGACCGTCTTGGTCCAAGGCCCTCAGACAAACCTTCACCTCTTTGATAGACACTTCCCACGCCTCATTAACTTACTTTCTTCTCCTTCTCTCCCCCCTCCCCTTTCCTTGGCTGCCAAATCTTCCCTGAGTGGATTCCTGCCTCTGTCACTCTTACGTAGACCTACTCCTCTTTTGAATGCCTTGTATGTAGGCTCTCTCTCTCCCCTAGTCATTCCCTTACTGTGGCTACTATCTATCGGCCACCTGGTCAGATTTCTTCCTTCCTCTCTGAGTGGGCGGACCTCTCCTCCTCACTCCTGGCCTCAACCACTCAACTCCTCCATCTTGGAGACTTCAACATCCACCTGGATGCCTCCTGTCCCCCCTCTGGACTCTTTTGCGACCTCTGCGACTCTCTCTCACTCACCATTCTCCCCTCTGGTCCGACTCATTCTGCAGGGCACACTCTCGACGTTCTGATCTCCTCAGACCTTCCCCTCTCTGTCCCTCTCTCCACTCTTCTCTCCTGGAGTGATCACTTTCTCCTATCCTCCCCCCTCACCCTCGCTACCCCGCAGGCCAAGCCAACTCCTACACTGCCACCCACCTTCTCGGTCATCCAACCCATGAAGCGTGCATCAGTTGAGGCTTTCACCGCCACCTTCTCACCCCCTCCTCCCCCTTTGGCTGACTCTCACCCTGACACAGCGCTCTCCACGCTCCACTCCTCTATATCTCATACACTTGATATCCTTGCCCCTGTCATGAGAATCCGCCTGAAGCCCAAAACCAAGTGTAACTCTTGGTATGACTCAGACCTCGTCACCCTAGGGTGGCCGAGAGGAAATGGCGTGCTTCATGTTCATCCTCCGACAAACTGGCCTGCCGCCTGCTGCAAAGGCAATACTGGCTCTCCGTCCTCACCAAGAAGAGAGCTCATATCCAAGACCGTGTCTCCGCGGCAGCTAACAACTCGGCTGAACTCTTTAAAATCTGAAAGGAAATGGCCAATCCTGCCGCAGTCTCTACCTCTCCTGTCCCTTCCCAGACCCTCTGCACGGCACTGGCTTCTCACTTCATTTAAAAAACTCAAGACATCCTGTCCTCACTCTCCTCCTATCGCCTCCCTCCCTTCATTCCCTGCTCTTCCTCTGGCCCATCTGCAGCCACGCCTCTCCCTCCTTCTATGCCTTTCCCCTTTTCTCTGCAGCCGAGGTTTGTAGACAAGTCCGATCTATGAAAGTCTCGTCGAAACAGGTTGAACCCTGTTAATCCAAAACTATGAAGGGCCACATCAGCTCCCTAGCTCCTGAACTGGCTGATTTCTGCAATCACTCCTTCGCCACTGGAGTCTTCCCATCCCCCCTGAAGCACTCCCTTGTGCACCCTCTTCTCAAGAAACCGTCTGCCGAACCCTCCTGCCCGGGTAACTATCGCCCAATCTCCATCACTCCCTTCCTGGGCAAGCTCCTGGAGAAACTGGCCATCTCCCAGCTTAATCTCCACACTGAATCTGTTGGTTGTCTTCATGACCATCAGTCTGGCTTCAGAGCTGCCAGAAGCATGGAAACTGCTCTCCTGAACATCTGTGAAGACCTGCTATCCAACCTTGACTCTAAAACCCCATGCGTCCTCATCTTGCTTGATCCCTCTTCTGCCTTTAACACTGTCAACCATGCCATCCTGCTCAACCGTCTCCGTGATAACCTGGGTATCACTGGTCAGACTCGGCCGTGGCTGACTTCTTTCCTCTGGGACCGACCCTCCCGGTCCCACTTGGGTCCTTCCTCTCCGATGTCTTTTTCGCTACCTGTGGTGTCCCCCAGGGATCTAACCTCTCCCCCTGGCTGTTCAACCAATACCTGGCACTCCTTGCCCACCGCATCACCGCTCTCTGCCTCAATTTTCAGTGCTATGCGGATGACACTCAGCTCATTTTCAGACTCCCTTCCACTACCTCTTCTCCTTCTCTCATCTCTGTCTGTTTGCTATCCAGGAGTGGTGTGCCGCCAATGACCTCTGCCTTAATGCCAGTAAGACTGAGATTCTCCTCATCGGCACACCCACTCCTTCCTTCCCTGCAGCTCTCTGGCCGACCTCTCTTGGCCCTCTTCCTGCTCCCTCCTGCAAGGCTAAAAACCTTGGGGTCATCTTCAACTCCACACTTTCCTTCTCTCCTCATATCTCTGATGTCTCTAAGAAGTCACACTACCAGCTGCACCTCCTCAGAGGTATTCTTCCTTACCTCTCCTTCCCCCAGAAGCTCACTGTCACCAGAGCCCTGGTTCTCTCTAGGCTGGACTATTGTAACAGCCTCTTTCTAAATCTGCCTACCTCTACTCTCCGCCATCTGCAACTTATCCAGAACAGGACTAAGAGACTTGTCCTTGGCCTCAACCCCTGGGATCGTATCTCTCCATGACTGAAATATCTGCACTGGCTCCCAGTGGCTGCGAGGATTAAGTTCAAAATCCTCTGCATTGTCCACAAGGCCTTCTGGGGCCTGGGACCGCATTACCTTCAACTCTCTCTTCCTAAATATCTCCATTCTTGAGCTCTTCGCTCATCCGCCTCCAACTCCCTCAGGGTTAGTCGCTTCTCCAAGCAACGAGTTGGTGGTAGATCTCTCTCTTCGGCAGGGGCCTCCCTTTGGAACAACCTTCCTGCCTCCCTGAAACTTGTGGAGAACCATCTCCGGTTCCGGAAGCACCTCAAAACCTTCCTCTTTGCTTCTGCTTTCTCTCCCCCTCTCCCCTGCTGAACTCCTGGCTGAAACTGCACTGGATACCTGGCCACCCTTTCTGATCTCGGGCCCAGGCCTCGCCAGCTGTACACCTGCACTGCCTCCCTGGCAACCCCTGCACCTGGGGACTGTTTTCTGTATCCCTACAGTCCCCCTACCAGCACCTATGCTGCACTTAACTTGCACTTGCCACCAGCTGGCCTCTTTTTATTTTATCTTATTTATTCTACTATCCCATGTACTGCACATTCCCCTCTCCCTTTCCCACGCACTTTTCCCTTTCCCCCTTCTCTTGCGCGATCTGAATGACACATGGCCTAGTAAGATCGTTGTCTGTCTTCCCTTTGTTCCCCCTCCCTTGCCTCGTCGCGCCTTGAAACATTTGTGTATAGGCGCGTTATAAATGCCATATCATGTCCTGCCTACATGAGGGTTGGCATGTTTGTGTGTGGGTTAGTGGGACTCCTGTCTAAATAAGGAGGGTTAGCATGTTTGTGGGTTAGTGGGACTCCTGCCTACATAAGGAGGGTTGGCATGTTTTTTTGTTGGCTAGTGGGACTCCTGCCTAAATAAGGAGCGTTGGCATGTTTGTTTGTGAGTTAGTGGGACTTCTGCCTAAATAAGGAGGGTTGGCATGTTTGTGTGTGGGTTAGTGGTACTCCTGCCTAAATAAGGAGGGTTGGCATGTGTGTTTGTGGGTTAGTGGGACTCCTGCCTAAATAAGGAGCGTTGGCATGTTTGTTTGTGGGTTAGTGGGACTCCTGCCTTAATAAGGAGGGTTGGCATGTTTATGTGTGGCTTAGTGGGACTCCTGCTTACATAAGGAGGGTTGGCATGTTTTTTTGTTGGCTAGTGGGACTCCTGCCTAAATAAGGAGCGTTGGCATGTTTGTTTGTGAGTTAGTGGGACTTCTGCCTAAATAGGGAGGGTTGGCATGTGTGTTTGTGGGTTAGTGGGACTCCTGCCTAAATAAGGAGGGTTGGCATGTTTGTTTGTGGGTTAGTGGGACTCCTGCCTACATAAGGAGGGTTGGCATGTTTGTGTGTGGGTTAGTGGGACTCCTGCCTACATAAGGAGGGTTGGCATGTTTGTTTGTGGGTTAGTGGGACTTCTGCCTAAATAAGGAGGGTTGGCATGTTTGTTTGTGAGTTAGGGGGTCTTCTGCCTAAATAAGGAGGGTTGGCATGTGTGTTTGTGGGTTAGTGGGACTCCTGCTTACATAAGGAGGGTTGGCATGTTTGTTTGTGGGTTAGTGGGACTTCTGCCTAAATAAGGAGGGTTGGCATGTTTGTTTGTGAGTTAGTGGGACTTCTGCCTAAATAAGAAGGGTTGGCATGTTTGTTTGTGGGTTAGTGGGACTTCTGCCTAAATAAGGAGGGTTGGCATGTTTGTTTGTGAGTTAGTGGGACTTCTGCCTAAATAAGGAGGGTTGACATGTTTGTTTGTGAGTTATTGGGACTCCTGCTTACATAAGGAGTGTTGGCATGTTTGTTTGTAGGTTAGTGGGACTTCTGCCTAAATAAGGAGCATTGGCATGTGTGTTTGTGGGTTAGTGGGACTCCTGCTTACATAAGGAGGGTTGGCATGTTTGTTTGTGGGTTAGTGGGACTTCTGCCTAAATAAGGAGCGTTGGCATGTGTGTTTGTGGGTTAGTGGGACTCCTGCCTAAATAAGGAGGGTTGGCATGTTTGTGTGCGGGTTAGTGGTACTCCTGCCTAAATAAGGAGGGTTGGCATGTGTGTTTGTGGGTTAGTGGGACTCCTGCCTAAATAAGGAGGGTTGGCATGTTTGTTTGTGAGTTAGTGGGACTTCTGCCTAAATAAGGAGGGTTGGCATGTTTGTGTGTGGGTTAGTGGTACTCCTGCCTAAATAAGGAGGGTTGGCATGTGTGTTTGTGGGTTAGTGGGACTCCTGCCTACATAAGGAGGGTTGGCATGTTTGTTTGTGAGTTAGTGGGACTCCTGCCTAAATAAGGAGGGTTGGCATGTGTGTTTGTGGGTTAGTGGGACTCCTGCCTAAATAAGGAGGGTTGGCATGTGTGTTTGTGGGTTAGTGTGACTCCTGCCTAAATAAGGAGGGTTGGCATGTTTGTTTGTGAGTTAGTGGGACTTCTGCCTAAATAAGGAGGGTTGGCATGTTTGTGTGTGGGTTAGTGGTACTCCTGCCTAAATAAGGAGGGTTGGCATGTGTGTTTGTGGGTTAGTGGGACTCCTGCCTAAATAAGGAGGGTTGGCATGTTTGTTTGTGAGTTAGTGGGACTTCTGCCTAAATAAGGAGGGTTGGCATGTTTGTGTGTGGGTTAGTGGTACTCCTGCCTAAATAAGGAGGGTTGGCATGTCTGTGGGTTAGTGGGACTCCTGCCTAAATAAGGAGGGTTGGCATGTTTGTGTGTGGGTTAGTGGTACTCCTGCCTAAATAAGGAGGGCTGGCATGTTTGTTTGTGAGTTAATGGGACTTCTGCCTAAATAAGGAGGGTTGGCATGTTTGTGCGTGGGTTAGTGGTACTACTGCCTAAATAAGGAGGGTTGGCATGTGTGTTTGTGGGTTAGTGGGACTCCTGCCTAAATAAGGAGGGTTGGCATGTTTGTTTGTGAGTTAGTGGGACTTCTGCCTAAATAAGGAGGGTTGGCATGTTTGTGTGTGGGTTAGTGGTACTCCTGCCTAAATAAGGAGGGTTGGCATGTGTGTTTGTGGGTTAGTGGGACTCCTGCCTAAATAAGGAGGGCTGGCATGTGTGTTTGTGGGTTAGTGGGACTCCTGCCTAAACAAGGAGCATTGGCATGTGTGTTTGTGAGTTAATGGGACTTCTGCCTAAATAAGGAGGGTTGGCATGTTTGTGTGTGGGTTAGTGGTACTCCTGCCTAAATAAGGAGGGTTGGCATGTGTGTTTGTGGGTTAGTGGGACTCCTGCCTAAATAAGGAGGGTTGGCATGTTTGTTTGTGAGTTAGTGGGACTTTGCCTAAATAAGGAGGGTTGGCATGTGTGTTTGTGGGTTAGTGGGACTCCTGCCTAAATAAGGAGGGCTGGCAATTGTGTTTGTGGGTTAGTGGGACTCCTGCCTAAATAAGGAGGGCTGGCATGTGTGTTTGTGGGTTAGTGGGACTCCTGCCTAAATAAGGAGGGTTGGCATGTGTGTTTGTGGGTTAGTGGGACTCCTGCTTACACAAGGAGGGTTGGCATGTGTGTTTGTGCGTTAGTGGGACTCCTGCCTAAATAAGGAGGGTTGGCATGTTTGTTTGTGGGTTAGTGGGACTCCTGCCTACGTAAGGAGGGTTGGCATGTCTGTGGGTTAGTGGGATTCCTGGCTACATAAGGAGCGTTGGCATGTGTGTTTGTGGGTTAGTGGGTCTCCTGCTTACATAAGGAGGTTTGGCATGTTTGTTTGTGAGTTAGTCGGAGGTTATGATTCTTAAAGAGTAGCCGGCCTAATCTTTGTGCCAGCTAACACAAATTGCTGTGTGGGTGTAGAAATCAAGAAAAGATAGGGCGTTTAAAGTTGTAGTGTATTGTAGCACTCCTAGGGCCTCATTACACGGAAGGCGGTAATCCAGGGTGATATTAGCACCCTGGACCATGCCGGTAAATTAACGGCACCGCCTTGGTGGAAAGGGGAATTACCGGCCTATTCCAAGGTTGGCGGGGCGGTAATTCCCCCTTCCACCATTGCCCTTCCCCATTCCCATTTTTGCCCCATAGGGCATAATGGGAATAGGGAAGGAGCTAATTAATTAGCACCAAGGTCCCTTAGCGGGTTGGTTTTTAACGCCTGCAAAAAGCAGGCGTTAAAGCACCAACCCGCTAAGGGACCTCGTAGTAAGGCGGTAATGGTTAACGGTCACCGTTACCATTAACGGTGCCCGTTAACCATTACCGCCTTCCGTGTAATGAGGCCCCTAGTCTTATTCAAGTGTTAACAGTTAAAACATATGATATTTTTTTACAAAAATGTTTCCGAATACTGTTTGAATTCCATTAATTCAAGGAATTTATGGAGCATAATAACATCTTGGCCTTGTAGAAGTCTGGTTTTCGTGCTAGCCACGGGAATGAGACAGCCTTATTAGATCTGAAAACAACACTGGCAGGTATAGTGGATGAAGGTCACCCAGCTCTGCTGATGCTTCTAGACCTTTCAACAGCCTTTGACCTTGTCGACCATTCTATTTTTGTCAACAGGTTAAAAGACATAGGGCCTCATTACGACCCTGGCGCTAAGGAGTTAATGGCGCCGTAAAAGGCTGCGGCGCCGTTAACCCCTTAGCGCCTGATCACGAGGTCCCTTTGCGGGTCCCGACCTTAACGGCTGGTTTTACCAGCCATTAAGGAAGGAACCCGGAAAGGGACTTTCGTGATAATTACAGTACCGCAATTTGCAGTACCGTAATTACCGCCTTCCCCATTCCCATTGAGCCCTATGGGGGCAAAATGGGAATGGGGAAGGGCCATTGGTGAATGGGGAATTACTGCCCGCCAACCTCGGAATGGGGCGGTATTTCCCCATTCACCAATGGCGGACCCGTTACAATACCGGCGGCAACCATGGTGCTAATAGTTGTAATGAGGCCCATAGTTGGCTTTTCTCAAAAGCCCTCGGACTGGATTGCATCCTTTCTTGGCCCTCGAGTATCAAGAGTGGCAGCAGCATGTATCATGAATGCCGGAGTACCACAGTGTTCCTGCATTTCCCCATCTCTATTTAATGTCTATATATGACCTTTTCTTGACATGCTTGGCCAGATGGGTGTCTGGTACACCAGCTGCACTGATGATACCAAGGTGGTCTTGGAGCTATCTGGGATTTTTTACATGATTCTGCAAGTATCAATGCATTCTGCAGAGCCATTCAGTCACGGATGATAGCCAACTCATTGGCTCTCAATGATACCAAAACGAAGATACTTATATTGGCTACCACCCAATGGATGAACAAAGTCGACACCGCCTATGGATGTTTTGAGATTGCTGTCTCCTCTATACCGGTGTCTACTGTTAGGCAGAAACCTGTGCAGTTCCCTCTGGGACCACTGCAAAAGATTTAGGACTACAGGTGTTTGGCAGTAAACCCACTTGGTAGCAGTCTGTACCACACAGATTCACTTGGTAGCTGTGGCTGAGCAGTCAGACTTCCCTCAAGAAGAGTTAGGCAGTATACAGAGCATACAAAATAGGTACAGAAATACAGTAGCACAAGCAAACACTGACCAGCGCTTGGGTGTAAAGGTAATATAATTATTTATTTAACACACACTTATAAAACACACTAGCACTAAATTGATAAGATAAGTTCAAAACACAATCACTATTATCATATGTACATCCCTGATTACTTGTTGGACAAGTCTTAGTTAACACCACTTATTTCCAGACGGAGGTGAGCGCTTAACGTTCGATGGCACTCCAACAAATTAAATAAAAAGGGAAGGAGAAGCAGAATTATGGAAGCATACACACTAAACACTTTTTAAAGAACCACATCAAGTTAGGAAGGCACAGTCTACTGGTGAGCAAGGAAGTTTAGGCGCCAGGCCCACTTTCCAGGGAGCCGGGCGGAAGATGCCCAAGATCAGACAGTTACACAGAGTCTTCGAAGTTTGTGAGGGTAGTTCGAAAAAGGTTTAGTTCAGTGCAGGAAAGTTAGCTAAGGTGTCCCAGGCTAACCCAGGTTCGAGAGACGAGGATTTAATACACCCCGTTCAAACGGTTGCAAGGGAAGCCAGGCGGAACACGGTACCTTAAATGGAGAGGATCCTCCAGCGGGGGCAGTTGTTCCTGGCAGCGGGTGCAAGTCGCAGCGTCGTCCAGAGGAAGAGATGATCTCGCCGTGGAGGAAAGATGAAGGTCGTTGCACTGCCAGGGAAGAAACCAACCGTGGTGTTCTCCGGTACAAAGGTACTACCCTTTCGGTTCGCGGTAGTGGTGAAAACGTGGTATCCCGGTTGCCGGGGTGCTTGGCACAGGCAAGGCGGCCACGAGATGTTCCTGGAAGGCGAAAAGAAGGGAGACTGGTTATCCCCACCAGTCGAAGGAAGAAGACTCTCCGGGCTGGAGATCTCCTCTGTCATTGGGAAAAGTGGTGAGACGGTTCAGCAGGGCTCCACCGGTGGTGTCGTCGTTGCAGTCCGGCTCAGCTTCTTCCTCCTCGGATTCTTAGGTCCTGTGGCGACGTCTGAAGTTCCAGTCCCCAAAGCCCTGCTTTTATGCAGCACACCCAAATTCACTCAGCCTAGCTGTCAATCAAACATGCTAAGTGGTGAGCCGTCCGGCTCACCACTTGGGCCAATCACACAAGAGTGCGACTTGGGTTACCAAGGTAACTCAGTCCAGGGTGCCTAAACCCCCTTACACACTCCCTGGGGTACCCAGACAGAGTGGCACCACTTTTGGAGGCTTCTGTGGAGAAGCCCGCCAAAAAGTGGAACAAAGGGCTCGACTTGGGTTGGAGTCACAGAAGAGAACACAAACGCCATTTTAGAATCGAGTTCCGGCAGAAAATACCAACCGGTGAATTAATATTAAATAAATAAACCAGCGGTATGTTAAAGGCTATAAGAATTAAATAATTATAGTTGGTAGCCTCGAACAATGGGAAAATCCCATAGAGATATATTCACGGTCGAATATAAAAAGTAGTATCCACTGCCACCAGCCAAAACTCGATCAGGGGGGACGGAGACGTGCACCCTCGAACAACAGACCACGGGGCAATCGAATTGCCCCAACCAGTACGTCCACAATATGATGGTTTGTACTGGTTTCTGTTCATAATTTGGGACTAGTAAAGCCAATGGTGACTTTACATGCCCTGGGACACAGTAGTCAGTCCCAGGATATGGAGTCTATGTTGGGGGGTCGCTACAACACCCCTGGGTTACGGCACGGAGGGTGCTGTGTAACCCACATCAAAAAAACACATGAGACCTTATGGAGTAAAAGACCCAATAGCCCATAAAACACATGCAAAGTTAAAGGAACACCTCAAATCATGTCTAAGAGTGGGAGCAAAAGAATCTCACTCTTAGCAGGAGAGAAAAAAATAAACACCAAAAATCCAGCAAAGCTGCTGGGGGACTCACTAGGTTTGGGAAATTAGCCTTACAGATAATTCTCCTTAACATCTACTAGCGTTAAAACACTTGGGGTCTAATTGGAGTCAAAGCTTAATATGAAAAACCATGTTCGGCTGCCTCCATACCGGGCTCCATTACCGGGTTCCTGCAATGGGGACTTACCGGGTTACTCTGACATAGGAGGACCCGGTAAGTCCTCCTTGCAGGAACCCATCCCCATTCCCATTTGAGCCCCCATAGGGCTCAATGGGAATGGGGAGGGAGGTAACAACGGGCACATTACGAGTGTCCTGTTGTTGCCTCCCTCTTCCCCTCGCGGGACCCGGAAAAGACGTCTGGTTCAACCAGATGTCTGATCTGGGTCCCGCGATGGGAAGCTCGTAATCGGCGCTCCCGTAATGAAGGGAGCCGGACCCGTACCGGCCCCATTCAATACGGGAGCACTAGCCGTATAATAAGGCCCCATGTGTCCAACTCTAGGAAGGCGCTGCACCGGCTGCCTGTTGTACATCGGATCTCACACAAGATCCTGTCTCTGGCCTATAAATGCTGGTCCTCGACCGCCCCTGTTTATTTGAAGAAACAGCTGTCTGTTGATCAACCGGCACGCTCCCTGCCCTCAGGAGATCTTCATAAATTCAAACAGCATCGTTTCAAGTTGGCAACATTCGGGGTCTGTAGCTTCTCAGTGTGGGCACCTAGAGAATGGAACTCTCTCCCGCTCACAATAAGGACTATCAACACGCTATCAGGATTTAAAAGAGCTGTTAAAACCCACCTGTTTGGTTTAATCGCTGGCTAACGGCTCTCTCTTTCCTGCTTCTACTCTGCTCCTTCTGTTACTTGTTTCATTTGTCTTTTCTTTTGTGTGCGATGAGGCCCATGGGCGGCGCTATACAATAAATAAAATAAATACATTCAGAGTTCATAGATTTGTTTTCCCAGCTGGTTCTTGGTGCTTTCCTCATTCAGAAATGCTACAGTTCTCCTCCAAATTAAATATCCGTGCTGTCTGAATTGTCTTCTTTCAGACTTGTTTCTGTTGTCCTTCTCAGTTGTTGGTACTGTATTAGAATAGTCTTTACTGATTAGTCGATTGTGCTTGTAAATTTACCAAGCTACATTGTTATCTGTTGGTAAAATATAATATATATGCATGAGCTTCATGTATAGCTGTTGTATATGGTCAGCTAATTAATAGTCTAAATTGTCAAATAATTCTTAAACCAAACTCACGCAATGGAGTTCTTGATGATAAATAGTGTTGATTCAATGTTGGGATTCTCCTTTTGATGTGGAATGCCCTATAGCAGAATGGATATAATGATAGGTTTCAAATATAGTCTGGAGTGATATGATATCATATGATATTTTATTTATATCGCGCTCATAGACAGGTGTTTCAGAGCGCGACCAGGCGAAGGGAGGGGAACAGGGGAGAATCAAAATCAACGATCTTACTAAGTCCAGTGACATTGAGAACGCGCAAGTGCATGGGAGAGGGGGAGGGGAAAAGCGCATGGAAGGGGGAGAAATTATAAAGTGCAGAGCATAGGAGTGAACAAAATAAATAATAAGTAATAATAAGTAATAATAAGTAAATAAATAAATAAGGCGATAAAACAGTGGTAGTGCAGCCTGTAAGTGGCAAAGTGCTACGTTAGTCAAATAGGGTGTATCTGATAAGTGCAGAAGAAGAGTGGTTGGGGGACTGCATGGCAACAGATACAGACTCCAGTGCAAGGGGTGGCCGGGCGGCAGTGCAGGAGGGTGGCAGGGTGAGCAGATACCTGGGCCTGAAGGACACAGGGTAGCCAGGTGCACAGTGCAGAGAGAGAAAGCAGATCAGCAGTGGAGAAGCGGGGCAAAGGCAGAAGCGAAGAAGAAGGTCTTGAGGAGCTTCCGGAACCGTAGATGGTTCTCCTCAAGTGCAAGGTTTCTCTTGTTTTAAAGTCCCTGTGGCTTAATTCTAAGTCCACAAGGTCCCTGAACAACTTTGGGTATGTTAGCCTATGTTGGAACTTACCTAGGTATGAACTGGAAATCCTTTGAGCCAGTGTTAAATCTATGCGGGACACTGCAATATTACACACACATACAAATAAAGACAAGAATCCAATACTTGTGTCTTGTTAACGTCCTTAATTCCAAGAGGCAACTGCCGGAAACGTTGGCGGTAGCGCCGCTTACCCATGCCAAGCCTAGGCGCTCGGCATGGACAGAGGACTGTGTCCTCCCTTCACACAAAGGATATAGAAAGAGGACACTACATCTCATCTACATCTCTCCTTCGCTTTAACAAGAGAAGACAGAACTAACACCCGTGGTGGGGGTATAGCAATTATAGCTAAATCTAGACTAGCAATGAGATTAGTAGCTCAACTACAGGTCAAATCTTGCGAATCCCTCACAATTAAGTTACCCATCTCAGACTCACAAACCATCACTGTACATCTAATCTATAGAGCTCCGGGCCCTATTGGCTCCTTCGAAGAGGACCGATCCATGATTTTGTCAGACAACCTAAAAAACGCATCCCCGGTTCTCGTACTAGGGGACATTAATCTAGGTTACAATGACCCCAATGATACTCAAGCCACAACTATCTCCAATGCCCTTTCAGAACTTGGCTTCGAGCAAAAAGTAACTCAGCCTACCCATGACAAGGGCAGGACTCTTGATTGGGTGGCCGATTATAACTGCAACATCACCATCACGACCATCAGCCCCCAGGCCTGGACAGACCACTCGCTTATAGCCTTCACTATAAACTCTAAAATCAACCTTGCCCCAAGTAACCCCACAGCACCCGCTATGCCAACCAGAAATAAAAAGAACATAACTTCAGACAGACTCCTACCACTCATACTCCCTACATTAAACTCACTTCCAGACTCACTTGATCCATCTGCCTTATTGAATGAATTTTACAAAGTTGCATCAGAAGCCCTCGATACTATTGCCACCTTAAAAATGAGGGGCAGTAAGCCAAGAGCACATTTAAACACCTGGTTTACACCATACCTTAAGTCACTCAGAAAAGAAAAACGAAAAAGTGAATCCATATGGAAGTTAACACTATCTGAGGTGAATAAAACGAACCTTATTAACATCTCCACTAAATACAAAAATGAAATACGACGAGCTAAAAAAGAAAGCTTTGACAACAGGATAATACAGACTAAATCAGGCACTAAGGAACTCTTTGCTTTACTAAAGGAATTGGAAAACCCCATCCCTGTACCTGATAACTGTGTCAAAGACAAGACATGGTGCACAGACATACAGAAAGCACTCACTGACAAAATTGCCACACTTCAAGTAAAAATCGCCAAGAAAAAACTAAACGTACCAACATCTACTACCCAACCTAAAAATGGACCGATCTTACCTAAACCAGAACTCCGTTTCAACTTCACCAAAACTACATTAATAGAAGTTGAAAAAATAATACTCTCACTCAAACCTTCTAACTGCCGAGGAGACCAATGTCCTGCCCAAATTATAAAAGACGCCGCAAGAGATCTCTCACCCTTCATTTCCAAGCTTACTAACGCGTCATTCACCTCAGGCACCATCCCAAGTAAACTCAAGGAATCTTGGGTCCTCCCTCTTCTGAAGAAACAAACACTCGACCCAGCTATACCCACAAACTACAGACCAATCACAACGGTGCCATTCCTCCTCAAGATATTAGATAGGGTGGCGCACATACAGATTTAGAGCTTTCTGAAACAGAACAATCTCCTGGGTGCCCGGCAATCAGGTTTCAGCATGGAACTGAAACAGCACTCATTGACCTCAAGGCCTAAATCGACGAGCTGAGAGATCAGGTCAAATGCACCCTATTACTCCTCCTAGATCTCTCAGCAGAGCAGCGTTCAACTTGGTGGACCACACTGTTCTCTGCAACCACCTAGAATCAGCTGCACACTTCTCACAACACGTCATAGCGTGGATTCAATCTTCCTTGAGCGAAAGAACGATGAGAGTCTCTTCCACCTCAGAAGCAGCTGATCCCACCCCCATTTCATGTGGTGTTCCCCGGGGTTCCTGCATCTCTGTATAATATATTTACCAAGCCCCTCTTCGATGATCTGGATTGTGTTGGTGTCACCTACACTGTCATGATCTCTGCTTCCAAAAGGTCAGGGTTTTCCCAACTCCCTTGGAAGCAGATCCATAACCCGGGTTCCGAGTGCCAACCAGTCCCAATTGGGACCTTTTGGACCCAGTCCTGGCGCCAGTGGCACCAGGCTCATAAATATGCCCAGTCCCAGCGCTGGAAGCGCCAGGCTCATAATGCTTGGGTGGACTTACCTGCAGCAGACCATGCTGCTTACTTGCCTGCCAGTTGAGCCTCTGATCCTCTTCTGTTTGGAACTACTTTTCCTGTTGGGTGGGGCTGGAGCCACTCCCTAGATTCAGAACACTGGAACTCTTCTGGAAGGCAGGAACTCTTTTCTTACCAGGAACTCTTTTCTTACCTAGGCGTGGCTGTGGAAGGAGACACCTAAGCACTACAGGAGGCTATTTAAACCACACCCGGTGGATGAATCTTGCTTTGCGTTATTCTGCAACCTCTGCAGCAGAACGCTCATCGTGTCTTCTGCATCCGGTCCTGGGCCTAAGGAAAAAGGCTTACCATCCTGAATCCAGTCTTCAGCAACACCTATAAAGACAAGAAAGAACAGGTTAGCATTCCGGCATCTGAAAGGCAAAGGAAGGCAAAGGCAAAGGCTTACCTACTCTTCGTGCGCTCCGGAGGTCTTCACACTGCATTCCGGCATCTGAAAGACAAAAGCTTACCATCTCTTCGCACGCTCCGGAGGCCTTCGGCGCTGCATCCCGCATCTGAAAGACAAAACAAGGTGCGTTTAAAGACATTGGGGAACTTTAATACTCACGTGCCATTACTCCTTTCCACATCTAATCCAGTGGGTATTTCGGCACCCTGCAGCCGCTCCGAACTCGTACCTGCAAAATAAAAAGACAGTTAGAGCGCATCGTGAAGCAGGCAACAAGCGCTTCCAGGCGCTTCTATTCATCACATGGGCTCCATCTTCAACTCACTTCAGCCCGTCATCCGCCATCGCCGGAACCCTGCAAAACAAGAGACATCATTACTAAAGACTTTAAAGACATTTGAATGACTCGAAACTTACCGTTCGTGCAGTAAACGACGGACAGCAGTCCTCTGAAGTCAAGAGGCCTGCGCTACCTATCCAGTGAAGAAACTGGTTACAGCACCCTGCCCCGAGGCAGATGGAGAGCTTGGCATTCACTTACCTAAGGTGAGAGCGTTAACCTTTGGGGGTCTACAGGAGAGGAGAAGAGGAAAGAGATAGGGACACCCCAATAACCCCAGTTCATTAACCCCATATTTTCTATCTGCAGACATCTTACTCTACACGTCAGGCATACAGTGCACAGATGTCCAGCCCAAAGAGCCAACCGGGTGCTACACATCACCTTTGAAGATACGGTAGTCGCCCAGTCAAGACCGGCGCCTCTGCGAGAATCAGGTGAGCGTTACAGAACGCAAAGCCTACCGCAAAACTCTCGCCCAGGCGCTATGGAAACCTCGGATACTGACCCCCTAGCCCGGTTACTTGGGGAACTAAGGGCAGAAGTGCATGCAGCTCGTCAGGAAACGAATGCTCTAAGAAGGGAACTAATTATTTCCAAGGAGAGAACAGACAATCTTGCTAGACAAGTGCTACAGTCACAAGCCGGACAGACCCCGTTACCCGCATCAGGGGCAAATCTTCCTTCAACAGCCTCTATGAATCCAGTGCAGATCAACCTACCTGGGAATGTACCTCTGGCTCCGCCCGAACGATTTTCTGGTGACCCAAAGAGGTTTGCAGTATTTATCAATCAGTGCCGGTTGCACTTCTTATGCCGGCCAGCAGCCTTTCCAACTGATCAAGCTAAAGTAGCTTTTGTACTTTCGTACCTTAGTGGCAATGCGGCAGACTGGTCGATCCCTCTAGTTAATCAAGATGATCCGGTTCTCCATGATTTTCAAGCCTTTCAGCTTAGCATGGAAAAACTGTTCGCAAGACATTCACAGGGGCAGGCCTTGGACAATGAGCTTCTTTCGTTGCGACAGGGTAATCAAGACCTTTTGGCTTATATTGCATCTTTCAATAGACTAATAATGGAAACTCAATGGCCTGAGGACAAAAGGATTATGCTGTTTTATAGAGGTCTACGTGGAGAGCTCAAAGACGTTTTAGCCCAAGTAGTGAATCCCCCACAAGACTGTTCGGATTATATAGACTTGGTCGTTCAAATAGATCACAGGCTGCAGAACAGGAAGGCCGATCGTTCCAAGTTTGATGCTCGAGTACTTTCCAAACCGTTAACTCCTTCCAAAGGAGTAGACTCCGGGGAACCCATGCAAATAGGGGGTCTGAAAGGTCCTCTAACACAAAGGGAGCGGGAAAGGAGGAAACAGTTGCAATTATGCCTATATTGCGGAAACTCAGGGCACTTTCTTCGAGACTGTCCGGTGAAACCTGCCAAGAAGGCAGTAGGAGCTGCAGTTACCAAAGTTACAAACTCTGAGCAGGGAAACGACCTCGCCCGACAAGAATAGAGGTCCTCTTGCCGAGCGTGAAAACCAGTTCCGTGACCTCGCATTTCGTGATACCTATGGTCCTCATTAGCCCTGATAATCCGGATCGATTACATGCAATTGAAGCTTACGTCGACAGCGGTGCCATCGGCAATTATGTGGATCATGAAATGGTTTTGAGGATGAATCTAACTCTTTGTCCCAAGGCTGTAAAGGACGTCATTACTACGGTGGATGGTACGGAGATAGCCTCCGGGCCAGTAACGCATACCACTCAAGAGGTGACGCTAGTAAGTCAAGATGGACACCATGAGAAGATCGTGTTCGATGTGATCAAGGCCCCTCAGTTTCAGATTATTCTAGGAATACCTTGGTTAGAGAAACACAATCCTCTGATCGATTGGCGAGCAAGAACGGTCCAGTTTCCAGAATGTGTCTCAACTTGTCACCCTCCACCTGGTGTTGCACTGGCCGCAATTTCTTCAGAGACTTCCCAGTTACCTCCCAAATACCTAGAATACCAAGATGTTTTCCGGAAGGATCAGGCTAACTCTCTACCTCCTCATAGGTCTTATGACTGCCAGATAGACCTGATACCTGGATCTACTCCTCCTTGTAGTAGAATTTATGCCCTCACCGAGCCTGAGAACCTTCACCTTCGACAATACCTGGATCAATACCTGGCAAACGGGTTTATTCGTCCTTCCAAGTCCCCTGCTTCTTCAGCTTTGTTCTTCGTCCCAAAAAAGGAAGGAGACCTTAGAACTTGTATCGATTATCGCTCCCTGAACCAGATCACCGTTAAGAATAGATATCTGTTACCTTTGATCCCTGAACTCCTGGACCAAGTCAGAAAAGCATGCATATATACAAAGCTGGATCTTAGAGGAGCTTACCACTTGGTACGAGTAAAAGAGGGCGATGAATGGAAGACGGCCTTCCGCACCAAGTACGGGCTATTTGAATATCAGGTCATGCCCTTCGGACTTTGCAATGCCCCGGCCGCCTTTCAATATTTTATGAACGATGTCCTCAGAGAGCTCATAGATGTATGTGTTGTTGTTTACATTGACGACATCCTCGTTTATTCTTCATCGGAATCTGAACATCGGAAACACGTGAAAATGGTCCTCGAAAGATTGCGTCAACACAAACTTTTCGCTAAGTTGGAAAAATGTGTTTTCAACGTGACTGAAGTTGAATTCTTGGGATTCATATTATCACCTGGCGGAGTGCGTATGGATTCAAAGAAGGTCGATGCAGTTCTCAAATGGCCATCACCATCCTCCGTAAAAGGTGTGCAAAGCATGTTAGGCTTCGCTAACTTTTATCGCAGGTTTATCCCCAAATTCTCTCGAATAGTCCAGCCCATCACTGCCTTGTTAAAGAAAAACAAACGTTTTGAATGGTCTACCGAGGCGGAACAAGCTTTCCAGGATTTGAAGACTAAATTTATCTCTGCACCAATCTTAAAACACCCTCGCCCCGAACTCCCCTACATCGTGGAAACTGATGCTTCAAGCCTTGCCATGGGGGCAGTTCTATCACAAAAGGACCCGGTAACCAATCAGTTGCATCCCGTGGCATTTTGGTCCCGCAAATTCTCGCCTCCTGAAATCAATTACACGATTACTGACAAGGAACTTCTGGCTATCAAGTCTGCCTTTAAGGCTTGGCGGCATTATCTGCTGGGGGCCCGACACACCGTTACTGTGATTACGGATCACCGAAACCTGCAATATTTGAAAACCGCAAAAGCCCAATCCTCTAGACAACTCCGTTGGGCATTATTCTTTGCCGAGTTTGACTTCATAATTACCTATCGACCTGGTACAAAGAACGGTAAAGCTGATGCCCTTTCTCGGATGGGAGTGGAAGAACACTTGATCAACCCTAAACCTGTACCAATCATTCCCGAACAAAGAATTCTGGGTGTAATCGCCACCGAATCCATAGAGGAAGTTAAGGATAAAGCCAGGCAACTTGTAACTCCAGCAGACATACAGAATTGGCATCTGCAGGGAAAGGACTTTGCAGTAAAGGACAACTTATTGTATTTCCAAGAACGATTATACCTACCCAGCACAGATTTACAGAAAAAGGTAATCTCTTGTTATCACGACTCTTTAATGGAAGGTCATCCCGGTATGGCCAAGACCTCAGAAAAGATCAAGCGCTACTTCTGGTGGCCGTCTTGGAAGAAAGATATCAGAGACTTTATAATGTCCTGTGGAGTATGCGCCCAAAACAAGAGTCAAAAGGAAAGATCAGCCGGCCTCTTACGCCCTATTGACATCCCACCTCGCCCTTGGCATACGCTTTCTATGGACTTCATCACTGATCTACCTCCATGCTCCGGATACAATACGATTCTAGTAATCGTGGACTTATTCTCCAAGATGGCGCATTTCATTCCGCTCAAAGGCTTGCCAACAGCAGCAACTCTGGCCCGAGAATTTCTCGAAAACATCGTCCGACTGCACGGTTTTCCTTCGGTTCTAATTTCGGATCGAGGTAGTCAATTTATTTATCATTTTTGGCGAAGTTGCTGTCGGTCGGCTCAAATTGATGTGAGACTATCGACCAGTCACCACCCTCAGACCGACGGACAAACCGAGAGGACCAATCAAACTCTGGAACAGTATTTACGCTGCATGCTGCAACAAACTGAAAAAACTTGGAAAGATATCCTTTGGATAGCCGAATATGCCTACAATAACTCTGTCCATTCGGGAACTGGGAAAACCCCGTTTTTTCTTTTGTACGGCAGTAACCCCCGAACCTCGGAGTTGGATCCCCTCCAAGATCTTGAAACACCAGCAGTAGACTACCTGCATTCTACAATCACCCAAGCCTTTAAGGAAGCTGTTTCTCACCTTCAAAGGGCTAAAGAACAATACAAGAAAGGAGCAGATCAACATCGGAAGGAAGCCCCTCACTATCAAGTAGGGGATCAAGTCTGGTTATCCACCAAATATCTATCTCTAAAAGGGCCACGCACATTCAACCCAAGATACCTTGGTCCCTATTCCATCACTACCATAGTAAACCCAGTAGCGGTCAAGTTGGACTTGCCCCCGCACATGAAGATACATCCGGTCTTCCACGTCTCTCTATTAAAACCCGTGCAACCTCAAACCCGACTAACCAAATCTCCAAAACCTATCCTAGTTGATGGAGAACTCGAGTTTGAAGTCAAAAGCATTCTAGACTCCAAGATCTCCAAATCTAAACTATTCTACCTAATTGACTGGAAAGGCTACGGCCCCCAAGAGAGATCCTGGGAACCTGCTGAATATGTCCACGCTCCTCGCCTAATCAAAAGATTTCATCGAACATTTCCTGACAAGCCAAAACCCCCAGAGAAGCCCGGTTTGGGAGGGGCCTTGAGGGGGGGTACTGTCATGATCTCTGCTTCCAAAAGGTCAGGGTTTTCCCAACTCCCTTGGAAGCAGATCCATAACCCGGGTTCCGAGTGCCAACCAGTCCCAATTGGGACCTTTTGGACCCAGTCCTGGCGCCAGTGGCACCAGGCTCATAAATATGCCCAATCCCAGCGCTGGAAGCGCCGGGCTCATAATGCTTGGGTGGACTTACCTGCAGCAGACCATGCTGCTTACTTGCCTGCCAGTTGAGCCTCTGATCCTCTTCTGTTTGGAACTACTTTTCCTGTTGGGTGGGGCTGGAGCCACTCCCTAGATTCAGAACACTGGAACTCTTCTGGAAGGCAGGAACTCTTTTCTTACCAGGAACTCTTTTCTTACCTAGGCGTGGCTGTGGAAGGAGACACCTAAGCACTACAGGAGGCTATTTAAACCACACCCGGTGGATGAATCTTGCTTTGCGTTATTCTGCAACCTCTGCAGCAGAACGCTCATCGTGTCTTCTGCATCCGGTCCTGGGCCTAAGGAAAAAGGCTTACCATCCTGAATCCAGTCTTCAGCAACACCTATAAAGACAAGAAAGAACAGGTTAGCATTCCGGCATCTGAAAGGCAAAGGAAGGCAAAGGCTTACCTACTCTTCGTGCGCTCCGGAGGTCTTCACACTGCATTCCGGCATCTGAAAGACAAAAGCTTACCATCTCTTCGCACGCTCCGGAGGCCTTCGGCGCTGCATCCCGCATCTGAAAGACAAAACAAGCTGCGTTTAAAGACATTGGGGAACTTTAATACTCACGTGCCATTACTCCTTTCCACATCTAATCCAGTGGGTATTTCGGCACCCTGCAGCCGCTCCGAACTCGTACCTGCAAAATAAAAAGACAGTTAGAGCGCATCGTGAAGCAGGCAACAAGCGCTTACTTACGTGCTTCCAGGCGCTTCTATTCATCACACGGGCTCCATCTTCAACTCACTTCAGCCCGTCATCCGCCATCGCCGGAACCCTGCAAAACAAGAGACATCATTACTAAAGACTTTAAAGACATTTGAATGACTCGAAACTTACCGTTCGTGCAGTAAACGACGGACAGCAGTCCTCTGAAGTCAAGAGGCCTGCGCTACCTATCCAGTGAAGAAACTGGTTACAGCACCCTGCCCCGAGGCAGATGGAGAGCTTGGCATTCACTTACCTAAGGTGAGAGCGTTAACCTTTGGGGGTCTACAGGAGAGGAGAAGAGGAAAGAGATAGGGACACCCCAATAACTCCAGTTCATTAACCCCATATTTTCTATCTGCAGACATCTTACTCTACACGTCAGGCATACAGTGCACAGAGGTCCAGCCCAAAGAGCCAACCGGGTGCTACACATCACCTTTGAAGATACGGTAGTCGCCCAGTCAAGACCGGCGCCTCTGCGAGAATCAGGTGAGCGTTACATACACTAACTATGCAGATGACACTCGGATTCTCCTCCCACTTACAGGGGATTACAACCAGGATTTGGCCTTGGTGAATAGAATATGCCTCATCATCCGGGCATGGATGGCACTCCATGGCCTATGCCTGAATGATGATAAAACGGAACTCATCATCCTGGGGACCACACCTAATATCAACAAACCCGGCCTTAAATATATCTCCTTTGACATAGATGGCAACACGATTAAAGTAATGAAGGAAGTAAAAACACTAGGATTTTACCTTGATTCCGGTCTCACCCTGACAAAACAGGTGAAAGCTGTGGCATCCGCCACGGCTTACAAGTGTAAACTGATTAGATCAGCTAAACCCTTCCTCTCAATGAGCAGTTGCACCACCTTAGCAAGAGCACATGTGCTTTCTAAGTTGGACTATTGTAACACTCTTTACATTGGAGCTAACAGACAAATCACTAAGAAAATTCAAATACTCCAGAATAATGCCCTGAGAGCGGCGTTAGGAATGAGCAAAAAAGATCACATCTCCACAGCTAGGAGAAACACCAACTGGCTATCTACTCTTGATAAAATTAAACTCAAAACTGCCTCCCTAACTTTCAAATCCCTCAACAATGCAGCACCTCTTTACCTAACTGAGAGGTTCAACAAAAGACAGACACTCCGATCCACTAGGATGAACTACACCAACTGCCTGACAGTTCCTCCTTTCAAACGAGCTACTATTGGCGGAAATAGCTTCCCTGTCAAAGCTGCCCAACTGTGGAACTCCCTGCCCCCGCACCTGAGGGAAAACCAAACATGCCGACATTTCAGACTCAACATTATCAACTGGTTTAAATCAAATGACCTCTAAATCCTGACCAGCGTGAGAAGGCCTTCTAACCTCTCCCACCTTGCTAACGGCCCATGACCCTTCTATTTTACCTTAACAGACCTTCATTACTTACAGTTCCTCTAGATATCACTGTATTCTATTTTAATTGGTAAATTGTCAACACTGCCATACTCTTTAATTGTGCAATCTGTCAACTCTGCTATTTGCTGTAATATAACTTGATTGCTAGACACTGTAATATGCAATATGTAATTTTGTAAATTCCTGTACTATATTATGTAACTATGTAAGCCTAAAATATCCTTGTCTTCGTGCTCTGATACCTCCGGGTCTGGCGCACGTTACAAATAAAGAAAGAAACAAACAAACAAACAATAAACGTCTGACTTTAACTCATCTCTTCTATCCATCTTGTGGGTCTTCGTATTATTCTTTTGGATGGGCTGCGAAACCTTGAGAGATGATCATCCCTCTCACTGTCGCTATTGTCTAACTCCACATCAGTGTCCATGAAGTCAGAGCAGCTGTTGGAGTCAACATCAGACTAAACACTCCCTTCATTCTGTAGTGTGCCTTCACTTTCTATCCGTTTGAAAAACCAGGAGTTTCTGGTGACCGTACCTTGTGGACTTGCTGCTGTCACCAAGGATCCCTTCATGTGGGTGACTGTCATGGGTTGTGTACTAAATGCCGGTGTCTCTTTGGACCCTTGTTCTTGATGCACAAATACTTGATCCCCGGTGATTACTTCTGGTTCTTTTCCCCTTCTCATTGGATCTGCGTATGTCTTCATTTTTTCTTTGCTCTCTCTCTGTCCTTTTCCTTCACCCTTAGTTCTGTGTCAGTGGTTGTTTCGTTAGTGCTAGAGCGCGGAATGTTGGTTCTGATGATTCTCTCGAACATGAGTTCTGACAGGCACACTCCCGTGGAGCTGTGAGGTGTGTTCCGATAATCCTGCAGTAAATTGCAGATCGCTTGCATGAGTGATCCTCTGGTGATGTGAAATATTTGCATGATTGGTTTCAGATTTGCCATAAAACATTCTACAGTGCCATTTGCCTGTGTCCATAGAGGAGCGATCATCCTATGTTGGAATCCTAAGTGTTCGGCAAACATTCTGAAATCATGTTCGCTAAATGGTGGACCATTGTCAGACTTTACAACTGTTGGGATGCCGTAATCAGTAAAAGTTTTGTCTAGAGCTGGAATGACAGCATGTGCTGCCGTGGAGCTTATCAAGTGTACCTCTGGAAACCGTGACATTTCATCCTGGATTACCAAAACATGCTTGCCGTTGGGAATGGGTGCAAAAATGTCAACTACCACTTCACTCCATACTTGAGCCGGCATGGCTGTCATCTTTAGGGGTTCTGGGAATGTGCGGGGAGCAACTGCCTTCCATATTGTACACTTCCCCAAGGTTTCTTCCACTTTCGTGTCCATTTGGGGAAACCATACTTTTCTTTCCAGTAGTCATTTGGTGGAAACTATTCCCCTGTGTCCAGTGTGGCTAATGTCAATAACTCGGTCCTGTAGTGTGCATGGAATTACTATCGGGTCTTCCTTTAGCTGCAGACCTTCCGGTGATAGTGACAGGGAATGATTGAGAAGATTGAGTGTTCGGAGGTGTTTCTGTTCTTGCTCTGACAGGGTCATTTCCATTTGTTTTGCATCATGCCATCTGCCGGAAAGTACTCTTTCTTTCACTATGGCGTGAACCCGGTCCTTGTTCAGAATGTGGAGTACTTCTGGAATGGGGAGTGACCTGGGAAGTATGTTGCTGATGATATAATTCACATATTGATCTGCCTTGTGAGATTGTGATTCGTCTTTTGCGGGCAGAGGGTTTCTTGACAAGAAATCAGCCGGGTTGTTTTCTTTCCCAGGTCGGTGCAGTATTTTGAAGGCGTATTCTTGGAGGCAGAGTCCCCGCCTGGCAATTCGTGGGGGCATTTTTGCCGTTGATTTTCCATACATGGTCGTGAGGGCTTGATGGTCTGTAATGATGGTGACATTTTGTCCATACAGAAATATGTGGTAGTACTCATAGGCCCACACTTCAGCTAAACTCTCTTATTCTGGCTGTGAGTATGTGCACTCTGCCGGCGATAGACTGCGACTGACATATGTTACGATTCGGCATGATTCCGAAGAAGCAGAGCCAGGCTTGAATTGTGCAAGGATTGCCCCTAAGCCAACTGGACTCTCATCAACGGTCAGTCCTGTTTCCATGTTTGGATCTTAGTATGCCATGCACAAGGCCAATACGATTCATTGTTTTATTTCCTGAAAGGCATCCTCACAGTCATTTGACTATGCACATTCTTGTACTTTTCCTGTTAGATGTCTCAGTGGGGTGCTGATGGGTGAAAAGTCCTGTATATATCTGGTGCAGTAACTAGCCATTCCCAGGAAGAACGGATGGCTGAAACAGATTGTGGCGTGTGTGCTTCTGCAAGTGCCTAAACCTTTTCCGGGTCAGGTTGGAGGCCTTCTTGGGAGGAAATGTGCACAAAGAATTTGAGCGTTGTCTTATTGAGTTCACATTTGTCAACATTCAGGGTTAGATTTGCCTCTTCCAGTGTCATGCACACGCGCCGCAGTGCGTCGTCATGAGATTCCTGAGTGGCGCCAAACACCAGGTTGTCATCACTATATTTGAGACATTGTGGAACGTGCTTAATTATCTGGTGTATCTTATTCTGGAAAATGTACGCAGCTGAAGCGACCCCAAAACTGAGTTGCCTGTAGCAAGAATAAACCCACATCGGTGGAGAATGTGGTTATGTATCGGGATTCGGGATGTAACTCAAGCTGATGATAGCCTTTATTAAGATCTAATTCTGAGAAGACTTTGGCTCCATGTAGCAGGTGCATCATGTCTGTCATTCTCAGTGAAGTATGCCTCTCTCTTTCAATGGCCGTGTTTGGTGCCTTCATGTCCATGCAGATGTGGATGCTTTTCCCGTTTTCTTTCTTCGGGACTGGGGCGATAGCGGATACCCACGTGTAGGTCTGGCTGCGTGCTCTATGATGTCTTGATCCAGGAGAGTTTGTATTTTGTCCTCGACTCGCTTCTGGATGTTCAGCAGTATTCCTCTATAATGTTACGCCACAGGCTTGATATTGCGGTTGATATGGACTTGTTTTCCTTTCAATAGGGCTGGGAAGAGTTTTTGCATGATGTCCTTTGGGCTCGTGGTATATGCTGTCATTATTTGGTACATGATATGTACTAGACCCATCTGCATAGCCGACTTGAAGCTGATGATGCGCCACCTGGTCTCTCTCCTTCTATTACGTATATCAATAATATTGATATTTTGTCCTTGTATGTGCAGGTAGCCTTGAACATACCTTTACATTTTAACGGTGTGTTTGCTCCATACGGATAAATGTCAATGCCAGCTGGTCAAAGCGTCTTCTTGTATTTGAGTCCTTGGTATGTGTCCTCATTGACTACATTCACGGTTGCCCCGGTGTCGATCTGGAATTCTTGGGGGCTGCCGTTGAGTTGCAGTAATAAAGTCGGGCTATATTCTGTTGCTGTCTTGTTGCCTAAAGCATGTAGATAGCCCCGTTTGCAGTCGCCGCTGGACGACGATGAGCCTGATGCGTTTCTGCTTCTTGTTGAGACTTCGATATAGCGCACTTTATGCCTTGTGGATCTCTTTTCCATGATTTCAGCGGAGCGTCTTCTTCTAAATTCATCTCTCCTGTCTCTTGTTTGTCTGGATCTGCGCTGGGATTCCCTCCCCCTGCTCGAAGATGTTGACTTCTGCTTGGCCGTGATGTCAGTTGTCTGGAGCGGGAGCTGTCCCGTCTCCTGCTTGGCCCATTGTAGTTCATAGACCTCTGGTAATGTCTGATATTTTTCCAGACTGACTGGAAATGGTTTTTGCCACCACACTTGTCGCACATCTAACCTACTGCCGGGCATGGCCCTATATTAGGGAAATTGTAGCTACACCTGTACATTTCTTTTGTTCTTTATTACCGTCTCGTCCTGATGCCAGGATTTGGCATATTGGCACAGTGGACGGCGTGGTTCCTAATGATTCCGTTTGCATGGAGAGAGCCATGTCTGCTCTGAATAATTGCAGTATTTCCTCTAGTGATCTGGTCCTCTAAAGCAGTTTTTTCCAAAATTCTGCAGACTCACACCTAGCAATTGTTTGAAATTTTAGGGCTTCTTCTGTCCAGTAATGTTCCAAGTAGGGGTGTACCGAACTTCGGCTTTGAGTAAGTATTTGGCCGAATTACGGCTGAAAAAAAGCTATTTGGCTCTGGCCCTCATTACAAGTCAGGCGTTAAGGGGTTAACGGCGCCGTAAAGAGCGTTGGCGCCGTTAAACCCTTAACGCCTGATTACAAGTGTCCCTTTGCGGGTTGGTGTTTAACGCCTGCTTTTAGCAGGTGTTAAAAATCCAACCCGCAAAGGGACTTTGGAGCTAATTACGGCACCGTAATTTACGGTGCCTTAATTAGCGCCTTTCCCATTCCCATTATGCCCTATGGGGGGAAAAATGGGAATGGGGAAGGGGCCATGGTGAATGGGGAATTACCGCCCTGCCAACCTTGGAATGGGGCGGTAATTCCGCCATCCACCATGGCGGAGTCGGTGAGTTACCGGCATGGACCATGGTGCTAATAGCATCATGGTCCACCGCCTGACTCGTAATGAGGGCCATAGACTTCAGTTTGCAAAACTGAATAGAATTGGACCAGACAAATTGCTATCACACAGCTGAAAAATATCTTATATTGTAATCTGCTCTTTAGGACACGTTTTGTTACATATTCTTAGACAAAAAAGGTGCTCTTCTTTTATACTTAGCCTGCAACAATACAGGAACATCTTTTCTTTTGGCAAATGTTTATATGTAATGTGCACTTTTTTCAGTTGGAAAAAACAAACTGAAAGAAATGTGCATAGATACTTTCAGTTCCTGTCATGTCACTTCCCATTGCGTACGTCATAGTCCCCCCTTTTTCTTAATGACTTGAGTCCTGAGTTTAACATTATCTGATATTGTATTAGGAATGATACGTTGCATATGTTTGTGTATTGGCAAGAAGGAGTGGCTAGAATAAGTGAAAAGTGAGCAGCATTTGTTTGGGTGGGGTGAATAGTTGTGATAAGGAGTTCACGCATTTCAGATTTCCTCTTGACTTGTGTCTTGCATGAGCCGACATGAACCATCTAATACATTTCTATGTGAGCTGCAAAGAAGTTTCAAAACTCGACTGCACCGACTTTGCAACTGGATAGAGAATGCAAAGCATCTGATTCACAAAGGCAGTCCTTTTGCATTTATGAAGCCTCCTACTTTAACTGGCACTGAATATGTAACAATCTTCTGTACATTTGGTCCCTTCATTTTGGTTAAATCTGCTTTATTTCTGGCTTTTATACTTTAAATAAAGATGCTACATTAATTACAATGAAGAGAAATGAAAGTATAGAATGCATTTAAAATGGTGCTTTATTTGTTTTTTTAATAAGTGAGTATTTTGAAGTTTGGAACATGATTTATTAAATAAAGCAACTATTCGGCTTTGGCCAAATAGTTGACAAAATATTTGGTATTCGGCCAAATACTAAATATGCTATTTGGTACAGCCCTAGTTCAAAGTCACAATATTTCACCCTTTACCTAAGTCTGATGACAAAATTGTTGAGGGTTTCCCCTTTTTCTTAAGTGGTCGTATAAAAAATATGGCATTCATAATCTACGTTTCGCAGTGGTGCAAAGTAGTTGTTCAGGGTGTCAACAGTAGTTTGAAATGTAGTGGTGAGCTTTGTGGCATTTCAACGACATGGACTACTGGTCCTAACGGGTGCAGGAGTAGTCCCCTTAAGCGACGCTCTTCCCTCATCCGTATTGCATCAATGTATATTTGGAGTTCCTGTAACCACCGGTTCCACCGTGGCGCTAGGCTGCTGGTGTCCGTAATGTCAGAGTGGGGCACCACCTGTATCGGCAATGAGGCAGGGATATATGGGGCAGGGAGGATTGTAAGGAGGAGCTGCCAACTGCCTCGTCCCCTGACATGTTGCAATAGGATTTTCACAATGTGCATGGAGTCTGGAGGCACAGTGCATGTGGACCACCGTGATGAGGAGGATAATGTATGATCCTGGAGTCACGTGAGGCATGTGCCAATGCAGCTGTGGAGCATGTGCCAGGGTAGCTGCAGCAGGCAGGTGCAGGTAGTTCCATACCGCGTGATCTTAATTATGAGCGTGCCCACTGACTGTCCCTCAATCACTGGAAAGATGCCGCGCTGTAATATCGCGGTGTATAAGGTCAGGCAAAGGGTTTACTGACTCACTCATGACCCTCAGGCGTGTGGGTGGATCTTGTCTAGGGCTGCTGGGACTTCAATAAGCAGTGGCGGGACATATGCAGGAGCTCCATTAGAGCCGTGTACGCCACTGGAGCTGGCTGGAGCACCAGAATACGTGTCTTCCTGTGCCACATGCATTTGTTCTTGAAGAACCTATTCACCAGTGTTGAATCTATGTGGGACACTACAGTATTAGATACGCATACAAATAAAGACAAGGAGCCGATAGGTATGTCTGGTTAACGTCTTTAATTCCAAGTGGCAGCTGCCGAAAACGTTGGCGGTAGCCACGCCTATCCATGCTGAGCCCAGGAGCTTGGCATGGACAGAGGACTGTGTCCTCCCTTCACACAAAGGATATAGAACGAGGACACTACAGCCAGCTTGTTGAACAAGTTGAGCGCCAAACCTGATGGGTGCATCGTTTTAAAATGGCCACTGTAACGTGTCCCTGTGCCTTTATGACTCAGGGGAACACCAGGCAGGAAGCGGGAGGACAAGGGAGAAGTTGGAGAGCAGCACGTCAGTTCCTGTACGTATGCACGAAGGAGAGGATTAAAGTGAAGGTCCTGCTCCAGCACGGTGTTGCGTCTGTTATTTCCACAAGCTACTAACAGCCACCATATTTATCTTTGCATGTGTGACATCATTGCGCACGTGGTGCAAGTACAATGCCGCAACCAATGGTACGCAAATCGTGGCCATTGTGAAATGATGCCCTTTATCCCAAAAAAAATGGTTATTTGGATGTTTACTAATTCCAAGGTGGACAGTATGAAGTAGGACCAATTTATTGCATTTTTGGGATGTGAAAGTTAAATGGCATCAAAAAATAAAAGATCGAAAAAAAATATTACTGAAAATAATGAGTGGGAGATTATACCTCCTGGGAAGGGAGGAGCCAGAGTAACAAAGCTTGAAAAAGAGTTCCTGCAAGGGAGGAGTGCACTCCAAGGTAAGTACTGAGAGGAGGAAGAGTAGGAATAGGAGTAATGCGATACACCAGTAAGTAATCAGAGCATCTTCCTATTGTATTTGTGTCTCTTCTCCTTCTCGGATGTCTGGGTCTTCTTCAGGAGTAGATCCTACCTGTAAACCCTTTCTGTGCATGCTCTGGGGATCAGTGTCTCAGCACTGGGCATGTCTATCCGCCTGACTGACAGCTCAGCCATCCTCTGTCACCCTCTGATGCTCTGCAGCCGGCTCCACTGATGAGGACTGACAGCTCAGCCATCCTCAGTCACTCTGGGAGGCTCCACTGATGAGGACTGACAGCCCAGCCATCCTCAGTCACTCTGGGAGGCTCTGAAGCCCCTCCACTGATGAGGACTGACAGCTCAGGCATCCTCAGTCAATCTGGGAGGCTCTGCAGCCCAGCTCCACTGATGAGGACTGACAGCTCAGCCATCCTCAGTCACTCTGGGAGGCTCTGCAGCTGGCTCCACTGATGAGGACGGACAGCTCAGCCATCTTCAGTCACTCTGTGAGGCTCCACTGATGAGGACTGACAGCTCAGGCATCCTCGGTCACTGTGAGGCTCCACTGATGAGGACTGACAGCCCAGCCATCCTCAGTCACTCTGGGAGGCTCTGAAGCCCCTCCACTGATGAGGACTGACAGCTCAGGCATCCTCAGTCAATCTGGGAGGCTCTGCAGCCCAGCTCCACTGATGAGGACTGACAGCTCAGGCATCCTCAGTCAATCTGGGAGGCTCTGCAGCCGGCTCCACTGATAAGGACTGACAGCTCAGCCATCCTCAGTCACTCTGGGAGGCTCTGCAGCTGGCTCCACTGATGAGGACGGACAGCTCAGCCATCTTCAGTCACTCTGTGAGGCTCCATTGATGAGGACTGACAGCTCAGGCGTCCTCAGTCACTCTGGGAGGCTCTGCAGCCGGCTCCACTGATGAGGACTGACAGCTCAGGCATCCTCGGTCACTGTGAGGCTCCACTGATGAGGACTGACAGCTCAGGCATCCTCGGTCACTGTGAGGCTCCACTGATGAGGACTGACAGCCCAGCCATCCTCAGTCACTCTGGGAGGCTCTGAAGCCCCTCCACTGATGAGGACTGACAGCTCAGGCATCCTCAGTCAATCTGGGAGGCTCTGCAGCCCAGCTCCACTGATGAGGATTGACAGCTCAGGCATCCTCAGTCAATCTGGGAGGCTCTGCAGCCGGCTCCACTGATAAGGACTGACAGCCCAGCCATCCTCAGTCACTCTGGGAGGCTCTGCAGCCCCTCCACTGATGAGGACTGACAGCTCAGCCATCCTCAGTCACTCTGGGAGGCTCTGCAGCGGCTCCACTGATGAGAACTGACAGCTCAGCCATCCTCAGTCACTCTGGGAGGCTCTGCAGCCGGCTCCACTGATGAGGACTCACAGCTCAGCCATCCTCAGTCACTCGGATGCCTAGGGGCTGCTTTGTGCACTATACAAATGTAAATAAATAAATAAATAAACTCTGCCGGCTCTGAGGGATGGATGTAGTGTTGCTCTTTGTGTTTTGAGTCTACCTTGGGAGTAGAAGCTCTCTGCGCATGCTCCTCCCAGTATCCCCTTTCTGCGCATGCTCTGGGGATCAGTGTCTCAGCACTGGGCATGTCTATCAGCCTGACTGACAGCTGAGCCATCCTCAGTCACTCTGTGAGGCTGTGAGCAGTGGGGGTTGCGTTCCTGGGACCCCCTCCCTGTCTCCTTCTCCTTTACATCTCAAATCCTATATTTTGGAATGGAAGACGCCCCCCAAAGGATGAAGCAGTAATAATGGCATAATTTCCTACAGGTGAGTGACCTGCAGCTGCTCCACTCTCTTGCAGTGAGAAGAGTCTTCTTAGGGGAAATGGTGACTTGTCTCTGCTTTTCCTTCACTGACCTTCCATTAAGCCTTTCTCCTGTGTATGGGAGGTGTGCAGGGAGGGGGCTGCCTAACCTTCCATTAAACCTTTCTCCTGTGAATAAGATGGAGGGGGGGGGGTGCTGCCTAACCTTCCATTAAGCCTTTCTCCTGTGTATGGGATGGAGGGGGGTAATGATGGTGGGGGCAGGGAGGGGGCTGCCTAACCTTCCATTAAGCCTTTCTCCTGTGCATGGGATGGAGGGGGGTGGGGGGGGCTGCCTAACCTTCCATTAAGCCTTTCTCCTGTGTATGGGATGAGGGGGCGGGTTATGATGGTGGGGCGGGGAGGGGGCTGCCTAACCTTCCATTAAGCCTTTCTCCTGTGTATGGGATGAGGGGGTGGGTAATGATGGTGGGGGCAGGGAGGGGGCTGCCTAACCTTCCATTAAGCCTTTCTCCTGTGCATGGGATGGAGGGGGGTGGGGGGGGCTGCCTAACCTTCCATTAAGCCTTTCTCCTGTGTATGGGATGAGGGGGCGGGTTATGATGGTGGGGCGGGGAGGGGGCTGCCTAACCTTCCATTAAGCCTTTCTCCTGTGTATGGGATGAGGGGGCGGGTTATGATGGTGGGGCGGGGAGGGGGCTGCCTAACCTTCCATTAAGCCTTTCTCCTGTGTATGGGATGAGGGGGCGGGTTATGATGGTGGGGCGGGGAGGGGGCTGCCTAACCTTCCATTAAGCCTTTCTCCTGTGTATGGGATGAGGGGGTGGGTAATGATGGTGGGGGCAGGGAGGGGGCTGCCTAACCTTCCATTAAGCCTTTCTCCTGTGCATGGGATGGAGGGGGGTGGGGGGGGCTGCCTAACCTTCCATTAAGCCTTTCTCCTGTGTATGGGATGAGGGGGCGGGTTATGATGGTGGGGCGGGGAGGGGGCTGCCTAACCTTCCATTAAGCCTTTCTCCTGTGTATGGGATGGGGCGGGTGATGCTGGTGGGGCGGGGAGGGGGCTGCCTAACCTTCCATTAAGCCTTTCTCCTGTGTATGGGATGGGGGGGGCGATGCTGGTGGGGTGGGGAGGGGGCAGCCTAACCTCCCATTAAGCCTTTCTCCTGTGTATGGGATGGGGGGGGCGATGCTGGTGGGGTGGGGAGGGGGCAGCCTAACCTCCCATTAAGCCTTTCTCCTGTGTCAGGGATGGGGGCGGGTGATGCTGGTGGGGTGGGGAGGGGGCAGCCTAACCTTCCATTAAGCCTTTCTCCTGTGTATTGGATGGAGGGGGGGTGATGATGGTGGGGGCGGGGAGGGGGCTGCCTAACCTTCCATTAAGCCTTTCTCCTGTGTATGGGATGGGGGGGGCGATGCTGGTGGGAGTGGGGGGGAGCTGCCTAACCTCCCATTAAGCCTTTCTCCTGTGCATGGGATGGGGGCGGGTGATGCTGGTGGGGCGGGGAGGGGGCTGCCTAACTTCCCATTAAGCCTTTCTCCTGTGCATGGGATGGGGGCGGGTGATGCTGGTGGGGCGGGGAGCGGGCTGCCTAACCTTCCATTAAGCCTTTCTCCTGTGTATGGGATGGGGGGGTGATGCTGGTGGGGAGGGGGCTGCCTAACCTTCCATTTAGCCTTTCTCCTGTGTATGGGATGGGGGTGGGTGATGCTGGTGGGGTGGGGAGGGGGCTGCCTAACCTCCCATTAAGCCTTTCTCCTGTGTATGGGATGGGGGTGGGTGATGCTGGTGGGGTGGGGAGGGGGCTGCCTAACCTCCCATTAAGCCTTTCTCCTGTGCATGGGATGGGCGGGGGGTGATGCTGGTGGGGCAGGGAGGGGGCTGCCGTACCTTCCATTAAGCCTTTCTCCTGTGTATGTGATGAAGGACGGGTGATGCTGGTGGGGCGGGGAGGGGGCTGCCATCCCTTCCATTAAGCCTTTCTCCTGTGTATGGGAGGGGGGCGTTTGATGATGGTGGGGGGCGAGGGGGCTGCCTAACCTCCCATTAAGCCTTTCTTCTGTGTTTGGGATGGAGGGCGGGTGATGCTGGTGGGGGGGAGGGGGCTGCCTAACCTTCCATTAAGCCTTTCTCCTGTGTATGGGATGGGAGCGGGTGATGCTGGTGGGGGCGGGGAGGGGGCTGCCTAACCTTCCATTAAGCCTTTCTCCTGTGTATGGGATGGGTGGGGGGTGATGCTGGTGGGGTGGGGTGGGGTGGGGGCTGCCTAACCTCCCATTACGCCTTTCTTCTGTGTATTGGATCGAGGGAGGGTGATGCTGGTGGGGCGGGGTGGGGGCTGCCTAACCTTCCATTAAGCCTTTCTCCTGTGTATGGGATGGGGGGCGAGTTATGATGGTGAGGCAGGGAGGGGGCTGCCTACCCTTCCATTAAGCCTTTCTCCTGTGTATGGGATGAAGGGCGTGTGATGATGCTGGGGGCGGGCATGGGGCTGCCTAACCTTCCATTAAGCCTTTCTCCTGTGCATGGGATGGGGGCGGGTGATGCTGGTGGGGGCGGGGAGGGGGCTGCCTAACCTTCCATTAAGCCTTTCTCCTGTGCATGGGATGGGGGGGGTGATGCTGGTGGGGGCAGGGGGCTGCCTAACCTTCCATTAAGCCTTTTTCTTGTGTATGGGATGGGGGGGGGTGATGCAGGTGGGGGCGGGGAGGGGGCTGCCTAACCTTCCATTAAGCCTTTCTCCTGTGTATGGGATGGGGGGGGTGATGCTGGTGGGGGCAGGGGGCTGCCTAACCTTCCATTAAGCCTTTCTCTTGTGTATGGGATGGGGGGGTGATGCAGGTGGGGGCGGGGAGGGGGCTGCCTAACCTCCCATTAAGCCTTTCTCCTGTGCATGGGATGGGGAGTTGGGAGGGGGCTGCCTAACTTTCCATTAAGCCTTTCTCCTGTGTATGGGATGGGGGGGTGATGCTGGTGGGGAGGGGGCTGCCTAACCTTCCATTAAGCCTTTCTACTGTTTATGGGATGGGGGTGAGTGATGCTGGTGGGGGGCAGAGAGGGGCTGTCTAACCTTCCATTAAGCCTTTCTCTTGTGTATGGGATGGGGGGGTGATGCTGGTGGGGAGGGGGCTGCCTAACCTTCCATTAAGCCTTTCTACTGTTTATGGGATGGGGGTGAGTGATGCTGGTGGGGGGCAGAGAGAGGCTGTCTAACCTTCCATTAAGCCTTCCTCCTGTGTCTGGGATGGAGGGTGTTTTCAGTATGGGCCATTATCAGTCTAAAGTGTTGCTATAGAGTATACATAGGGAGGAAGGGCATATGAGGAGGGCCTGGTGGGTGCTGGTTATCTGCCCACCCATTGCCTGCCAGTGGCCATGCTAATCCCCAATGCCATTCCCACCCATTCGTGCCTCTGACCGCCCAGACCATCTCCTCTTGGGAACTCTTTGAGCTTGCTTTAATCAAACCCTTGGGGCCTCATTACGATGTCAGCGGTAAGGGGTTAACGGTGCCGGTAAGGATCCTTGTGCCGTTAAACCCTAACCGCCACATTACGAGGTCCCTTAGCAGGTCCCGCTAAGGGTGGCTGGTTTTACCAGTGCCTCCCAGAGCCGCCCTTAGCGGGAGCCGCTAAAGGACCAAGGAGCTAATATGGGGGCTCGAATGGGAATGGGGATGAGTATTTTGAATGAGTAATTATCGGGTCCTCCAAGGTTGGATGGAACCCGGATCCGAGTTTGGAGGCAGCCATGGCGCTAATAACACCATGGCTACCTCCAAACTCGTAATGAGGCCCTTGGTCTCGTGAGACTCGGGCGATGTTCCCAATTCATCTCGAGAGACCATCCCTCTCCCCTACTGGCATTGGAAACCTAGAGATGTAGTGGGAGCTGCTCCTGCTTGAGTCTTCATTTTTCTGGCAAGCCACATCCCACCTTTTTTGAGAATCCAAACTGAAATATTGTATACTGTTATAGTATAACTATTCTTAATAAAAATATTGTTAAATGTTTTCTTAGAAAAAAGCTTAACTTTCACATACTGTTGTAGTATTTTATCAGAGAAAGCTTGTAATTTCATAGGAATACTCCTTTATCATGGATGGAGCATGTTATAGACCCCTGTAGAAATGGCCACTGCGCTAACAATCCGAACGCCAAACTCACATGTACATCACGCGCCATCTGGGATGCCGAATGCTTCCACTTGCCCCCACCTTCTTATCAGAGGTGCCAGGTCCACTTATTATAAGCGACTTTGGGCTTGTTTTGCCCAAAGTCGCTTGTTACATTTTGAGGTCATTTGTCGTGGTTTTTGGCCGCTTGTTTAACCCTATGTGCACGTGTAATTGGGCTTATTTACATTGCAGCTGAGCCCATTACCGGGGTCTGGCCCCACAGAGCATCCCGCACTGGGCTGCTGGCAGCCCTTTATGGCCTCCTTTCTCTTGCTCCCCCCGTTTGCATATGCATAGGCATTTGGCACTGATGGGACATTCGCATCTGAAAGGCCCCCCACAGATCGCTCTGATCAATAGGTGCCCCATCAATGCCTACACATGTGCAGAAGAGAAAGCTCCCTTTGAAAGGTTAGTCATGCTGTCACTACACTGGCATGCAAAAAAGGGATGCTCTGCATTGCACAGTAACAAGGCAGACGCTCCTGATAACCGCTCTTTATCCAAGTAATGTTGCTACACAACCTTTATCGGCCATTCTCAAAGTGGATACAATGCAGTAGGGTAAAGAAAAATAAATATTGCAGGTCTGAATTATTTTTCATGTTGGGACTTCTAGTTTTCCATTTATTAAGTGAAAATAAAGCTAAACCAATAATCATTTGGCTGAGTAGGTTTCTCTAACAATTGACATATTGCCAGGATGCTTTAATATGTATTTTGGTAAATATAATTATCAGAGTGCTGAAGTTACTGTGCCATGTGTGAGAACAGCACCCTGTCCTGTTTTTTTTGATTTTGAATTCAAAAATTGAAGTTTTTCCCATACTTAGAATTTAGGAAAGCTGCAAGTCCCAGAATTCCAAGCAAAAACCGGACAGGGGCTAAAATCAGGCTAAGGGCTTTCACCCCATGTGATTCCCAATCAGTCATGTACAGACGTAGCTGCCCATGTGGGGTCTTTTGTGTAGGCCAGACAAAGAGGAAAGTGAAGGAACAATGGAATGAACACAAAAGCAGCATATGAACTGAGAATGTACATTCCCCAGTAGAGAGACACTTTTCTGAACAGAGTGGCGGTAATGGCATGCTCCTCATCCCCATTCTGCCCCATAGCATACAACGGTGCTGGTGCATCCATGTGTTTCCCTCGCGGGTGCCTGGCAGGCTGTCAGGGACCCGCGAGGGGAACTCGTAATGTGGCGGGACGGGGTTGACGGCGCCGGCGCCTTTTACGGCGCCGTTAACCCCGTAATGAGGCCAAATATGATCATTTATCTATATAGTGCCTTTACACAATGGGCCTCATTACGACCCAGGCGGAAAACCATGGTGCTAGGAGCACCATGGTCCATGCTGGTAACTTACCGCCTCCGCCATGGAGAAAGGGGGAATTACCACCCCATTACAAGGTTGGCGGAGCAGTAATTCCCCCTTCCTCCATGGCCCGTCCCCATTCCCATTTACCCCATAGGGCTCAATGGGAATGAGGAAGGCGCTAAATACGGTACCGCAAATTGCGGTACCGTACTTAGCACCAAGGTCCCTTTGCGGGTCCCTACTTTAACGGCTGGTGTAGACCAGCCGTTAAAGTCGGGTCCCGCAAAGGGACCTCGTAATCAGGCGCTAATGGGTTAACGGCGTTGCAGCCTTTTACGGCGCCGTTAACCCATTAACGCCAGTGTCGGAATGAGGCCCAATGTGTTTCAAAGTGCTTAATGTTGCACAACTAAAGGTGATTGTTTTGGAAGTGTTACGGAAATCACAATGGGGAGGGTTCTTGAACAAGGACTTGAACAAAGGGAACTGTATTGGATTGTCAAATTGCACAGCTCGACCCCGCCCTTATGAACGAGGACTGCTCCTTGGGTGCTTTCCTTTGAAATGTTTGAATGTCTTGATCATCTACACAATGGTAGGAACGCACTAAGGCACCTGTGTTTATCATAATGACATTTGGAACATGTGTCAGCCTGGCTTGCCATATCTGAATGTTTGATTTATTTCTAATAACTTCATGACTGTTCCATACTAAGGTATCTGCTTTTAGTATAAGGACGCCAAGGACATGTGTTGGAGTGGAAGCATGGCATTGTTTCATAATGTTACACCTGGAGAAGTCTAAAGAGTGTGGGGCGTATGCCCGCATGGACACGTACACTGTATCCACTCTTATATGGGAAAGTTCACCTATCATTATGGCCCTATTCACCAGTAGATATTTATCTAATATTTACCTATGATTTAACACTTATATTTATGTACAACCATTTTGACTAATTTTCCTATACACTCTGGTTATTCATATCCAGCAACAGTACCAGGATAGTTCTTTCCTTACAGCTTTTGTTTATTGGTGAGCATAATATCTATGTATAAACATTTAGGGCCTCATTACACGGTAGGCGGTGGACCAAGGTGCTAATAGCACCTTGGTCCATGCCGGTAAAATACCGGCACCGCCTTGGTGGAAAGGGGAATTACCGCCCCATTCCAAGGTTGGCGGGGGGTTAATTCCCCCTTCCACCATTGCCCTTCCCCATTCCCATTTTTGCCCCATAGGGCATAATGGGAATGGGGAAGGTGCTAATTATGGTACCGCAAATTTGCGGTGCCGTAATTAGCACCAAGGTCCCTTAGCGGGTTTGTTTTTAACGCCTGCTAAAAGCAGGCGTTAAAGTACCAACCCGCTAAGGGACCTCATAGTAAGGCGGTAAGGGTTAACGGTCATCGGTACCATTACCGGTGACCGTTAACCCTTACCGCCTACCGTGTAATGAGGCTCTTAGTGATGTACATAACGAGCAGCAGCAAATTGACGTTTTTCGTCATCCGCTGATAAACATGACGTCGTCACACTATGGTGTGAACGCGTCAAGTCATTTATAGCAGCCATCTTGATTTCGGCCACGAACAGCCCAGCAAGAACGAAGACCATCCGCGGATGGATTAGATGCATTAGAAGGTGAGTACTATGGATAAAGAAATACATTTAGAGCCTCATCACGGGTTGGACAGAAGGGTGAAAATGCAGCGGTAACGCTATTACTGCTGCATTACCGCTCTGCCCAATCCTGAGTTTGGGCAGAAATCTCCAGCTTTTGCCCCATTTTAGCGCCGAAAAGCCCCATAGAGTGCTAGGGACCCAAAATAAATGGGAATTAACAGCACCACCACAACTCAGGATCTGGCGCAAATTGCGCAGGACTGAGTTGCGGTAACGCTAATAGCGTAGGGCGCTATCCCGTTGCATTTACCGCCGGGATACCGCCCAACTCGTGATGAGGTCCCTTTGTCTTTTAAGATACTAGTATGGACACCAAATGTATTCTTAGCAAATGTATACTCAGTGAGAATATACCCACCATTTCCAGGTGCCCTTGGATGAAGGATGACATTACAACAGCTCACCGTCTTGGAAACAGTGATCAGACTGGCAACCCCTGCCCCCCCCACCCCCCCGACACACCACTGCGTGAGGCATTGAAATAGTGTAGAGCTTTGCTACTAAAGGTTTCCATTCGAATTGCACTCAGCGTTCACTTGGTTGAACATGGGCTGATCTTAGACATATCTGGGAATCTTGTATGCAGTGTTCCCTCACAATACCAGCACCGCCTTGGCGGAAAGGTTGGAGGGGCGGTAAATCCCCCTTCCGCCATTGCCCTTTCCCATTCCCATTTCTGCCCCATAGGGCTCTATGGGAATGCGGAAGGCGCTAATTACGGCACCGCAATTTTGCGGTTCCGTAATTAGCTCCGAGGTCCCTTTAGCGGGTTGGATTTTAACGCCTGCAAAAAGCAGGCGTTAAATCCCCCAACCCGCAAAGGGACCTCGTAGTAAGGCGGTAGGGATTTACCGGTACCAGTATTTTACCGGTACCGGTAAATCCCTACCGCCATCCGTGTAATGAGGCCCCTTGTCTTGATGGGCTCACTTCTGCCAGTTGCTCTGGCCATGTGATGGGAGTCCAGTCTAACTCTGGCCATGTGATGGGAGTCCAGTCTGGAACTCCTGTAGACAGTGTGTCCAGAAAGTCTGTGATCTTCAGAAGTTCGACAGCTGCTTGTTGTTCATCCTGTAGAGTTTCCAGGTATTCTAGGATGATTTGCACCATATCCACGACCACATCTCTCTGCTCGTAGATTCCCTGCTGCAATGACGTGAAGTTGTCATCAGTGGGAAAAAGCCTCACCTTGATGGGCTGCCTGGCCAGTCCTTGGAGTTCCAGGCCTCATGTCGATAGGCTGCCTGGCCAGTCCTTGGAGTTCCAGGCCTCATCTCAATGGGCTGCCTGGCCAGTCCTTGGAGTTCCAGGCCTCATCTCGATGGGCTGCCTGGCCAGTCCTTGGAGTTCCAGGCTGCCTGGCCAGTCCTTGGAGTTCCAGGCCTCATCAAATTCAAACCTAGGTCTTACCTGAAGGCTATATAGATATACTAGACTATATAGATATACCCTCCTGGTGTATTCTGGCAAAGATATTAGCTGCACCTATTCCAATTCAGGATACACTTTACATTAAGAATAACAATACAATATTTAAGAATGGTTGTGTTATGGATGGGGACCCTGCCAGGGCACTGTTAGGCGGAAACCTGTGCAGTTCCCTCTGGGACCACTACAAAAGATTTAGGACTACAGGTGTTTGGCAGTAAACCCACTTGGTAGCAGTCTGTACCACACAGATTCACTTGGTAGCTGTGGCTGAGCAGTCAGACTTCCCTCAAGAAGAGTTAAGCAGTATGTGGAGTATACAAGATAGGCTTAGTGTAAAGATATTAAGGTATTTATTTATAACGGAACATCTATGGAAAACACTATGGCACTATCACGGCAAACACTTCAATCACAATTACTCTACGAAGAAGAAACGGTCAATCCCCCTAACAATATTTTGACAAGTCTAGGTTCTACCAGCATCACTTATTTACACACAGAGGTGTATGCCTCAACCTAGATGGCACTCTAATATTAGTTAGGACGGGAGAGAAAAATAAGCAGGTTACGAAATCAACACAGTTCAATACTTCACGGGAAAAATGCAAGGCAAGAAGGCAAGAACCACAATAGATCATAAAGTTCAGAGGCCAGGCCCACTCGGAGAAAGCCAAGGCGATATGTCCCAAAAAAAAAAAAGTCTCTTAGTGGAAATGCGTTCGAGTCTTTATAGCAAATTGTTTTCGGCAGATTGAACCAGTTCAGAACAATACGTGAGAAAGCTTGGAGGCGACCCAACGGAAAGGAGAGGATTAAGACACCTCACTCGAACCGATCGAAAGGGAAGCCAGGCGGACACGGTACCCTGTTTGTGGAGAGACCGCTCCGGCGGGGGCAGTTGTTCCTGGTGGTGGATGCACGTCGGGTCTTTGCCAAGAGTAGAGATGATCTCGTAGTCGAAGAAAAGTGAAGTCCGGTGCACCACCAGGGAAGAGACCAGCCGCAGAGTGCACCGTCACAAGGCACCACCTTTTGGTCGCGGTACAGGGGTAGTGGCTATCCGGTTGCTGAGGTGCTCTGCACGGGCAATTCGACCACTGCGTCCTGAGGCGAAGAAAAAGCAAAGGGGACTGGTTGTTCCCACCAGTCAGGGGAAGAGACTCTCCGGCAGGGAGATCTCCTCTGTCGTCGGGAAGTGGCGAGTCGGTTCCACAGGGCTCCACCGGGAGTGTCGTCGTGCAGGTCGGCTCAGCGTTACCCTCGTCGGATTCTTAGGTCCTGTGGCGACTTCTGAAGATCCAGTCCCAAAAGCCCTGCTTTTATGCAGAAAACCCCCATTCATTCAGCCTAACTGTCAATCAACACACGCTAAGTGGTGCGCGGGGAGGCTCACCACTTGGGCCAATCACACCAGAGTGCGACCAGAGTTGGCAAGGCAACTCGGCCCAGGGTGCCTAAACCCCTCCCACACACCTGTGGTAACCCAGACAGAATGGCACCACTTTGGAGGGTCTCTGTACAGAGCCTGCCAAAAGTGGAACAAAGGGCTCAACCTTTGGTTTAGGAGTCACAGAGACGAACGCAGACGCCATTTTAAAAAGTTCTGGCAGAAAATACCATCCGGTAAACTTATTTAAGATAAGTAAACTGATGGTATGTTAGAGATTAACGAGGAAAAGTATCAATCTCCAACAATGGGAAGAATCCCATAGGGTTATGTTCGGGGTCGAACATAACAAGTAGTTTCCACTGCCACCAGCCAAAACTCGACGAGGGGGGACGGGACAGTGCCCCCTCGAGTAACAGGTCTAGGAGTAATCGAATTACCCCTACTAGTACATCCACAATAAGATGGTTTGTACTAGTTCTGTTGTAAATTCAGGTCTAGTAAAGCCAATGGTGACTTTACATGACAGAAGTCAGTCAGTCCCCGGGTATGGAGTCTATGGTGGAGGTCCGCTAGGACGCCCCAGTGTTACGGCACGTAGGGTGCGGTGTAACACACGTAGAAAAACATATGAGACCCTATGGAGTAAAAGACCCCATAGCCCATAGAACACATTGACATTCAAAGGAATTACCCACATACATGTCCAAGGATGGGAGGAAAAGAGTCTCACTCTTGGCAGGATGGAAAAAACAAACTCCAGAAATCCAGCAAAGCAGCTGAGGGACTCACTAGGTTAGGAAATTCAGCCTAAACAGATAATTCTCCCTAACACTCGCCCCCCCCCCCCCAGACTAAGGGACAGGAGGATTTAATCCACTCCTGGATGACTCTCATACCTCTAGTCGATGACATACATCCTAGAGAGACCATCAGCATTTTGGTGGTGACACCCTGACCTGTGCTCAATGGTGAAATCAAACTCTTGCAGGCAGATCGACCATCTCAATAGTTTTGGGTTTTCCCCTTTCATTTGCATTAACCATCTCAAGGGTTGGTGGTCAGTCTGAATGACAAAAGTAGAACCATACAAGTACGGCCTCTTTTTCAGAGCCCACACGATAGCAAAGCACTCTCTTTCGATTGTTGCCCACCTTGTTTCAGGATCCTTCAGCTTGCGGCTGATGAAGCAATCAGGGTGCTCCCAACCTTTCCCATCCAGTTGACTGAGTACGGCACCTATTCCTACATTTGAAGCATCTGTCTGCACAATTAAGTGTTGGCGGTAATCAGGAGCTCTGAGTACTGGGGCTTGGCAAAGAGCCTTTTTCAGGTTTTCAAAAGCCTGATTGCACTCCTCGTTCCATTTAACCTTTTTAGGAAATTTGGGCGAGGAGATGACATTCAGTGGAGATGCTATGGTCCCATAGTTCTCTATGAAATTCCTGTAATACCCAGTGAGGCCTAGGAAGGCTCTCACTTGGGTTTGAGTAGTAGGTGTTGTCCAATTTTGCATAGCTTCAATCTTACTGAGCAAAGGCCTTATTTCTCCACCTCCTACCTCATGCCCAAGATAGACTACCTTACTCTGTCCAATTTGGCATTTACTTGCCTTTATGGTCAGATTGGCTCGTCCTAGAGCCTGCAAAACATCTCTCAGGTGGGTTACATGTTCTCCCCAGGAATTGCTGAACACTGCGATGTCATCTTAGTATGCCATGCAGAAGTCCTCTATCCCATTCAGAACCTGGTTTACCATCCGTTGAAACGTAGCAGGTGCATTCTTCAATCCGAAAGGCATTACCTTAAACTGGTATAAGCCAACGAGGGTAGAAAATGCAGTTTTCTCTTCTTGGCATGGTCTGTCAGGGCTATTTGCCAATAGCCTGACGTCAAGTCAAATGTGCTGAGGAACTTAGCGGCGCCAAGTTTATCCACCAACGCATCTGTTCTTGGCAAAGGGTGGGAATCAGTCTTGGTGACTGCATTAAGAGTGCTATAATCCACGCATAATCTAAGCTCTTTAGATCCGGCCTTTGGTACTAACACAACTGGGCTAGACCATGGACTAGTAGAGGGCTCTATTACCCTGAGATCATGCATCTTGCTGACCTCACCTTTGATGTGGGTTTGTACGTTTTCTGACATTCTGTACCCTCTGCTTTTGACTGGCAGACAGTCACCAGTGAGTATGTCGTGCTGGCCCCAAGGGGTCAAGCCTGGCGAAAGCGAGAACAGAGAGGCAAACTGATTCAACATGGATTTGCACTCTGCTTGTTGCTCGGGTGTCAGATTGGAGGAGAGATTTACTCCTTCAATTTTTTCATCTAAAGGTAAGCCTCTGAGGAGATCCGGAAGAGCTTCACTCTCTTCTTCTTCCCCGGATGATGCTAGAAGCAACGCTCCTACATCGGGTCTTGAGACATACGCTTTGAGTCGGTTGGTGTGAAAGACTGTCGGAGCCTCCTTGGGATTGCCCAAGTCCACCAGATAGTTGACCTCTCCGAGTTTACACACAACTCTGAAGGGTCCCATCCACTTATCTTGCAAGGTCCTCTGCCTTGTTGGGATCATAACGAGAACGAGCTGGTCTTGAGCGAACTCAACCATGATAGCCTTTTGATCGTGCCAGTGCTTGACCAATGCTTGTCCAGCTTTCAAGTTATCGCTTGCTTCTGTCATCATGTGCGACATTCTCCTCCGGAGACCTTTCACGTAGTCAGTCACTCTGACTGGCTTGGGCGAAGGAGCACTCTCCAACCCCTCCTTAATCAGGGCCAACGGACCTCTGACGGGATGACCATAAAGTAGTTCGAAGGGAGAGTAACCTACTCCCTCCTGAGGGACTTCTCTATAAGCAAAGAGAAGGCATGGCAGTAGAAGGTCCCACTTACGCTTAAGGGGATCTTCTAAAGCACCTCTCATGCTCTTCATGGTTCGGTTCAACCGTTCTACCGACCCATTGGTTTGTGGGTGGTAAGCTGTTGAGAACTTGTAAGTAACTCCACAGGTTTTCCACATGGCTTTCATGTAGTGGGATATAAAGTTTGACCCCCTGTCAGAGATTACTTCCTTAGGAAACCCGACCCTAGTAAAAATACCAAGGAGGGCCTTAGCCACAGCCGGAGCTGTAACAGTCCTCATAGGAATTGCCTCAGGATACCTAGTAGCATGGTCTACTACAACAAGTATAAACCTGTTGCCTGAGGAGGTTGGAGGATCAAGGGGACCAACAATGTCAATCCCTACTCTCTCAAACGGGACTCACACAACTGCGAGAGGCACCAAAGGTGCCACATTCTTGGAGCCAACCTTACCAGAGGTCTGGCAGGTGTGGCAGCTCCTGCAGTGTTTTTCTACTTCGGCCCCCATCTTCAGCCAATAGAAGTAGAGAGAGTGCCTTTCCTTAGTCTTCTTGAAACTCAAGTGACCAGCCAAAGGAATCTCGTGGGCTAACTGCAAGAACTGTGGTCTGTTCTCTTGGGGTACTACAAGTCGTTTGTAGTCTCCAGGTGCAGACTCAGTCGGTTCACTGTAGAAGAGGCCATCTTCCCAGTGCAACCTGTATTTCCCAGGCTCTTGCCCTTCAGCCTGAGCTTCTGCCTGGTGGCGAAGACCTTCCAGAGTTGGACATTCTCTCTGTCCCTTACTGAAGTCTGCCCTGCTGGGTCCACCTTCTGCCAGTAAAGACTGCAGCTCAGGATGGTCAACAGGATCCAGATCTCCAATGAGTTCCTGGCCTTCCATTAGCTCTTCCTCAGAGTCTAATTCTACCACACAGGGTTGTACCTCCCTCTCAGCCTCAGCTGGAGGTGGAGTTACGGGTGTAACTTTGGACAACCGCGGGGAAGTCCGTGTTGGCTGCACTGAAATGCTGGCTGCTGGTTTTGGGATAGAAGTCTTAGGTTTCCCTTTCGCTTCTGATTTCTTGGAGACAGCTGCCGACAATTCCAGTGGAGCAGGAGTGATCTCTTTCTTCATCATCTCCTGGAGAGTACCGTGCATGGTCCTCTCTCTTGCGGGTCTGGTTAGCTCCTGTAACCGTTTACTAGGAGGTCTGGGAGTATGCGATACAACTCCAAGAGATTTCAAATCGTTACCCAACAGTACGCGTCCTGGTACCTCACTCTGTATGCTGACAGGTATCTTCACAGTCATGTCGTTACACTGGATGAGAACTGGTAATTGGGGAAGCATCTGCACAGGCCCTCCAGCTAACTTGGTGAGGCGTTTGGGTGCCTTAGCAACATCCTCAGCCTGAAAAAACGATTTATCCACCACAGTTATGCTGGCCCCAGTGTCCCTAATGGCAGGAGTCTCCTGACCATTCACCTGGATACTGTCCTTATAATACTCTTTAGTATTATCGGGGATAGAATTATAGACATCTAAATTCTGTTGTTCCCACAACCCCAGAGATACTAAAGAAACGCTGGCTGAGACTTCAATGGGTTTGTCAGCTAGCAGTAGAAAGTTTCCACTTGCCATTTGGACTTCCTCCTCTGGAGTGAAGGCTAAGGAGACAAGCTGGATCCCTGAAGGTTTACCCTTACATCTGGGATCTCCTTTCACGTGGTCAGTCGAGCCACAAACAAAGCATTTACCGAATGCTTTTTGGAATGGTGGCTTGTTCTGACCTCCTTCCGGTTTGGCACCAGAAGGTACACTATTCTGCTGTGGTTTTCCCAGTGGCTTACCCTTCTGGTTTTGTTTGGGACCCTCTTTGGAATTTGAGTTATTCGAATTCTCTTTTGAGTCTTTTCTAGGCTGTTTTCCCTCATCCTTTTTCTGAGTTGCCCCAGAATCCTTATGAGTAGCCCTGTTGGCAACCCACAAGTCAGCAGCCTTAGCTAGCTTCCGGGAATCCAATTCCTTCGAATCAGCCAAGTGCTGTCTGAGCTCAGGAGAACAGGCATCATAAATAGACTCCAACATAAAAAGATTCTTCATACCCTCATAAGTGTTCACTTTGTAACCCTTAATCCTTCCCTCTAAGTTTTTCAACCCTTCACTCACCCAGGTAGCCCAAGGGGTACCATCATGCTTTTTGAGGCATGATTTTTAGGGCCCTAGCCATGTTTCTTCACTCTGGCTGCACACCGCGCTTAGCAAGCTGTGGCAGCTGCAAGCTGCCTATCCCAAAGTTACAGCGCAGCACACGCACAGGGCCCTAGCCATGTTTCTTCCCTCTGGCTGTACACCTCCCTTAGCAAGCTGTGACAGCTGCAAGCCACATATCCCCAGGGTACACCACCGAACAGGCACAGGGCCCTAGCCATGTTTCTTCACTCTGGCTGCACACCGCGCTTAGCAAGCTGTGACAGCTGCAAGCTGCCTATCCCAAAATTACAGCGCAGCACACGCACAGGGCCCTAGCCATGTTTCTTCCCTCTGGCTGTACACCTCCCTTAGCAAGCTGTGACAGTGGCAAGCCGCCTATCCATAGGTTGCACCACAGCATAGGCAAAGGGCCCTAGCCATGATACTTCCCTATCGCTGCACACTGCCCTTAGCAAGCTGTGAAAGCTGCAATCCACATATCCCCAGGTTACACCACAGCACAGGCACAGGCCCCTAGCCTTGTTTCTTCTCTCTGGCTGCACACCGCCCTTAGCATGCTGTCACAGCTGCAAGCCGCCCATCCCCAGGTTACACCACAGGCACAGGGCCCTAGCCATGTTTCTTCCCTCTAGCTGCACACCACCCTTAGCAAGCTGTGACAGCTGCAAGCCGCCTATTCCCAGGTTACACCACAGCACAGGCACATGGCCCTAGCTATGTTCCTTCCCTCTAGCTGCACACCACCATTTGAAAGCTGTGACAGCTGCAAGCCACCCATCCCCAGGTTACAGCACAGGAACAGGGCCCTAGCCATGTTTCTTCGCTCTGGGTGCACACTGCCCTTAGCAAGCTGTGACAGCTGCAAGCTGCCTATCCCCAAGTTACACCACAGAACAGGCACAGGGCCCTAGCCATGTTTCTTCCCTCTGGCTACACACTGCCCTTAGCAAGCTGTGACATCTGAAAGCCGCCTATCCCTAGGTTACAGCACAGGGCCCTAGCTATGCTTCTTCTCTCTGGCTGTACACTACCCTTAGAGAGCTGTGACAGCTGCAAGCTGCCTATCCCCAGGTTACACCACAGGCACAGGGCCCTAGCCATGTTTCTTCCCTCTGGCTGCACACCGCCCTTAGCAAGCTGTGACAGATGCACGCCGCCTATCCACAAGTTACACCACAGAACAGGCACAGGGCCCTAGCCATGTTTCTTCCCTCTGGCTGCACACCTCCCTTAGCAAGCTGTGACAGTGTCAAGCAACCTATCCCCAGGTTACACTGCAATGCAGGCACAGGGCCCTAGCCATGTTCCTTCCCTCTGGCTGCACATCGCCCTTAGCAAGCTGTGACAGCTGCAAGCTGCGTATCCCCAGGTTACACCACAGAACAGGCACAGGGCCCTAGCCATGTTTCTTCCCTCTGGCTGCACACCGCCCTAAGCAAACTGTGACAGCTGCAAGTCACGTATACCCAGGTTACACCACAGAACAGACACAGGGCCCTAGCCATGTTTATTCCCTCTGGCTGCACACCACACTTAGCTAGCTGTGACAGAAGCAAGCCACCTACCCCCAGGTTACACCACAGCACAGGCACATAGCCCTAGCCATGTCCCTTCCCTCTAGCTGCACACCGCCCTTTGAAAGCTGTGACAGCTGCAAGCTGCCCATTTCCAGGTTACAGCACAGGCACAGGGCCCTAGTCATGTTCGTTCCCTCTAGCTGCACACTGCCCTTTGAAAGCTGTGACAGCTGCAAACCGTCTATCCCTAGGTTGCACCACAGCACAGACACAGGGCCCTAGTCATATTTCTTCCCTCTGGCTGAACATCGCTCTTAGCAAGCTGTGACAGATGCACGCAGCCTATCCACAGGTTACACCACAGAACAGGCACAGGGCCCTAGCCATGTATCTTCCCTCTGGCAGCTCACCGCCCTTATCAAGCTGTGCAAGCTGCAAGCCGCCCATCCCCATGTTACCCCACAGCACAGGCACAGGACCCTAGCCATGTTTCTTCCCTCTGGCAGTTCACCGCCCTTAGCAAGCTGTGACAGCTGAAAGCCGCCTATCCCCAGTTTACTCTAAAGCACAGGCACAGGGCCCTAGCCATGTTCCTTCCCTCTAGCTGCACACCGCCCTTTGAAAGCTGTGACAGCTGCAAGCCGCCCATCCCCAGGTTACACCATAGGCACAGGGCCCCAGCCTTGTTTCTTCCCTCTGGCTGCACACCGCCCATAGCATGCTGTGACAGCTGCAAGCCGCCCATCCCCAAGTTACACCACAGGCACAGGGCCCTAGTCATGTTTCTTCCCTCTGGCTGCACACCACCCCTTAGCAAACTGTGACAGCTGCAAGCCACCTATCCCCACGTTATTCCACAGCACAGGGCCCTAGCCATGTTTCTTCACTCTGGCTGCACATGGCCCTTAGCAAGCTGTGACAGCTGCAAGCCGCGTATCCCCAGGTTACACCACAGAACAGGCACAGGGCCCCAGCCATGGTTCTTCCCTTTGGCTGCACACCACCCTTAGCAAGCTGTGACAGCTGAAAGCCGCCTATCCCTAGGTTACAGCACAGGGTCCTAGCTATGTTTCTTCTCTCTAGCTGTACATCACCCTTAGAAAGCTGTGACAGCTGCAAGCTGCCTATCCCCAAGTGACACCACATAACAGGCACATGGCCCTAGCCATGTTTCTTCCCTCTGGCTGCACACCGCCCTTAGCAGGCTGTGACAGATGCACGCTGCCTATCCACAAGTTACACCACAGAACAGGCACAGGGCCCTAGCCATGTTTCTTCCCTCTGGCTGCACACCGCCCTTAGCAAGCTGTGACAGATGCACGCCGCCTATCCCCAGATTACACCGCAGCATAGGCACAGGGCACTAGCCATGTTCATTCCATCTGGCTGCACACTGCCTTTAGCAAGCTGTGACAGTTGCAAGCCGTCCATCCCCAGGGTACACCACAGCACAGGGCTAGAGCCATTTGGCATCCGTCTGGCTGCACACCACCCTTCGCAAGCTGTGACAGCTGCAAGCCACCTATCCACAGGCTACACCACAACACAGTCACAGGGCCCTAACCATATTTCTTTCCTCTAGCTGCACACCACCCTTAGCAAGCTGTGACAGCTGCAAGTTACATATCCACAGGTTACACCACAGCACAAGGACAGGGCACTAGCCATGTTCCTTCCCTATGGCTGCGCATTGCCCTTAGCAAGCTGTGACAGCCGGATTTCAATTTATAGCTGGCTATATTTACAGCTGCTAGGAACTATATTTATCACATCTTTAGCGTTAATATACTAGGGGCATCGTGCAGCTCCATGATACCCTGGGCGCTAGACTGGCTGAACTCCTTCCTCACTGACTATTCTCCTTGCACTCCCAGTGTTATGCACCTGACACCCAACTCTTTTTCAAACTTCCCTCTGAACCTCTTCACATTTCCTCTACCATTCCAGTCCTGGTGCGCATTTAATCATCTTTTTCTCAATGCTAGTAAGGCTGAGATCCTTCCTATTGGGACTCCTGTTCCTTGTTTCCTCCCTTCACTTCTATGGGCACTCCCCAATCTCCTTCCTCTAAAGCCAGAAATCTTGGAGTCATCTTCAACACCTCTCTCTCCTTACTTCCTCACATCCTGGACCTTGCCAAGAAGGCCCATTTCCAACTCCACCTCCTCAGAGGTATCCTCTCTTTTTTCTCTTTTCCGCAGAAACTCAATGGGCCTCATTAGGACCCTTGCGCTCCCGGAATGAAGGGGGCCAGTATGGGACCGGCCCCCTTCATTCCGGTAGCGTGTATTACGAGGTTCCCTTTGCGGGACCCGTATCAGACGTCTGGTAAAACCAGACGTCTTTTCTGGGTCCCGCGAGGGGAAGAGGGAGGTAACAACGGGACACTTGTAATGTGCCCATTGTTACCTCCCTCCCCATTGAGCCCTATGGGGGCTCAAATGGGAATGGGGAATGGTTCCTGCAAGGAGGACTTACTGGGTCCTCCTATTTCGGAATGACCCGGTAAGTCGAGGCCCAATGTCTCAAGAGCTCTGGTACTTTCTAGGCTTGACTATAGCAACAGCCTTTTCCTTAATCTACCCTCTTCCTCTCTTCGCCCCCTCCAGCTAATCCAGAATAGGGCTGCAAGACTTATCCTTGGCCTCAAACACAGGGACTGCATCTCTCCAGCCCTAAAATCTCTTCACTGGCTCCTGATTGCTGCAAGGATCAAATTCAAATCCCTCTGCATCATCCATAAGGATGTCTGAGGCAGGAGACCACGCTATCCTCAACTTGCTCTCCCCAAACACTCTCCTTCCAGATCTCTCTGTTCTTCTGGCTCCAACTCTCTGCTTGTCAAGCACTTCTTTAAGCAGCAAGCATGTGGCTGATCTCTTTCCTCAGCTGGCTCTCTCCACAGCCTCCCCCTTCCTCTCCATCTTGAGCCAGATCTCCTCAAATTCCACAAGCTTCTCAAGACTTTCCTCTTCTCCTCCTTCCCCCTCTCCCTTCCGTGTTAACTCCCAGTCATTGAGTTTGGTGGCCTGAGCCCTTATGTGTCCTTCTGGGCCCTGGCCTTGTGTCCAATCACCTGCAGCCTCCTCCCTTCCCCTGCAAGTGGCTATGGGCACCCACTCTGCTGTGTTGTCTCACAGGTCTGCACTTACCAAACTTGCTTGTGATGACTCTCCTACTAAGTGGTCACTGTCTGGCACTTAACGGCTGCCCTGCAACTGACTCTCTGGCATTTCCCCCTCTGTGAAACCTCCAGCACTTACTTACCCACCTCCCCTGTCCCTTCTCTCTCTCTGCACTTGCACGTTACGAATGTTCACACGGCCCAGTACGACCACCTCTGCCTTTTGCTCAATGTTATTCCATTCCATTGTTTTGTTTGGTTCCCTTATTTCCTCCCCTTTGCCCTGTGGGTGGCAGAACTCACTTTCCAGCAGCTTCCACCAATAGAGGAAGAAAAATACCCATCGCATGAACCAGAAAATGTGAAAACTGCAGGAGATAGGAATGGCACTCACAGGGATAGACGACCCTGGGGTAAACCAAGAGGGCAGTCCCATTTCTGACCAACAGGCCATGATTTCAGAGGCAGTAAACAAATGAGAAGTCCACAAAAACATGGTACTGATGAGGGCTCATATCATTCCTCACAGACAAAGACGCCAGACCATTCTAAAACTGAGGGGGAGGACATGCAAGTTGAGAAAAAACACACTGCAGCCCTGCAAGTGTTGCAGAATGCAGAGTCCACGCACTCATGAAACCATTCCCAAGACTAAGTGACCCACTGACTGGATAGAGGTCCCTTTAGGTTCTGTGTCTGATATTTCCATATTTGAATGCTGCCACAAGGCACTGTTGGAGCATACAAAAGGCACATAGAAATGCACAAATAACTGTCCCGCTGGGCAGACATTAGCAAAAAATGAAGTGCATGTTGTAACCATTCAGCTGGAAGGTGAACATCCCAAAAATATTGAAGCACTGTTGTGGCCACAATTACACATCCAATATAAAGGACCTTTAGCATTTGAAGATTGAAAATTAACAAGGGGGGTCCTGGGAGTCCCTCTGCCAGACATTAGTCCTGGTTACGAGAGACTTATCCAGCGTCTTTAGCTCACTCTCTTTCACAGAGAGGAAATATCCTAAAGATATCAGTCTTTGACCTGCCCTGGGGCAGTCCAGCACCGAAATGCCTGGCAATTCTCCTCTGAACAAGAGTACCAACAGTAACCCCAGACACGTGTTTCGGGCTGGTTGGACCTCATCAGTAGGGTGGAGCTGTGCCTCCGTAAGAATAGTGTGCAAGAGGTCCACGTCTGGATTCCCCTAGTAACTCAAGATTGGCCACCATTGTTTGTGAGATAAGCACCAGGAGGTGAAGAAGTAGTGATACCTGCCTTTTCAAAGGAAGTGAGTGGGGAACTGGTACAAGACTCGGAAGCACTGGACGCAGTGCAGCTGTTTAAACACGAGGCTGGACATGATCTGCAATGTTCAGCTCATGTGATTCCAGTGCTAAAAGCGCCCCCACTGCAGAGGCAGTATCCAGCGCTGAGCCACACGCCCACATGCAAACCATAGAGCACCAGTTAATGGATCAAGAGCTGATTAAAAAGCAAGCAAGCCCCCATTATAGTCTGGTGTCGCCTACTTTAAGACCAGATGGTACTTATCGTTTTTATAGTGGATTATCGAATTTTGAATTCACATTGTAAGACAGAGGCAGTCCAAATTCAGCACAGCTCAGGACTCCTAACCAACTTACACAGATGCAAATATAAAACAAAGCTTGATCTAGGTAATGGATACTTTACGCAGCCTTTATGTGTAGAAAGGCAGAAATATATTGCATTTACTTTTAAGGGAACACATTTGCAATTCACTAGAATAATGTTTGGGGAGGAAGGATAGCTCAGGAGCAACACGTTTGTCTTGGAAGGAAGACAACGCGGCGCAACACAGGTTTGAATCCTGATCCAGCGCCTAGAAACCACTCACTGATATTAAGCTCATTATAAATGAATAATTAAATAAATAAATAAATAAATAAATAAATAATGCATGGTAATAAAAATGTGCCCAGCACATTCCGACGTGGAATACAGAGTTTGATAGCAGACCCTCCTAACTTTTGGCAAGATGCAGATGACATTTATATTAAAAAACTCTCCATTGGTTACTATTCAAACAGTGGGCCTCATTATAAAGGTTGCCGGTCCGGTAACAACGGTATCGGTAAGCTTGCTGGTACAGTTGTTACCAGACCTGGCTGGCAGACCGGCGCCCACGAGCAGACAATGTCAGTTGCACCGGCTCCATTCACGAGAGAGTAAGCCGGAAGATGGCAAGCTTTTCCAGGAGTTTGCCCAAGAAAGGAGTGATAGCGGTCGGGTGATAGTTCGCCGGACAGGTAGGATCGGCGGAAGGCTTTTTAAGTAGGGGATGCACAAGGGAGTGCTTGAGGAGATAGGGGACAGATCCACTAACGAAAGAGTGCTTTCAGGAAATGGCCACAGATGGAGGAAGGATATCAATGTGGTCCTTCATGGTTCTGGAGGAGCAGCGGAGCCACTGTTTGGACGACACTTTCATAAATTAGACTTGTCTAGCAACATTGTCAGCTGCTGTCAGAGAGAGAGAGGAGAGAAAGGAGGAGGAGAGGGAGAGGACGCCCACTCTGAGAGGAAGAGGGCAACCTGGCCAGGTGGCCTGTAGATGCTGGCCACAGTCAGAGAGGGGCCAGGAGAGATAGAGAGCCCGCAGACCAGGCATTCAAAGGAGGAGTAGGCATGAATAGGAATGACAGATGCAGGGACCCATTCCGGAAAGATCCGGGCTACTACACCTCTGGGTCAGTTGGTTCTGGGCTGAGAGAGTATTTTGTAGCCATCAGGGAGGAGAGTGTCAACACATGTGACAGATCTGGCCGTGAACCATGTCAAAGGCAAGATCAGGGACATCAATATCAAGTTCTTCAAGGAGGTGGCAGATGTCAGAGGAGTGATTTACAGCAGAGCGAGAGTTGAGAGTAGCGATGTGGAGCAGGTTATCGCATTAGAAGAACTTCTGGGGTGGAGGACAGGTTTGAGGTACACCCAGCGGAAGTGGTAGACGAACCCGAGTGTGGAGAGAGGTGTTATCAGGAGGTTGCATAGTAGCCAGAGAGGAGGAGGAAGGTCCCATTGAGGCGGCAGAAGAAGGAGGTGGTAGAGGAACCAGGAAAGTGCTTGTAGGAGTAGCAGGAGAAGGAGGGAAGTTGATAAGATGCGGGAGACACCTATCGAAAAAGAGGAGATTGGGCTGAGTGCTCTGGACCGAGACAGTGCCATTCAGATAGACATTAATGATGGTCTTGGAAGAGGGGAAGGAAGCCAATAGGACCTCTCTTTGAGTGCCATGATTAATGGGAGAGGAAGAGGTAGGAGGGAGAGCCGAGACTATATGAGGGGCCCATAGATCTGGAGAGGGAACGACAAAGAGGATGTCACTTAGGGTCTGTCTGGAGGAAGCGCTGATGTGGGTATCAGCGATAGGGAGGCCAGGGTTGGCGACCAGGATATCCCTCTTGAACATCTTCCTGCCAGACTTAGTGAGAGGGGTGGGATAGGAGATAGAGTAGCAGTCTGAGAAGATGGGAGAGATTGAGAGCCACATAGAGGGTGCGTTGAGGCAAGAAGGGAGCGTAAGGGGGAATGAAGCACATGGCCAAAGCTGAGCACCACAGAAGGGAGCAGAGGAGAGGGTTCACACAGAAGGAGGCACACAGGAGGCAGCAAGCAGCCAACTCCAGGGGAACGCAGGAGCAGTGTGGACAGAAGACAAGGGGGCGGGAGGGAGGAAAGAAGCACAGGCCAAAGCTGCATTCAGTAGAATTCACGATGGTTCAGTGATCTCTGCGAATGGGTGATTCTTCTTGACTCAAGGTGGAGCTGTAGTGCAAATGAATGGAGTAGATGGTAGTGTTGGACTTTGCATTGGGTAATACATTGCACTGGTGTGAGCAATGAGGGATAAGGAATGCAAGTGGGTAGAAGCACAGGGCGATAAGGGAATTGTAAGACTAAGCAGGTTGTTAGAGCAGAGGTTGAGATTAGGAGAGTAGCGAAAGTGTCAGCTGAGGAGATGTGGATGCATTTCAACACAAGCTGTAACAATTTGGAAAGAGCTTGACTTCTTAAAGAGATCAAACCAGCATAGATACATTGTTCAGAAGTGGGAGATACGCGTGGGAGATTATAGAAGGCGCATATGGCAACGTTGAATATTTTTACTAGCAGGAGCAAAGAGTAGAGGGAAAGTCCAAGGAGAAAGCTACAGGGCTGGGGAAATAAAATAGTGGGGGGGGGGAGATGGGATACGGGGAGCTATATGGCTTCAGTCATTGTGGTGGTAATTCATGAATTAATTAATATTTTATAACAGAGCCCAGACACTAAGCGCGGAAGCAGGATTCAAACCGGTGTTGCTCTGCATTATCCTGCTTCTAAGACAAGCACATTGCCACTGAGCTGTCCTTTCGGAGGTGGAGTTTGGAGAACTCAACTGTGGAACAAACGGAGTCCAGTGGCGTGCTGGGAAGAAGTAATTCAAGTAACTGTGGTGCAACCTCAAGGAGGTGAACCATCCAGTCCCAGTACAGTGCTAAAACTGTCATACTGGTAAAGGATCCGCGGAGCCGCTGCGGGAGCCAACGGAAGGAGAGACCAACCAAGAAGGCTGGAGTCAAGACCCACTGCCCTTGGAAGAACCAGTAACATGTCCCCCGACAAGAACAGGTAACGAAGAACACGGGAAAACCAGTATGGGAGTGGGAACAGCCAACCTCAACTTGGGAGTAATCTCCTTCGTCCCAGTAGCCCCAACAAAGCTGCTAGCTGTGAAGCTGGTGAACTGTGCATCCAGAGTAATCTCCCTCGTCCCAGTAGCCCCAACAAAGCTGCTTGCTGTGAAGCTGGTGAGGTGTGCATCGGTAGTAATCTCCCTCATCCCACTGGCTCTAACAAAGCTTCTGGTTGTTCAGGCGTCTACAGAGAAGACGGGTTTAGAGGACATTGCACTGTTATCTGGTAAAGCTTCCGAGGAAATCAGTGGAAAGCTCCCCTTCACCCTGAGGCAGGTTTGGAGGGAGCTAAAAGTACTTAGCAAGAGTGTGACCACTGTTTGAACCAGGAGGAGGGAGTAATCTTCCTGGTACCTAGTGGAACTGAACTTCATTTTGAAACCAAGACTATTTCTTTTTGTCGGAAGAGGGAGTCATCCTCCCAATTATCCTTAGTTTGTTACTTTGGCTTGTTAGTGGTAGGGTCAGAATGGGAGTGGGACAGAGGACAGACTTTTCAGTTATCCTGACGGCAAGTCCCCTAGTTTCCTTAGATAGGTAGGGCTACCCCTTTAGAGTTAGGGTCAGTTAGGCTGTTTTCTTGTAATTTAATAAAACGTCATAGAAAATGGCACCGATTTGTCTGACTTCTGCCTCTGACACCCTCCAACATAGTCCACACTCTTGTAGTGAGAGAGGAGTATTTTCGGGGGAAATTTTGACTTGTCCGTCTCTGCTTTTCCTTCACAAACCATCCGTTAAGCCTTTCTCCTGTGCATGGGATGGAGGGTGGGTGATGCTGGTGGGGGCGGGAGGTGTTGGGAGGGGTCATCAGCAGCTCCTTCCTTAGACATTTCAATGATATATTTTCTCTGGATGTCATGTAAAGGCTTTAAGTATTTAGTTTAGATCATTCTTATTATAAATTAATAATCACATGATAATGTTTGCTTTCTCCAGACTGTAGTACTTTATGGGTGTGTCGTCGTGTTCAGCAAAAGGTGCGGAGCACAGACTAGAAAAGGTAAATTATTGCTCTGATATATGTCTGCCTCTCTACACATGTTGTTCTTTGCTTCTGTCTCCTGACCTGCGCCCCTGTGCCCCCCCCCGCCCCTCTTCCCTTTCTCTATTCCTTGGATGAAGGTAAAAGTGTGCATTTTAAAGTACATGTATCCATAATCAGTGGTTAAAAATTAATGTTTTAAACATGTTCCTTTTATTTTAGGGACCCCATGTAGATAATGTAGAGATCTAAGAATATCTGTCCCCCCACTCCCTTCACACCCGTCACGACCCATAGTTTGATAAGGTGACCTGGCTGCAGTCAACACCAGCTCCCTGGAAGTACACTGACCCCCCCCCCCCCCCCAAAGTCCCTTCACACCCGTCACGACCCATAGCTTGATAAGATGGCCTGGCTGCAGTCAGAACCAGCTCCCTGGAAGACCCATGACCCCCCCGCCCCTTCACACCCATCACGACCCATAGCTTGATAAGGTGACCTGGCTGCAGTCAACACCAGCTCCCTGGAAGTCCCCTGACCACCCCTACACACCTGTCACGACCAATAGCTTGATAAGGTGACCTGGCTGCAGTCAACACCAGCTCCCTGGAAGTTCCCTGACCCCTCCCCCTTCACACCCGCCACGACCCATAGCTTGATAAACTGATCTGGCTGCAGCCAACACCAGCTCACTGGAAGTCCCCTGACATACCCACCCCGCCCCCTTCACACCCGTCACGACCCATAGCTTGATAAGGTGACCTGGCTGCAGTCAACACCAGCTCCCTGGAAGTCCCCTGACCCCCTCCCCCCCTTCACACCCGTCACGACCCATAGCTTGATAAGGTGACCTGGCTGCAGCCAAAACCGGCTCCCTGCAAGTCCCCTGACCCCTCCCCCCTTCACACCGGTCACGACCCATAGCTTGATAAGGTGACCTGGCAGCAATCACAACCAGCTCCCTGTAAGTCCCCTGACCCCCCTCATTTGTGCTGGACACAGAATAATGAACAAATGACTTTTCAAAGCAGCGTTATCTTTCCACAGTGAGAGTATTTGTGTTCTAGCATAGGCACATGACCCAGTCTAATAGCAGGTACGAAGCACGTGTACAGGCTGTAGTATAGCTGTAGGGCACAGAGCAGGTACATCTACCCCAGCTGTAGGGCACAGAGCAGGTACATCTGCCCCAGCTGCAGGGCACAGAGCAGGTACATCTGCCCCAGCTGCAGGGCACAGAGCAGGTACATCTGCCCCAGCTGCAGGGCACAGAGCAGGTACATCTACCCCAGCATAGGCACTGGACCCGGTCTAATAATAGCAGGTACGAGGCAGGTGTACAGGGAGCAGTATAGATGTACGACACACAGAGCAGGTACATCTACCCCAGCATAGGCGCAGGACGTGTTCTATTAATAGCAGGTGTGAGGCACGTGTACGGGCTGTAGTATAGATGTAGGACACATAGCAGGTACATCTACCCCAGCATAGGCACTGGACCCGGTCTAATAATAGCAGGTACGAGGCAGGTGTACAGGGAGCAGTATAGATGTACGACACACAGAGCAGGTACATCTACCCCAGCATAGGCGCAGGACGTGTTCTATTAATAGCAGGTGTGAGGCACGTGTACGGGCTGTAGTATAGCTGTAGGGCACAGAGCAGGTACATCTACCTCAGCTGTAGGGCACAGAGCAGGTACATCTACCCCAGCTGCAGGGCACAGAGCAGGTACATCTACCCCAGCATAGGCACTGGACCCGGTCTAATAATAGCAGGTACGAAGCACGTGTACAGGCTGTAGTATAGCTGTAGGGCACAGAGCAGGTACATCTACCCCAGCTGTAGGGCACAGAGCAGGTACATCTGCCCCAGCATAGGGGCACAGAGCAGGTACATCTACCCCAGCATAGGCACTGGACCCGGTCTAATAATAGCAGGTACGAAGCACGTGTACAGGCTGTAGTATATCTGTAGGGCACAGAGCAGGTACATCTACCTCAGCTGTAGGGCACAGAGCAGGTACCTCTACCACAGCTGTAGGGCACAGAGCAGGTACATCTACCCCAGCTGTAGGGCACAGAGCAGGTACATCTGCCCCACCATATGGGCAGCACTCAGTCTAATCATAGCAGGTGTGAGGTACGTGTACGGGCTGTAGTATAGCTGTAGGGCACAGAGCAGGTACATCTACCTCAGCTTTAGGGCACAGAGCAGGTACATCTACCCCAGCTGCATGGCACAGAGCAGGTACATCTGCCCCAGCATAGGGGCAGCACTCGGTCTAATAATAGCAGGTGTGAGGCATGTGTACGGGCTGTAGTATAGCTGTAGGGCACAGAGCAGGTACATCTACCCCAGCTGTAGGGCACAGAGCAGGTACATCTGCCCCACCATAGGGGCAACACTCGGTCTAATCATAGCAGGTGTGAGGCACGTGTACGGGCTGTAGTATAGCAGTAGGACACTGAGCAGGTACATCTATCCCAGCTGTAGGGCACTGAGCAGGTACATCTACCCCAGCTGTAGGGCACTGAGCAGGTACATCTACCCCAGCCGTAGGGCACAGAGCAGGACATCTGCCCCAGCATAGGGGCAGCACTCAGTCTAATCATAGCAGGTGTGAGGCACGTGTACGGACTGTAGTATAGCTGTAGGGCACAGAGCAGGTACATCTACCTCAGCAGTAGGGCACAGAGCAGGTACATCTACCCCAGCTGTAGGGCACAGAGCAGGTACATCTACCCCAGCCTATGCACAGGACCCAGGTTAGCAGCCTCATGGAATGTGCAAGTGTCCAAGCATCGATACAGGAGACAGGATGGAAGCGACAAGCAATATACAGATACCACAGCATAAGTAGAGGATATGGCAGCAACATGGAAGATACACAATCCACAGCATAAGTAGAGCATATGGCAGCAACATGGAAGATACACAATCCACAGCATAAGTAGAGCATATGGCAGCAACATGGAAGATACACAATCCACAGCATAAGTAGAGAATATGACAGCAACATGGAGGATGCACATGCCATAGCATAAGTAGAGGATATGGCAGCAACATAGAATACACACATACCATAGCATAAGTAGAGAATATGACAGCAACATGGAGGATGCACATGCCATAGCATAAGTAGAGAATATGACAGCAACATGGAGGATGCACATGCCATAGCATAAGTAGAGGATATGGCAGCAACATGGAAGATGCACATGCCATAGCATAAGTAGAGAATATGACAGCAACATGGAGGATGCACATGCCATAGCATAAGTAGAGGATATGGCAGCAACATGGAAGATGCACATGCCATAGTATAAGTAGAGAATATGACAGCAACATGGAGGATGCACATGCCATAGCATAAGTAGAGGATATGGCAGCAACATGGAAGATGCACATGCCATAGCATAAGTAGAGGATATGGCAGCAACAAAGAAGACACACATGCCATAGCATACGTAGAGGCTATGCATCAAAATTGAAGACGCACGACACTGCATAAGTAGAGGATATGGCAGCAACATGGAAGATGCACAACACCGCTTAAGTAGCGAATATGTATTCGCAATTACCAGAAAAATGCACTTTGCACTATGCAAGCAGTGGGTTGATTTGCACCAACTTGCGAATACTCAGCGACCTTAGATGCTGTTGCAGGGAAGATAGAGGTAACCCAACCTATCTCTGAACATCGACTAATACGACACACACCCTCCTGCATACAGATGTGCCACACTTGTGTATAGTGATTAAAGAACTGCTGTTTAATATCACATACAATTCCTCATGCCCTCTGTAGGTGACACGCGTTTCGGCAAAACTTAAATGCCTTTATTAAACCAGGGCTATACATAACATGTCAATGTTACACATCGTTAGATAAAACATATTTCACATCCATTGCGTGCGAGAAAAACGAAAATACAAAATAATAGCATGTGGAGAACGTATTAAATGTGTGTGTGTATGACAGAAAAAGAAGGAATGGGGAGGAGGGAAGGATATCAACGGGAATCAAAGAAAGTAACAAATACCACAAATAGAGAAACAAAAAACAGGTCATTATTTAGTTAGACATACTGTAATACCTGGACAAATGTCACAAAACTTGATTTCACCTATGGCACTATATCATGGAAAATGTTGGTTCTTATATAGCATGCTGTTAACATTTATTAAAGCAATTGAACTCTCCCTGGCTTGGAGAACGCCCGTGATATTTATAATTACAGGGTAAATGTACTGTGCCTTCTGTGTTCAAATGGCATCCTTAAATGTGACTATTACATTGTCATGAGGCACCCATTGCACTTATGGCATAGAAAGCGAAAGTAGATGACAGTTTCATTGCATACAATTGTTTGATTTGCATATATTACACGCTGGTCATTTTAAACGTGCCGGTAATGGCAGCATGTATACTTGATCTCTAAATAGATAAATGTGTGAGTACATAGGCCTGATACCGATGTTGCCGTTACTAATACAGAATCAATCAGGCAGCTGAACTCATGAACGTGTTGAGCTGCATCGCGTTCCCATTACATCCATTATGTAGATTCACGTCTTGTGTTTGGGAAAGCTACCGTGGAAACCTGATTGTCCTACCACCATTTCCATGACCACGGTGGCCATGTTTTGGGATGAATCCATTGTTGTGTGTAGAAACTCCGTGATTATGCCCAACCTTCATAACAATTATGCTAGTAAGAGCCAATACATTAGAGATCAATTACACACCGCATTTGCACGTTCCACTGGGAGCGATGCAAAATAGAAAAAGTGTGAAACAAAGAATTGAGGTTGGCCTACAAAAGACAATTGAACAAATCAATTTCTTCTAACTTGAGCAAAGAAGAAAAGACGGCATTAGGAAACTTAAGCAAAGACACAAACGTTGTAATAAAAGAGGCCTACTCAAAGAAAACTTCCCTGGACCCAAACACACCAACCAACTACAGGCCCATCACAACAGTGTCGTTTCTACTTAAAATACTAGACAGAGTGGCGTATCTACAAATACAAAATTCCCTGGAAGACAATAACTTCCTTGGCATACGACAATCTGGCATTCATCTTAAACATGGAACAGAAACAGCTCTCTTGGACTTAAAAATCCAAATTGATGAGTAAACTAGCTCTACTCCTCCTACTGGACTTATCTACAGCATGTGATCTTATTGACCACAATACCCTACACTTGAACACTTAGAATCAGCGGCTCACTCCTCACCTAACGCCACCCAAAGGATAAAATCATTCCTGTCAGATAGAGCCAGGAGCATCTCCTTCCCTACGGCAGGAGCAGAACCTACTCCGGTCACCTACAGAGTACACCAAGGCTCTTGCGTCTCGCCAATGGTATACAATATTTTTACCAAACCCCTTTTTGACCGTCCTGGTGATTTGGGTGTCACCTATAGTAACTATGCAGACGCCACCCAAATCCTCACCCACATAACAGGTGACCATGACTCAGACTCTGCCATACTCAACTCCATCTATCTTACCATCCAAGCCTGGATGGCTTATCATGGTCTGTGCCTTAATTACGACAAGACCGAGTTGCTCCTCTTAGGCTCACAACATCGGCTCACTAAACTAAACAACGCCTTTAAAACCTTTAACATTGACTGTAACATTATAAAAGTGTCCAAAGAAGTGAAAACCCTCAGGTTTTACCTGGACTCATCTCTCACCCTAGCAAAACAAGGGAACGCCACTGCGCCAGCAACAGCCTACACTTGCAAGCTCATTAATGCATGTAGACCCTTCTTGTCATCAGACAGTTGCATTAATCTAGCTAGAACCCTCATTTCCACAAGATTGATTACTGTAATGCCCTCTACGCGGGCACTAACACCCAAACATCAAAAACACTGCAGGTATTTCAAAATAATGCCTCTAAATAATGCCTCTAGAGCGCCACTTAACATTCCCAAAGCCACTCACATATCTACTACTAGACAGAATGCTCATTGGCTTCCAGTGCAAGGACGCATTGAATTCAAATTTCTCACCTTGACAAACAAATGTCTGGCTAAAACAGCACCCACAAATATTGCAGACAAAATAGTCAGATCTCAGTGCAACGGGCCCACGTGGTCAGCCAACATGAGCCTACTAACCAATCCCAGATTCAAATTACAAAAAGCGGGGAGTAACAGCTTCCCCACAATAGCCGCAAAACAATGGAATGCCTTACCAGCCAAACTAAGAGCAGAAAACTCTTTCTGGACCTTTCGTAAATAAGTGAAACGGCACCTCTTCACTCAGGGAATCTGCAACTAAATCACCCCCTTCCCTTTACACCTCACTTTTCACAGTGCTAACAGATTTGCTGCAACCTGTAACTTGCTACTACAGTGCTAGACTGCCTATGTATGTAACTGCTTGCAATTAGTAACAAAGCCCGGTGCTGGCAGATTTGTAAATAATGTATGATAATCATGTAACCTGTAACTTGCTACTACGGTGCTAGACTGCCTATGTCTGTAACTGCTTGCAATTAGTAAGAAAGCCCGGTGCTAATAGATTTGTAAATAATGTATGATAATCATGTAACCTGTAACTTGCTACTATGGTGCTAGACTGCCTAGGTCTGAAACTGCTTGCAATTAGTAACAAAGCCTGGTGCTGGCAGATTTGTAAATAATGTATGATAATGTTGCAAGCTGTAGCTTGCTACTACGGTGCTAGACTGCTTATGTCTGTAACTGCTTGCAATTAGTAACAAAGCCTAGTGCTGGCAGATATGTAAATAATGTATGATAATGCTGCAACCTGTAGCTTGCTACTACGGTGCTAGACTGCTTATGTCTGTAACTGCTTGCAATTAGTAACAAATCCCGGTGCTGGCAGATTTGTAAATAATGTATGATAATGTTGCAACCTGTAACTTGCTACTACGGTGTTAGACTGCTTATGTCTGTAACTGCTTGCAATTAGTAACAAAGCCCGGTGCTGGCAGATTTGTAAATAATGTATGATAATGTTGCAACCTGTAACTTGCTACTACGGTGCTAGACTGCTTAGGTCTGTAACTGCTTGCAATTAGTAACAAAGCCCGGTGCTGGCAGATTTGTAAATAATGTATGATAATGTTGCAACCTGTAGCTTGCTACTACGGTGCTAGACTGCCTAGGTCTGTAACTGCTTGCAATTAGTAACAAAGCCCGGTGCTGGCAGATTTGTAAATAATGTATGATAATGCTGCAACCTGTAACTTGCTACTACGGTGCTAGACTGCTTATGTCTGTAACTTCTTGCAATTAGTAACAAAGCTCGGTGCTGGCAGATTTGTAAATAATGTATGATAATGTTGCAACCTGTAACTTGCTACTACAGTGTTAGACTGCTTATGTCTGTAACTGCTTGCAATTAGTAACAAAGCCCGGTGCTGGCAGATTTGTAAATAATGTATGATAATGTTGCAACCTGTAACTTGCTACTACGGTGCTAGACTGCTTATGTCTGTAACTGCTTGCAATTAGTAACAAAGCCCGGTGCTGGCAGATTTGTAAATAATGTTTGATAATCATGTAACCTGTAACTTGCTACTACGGTGCTAGACTGCCTAGGTCTGTAACTGCTTGCAATTAGTAACAAAGCCCGGTGCTGGCAGATTTGTAAATAATGTATGATAATGCTGCAACCTGTAATTTGCTACTACTCTGCTAGACTGCCTATGTCTGTAACTGCTTGCAATTAGTAACAAAGCCCAGTGCTGGCAGATTTGTAAATAATGTATGATAATGTTGCAACCTGTAACTTGCTACTACAGTGTTAGACTGCCTATGCCTGTAACTGCTTGCAATAAGTAACAAAGCCCAGTGCTGGCAGATTTGTAAATAATGTATGATAATGCTGCAACTTGTAACTTACTACTACGGTTCTAGACTGCCTCTGTCTGTAACTGCTTGCAATTAGTAACAAAGTCCAGTGCTAACAGATTTGTAAATAATGTATGATAATGTTGCAACCTGTAACTTGCTACTACAGTGTTAGACTGCCTATGTCTGTAACTGCTTGCAATTAGTAACAAAGCCCAGTGCTGGCAGATTTTTAAATTATGTATGATAAATGCTGCAACCTGTAACTTGCTACTACGGTGCTAGACTGCCTCTGTCTGTAACTGCTTGCAATTAGTAACAAAGTCCGGTGCTGGCAGATTTGTAAATGATGTATGATAATGTTGCAACCTGTAACTTGCTACTACGGTGCTAAACTGCCTATGTCTGTAACTGCTTGCAATTAGTAATAAAGCCCGCTGCTGGCAGATTTGTAAATAATGTATGATAATGCTGCAACCTGTAGCTTGCTACTACGGTGCTAGACTGCTTATGTCTGTAACTGCTTGCAATTAGTAACAAATCCCGGTGCTGGCAGATTTGTAAATAATGTATGATAATGTTGCAACCTGTAACTTGCTACTACGGTGTTAGACTGCTTATGTCTGTAACTGCTTGCAATTAGTAACAAAGCCCGGTGCTGGCAGATTTGTAAATAATGTATGATAATGTTGCAACCTGTAACTTGCTACTACGGTGCTAGACTGCTTAGGTCTGTAACTGCTTGCAATTAGTAACAAATCCCGCTGCTGGCAGATTTGTAAATAATGTTTGATAATCATGTAACCTGTAACTTGCTACTACGGTGCTAGACTGCCTAGGTCTGTAACTTCTTGCAATTAGTAACAAAGCCCGGTGCTGGCAGATTTGTAAATAATGTATGATAATGTTGCAACCTGTAACTTGCTACTACAGTGTTAGACTGCTTATGTCTGTAACTTCTTGCAATTAGTAACAAAGCCCGGTGCTGGCAGATTTGTAAATAATGTATGATAATGTTGCAACCTGTAACTTGCTACTACGGTGCTAGACTGCTTATGTCTGTAACTGCTTGCAATTAGTAACAAAGCCCGGTGCTGGCAGATTTGTAAATAATGTTTGATAATCATGTAACCTGTAACTTGCTACTACGGTGCTAGACTGCCTAGGTCTGTAACTGCTTGCAATTAGTAACAAAGCCCGGTGCTGGCAGATTTGTAAATAATGTATGATAATGCTGCAACCTGTAACTTGCTACTACTGTGCTAGACTGCCTATGTCTGTAACTGCTTGCAATTAGTAACAAAGCCCAGTGCTGGCAGATTTGTAAATAATGTATGATAATGTTGCAACCTGTAACTTGCTACTACAGTGTTAGACTGCCTATGCCTGTAACTGCTTGCAATAAGTAACAAAGCCCAGTGCTGGCAGATTTGTAAATAATGTATGATAATGCTGCAACTTGTAACTTACTACTACGGTTCTAGACTGCCTCTGTCTGTAACTGCTTGCAATTAGTAACAAAGTCCAGTGCTAACAGATTTGTAAATAATGTATGATAATGTTGCAACCTGTAACTTGCTACTACAGTGTTAGACTGCCTATGTCTGTAACTGCTTGCAATTAGTAACAAAGCCCAGTGCTGGCAGATTTTTAAATTATGTATGATAAATGCGCAACCTGTAACTTGCTACTACGGTGCTAGACTGCCTCTGTCTGTAACTGCTTGCAATTAGTAACAAAGTCCGGTGCTGGCAGATTTGTAAATGATGTATGATAATGTTGCAACCTGTAACTTGCTACTACGGTGCTAAACTGCCTATGTCTGTAACTGCTTGCAATTAGTAATAAAGCCCGCTGCTGTCAGATTTGTAAATAATGTTTGATAATCATGTAACCTGTAACTTGCTACTACGGTGCTAGACTGCCTAGGTTTGTAACTGCTTGCAATTAGTAACAAAGCCTGGTGCTGGCAGATTTGTAAATAATGTATGATAATGCTGCAACCTGTAGCTTGCTACTACGGTGCTAGACTGCTTATGTCTGTAACTGCTTGCAATTAGTAACAAATCCCGGTGCTGGCAGATTTGTAAATAATGTATGATAATGTTGCAACCTGTAACTTGCTACTACGGTGTTAGACTGCTTATGTCTGTAACTGCTTGCAATTAGTAACAAAGCCCGGTGCTGGCAGATTTGTAAATAATGTATGATAATGTTGCAACCTGTAACTTGCTACTACGGTGCTAGACTGCTTAGGTCTGTAACTGCTTGCAATTAGTAACAAAGCCCGCTGCTGGCAGATTTGTAAATAATGTTTGATAATCATGTAACCTGTAACTTGCTACTACGGTGCTAGACTGCCTAGGTCTGTAACTGCTTGCAATTAGTAACAAAGCCCGGTGCTGGCAGATTTGTAAATAATGTATGATAATGCTGCAACCTGTAACTTGCTACTATGGTGCTAGACTGCTTATGTCTGTAACTTCTTGCAATTAGTAACAAAGCCCGGTGCTGGCAGATTTGTAAATAATGTATGATAATGTTGCAACCTGTAACTTGCTACTACAGTGTTAGACTGCTTATGTCTGTAACTGCTTGCAATTAGTAACAAAGCCCGGTGCTGGCAGATTTGTAAATAATGTATGATAATGTTGCAACCTGTAACTTGCTACTACGGTGCTAGACTGCTTATGTCTGTAACTGCTTGCAATTAGTAACAAAGTCCAGTGCTAACAGATTTGTAAATAATGTATGATAATGTTGCAACCTGTAACTTGCTACTACAGTGTTTGACTGCCTATGTCTGTAACTGCTTGCAATTAGTAACAAAGCCCAGTGCTGGCAGATTTTTAAATTATGTATGATAAATGCTGCAACCTGTAACTTGCTACTACGGTGCTAGACTGCCTCTGTCTGTAACTGCTTGCAATTAGTAACAAAGTCCGGTGCTGGCAGATTTGTAAATGATGTATGATAATGTTGCAACCTGTAACTTGCTACTACGGTGCTAAACTGCCTATGTCTGTAACTGCTTGCAATTAGTAACAAAGCCCGGTGCTGGCAGATTTGTAAATAATGTATGATAATCATGTAATCTGTAACTTGCTACTACGGTGATAGACTGCCTATGTCTGTAACTGCTTGCAATTAGTAACAAAGCCCGGTGCTGGCAGATTTGTAAATAATGTATGATAATGCTGCAACCTGTAACTTGCTACTACGGTGCTAGACTGCCTATGCCTGTAACTGCTTGCAATTAGTAACAAAGCCCGGTGCTGGCAGATTTGTAAATAATGTATGATAATGCTGCAACCTCTAACTTGCTACTACGGCGCTAGACTGCCTATGCCTGTAACTTCTTGCAATTAGTAACAAAGCCCGGTGCTGGCAGATTTGTAAATAATTTGTGATAATGCTGCAACTTCTAACTTGCTACCACTGTGATGTACTGCTTGTGATTGTTGTTATTGTAACTTTAAGTACCAAATGTAACCAATTTCTTAAGTTAAAAGCGCCTAGATGCCTCTGGGCTTTGTGTGCTATATAAATGACAAAATAAATACATTTTAAAAAGACAGATTTAATTTGGCCATTGTTGTACAGCCTTTAAAATCCAGAATTATCAAACTTTTGGTGTGGGTTTCATCACCCTGCCAACCGCCCGGGAAATCGATAAACTTCCCCATCCCCACCCTCTCCCTCGTTGATGGGATTTATTAGAAATCAGGGGGATTCACCCCATATCTTGCTCACTCCACAAAAATACCTACTCACACAGACACACAAACATGCAAACACACTCACATTTACCCGCTCCTTCTACCTCCCTTCCCCGCAACAAACTTCCTCCCTTCTCCCACACACAGTCATATAAATGTACAGACACACAGACACTTACACACCTTTACCTGAGCCCTTGCTAACTTCCCTCGACTGGCAGCACCTATCAGCTCCTGCGCGCACTCGTGTTCAAAGACTGCTGAGCGGTCTCCAAGTAGGCTTTCTCGATTGATTTTTGTTTCTCCAAATAAAACATCAAAATATTCACTGAGGGTCGAAATTTCATCTGTACTTTTGTTAGATATTTCTAGCTGTCCGTAAGTGCTGGTAAATCCTGCATTGAGTGTGCAATGGCAGACACGACTATGGGCCTCATTACGACCCAGGCGGTAAGTTACCGCCTGGGTCGTACCTTTACCACCATGGCGTAAACTACGTTTACGCCATGGTGGTTGGCGGACTTACCGCCCCATTCCGAGGTTGGCGGGGCGGTAAGTCCCCAATCCCCATTTACCCTTCCCCATTCCCATTTTTGCCCCATAGGGCATAATGGGAGTGGGGAAGGTGTTAATTACGCCACCGTAAATTACGGTGGCGTAATTAACAACATGGTCCCTTAGCGCCATGGATTTTAACACCTGCTAAAAGCAGGTGTTAAATCCGCCATGGCGCTAAGGGACCTCGGAATCAGGCGGTAAGGGTCGGCGCTGTTTACGCCGGCGTAAACCCCTTACCGCCTGGGTCCTAATGAGGCCATATGACTTCTTCACATGCACATGCATGCATGCACACTCACAAACACACATGTTATTTCTTGAAACTGCAAGAAGGGGGAGACAAAAAAGGGAATTGATTGTCTCGGGTCACCTCAAACTGGTGTTTGGCCCCCATACTGCAATGCTCACACAATAAAACACCTAGGACTGACTGACTGTGTGATAGACAGTGGATGGCCCATGCATCCTTGGGTGACTGCCATGCATACTATATCTATTTTTTTTAAATGTATTTTATTAGTTATTTAACAAACAATACAAACCAAACTTGCAATGCATACACTAACATTTCAATTATACATCACTTGATTTTGTTCACTGCTTCCCATATCCCACCCCCATTACGAGCCCATTTCCTCTAATGCTCTGTTCCGGCTTCTTGCGTCTGGGTGTTCTCTTCCATGGGTTCTGTTGGGTCACACATTGCCCCATATAACTCTGCTATTAATAATTTCCATGCCATCATGGTCTCAGTCTCCTCCCCCCTACATTGCTAGCTTCCTGCCATACCATAGCTTCTGCCTCCACCCATTTCTGCAAATCCTTCCACCATACCTCCACTCGTGGTTTGTGGCATGCCTTCCATCCCATAGCAATCCTTCCCTTTGCAAGTGCATATGCCAGGTCCTTTAGTTTGCTCACATGCTTAAGTTTATGTGGCCTAGGGAACCCTCCTAACAAGCAGGCCCACACAGTATCCACCACGATCTTAATACCTCTTTCTGCTAGCTTGTGTGCCACATCGCTCCAATAGCGCTCAATAACCGGGCATGACCAAAACATATGCACCATGCCCACATTCTCTTCATCACACTTAGGGCATGCTTGCCGTCTCACATTTTTAAACCTAGATATCCTTTGGGGTATAATTTACGCTCTATGCGTGATATACAGCTGCATCTGCTTCAGTCTAGCATTCCTGGATACCTTCCTATGATAACCCTGGGCCCGTTCCCACATCCCAACCCATCGGGGCTCCCACTTCTTCTTCCCACTCTTGCCTCAATTGTACCACCTCCATCCCCACTTTGGACATCACCATCTCATATATTCTACATATCTTGTGCCCCCCTCTGCTATGTCATACATCAAGTCTATGGTAGACTCTGGTTCTTCCTCCAGTACCTCTTCCGGCCAAGTTTTCTTAATTCTCTGCACCAGTCTATGGTACGTAATGTACTGGCCTATGTGTAACCCAGTGTCCTCCCTCAATGTCTCGAAATCCATTATGGTCCCCTCTTGCCATACATCTCCCATGGTCGCTATCCCAACCGGTTCCCAATGGTTCCTGATTAACATCTGTAATTATTTTTCTCCACCCGCTAGTGCTACCAATATTACTTGAGTGGAACACGGGGACGGGTTCTTCATCATTTGGCAGGCCCTATGCCACATCTTCCATCCAAGCACCACCATCTTGGGACGCCCCTCCACCTCTGCCTTGGGCAGCCACATAATTTCTCTTAAGTAAAATGGGGCGCAATTTAGGCCAAACAATCTGGACTCCGAGGTGCTCTCCTCAAAGAGCCTTTTGGCCATGTATTGCAGCTGGCTTGCTACATAGTAGCCTTCATAATTAGGCAGTTTAATACCGCCTCTCTCATAAAAATTCTGTAGCTTCCAGAGAGCCACTCTGTTCCGTGTTCCGTGCCACAGGAAGTCCCTACACATGCTGTCCAATCTAGTGAAGAACTTCTTTGGTATCCAATATGGGATGTTCCCAAAGTAGTGTAGAAGCCTAGGCAAGACCACCATCTTTAACATCGCCCCCCGCCTCATCATTGCTAAGGGCAGCTTTACCCAGAACCTCATACAATTTCCGATTTTCTTAACGGCTACCTCTGTGTTGCACCTATGCTCTTCTTCCACCGTGTGGTATATACCTATCCCTAGATAGCGAAATGTGCCGACCACCCATGGGATCTGCAACACCGGCAGCTGTTTCAGGCGGATCCCTTTATATCCGCCCAATGGGAACATGCTGGACGTCTGAGGGTGCACTGCTATGCCTGACATCCCCGCGTATCTTTCCATAACCTCCAAGATATATTGGAGGTTTTCCTCTGGGTGTCGCAGATACAACAGCACATCGTCTGCATATAAGGATATCGGGTGCCGTTCACTCCCTAACGCGATGCCTATCGTGTCATACTGTTGTCTCAGGTAGATCGCTAAGGGTCCCAGAGCTAAGATATAGAGCATAGGGGACCACGGGCGACCTTGTCTGGTGCCCCTGCGGAGTTGCCACCTTTTCGATATCACTGCTCCAGTTTTAACTCTGGCCAGCGGTTCACTGTATGACATTTTGGCCCACTGTAAGTATCCAGGACCCATCCCATAACCAGCCTTGGCCGCCAGCAACCATGGCCATTTGACTGAGTCAAAGGCCTTTATTGCGTCTAGGGACACAATTGCCAGTTCACCATCATTCTCGTTTTCATATTCGATGACTCTATGGAGTCTTCTGAGATTATTAGATATATTCCTATTGGGGACATAGCCTGTCTGGTCTCGGTGTATTCATTTACCGATAACCCTCCTCAGTCTATTCACCAGAAAAGCCATCAGTATTTTACTGTCTTGATTTAACATTGACAAGGGTCTGTATGAACCACAGCTTTGCCCGGACTTATTAGGCTTGGGTAGCGGTATTATGATCGCTTCTCTGAGTGACTGTGGCAGTCTGCCCAGCTCGTATGCCTCATTTAACATATCCAGTAGAGGGGGAAGCACTTCTCCTTTAAATGCTTTATAGAATACACTTGGGAGTCCATCCGCCCCCGGGGTCTTACTACTGGGCAACTGTCTTACCACCTCCTCTAACTCCTCTAAGGTGATCGGTGCATCCAGTTCATCCCTTTCCTCAGCAGGAATCTGTGGCAATCCTATGTCCTCCTGAGTGTCAACCTCTCCTCTGTCTTCCCTTGTTATCATTCCAATCGTGGGTCTAGGGGTTTCACTCTTATAGCCATGCAAGGATCCTCCCTGTCGGGCTGTCTCTCTGTATATCTTTTGTAGTTGAGCATACATAGGGCCTCATTACACGGACGGCGGTAAGGGTTAACGGTCACCGTTAATGGTACCGGTGACCGTTAACCCTTACCGCCTTACTACAAGGTCCCTTTGCGGGTTGGAGACTTTAACGCCTGCTTTTTGCAGGCGTTAAAAAAAACAACCTGCAAAGGGACCAGGGTGGTAATTACAGTACCGCAATTTGCGGCACCGTAATTAGCGCCTTCCCCATTCCCATAGAGCCCTATGGGGCAAAAATGGGAATGGGGAAGGGTAATGGGGGAAAGGGGAATTACCGCCCCGCCAACCTTGGAATAGGGCGGTAATTCCCCTTTCCACCAAGGCGGTGCAGGTATTTTACGGCATGGACCAAGGTGCTAATAGCACCTTGATCCTCCGCTCTACCGTGTAATGAGGCCCATAGTCTCTCCCAGTGCCCAGCACATTTCTGCTGCAGCCTAAGTTTCAATTCAGCGTCTTCTTTAGTGTTATTTCCTCCCTCTAGTGCCCTTTCCAACTCACCCTCAGTCAGGATCCCCCCTGGCAGTCCTTTGTACCCCCCGCATCACAACCTTGACGGCCTCCCACAATGTGCCCGCCGAGTCCACACTGCCAGTATTTATCTCAAAATAGTTAATAATTTCCTCTCGCATATCTTTCCTAAAGAGGGGGTCTCTCAGCGCCTCTGCTCTGAGGCGCCATGTCAGTATCCTCACCCTCGGAGGACGATATTGCCATCCAAGGATCAAAGGCGAGTGGTCCGAAAGGACTCTCGCCTTATATTCAAGGTGCGTGATCTATGTTAGTATCTCTGGTGTAAAAAAGACATAGGGCCTCATCACGGGTTGGGCTGTAGCCCTTAAATGCAGTGGTAACGGTATTACCACCGCATTTAAGGGCTGGCCCTATCACGAGTTGGGCGCTAAATCGGCTGTTTTACCTCCAGCTTTTTTCTGGAGGTGAAAATCCCTATTTTTGGCGGTATTACAGCCGGCTGTGTTAGCCCGCAGTATTAGCACCGAAAAGTCCCCATTGGTTCCAATGGACCCAATCAGGAATGGGGATTTACCGTTAAGGCCCAACCTGTGATCCGGTGGTAATACCACCGGGACGGTCGGTTCTAGGGCTATTACTGTTGGCGGTATTACAGCCGGGAATACAGCCCAACTCGTGATGAGGCCCATAGTCTAGCTTTGTGTGTAGCTTTTGCGGGGCAGAATAATGCGAGTATTGCCTCTCTTGGGGGTGTCGCGCCCTCTATGCATCTTCGAACCCAAAGTCATTCAGCAGTATTTGCAGCGCTCTAGCAGCTGTGGCAGGTCTGTCCATTTTCCCATCTGATCTATCTACCTTCGGGTTTAATACACAGTTAAAATCCCCCCCAGATCACTGCACTCCCCGCGCACATGCTGAGGTTGTTACACAATGGGCCTCTTCATGACTTCAGCGGTAACCCTTAAATCCAGCGGTTGCGCTATTACAGCCGGATTTAAGGGTCTGCCGAATCAAGGCTTCGGCGGATTTCGCCCCAGCTCGGAGCTGGGGGGAAATCCGCTGAAAATTCACGCTATTACCGCCGGTGGGAAATCCGCCAGCGGTAAGAGTGTGAAAATTCCCGATTGAGCCCAATGGGGAATGGGGCATTCCCGAATAGGCTCAATGGGGAATGGGGAATTACTTTACCGCCAAACTCGTGATCCAGCGCTATTAGCGCCGGGGAGTTTGGTGGTAGGGCTAATACCACCGGCGGTAATACCGCCGACTGTACCACCAAAGCTGTGATGAGGCCGAATGTCTTAAAATATGCCGCTGTGTTTTGGTTCGGGGCGTACGTATTTACTGCGCCTATCTCTCTATTTTCCACCAATCCCCTCATCATGACCATCCTCCCGTCCGTCTCAACCAGCGTCTGTAGCAGCTGAAATGGGACGTGTGGCGCCACCCAAATAATCACCCCCCTAGCATACGGCAATTATGAGGATCCCACAACCGTCCCTTTCCCTTTCTTCCCAATCATCTACATCTTGTCTCGCGTCAAATGCGTTTCTTGCAGTAGGGCTATATCTATCTTCTGTCTACGTAGGTATAACATCACCTTATTCCTCTTCAAATAACTATTGAGCCCCCTGACGTTCCAGGTGATTACTTTAAGGTCCCCCATGGCATGGTGAAGTCCCACTCCTCCCTCCTCCCGTGCAGTCCAAATCCGACTGCGTAACTCGTCTATGTGGGCTCGTTTCCCAACTTAAACTCCCCTTAACTAACAACACAACAAACTCCCCACACCCCCTCCCTCCCCCTTCCCCTCCCTGTCCTCCCTGCCCCAACGACCCCCTCCCCAACTGTTGCCCAGCTCCATCCCTGGATCTCTGGCACCCCCACATCTAGCGCTTTCTGGCACTAGCCCGTTCTCGCGGCTCAGCAGGGTAAAAGAAAAGCCCTAGTGGCTGTCTTACTACTAGTTCTTGGGGGTAGGTTGCTTCCGTCTTGCTGCTCCTGATTGCTTCAAGTGCACTACACCTACCACTATCCAATTTACTTGTGCATTTAATTCTCTATATTCTAGTCCAACAGAGTCAAGAAGTCCCAAAATTACCATAGTGTGATAAAATTGTCCCTCAGTCTTTTACTAGGACTCTCCCTCCCTTATCCCCTCAGAATTGACAGCACCTCCATCTCACTTGTCACGTTCCAGATGATCTTGCTCCTCATTGCGCTCTGGGCAACCCTGCAAGTCCAGCCAATGCTGCCGCTTCCTCTGGGGTGGAGAAGAAGAACACTCTACTTTTATGCAATACCTTTAGCTTCGTAGGGTACAAAAGCATGTACTTGATCCCCGCTGTGCGCAGTCTCCTCTTGACCGCCACATAACTGGCTACACCTTTGCATTTTAGGCATCTCCGCCTCCACGATCGAAACCGCCTGATTTATTGTCTAATTTAAGGCATCCGCTTGTGTACCTATATTAAGTATACTAGCAAGCACATTTGCCCTCAGTGCTGCATGGACTCTTGAAACGAAGTCCATTTCATCTAGATTTGGCATTGCAAAAACACGAGGTTTTTGCCTTTAAAGATGGCCGCCGCCGCTGCCTCCCCTCACTCTTTCTGCTCCACTGTGAAGCCCCAGAAGGCTGCTGCCTCATGATTGGTTGCCTGCTGTTCCTTAACCAATCGGGGTGTGTTAGGCAGAAACCTGTGCAGTTCCCTTGGGGAACACTGCAAAAGATTTAAGACTACAGGTATAGCAGTAAACCCACTTGGTAGCAGTCTGCACCACCCAGATTTACCTGGTAGCTGTGGCTGAGCAGTCAGACTTCCCTCAAGAAGAGTTAGGCAGTATGCAAAGTATACACAATATGTACCCGGACACAATAGCACAAGCAAACGCTGACCAGAGCTTGGTTTCAAAAGTATATAGTTATTGATTTATTAAATACACATAAGTGGAAATCACTCTAGCAAAATATAGTAAAAACACTTCAAACACAGTTATGATGAAAGCAGTTTTAACCCTTACTCCTATCTAGACAACTCTAAGTTAATACCACATAATTAAAACAGAGGTGAGCGCTTAACGTTAGATGACACTCTAGTAGGTTAGGGAAAGGGGTAAAGAGAAACAGAAATGGGTTAAACACACCACTCTAAGATCCAGAACACTTGCAATAGGCTCAAAGAAGCACAAAGTCACAGGTGAGCAAAAGTCACTAGGCAGGGCCCACTCTTAGAGTAGCCGGAGCAAAAATGTGCCCAAGATCACACTGTTATTAGGGATTCAAAGTCTTGCACAGAGTTAGAAAGAGTTTAGGGTGGCTTAGAAAGTTTAGCCAAGGTGCTCCAGGCGCTCCCAGGTTCGAAAGCCGGGGGCTAAATCTACCCCGTACAGTCGGTAGCAAGGGAAGCCAGGCGGAACACGGTACCTTAAGCGGAAAGGATCCTCCAGCGGTGGCAGTTGTTCCAGGCAGTGGCAGCAGGGCTCGACGTCGGTCAGGGGAGAAGAAGTTCTCGCTGAAGAGCAGAAGAAGAGGGTCGTTGCACTGCCCGGGAAGAAACCAGCCGCGGAGTCCTCCGGTTAAAGGGTTGTACCGACTTTCGTGGTTGGGGTAAAAGTGGTGGGGTTCCGGTTGCCGGGGTGCTTGGCACTGGCAAGGCGGCCACGAGATACCTCGAGAAGCGAAAAGAAGGCGAAAACTGGTTGTCCCCACCAGTCAAGGGAAGGAGCCACTCCGCTAAGAGTTCTCCTCGGTCGTCGGGAAAAGTGGTGAGACGGTTCAGCAGGGCTCCACCGGGTGGTGTCGTCGAAGCAGGTCGGCTCAGCTCTTCCCTCGTCGGATTCTTGGTCCTGTGGCGACTTCTGAAGTTCCAGTCCCCAAAGCCCTGCTTTTATGCAGCAAACCCCCATTCACCCAGCCTAGCTGTCACTCAAACATGCTAAGTGGTGAGCCGGCCGGCTCACCACTTGGGCCAATCAGGACGGAGTGCGACTTGAGTTACCAAGGTAACTCAGTCCAGGGTGCCTAAATCCCCCTCCACCCCTCCTAAGTACCCCAGACAGAGTGGCACCACTTTGGAGGGCTTCTGTGGAGAAGCCCGCCAAAAGTGGAACAAAGGGCTCCACTTTGGGTCAGAGTTACAGAGGCGAACACCAACGCCATTTTAGAATCAAGTTTTGGCAAAAAGTCCCAACCGGAGTTATAAAAATAAATATATAAAACCGGCGGTATGTTTAAGGCTACCGTAAATAAATAATTAAATGTGTTAGCCTAAAACAATGGGAAATCCCATAGGAAAATATTCGCGGTTGAATATAAAACGTAGTTTCCACTGCCACCAGCCAAAACTCGATCAGGGGGGACGGAGACGTGCCCCCTCGACTAACAGACCCTGGGGCAATCGAATTGCCCCAGCCAGTACGTCCACAATATGACGGTTTGTACTGGTTCTGTTCAGGATTCAAGACTAGCAAAGTCTTTGGTGACTTTACATGCCCTGGGAGACAGTAGTCAGTCCCAGGGTATGGAGTCTATGTTGGGGAGTCCCTAGGACACCCCTGGGTCACGGCACAGAGGGTGCTGTGTAACCCACATCACAAAAATACATGAGGCCCTATGGAGTAAAAGACCCCATAGCCCATTCAACACAAGGTTTAACCAAGAAAACACACTTCAACATGTCCAAGAGTGAGGGTAAAAGAGTCTCACTCTTGGCAGGAGAAAAAAAGAAACCCCAGAAATCCAGCAAAGCTGCTGGGGGACTCACTAGGTAGGGAAATTCAGCCTAAACAGAGAATTCTCCCTAACACTCGCCCCCCCCAGACTAAGGGACAGGAGGATTTAATCCACTCCTGGATGAACCTCATACCTCTAGTCGATGATATACATCCTAGAGAGTCCATCAGCATTTTGATGGTGACACCCTGACCTGTGCTCAATGGTGAAATCAAACCCTTGCAGGCAGATTGACCATCTCAATAGTTTTGGATTTTCCCCTTTCATTTGCATTAACCATCTCAAGGGTTGGTGGTCAGTCTGAATGACAAAAGTAGAACCATACAAGTATGGCCTAAACTTCTTCAGTGCCCACACAATAGCAAAGCATTCTCTTTCGATAGTTGCCCACCTTGTCTCAGGATCCTTCAGTTTCCTACTGATGAAGCAAATGGGGTGCTCCCTACCCTTCTCATCCAGTTGGCTTAGAACTGCACCTATACCTACATTGGAAGCATCAGTTTGTACAATGAAAGGTTGGTGGTAGTCAGGAGCTCTCAATACTGGAGCTTGGCAAAGAGCTCTCTTCAGTTTTTCAAAGGCCTGATTGCACTCCTCATTCCATTTTACCTTTTTAGGGAATTTGGGAGAGGAGATTACATTCAGTGGAGAAGCTATGGTCCCATAGTTCTCAATGAAATTCCTGTAATATCCAGTGAGGCCTAGAAAAGCTCTCACTTGGGTTTGAGTAGTTGGTGTTGTCCAATTTTGCACAGCTTCAATCTTGCTGGGCAAAGGCCTTATTTCTCCACCTCCTACCTCATGTCCAAGGTAGACCACTTTACTTTGACCAATCTGGCATTTACTGGCTTTGATTGTCAAATGGGCCTGTTCCAGAGCCTGCAACACATGTCCTAGGTGGTTCACATGCTCTTCCCAGGAGTGGCTGAAGACTGCAATGTCATCCAAGTATGCCATGCAGAAATCTTCCATCCCAGCCAGAACTTGGTTCACCATCCTTTGGAATGTGGCAGGTGCATTTTTTAGTCCAAAAGGCATGACCTTAAACTGGTACAAGCCAACTGGGGTTGAAAATGCAGTTTTCTCCTTGGCATGGTCTGTCAGGGCTATTTGCCAATAGCCTGACGTCAGGTCAAATGTGCTGAGGTACTTGGCTGCACCAAGTTTATCCACCAACTCATCTGTCCTGGGCAAAGGGTGGGCATCAGTCTTGGTGACTGCATTTAGAGCTCTATAGTCCACACAGAATCTCAAGTCTTTGGATCCTGTCTTTGGTACTAACACAACTGGGCTAGACCATGGACTAGTAGAGGGCTCTATTACCCCGAGATCAAGCATCTTCTTGACCTCTCCTTTGATGTGGGCTCTGATATGTTCTGACATTCGGTATCCTCTGCTTTTGACTGGCAGACAGTCACCAGTGAGTATCTCATGCTGGCCCCAAGGGGTCAAGCCTGGTGACAGTGAGAACAGGGAGGCAAACTGATTTAACATAGATTTGCACTCCTCTCGTTGCTCAGGTGTCAGGTCTGAAGAGAGGTTGACTCCTTCAACTTTTTCATCTAAAGGCACACCTCTGAGGAGATCAGGGAGAGATTCACTCTCTTCTTCCTCGGCAGCTGAAGCTAGAAGCAAGGCTCCTACATCAGGTCTGGAGATGTATGCTTTTAGTCGGTTGGTGTGGAAGACTCTAGGAGCTTCCCTGGGTCTGCCCAGATCCACCAGATAGTTGACCTCTCCAAGTTTTCCCACAACCTTGAAGGGTCCCATCCATTTGTCTTGCAAGGCCCTCTGCCTTGTTGGGAGCATAACTAGAACTAGCTGGTCTTGAGTAAACTCGACCATGTTAGCCTTCTGGTCGTGCCAATGTTTGACCAGGGCTTGACCAGCTTTCAAGTTGTCACTTGCTTCTGCCATCATGTGTGACATTCTCCTCCGGAGACCTATCACATAGTCAGTCACTCTGACTGGCTTGAGGGGAGGAGCACCTTCCAATCCCTCCTTAATCAGGGCCAATGGGCCTCTGACTGGATGGCCATAGAGAAGCTCAAAGGGAGAATAACCTACTCCCTCCTGAGGGACTTCTCTATAAGCAAAGAGAAGGCATGGCAGTAGAAGATCCCACTTCTTCTTAAGGGGTTCTTCTAAAGCACCTATCATGCTCTTCATGGTTCTGTTAAACCTTTCAACCAACCCGTTTGTCTGAGGGTGGTATGCGGTTGAGAACTTGTAGGTAACTCCACAGGTTTTCCACATGGCTTTCATGTAGTGGGACATAAAGTTTGACCCCCTGTCAGAGATTACCTCCTTAGGAAACCCAACCCTGGTAAAAATACCAAGGAGGGCCTTAGCCACAGCCGGAGCTGTAACAGTCCTCATAGGAATTGCCTCAGGGTACCTAGTAGCATGGTCTACTACAACAAGGATAAACCTGTTGCCTGAGGAGGTTGGGGGATCAAGGGGACCAACAATGTCAATCCCTACCCTCTCAAATGGGACTCCCACAACTGGAAGAGGCACTAAAGGTGCCACATTCTTGGCACCAACCTTACCAGAAGTCTGGCAGGTATGGCAGCTCTTACAATATCTATCTACTTCAGCCCCCATCTTTGGCCAATAAAAGTAGAGTGAGAGCCTTTCCTTGGTCTTCTTGAAACTCAAGTGACCAGCCAAAGGTATCTCATGGGCTAGTTGTAAGAACTGTTGTCTGTTCTCTTGTGGGACTACAAGGCGTTTATAGTCTCCAGGTTCAGACTCGGTGGGTTCACTGTAGAAGAGGCCATCTTCCCAGTGTAACCTATACTTCCCAGGCTCTTGCCCATCAGCTTGAGAAGCTGCCTGGTGGCGGAGACCTTCCAGAGTTGGACATTCTCTTTGCCCCTTACGAAAAGCTGCCCTGCTAGGTCCACCTTCTGCCAGTAAAGACTGCAGCTCAGGATGGTCCTCAGGGTCCAAATCTCCAATAAGGTCGGGGCCTCCTTCTAGCTCTTCCTCAGAGTCTAGCTCAACCACACAGGGTTGTACCTCCCTCTCAGCCTCAGCTGGAGGTGGAGTTACAGGGGTAACTTTGGACAACCTAGGGGAAGTCCTTGTTGGAAGCACTGGAGTGCTTGCTGCTGGCTTTTTCCTAGGAGTCTTGGGTTGCTCCTTTGCTCCTGATCTGGTAGTTACTGCAGTAAGTTGTTCCAGTGGGAGAGGAGTGATTTCTGTCATCATCTCCTGAGATAACCCTCTCAGGGTTTTCTCTCTTGCAGGTTTTGTGAGTTCCTGTAACCTTTTTCTAGGGGGTCTGGGGGTATGAGATACAACTCCAAGAGCTTTGAGGTCATTACCCAACAGAACCCTACCTGGCACTTCACATTGTACACTGACAGGTATTTTTACAGCCATATCATTACATTGGATGAGAACTGGTAACTGGGGACACATCTGCACAGGCCCACCAGCTAACTTGGTGAGGCATTTGGGTGCCTTAGCAACATCCTCTGCCTTGAAAAATGATTCATCCACCACAGTTATGCTGGCTCCAGTGTCCCTAATGGCAGGAGTCTCCTGACCATTCACCTGGACACTGTCCTTATAATACTCTTTAGTATTATCTGGGATAGAGTTATAGACATCTAAATTCTGTTGTTCCCACAACCCCAGAGAGACTAAAGAAACACTAGCTGAGACTCCAGTGGGTTCATCAGCTAGTAATAGAAAGTTTCCACTTGCCATATGTACTTCCTCTTCTGGAGCGAAGAAGGCTAAGGAGGCAAGCTGGACCCCTGAAGGTTTACCCTTACATCTGGGATCTCCTTTCACATGGTCAGTAGCCTTACAAACAAAGCATGAGCCAAAGGCTCGCTGGAATGGAGGCTTGTTCTGACCTCCTTCTGGTCTGGGACCAGAAGGTACACTAGCCTGATTTGGTTTCCCTTGTGGTTTACCCTTATAGTTTTGTTTGGGGCCCTCTTTGGAATTTGTAGTATTAGAATTCTCTTTGGAGTCCTTTTTAGACTGTTTCTCCCCATCCTTCTTCTGAGTTACCCCAGAATCCTTGTGTGTGGCCCTGTTGGCAACCCACAAGTCAGCAGCCTTAGCTAGCTTCCGGGAATCTAATTCCCTGGAATCAGCCAAGTGTTGTCTGAGCTCAGGAGAGCAGGCATCATAAATAGTCTCCAACATAAACAAATTCTTCATACCTTCATAAGTGTTCACCTTGTAACCCTTAATCCATCCCTCTAAGTTTTTCAAACATTCACTCACCCAGGTAGCCCAAGGGGTACCATCATGCTTTTTGAGGCTCCTAAACCTCTTAAGATACTGGGAAGGGGTCTTCCCAAACCTAGCTATCAAAGCTAGTTTCACACATTCATAGTCTTTCCTATCCTCCTCCCCCATCTCCATTACCACATCAGTTGCAACAGGGGGAAGCCTAGAGAACAGCCAGGTGAGTAAGTCATTTCCTGTGATGTTCTGGAGCCCATGATTATATTCAAACAGAGACAACCAATCCAACACATCCAACTTAGGCTCATACATACCAATCAATTCTTTAGGCATCCAGGGTCTTTTAGGACTGGAACTTCTAGAGGAGCCAGAGAGAGAAACATTCTCAACAGATAATTTCTTCATTTCTAAGTCATACTTGAGCTCCATTTCCCTTAGCCTTAGTTCTTTGTCAGTTTGAGCATTAAGTTTCTTATACTCCAATTCTAGCTTCATTTTCTCCAGTTCATAGTACTGAGGACTAAATGTGGGACCTGGTAAAGGTCCAGTAGGTACAGCAGGTAGAGCAGGCAGAGGCCTAGGGGGGACAGTTACAACAGCCTCACCCTCCTCTTCTGACTCTTCCTCAGAATCATCAACATTTTGCTCCATGTTAACTTCAATACTGTCATCTACAGTGGCTGGAGTGGTAGGTGCGTCTGAGCCATCACCCAGACTTTGGTTAGCTAACAATCTTTCAATCAGCTCCATTTTCTTGCCCTTAGTCAGGAGGTCCTTATGTTTACAGAGCACTCTTAAACAATCAGCAGTTTTGGCTGCAAGGGACTCTTGACTATAGCTTTCTATAACTGACATGTTAGAGGATTACTTTTATAGTGCTAAGCTTTGTGGTTAGTTGCACTAAGGTATCTAAAGTACAATAAAATGTATACTCAATACAGATCCCACCGCTGTACACCAGTGTTAGGCAGAAACCTGTGCAGTTCCCTTGGGGAACACTGCAAAAGATTTAAGACTACAGGTATAGCAGTAAACCCACTTGGTAGCAGTCTGCACCACCCAGATTTACCTGGTAGCTGTGGCTGAGCAGTCAGACTTCCCTCAAGAAGAGTTAGGCAGTATGCAAAGTATACACAATATGTACCCGGACACAATAGCACAAGCAAACACTGACCAGAGCTTGGTTTCAAAAGTATATAGTTATTGATTTATTAAATACACATAAGTGGAAATCACTCTAGCAAAATATAGTAAAAACACTTCAAACACAGTTATGATGAAAGCAGTTTCAACCCTTACTCCTATCTAGACAACTCTAAGTTAATACCACATAATTAAAACAGAGGTGAGCGCTTAACGTTAGATGACACTCTAGTAGGTTAGGGAAAGGGGTAAAGAGAAACAGAAATGGGTTAAACACACCACTCTAAGATCCAGAACACTTGCAATAGGCTCAAAGAAGCACAAAGTCACAGGTGAGCAAAAGTCACTAGGCAGGGCCCACTCTTAGAGTAGCCGGAGCAAAAATGTGCCCAAGATCACACTGTTATTAGGGATTCAAAGTCTTGCACAGAGTTAGAAAGAGTTTAGGGTGGCTTAGAAAGTTTAGCCAAGGTGCTCCAGGCGCTCCCAGGTTCGAAAGCCGGGGGCTAAATCTACCCCGTACAGTCGGTAGCAAGGGAAGCCAGGCGGAACACGGTACCTTAAGCGGAAAGGATCCTCCAGCGGTGGCAGTTGTTCCAGGCAGTGGCAGCAGGGCTCGACGTCGGTCAGGGGAGAAGAAGTTCTCGCTGAAGAGCAGAAGAAGAGGGTCGTTGCACTGCCCGGGAAGAAACCAGCCGCGGAGTCCTCCGGTTAAAGGGTTGTACCGACTTTCGTGGTTGGGGTAAAAGTGGTGGGGTTCCGGTTGCCGGGGTGCTTGGCACTGGCAAGGCGGCCACGAGATACCTCGAGAAGCGAAAAGAAGGCGAAAACTGGTTGTCCCCACCAGTCAAGGGAAGGAGCCACTCCGCTAAGAGTTCTCCTCGGTCGTCGGGAAAAGTGGTGAGACGGTTCAGCAGGGCTCCACCGGGTGGTGTCGTCGAAGCAGGTCGGCTCAGCTCTTCCCTCGTCGGATTCTTGGTCCTGTGGCGACTTCTGAAGTTCCAGTCCCCAAAGCCCTGCTTTTATGCAGCAAACCCCCATTCACCCAGCCTAGCTGTCACTCAAACATGCTAAGTGGTGAGCCGGCCGGCTCACCACTTGGGCCAATCAGGACGGAGTGCGACTTGAGTTACCAAGGTAACTCAGTCCAGGGTGCCTAAATCCCCCTCCACCCCTCCTAAGTACCCCAGACAGAGTGGCACCACTTTGGAGGGCTTCTGTGGAGAAGCCCGCCAAAAGTGGAACAAAGGGCTCCACTTTGGGTCAGAGTTACAGAGGCGAACACCAACGCCATTTTAGAATCAAGTTTTGGCAAAAAGTCCCAACCGGAGTTATAAAAATAAATATATAAAACCGGCGGTATGTTTAAGGCTACCGTAAATAAATAATTAAATGTGTTAGCCTAAAACAATGGGAAATCCCATAGGAAAATATTCGCGGTTGAATATAAAACGTAGTTTTCACTGCCACCAGCCAAAACTCGATCAGGGGGGACGGAGACGTGCCCCCTCGACTAACAGACCCTGGGGCAATCGAATTGCCCCAGCCAGTACGTCCACAATATGACGGTTTGTACTGGTTCTGTTCAGGATTCAAGACTAGCAAAGTCTTTGGTGACTTTACATGCCCTGGGAGACAGTAGTCAGTCCCAGGGTATGGAGTCTATGTTGGGGAGTCCCTAGGACACCCCTGGGTCACGGCACAGAGGGTGCTGTGTAACCCACATCACAAAAATACATGAGGCCCTATGGAGTAAAAGACCCCATAGCCCATTCAACACAAGGTTTAACCAAGAAAACACACTTCAACATGTCCAAGAGTGAGGGTAAAAGAGTCTCACTCTTGGCAGGAGAAAAAAAGAAACCCCAGAAATCCAGCAAAGCTGCTGGGGGACTCACTAGGTAGGGAAATTCAGCCTAAACAGAGAATTCTCCCTAACAGGGTGCACCAGCAGGCAAAGCTGGCCCCAACGAAGGCAACCAGACAAAGGCTCCCCTCCTGAATGAGCCTGACTGAGCTCGGCCGTGCTCGTGTGCCCGCTCGCCCAGCTACTACCACTTTGCTAAAGGTGAGAGCCTCCCTGGCCGCTATCCACCCAGCCAACCCTCCTTCACTTGAACCCCTCATGCCCACCTCAGCGCCCCTAGCACTACCCAGGTGAGCTCTATTACAATCACTTTATCCTGCCATCCCCAAGCGAAGGTTACTCCTGCCGTCCACGCTACCCTTTGAGGACACGATTCCTCGTTAGCGTACGGCGCCAACATCTGACTGCTCACGGGCCCACTCCAGCCATGCCACATGTGCCTGCTGATCTTTGACTATATGCTAACGTTTTTTTTTCTGTGCCTGCATAATCTGCCGACTTCCTGCTAGCACCGTACGCCCTACTAGAGCTAATCCCTTATTGTGCCCCACTGCACTGCCCGTGTACTATCAGAGACTATATCGCTGATTGCCATGTTCATATCACTGCAGCATTTGTATTTACAGCCAGTGCTCTCATGTGCCACGCTTGCCCAATTGCCACTTTGATCTTTGTTTATACTGTTTTTTAATACTGAAGCTCATAGCCAAACTCCTAGCCTATTGTTGTCCCATGTGCATCAATGATATCTAGCCTAATCTGTGCCCTATCTAGAATCACCGTTTCTAGTCTAATGTTGTCCCATGTGCTTTAACGATATTTAGCCTAGCATGTGTCCCTCTTAGGATTACTGTTGTTAGCCTGCTAGTACCTTACTTTTGACTACTGTATCCAGCCTAATTGGTGTAAACAAAGTGAGCCTAGCCTCAGTACACCCTATCCCCACATCCCTAGCTATGATAAGTTGGATTTTGTGTATCATGTTCCCCTTCTGCCTTGTCCGAGCGGACACCCCATGCACTGGCAACCACTTCATAGCCCATAGTAATGGGCTCACCAAACTAGCCTGCTCAAGACACCATCTCATCCCCTGTCCTACCCCCTTCCTCCCTACCACACCTCCCTTCCCATCCTCCTCCATTCTCACTCCTAGCCCCAAGGTCCCCCACACAACCAGTAAGGAACACTATCCCACCCCGGCCATCACTAACGATCCACATGTACCCTCCAATCCATCAAGTAATGGTAAAACACACCCTATCCTAGGATATGAGAGAACATCCCGACTAAGAGTACGCACAAGGTTTCCACACCACAACCCCACTACCAGGACCCAGCCACCCAGTTCACCCAAACCCACGGCCCATACAACTAATAATAAACACACCCAGCCTTCAGTAACCAAAACGACTCCACTAAGTTGCCCACCAACTAAAAATACTCCCACTAAGGAGCCCAACCCTCCTATTAGTCTCAAAAATGCACTCATCAACGCCCGCTCTCTTGGAGCCCACGCCATTGAAATTCATGACCTCATCACCGAACTTGACCTAGATCTGTTAGTTATCACAGAAACCTGGCTACACCAAGCCCCAGGTCCTCTGCTATCATTGGCCATCCCACCAGACTACACCATTCTCAGATCTGATAGAACCACCACTCCAGGAGGCGGTGTTGCCATCATTGCTAAAAATACCATCAAACTAAGATCAAGCTCCATTGAAATTATCGTAGGGTACGAACTATTGCTCGCCAAACTCACGTTGAATGAAAAAACCACAATTAATATAGTGGTCATATATAGGTCTCCTAGCACAAACAGCCACCCAGAAACAGACAGCCCTCTAATACTGGCGCCCTTCCTTAAACCCAAAACGAAATGTATCATCATTGGCGATTTGAATCTCGGTTTTAATGATAACCAAGATACCAAAGCAACCGCCCTTCTCCTGGCACTAAATGACATGAATTTCTGTCAACACGTCAATGCCCCCACCCATACCAAGGGCAGAACCCTTGATTGGATCCTCACCCTCAACACCAACACCACTGTAGGCCCGATTACCCCACTCAGCTGGACAGACCACCTCTGCATAGAATTCACGATCACAAGTGACGACTCCTGCATACCCAAGAATATAACTATGGACACCATCGAAAGCAGAAACTCTAAAAAGCTCACAGCTGAAAACCTTGACCCCACCCTGAACAAATTGCTAGATACCCACTCAATCCACAGCAATGACCCAACCACTATCGCTGAGTACTACCACAAATGCCTCTCCACAGCGATTGACACCATAGCTCCGATCACATCCAAACTAAAACGCATCAATAAAAAATCCAACTTCTGGTTCAACGAGGAACTAATCGCCCTTAAAAGGAAAAAACGCTCCCTTGCGCATGCCCACAACAAACATCCTTCCCCGGACTCAGCCAAAGCATTCAAAGACGCCAACACCCTCTATAAATCAGCTATCATCACCCATAAAGCTAACTCTTACAATGTTCGCATTAGCAATGCAGCATCAGACTCCAAAGTGCTCTTCTCTATCCTTAGAGAACTTGGAAATCCACTTCCGACCGACACACCCACTAACACAAGCAAAGAATGGTGTACCACCATACAAGATGCTCTTGCCTCCAAAATCATCATGTTGCAAAATAAAATCAACTCCAAAAAACTACTCCTAGCAACCAACAATTCCCCCACCCCTACTCCGTGTACCCCATCCGATGATAACTCCAAACACCCCTTTCTGTTCACACCAGTCACCCACGATCTCGTATTGGACACTATCTCCAAACTAAAAGCATCCACTGCAAAGAAGACACTGTCCCAGCCAAACTAGTCAAAGCCTGTGCACCCACCCTGACCCCCCTCATCACTAAATTTGTCAATGCCTCTTTCAACTCCAACACAGTCCCGACCTGCATTAAAGAAGCCTGGGTTACCCCTCTTCTAAAAAAAACAAATCTAGACCCCACCATTCCAACCAATTATTGCCCCATAACCACTGTCCCATTTTTACTCAAAATCATCGACAAACTAGCCTACAACCAAATTCAAACCCACTTAGAATCTAACCAGCTCCTCGGTACCAGGCAATCAGGATTCAGGCCAAACCACAGCACTGAAACAGCTCTCTTGGACCTCAAAATCCAGATTGATGCCATCAGAGATTCAGGGAAACTCTGCATTCTCCTGCTGTTGGACCTTTCAGCCACGTTCGACCTGGTGGACCATGACAAACTCTGTAACTCACTTGACCGGGAGTTCAATTTCTCCAGGGCAGCCACTGCCTGGGTGAAATCCTTCTTAACCGACCGCACTTCCAGAGTGTCCATAGGCAAAGAAGCAGCCAACCCCATCCCAGTCCCCATAGGAGTACCTCAAGGCTCCTGCCTTTCTCCCACGCTGTACAACGCATATACCAAGCTCCTGTTCTCAGCACTTGACGATATGGGTGTCATATACACAAATATTGCAGATGACACCCAGATCCTCATACCTCTTAAAGGCAACTATGACCAGGATACATTAACAATCAATAAAATCTACGTCATCATACAAAATTGGATGGCATTAAACAGTCTATGGAGGTCATTACAACCTTGGTGCTAAGTGCACCAACTTTACCACCATGGTGTAAACTCTGTTTACACCATGGTGGATGGCGGATTTACCGCCCCATTCCAAGGTGAGTGGGGCGGTAAATCCCCATTTCCCATTTTCCCTTCCCCATTCCCATTTTTGCCCCATAGGGCATAATGGGAGGGGGGAAGGCACTAATTACGCCGCCGTAAATTACGGCGGCGTAATTAGCACCATGGCGGGTTAGCGGCATGGATTTTAACGCCTGCTAAAAGCAGGCGTTAAAATCAGAATCAGGCGTTAAGGGTTAACGGTGGCGTTAACCCTTAACGCCTGAGTTGTAATGAGGGCCTATGTCTTAACGATGAGAAGACAGAAATCCTCATCGTAGGATCTCCAGCCAAAATAGCAACCCTTCAGCCAGAATATTCAACCATCAATATCGACGGTAGCAATATCCCAGTATCGAAGCAAGTAAAAACACTGGGCGTGTACATCGATGCTAGCCTGACTATGACTAAACAGATCAATGTACTTTCATCCTCAACGGCCTACACCTCCAAATTAATTGCGCTCAGCCGACAATTTCTGACCCCAGAAAATTGCCTCACCCTAGCCAGAGCTCTGGTCCTATCGAAATTGGACTACTGTAATGTATTACTACTGTGTACCTCCAACACCAACCTAGCCAAAATGCAACTTTTGCAAAATAAAGTCCTGAGGGCAGCCCTAGGCTTAAAAAATTAGACCATATGTCCAAGACCAGGAAAGATGCCCACTGGCTCCCTATCAAAGCCCGAATTATCTTTAAAACATTATGCATCACCCACAAATGCCTCACCAAAAAAGGACCTATCTACCTCAATAATACTCTGCATCCCAAAACCGACATGAGATTACTGAGACCCAATGACAAATTCCTCCTGGACCCCCCCCCCCCTGATTCAAAACCACTAGAGCAGGGGGCAGCAGCTTCACCACTTTAGCCCCCAAACACTGGAACTCCCTCCCCATTAACATCAAAAAAGCACCCTCATTCACGGTCTTCAAGAAACAGTTAAAAACATGGTTATTCAACCAATATTAGCACCCAAAGATAGGACCCCGTCCATCCTATACGGTTGTGAATATTTAGTCCATTGTATATTGCTGTGAATACTCTGTAATTGTGAATACGCTGTAATTTATATCATGTAATGTAATGTTTTGAATTTTACTAATTTCTAAGTTGTCGTATATTGCTGTGAATACTCTGTAATTGTGAATACTCTGTAATTTATTTAATGTAATGTAATGTTTTGAATTTTACTAATTTCTAAGCTGTCTTATAACCACGCCGTGACAGCCGAGGGTCTGGGCGTGTAACAAATATATAAAATGAATAAAATAAAATAACTGTATCGCTGTCTCTGTACCAGCATGGTGTAGTCAGGATACGCCGTGATGTTGGTAGAAGCCCTTTCTATCGTTCCACCTTTATGGAAGTACTCCAATATCTTTTCTCTGGGAGGGGCCCCGGGCCGCGGTTTCCTCATCAGGGCCCGGTGTGCTCGTTCAACCGTAAACCCTTGTGAGAGCTTGTCTGCTCCTATCTCTTGCAGGATCATGGTCTCCACATAAGCCGTGGAGTCCTGACCCTCCGCTCCCTCCGGCAGGCCGACCACACGGATGTTGTTCCGTCTTGCCCTTCCTTCCGCCTCCTCTGCTCGGTTTTCAAGATTCGCCACCTGTTGCTTTAGTATATGGACCTTCTTTGCATTATTCGTGCTGGTGTCTGTGTTGGTTTTCACAGCACTCTCTAGATTGCTTGTCCTGTCCGCCAGCGCTCTGACATCCTGTTGCAGCAGAGTGACTTTGATTCCAAACGCGTCAATCTTATTCTCCAAGGCTGTTCGTACATCCGCCATTGTTGTCGCCCATGAGGTTCTCAGCTCTGTTATGGCTGCCAGGACTGAGTTGTTTTCTCCTTCAGGGGTAACGTCTATTGAAGCTGCCGGTGCGCTTTGTGCCGGAGCAGTGGGGGTCCGTTGTGTCTTAGCGAAGACCTCCATTGTGGGTTGCTTACTCTTGGCCTCGGGCCCTTTTGCTGACATCGGGCGGGCTTGGCTTTGTCTCCCAATCCAGTCTCTCTGTGTCGTGCCAGCACGTATTTCAGTATGTCCGTGGCGCCACCAGGTCAGTTCGGGCCCAACCACTCCATCTTCGGCGGGTTGCCACCTATGGTGGCGCGCACTATGCTGTCCTCCGAGTGGGTCGTGTCCTCCAACGTACCTTCTCTGGCTGTTGTGGTCAGCACCCCGTTCACTTGTTCCCTTAGGTCGCTAGGTGCTCCTCCTTCTCCACCACCAGTGCCGCCGTTCCCCTTACTGCCACCGCATCTGGCAAATATCCAGGAAGAGCCAGCTCGTTGGCCACTCCTGCTGCTGAAATGGCAGTATACCCAAGTGTCTGTTTTGCAGGGCAGCGCTTTGGTGCACCTCCAGTATCCTTGTGTAGGTCCCGGCTACTCTTACGGCCCACTATGCTAGTACAGTTCCTAGGCCCCCTCTCATAAGAGAGCGGGCTTCCGGCACGCTCCAGGCACTAATGTATCACTACAGTCCATGGAGCATGGCTCCCAACTAACATTACAACAGGGCTGCATACTGATCCGTGTTTTTTGTGCACCACTGCAATCAGAGGATGTTTGCTGTTGGTCTCATTGCACCTTCATCCAATGCGGCTCGCCACCATCCTTTTTGTACCGAGCTAACATTCTGTGTCTATTCGCCCTGCACTCGCGGGTGCTTCGCTGTTGCCCACTATGTTCAGCAGACGTCCGGGGCCCCGCTGCAGTTATTTATGAGCCGCTCGCGGCTGGTGTCTTCCCCGCGGATCTCGCCTTCGCCTGCGGTCTGTGTCCTTCGCTACAACGATTGTGAGCGGCAGGGAGCCGCGCGAACACCAGTTGCCTGTCCTCCGTGACACGGCAACTGTATCTCTTATGGCGATCAGTTCGCCCGCTCAAGCTCCGGAGCGCTGCCACATTGTTGCCATGAATAAATATCAGGAGTAAGCCTTGGAAGCAGAGCATCGCGCGTCCTGCGGCGGTTCACTTCTTTACTTTTCCACTGCCGTTCAACTGCCTTCGGTCTCCTCCGAGGCTGCGGGCACGATCCCTTTGTTGTCTGCCATCTTGGCGACAATGTATCCGCACGGCTACCTGCTTAATGTTCTATTTTCTCCCGAGTGCCAGGCCCGATTCACTCGCCTTCAGAGGTTGCTGCAGGGTATTAGTTCAGACGCTCGTATCTTCATTTTTGGAGCGCATGAGTTGTATTTCTTAGCGTAATTTCCAGGATCAGTGTTGGATCAGCAGGAGCTGCGCGAGAAGGTATGTCCTATTTCAAGGCTAGTTAGCCACGCCCCCTCCATGCATACTATATATAAATGCATACATGTTATTCCAGGATCTATGCCATATGGGACACAAGCAACAATGTGTGTAATCAGTTAATGGTGGCAATCCCCTCTTGGATATTAACAATGTTGGGGCTGCATTCCCATTGGTTACTGTAGATGTCATGAAAGCAATCCTTGCTCACAGCTCAGAAGGTGCAGGGGCTTGCTGAGATTCAACCTAGGGTGCGATTATCAGCGTCCACAAAAAAGGGGTCTGTATCGGGTTATGGGAAACAGACCCATTTACACCCACTGAACAATGAAACAGAGTGTGTACCCCACCTCCTGAACACTACCCATTGGTATTTTGAAAAGGGCAACACAAGTGATATCCCTTTGGCCAATTATCTTCAGTTCATGACAACAGGGCATATGTTAGATGTGTCGTAATGCATGCAATGGTAGAATGTATATAGACGGCCCTGACGATTAAAGTACCCAAGTAAATTGTGTGTTCAGCCAGCCTTTGTTTCATTCTCCTACTCGTAGATACTAAAATGGTCTTAATAAAAATGAATCCTACTATTCCTGTTGCATATGACCTCTATTGCATTAGATTTCATCAGAGAACCACTACTCTGCCCCCTAGAGTGTGTGACCCCAGTAGATGGCACCCTAGTATTCAAAGTCTTATGAGCTACTATGTGAGTAATTAACTAGTGCACATCGCTACTACTGAGAACCAGTCTGCCTGTTACATGTTATGCCTGTGATTGTGAATGTGTTGAAACATTCTCCTTTTATTTTAACAGGTGACATATGCATCAGAAATGCAACCGCAGTGATTGTTAGATTCTCTGGACTAATGCAGTGAAAAGCATCAATATTAGAATATGCATTTGCCAAGCATCTTCGAAGTGTGCAAGTTTGGGGTCCAGCTGTCTTTTCAGAGTATTCAGTAACTGAGACTTAGAAGCCTGTTGGCTACCAGATGGCTCCTGTCCACACAACTCCTTCCTGGTAGCATCCAGTCACCAAGCTTGTTCTTTCTGTCAACCCTGGGCTAGAGGGATGTCTGCCATGAAAACAACAATGTTTGATGTGCAGTAAGGAAAGCATTTTTTTCACATTATTCCTGATAGAACACCTGTTGTGCTATTTTATACATATTCTGAATGTAAAGGTAGTTTCTTTAAAGCATTGTGCGTAACACTTGTAAATCTGAATGCGCTGAATATTTTAAAAGCTTCAATCACATAAAAAATCGTGTTTGTCACCAGAAATGATATTCACAAGAGAAAGCTGATTTCTGCTCTGAATTTGGGAAAGGATTCAGTGGGAATTGTCATTTTATTAAACATCTGACACAATAAACTGACGAGAAACCTTACACATTCACAGAATATGGGAAAAGTTGCCATCTCCTGAACCTACTTACTGCCCACAGGAGAACATGGATAAAAAACCTTGTCAGTTCACTAAATTTGAGAATAGTGACAATTTGCATGATACATTTGTGTGCCCCCAAAACATGAACATAGATGGGAAATGTCATGTGTGCTCTGAATGCGGGAAAGGGTTTTCTCGAAAGGATAATCTTACTAGGCACCAGAGAACCCATACAGGTGAGAAACCTCATGTGTGCATTGAATGTGGGAAAGGTTTTGCTCAGCAGGGAGAACTTACTAACCACCTGAGAACCCATACAGGTGAAAAACCCCATGTGTGCAGTGAATGTGGGAAAGGGTTTGCATTGAAGGGATATCTCATTTTCCACCAGAGAACTCATACAGGTGAGAAACCTCATGAGTGCACTGAATGTGGGAAAGGGTTTTCTCAGAAATCAAGTCTTAATCGCCACCAAAGAATACATACAGGTGAGAAATTTCATGTGTGCTCTGAATGTGGGAAAGGGTTTTCTACAAAGGGAGAGCTTACTAGACACCAGAGAACACATACAGGTGTAAAACCTCACGTGTGCTCTGAATGTGGGAAAGGGTTTCCTTTGAAGAGTAATCTTATTTTCCACCAGAGAACACATACAGGTGAGAAACCACATGAGTGCACTGAATGTGGGAAAGGGTTTGCACTGAAGATAAATCTTATTTTCCACCAAAGAACACACACAGGTGAGAAACCACATGAGTGCACTGAATGTGGGAAAGGGTTTGCACTGAAGATACATCTTATTTTCCACCAGAGAACACATACAGGTGAGAAACCTCATGAGTGCACTGAGTGTGGAAAAGGGTTTGCTGGGAAACGAGAGCTGATTTACCACCAGAGAAAACATACAGGTGTGAAACCTCATGCGTGCACTGAATGTGGGAAAGGGTTTGCTCGGAAAGGAAGTCTTAGTCACCACCTGAGAACACATACAGGTGAGAAACCTCATGAGTGCATTGAATGTGGTAAAGGGTTTGTTCTGAAGGGAGAACTTATTAACCACCTCAGAACACATACAGGTGAGAAACCTCATGAGTGCACTGAATGTGGGAAATGGTTTACTCAGAAGGGACATCTTATTAGACACCAGAGAACACATACAGGTGAGAAACCTCATCAGTGCTCTGAATGTGGGAAAGCGTTTGCTCGGAAGGCACAGCTAATTCTCCACCAGAGAACACATACAGGTGCAAAACCTCATGTGTGCACTGAATGTGGGAAAGGTTTTGCTCAGCAGGGAGAACTTACTAACCACCTGAGAACCCATACAGGTGAAAAACCCCATGTGTGCAGTGAATGTGGGAAAGGGTTTGCATTGAAGAGATATCTTATTTTCCACCAGAGAACACATACAGGTGAGAAACCTCATGAGTGCACTGAATGTGGGAAAGGGTTTGCTCGGAAAGGAAGTCTAAGTCACCACCTGAGAACACATACAGGTGAGAAACCTCATGAGTGCACTGAATGTGGGAAAGGGTTTGTTCTGAAGGGAGAACTTATTAACCACCAGAGAACACATACAGGTGAGAAACCTCATGAGTGCTCTGAATGTGGGAAAGTGTTTGCTCAGAAGGCACATCTTATTAGCCACCAGAGAACACATACAGGTGTGAAAACTCATGTGTGCACAGAATATGGAAAGAGCTGCACTGTCAACAGTAACCTTATTAGGCACCAGATAAAACATGCGTGAAGAACCATTACATTGTAGTGTATGTGGAGAATACTCCAGCGTTCTCATCTGCCATATGAGGGGACATTTAGGTGGTGAAATCCCCTGTGCAATTGAAGCTTCAGAGAGGAGGTGGTGCTTCTTCAATAGGTCTGAGTTTGGCATGGCTATTTACTAAAACTTATTAACTTATCTCAACAACTTTTCCCAGTTTTCTTTGGCACATAAATGGCTTTTTATGATTGTTTGAATCACTGTTATTTCAAATGCATCCCTTCTGGAAAATTCCAAAAGTAGACTGTACCTTCTGTACTAAGGTGCTCATCCTCTGAAAACGTTGTAAGACTCAGTGGTTGAATCAATAACTATGGACACAGTCTTTATTATTTGGGAAACTGTCCTATGAATTGTTTTTCAAGACTCGCCTGCCACTAAATGAGTTTGTGTAGATGGTGCTAGAGAACATATGCAGATGAGAGCCCGCGTTGGTGAAGTGATTGTGGGAAACCTTTCTAATTCTCTTGGACCTCTCTGTTGCCTTTGACGCCATTGATCATCAGCTCCTACTTAATCTATGAGATGCCTGCACTGGGATTCAGACTTTGTACAATCCTTGCAGGATAATAGAATATTAGCAGTTATGATGCCGCATTTGATATCAGCGTCCCCTGTTAACAGCCTGATCCTCTTATGCTTATTTGGGAGCTCAGCAAAGGTATCACTATACCAGCTGTCTGATAACCATGACTGAGTGAATGGTTTCTCAATGACTGAGAATCTATATTGGTTGTTGGGGTTGCACTGTGCATTTAGCATGCCTCTATGGCCTTCCTCTGAGCTTGGTGCCCACTCCATCTACCTGGGTGTCACGACTGATTGTGAGCTCTCACTTGTCTCCCAGATGCTGTGGTTGGCAGCAGTTTATTCCCACATTACGTTTCTGCAGAATATCCTCCCATTTCTTAACCTTCATACTCACTTGCTATATCCCTCATTATTTCCAGACTTGCCAATGGCGATGCCATTTTATTCTGGGCTCCCTGGCATATGTGACTGACTTCAAGTGGCACAGAAAGTGCCAACCTGCTTCTTTCAGGCGTTCAGAAATGTGACCTTATCACAACCTGCACTGGCCAATGTGAGAGGTCATGTGACCTCTCATATTTGGTTTAAGGTGCTGTGTTTAACCCATTGTGCCCTTTATGTCACAAGTCCCCCCTTTTCTGCAGTCCATGCTGCCACACTTGTCCTGCTTGTATATATAGTTCTATCCCTCTAGATGAGAATTTCCTGTTTCAGAAGGTAGCCAGGTGGTGTAGCTTGTTGGGGTTTATCTCCCCATATCTGGAAAGCCTTCTGAGATTGCACACCACCACAGACCATGTGACCTATAGATAAATAAGTACCGTAGAGAATGCATTCTTATTTTTTAAAATGTGCAGCTCTTAACTCCAGCCTCACATATAAGTGGTGTATTCATCACATTTACTCCCCAAGAAATGTCAAATGCTCCCAACGTAAAAGTAGAAATGCTCCCAGCTATAACAAGTAATGGACGTAATGGAAACATAGCTGCCGGCTTTCATGATGTCACCTCTCAGCTCCATAGATATGTTCAGGCCAGTGATATGTGAGGGGTCAGAAATACGAGCTGATGACTTGGCAATGGTTTTTCACTATTTGCCATTTTATTAACTGAAAAGGGTGTGACAAATGCTGCACTGTCCCTAACCTGAAGAGGATTCCCCTGCCTATCAAAACAAGACTAAAGGAAACCCCTTTAACGAAAGGAATCTGACCCTCACACTCATACATCCATGGAACTCATAAAGGTGCAATATGGCAATTCAGGGTTAGCAGAAATAACAATTATATTCAACATGAACCTGCATCCTTGTAGCCTGGGTCAGATCCCCTTCCCCAGGTTCAAAAGCAGGATTTTCAATCAAGGTTCCAAATAAGAAAGTGCCCCTTTTGTATAGCCAAGTTCAATTCATAAGGTTCTTCTTGCTCCATAAGTCTTTCACTTGGCACTTGACACATTTCCACAAAATGAAAAGAAAAGTCTTAATCTTCAAACTGGTAGTCAACCTTGCAATATCGCTTCTCCTTCTCAGAAAACAGACAATTCAATAATTCTTCTTGGTTCATGTCAGGATGTTTTTCCCCCAATTCATCAAACACAATAGGGGCCTTGCCAATTCCTTTCCATCACAACCGTCAACCACAATGCAGTACTTTAATGTCTTCTTCCTAGTCCACTAACCTGCCAGGACTACCACAACGATCCCTGTCCCGGTATACTCACCTGCCAGGACAAAACTCCTAACACTGCTAAAAGTTCTGTGTGGTAAGGCTTGCTTCACACTTTCATGAAGGTCTTTGACCTTCAACAGCATGAAGGATTCACAATTCCTTCTGTGAAGACACAATACACATGGGTGTTGTTCATTCTCCACTGATTTATTTGCCCCAGGCAATGCAGATTCTGTTCCTCTCCACCTTCATACCTCTTACAAGGAAGGTGTCCCTCCTGCCATTCATTTTCTCCCTCTTTCACATGAAAAAACTGCTTATAATGTTTCCTTATCAAACTTGCCTTTCTTTGGCTTAGGCAATGCTTGTTGGTGGGTGGTTTAACTATTGCCCTTCCTCACTCTAGGAATAAATGTCAGATCACTCAATGTCAGATCTCAATGTCAGATCACTCACGGCTCACGCTCTAGAAGTGGCTGACCTTATTCTCACCCTCGACCTCGACTTTATGGCTATCACCGAAACTTGGCTCCACGCAGCCTCTGGCCCCTTACTCTCCCTTGCCATCCCTCCAGGTTACAACATTATCAGACATGATCGTAACTCTAACCAGTCCAAAGGTGGTGGCATTGCCATCATCCATAAAAATGCTCTAAACTTCCACCTCTCCTCTGTGCATCACTTTTCCTCTATGGAAGCACTGACAATCAAACTAGCCGTCACTCTATCACCTTCCATCTACTTTACCGGCCACCTGGGCCGCTATCCACCTTCGCTGAGGACCTCTCCAACATCATCACTCATAACACCAAAACCAAATCCCAAGCCTCGATATTAGGGGACTTTAACCTGGGCCTCACTGATCCCAATGACACTGCTGCCATGACTATTGATAATATGCTTATGAATGCAGGATTCATACAGCATATCAACCAACCTACCCACGTCAAGGGCAGAACCCTCGATTGGCTACCTTCCCATAATTGTCCTGTCCATATCACCTCTAACCAACAGTACGCATGGACCGACCACAACTTAATTACGTTCAACATTCAGTCCAAACCTGCCAGCCTCTCTCCTACCATTGCACCGGCTACTGCCACCCGCAATAAACATGACATCACTTGTGACAGACTCCTCCCCCTCCTCCTCCCGGCTCTCAATGACCAGGTTCGCTCATGCTCCGACCCCACGGCTATGGTTGACACCTTTAACCTCGCTATGCAAAAAGCCTTAGATATCATCGTCCCATCCAAACTGAGAAAACCCAAACCACAAGCCCACCTGAACTCTTGGTTCACACCCCAGCTCAGAACCCTGCGCAAAGAAAAACGAATTGCGGAATCACATTGGAGAAGCAACCAGTCCGCACCCACAAGTCGTGCCTCCTCCTGGCCACCCTTAACTACAAGGAAGCCATATTCCAGGTTAAAAAAAGACACTTACAATAAACGTATCGAACAAGCCAAATCCAACACCAAAGAATTGTTTAGAATCCTAAAAGAACTCGAAACCCCTGTTACTGCACCAGACACTTGCATCAAAGATAGCACTTGGTGTACCAAAATCCAAGAGGCTCTCCTCGGCAAGATTGCCACCCTCCAAATTAAAATCAATAACAAACAATCAAGCCTACAATCCAACCCACAACCCAACCCTATCCCCACCCTCAACCACCCCATCCCAAACTCTCTGACTCCTTTTAGCTTCTCTCCACTCTCCATTTCCGAAGTAGAAAAGATCATCACCAGCCTTAAACCGACCAATTGCCAAGGCGACCTCTGCCCGGCACCTATAATCAAGGAAGCAGCTCATGACCTAGCGCCATTCATTACTATGCTCATCAACTCTTCCTTTAGCTCTGGGATCGTACCTGACAATCTAAAGGATGCGTGGGTCATACCCTATTGAAAAAACCTACCCTGGACGCTAGTATACTCACAAACTACAGGCCAATCACCACAGTCCCGTTTTCACTAAAAATCCTCGACCGTGCAGCATATCTACAAATTCAAGATTACCTTGAATCTAACAAACTCTTGGGACTCAGGCAATCTGGATTCCGGCCACGTTATGGCACTGAAACTGCCCTCATAGATTTAAAAACACAGATTGAAGATCTAAAAGACAAAGGCAAACTTGGTCTCCTACTCCTCTTGGATCTCTCGGCGGCCTTTGATCTCGTCAATCATGAAATCCTCTGCCACCACCTTAAATCAGCTGCACACTTCTCCGATAAAGCTACAACCTGGATTAGCTCCTTTTTAGACAACAGATCTATGCGCGTGTTCTCTCCACTAGCAGCCGCCCCACCCACACCTGTCTCCTGTGGAGTGCCGCAAGGATCTTGTGTTTCACCCACGTTGTATAACGTGTTCACCAAACCTCTCTTCGATATCTTGGACTATCTGGGTGTCACTTACACCAACTACGCGGACGACACCCAGATACTAATCCCTATCTCAGGTGACTACACTGCTTACTCCCTCGCTATCAATGTCATCTACCAGGTCATCCAGGCGTGGATGGCTCAACACGGACTCTGTCTTAATGATGAAAAGACTGAGCTCTTTATTCTTGGTTCGCCACAAAAACTTACCAAACTCGACCCTGCGTTCAAGTCCTTCATCATCGATGGGAATATTATCCCAACCGCCAAGGACACAAAAACCCTAGGGATCTACATTGACTGAACCCTATCCCTGACCAGACAAACTAACTCAGTCTCTGCCACAGCGGCATATACCTGTAAGGTTATTACAGCCTGTCGCCCCTTCCTCTCCGCTACCAATTGTGTCACCCTAGCTAGAACTCTTGTATTATCCAAGATTGATTACTGCAATGCACTGTACCTAGGCACCAATTGCTGCAACCTAAACAAGTTGCAAATTGTCCAAAGCAATGTGATTAGAGCTGCCCTCAACATTCCCAGGCGCCAACACATATCCGACACCAGACGCAATATTCGCTGGCTCTTAGTCCCACACCGTATCTCCCTGAAAACCCTGGCTCTTACCCACAAATGCCTTCATAACCAAGCTCCCTGCTACCTGGCCAACCGATTGGCCCTCCACAACTCCATTAGACCCCACAGAATGGCTCATTTAAACTGCCGTGAGGTTCCACGTTTCAATCTCCAAAGATCAGGTGGAATTAGATTCCCTATCTTGGCAGCTAAACTCTGGAACACGCTTCCTAATGAGCTTAGAGCAGAACCCTCATTCCCGAGATTCAAACACCTTACGAAAACCTGGCTGGCCACCCAGGACATTTAGCTCTGGGTTCTCTGCTTAATTTGTACATGTATATATAATCTGCTTGTCCTCTCATTGCTGTTATCATACCTGTAAATTCTGTATTATACTTGTAAACTTTGTAATTATGGTTCTGTCTGTTTTTCTTATGTTGTAACTAAGTGATGCGCCCGGTTGCCCCTGGGCCTGGTGCGCTATACAAATAAAATCAATACAAATAAATACAAATAAGAATAAAGGTTAAAGTCTCTCTGCAATATCACTCTCTTATATTGGCAATGCAGGCTATATGTGTGTCAAATTATGCCCCCCTCTTTACTTTGGCAATGGTGGTTATAATGATCTCCTTTAATATTGCCCCTTCTTGGCTCTGGCAATGTTAGTTTTTATCTTGCTGTAATATTGCCCCCTTTTCATGTTGGCAGTAATGGTTGCAACCATTGCTTTCCTTTAAAGTGAGTGTAGCGCCCACAAAACCTTCTTACATTAGTTTGGTATTCAAAAGTGTTGCTAGCAGTCAGCGGCTGCTCGAACCGCTGCTGCTGCTTCTTCTGTGGACTCCTGACAGCCTCAGTCGCATTCTTGTTGCCGGCGCCGCTTGGGAAAGGAGCCTGCCTTGCTCCTCCTGCACCCAGGTGCTCGCCATCCACCAGAACCAGGAATACAACGAAGAAAGTCTCTCTGTCTCACGGGACAGTTTGTCAGGCTACTGCTTCCCACTGTGTGATCTCTGCAGTTCAGAGTTACCACTCTGAAGACCCTCTCAAGACCAGTCTCCGCTCTGACGTCTTCACTTCTCTGCTGCTGCAACTGTATCTCATAAGTCCTGTGCCACCTTCTAGTTCTCACAGCCAGCACCTGAGGGGCCCTTATATATTCAGAGGTCCCACTCAGGTGTGGGTCATTAGAACCACTAGACTACACCTTGCAGTTTATTGCCGCCAATTCCCTCTTCCTCGTCCCAGTACTTTGGGCTTTGTGGGGCTTGAAGTCACAGATGTTCTGATCACAAACACAGCCCTCCGTATTAATCAATTCACTCTTTTTAGTAAACATACTTTTGGGGAAATATTTAGGAGGGGTTAAGGTCTTAACCCTCTGCTTCCTATATACATTCTTCTCAGTCTGATCATAATGGTTTTCCCTACCAACCAAACAGGTAGATTGGAGAAGAGAGGCCTAACTCTGACAGCAAGCCATTGGGTATTCTGGCATCATAGAAATCTCCCCTTTAGAAGAAACAAAAAATACTGCGTCCCTCTCAACAAAGCCATCCCATTCCCTTGGGGCCCTTCTCCTCCCAGGTGATCCTCCCGGCTAATACCACCACCAGGATTAGGATCAGGTAGCAGCTGCCTTCCTCTGGCCTTCTGGGAGGAGACATCAGGCTGGGGTTTCTGTGAGGACTCAGTAGGATTCATCACAGATACTAGCCACGCTTCACCACTGGGAGGTGTTCCACAGATACTACTGCTGATCTGTAGAGAAACTGAAAGGAAAAAATATATTTTATTTTACATGAATTGCAAGACCTAAAGATGCGTCAAATATCAAGTTACATTTGTTTTCATTTAAGTAAAACATGTCTCTACTGGGAATGAGAATTGTCATTTTACGTGTCAACTTCAAAACAAAGGGATTAACACATTCCAAATGGGAGCCCTCCTTAATACACTGGGAGAAAGGTGCATTCTCACATGGCTAATTAGACTAAGCAGGCAAAACACTCTTCTCCCCAGGATCCCCTCTAGTTTATTACACTATTGCCTATCTCTAGTGGAACACTCTTTCCCCCAGAATACCCTCTAGTGTATTACACTACTGCCTGTCTCTAGTGGAACACTCTTTGCCTCAGGACCCCCTCTAGAGTATTACACTATTGCCTGTCTCTAGTGGAACACTCTTCTCCCCAGGATCCCCTCTAGTGTATTACACTATTGCCTATCTGAAGAAATAAGGAGCTTCCCGCCAAAACTGGGCAAAACCGTCATACCCAGATTGCTATACGCAGACGATAGATCAAACGAAAGTTGGACTCCAACGCAAACCGGCAAACCTAGCAAATTACATCAAAGAAAACAACCTAGAAATTAACAAAAACAAATCTAAAGTCTTGACAATCGCAAAAGCATTGAAAAAGAAAAACAAAAAATTGGTTTGGCACCTTGAAAAAGAGAAAATAGAAACGGTTGAAAACATCAAATACCTGTGGGTCGACATAGACAGTTCAAAAACAGACATAACTATGCAAAAGGCGCTATGGGAAAAGGCAAAAAGACTCACATCCCAAATGAAAGCGATTGATAGAAAGTATGACAAGTTTTCTCTAACACCGGCCATTAACTTCTATAAAGGAAAAGCAGTTCCTGTTCTAGCATATGGAACAGAAGTCTCACTGTGTATTCCGGCAGCAATCTGGACCAAATTAGAAGGACTAATATGGAAGGCAGTCATGGGTCTCCCTAAATCTACGGCGATGTCGGCGATTCGAAGAGATCTAGATCTGGTATCCCTGGCATCCATGATAGAGCAAAGCGCCATGAGCTTTTTTAGAAAAATCATTCTTCCTGATTCACTACCAGCCCTCAAATTCATAAAGGACAAAATAGAAAGCGGCAGATGCAAAGCATTAAAAGGATGGGCTGATAAGAGACACGAGAAACTGGAGGAAACAAACTGTACAGAAAAAGAACTGAGTGACAATCCAGCTCGAATAAAGCAAAAGATGATTACTATGGACTGGATTAATAGACTTGAGGCTGCTGCGGAAAATAAAGTGCTATCACATCCCCCGACAACTTTCAATAAAGTCAAATCGCCGATAAAATATTGTACCAAATTTCCTGACAAAAGGAAAAGAACTTTGTTTATGAAAGCTAGACTAAATCTGCTTCAGACCCAAGAAATTCTGTTCATCAGAGGTCTCTCCGAGAATAAAGGATGCCGTCTGTGCAAATCGACGAAGGTGACGGAAACCCTGAAACATCTCATAATAAACTGCCCAAAAACTAAGAAACACAGATTGGTGCACCTACGACCGCTGATCGAAAAGCCCTGGATTACAGATGAAAGCAATCTATGGAATCAATTGATATCCGGAGAAACTACAAGATGGGCAATAGCGCTGGTGAACCAATTAGAGGCAATCTTTCGACAAATTAAAGAAGAAAACCGACCTAAGGACACACCCGGAGACATACATGGGTCGGCAATCTTGCTATCTCCATAGATGACTCATCATCAACCAGGAACTTTCGGATACTTAACAGTATGAAGGGCTAGGCACCAAGGGAATTCAAGCATTTTGATAAAGCTTCTTAGGTTTTCTCCTAAAGAAACAAAATAAAAAAAAAGAAAAAAATAAATAAATATTGCCTATCTCTAGTGGAACACTCTTCTCCTCAGGACCCCCTCTAGTGTATTACACTATTGCCTATCTCTAGTGGAACACTCTTCTCCTCAGGATCCCCTCTAGTGTATTACACTATTGCCTGTCTCTAGTGGAACACTCTTCTCCTCAGGACCCCCTCTAGTGTATTACACTATTGCCTGTCTCTAGTGGAACACTCTTCTCCTCAGGACCCCCTCTAGTGTATTACACTATTGCCTGTCTCTAGTGGAACACTCTTCTCCCAGGATCCCCTCTAGTGTATTACACTATTGCCTGTCTCTAGTGGAACACTCTTCTCCTCAGGATCCCCTCTAGTGTATTACACTATTGCCTATCTCTAGTGGAACACTCTTCTCCTCAGGATCCCCTCTAGTGTATTACACTATTGCCTGTCTCTAGTGGAACACTCTTCTCCTCAGGACCCCCTCTAGTGTATTACACTATTGCCTGTCTCTAGTGGAACACTCTTCTCCTCAGGACCCCCTCTAGTGTATTACACTATTGCCTGTCTCTAGTGGAACACTCTTCTCCCAGGATCCCCTCTAGTGTATTACACTATTGCCTGTCTCTAGTGGAACACTCTCCTCTCCAGGATCCCTGCTGGTGTATTACACTATTGCCTGACTCTAGTGGAACACACTTCTCCTCAGTGCACCCTCTAGTGTATTACACTATTGCCTGTCTCTAGTGGAACACTCTTCTCCCCAGGATCCCCGCTAGTGTGTTACACCATTGCCTATCTCTAGTGGAACACTCTTCTCCTCAAGACCCCCTCTAGTGTATTACACTATTGCCTGTGTCTAGTGGAACACTCTTCTCCCCAGGATCTCCGCTAGTGTGTTACACCATTGCCTATCTCTAGTGGAACACTCTTCTCCTCAGTGCACCCTCTAGTGTATTACACTATTGCCTGTGTCTAGTGGAACACTCTTCTCCCCAGGATCTCCGCTAGTGTGTTACACCATTGCCTATCTCTAGTGGAACACTCTTCTCCTCGGGATCCCCTCTTGTGTATTACACTATTGCCTCTCACTAGTGGAACACACTTCTCCTCAGGATCCTCTCTAGTGTATTTCACTATTGCCTATCTCTAGTGGAACACTCTTCTCCTCAGGATCCCCTCTACTGTATTACACTATTGCCTATCTCTAGTGGAACACTCTTCTCCTCGGGATCCCCTCTTGTGTATTACACTATTGCCTCTCACTAGTGGAACACACTTCTCCTCAGGATCCTCTCTAGTGTATTACACTATTGCCTATCTCTAGTGGAACACTCTTCTCCCCAGGATCCCCTCTTGTGTATTACACTATTGCCTATCTCTAGTGGAACAGTCTTCTCCCCAGGATCCCCGCTAGTGTGTTACACCATTGCCTATCTCTAATGGAACACTCTTCTCCTCAGGACCCCCTCTAGTGTATTACACTATTGCCTGACTCTAGTGGAACACACTTCTCCTCAGTGCACCCTCTAGTGTATTACACTATCGCCTGTCTCTAGTGGAACACTCTTCTCCTCAGGATCCCCTCTAGTGTGTTACACTATTGCCTGTCTCTAGTGGAACACTCTTCTGGATCCCCGCTAGTGTGTTACACCATTGCCTATCTCTAGTGGAACACTCTTCTCCTCAGGACCCCCTCTAGTGTATTACACTATTGCCTGACTCTAGTGGAACACACTTCTCCTCAGGACCCCTCTAGTGTAAGATTAGAAGATAGTTCCCTGGCCTGGTATCGGGATATGGAGGTGCAATTACATAAGGGGGTCACATTCCCACTGTCAAAGCACTGTCTTATAAGAAACTGGCCTGGTGTGAAGGGCCTGGAGAAGATGTTAACTGTTCCAGTTATGTGGACGTGCATTTTTTAAAAGTGACTTTTTTTTAAGTAGAAAGGGCAAATGGAATAGAAGTATCCACTGATGTGTGAGATAATAAAATGCATGCACATGGAAAAGAAATGGTGCCTTTCTGTCTGAAATGAAACTTTTGTGGGTGTATTGACATCATAGCCGTGCTCTCTGAATCCAAGAAGAAATAGTCGACACACATGTTTACCAAATTAAAGTAATCCTGGAAAGCTGACATGCTGTATTTAAGTCTTACCCACCTGTGTTCACAAATTGTATGAAATGCTGATTAAAAGAATATTGTGCTTCAGCCAATGTGTCACTGTGCAACATTACAAACACATGTTTACTATTACCTCCATTTGTGTGTTAAACCTATTTCTTGTTTCTGTCTTTACTCTGGAGTAAACTACTTCCTGGAACCGAGGTGTTTGATGTGTTTTAGGAAGTGGGGTGACGTCTTGATTTCACTTTTATGTTAGAATGAATGTGATTTGTCAATTTCTTAAATGTTCTTATCATGTTTGTATTTCTCTTGTTGCTACACAATTCTGACCACAACAGGAATAATGGTTTATGCAATGATGAATTCAGTCAGTGTATGTTGCATGCAACATTTAATCAGTCTATATTCAGACAATCATGCTGGCTGCTTTGCGCTGCGTCGGTAGGCACAGCATGTGGCAAACAGCAGTGTTTCCACCTGTAGTTGTCAGAAGCTGGTTATGTGGGGGAACCAAGTCTCAAAAAAGAATCTGTATAAAAAAACAGCCAGTCTGGGACACGGCCACAGAGTGATTTGGGGGGATTCGGGCAGGTATGAACAGTGGGTGCTGTTAGGGAGAATTCTCTCTTTAGGCTGAATTTCCTAACCTAGTGAGTCCCCCAGCAGCTTTGATGGATTTCTGGAGTTTGTTTTTTCTCCTGCCAAGAGTAAGACTCTTTTTCTCCCACTCTTGGACATTATTTATGGTGTTCCTTTGACTGTTAATGTGTTTTATGGGCTATGGGGTCCTTTACTCCATAGGGTCTCATGTGTTTTTATTATGTGTGTTACACAGCACCCTCCGTGCAGTAACACAGGGGTGTCATAGTGACCCCCCCACCATAGACTCCATGCCCTGGGATTGACTACTGTCTCCCAGGGCATGTAAAGTCACCATTGGCTTTACTAGTCCCAAATTATTAAAAGAAACCAGTACAAACCATCATATTGTGGACGTACTGGTCGGGGCAATTCGATTGCCCCGGGGTCTGTTAGTCAAGGGGGCACGTCTCCGTCCCTCCTGATTGAGTTTTGGCTGGTGGCAGTGGAAACTACTTTTTATATTCGACCGCGAATATTTTCCTATAGGATTTTCCCATTGTTCGAGGCTACCAACTTTAATTATTTAATTCTCATAGCCTCGAACATACCGCCGGTTTATTTAATTAATATTAATTCGCCGGTTGGTATTTTTTGCCAGGACTCGATTTTAAAATGGCGTCTGTGTTCTCTTCTGTGACTCCAACCCAAGTCGAGCCTTTTGTTCCACTTTTTGGCGGGCTTCTCCACAGAAACCTCCAAAAGTGGTGCCACTCTGTCTGGGTACCACAGGGGGTGTGGGAGGGGGTTTAGGTACCCTGGACTGAGTTACCTTGGTAACTCAAGTCGCACTCTTGTGTGATTGGCCCAAGTGGTGAGGCGGCCGGCTCACCACTTAGCATATTTGAGTGACAGCTAGGCTGAGTGAATGGGGGTTTTCTGCATAAAAGCAGGGCTTTGGGGACTGGAACTTCAGAAGTCGCCACAGGACCTGAGAATCCGATGAGGGAGAAGCTGAGCCGACCTACCACGACGACACCACCGGTGGAGCCCTGCAGAACCCACTCACCACTTCCCGACGACAGAGAAGATCTCCCGGCTGGAGAAGCTTCTTCCCCTGACCGGTGGGCACAACCAGTTTTACCTTCCTTCTTCACACCCCAGACCAGTTTGTGGTTGAACTGCCCGTGCCAAGCACCCCGGCGGCCGGATAGCCACTTACCACTGAACCGCGAATCAACGGACCGCTCCTTGTACCTGAGAAACTCTGCGGCTGGTTTCTTCCCTGACAGTGCAACGGACTCCTGTCTTCCTCCACGATGAGATCCTCTCTTCCCCCAGACGAAGCACCGACTTGCACCCGCTGCCAGGAACAACTGCCCCCGCTGGAGTCTTCTCACCACTTTAAGGTACCGTGTCCGCCAGGCCTCCCTTTCTGAAGATTGCTACAAGGTAATAATAACCCCTTAACTTTCTGGACTGGGCTGGCCGCCTTGACCCCCTAACTGGTCCCTTTCTTTGGTCCAACTCCTTTTTGAACCATTACAAGACTTTTGTGCACTGCAACCGTGTGACCTTGGACACATTTTGTTTCGATCCTCTTAAAGCGGATCCGGCCTACTGACTCTGAATTCACGGTTTTACTTTGCCTTCCTCTCTTGTTATGTTTTTGTAAAAGTGTTGGGATCTGTTTCAACTTGTTCTCTGCTTTTCTCTCCCTTTTTAAAACAAACTATTAGAGTGCCATCTACGTTAAGTGCTCACCACTGTCTGAAAATAAGTGGGGCTTTACTTAAGACTTGTCTAATATTCTTTTAAGGGAGTGTATATCTTTTAGTGACCGCGTTTTTGAATTGCTTACTATTAGTGCCTGTGTGTTTTTCTAGATGTCGTTTTTAAATAAATAATTATATCGCTATATACCAAGCTCTGGTCAGTTTTTGCTTGTTCTACTGTGTTCTTTTGACCTATTGTGAATACTCTGTATACTGCCTAACTCTTCTTGAGGGAAGTCTGACTGCTCAGCCACAGCTACCAAGTGAATCTGTGTGGTACAGACTGCTACCAAGTGGGTTTACTGCCAAAGACCTGTAGTCCTAAATCTTTTGCAGTGTTCCCAAAGGGAACTGCACAGGTTTCTGCCTAACAGGTTGTCTGAAAATGCAGGGGAAGATGCTGTTATTTTATATTTATTTATTTTATTTTTTGTAACGCGCTACATGCCCATGGGCCTCACAACGCTCAACTCCCAGGTTGATGCTTATTTTCAAACCCTCCCATCCCCCATTTCCATCCTCTTGCCCCCACCCCCCCGCTCCACCACACTCCTGCTTCCCCGCCGCCCTGATTGGCTCCTAGTCCCGAAAAGAAAGGCTTTCCCTCAAAAGCACATAAAAGCATTGGTTCGTTTTTGTGCCGTGCTTGTGAGCTTTCCAGCAGCAGCAGGGGTAGTTGCCTCACCAAGCGCCCCTTTCTCAGGTTTAAATTCGGTGTCATCTGTACTTATTTTCCGGCACTCCCATCCCATGTTGCCATCTCATCGCCCCCTGCTCCTACCCTTCCAGCCTTCCTCCTACCTATTGCAATACTGCCCAATTGTGTAAGGTAGCCATAATTTGTGTTTAGCCTAATACTTACATACTGCTAACCCACTAACCTGGGCCCCTGGACCTCTGTGCTCCCTGCAGTTCTACCAGTGAGTGATGGCTGAGCTCTCCCAATGCCTCCTCCACAGATTTCTGCACCAATTACTGTGCCTACTCAGTCTGTCTTCCTTGTCTCACCTAACCTTATTATCTCACTGCATGTGTGCCCCTGTTTTTGGAATTCGAATTTAGGTGTGTGCTGTGAGGAAGGCATGGTACCAACAGTAAGACGGACACAAGTGACCACAGTTCAAGGGTGTTTATTGAACTTCAAAGAGTTTGAGAAATGCCTGTCTCGTAAGCTTGTAAGTCTGCTATACTACTGTGCCTTAATCATGAAAGGAGAGCAATTTGGAGCCCAGATGAAAGTTATTAATAAGAAACAGTATCGATTCTCCCTGATTTCATTAATCAAGTTCTATCATGCAAAGGTTACTCCAGCCATCATGTACGGTTTGGAGGAGTGTACCCTGTCAGAGGATATTGACTCTGCACGTTTGGGGGGAACATTTGCCGTAAGGCATTATCATTGCCTAACTGTGCTCCCATGGCAACTCTAAGATATGAATTGGGGCTCCTTTTCTTGCATGGGATTTACTTATGGGGGTGCTATCCTGCTTAGAAATATTAAAACTTCTTCTAAAAATACTCTTTATTCTGATCTGCGGCATCTCTGTGCCTTCACCCCAACTCCATACAAGCTGCAAGAGGTCTGTCTGTTCTTGGGTGGATACTCCGCGTATGTAGAGGAGGGGCGTCCTGCGGATAAAGGGTGATTGATGGCATCACAGTGGTGTCACGATTCGGTCAGTGATACCCACCAGCCAAACAGACAGGAGAAGGATTACGGTGATGACGTTGGTGGCTGGGTATGTCTGGTTCTGTTAAGGGAAACGTCTCATCCTGCTATGCATGTTTTTGAGGGGGAAAGACAATCCAGGAGACCCATGGGGCTTTCAATGAACATGCCCAGTCCCCGAAAAACGTGGGTTACGATCCCCATAAACTCATCGGGGAATTCCCAGAGGTGTGAGGTGTGAAAACGTGTGGATTGTGGAGGATATGTTCACCAAGATGGCTCTGTTCATATCGTGCAAGGGACTGCCTTCCTCCCCGGTCCTGGCTGAGTTATTTTTTTCAACACTTGTACTGTATTTTTGGTCTGCCATCCATAATGATCTCAGATTGAGCGTCACACTTCACCTCACGATTTTGGAGGACACTCTTGAGGCTTCTCTCAGTGTGAAGTGACTCCTATCGTACCTACCTCAAGAGCCCTGCTTCCATCCTCAGGGGAGTGTCCAAGACCCCTTCCAGCAGGGCTTCCAGTAGCTATAGAGAGAGGGAAAAGCATACACCTGTCACTATGCATCAGCGAAGAGAGTAAGGAACAACCCCCTGTAGTGAGTGACTACTCTCATTCATCAATGCAGGGGAGGCAACAACCCTTTGCAGTGAGTGACTACTCTCATTCATCAGCACAGGAGAGGCAACAAACCCATGCAGTGAGCGACTACTCTCATTCATCAGCGCAGGAGAGGTAACAAACCCATGCAGTGAGCGACTACTCTCATTCATCAGCACAGGAGAGGCAACAAACCCATGCAGTGAGCGACTACTCTCATTCATCAGCGCAGGAGAGGTAACAACCCCTGCAGTGAGCGACTACTCTCATTCTTCAGCGCAGGAGATGCAACAACCACCTTGCAGTGAGCGACTACTCTCATTCATCAGCGCAGGAGAGGCAACAACCCCATGCAGTGAGGGACTACTCTCATTCATCAGCGCAGGAGAGGCAACAACCCCTTGCAGTGAGTGACTACTCTCATTCATCAGTGCAGGAGAGGCAACAGCCCCCTGCAGTGAGGGACTATTCTCATTCATCAGCGCAGGAGAGGCAACAGCCCCCTGCAGTGAGCGACTGCTCTCATTCATCAACGCAGGAGAGGCAACAACCCCTTGCAGTGAGCGACTGCTCTCATTCATCAGCGCAGGAGAGGCAACAACCCCATGCAGTGAGCGACTATTCTCATTCATCAGCGCAGGAGAGGCAACAACCCCCTGCAGTGAGCGACTACTCTCATTCATCAGCGCAGGAGAGGCAACAAACCCCTGCAGAGAGCGACTACTCTCATTCATCAGCACAGGAGAGGCAACATTCCCCTGCAGTGAGCGACTACTTTCCTTCATCAGCACAGGAGAGGCAACAAACCCATGCAGTGAGGGACTGCTCCCATTCATCAGCACAGGAGAGGCAACAACCCCTTGCAGTGAGGGACTACTCTCATTCATCAGCACAGGAGAGGCAACAACCCCCTGCAGTGAGGTACTACGTCCATTCATCAGCACAGGAGAGGCAACAACCCCCTGCAGTGAGCAACTACTCTCATTCATCAGCACAGGAGAGGGAACAACCCCTTGCAGTGAGGGACTGCTCTCATTCATCAGCACAGGAGAGGCAACAACCCCCTGCAGTGAGGGACTGCTCTCATTCATCAGTACAGGAGAGGCAACAACCCCCTGCAGTGAGGGACTGCTCTCATTCATCAGCACAGGAGAGGCAAAAAACCCATGCAGTGAGCGATTACTCTCATTCATCAGCGCAGGAGAGGTATCAAACCCATCCAGTGAGCGACTACTCTCATTCATCAGCACAGGAGAGGCAACAACCCCCTGCAGTGAGCGACTACTCTCATTCATCAGCGCAGGAGAGGCAACAACCCCCTGCAGTGAGGGACTGCTCTCATTCATCAGCACAGGAGAGGCAAAAACCCCCTGCAGTGAGGGACTGCTCTCATTCATCAGCACAGGAGAGGCAACAAACCCATGCAGTGAGCGACTACTCTCATTCATCAGCGCAGGAGAGGTAACAAACCCATGCAGTGAGCGACTACTCTCATTCATCAACACAGGAGATGCAACAACCACCTTGCAGTGAGCGACTACTCTCATTCATCAGTGCAGGAGAGGCAACAACCCCATGCAGTGAGGGACTACTCTCATTCATCAGCACAGGAGAGGCAACAACCCCTTTCAGTGAGCGACTACTCTCATTCATCAGTGCAGGAGAGGCAACAGCCCCCTGCAGTGAGGGACTATTTTCATTCATCAGCGCAGGAGAGGCAACAACCCCCTGCAGTGAGCGACTGCTCTCATTCATCAACGCAGGAGAGGCAACAACCCCTTGCAGTGAGCGACTGCTCTCATTCATCAGCGCAGGAGAGGCAACCACCCCATGCAGTGAGCGACTACTCTCATTCATCAGCGCAGGAGATGCAACAACCCCCTGCAGTGAGCGACTACTCTCATTCATCAGCGCAGGAGAGGCAACAAACCCCTGCAGAGAGCGACTACTCTCATTCTTCAGCGCAGGAGAGGCAACAAACCCCTGCAGAGAGTGACTACTCTCATTCATCAGCACAGGCGAGGCCACATGCCCCTGCAGTGAGCGACTACTTTCATTCATCAGCACAGGAGAGGCAACAAACCCATGCAGTGAGGGACTGCTCCCATTCTACAGCACAGGAGAGGCAACAACCCCTTGCAGTGAGGGACTACTCTCATTCATCAGCACAGGAGAGGCAACAACCCCCTGCAGTGAGCGACTACTCTCATTCATCAGTGCAGGAGAGGTAACAAACCCATGCAGTGAGCGACTACTCTCATTCATCAGAACTGGAGAGGCAACAAACCCATACAGTGAGCGACTACTCTCATCCATCAGCACAGGAGAGGCCACATGCCCCTGCAGTGAGCGACAACTTTCATTCATCAGCACAGGAGAGGCAACAAACCCATGCAGTGAGGGACTGCTCCCATTCTACAGCACAGGAGAGGCAACAACCCCTTGCAGTGAGGGACTACTCTCATTCATCAGCACAGGAGAGGCAACAACCCCCTGCAGTGAGCGACTACTCTCATTCATCAGCGCAGGAGAGGTAACAAACCCATGCAGTGAGCGACTACTCTCATTCATCAGCACAGGAGAGGCAACAAACCCATGCAGTGAGTGACTACTCTCATTCATCAGCGCAGGAGAGGTAACAACCCCTGCAGTGAGCGACGACTCTCATTCATCAGCGCAGGAGATGCAACAACCACCTTGCAGTGAGCGACTACTCTCATTCATCAGCGCAGGAGAGGCAACAACCCCATGCAGTGAGGGACTACTCTCATTCATCAGCACAGGAGAGGCAACAACCCCTTGCAGTGAGCGACTGCTCTCATTCATCAGTGCAGGAGAGGCAACAGCCCCCTGCAGTGAGCGACTATTCTCATTCATCAACGCAGGAGAGGCAACAACCCCCTGCAGTGAGCGACTGCTCTCATTCATCAACGCAGGAGAGGCAACAACCCCTTGCAGTGAGCGACTGCTCTCATTCATCAGCGCAGGAGAGGCAACAACCCCATGCAGTGAGCGACTACTCTCATTCATCAGCACAGGAGAGGCAACAACCCCTTGCAGTGAGCGACTACTCTCATTCATCAGCGCAGGAGAGGCAACAAACCCCTGCAGAGAGCAACTACTCTCATTCATCAGCACAGGAGAGGCAACAAACCCATGCAGTGAGGGACTGCTCCCATTCATCAGCACAGGAGAGGCAACAACCCCTTGCAGTGAGGGACTACTCTCATTCATCAGCAGAGGAGAGGCAACAACCCCCTGCAGTGAGGGACTACGTCCATTCATCAGCACAGGAGAGGCAACAACCCCCTGCAGTGAGCGACTACTCTCATTCATCAGCACAGGAGAGGGAACAACCCCTTGCAGTGAGGGACTGCTCTCATTCATCAGTACAGGAGAGGCAACAACCCCCTGCAGTGAGGGACTGCTCTCATTCATCAGCACAGGAGAGGCAACAAACCCATGCAGTGAGCGACTTCTCTCATTCATCAGCGCAGGAGAGGTATCAAACCCATCCAGTGAGCGACTACTCTCATTCATCAGCACAGGAGAGGCAACAAACCCATGAAGTGAGCGACTACTCTCATTCATCAGCGCAGGAGAGGCAACAAGCCCCTGCAGTGAGGGACTGCTCTCATTCATCAGCACAGGAGAGGCAACAACCCCCTGCAGTGAGGGACTGCTCTCATTCATCAGCACAGGAGATGCAACAGCCACCTTGCAGTGAGCGACTACTCTCATTCATCAGCGCAGGAGAGGCAACAACCCCATGCAGTGAGGGACTACTCTCATTCATCAGCACAGGAGAGGCAACAACCCCTTGCAGTGAGCGACTACTCTCATTCATCAGCACAGGAGAGGCAACAACCCCTTTCAGTGAGCGACTACTCTCATTCATCAGTGCAGGAGAGGCAACAGCCCCCTGCAGTGAGGGACTATTTTCATTCATCAGCGCAGGAGAGGCAACAACCCCCTGCAGTGAGCGACTGCTCTCATTCATCAGCATAGGAGAGGCAACAACCTCCTGCAGTGAGCGACTACTCTCATTCATCAGCGCAGGAGAGGCAACAACCCCCTGCAGTGAGGGACTGCTCTCATTCATCAGCACAGGAGAGGCAACAACCCCCTGCAGTGAGGGACTGCTCTCATTCATCAGCACAGGAGAGGCAACAAACCCATGCAGTGAGCGACTACTCTCATTCATCAGCGCAGGAGAGGTAACAAACCCATGCAGTGAGCAACTACTCTCATTCATCAGCACAGGAGATGCAACAACCACCTTGCAGTGAGCTACTACTCTCATTCATCAGTGCAGGAGAGGCAACAACCCCATGCAGTGAGGGACTACTCTCATTCATCAGCACAGGAGAGGCAACAACCCCTTTCAGTGAGCGACTACTCTCATTCATCAGTGCAGGAGAGGCAACAGCCCCCTGCAGTGAGGGACTATTTTCATTCATCAGCGCAGGAGAGGCAACAACCCCCTGCAGTGAGCGACTGCTCTCATTCATCAATGCAGGAGAGGCAACAACCCCTTGCAGTGAGCGACTGCTCTCATTCATCAGCACAGGAGAGGCAACAACCCCATGCAGTGAGCGACTACTCTCATTCATCAGCGCAGGAGAGGCAACAACCCCCTGCAGTGAGCGACTACTCTCATTCATCAGCGCAGGAGAGGCAACAAACCCCTGCAGAGAGCGACTACTCTCATTCATCAGCGCAGGAAAGGCAACAAACCCCTGCAGAGAGTGACTACTCTCATTCATCAGCACAGGAGAGGCCACATGCCCCTGCAGTGAGCGACTACTTTCATTCATCAGCACAGGAGAGGCAACAAACCCATGCAGTGAGGGACTGCTCCCATTCTACAGCACAGGAGAGGCAACAACCCCTTGCAGTGAGGGACTACTCTCATTCATCAGCACAGGAGAGGCAACAACCCCCTGCAGTGAGCGACTACTCTCATTCATCAGCGCAGGAGAGGTAACAAACCCATGCAGTGAGCGACTACTCTCATTCATCAGAACAGGAGAGGCAACAAACCCATGCAGTGAGCGACTGCTCTCATTCATCAGCACAGGAGAGGCCACATGCCCCTGCAGTGAGCGACTACTTTCATTCATCAGCACAGGAGAGGCAACAAACCCATGCAGTGAGGGACTGCTCCCATTCTACAGCACAGGAGAGGCAACAACCCCTTGCAGTGAGGGACTACTCTCATTCATCAGCACAGGAGAGGCAACAACCCCATGCAGTGAGGGACTGCTCCCATTCTACAGCACAGGAGAGGCAACAACCCCTTGCAGTGAGGGACTACTCTCATTCATCAGCACAGGAGAGGCAACAACCCCCTGCAGTGAGCGACTACTCTCATTCATCAGCGCAGGAGAGGTAACAAACCCATGCAGTGAGCGACTACTCTCATTCATCAGCACAGGAGAGGCAACAAACCCATGCAGTGAGTGACTACTCTCATTCATCAGCGCAGGAGAGGTAACAACCCCTGCAGTGACCGACAACTCTCATTCATCAGCGCAGGAGATGCAACAACCACCTTGCAGTGAGCGACTACTCTCATTCATCAGCGCAGGAGAGGCAACAACCCCATGCAGTGAGGGACTACTCTCATTCATCAGCACAGGAGAGGCAACAACCCCTTGCAGTGAGCGACTGCTCTCATTCATCAGTGCAGGAGAGGCAACAGCCCCCTGCAGTGAGGGACTATTCTCATTCATCAGCGCAGGAGAGGCAACAACCCCCTGCAGTGAGCGACTGCTCTCATTCATCAACGCAGGAGAGGCAACAACCCCCTGCAGTGAGCGACTGCTCTCATTCATCAACGCAGGAGAGGCAACAACCCCTTGCAGTGAGCGACTGCTCTCATTCATCAGCGCAGGAGAGGCAACAACCCCATGCAGTGAGCGACTACTCTCATTCATCAGCACAGGAGAGGCAACAACCCCTTGCAGTGAGCGACTACTCTCATTCATCAGCGCAGGAGAGGCAACAAACCCCTGCAGAGAGCGACTACTCTCATTCATCAGCACAGGAGAGGCAACAAACCCATGCAGTGAGGGACTGCTCCCATTCATCAGCACAGGAGAGGCAAAAACCCCTTGCAGTGAGGGACTACTCTCATTCATCAGCAGAGGAGAGGCAACAACCCCCTGCAGTGAGGGACTACGTCCATTCATCAGCACAGGAGAGGCAACAACCCCCTGCAGTGAGTGACTACTCTCATTCATCAGCACAGGAGAGGGAACAACCCCTTGCAGTGAGGGACTGCTCTCATTCATCAGTACAGGAGAGGCAACAACCCCCTGCAGTGAGGGACTGCTCTCATTCATCAGCACAGGAGAGGCAACAAACCCATGCAGTGAGCGACTTCTCTCATTCATCAGCGCAGGAGAGGTATCAAACCCATCCAGTGAGCGACTACTCTCATTCATCAGCACAGGAGAGGCAACAAACCCATGCAGTGAGCGACTACTCTCATTCATTAGCGCAGGAGAGGCAACAACCCCCTGCAGTGAGGGACTGCTCTCATTCATCAGCACAGGAGAGGCAACAACCCCCTGCAGTGAGGGACTGCTCTCATTCATCAGCACAGGAGATGCAACAGCCACCTTGCAGTGAGCGACTACTCTCATTCATCAGCGCAGGAGAGGCAACAACCCCATGCAGTGAGGGACTACTCTCATTCATCAGCACAGGAGAGGCAACAACCCCTTGCAGTGAGCGACTACTCTCATTCATCAGCACAGGAGAGGCAACAACCCCTTTCAGTGAGCGACTACTCTCATTCATCAGTGCAGGAGAGGCAACAGCCCCCTGCAGTGAGGGACTATTTTCATTCATCAGCGCAGGAGAGGCAACAACCCCCTGCAGTGAGCGACTGCTCTCATTCATCAGCATAGGAGAGGCAACAACCTCCTGCAGTGAGCGACTACTCTCATTCATCAGCGCAGGAGAGGCAACAACCCCCTGCAGTGAGGGACTGCTCTCATTCATCAGCACAGGAGAGGCAACAACCCCCTGCAGTGAGGGACTGCTCTCATTCATCAGCACAGGAGAGGCAACAAACCCATGCAGTGAGCGACTACTCTCATTCATCAGCGCAGGAGAGGTAACAAACCCATGCAGTGAGCAACTACTCTCATTCATCAGCACAGGAGATGCAACAACCACCTTGCAGTGAGCTACTACTCTCATTCATCAGTGCAGGAGAGGCAACAACCCCATGCAGTGAGGGACTACTCTCATTCATCAGCACAGGAGAGGCAACAACCCCTTTCAGTGAGCGACTACTCTCATTCATCAGTGCAGGAGAGGCAACAGCCCCCTGCAGTGAGGGACTATTTTCATTCATCAGCGCAGGAGAGGCAACAACCCCCTGCAGTGAGCGACTGCTCTCATTCATCAATGCAGGAGAGGCAACAACCCCTTGCAGTGAGCGACTGCTCTCATTCATCAGCGCAGGAGAGGCAACAACCCCATGCAGTGAGCGACTACTCTCATTCATCAGCGCAGGAGAGGCAACAACCCCCTGCAGTGAGCGACTACTCTCATTCATCAGCGCAGGAGAGGCAACAAACCCCTGCAGAGAGCGACTACTCTCATTCATCAGCGCAGGAGAGGCAACAAACGCCTGCAGAGAGTGACTACTCTCATTCATCAGCACAGGAGAGGCCACATGCCCCTGCAGTGAGCGACTACTTTCATTCATCAGCACAGGAGAGGCAACAAACCCATGCAGTGAGGGACTGCTCCCATTCTACAGCACAGGAGAGGCAACAACCCCTTGCAGTGAGGGACTACTCTCATTCATCAGCACAGGAGAGGCAACAACCCCCTGCAGTGAGCGACTACTCTCATTCATCAGCGCAGGAGAGGTAACAAACCCATGCAGTGAGCGACTACTCTCATTCATCAGAACAGGAGAGGCAACAAACCCATGCAGTGAGCGACTGCTCTCATTCATCAGCACAGGAGAGACCACATGCCCCTGCAGTGAGCGACTACTTTCATTCATCAGCACAGGAGAGGCAACAAACCCATGCAGTGAGGGACTGCTCCCATTCTACAGCACAGGAGAGGCAACAACCCCTTGCAGTGAGGGACTACTCTCATTCATCAGCACAGGAGAGGCAACAACCCCCTGCAGTGAGCGACTACTCTCATTCATCAGCGCAGGAGAGGTAACAAACCCATGCAGTGAGCGACTACTCTCATTCATCAGCACAGGAGAGGCAACGAACCCATGCAGTGAGCGACTACTCTCATTCATCAGCGCAGGAGCGGTAACAACCCTGCAGTGAGCGACGACTCTCATTCATCAGCGCAGGAGATGCAACAACCACCTTGCAGTGAGCGACTACTCTCATTCTTCAGCGCAGGAGAGGCAACAACCCCATGCAGTGAGGGACTACTCACATTCATCAGCACAGGAGAGGCAACAACCCCTTGCAGTGAGCGACTACTCTCATTCATCAGTGCAGGAGAGGCAACAGCCCCCTGCAGTGAGGGACTATTCTCATTCATCAGCGCAGGAGAGGCAACAACCCCCTGCAGTGAGCGACTGCTCTCATTCATCAGCACAGGAGAGGCAACAACCCCATGCAGTGAGCGACTACTCTCATTCATCAGCGCAGGAGAGGCAACAACCCCTTGCAGTGAGCGACTACTCTCATTCATCAGCGCAGGAGAGGCAACAAACCCCTGCAGAGAGCGACTACTCTCATTCATCAGCACAGGAGAGGCAACAAACCCATGCAGTGAGGGACTGCTCCCATTCATCAGCACAGGAGAGGCAACAACCCCTTGCAGTGAGGGACTACTCTCATTCATTAGCAGAGGAGAGGCAACAACCCCCTGCAGTGAGGGACTACGTCCATTCATTAGCACAGGAGAGGCAACAACCCCCTGCAGTGAGCGACTACTCTCAATCATCAGCACAGGAGAGGGAACAACCCCTTGCAGTGAGGGAGTGCTCTCATTCATCAGCACAGGAGAGGCAACAACCCCCTGCAGTGAGGGACTGCTCTCATTCATCAGTACAGGAGAGGCAACAACCCCCTGCAGTGAGGGACTGCTCTCATTCATCAGCACAGGAGAGGCAACAAACCCATGCAGTGAGCGACTACTCTCATTCATCAGCGCAGGAGAGGTATCAAACCCATCCAGTGAGCGACTACTCTCATTCATCAGCACAGGAGAGGCAACAAACCCATGCAGTGAGCGACTACTCTCATTCATCAGCGCAGGAGAGGCAACAACCCCCTGCAGTGAGGGACTGCTCTCATTCATCAGCACAGGAGAGGCAAAAACCCCCTGCAGTGAGGGACTGCTCTCATTCATCAGCACAGGAGATGCAACAACCACCTTGCAGTGAGCGACTACTCTCATTCATCAGCGCAGGAGAGGCAACAACCCCATGCAGTGAGGGACTACTCTCATTCATCAGCACAGGAGAGGCAACAACCCCTTGCAGTGAGCGACTACTCGCATTCATCAGTGCAGGAGAGGCAACAGCCCCCTGCAGTGAGGGACTATTCTCATTCATCAGTGCAGGAGAGGCAACAACCCCCTGCAGTGAGCGACTGCTCTCATTCATCAACGCAGGAGAGGCAACAACCCCTTGCAGTGAGCGACTGCTCTCATTCATCAGCGCAGGAGAGGCAACAACCCCATGCAGTGAGCGACTACTCTCATTCATCAGCACAGGAGAGGCAACAACCCCTTGCAGTGAGCGACTACTCTCATTCATCAGCGCAGGAGAGGCAACAAACCCCTGCAGAGAGCGACTACTCTCATTCATCAGCACAGGAGAGGCAACAAACCCATGCAGTGAGGGACTGCTCCCATTCATCAGCACAGGAGAGGCAAAAACCCCTTGCAGTGAGGGACTACTCTCATTCATCAGCAGAGGAGAGGCAACAACCCCCTGCAGTGAGGGACTAAGTCCATTCATCAGCACAGGAGAGGCAACAACCCCCTGCAGTGAGTGACTACTCTCATTCATCAGCACAGGAGAGGGAACAACCCCTTGCAGTGAGGGACTGCTCTCATTCATCAGTACAGGAGAGGCAACAACCCCCTGCAGTGAGGGACTGCTCTCATTCATCAGCACAGGAGAGGCAACAAACCCATGCAGTGAGCGACTTCTCTCATTCATCAGCGCAGGAGAGGTATCAAACCCATCCAGTGAGCGACTACTCTCATTCATCAGCACAGGAGAGGCAACAAACCCATGCAGTGAGCGACTACTCTCATTCATTAGCGCAGGAGAGGCAACAACCCCCTGCAGTGAGGGACTGCTCTCATTCATCAGCACAGGAGAGGCAACAACCCCCTGCAGTGAGGGACTGCTCTCATTCATCAGCACAGGAGATGCAACAGCCACCTTGCAGTGAGCGACTACTCTCATTCATCAGCGCAGGAGAGGCAACAACCCCATGCAGTGAGGGACTACTCTCATTCATCAGCACAGGAGAGGCAACAACCCCTTGCAGTGAGCGACTACTCTCATTCATCAGCACAGGAGAGGCAACAACCCCTTTCAGTGAGCGACTACTCTCATTCATCAGTGCAGGAGAGGCAACAGCCCCCTGCAGTGAGGGACTATTTTCATTCATCAGCGCAGGAGAGGCAACAACCCCCTGCAGTGAGCGACTGCTCTCATTCATCAGCATAGGAGAGGCAACAACCTCCTGCAGTGAGCGACTACTCTCATTCATCAGCGCAGGAGAGGCAACAACCCCCTGCAGTGAGGGACTGCTCTCATTCATCAGCACAGGAGAGGCAACAACCCCCTGCAGTGAGGGACTGCTCTCATTCATCAGCACAGGAGAGGCAACAAACCCATGCAGTGAGCGACTACTCTCATTCATCAGCGCAGGAGAGGTAACAAACCCATGCAGTGAGCAACTACTCTCATTCATCAGCACAGGAGATGCAACAACCACCTTGCAGTGAGCTACTACTCTCATTCATCAGTGCAGGAGAGGCAACAACCCCATGCAGTGAGGGACTACTCTCATTCATCAGCACAGGAGAGGCAACAACCCCTTTCAGTGAGCGACTACTCTCATTCATCAGTGCAGGAGAGGCAACAGCCCCCTGCAGTGAGGGACTATTTTCATTCATCAGCGCAGGAGAGGCAACAACCCCCTGCAGTGAGCGACTGCTCTCATTCATCAATGCAGGAGAGGCAACAACCCCTTGCAGTGAGCGACTGCTCTCATTCATCAGCGCAGGAGAGGCAACAACCCCATGCAGTGAGCGACTACTCTCATTCATCAGCGCAGGAGAGGCAACAACCCCCTGCAGTGAGCGACTACTCTCATTCATCAGCGCAGGAGAGGCAACAAACCCCTGCAGAGAGCGACTACTCTCATTCATCAGCGCAGGAGAGGCAACAAACGCCTGCAGAGAGTGACTACTCTCATTCATCAGCACAGGAGAGGCCACATGCCCCTGCAGTGAGCGACTACTTTCATTCATCAGCACAGGAGAGGCAACAAACCCATGCAGTGAGGGACTGCTCCCATTCTACAGCACAGGAGAGGCAACAACCCCTTGCAGTGAGGGACTACTCTCATTCATCAGCACAGGAGAGGCAACAACCCCCTGCAGTGAGCGACTACTCTCATTCATCAGCGCAGGAGAGGTAACAAACCCATGCAGTGAGCGACTACTCTCATTCATCAGAACAGGAGAGGCAACAAACCCATGCAGTGAGCGACTGCTCTCATTCATCAGCACAGGAGAGACCACATGCCCCTGCAGTGAGCGACTACTTTCATTCATCAGCACAGGAGAGGCAACAAACCCATGCAGTGAGGGACTGCTCCCATTCTACAGCACAGGAGAGGCAACAACCCCTTGCAGTGAGGGACTACTCTCATTCATCAGCACAGGAGAGGCAACAACCCCCTGCAGTGAGCGACTACTCTCATTCATCAGCGCAGGAGAGGTAACAAACCCATGCAGTGAGCGACTACTCTCATTCATCAGCACAGGAGAGGCAACGAACCCATGCAGTGAGCGACTACTCTCATTCATCAGCGCAGGAGCGGTAACAACCCTGCAGTGAGCGACGACTCTCATTCATCAGCGCAGGAGATGCAACAACCACCTTGCAGTGAGCGACTACTCTCATTCTTCAGCGCAGGAGAGGCAACAACCCCATGCAGTGAGGGACTACTCACATTCATCAGCACAGGAGAGGCAACAACCCCTTGCAGTGAGCGACTACTCTCATTCATCAGTGCAGGAGAGGCAACAGCCCCCTGCAGTGAGGGACTATTCTCATTCATCAGCGCAGGAGAGGCAACAACCCCCTGCAGTGAGCGACTGCTCTCATTCATCAGCACAGGAGAGGCAACAACCCCATGCAGTGAGCGACTACTCTCATTCATCAGCGCAGGAGAGGCAACAACCCCTTGCAGTGAGCGACTACTCTCATTCATCAGCGCAGGAGAGGCAACAAACCCCTGCAGAGAGCGACTACTCTCATTCATCAGCACAGGAGAGGCAACAAACCCATGCAGTGAGGGACTGCTCCCATTCATCAGCACAGGAGAGGCAACAACCCCTTGCAGTGAGGGACTACTCTCATTCATTAGCAGAGGAGAGGCAACAACCCCCTGCAGTGAGGGACTACGTCCATTCATTAGCACAGGAGAGGCAACAACCCCCTGCAGTGAGCGACTACTCTCAATCATCAGCACAGGAGAGGGAACAACCCCTTGCAGTGAGGGAGTGCTCTCATTCATCAGCACAGGAGAGGCAACAACCCCCTGCAGTGAGGGACTGCTCTCATTCATCAGTACAGGAGAGGCAACAACCCCCTGCAGTGAGGGACTGCTCTCATTCATCAGCACAGGAGAGGCAACAAACCCATGCAGTGAGCGACTACTCTCATTCATCAGCGCAGGAGAGGTATCAAACCCATCCAGTGAGCGACTACTCTCATTCATCAGCACAGGAGAGGCAACAAACCCATGCAGTGAGCGACTACTCTCATTCATCAGCGCAGGAGAGGCAACAACCCCCTGCAGTGAGGGACTGCTCTCATTCATCAGCACAGGAGAGGCAAAAACCCCCTGCAGTGAGGGACTGCTCTCATTCATCAGCACAGGAGATGCAACAACCACCTTGCAGTGAGCGACTACTCTCATTCATCAGCGCAGGAGAGGCAACAACCCCATGCATTGAGGGACTACTCTCATTCATCAGCACAGGAGAGGCAACAACCCCTTGCAGTGAGCGACTACTCGCATTCATCAGTGCAGGAGAGGCAACAGCCCCCTGCAGTGAGGGACTATTCTCATTCATCAGTGCAGGAGAGGCAACAGCCCCCTGCAGTGAGGGACTATTTTCATTCATCAGCGCAGGAGAGGCAACAACCCCCTGCAGTGAGCGACTGCTCTCATTCATCAGCATAGGAGAGGCAACAACCTCCTGCAGTGAGCGACTACTCTCATTCATCAGCGCAGGAGAGGCAACAACCCCCTGCAGTGAGGGACTGCTCTCATTCATCAGCACAGGAGAGGCAACAACCCCCTGCAGTGAGGGACTGCTCTCATTCATCAGCACAGGAGAGGCAACAAACCCATGCAGTGAGCGACTACTCTCATTCATCAGCGCAGGAGAGGTAACAAACCCATGCAGTGAGCAACTACTCTCATTCATCAGCACAGGAGATGCAACAACCACCTTGCAGTGAGCTACTACTCTCATTCATCAGTGCAGGAGAGGCAACAACCCCATGCAGTGAGGGACTACTCTCATTCATCAGCACAGGAGAGGCAACAACCCCTTTCAGTGAGCGACTACTCTCATTCATCAGTGCAGGAGAGGCAACAGCCCCCTGCAGTGAGGGACTATTTTCATTCATCAGCGCAGGAGAGGCAACAACCCCCTGCAGTGAGCGACTGCTCTCATTCATCAATGCAGGAGAGGCAACAACCCCTTGCAGTGAGCGACTGCTCTCATTCATCAGCGCAGGAGAGGCAACAACCCCATGCAGTGAGCGACTACTCTCATTCATCAGCGCAGGAGAGGCAACAACCCCCTGCAGTGAGCGACTACTCTCATTCATCAGCGCAGGAGAAGCAACAAACCCCTGCAGAGAGCGACTACTCTCATTCATCAGCGCAGGAGAGGCAACAAACCCCTGCAGAGAGTGACTACTCTCATTCATCAGCACAGGAGAGGCCACATGCCCCTGCAGTGAGCGACTACTTTCATTCATCAGCACAGGAGAAGCAACAAACCCATGCAGTGAGGGACTGCTCCCATTCTACAGCACAGGAGAGGCAACAACCCCTTGCAGTGAGGGACTACTCTCATTCATCAGCACAGGAGAGGCAACAACCCCCTGCAGTGAGCGACTACTCTCATTCATCAGCGCAGGAGAGGTAACAAACCCATGCAGTGAGCGACTACTCTCATTCATCAGAACAGGAGAGGCAACAAACCCATGCAGTGAGCAACTGCTCTCATTCATCAGCACAGGAGAGGCCACATGCCCCTGCAGTGAGCGACTACTTTCATTCATCAGCACAGGAGAGGCAACAAACCCATGCAGTGAGGGACTGCTCCCATTCTACAGCACAGGAGAGGCAACAACCCCTTGCAGTGAGGGACTACTCTCATTCATCAGCACAGGAGAGGCAACAACCCCATGCAGTGAGGGACTGCTCCCATTCTACAGCACAGGAGAGGCAACAACCCCTTGCAGTGAGGGACTACTCTCATTCATCAGCACAGGAGAGGCAACAACCCCCTGCAGTGAGCGACTACTCTCATTCATCAGCGCAGGAGAGGTAACAAACCCATGCAGTGAGTGACTACTCTCATTCATCAGCACAGGAGAGGCAACAAACCCATGCAGTGAGTGACTACTCTCATTCATCAGCGCAGGAGAGGTAACAACCCCTGCAGTGAGCGACGACTCTCATTCATCAGCGCAGGAGATGCAACAACCACCTTGCAGTGAGCGACTACTCTCATTCATCAGCGCAGGAGAGGCAACAACCCCATGCAGTGAGGGACTACTCTCATTCATCAGCACAGGAGAGGCAACAACCCCTTGCAGTGAGCGACTGCTCTCATTCATCAGTGCAGGAGAGGCAACAGCCCCCTGCAGTGAGGGACTATTCTCATTCATCAGCGCAGGAGAGGCAACAACCCCCTGCAGTGAGCGACTGCTCTCATTCATCAACGCAGGAGAGGCAACAACCCCCTGCAGTGAGCGACTGCTCTCATTCATCAACGCAGGAGAGGCAACAACCCCTTGCAGTGAGTGACTGCTCTCATTCATCAGCGCAGGAGAGGCAACAACCCCATGCAGTGAGCGACTACTCTCATTCATCAGCACAGGAGAGGCAACAACCCCTTGCAGTGAGCGACTACTCTCATTCATCAGCGCAGGAGAGGCAACAAACCCCTGCAGAGAGCGACTACTCTCATTCATCAGCACAGGAGAGGCAACAAACCCATGCAGTGAGGGACTGCTCCCATTCATCAGCACAGGAGAGGCAAAAACCCCTTGCAGTGAGGGACTACTCTCATTCATCAGCACAGGAGAGGCAACAACCCCCTGCAGTGAGTGACTACTCTCATTCATCAGCACAGGAGAGGGAACAACCCCTTGCAGTGAGGGACTGCTCTCATTCATCAGTACAGGAGAGGCAACAACCCCCTGCAGTGAGGGACTGCTCTCATTCATCAGCACAGGAGAGGCAACAAACCCATGCAGTGAGCGACTTCTCTCATTCATCAGCGCAGGAGAGGTATCAAACCCATCCAGTGAGCGACTACTCTCATTCATCAGCACAGGAGAGGCAACAAACCCATGCAGTGAGCGACTACTCTCATTCATCAGCGCAGGAGAGGCAACAACCCCCTGCAGTGAGGGACTGCTCTCATTCATCAGCACAGGAGAGGCAACAACCCCCTGCAGTGAGGGACTGCTCTCATTCATCAGCACAGGAGATGCAACAGCCACCTTGCAGTGAGCGACTACTCTCATTCATCAGCGCAGGAGAGGCAACAACCCCATGCAGTGAGGGACTACTCTCATTCATCAGCACAGGAGAGGCAACAACCCCTTGCAGTGAGCGACTACTCTCATTCATCAGCACAGGAGAGGCAACAACCCCTTTCAGTGAGCGACTACTCTCATTCATCAGTGCAGGAGAGGCAACAGCCCCCTGCAGTGAGGGACTATTTTCATTCATCAGCGCAGGAGAGGCAACAACCCCCTGCAGTGAGCGACTGCTCTCATTCATCAGCATAGGAGAGGCAACAACCTCCTGCAGTGAGCGACTACTCTCATTCATCAGCGCAGGAGAGGTAACAAACCCATGCAGTGAGCGACTACTCTCATTCATCAGCACAGGAGAGGCAACAAACCCATGCAGTGAGTGACTACTCTCATTCATCAGCGCAGGAGAGGTAACAACCCCTGCAGTGAGCGACGACTCTCATTCATCAGCGCAGGAGATGCAACAACCACCTTGCAGTGAGCGACTACTCTCATTCATCAGCGCAGGAGAGGCAACAACCCCATGCAGTGAGGGACTACTCTCATTCATCAGCACAGGAGAGGCAACAACCCCTTGCAGTGAGCGACTGCTCTCATTCATCAGTGCAGGAGAGGCAACAGCCCCCTGCAGTGAGGGACTATTCTCATTCATCAGCGCAGGAGAGGCAACAACCCCCTGCAGTGAGCGACTGCTCTCATTCATCAACGCAGGAGAGGCAACAACCCCCTGCAGTGAGCGACTGCTCTCATTCATCAACGCAGGAGAGGCAACAACCCCTTGCAGTGAGCGACTGCTCTCATTCATCAGCGCAGGAGAGGCAACAACCCCATGCAGTGAGCGACTACTCTCATTCATCAGCACAGGAGAGGCAACAACCCCTTGCAGTGAGCGACTACTCTCATTCATCAGCGCAGGAGAGGCAACAAACCCCTGCAGAGAGCGACTACTCTCATTCATCAGCACAGGAGAGGCAACAAACCCATGCAGTGAGGGACTGCTCCCATTCATCAGCACAGGAGAGGCAAAAACCCCTTGCAGTGAGGGACTACTCTCATTCATCAGCACAGGAGAGGCAACAACCCCCTGCAGTGAGTGACTACTCTCATTCATCAGCACAGGAGAGGGAACAACCCCTTGCAGTGAGGGACTGCTCTCATTCATCAGTACAGGAGAGGCAACAACCCCCTGCAGTGAGGGACTGCTCTCATTCATCAGCACAGGAGAGGCAACAAACCCATGCAGTGAGCGACTTCTCTCATTCATCAGCGCAGGAGAGGTATCAAACCCATCCAGTGAGCGACTACTCTCATTCATCAGCACAGGAGAGGCAACAAACCCATGCAGTGAGCGACTACTCTCATTCATCAGCGCAGGAGAGGCAACAACCCCCTGCAGTGAGGGACTGCTCTCATTCATCAGCACAGGAGAGGCAACAACCCCCTGCAGTGAGGGACTGCTCTCATTCATCAGCACAGGAGATGCAACAGCCACCTTGCAGTGAGCGACTACTCTCATTCATCAGCGCAGGAGAGGCAACAACCCCATGCAGTGAGGGACTACTCTCATTCATCAGCACAGGAGAGGCAACAACCCCTTGCAGTGAGCGACTACTCTCATTCATCAGCACAGGAGAGGCAACAACCCCTTTCAGTGAGCGACTACTCTCATTCATCAGTGCAGGAGAGGCAACAGCCCCCTGCAGTGAGGGACTATTTTCATTCATCAGCGCAGGAGAGGCAACAACCCCCTGCAGTGAGCGACTGCTCTCATTCATCAGCATAGGAGAGGCAACAACCTCCTGCAGTGAGCGACTACTCTCATTCATCAGCGCAGGAGAGGCAACAACCCCCTGCAGTGAGGGACTGCTCTCATTCATCAGCACAGGAGAGGCAACAACCCCCTGCAGTGAGGGACTGCTCTCATTCATCAGCACAGGAGAGGCAACAAACCCATGCAGTGAGCGACTACTCTCATTCATCAGCGCAGGAGAGGTAACAAACCCATGCAGTGAGCAACTACTCTCATTCATCAGCACAGGAGATGCAACAACCACCTTGCAGTGAGCTACTACTCTCATTCATCAGTGCAGGAGAGGCAACAACCCCATGCAGTGAGGGACTACTCTCATTCATCAGCACAGGAGAGGCAACAACCCCTTTCAGTGAGCGACTACTCTCATTCATCAGTGCAGGAGAGGCAACAGCCCCCTGCAGTGAGGGACTATTTTCATTCATCAGCGCAGGAGAGGCAACAACCCCCTGCAGTGAGCGACTGCTCTCATTCATCAATGCAGGAGAGGCAACAACCCCTTGCAGTGAGCGACTGCTCTCATTCATCAGCGCAGGAGAGGCAACAACCCCATGCAGTGAGCGACTACTCTCATTAATCAGCGCAGGATAGGCAACAACCCCCTGCAGTGAGCGACTACTCTCATTCATCAGCGCAGGAGAGGCAACAAACCCCTGCAGAGAGCGACTACTCTCATTCATCAGCGCAGGAGAGGCAACAAACCCCTGCAGAGAGTGACTACTCTCATTCATCAGCACAGGAGAGGCCACATGCCCCTGCAGTGAGCGACTACTTTCATTCATCAGCACAGGAGAGGCAACAAACCCATGCAGTGAGGGACTGCTCCCATTCTACAGCACAGGAGAGGCAACAACCCCTTGCAGTGAGGGACTACTCTCATTCATCAGCACAGGAGAGGCAACAACCCCCTGCAGTGAGCGACTGCTCTCATTCATCAACGCAGGAGAGGCAACAACCCCATGCAGTGAGCGACTGCTCTCATTCATCAGCACAGGAGAGACCACATGCCCCTGCAGTGAGCGACTACTTTCATTCATCAGCACAAGAGAGGCAACAAACCCATGCAGTGAGGGACTGCTCCCATTCTACAGCACAGGAGAGGCAACAACCCCTTGCAGTGAGGGACTACTCTCATTCATCAGCACAGGAGAGGCAACAACCCCCTGCAGTGAGCGACTACTCTCATTCATCAGCGCAGGAGAGGTAACAAACCCATGCAGTGAGCGACTACTCTCATTCATCAGCACAGGAGAGGCAACGAACCCATGCAGTGAGCGACTACTCTCATTCATCAGCGCAGGAGCGGTAACAACCCTGCAGTGAGCGACGACTCTCATTCATCAGCGCAGGAGATGCAACAACCACCTTGCAGTGAGCGACTACTCTCATTCATCAGCGCAGGAGAGGCAACAACCCCATGCAGTGAGGGACTACTCACATTCATCAGCACAGGAGAGGCAACAACCCCCTGCAGTGAGCGACTACTCTCATTCATCAGTGCAGGAGAGGCAACAGCCCCCTGCAGTGAGGGACTATTCTCATTCATCAGCGCAGGAGAGGCAACAACCCCCTGCAGTGAGCGACTGCTCTCATTCATCAGCACAGGAGAGGCAACAACCCCATGCAGTGAGCGACTACTCTCATTCATCAGCGCAGGAGAGGCAACAACCCCTTGCAGTGAGTGACTACTCTCATTCATCAGCGCAGGAGAGGCAACAAACCCCTGCAGAGAGCGACTACTCTCATTCATCAGCACAGGAGAGGCAACAAACCCATGCAGTGAGGGACTGCTCCCATTCATCAGCACAGGATAGGCAACAACCCCTTGCAGTGAGGGACTACTCTCATTCATTAGCAGAGGAGAGGCAACAACCCCCTGCAGTAAGGGACTACGTCCATTCATTAGCACAGGAGAGGCAACAACCCCCTGCAGTGAGCGACTACTCTCAATCATCAGCACAGGAGAGGGAACAACCCCTTGCAGTGAGGGAGTGCTCTCATTCATCAGCACAGGAGAGGCAACAACCCCCTGCAGTGAGGGACTGCTCTCATTCATCAGTACAGGAGAGGCAACAACCCCCTGCAGTGAGGGACTGCTCTCATTCATCAGCACAGGAGAGGCAACAAACCCATGCAGTGAGCGACTACTCTCATTCATCAGCGCAGGAGAGGTATCAAACCCATCCAGTGAGCGACTACTCTCATTCATCAGCACAGGAGAGGCAACAAACCCATGCAGTGAGCGACTACTCTCATTCATCAGCGCAGGAGAGGCAACAACCCCCTGCAGTGAGGGACTGCTCTCATTCATCAGCACAGGAGAGGCAAAAACCCCCTGCAGTGAGGGACTGCTCTCATTCATCAGCACAGGAGATGCAACAACCACCTTGCAGTGAGCGACTACTCTCATTCATCAGCGCAGGAGAGGCAACAACCCCATGCAGTGAGGGACTACTCTCATTCATCAGCACAGGAGAGGCAACAACCCCTTGCAGTGAGCGACTACTCGCATTCATCAGTGCAGGAGAGGCAACAGCCCCCTGCAGTGAGGGACTATTCTCATTCATCAGCGCAGGAGAGGCAACAACCCCCTGCAGTGAGCGACTGCTCTCATTCATCAACGCAGGAGAGGCAACAACCCCTTGCAGTGAGCGACTGCTCTCATTCATCAGCGCAGGAGAGGCAACAACCCCATGCAGTGAGCGACTACTCTCATTCATCAGCGCAGGAGAGGCAACAACCCCCTGCAGTGAGCGACTACTCTCATTCATCAGCGCAGGAGAGGCAACAAACCCCTGCAGAGAGCGACTACTCTCATTCATCAGCACAGGAGAGGCAACATGCCCCTGCAGTGAGCGACTACTTTCATTCATCAGCACAGGAGAGGCAACAAACCCATGCAGTGAGGGACTGCTCCCATTCTACAGCACAGGAGAGGCAACAACCCCTTGCAGTGAGGGACTACTCTTATTCATCAGCACAGGAGAGGCAACAACCCCCTGCAGTGAGGGACTACGTCCATTCATCAGCACAGGAGAGGCAACAACCCCCTGCAGTGAGCGACTACTCTCATTCATCAGCACAGGAGAGGCAACAACCCCCTGCAGTGAGGGACTGCTCTCATTCATCAGTACAGGAGAGGCAACAACCCCCTGCAGTGAGGGACTGCTCTCATTCATCAGCACAGGAGAGGCAACAACCCCCTGCAGTGAGGGACTGCTCTCATTCATCAGTACAGGAGAGGCAACAACCCCCTGCAGTGAGGGACTGCTCTCATTCATCAGCACAGGAGAGGCAACAAACCCATGCAGTGAGCGACTACTCTCATTCATCAGCGCAGGAGAGGTATCAAACCCATCCAGTGAGCGACTACTCTCATTCATCAGCTCAGGAGAGGCAACAAACCCATGCAGTGAGCGACTGCTCTCATTCATCAGCGCAGGAGAGGCAACAACCCCCTGCAGTGAGGGACTGCTCTCATTCATCAGCACAGGAGAGACAACAAACCCATGCAGTGAGCGACTACTCTCATTCATCAGCGCAGGAGAGGTATCAAACCCATCCAGTGAGCGACTACTCTCATTCATCAGCTCAGGAGAGGCAACAAACCCATGCAGTGAGCGACTGCTCTCATTCATCAGCGCAGGAGAGGCAACAACCCCCTGCAGTGAGGGACTGCTCCCATTCATCAGCACAGGAGAGGCAAAAACCCCTTGCAGTGAGGGACTACTCTCATTCATCAGCACAGGAGAGGCAACAACCCCCTGCAGTGAGTGACTACTCTCATTCATCAGCACAGGAGAGGGAACAACCCCTTGCAGTGAGGGACTGCTCTCATTCATCAGTACAGGAGAGGCAACAACCCCCTGCAGTGAGGGACTGCTCTCATTCATCAGCACAGGAGAGGCAACAAACCCATGCAGTGAGCGACTTCTCTCATTCATCAGCGCAGGAGAGGTATCAAACCCATCCAGTGAGCGACTACTCTCATTCATCAGCACAGGAGAGGCAACAAACCCATGCAGTGAGCGACTACTCTCATTCATCAGCGCAGGAGAGGCAACAACCCCCTGCAGTGAGGGACTGCTCTCATTCATCAGCACAGGAGAGGCAACAACCCCCTGCAGTGAGGGACTGCTCTCATTCATCAGCACAGGAGATGCAACAGCCACCTTGCAGTGAGCGACTACTCTCATTCATCAGCGCAGGAGAGGCAACAACCCCATGCAGTGAGGGACTACTCTCATTCATCAGCACAGGAGAGGCAACAACCCCTTGCAGTGAGCGACTACTCTCATTCATCAGCACAGGAGAGGCAACAACCCCTTTCAGTGAGCGACTACTCTCATTCATCAGTGCAGGAGAGGCAACAGCCCCCTGCAGTGAGGGACTATTTTCATTCATCAGCGCAGGAGAGGCAACAACCCCCTGCAGTGAGCGACTGCTCTCATTCATCAGCATAGGAGAGGCAACAACCTCCTGCAGTGAGCGACTACTCTCATTCATCAGCGCAGGAGAGGCAACAACCCCCTGCAGTGAGGGACTGCTCTCATTCATCAGCACAGGAGAGGCAACAACCCCCTGCAGTGAGGGACTGCTCTCATTCATCAGCACAGGAGAGGCAACAAACCCATGCAGTGAGCGACTACTCTCATTCATCAGCGCAGGAGAGGTAACAAACCCATGCAGTGAGCAACTACTCTCATTCATCAGCACAGGAGATGCAACAACCACCTTGCAGTGAGCTACTACTCTCATTCATCAGTGCAGGAGAGGCAACAACCCCATGCAGTGAGGGACTACTCTCATTCATCAGCACAGGAGAGGCAACAACCCCTTTCAGTGAGCGACTACTCTCATTCATCAGTGCAGGAGAGGCAACAGCCCCCTGCAGTGAGGGACTATTTTCATTCATCAGCGCAGGAGAGGCAACAACCCCCTGCAGTGAGCGACTGCTCCCATTCATCAATGCAGGAGAGGCAACAACCCCTTGCAGTGAGCGACTGCTCTCATTCATCAGCGCAGGAGAGGCAACAACCCCATGCAGTGAGCGACTACTCTCATTCATCAGCGCAGGATAGGCAACAACCCCCTGCAGTGAGCGACTACTCTCATTCATCAGCGCAGGAGAGGCAACAAACCCCTGCAGAGAGCGACTACTCTCATTCATCAGCGCAGGAGAGGCAACAAACCCCTGCAGAGAGTGACTACTCTCATTCATCAGCACAGGAGAGGCCACATGCCCCTGCAGTGAGCGACTACTTTCATTCATCAGCACAGGAGAGGCAACAAACCCATGCAGTGAGGGACTGCTCCCATTCTACAGCACAGGAGAGGCAACAACCCCTTGCAGTGAGGGACTACTCTCATTCATCAGCACAGGAGAGGCAACAACCCCCTGCAGTGAGCGACTGCTCTCATTCATCAACGCAGGAGAGGCAACAACCCCATGCAGTGAGCGACTGCTCTCATTCATCAGCACAGGAGAGACCACATGCCCCTGCAGTGAGCGACTACTTTCATTCATCAGCACAGGAGAGGCAACAAACCCATGCAGTGAGGGACTGCTCCCATTCTACAGCACAGGAGAGGCAACAACCCCTTGCAGTGAGGGACTACTCTCATTCATCAGCACAGGAGAGGCAACAACCCCCTGCAGTGAGCGACTACTCTCATTCATCAGCGCAGGAGAGGTAACAAACCCATGCAGTGAGCGACTACTCTCATTCATCAGCACAGGAGAGGCAACGAACCCATGCAGTGAGCGACTACTCTCATTCATCAGCGCAGGAGCGGTAACAACCCTGCAGTGAGCGACGACTCTCATTCATCAGCGCAGGAGATGCAACAACCACCTTGCAGTGAGCGACTACTCTCATTCATCAGCGCAGGAGAGGCAACAACCCCATGCAGTGAGGGACTACTCACATTCATCAGCACAGGAGAGGCAACAACCCCCTGCAGTGAGCGACTACTCTCATTCATCAGTGCAGGAGAGGCAACAGCCCCCTGCAGTGAGGGACTATTCTCATTCATCAGCGCAGGAGAGGCAACAACCCCCTGCAGTGAGCGACTGCTCTCATTCATCAGCACAGGAGAGGCAACAACCCCATGCAGTGAGCGACTACTCTCATTCATCAGCGCAGGAGAGGCAACAACCCCTTGCAGTGAGTGACTACTCTCATTCATCAGCGCAGGAGAGGCAACAAACCCCTGCAGAGAGCGACTACTCTCATTCATCAGCACAGGAGAGGCAACAAACCCATGCAGTGAGGGACTGCTCCCATTCATCAGCACAGGAGAGGCAACAACCCCTTGCAGTGAGGGACTACTCTCATTCATTAGCAGAGGAGAGGCAACAACCCCCTGCAGTAAGGGACTACGTCCATTCATTAGCACAGGAGAGGCAACAACCCCCTGCAGTGAGCGACTACTCTCAATCATCAGCACAGGAGAGGGAACAACCCCTTGCAGTGAGGGAGTGCTCTCATTCATCAGCACAGGAGAGGCAACAACCCCCTGCAGTGAGGGACTGCTCTCATTCATCAGTACAGGAGAGGCAACAACCCCCTGCAGTGAGGGACTGCTCTCATTCATCAGCACAGGAGAGGCAACAAACCCATGCAGTGAGCGACTACTCTCATTCATCAGCGCAGGAGAGGTATCAAACCCATCCAGTGAGCGACTACTCTCATTCATCAGCACAGGAGAGGCAACAAACCCATGCAGTGAGCGACTACTCTCATTCATCAGCGCAGGAGAGGCAACAACCCCCTGCAGTGAGGGACTGCTCTCATTCATCAGCACAGGAGAGGCAAAAACCCCCTGCAGTGAGGGACTGCTCTCATTCATCAGCACAGGAGATGCAACAACCACCTTGCAGTGAGCGACTACTCTCATTCATCAGCGCAGGAGAGGCAACAACCCCATGCAGTGAGGGACTACTCTCATTCATCAGCACAGGAGAGGCAACAACCCCTTGCAGTGAGCGACTACTCGCATTCATCAGTGCAGGAGAGGCAACAGCCCCCTGCAGTGAGGGACTATTCTCATTCATCAGCGCAGGAGAGGCAACAACCCCCTGCAGTGAGCGACTGCTCTCATTCATCAACGCAGGAGAGGCAACAACCCCTTGCAGTGAGCGACTGCTCTCATTCATCAGCGCAGGAGAGGCAACAACCCCATGCAGTGAGCGACTACTCTCATTCATCAGCGCAGGAGAGGCAACAACCCCCTGCAGTGAGCGACTACTCTCATTCATCAGCGCAGGAGAGGCAACAAACCCCTGCAGAGAGCGACTACTCTCATTCATCAGCACAGGAGAGGCAACATGCCCCTGCAGTGAGCGACTACTTTCATTCATCAGCACAGGAGAGGCAACAAACCCATGCAGTGAGGGACTGCTCCCATTCTACAGCACAGGAGAGGCAACAACCCCTTGCAGTGAGGGACTACTCTTATTCATCAGCACAGGAGAGGCAACAACCCCCTGCAGTGAGGGACTACGTCCATTCATCAGCACAGGAGAGGCAACAACCCCCTGCAGTGAGCGACTACTCTCATTCATCAGCACAGGAGAGGCAACAACCCCCTGCAGTGAGGGACTGCTCTCATTCATCAGTACAGGAGAGGCAACAACCCCCTGCAGTGAGGGACTGCTCTCATTCATCAGCACAGGAGAGGCAACAACCCCCTGCAGTGAGGGACTGCTCTCATTCATCAGTACAGGAGAGGCAACAACCCCCTGCAGTGAGGGACTGCTCTCATTCATCAGCACAGGAGAGGCAACAAACCCATGCAGTGAGCGACTACTCTCATTCATCAGCGCAGGAGAGGTATCAAACCCATCCAGTGAGCGACTACTCTCATTCATCAGCTCAGGAGAGGCAACAAACCCATGCAGTGAGCGACTGCTCTCATTCATCAGCGCAGGAGAGGCAACAACCCCCTGCAGTGAGGGACTGCTCTCATTCATCAGCACAGGAGAGGCAACAATCCCCTGCAGTGAGGGACTGCTCTCATTCATCAGCACAGGAGAGACAACAAACCCATGCAGTGAGCGACTACTCTCATTCATCAGCGCAGGAGAGGTATCAAACCCATCCAGTGAGCGACTACTCTCATTCATCAGCTCAGGAGAGGCAACAAACCCATGCAGTGAGCGACTGCTCTCATTCATCAGCGCAGGAGAGGCAACAACCCCCTGCAGTGAGGGACTGCTCTCATTCATCAGTACAGGAGAGGCAACAACCCCCTGCAGTGAGGGACTGCTCTCATTCATCAGCACAGGAGAGGCAACAAACCCATGCAGTGAGCGACTACTCTCATTCATCAGCGCAGGAGAGGTATCAAACCCATCCAGTGAGCGACTACTCTCATTCATCAGCACAGGAGAGGCAACAAACCCATGCAGTGAGCGACTACTCTCATTCATCAGCGCAGGAGAGGCAACAACCCCCTGCAGTGAGGGACTGCTCTCATTCATCAGCACAGGAGAGGCAAAAACCCCCTGCAGTGAGGGACTGCTCTCATTCATCAGCACAGGAGATGCAACAACCACCTTGCAGTGAGCGACTACTCTCATTCATCAGCGCAGGAGAGGCAACAACCCCATGCAGTGAGGGACTACTCTCATTCATCAGCACAGGAGAGGCAACAACCCCTTGCAGTGAGCGACTACTCGCATTCATCAGTGCAGGAGAGGCAACAGCCCCCTGCAGTGAGGGACTATTCTCATTCATCAGCGCAGGAGAGGCAACAACCCCCTGCAGTGAGCGACTGCTCTCATTCATCAACGCAGGAGAGGCAACAACCCCTTGCAGTGAGCGACTGCTCTCATTCATCAGCGCAGGAGAGGCAACAACCCCATGCAGTGAGCGACTACTCTCATTCATCAGCGCAGGAGAGGCAACAACCCCCTGCAGTGAGCGACTACTCTCATTCATCAGCGCAGGAGAGGCAACAAACCCCTGCAGAGAGCGACTACTCTCATTCATCAGCACAGGAGAGGCAACATGCCCCTGCAGTGAGCGACTACTTTCATTCATCAGCACAGGAGAGGCAACAAACCCATGCAGTGAGGGACTGCTCCCATTCTACAGCACAGGAGAGGCAACAACCCCTTGCAGTGAGGGACTACTCTTATTCATCAGCACAGGAGAGGCAACAGCCCCCTGCAGTGAGGGACTACGTCCATTCATCAGCACAGGAGAGGCAACAACCCCCTGCAGTGAGCGACTACTCTCATTCATCAGCACAGGAGAGGCAACAACCCCCTGCAGTGAGGGACTGCTCTCATTCATCAGTACAGGAGAGGCAACAACCCCCTGCAGTGAGGGACTGCTCTCATTCATCAGCACAGGAGAGGCAACAACCCCCTGCAGTGAGGGACTGCTCTCATTAATCAGTACAGGAGAGGCAACAACCCCCTGCAGTGAGGGACTGCTCTCATTCATCAGCACAGGAGAGGCAACAAACCCATGCAGTGAGCGACTACTCTCATTCATCAGCGCAGGAGAGGTATCAAACCCATCCAGTGAGCGACTACTCTCATTCATCAGCTCAGGAGAGGCAACAAACCCATGCAGTGAGCGACTGCTCTCATTCATCAGCGCAGGAGAGGCAACAACCCCCTGCAGTGAGGGACTGCTCTCATTCATCAGCACAGGAGAGGCAACAACCCCCTGCAGTGAGGGACTGCTCTCATTCATCAGCACAGGAGAGACAACAAACCCATGCAGTGAGCGACTACTCTCATTCATCAGCACAGGAGAGGTAACAAACCAATGCAGTGAGCGACTACTCTCATTCATCAGCACAGGAGATGCAACAACCACATTGCAGTGAGCGACTACTCTCATTCATCAGTGAAGGAGAGGCAACAACCCCATGCAGTGAGGGACTACTCTCATTCATCAGCACAGGAGAGGCAACAACCCCTTGCAGTGAGCGACTACTCTCATTCATCAGTGCAGGAGAGGCAACAGCCCCCTGCAGTGAGGGACTATTCTCATTCATCAGCGCAGGAGAGGCAACAACCCCCTGCAGTGAGCGACTGCTCTCATTCATCAACGCAGGAGAGGCAACAACCCCTTGCAGTGAGCGACTGCTCTCATTCATCAGCGCAGGAGAGGCAACAACCCCTGCAGAGAGCGACTACTCTCATTCATCAGCACAGGAGAGGCCACATGCCCCTGCAGTGAGCGACTACTTTCATTCATCAGCACAGGAGAGGCAACAAACCCATGCAGTGAGGGACTGCTCCCATTCTACAGCACAGGAGAGGCAACAACCCCTTGCAGTGAGGGACTACTCTCATTCATCAGCACAGGAGAGGCAACAACCCCCTGCAGTGAGCGACTACTCTCATTCATCAGCGCAGGAGAGGTAACAAACCCATGCAGTGAGCGACTACTCTCATTCATCAGCACAGGAGAGGCAACAAACCCATGCAGTGAGCGACTACTCTCATTCATCAGCGCAGGAGAGGTAACAACCCCTGCAGTGAGCGACGACTCTCATTCATCAGCGCAGGAGATGCAACAACCACCTTGCAGTGAGCGACTACTCTCATTCATCAGTGCAGGAGAGGCAACAACCCCATGCAGTGAGGGACTACTCTCATTCATCAGCACAGGAGAGGCAACAACCCCTTTCAGTGAGCGACTACTCTCATTCATCAGTGCAGGAGAGGCAACATCCCCCTGCAGTGAAGGACTATTTTCATTCATCAGCGCAGGAGAGGCAACAACCCCCTGCAGTGAGCGACTGCTCTCATTCATCAACGCAGGAGAGGCAACAACCCCTTGCAGTGAGCGACTGCTCTCATTCATCAGCGCAGGAGAGGCAACAACCCCATGCAGTGAGCGACTACTCTCATTCATCAGCGCAGGAGATGCAACAACCCCCTGCAGTGAGCGACTACTCTCATTCATCAGCGCAGGAGAGGCAACAAACCCCTGCAGAGAGCGACTACTCTCATTCATCAGCGCAGGAGAGGCAACAAACCCCTGCAGAGAGTGACTACTCTCATTCATCAGCACAGGCGAGGCCACATGCCCCTGCAGTGAGCGACTACTTTCATTCATCAGCACAGGAGAGGCAACAAACCCATGCAGTGAGGGACTGCTCCCATTCTACAGCACAGGAGAGGCAACAACCCCTTGCAGTGAGGGACTACTCTCATTCATCAGCACAGGAGATGCAACAACCCCCTGCAGTGAGTGACTACTCTCATTCATCAGTGCAGGAGAGGTAACAAACCCATGCAGTGAGCGACTACTCTCATTCATCAGAACTGGAGAGGCAACAAACCCATACAGTGAGCGACTACTCTCATTCATCAGCACAGGAGAGGCCACATGCCCCTGCAGTGAGCGACTACTTTCATTCATCAGCACAGGAGAGGCAACAAACCCATGCAGTGAGGGACTGCTCCCATTCTACAGCACAGGAGAGGCAACAACCCCTTGCAGTGAGGGACTACTCTCATTCATCAGCACAGGAGAGGCAACAACCCCCTGCAGTGAGCGACTACTCTCATTCATCAGCGCAGGAGAGGTAACAAACCCATGCAGTGAGCGACTACTCTCATTCATCAGCACAGGAGAGGCAACAAACCCATGCAGTGAGCAACTACTCTCATTCATCAGCGCAGGAGAGGTAACAACCCCTGCAGTGAGCGACGACTCTCATTCATCAGCGCAGGAGATGCAACAACCACCTTGCAGTGAGCGACTACTCTCATTCATCAGCGCGGGAGAGGCAACAACCCCATGCAGTGAGGGACTACTCTCATTCATCAGCACAGGAGAGGCAACAACCCCTTGCAGTGAGCGATTGCTCTCATTCATCAGTGCAGGAGAGGCAACAGCCCCCTGCAGTGAGGGACTATTCTCATTCATCAGCGCAGGAGAGGCAACAACCCCCTGCAGTGAGCGACTGCTCTCATTCATCAACGCAGGAGAGGCAACAACCCCCTGCAGTGAGCGACTGCTCTCATTCATCAACGCAGGAGAGGCAACAACCCCTTGCAGTGAGCGACTGCTCTCATTCATCAGCGCAGGAAAGGCAACAACCCCATGCAGTGAGCGACTACTCTCATTCATCAGCACAGGAGAGGCAACAACCCCTTGCAGTGAGCGACTACTCTCATTCATCAGCGCAGGAGAGGCAACAAACCCCTGCAGAGAGCGACTACTCTCATTCATCAGCACAGGAGAGGCAACAAACCCATGCAGTGAGGGACTGCTCCCATTCATCAGCACAGGAGAGGCAACAACCCCTTGCAGTGAGGGACTACTCTCATTCATCAGCAGAGGAGAGGCAACAACCCCCTGCAGTGAGGGACTACGTCCATTCATCAGCACAGGAGAGGCAACAACCCCCTGCAGTGAGCGACTACTCTCATTCATCAGCACAGGAGAGGGAACAACCCCTTGCAGTGAGGGACTGCTCTCATTCATCAGCACAGGAGAGGCAACAACCCCCTGCAGTGAGGGACTGCTCTCATTCATCAGTACAGGAGAGGCAACAACCCCCTGCAGTGAGGGACTGCTCTCATTCATCAGCACAGGAGAGGCAACAAACCCATGCAGTGAGCGACTTCTCTCATTCATCAGCGCAGGAGAGGTATCAAACCCATCCAGTGAGCGACTACTCTCATTCATCAGCACAGGAGAGGCAACAAACCCATGCAGTGAGGGACTGCTCCCATTCTACAGCACAGGAGAGGCAACAACCCCTTGCAGTGAGGGACTACTCTCATTCATCAGCACAGGAGAGGCAACAACCCCCTGCAGTGAGCGACTACTCTCATTCATCAGCGCAGGAGAGGTAACAAACCCATGCAGTGAGCGACTACTCTCATTCATCAGCACAGGAGAGGCAACAAACCCATGCAGTGAGCGACTACTCTCATTCATCAGCGCAGGAGAGGTAACAACCCCTGCAGTGAGCGACGACTCTCATTCATCAGCGCAGGAGATGCAACAACCACCTTGCAGTGAGCGACTACTCTCATTCATCAGCGCGGGAGAGGCAACAACCCCATGCAGTGAGGGACTACTCTCATTCATCAGCACAGGAGAGGCAACAACCCCTTGCAGTGAGGGACTACTCTCATTCATCAGCAGAGGAGAGGCAACAACCCCCTGCAGTGAGGGACTACGTCCATTCATCAGCACAGGAGAGGCAACAACCCCCTGCAGTGAGCGACTACTCTCATTCATCAGCACAGGAGAGGGAACAACCCCTTGCAGTGAGGGACTGCTCTCATTCATCAGCACAGGAGAGGCAACAACCCCCTGCAGTGAGGGACTGCTCTCATTCATCAGTACAGGAGAGGCAACAACCCCCTGCAGTGAGGGACTGCTCTCATTCATCAGCACAGGAGAGGCAACAAACCCATGCAGTGAGCGACTTCTCTCATTCATCAGCGCAGGAGAGGTATCAAACCCATCCAGTGAGCGACTACTCTCATTCATCAGCACAGGAGAGGCAACAAACCCATGCAGTGAGGGACTGCTCCCATTCTACAGCACAGGAGAGGCAACAACCCCTTGCAGTGAGGGACTACTCTCATTCATCAGCACAGGAGAGGCAACAACCCCCTGCAGTGAGCGACTACTCTCATTCATCAGCGCAGGAGAGGTAACAAACCCATGCAGTGAGCGACTACTCTCATTCATCAGCACAGGAGAGGCAACAAACCCATGCAGTGAGCGACTACTCTCATTCATCAGCGCAGGAGAGGTAACAACCCCTGCAGTGAGCGACGACTCTCATTCATCAGCGCAGGAGATGCAACAACCACCTTGCAGTGAGCGACTACTCTCATTCATCAGCGCGGGAGAGGCAACAACCCCATGCAGTGAGGGACTACTCTCATTCATCAGCACAGGAGAGGCAACAACCCCTTGCAGTGGGCGATTGCTCTCATTCATCAGTGCAGGAGAGGCAACAGCCCCCTGCAGTGAGGGACTATTCTCATTCATCAGCGCAGGAGAGGCAACAACCCCCTGCAGTGAGCGACTGCTCTCATTCATCAACGCAGGAGAGGCAACAACCCCCTGCAGTGAGCGACTGCTCTCATTCATCAACGCAGGAGAGGCAACAACCCCTTGCAGTGAGCGACTGCTCTCATTCATCAGCGCAGGAAAGGCAACAACCCCATGCAGTGAGCGACTACTCTCATTCATCAGCACAGGAGAGGCAACAACCCCTTGCAGGAGCGACTACTCTCATTCATCAGCGCAGGAGAGGCAACAAACCCCTGCAGAGAGCGACTACTCTCATTCATCAGCACAGGAGAGGCAACAAACCCATGCAGTGAGGGACTGCTCCCATTCATCAGCACAGGAGAGGCAACAACCCCTTGCAGTGAGGGACTACTCTCATTCATCAGCAGAGGAGAGGCAACAACCCCCTGCAGTGAGGGACTACGTCCATTCATCAGCACAGGAGAGGCAACAACCCCCTGCAGTGAGCGACTACTCTCATTCATCAGCACAGGAGAGGGAACAACCCCTTGCAGTGAGGGACTGCTCTCATTCATCAGCACAGGAGAGGCAACAACCCCCTGCAGTGAGGGACTGCTCTCATTCATCAGTACAGGAGAGGCAACAACCCCCTGCAGTGAGGGACTGCTCTCATTCATCAGCACAGGAGAGGCAACAAACCCATGCAGTGAGCGACTTCTCTCATTCATCAGCGCAGGAGAGGTATCAAACCCATCCAGTGAGCGACTACTCTCATTCATCAGCACAGGAGAGGCAACAAACCCATGCAGTGAGGGACTGCTCCCATTCTACAGCACAGGAGAGGCAACAACCCCTTGCAGTGAGGGACTACTCTCATTCATCAGCACAGGAGAGGCAACAACCCCCTGCAGTGAGCGACTACTCTCATTCATCAGCGCAGGAGAGGTAACAAACCCATGCAGTGAGCGACTACTCTCATTCATCAGCACAGGAGAGGCAACAAACCCATGCAGTGAGCGACTACTCTCATTCATCAGCGCAGGAGAGGTAACAACCCCTGCAGTGAGCGACGACTCTCATTCATCAGCGCAGGAGATGCAACAACCACCTTGCAGTGAGCGACTACTCTCATTCATCAGCGCGGGAGAGGCAACAACCCCATGCAGTGAGGGACTACTCTCATTCATCAGCACAGGAGAGGCAACAACCCCTTGCAGTGAGGGACTACTCTCATTCATCAGCAGAGGAGAGGCAACAACCCCCTGCAGTGAGGGACTACGTCCATTCATCAGCACAGGAGAGGCAACAACCCCCTGCAGTGAGCGACTACTCTCATTCATCAGCACAGGAGAGGGAACAACCCCTTGCAGTGAGGGACTGCTCTCATTCATCAGCACAGGAGAGGCAACAACCCCCTGCAGTGAGGGACTGCTCTCATTCATCAGTACAGGAGAGGCAACAACCCCCTGCAGTGAGGGACTGCTCTCATTCATCAGCACAGGAGAGGCAACAAACCCATGCAGTGAGCGACTTCTCTCATTCATCAGCGCAGGAGAGGTATCAAACCCATCCAGTGAGCGACTACTCTCATTCATCAGCACAGGAGAGGCAACAAACCCATGCAGTGAGGGACTGCTCCCATTCTACAGCACAGGAGAGGCAACAACCCCTTGCAGTGAGGGACTACTCTCATTCATCAGCACAGGAGAGGCAACAACCCCCTGCAGTGAGCGACTACTCTCATTCATCAGCGCAGGAGAGGTAACAAACCCATGCAGTGAGCGACTACTCTCATTCATCAGCACAGGAGAGGCAACAAACCCATGCAGTGAGCGACTACTCTCATTCATCAGCGCAGGAGAGGTAACAACCCCTGCAGTGAGCGACGACTCTCATTCATCAGCGCAGGAGATGCAACAACCACCTTGCAGTGAGCGACTACTCTCATTCATCAGCGCGGGAGAGGCAACAACCCCATGCAGTGAGGGACTACTCTCATTCATCAGCACAGGAGAGGCAACAACCCCTTGCAGTGGGCGATTGCTCTCATTCATCAGTGCAGGAGAGGCAACAGCCCCCTGCAGTGAGGGACTATTCTCATTCATCAGCGCAGGAGAGGCAACAACCCCCTGCAGTGAGCGACTGCTCTCATTCATCAACGCAGGAGAGGCAACAACCCCCTGCAGTGAGCGACTGCTCTCATTCATCAACGCAGGAGAGGCAACAACCCCTTGCAGTGAGCGACTGCTCTCATTCATCAGCGCAGGAAAGGCAACAACCCCATGCAGTGAGCGACTACTCTCATTCATCAGCACAGGAGAGGCAACAACCCCTTGCAGGAGCGACTACTCTCATTCATCAGCGCAGGAGAGGCAACAAACCCCTGCAGAGAGCGACTACTCTCATTCATCAGCACAGGAGAGGCAACAAACCCATGCAGTGAGGGACTGCTCCCATTCATCAGCACAGGAGAGGCAACAACCCCTTGCAGTGAGGGACTACTCTCATTCATCAGCAGAGGAGAGGCAACAACCCCCTGCAGTGAGGGACTACGTCCATTCATCAGCACAGGAGAGGCAACAACCCCCTGCAGTGAGCGACTACTCTCATTCATCAGCACAGGAGAGGGAACAACCCCTTGCAGTGAGGGACTGCTCTCATTCATCAGCACAGGAGAGGCAACAACCCCCTGCAGTGAGGGACTGCTCTCATTCATCAGTACAGGAGAGGCAACAACCCCCTGCAGTGAGGGACTGCTCTCATTCATCAGCACAGGAGAGGCAACAAACCCATGCAGTGAGCGACTTCTCTCATTCATCAGCGCAGGAGAGGTATCAAACCCATCCAGTGAGCGACTACTCTCATTCATCAGCACAGGAGAGGCAACAAACCCATGCAGTGAGCGACTACTCTCATTCATCAGCGCAGGAGAGGCAACAACCCCCTGCAGTGAGGGACTGCTCTCATTCATCAGCACAGGAGAGGCAACAACCCCCTGCAGTGAGGGACTGCTCTCATTCATCAGCACAGGAGATGCAACAGCCACCTTGCAGTGAGCGACTACTCTCATTCATCAGCCCAGGAGAGGCAACAACCCCATGCAGTGAGGGACTACTCTCATTCATCAGCACAGGAGAGGCAACAACCCCTTGCAGTGAGCGACTACTCTCATTCATCAGCACAGGAGAGGCAACAACCCCTTTCAGTGAGCGACTACTCTCATTCATCATTGCAGGAAAGGCAACAGCCCCCTGCAGTGAGGGACTATTTTCATTCATCAGCGCAGGAGAGGCAACAACCCCCTGCAGTGAGCGACTGCTCTCATTCATCAGCACAGGAGAGGCAACAACCTCCTGCAGTGAGCGACTACTCTCATTCATCAGCGCAGGAGAGGCAACAACCCCCTGCAGTGAGGGACTGCTCTCATTCATCAGCACAGGAGAGGCAACAACCCCCTGCAGTGAGGGACTGCTCTCATTCATCAGCACAGGAGAGGCAACAAACCCATGCAGTGAGCGACTACTCTCATTCATCAGCGCAGGAGAGGTAACAAACCCATGCAGTGAGCGACTACTCTCATTCATCAGCACAGGAGATGCAACAACCACCTTGCAGTGAGCTACTACTCTCATTCATCAGTGCAGGAGAGGCAACAACCCCATGCAGTGAGGGACTACTCTCATTCATCAGTACAGGAGAGGCAACAACCCCCTGCAGTGAGGGACTGCTCTCATTCATCAGCACAGGAGAGGCAACAAACCCATGCAGTGAGCGACTTCTCTCATTCATCAGCGCAGGAGAGGTATCAAACCCATCCAGTGAGCGACTACTCTCATTCATCAGCACAGGAGAGGCAACAAACCCATGCAGTGAGCGACTACTCTCATTCATCAACGCAGGAGAGGCAACAACCCCCTGCAGTGAGGGACTGCTCTCATTCATCAGCACAGGAGAGGCAACAACCCCCTGCAGTGAGGGACTGCTCTCATTCATCAGCACAGGAGATGCAACAGCCACCTTGCAGTGAGCGACTACTCTCATTCATCAGCCCAGGAGAGGCAACAACCCCATGCAGTGAGGGACTACTCTCATTCATCAGCACAGGAGAGGCAACAATCCCTTGCAGTGAGCGACTACTCTCATTCATCAGCACAGGAGAGGCAACAACCCCTTTCAGTGAGCGACTACTCTCATTCATCAGTGCAGGAGAGGCAACAGCCCCCTGCAGTGAGGGACTATTTTCATTCATCAGCGCAGGAGAGGCAACAACCCCCTGCAGTGAGCGACTGCTCTCATTCATCAACGCAGGAGAGGCAACAACCCCTTGCAGTGAGCGACTGCTCTCATTCATCAGCGCAGGAGAGGCAACAACCCCTGCAGAGAGCGACTACTCTCATTCATCAGCACAGGAGAGGCCACATGCCCAGCAGTGAGCGACTACTTTCATTCATCAGCACAGGAGAGGCAACAAACCCATGCAGTGAGGGACTGCTCCCATTCTACAGCACAGGAGAGGCAACAACCCCTTGCAGTGAGGGACTACTCTCATTCATCAGCACAGGAGAGGCAACAACCCCCTGCAGTGAGCGACTACTCTCATTCATCAGCGCAGGAGAGGTAACAAACCCATGCAGTGAGCGACTACTCTCATTCATCAGCACAGGAGAGGCAACAAACCCATGCAGTGAGGGACTGCTCTCATTCATCAGCACAGGAGAGGCAAAAACCCCCTGCAGTGAGGGACTGCTCTCATTCATCAGCACAGGAGATGCAACAACCACCTTGCAGTGAGCGACTACTCTCATTCATCAGCGCAGGAGAGGCAACAACCCCATGCAGTGAGGGACTACTCTCATTCATCAGCACAGGAGAGGCAACAACCCCTTGCAGTGAGCAACTACTCGCATTCATCAGTGCAGGAGAGGCAACAGCCCCCTGCAGTGAGGGACTATTCTCATTCATCAGCGCAGGAGAGGCAACAACCCCCTGCAGTGAGCGACTGCTCTCATTCATCAACGCAGGAGAGGCAACAACCCCTTGCAGTGAGCGACTGCTCTCATTCATCAGCGCAGGAGAGGCAACAACCCCTGCAGAGAGCGACTACTCTCATTCATCAGCACAGGAGAGGCCACATGCCCAGCAGTGAGCGACTACTTTCATTCATCAGCACAGGAGAGGCAACAAACCCATGCAGTGAGGGACTGCTCCCATTCTACAGCACAGGAGAGGCAACAACCCCTTGCAGTGAGGGACTACTCTCATTCATCAGCACAGGAGAGGCAACAACCCCCTGCAGTGAGCGACTACTCTCATTCATCAGCGCAGGAGAGGTAACAAACCCATGCAGTGAGCGACTACTCTCATTCATCAGCACAGGAGAGGCAACAAACCCATGCAGTGAGGGACTGCTCTCATTCATCAGCACAGGAGAGGCAAAAACCCCCTGCAGTGAGGGACTGCTCTCATTCATCAGCACAGGAGATGCAACAACCACCTTGCAGTGAGCGACTACTCTCATTCATCAGCGCAGGAGAGGCAACAACCCCATGCAGTGAGGGACTACTCTCATTCATCAGCACAGGAGAGGCAACAACCCCTTGCAGTGAGCGACTACTCGCATTCATCAGTGCAGGAGAGGCAACAGCCCCCTGCAGTGAGGGACTATTCTCATTCATCAGCGCAGGAGAGGCAACAACCCCCTGCAGTGAGCGACTGCTCTCATTCATCAACGCAGGAGAGGCAACAACCCCTTGCAGTGAGCGACTGCTCTCATTCATCAGTGCAGGAGAGGCAACAACCCCATGCAGTGAGCGACTACTCTCATTCATCAGCGCAGGAGAGGCAACAACCCCCTGCAGTGAGCGACTACTCTCATTCATCAGCGCAGGAGAGGCAACAAACCCCTGCAGAGAGCGACTACTCTCATTCATCAGCACAGGAGAGGCAACATGCCCCTGCAGTGAGCGACTACTTTCATTCATCAGCACAGGAGAGGCAACAAACCCATGCAGTGAGGGACTGCTCCCATTCTACAGCACAGGAGAGGCAACAACCCCTTGCAGTGAGGGACTACTCTTATTCATCAGCACAGGAGAGGCAACAACCCCCTGCAGTGAGGGACTACATCCATTCATCAGCACAGGAGAGGCAACAACCCCCTGCAGTGAGCGACTGCTCTCATTCATCAGCACAGGAGAGGCAACAACCCCCTGCAGTGAGGGACTGCTCTCATTCATCAGTACAGGAGAGGCAACAACCCCCTGCAGTGAGGGACTGCTCTCATTCATCAGCACAGGAGAGGCAACAACCCCCTGCAGTGAGGGACTGCTCTCATTCATCAGTACAGGAGAGGCAACAACCCCCTGCAGTGAGGGACTGCTCTCATTCATCAGCGCAGGAGAGGTATCAAACCCATCCAGTGAGCGACTACTCTCATTCATCAGCACAGGAGAGGCAACAAACCCATGCAGTGAGCGACTGCTCTCATTCATCAGCGCAGGAGAGGCAACAACCCCCTGCAGTGAGGGACTGCTCTCATTCATCAGCACAGGAGAGGCAACAACCCCCTGCAGTGAGGGACTGCTCTCATTCATCAGCACAGGAGAGACAACAAACCCATGCAGTGAGCGACTACTCTCATTCATCAGCACAGGAGAGGTAACAAACCAATGCAGTGAGCGACTACTCTCATTCATCAGCACAGGAGATGCAACAACCACATTGCAGTGAGCGACTACTCTCATTCATCAGTGAAGGAGAGGCAACAACCCCATGCAGTGAGGGACTACTCTCATTCATCAGCACAGGAGAGGCAACAACCCCTTGCAGTGAGCGACTACTCTCATTCATCAGTGCAGGAGAGGCAACAGCCCCCTGCAGTGAGGGACTATTCTCATTCATCAGCGCAGGAGAGGCAACAACCCCCTGCAGTGAGCGACTGCTCTCATTCATCAACGCAGGAGAGGCAACAACCCCTTGCAGTGAGCGACTGCTCTCATTCATCAGCGCAGGAGAGGCAACAACCCCTGCAGAGAGCGACTACTCTCATTCATCAGCACAGGAGAGGCAACAAACCCATGCAGTGAGCGACTACTCTCATTCATCAGCGCAGGAGAGGTATCAAACCCATCCAGTGAGCGACTACTCTCATTCATCAGCACAGGAGAGGCAACAAACCCATGCAGTGAGCGACTGCTCTCATTCATCAGCGCAGGAGAGGCAACAACCCCCTGCAGTGAGGGACTGCTCTCATTCATCAGCACAGGAGAGGCAACAACCCCCTGCAGTGAGGGACTGCTCTCATTCATCAGCACAGGAGAGACAACAAACCCATGCAGTGAGCGACTACTCTCATTCATCAGCACAGGAGAGGTAACAAACCAATGCAGTGAGCGACTACTCTCATTCATCAGCACAGGAGATGCAACAACCACATTGCAGTGAGCGACTACTCTCATTCATCAGTGAAGGAGAGGCAACAACCCCATGCAGTGAGGGACTACTCTCATTCATCAGCACAGGAGAGGCAACAACCCCTTGCAGTGAGCGACTACTCTCATTCATCAGTGCAGGAGAGGCAACAGCCCCCTGCAGTGAGGGACTATTCTCATTCATCAGCGCAGGAGAGGCAACAACCCCCTGCAGTGAGCGACTGCTCTCATTCATCAGCGCAGGAGAGGCAACAACCCCTGCAGAGAGCGACTACTCTCATTCATCAGCACAGGAGAGGCCACATGCCCCTGCAGTGAGCGACTACTTTCATTCATCAGCACAGGAGAGGCAACAAACCCATGCAGTGAGGGACTGCTCCCATTCTACAGCACAGGAGAGGCAACAACCCCTTGCAGTGAGGGACTACTCTCATTCATCAGCACAGGAGAGGCAACAACCCCCTGCAGTGAGCGACTACTCTCATTCATCAGCGCAGGAGAGGTAACAAACCCATGCAGTGAGCGACTACTCTCATTCATCAGCACAGGAGAGGCAACAAACCCATGCAGTGAGCGACTACTCTCATTCATCAGCGCAGGAGAGGTAACAACCCCTGCAGTGAGCGACGACTCTCATTCATCAGCGCAGGAGATGCAACAACCACCTTGCAGTGAGCGACTACTCTCATTCATCAGTGCAGGAGAGGCAACAACCCCATGCAGTGAGGGACTACTCTCATTCATCAGCACAGGAGAGGCAACAACCCCTTTCAGTGAGCGACTACTCTCATTCATCAGTGCAGGAGAGGCAACAGCCCCCTGCAGTGAGGGACTATTTTCATTCATCAGCGCAGGAGAGGCAACAACCCCCTGCAGTGAGCGACTGCTCTCATTCATCAACGCAGGAGAGGCAACAACCCCTTGCAGTGAGCGACTGCTCTCATTCATCAGCACAGGAGAGGCAACAACCCCATGCAGTGAGCGACTACTCTCATTCATCAGCGCAGGAGATGCAACAACCCCCTGCAGTGAGCGACTACTCTCATTCATCAGCGCAGGAGAGGCAACAAACCCCTGCAGAGAGCGACTACTCTCATTCATCAGCGCAGGAGAGGCAACAAACCCCTGCAGAGAGTGACTACTCTCATTCATCAGCACAGGCGAGGCCACATGCCCCTGCAGTGAGTGACTACTTTCATTCATCAGCACAGGAGAGGCAACAAACCCATGCAGTGAGGGACTGCTCCCATTCTACAGCACAGGAGAGGCAACAACCCCTTGCAGTGAGGGACTACTCTTATTCATCAGCACAGGAGAGGCAACAACCCCCTGCAGTGAGGGACTACGTCCATTCATCAGCACAGGAGAGGCAACAACCCCCTGCAGTGAGCGACTGCTCTCATTCATCAGCACAGGAGAGGCAACAACCCCCTGCAGTGAGGGACTGCTCTCATTCATCAGTACAGGAGAGGCAACAACCCCCTGCAGTGAGGGACTGCTCTCATTCATCAGCACAGGAGAGGCAACAACCCCCTGCAGTGAGGGACTGCTCTCATTCATCAGTACAGGAGAGGCAACAACCCCCTGCAGTGAGGGACTGCTCTCATTCATCAGCGCAGGAGAGGTATCAAACCCATCCAGTGAGCGACTACTCTCATTCATCAGCACAGGAGAGGCAACAAACCCATGCAGTGAGCGACTGCTCTCATTCATCAGCGCAGGAGAGGCAACAACCCCCTGCAGTGAGGGACTGCTCTCATTCATCAGCACAGGAGAGGCAACAACCCCCTGCAGTGAGGGACTGCTCTCATTCATCAGCACAGGAGAGACAACAAACCCATGCAGTGAGCGACTACTCTCATTCATCAGCACAGGAGAGGTAACAAACCAATGCAGTGAGCGACTACTCTCATTCATCAGCACAGGAGATGCAACAACCACATTGCAGTGAGCGACTACTCTCATTCATCAGTGAAGGAGAGGCAACAACCCCATGCAGTGAGGGACTACTCTCATTCATCAGCACAGGAGAGGCAACAACCCCTTGCAGTGAGCGACTACTCTCATTCATCAGTGCAGGAGAGGCAACAGCCCCCTGCAGTGAGGGACTATTCTCATTCATCAGCGCAGGAGAGGCAACAACCCCCTGCAGTGAGCGACTGCTCTCATTCATCAACGCAGGAGAGGCAACAACCCCTTGCAGTGAGCGACTGCTCTCATTCATCAGCGCAGGAGAGGCAACAACCCCTGCAGAGAGCGACTACTCTCATTCATCAGCACAGGAGAGGCAACAAACCCATGCAGTGAGCGACTACTCTCATTCATCAGCGCAGGAGAGGTATCAAACCCATCCAGTGAGCGACTACTCTCATTCATCAGCACAGGAGAGGCAACAAACCCATGCAGTGAGCGACTGCTCTCATTCATCAGCGCAGGAGAGGCAACAACCCCCTGCAGTGAGGGACTGCTCTCATTCATCAGCACAGGAGAGGCAACAACCCCCTGCAGTGAGGGACTGCTCTCATTCATCAGCACAGGAGAGACAACAAACCCATGCAGTGAGCGACTACTCTCATTCATCAGCACAGGAGAGGTAACAAACCAATGCAGTGAGCGACTACTCTCATTCATCAGCACAGGAGATGCAACAACCACATTGCAGTGAGCGACTACTCTCATTCATCAGTGAAGGAGAGGCAACAACCCCATGCAGTGAGGGACTACTCTCATTCATCAGCACAGGAGAGGCAACAACCCCTTGCAGTGAGCGACTACTCTCATTCATCAGTGCAGGAGAGGCAACAGCCCCCTGCAGTGAGGGACTATTCTCATTCATCAGTGCAGGAGAGGCAACAACCCCCTGCAGTGAGCGACTGCTCTCATTCATCAACGCAGGAGAGGCAACAACCCCTTGCAGTGAGCGACTGCTCTCATTCATCAGCGCAGGAGAGGCAACAACCCCCGTAGAGAGCGACTACTCTCATTCATCAGCACAGGAGAGGCCACATGCCCCTGCAGTGAGCGACTACTTTCATTCATCAGCACAGGAGAGGCAACAAACCCATGCAGTGAGGGACTGCTCCCATTCTACAGCACAGGAGAGGCAACAACCCCTTGCAGTGAGGGACTACTCTCATTCATCAGCACAGGAGAGGCAACAACCCCCTGCAGTGAGCGACTACTCTCATTCATCAGCGCAGGAGAGGTAACAAACCCATGCAGTGAGCGACTACTCTCATTCATCAGCACAGGAGAGGCAACAAACCCATGCAGTGAGCGACTACTCTCATTCATCAGCGCAGGAGAGGTAACAACCCCTGCAGTGAGCGACGACTCTCATTCATCAGCGCAGGAGATGCAACAACCACCTTGCAGTGAGCGACTACTCTCATTCATCAGTGCAGGAGAGGCAACAACCCCATGCAGTGAGGGACTACTCTCATTCATCAGCACAGGAGAGGCAACAACCCCTTTCAGTGAGCGACTACTCTCATTCATCAGTGCAGGAGAGGCAACAGCCCCCTGCAGTGAGGGACTATTTTCATTCATCAGCGCAGGAGAGGCAACAACCCCCTGCAGTGAGCGACTGCTCTCATTCATCAACGCAGGAGAGGCAACAACCCCTTGCAGTGAGCGACTGCTCTCATTCATCAGCGCAGGAGAGGCAACAACCCCATGCAGTGAGCGACTACTCTCATTCATCAGCGCAGGAGATGCAACAACCCCCTGCAGTGAGCGACTACTCTCATTCATCAGCGCAGGAGAGGCAACAAACCCCTGCAGAGAGCGACTACTCTCATTCATCAGCGCAGGAGAGGCAACAAACCCCTGCAGAGAGTGACTACTCTCATTCATCAGCACAGGCGAGGCCACATGCCCCTGCAGTGAGCGACTACTTTCATTCATCAGCACAGGAGAGGCAACAAACCCATGCAGTGAGGGACTGCTCCCATTCTACAGCACAGGAGAGGCAACAACCCCTTGCAGTGAGGGACTACTCTCATTCATCAGCACAGGAGATGCAACAACCCCCTGCAGTGAGTGACTACTCTCATTCATCAGTGCAGGAGAGGTAACAAACCCATGCAGTGAGCGACTACTCTCATTCATCAGCACAGGAGATGCAACAACCACATTGCAGTGAGCGACTACTCTCATTCATCAGTGAAGGAGAGGCAACAACCCCATGCAGTGAGGGACTACTCTCATTCATCAGCACAGGAGAGGCAACAACCCCTTGCAGTGAGCGACTACTCTCATTCATCAGTGCAGGAGAGGCAACAGCCCCCTGCAGTGAGGGACTATTCTCATTCATCAGCGCAGGAGAGGCAACAACCCCCTGCAGTGAGCGACTGCTCTCATTCATCAACGCAGGAGAGGCAACAACCCCCTGCAGTGAGCGACTGCTCTCATTCATCAACGCAGGAGAGGCAACAACCCCTTGCAGTGAGCGACTGCTCTCATTCATCAGCGCAGGAAAGGCAACAACCCCATGCAGTGAGCGACTACTCTCATTCATCAGCACAGGAGAGGCAACAACCCCTTGCAGTGAGCGACTACTCTCATTCATCAGCGCAGGAGAGGCAACAAACCCCTGCAGAGAGCGACTACTCTCATTCATCAGCACAGGAGAGGCAACAAACCCATGCAGTGAGGGACTGCTCCCATTCATCAGCACAGGAGAGGCAACAACCCCTTGCAGTGAGGGACTACTCTCATTCATCAGCAGAGGAGAGGCAACAACCCCCTGCAGTGAGGGACTACGTCCATTCATCAGCACAGGAGAGGCAACAACCCCCTGCAGTGAGCGACTACTCTCATTCATCAGCACAGGAGAGGGAACAACCCCTTGCAGTGAGGGACTGCTCTCATTCATCAGCACAGGAGAGGCAACAACCCCCTGCAGTGAGGGACTGCTCTCATTCATCAGTACAGGAGAGGCAACAACCCCCTGCAGTGAGGGACTGCTCTCATTCATCAGCACAGGAGAGGCAACAACCCCCTGCAGTGAGCGACTACTCTCATTCATCAGCGCAGGAGAGGTAACAAACCCATGCAGTGAGCGACTACTCTCATTCATCAGCACAGGAGAGGCAACAAACCCATGCAGTGAGCGACTACTCTCATTCATCAGCGCAGGAGAGGTAACAACCCCTGCAGTGAGCGACGACTCTCATTCATCAGCGCAGGAGATGCAACAACCACCTTGCAGTGAGCGACTACTCTCATTCATCAGCGCGGGAGAGGCAACAACCCCATGCAGTGAGGGACTACTCTCATTCATCAGCACAGGAGAGGCAACAACCCCTTGCAGTGAGGGACTACTCTCATTCATCAGCAGAGGAGAGGCAACAACCCCCTGCAGTGAGGGACTACGTCCATTCATCAGCACAGGAGAGGCAACAACCCCCTGCAGTGAGCGACTACTCTCATTCATCAGCACAGGAGAGGGAACAACCCCTTGCAGTGAGGGACTGCTCTCATTCATCAGCACAGGAGAGGCAACAACCCCCTGCAGTGAGGGACTGCTCTCATTCATCAGTACAGGAGAGGCAACAACCCCCTGCAGTGAGGGACTGCTCTCATTCATCAGCACAGGAGAGGCAACAAACCCATGCAGTGAGCGACTTCTCTCATTCATCAGCGCAGGAGAGGTATCAAACCCATCCAGTGAGCGACTACTCTCATTCATCAGCACAGGAGAGGCAACAAACCCATGCAGTGAGGGACTGCTCCCATTCTACAGCACAGGAGAGGCAACAACCCCTTGCAGTGAGGGACTACTCTCATTCATCAGCACAGGAGAGGCAACAACCCCCTGCAGTGAGCGACTACTCTCATTCATCAGCGCAGGAGAGGTAACAAACCCATGCAGTGAGCGACTACTCTCATTCATCAGCACAGGAGAGGCAACAAACCCATGCAGTGAGCGACTACTCTCATTCATCAGCGCATGAGAGGTAACAACCCCTGCAGTGAGCGACGACTCTCATTCATCAGCGCAGGAGATGCAACAACCACCTTGCAGTGAGCGACTACTCTCATTCATCAGCGCGGGAGAGGCAACAACCCCATGCAGTGAGGGACTACTCTCATTCATCAGCACAGGAGAGGCAACAACCCCTTGCAGTGGGCGATTGCTCTCATTCATCAGTGCAGGAGAGGCAACAGCCCCCTGCAGTGAGGGACTATTCTCATTCATCAGCGCAGGAGAGGCAACAACCCCCTGCAGTGAGCGACTGCTCTCATTCATCAACGCAGGAGAGGCAACAACCCCCTGCAGTGAGCGACTGCTCTCATTCATCAACGCAGGAGAGGCAACAACCCCTTGCAGTGAGCGACTGCTCTCATTCATCAGCGCAGGAAAGGCAACAACCCCATGCAGTGAGCGACTACTCTCATTCATCAGCACAGGAGAGGCAACAACCCCTTGCAGGAGCGACTACTCTCATTCATCAGCGCAGGAGAGGCAACAAACCCCTGCAGAGAGCGACTACTCTCATTCATCAGCACAGGAGAGGCAACAAACCCATGCAGTGAGGGACTGCTCCCATTCATCAGCACAGGAGAGGCAACAACCCCTTGCAGTGAGGGACTACTCTCATTCATCAGCAGAGGAGAGGCAACAACCCCCTGCAGTGAGGGACTACGTCCATTCATCAGCACAGGAGAGGCAACAACCCCCTGCAGTGAGCGACTACTCTCATTCATCAGCACAGGAGAGGGAACAACCCCTTGCAGTGAGGGACTGCTCTCATTCATCAGCACAGGAGAGGCAACAACCCCCTGCAGTGAGGGACTGCTCTCATTCATCAGTACAGGAGAGGCAACAACCCCCTGCAGTGAGGGACTGCTCTCATTCATCAGCACAGGAGAGGCAACAAACCCATGCAGTGAGCGACTTCTCTCATTCATCAGCGCAGGAGAGGTATCAAACCCATCCAGTGAGCGACTACTCTCATTCATCAGCACAGGAGAGGCAACAAACCCATGCAGTGAGCGACTACTCTCATTCATCAGCGCAGGAGAGGCAACAACCCCCTGCAGTGAGGGACTGCTCTCATTCATCAGCACAGGAGAGGCAACAACCCCCTGCAGTGAGGGACTGCTCTCATTCATCAGCACAGGAGATGCAACAGCCACCTTGCAGTGAGCGACTACTCTCATTCATCAGCCCAGGAGAGGCAACAACCCCATGCAGTGAGGGACTACTCTCATTCATCAGCACAGGAGAGGCAACAACCCCTTGCAGTGAGCGACTACTCTCATTCATCAGCACAGGAGAGGCAACAACCCCTTTCAGTGAGCGACTACTCTCATTCATCATTGCAGGAAAGGCAACAGCCCCCTGCAGTGAGGGACTATTTTCATTCATCAGCGCAGGAGAGGCAACAACCCCCTGCAGTGAGCGACTGCTCTCATTCATCAGCACAGGAGAGGCAACAACCTCCTGCAGTGAGCGACTACTCTCATTCATCAGCGCAGGAGAGGCAACAACCCCCTGCAGTGAGGGACTGCTCTCATTCATCAGCACAGGAGAGGCAACAACCCCCTGCAGTGAGGGACTGCTCTCATTCATCAGCACAGGAGAGGCAACAAACCCATGCAGTGAGCGACTACTCTCATTCATCAGCGCAGGAGAGGTAACAAACCCATGCAGTGAGCGACTACTCTCATTCATCAGCACAGGAGATGCAACAACCACCTTGCAGTGAGCTACTACTCTCATTCATCAGTGCAGGAGAGGCAACAACCCCATGCAGTGAGGGACTGCTCTCATTCATCAGCACAGGAGATGCAACAGCCACCTTGCAGTGAGCGACTACTCTCATTCATCAGCCCAGGAGAGGCAACAACCCCATGCAGTGAGGGACTACTCTCATTCATCAGCACAGGAGAGGCAACAATCCCTTGCAGTGAGCGACTACTCTCATTCATCAGCACAGGAGAGGCAACAACCCCTTTCAGTGAGCGACTACTCTCATTCATCAGTGCAGGAGAGGCAACAGCCCCCTGCAGTGAGGGACTATTTTCATTCATCAGCGCAGGAGAGGCAACAACCCCCTGCAGTGAGCGACTGCTCTCATTCATCAACGCAGGAGAGGCAACAACCCCTTGCAGTGAGCGACTGCTCTCATTCATCAGCGCAGGAGAGGCAACAACCCCTGCAGAGAGCGACTACTCTCATTCATCAGCACAGGAGAGGCCACATGCCCAGCAGTGAGCGACTACTTTCATTCATCAGCACAGGAGAGGCAACAAACCCATGCAGTGAGGGACTGCTCCCATTCTACAGCACAGGAGAGGCAACAACCCCTTGCAGTGAGGGACTACTCTCATTCATCAGCACAGGAGAGGCAACAACCCCCTGCAGTGAGCGACTACTCTCATTCATCAGCGCAGGAGAGGTAACAAACCCATGCAGTGAGCGACTACTCTCATTCATCAGCACAGGAGAGGCAACAAACCCATGCAGTGAGGGACTGCTCTCATTCATCAGCACAGGAGAGGCAAAAACCCCCTGCAGTGAGGGACTGCTCTCATTCATCAGCACAGGAGATGCAACAACCACCTTGCAGTGAGCGACTACTCTCATTCATCAGCGCAGGAGAGGCAACAACCCCATGCAGTGAGGGACTACTCTCATTCATCAGCACAGGAGAGGCAACAACCCCTTGCAGTGAGCGACTACTCGCATTCATCAGTGCAGGAGAGGCAACAGCCCCCTGCAGTGAGGGACTATTCTCATTCATCAGCGCAGGAGAGGCAACAACCCCCTGCAGTGAGCGACTGCTCTCATTCATCAACGCAGGAGAGGCAACAACCCCTTGCAGTGAGCGACTGCTCTCATTCATCAGCGCAGGAGAGGCAACAACCCCTGCAGAGAGCGACTACTCTCATTCATCAGCACAGGAGAGGCCACATGCCCAGCAGTGAGCGACTACTTTCATTCATCAGCACAGGAGAGGCAACAAACCCATGCAGTGAGGGACTGCTCCCATTCTACAGCACAGGAGAGGCAACAACCCCTTGCAGTGAGGGACTACTCTCATTCATCAGCACAGGAGAGGCAACAACCCCCTGCAGTGAGCGACTACTCTCATTCATCAGCGCAGGAGAGGTAACAAACCCATGCAGTGAGCGACTACTCTCATTCATCAGCACAGGAGAGGCAACAAACCCATGCAGTGAGGGACTGCTCTCATTCATCAGCACAGGAGAGGCAAAAACCCCCTGCAGTGAGGGACTGCTCTCATTCATCAGCACAGGAGATGCAACAACCACCTTGCAGTGAGCGACTACTCTCATTCATCAGCGCAGGAGAGGCAACAACCCCATGCAGTGAGGGACTACTCTCATTCATCAGCACAGGAGAGGCAACAACCCCTTGCAGTGAGCGACTACTCGCATTCATCAGTGCAGGAGAGGCAACAGCCCCCTGCAGTGAGGGACTATTCTCATTCATCAGCGCAGGAGAGGCAACAACCCCCTGCAGTGAGCGACTGCTCTCATTCATCAACGCAGGAGAGGCAACAACCCCTTGCAGTGAGCGACTGCTCTCATTCATCAGTGCAGGAGAGGCAACAACCCCATGCAGTGAGCGACTACTCTCATTCATCAGCGCAGGAGAGGCAACAACCCCCTGCAGTGAGCGACTACTCTCATTCATCAGCGCAGGAGAGGCAACAAACCCCTGCAGAGAGCGACTACTCTCATTCATCAGCACAGGAGAGGCAACATGCCCCTGCAGTGAGCGACTACTTTCATTCATCAGCACAGGAGAGGCAACAAACCCATGCAGTGAGGGACTGCTCCCATTCTACAGCACAGGAGAGGCAACAACCCCTTGCAGTGAGGGACTACTCTTATTCATCAGCACAGGAGAGGCAACAACCCCCTGCAGTGAGGGACTACATCCATTCATCAGCACAGGAGAGGCAACAACCCCCTGCAGTGAGCGACTGCTCTCATTCATCAGCACAGGAGAGGCAACAACCCCCTGCAGTGAGGGACTGCTCTCATTCATCAGTACAGGAGAGGCAACAACCCCCTGCAGTGAGGGACTGCTCTCATTCATCAGCACAGGAGAGGCAACAACCCCCTGCAGTGAGGGACTGCTCTCATTCATCAGTACAGGAGAGGCAACAACCCCCTGCAGTGAGGGACTGCTCTCATTCATCAGCGCAGGAGAGGTATCAAACCCATCCAGTGAGCGACTACTCTCATTCATCAGCACAGGAGAGGCAACAAACCCATGCAGTGAGCGACTGCTCTCATTCATCAGCGCAGGAGAGGCAACAACCCCCTGCAGTGAGGGACTGCTCTCATTCATCAGCACAGGAGAGGCAACAACCCCCTGCAGTGAGGGACTGCTCTCATTCATCAGCACAGGAGAGACAACAAACCCATGCAGTGAGCGACTACTCTCATTCATCAGCACAGGAGAGGTAACAAACCAATGCAGTGAGCGACTACTCTCATTCATCAGCACAGGAGATGCAACAACCACATTGCAGTGAGCGACTACTCTCATTCATCAGTGAAGGAGAGGCAACAACCCCATGCAGTGAGGGACTACTCTCATTCATCAGCACAGGAGAGGCAACAACCCCTTGCAGTGAGCGACTACTCTCATTCATCAGTGCAGGAGAGGCAACAGCCCCCTGCAGTGAGGGACTATTCTCATTCATCAGCGCAGGAGAGGCAACAACCCCCTGCAGTGAGCGACTGCTCTCATTCATCAACGCAGGAGAGGCAACAACCCCTTGCAGTGAGCGACTGCTCTCATTCATCAGCGCAGGAGAGGCAACAACCCCTGCAGAGAGCGACTACTCTCATTCATCAGCACAGGAGAGGCAACAAACCCATGCAGTGAGCGACTACTCTCATTCATCAGCGCAGGAGAGGTATCAAACCCATCCAGTGAGCGACTACTCTCATTCATCAGCACAGGAGAGGCAACAAACCCATGCAGTGAGCGACTGCTCTCATTCATCAGCGCAGGAGAGGCAACAACCCCCTGCAGTGAGGGACTGCTCTCATTCATCAGCACAGGAGAGGCAACAACCCCCTGCAGTGAGGGACTGCTCTCATTCATCAGCACAGGAGAGACAACAAACCCATGCAGTGAGCGACTACTCTCATTCATCAGCACAGGAGAGGTAACAAACCAATGCAGTGAGCGACTACTCTCATTCATCAGCACAGGAGATGCAACAACCACATTGCAGTGAGCGACTACTCTCATTCATCAGTGAAGGAGAGGCAACAACCCCATGCAGTGAGGGACTACTCTCATTCATCAGCACAGGAGAGGCAACAACCCCTTGCAGTGAGCGACTACTCTCATTCATCAGTGCAGGAGAGGCAACAGCCCCCTGCAGTGAGGGACTATTCTCATTCATCAGCGCAGGAGAGGCAACAACCCCCTGCAGTGAGCGACTGCTCTCATTCATCAGCGCAGGAGAGGCAACAACCCCTGCAGAGAGCGACTACTCTCATTCATCAGCACAGGAGAGGCCACATGCCCCTGCAGTGAGCGACTACTTTCATTCATCAGCACAGGAGAGGCAACAAACCCATGCAGTGAGGGACTGCTCCCATTCTACAGCACAGGAGAGGCAACAACCCCTTGCAGTGAGGGACTACTCTCATTCATCAGCACAGGAGAGGCAACAACCCCCTGCAGTGAGCGACTACTCTCATTCATCAGCGCAGGAGAGGTAACAAACCCATGCAGTGAGCGACTACTCTCATTCATCAGCACAGGAGAGGCAACAAACCCATGCAGTGAGCGACTACTCTCATTCATCAGCGCAGGAGAGGTAACAACCCCTGCAGTGAGCGACGACTCTCATTCATCAGCGCAGGAGATGCAACAACCACCTTGCAGTGAGCGACTACTCTCATTCATCAGTGCAGGAGAGGCAACAACCCCATGCAGTGAGGGACTACTCTCATTCATCAGCACAGGAGAGGCAACAACCCCTTTCAGTGAGCGACTACTCTCATTCATCAGTGCAGGAGAGGCAACAGCCCCCTGCAGTGAGGGACTATTTTCATTCATCAGCGCAGGAGAGGCAACAACCCCCTGCAGTGAGCGACTGCTCTCATTCATCAACGCAGGAGAGGCAACAACCCCTTGCAGTGAGCGACTGCTCTCATTCATCAGCACAGGAGAGGCAACAACCCCATGCAGTGAGCGACTACTCTCATTCATCAGCGCAGGAGATGCAACAACCCCCTGCAGTGAGCGACTACTCTCATTCATCAGCGCAGGAGAGGCAACAAACCCCTGCAGAGAGCGACTACTCTCATTCATCAGCGCAGGAGAGGCAACAAACCCCTGCAGAGAGTGACTACTCTCATTCATCAGCACAGGCGAGGCCACATGCCCCTGCAGTGAGCGACTACTTTCATTCATCAGCACAGGAGAGGCAACAAACCCATGCAGTGAGGGACTGCTCCCATTCTACAGCACAGGAGAGGCAACAACCCCTTGCAGTGAGGGACTACTCTTATTCATCAGCACAGGAGAGGCAACAACCCCCTGCAGTGAGGGACTACGTCCATTCATCAGCACAGGAGAGGCAACAACCCCCTGCAGTGAGCGACTGCTCTCATTCATCAGCACAGGAGAGGCAACAACCCCCTGCAGTGAGGGACTGCTCTCATTCATCAGTACAGGAGAGGCAACAACCCCCTGCAGTGAGGGACTGCTCTCATTCATCAGCACAGGAGAGGCAACAACCCCCTGCAGTGAGGGACTGCTCTCATTCATCAGTACAGGAGAGGCAACAACCCCCTGCAGTGAGGGACTGCTCTCATTCATCAGCGCAGGAGAGGTATCAAACCCATCCAGTGAGCGACTACTCTCATTCATCAGCACAGGAGAGGCAACAAACCCATGCAGTGAGCGACTGCTCTCATTCATCAGCGCAGGAGAGGCAACAACCCCCTGCAGTGAGGGACTGCTCTCATTCATCAGCACAGGAGAGGCAACAACCCCCTGCAGTGAGGGACTGCTCTCATTCATCAGCACAGGAGAGACAACAAACCCATGCAGTGAGCGACTACTCTCATTCATCAGCACAGGAGAGGTAACAAACCAATGCAGTGAGCGACTACTCTCATTCATCAGCACAGGAGATGCAACAACCACATTGCAGTGAGCGACTACTCTCATTCATCAGTGAAGGAGAGGCAACAACCCCATGCAGTGAGGGACTACTCTCATTCATCAGCACAGGAGAGGCAACAACCCCTTGCAGTGAGCGACTACTCTCATTCATCAGTGCAGGAGAGGCAACAGCCCCCTGCAGTGAGGGACTATTCTCATTCATCAGCGCAGGAGAGGCAACAACCCCCTGCAGTGAGCGACTGCTCTCATTCATCAACGCAGGAGAGGCAACAACCCCTTGCAGTGAGCGACTGCTCTCATTCATCAGCGCAGGAGAGGCAACAACCCCTGCAGAGAGCGACTACTCTCATTCATCAGCACAGGAGAGGCAACAAACCCATGCAGTGAGCGACTACTCTCATTCATCAGCGCAGGAGAGGTATCAAACCCATCCAGTGAGCGACTACTCTCATTCATCAGCACAGGAGAGGCAACAAACCCATGCAGTGAGCGACTGCTCTCATTCATCAGCGCAGGAGAGGCAACAACCCCCTGCAGTGAGGGACTGCTCTCATTCATCAGCACAGGAGAGGCAACAACCCCCTGCAGTGAGGGACTGCTCTCATTCATCAGCACAGGAGAGACAACAAACCCATGCAGTGAGCGACTACTCTCATTCATCAGCACAGGAGAGGTAACAAACCAATGCAGTGAGCGACTACTCTCATTCATCAGCACAGGAGATGCAACAACCACATTGCAGTGAGCGACTACTCTCATTCATCAGTGAAGGAGAGGCAACAACCCCATGCAGTGAGGGACTACTCTCATTCATCAGCACAGGAGAGGCAACAACCCCTTGCAGTGAGCGACTACTCTCATTCATCAGTGCAGGAGAGGCAACAGCCCCCTGCAGTGAGGGACTATTCTCATTCATCAGTGCAGGAGAGGCAACAACCCCCTGCAGTGAGCGACTGCTCTCATTCATCAACGCAGGAGAGGCAACAACCCCTTGCAGTGAGCGACTGCTCTCATTCATCAGCGCAGGAGAGGCAACAACCCCCGTAGAGAGCGACTACTCTCATTCATCAGCACAGGAGAGGCCACATGCCCCTGCAGTGAGCGACTACTTTCATTCATCAGCACAGGAGAGGCAACAAACCCATGCAGTGAGGGACTGCTCCCATTCTACAGCACAGGAGAGGCAACAACCCCTTGCAGTGAGGGACTACTCTCATTCATCAGCACAGGAGAGGCAACAACCCCCTGCAGTGAGCGACTACTCTCATTCATCAGCGCAGGAGAGGTAACAAACCCATGCAGTGAGCGACTACTCTCATTCATCAGCACAGGAGAGGCAACAAACCCATGCAGTGAGCGACTACTCTCATTCATCAGCGCAGGAGAGGTAACAACCCCTGCAGTGAGCGACGACTCTCATTCATCAGCGCAGGAGATGCAACAACCACCTTGCAGTGAGCGACTACTCTCATTCATCAGTGCAGGAGAGGCAACAACCCCATGCAGTGAGGGACTACTCTCATTCATCAGCACAGGAGAGGCAACAACCCCTTTCAGTGAGCGACTACTCTCATTCATCAGTGCAGGAGAGGCAACAGCCCCCTGCAGTGAGGGACTATTTTCATTCATCAGCGCAGGAGAGGCAACAACCCCCTGCAGTGAGCGACTGCTCTCATTCATCAACGCAGGAGAGGCAACAACCCCTTGCAGTGAGCGACTGCTCTCATTCATCAGCGCAGGAGAGGCAACAACCCCATGCAGTGAGCGACTACTCTCATTCATCAGCGCAGGAGATGCAACAACCCCCTGCAGTGAGCGACTACTCTCATTCATCAGCGCAGGAGAGGCAACAAACCCCTGCAGAGAGCGACTACTCTCATTCATCAGCGCAGGAGAGGCAACAAACCCCTGCAGAGAGTGACTACTCTCATTCATCAGCACAGGCGAGGCCACATGCCCCTGCAGTGAGCGACTACTTTCATTCATCAGCACAGGAGAGGCAACAAACCCATGCAGTGAGGGACAGCTCCCATTCTACAGCACAGGAGAGGCAACAACCCCTTGCAGTGAGGGACTACTCTCATTCATCAGCACAGGAGATGCAACAACCCCCTGCAGTGAGTGACTACTCTCATTCATCAGTGCAGGAGAGGTAACAAACCCATGCAGTGAGCGACTACTCTCATTCATCAGCACAGGAGATGCAACAACCACATTGCAGTGAGCGACTACTCTCATTCATCAGTGAAGGAGAGGCAACAACCCCATGCAGTGAGGGACTACTCTCATTCATCAGCACAGGAGAGGCAACAACCCCTTGCAGTGAGCGACTACTCTCATTCATCAGTGCAGGAGAGGCAACAGCCCCCTGCAGTGAGGGACTATTCTCATTCATCAGCGCAGGAGAGGCAACAACCCCCTGCAGTGAGCGACTGCTCTCATTCATCAACGCAGGAGAGGCAACAACCCCTTGCAGTGAGCGACTGCTCTCATTCATCAGCGCAGGAGAGGCAACAACCCCTGCAGAGAGCGACTACTCTCATTCATCAGCACAGGAGAGGCAACAAACCCATGCAGTGAGCGACTACTCTCATTCATCAGCGCAGGAGAGGTATCAAACCCATCCAGTGAGCGACTACTCTCATTCATCAGCACAGGAGAGGCAACAAACCCATGCAGTGAGCGACTGCTCTCATTCATCAGCGCAGGAGAGGCAACAACCCCCTGCAGTGAGGGACTGCTCTCATTCATCAGCACAGGAGAGGCAACAACCCCCTGCAGTGAGGGACTGCTCTCATTCATCAGCACAGGAGAGACAACAAACCCATGCAGTGAGCGACTACTCTCATTCATCAGCACAGGAGAGGTAACAAACCAATGCAGTGAGCGACTACTCTCATTCATCAGCACAGGAGATGCAACAACCACATTGCAGTGAGCGACTACTCTCATTCATCAGTGAAGGAGAGGCAACAACCCCATGCAGTGAGGGACTACTCTCATTCATCAGCACAGGAGAGGCAACAACCCCTTGCAGTGAGCGACTACTCTCATTCATCAGTGCAGGAGAGGCAACAGCCCCCTGCAGTGAGGGACTATTCTCATTCATCAGCGCAGGAGAGGCAACAACCCCCTGCAGTGAGCGACTGCTCTCATTCATCAGCGCAGGAGAGGCAACAACCCCTGCAGAGAGCGACTACTCTCATTCATCAGCACAGGAGAGGCCACATGCCCCTGCAGTGAGCGACTACTTTCATTCATCAGCACAGGAGAGGCAACAAACCCATGCAGTGAGGGACTGCTCCCATTCTACAGCACAGGAGAGGCAACAACCCCTTGCAGTGAGGGACTACTCTCATTCATCAGCACAGGAGAGGCAACAACCCCCTGCAGTGAGCGACTACTCTCATTCATCAGCGCAGGAGAGGTAACAAACCCATGCAGTGAGCGACTACTCTCATTCATCAGCACAGGAGAGGCAACAAACCCATGCAGTGAGCGACTACTCTCATTCATCAGCGCAGGAGAGGTAACAACCCCTGCAGTGAGCGACGACTCTCATTCATCAGCGCAGGAGATGCAACAACCACCTTGCAGTGAGCGACTACTCTCATTCATCAGTGCAGGAGAGGCAACAACCCCATGCAGTGAGGGACTACTCTCATTCATCAGCACAGGAGAGGCAACAACCCCTTTCAGTGAGCGACTACTCTCATTCATCAGTGCAGGAGAGGCAACAGCCCCCTGCAGTGAGGGACTATTTTCATTCATCAGCGCAGGAGAGGCAACAACCCCCTGCAGTGAGCGACTGCTCTCATTCATCAACGCAGGAGAGGCAACAACCCCTTGCAGTGAGCGACTGCTCTCATTCATCAGCGCAGGAGAGGCAACAACCCCATGCAGTGAGCGACTACTCTCATTCATCAGCGCAGGAGATGCAACAACCCCCTGCAGTGAGCGACTACTCTCATTCATCAGCGCAGGAGAGGCAACAAACCCCTGCAGAGAGCGACTACTCTCATTCATCAGCGCAGGAGAGGCAACAAACCCCTGCAGAGAGTGACTACTCTCATTCATCAGCACAGGCGAGGCCACATGCCCCTGCAGTGAGCGACTACTTTCATTCATCAGCACAGGAGAGGCAACAAACCCATGCAGTGAGGGACTGCTCCCATTCTACAGCACAGGAGAGGCAACAACCCCTTGCAGTGAGGGACTACTCTTATTCATCAGCACAGGAGAGGCAACAACCCCCTGCAGTGAGGGACTACGTCCATTCATCAGCACAGGAGAGGCAACAACCCCCTGCAGTGAGCGACTGCTCTCATTCATCAGCACAGGAGAGGCAACAACCCCCTGCAGTGAGGGACTGCTCTCATTCATCAGTACAGGAGAGGCAACAACCCCCTGCAGTGAGGGACTGCTCTCATTCATCAGCACAGGAGAGGCAACAACCCCCTGCAGTGAGGGACTGCTCTCATTCATCAGTACAGGAGAGGCAACAACCCCCTGCAGTGAGGGACTGCTCTCATTCATCAGCGCAGGAGAGGTATCAAACCCATCCAGTGAGCGACTACTCTCATTCATCAGCACAGGAGAGGCAACAAACCCATGCAGTGAGCGACTGCTCTCATTCATCAGCGCAGGAGAGGCAACAACCCCCTGCAGTGAGGGACTGCTCTCATTCATCAGCACAGGAGAGGCAACAACCCCCTGCAGTGAGGGACTGCTCTCATTCATCAGCACAGGAGAGACAACAAACCCATGCAGTGAGCGACTACTCTCATTCATCAGCACAGGAGAGGTAACAAACCAATGCAGTGAGCGACTACTCTCATTCATCAGCACAGGAGATGCAACAACCACATTGCAGTGAGCGACTACTCTCATTCATCAGTGAAGGAGAGGCAACAACCCCATGCAGTGAGGGACTACTCTCATTCATCAGCACAGGAGAGGCAACAACCCCTTGCAGTGAGCGACTACTCTCATTCATCAGTGCAGGAGAGGCAACAGCCCCCTGCAGTGAGGGACTATTCTCATTCATCAGCGCAGGAGAGGCAACAACCCCCTGCAGTGAGCGACTGCTCTCATTCATCAACGCAGGAGAGGCAACAACCCCTTGCAGTGAGCGACTGCTCTCATTCATCAGCGCAGGAGAGGCAACAACCCCTGCAGAGAGCGACTACTCTCATTCATCAGCACAGGAGAGGCAACAAACCCATGCAGTGAGCGACTACTCTCATTCATCAGCGCAGGAGAGGTATCAAACCCATCCAGTGAGCGACTACTCTCATTCATCAGCACAGGAGAGGCAACAAACCCATGCAGTGAGCGACTGCTCTCATTCATCAGCGCAGGAGAGGCAACAACCCCCTGCAGTGAGGGACTGCTCTCATTCATCAGCACAGGAGAGGCAACAACCCCCTGCAGTGAGGGACTGCTCTCATTCATCAGCACAGGAGAGACAACAAACCCATGCAGTGAGCGACTACTCTCATTCATCAGCACAGGAGAGGTAACAAACCAATGCAGTGAGCGACTACTCTCATTCATCAGCACAGGAGATGCAACAACCACATTGCAGTGAGCGACTACTCTCATTCATCAGTGAAGGAGAGGCAACAACCCCATGCAGTGAGGGACTACTCTCATTCATCAGCACAGGAGAGGCAACAACCCCTTGCAGTGAGCGACTACTCTCATTCATCAGTGCAGGAGAGGCAACAGCCCCCTGCAGTGAGGGACTATTCTCATTCATCAGCGCAGGAGAGGCAACAACCCCCTGCAGTGAGCGACTGCTCTCATTCATCAACGCAGGAGAGGCAACAACCCCTTGCAGTGAGCGACTGCTCTCATTCATCAGCGCAGGAGAGGCAACAACCCCCGTAGAGAGCGACTACTCTCATTCATCAGCACAGGAGAGGCCACATGCCCCTGCAGTGAGCGACTACTTTCATTCATCAGCACAGGAGAGGCAACAAACCCATGCAGTGAGGGACTGCTCCCATTCTACAGCACAGGAGAGGCAACAACCCCTTGCAGTGAGGGACTACTCTCATTCATCAGCACAGGAGAGGCAACAACCCCCTGCAGTGAGCGACTACTCTCATTCATCAGCGCAGGAGAGGTAACAAACCCATGCAGTGAGCGACTACTCTCATTCATCAGCACAGGAGAGGCAACAAACCCATGCAGTGAGCGACTACTCTCATTCATCAGCGCAGGAGAGGTAACAACCCCTGCAGTGAGCGACGACTCTCATTCATCAGCGCAGGAGATGCAACAACCACCTTGCAGTGAGCGACTACTCTCATTCATCAGTGCAGGAGAGGCAACAACCCCATGCAGTGAGGGACTACTCTCATTCATCAGCACAGGAGAGGCAACAACCCCTTTCAGTGAGCGACTACTCTCATTCATCAGTGCAGGAGAGGCAACAGCCCCCTGCAGTGAGGGACTATTTTCATTCATCAGCGCAGGAGAGGCAACAACCCCCTGCAGTGAGCGACTGCTCTCATTCATCAACGCAGGAGAGGCAACAACCCCTTGCAGTGAGCGACTGCTCTCATTCATCAGCGCAGGAGAGGCAACAACCCCATGCAGTGAGCGACTACTCTCATTCATCAGCGCAGGAGATGCAACAACCCCCTGCAGTGAGCGACTACTCTCATTCATCAGCGCAGGAGAGGCAACAAACCCCTGCAGAGAGCGACTACTCTCATTCATCAGCGCAGGAGAGGCAACAAACCCCTGCAGAGAGTGACTACTCTCATTCATCAGCACAGGCGAGGCCACATGCCCCTGCAGTGAGCGACTACTTTCATTCATCAGCACAGGAGAGGCAACAAACCCATGCAGTGAGGGACTGCTCCCATTCTACAGCACAGGAGAGGCAACAACCCCTTGCAGTGAGGGACTACTCTCATTCATCAGCACAGGAGATGCAACAACCCCCTGCAGTGAGTGACTACTCTCATTCATCAGTGCAGGAGAGGTAACAAACCCATGCAGTGAGCGACTACTCTCATTCATCAGCACAGGAGATGCAACAACCACATTGCAGTGAGCGACTACTCTCATTCATCAGTGAAGGAGAGGCAACAACCCCATGCAGTGAGGGACTACTCTCATTCATCAGCACAGGAGAGGCAACAACCCCTTGCAGTGAGCGACTACTCTCATTCATCAGTGCAGGAGAGGCAACAGCCCCCTGCAGTGAGGGACTATTCTCATTCATCAGCGCAGGAGAGGCAACAACCCCCTGCAGTGAGCGACTGCTCTCATTCATCAACGCAGGAGAGGCAACAACCCCTTGCAGTGAGCGACTGCTCTCATTCATCAGCGCAGGAGAGGCAACAACCCCTGCAGAGAGCGACTACTCTCATTCATCAGCACAGGAGAGGCAACAAACCCATGCAGTGAGCGACTACTCTCATTCATCAGCGCAGGAGAGGTATCAAACCCATCCAGTGAGCGACTACTCTCATTCATCAGCACAGGAGAGGCAACAAACCCATGCAGTGAGCGACTGCTCTCATTCATCAGCGCAGGAGAGGCAACAACCCCCTGCAGTGAGGGACTGCTCTCATTCATCAGCACAGGAGAGGCAACAACCCCCTGCAGTGAGGGACTGCTCTCATTCATCAGCACAGGAGAGACAACAAACCCATGCAGTGAGCGACTACTCTCATTCATCAGCACAGGAGAGGTAACAAACCAATGCAGTGAGCGACTACTCTCATTCATCAGCACAGGAGATGCAACAACCACATTGCAGTGAGCGACTACTCTCATTCATCAGTGAAGGAGAGGCAACAACCCCATGCAGTGAGGGACTACTCTCATTCATCAGCACAGGAGAGGCAACAACCCCTTGCAGTGAGCGACTACTCTCATTCATCAGTGCAGGAGAGGCAACAGCCCCCTGCAGTGAGGGACTATTCTCATTCATCAGCGCAGGAGAGGCAACAACCCCCTGCAGTGAGCGACTGCTCTCATTCATCAGCGCAGGAGAGGCAACAACCCCTGCAGAGAGCGACTACTCTCATTCATCAGCACAGGAGAGGCCACATGCCCCTGCAGTGAGCGACTACTTTCATTCATCAGCACAGGAGAGGCAACAAACCCATGCAGTGAGGGACTGCTCCCATTCTACAGCATAGGAGAGGCAACAACCCCTTGCAGTGAGGGACTACTCTCATTCATCAGCACAGGAGAGGCAACAACCCCCTGCAGTGAGCGACTACTCTCATTCATCAGCGCAGGAGAGGTAACAAACCCATGCAGTGAGCGACTACTCTCATTCATCAGCACAGGAGAGGCAACAAACCCATGCAGTGAGCGACTACTCTCATTCATCAGCGCAGGAGAGGTAACAACCCCTGCAGTGAGCGACGACTCTCATTCATCAGCGCAGGAGATGCAACAACCACCTTGCAGTGAGCGACTACTCTCATTCATCAGTGCAGGAGAGGCAACAACCCCATGCAGTGAGGGACTACTCTCATTCATCAGCACAGGAGAGGCAACAACCCCTTTCAGTGAGCGACTACTCTCATTCATCAGTGCAGGAGAGGCAACAGCCCCCTGCAGTGAGGGACTATTTTCATTCATCAGCGCAGGAGAGGCAACAACCCCCTGCAGTGAGCGACTGCTCTCATTCATCAACGCAGGAGAGGCAACAACCCCTTGCAGTGAGCGACTGCTCTCATTCATCAGCGCAGGAGAGGCAACAACCCCATGCAGTGAGCGACTACTCTCATTCATCAGCGCAGGAGATGCAACAACCCCCTGCAGTGAGCGACTACTCTCATTCATCAGCGCAGGAGAGGCAACAAACCCCTGCAGAGAGCGACTACTCTCATTCATCAGCGCAGGAGAGGCAACAAACCCCTGCAGAGAGTGACTACTCTCATTCATCAGCACAGGCGAGGCCACATGCCCCTGCAGTGAGCGACTACTTTCATTCATCAGCACAGGAGAGGCAACAAACCCATGCAGTGAGGGACTGCTCCCATTCTACAGCACAGGAGAGGCAACAACCCCTTGCAGTGAGGGACTACTCTTATTCATCAGCACAGGAGAGGCAACAACCCCCTGCAGTGAGGGACTACGTCCATTCATCAGCACAGGAGAGGCAACAACCCCCTGCAGTGAGCGACTGCTCTCATTCATCAGCACAGGAGAGGCAACAACCCCCTGCAGTGAGGGACTGCTCTCATTCATCAGTACAGGAGAGGCAACAACCCCCTGCAGTGAGGGACTGCTCTCATTCATCAGCACAGGAGAGGCAACAACCCCCTGCAGTGAGGGACTGCTCTCATTCATCAGTACAGGAGAGGCAACAACCCCCTGCAGTGAGGGACTGCTCTCATTCATCAGCGCAGGAGAGGTATCAAACCCATCCAGTGAGCGACTACTCTCATTCATCAGCACAGGAGAGGCAACAAACCCATGCAGTGAGCGACTGCTCTCATTCATCAGCGCAGGAGAGGCAACAACCCCCTGCAGTGAGGGACTGCTCTCATTCATCAGCACAGGAGAGGCAACAACCCCCTGCAGTGAGGGACTGCTCTCATTCATCAGCACAGGAGAGACAACAAACCCATGCAGTGAGCGACTACTCTCATTCATCAGCACAGGAGAGGTAACAAACCAATGCAGTGAGCGACTACTCTCATTCATCAGCACAGGAGATGCAACAACCACATTGCAGTGAGCGACTACTCTCATTCATCAGTGAAGGAGAGGCAACAACCCCATGCAGTGAGGGACTACTCTCATTCATCAGCACAGGAGAGGCAACAACCCCTTGCAGTGAGCGACTACTCTCATTCATCAGTGCAGGAGAGGCAACAGCCCCCTGCAGTGAGGGACTATTCTCATTCATCAGCGCAGGAGAGGCAACAACCCCCTGCAGTGAGCGACTGCTCTCATTCATCAACGCAGGAGAGGCAACAACCCCTTGCAGTGAGCGACTGCTCTCATTCATCAGCGCAGGAGAGGCAACAACCCCTGCAGAGAGCGACTACTCTCATTCATCAGCACAGGAGAGGCAACAAACCCATGCAGTGAGCGACTACTCTCATTCATCAGCGCAGGAGAGGTATCAAACCCATCCAGTGAGCGACTACTCTCATTCATCAGCACAGGAGAGGCAACAAACCCATGCAGTGAGCGACTGCTCTCATTCATCAGCGCAGGAGAGGCAACAACCCCCTGCAGTGAGGGACTGCTCTCATTCATCAGCACAGGAGAGGCAACAACCCCCTGCAGTGAGGGACTGCTCTCATTCATCAGCACAGGAGAGACAACAAACCCATGCAGTGAGCGACTACTCTCATTCATCAGCACAGGAGAGGTAACAAACCAATGCAGTGAGCGACTACTCTCATTCATCAGCACAGGAGATGCAACAACCACATTGCAGTGAGCGACTACTCTCATTCATCAGTGAAGGAGAGGCAACAACCCCATGCAGTGAGGGACTACTCTCATTCATCAGCACAGGAGAGGCAACAACCCCTTGCAGTGAGCGACTACTCTCATTCATCAGTGCAGGAGAGGCAACAGCCCCCTGCAGTGAGGGACTATTCTCATTCATCAGCGCAGGAGAGGCAACAACCCCCTGCAGTGAGCGACTGCTCTCATTCATCAACGCAGGAGAGGCAACAACCCCTTGCAGTGAGCGACTGCTCTCATTCATCAGCGCAGGAGAGGCAACAACCCCCGTAGAGAGCGACTACTCTCATTCATCAGCACAGGAGAGGCCACATGCCCCTGCAGTGAGCGACTACTTTCATTCATCAGCACAGGAGAGGCAACAAACCCATGCAGTGAGGGACTGCTCCCATTCTACAGCACAGGAGAGGCAACAACCCCTTGCAGTGAGGGACTACTCTCATTCATCAGCACAGGAGAGGCAACAACCCCCTGCAGTGAGGGACTGCTCTCATTCATCAGCACAGGAGAGGCAACAACCCCCTGCAGTGAGGGACTGCTCTCATTGATCAGCACAGGAGAGGCAACAAACCCATGCAGTGAGCGACTACTCTCATTCATCAGCACAGGAGAGGTAACAAACCCATGCAGTGAGCGACTACACTCATTCATCAGCGCAGGAGAGGTAACAACCCCTGCAGTGAGCGACGACTCTCATTCATCAGCGCAGGAGATGCAACAACCACCTTGCAGTGAGCGACTACTCTCATTCATCAGTGCAGGAGAGGCAACAACCCCATGCAGTGAGGGACTACTCTCATTCATCAGCACAGGAGAGGCAACAACCCCTTTCAGTGAGCGACTACTCTCATTCATCAGTGCAGGAGAGGCAACAGCCCCCTGCAGTGAGGGACTATTTTCATTCATCAGCGCAGGAGAGGCAACAACCCCCTGCAGTGAGCGACTGCTCTCATTCATCAACGCAGGAGAGGCAACAACCCCTTGCAGTGAGCGACTGCTCTCATTCATCAGCGCAGGAGAGGCAACAACCCCATGCAGTGAGCGACTACTCTCATTCATCAGCGCAGGAGATGCAACAACCCCCTGCAGTGAGCGACTACTCTCATTCATCAGCGCAGGAGAGGCAACAAACCCCTGCAGAGAGCGACTACTCTCATTCATCAGCGCAGGAGAGGCAACAAACCCCTGCAGAGAGTGACTACTCTCATTCATCAGCACAGGCGAGGCCACATGCCCCTGCAGTGAGCGACTACTTTCATTCATCAGCACAGGAGAGGCAACAAACCCATGCAGTGAGGGACTGCTCCCATTCTACAGCACAGGAGAGGCAACAACCCCTTGCAGTGAGGGACTACTCTCATTCATCAGCACAGGAGATGCAACAACCCCCTGCAGTGAGTGACTACTCTCATTCATCAGTGCAGGAGAGGTAACAAACCCATGCAGTGAGCGACTACTCTCATTCATCAGAACTGGAGAGGCAACAAACCCATACAGTGAGCGACTACTCTCATTCATCAGCACAGGAGAGGCCACATGCCCCTGCAGTGAGCGACTACTTTCATTCATCAGCACAGGAGAGGCAACAAACCCATGCAGTGAGGGACTGCTCCCATTCTACAGCACAGGAGAGGCAACAACCCCTTGCAGTGAGGGACTACTCTCATTCATCAGCACAGGAGAGGCAACAACCCCCTGCAGTGAGCGACTACTCTCATTCATCAGCGCAGGAGAGGTAACAAACCCATGCAGTGAGCGACTACTCTCATTCATCAGCACAGGAGAGGCAACAAACCCATGCAGTGAGCGACTACTCTCATTCATCAGCGCAGGAGAGGTAACAACCCCTGCAGTGAGCGACGACTCTCATTCATCAGCGCAGGAGATGCAACAACCACCTTGCAGTGAGCGACTACTCTCATTCATCAGCGCGGGAGAGGCAACAACCCCATGCAGTGAGGGACTACTCTCATTCATCAGCACAGGAGAGGCAACAACCCCTTGCAGTGAGCGATTGCTCTCATTCATCAGTGCAGGAGAGGCAACAGCCCCCTGCAGTGAGGGACTATTCTCATTCATCAGCGCAGGAGAGGCAACAACCCCCTGCAGTGAGCGACTGCTCTCATTCATCAACGCAGGAGAGGCAACAACCCCCTGCAGTGAGCGACTGCTCTCATTCATCAACGCAGGAGAGGCAACAACCCCTTGCAGTGAGCGACTGCTCTCATTCATCAGCGCAGGAAAGGCAACAACCCCATGCAGTGAGCGACTACTCTCATTCATCAGCACAGGAGAGGCAACAACCCCTTGCAGTGAGCGACTACTCTCATTCATCAGCGCAGGAGAGGCAACAAACCCCTGCAGAGAGCGACTACTCTCATTCATCAGCACAGGAGAGGCAACAAACCCATGCAGTGAGGGACTACGTCCATTCATCAGCACAGGAGAGGCAACAACCCCCTGCAGTGAGCGACTACTCTCATTCATCAGCACAGGAGAGGGAACAACCCCTTGCAGTGAGGGACTGCTCTCATTCATCAGCACAGGAGAGGCAACAACCCCCTGCAGTGAGGGACTGCTCTCATTCATCAGTACAGGAGAGGCAACAACCCCCTGCAGTGAGGGACTGCTCTCATTCATCAGCACAGGAGAGGCAACAAACCCATGCAGTGAGCGACTTCTCTCATTCATCAGCGCAGGAGAGGTATCAAACCCATCCAGTGAGCGACTACTCTCATTCATCAGCACAGGAGAGGCAACAAACCCATGCAGTGAGCGACTACTCTCATTCATCAGCGCAGGAGAGGCAACAACCCCCTGCAGTGAGGGACTGCTCTCATTCATCAGCACAGGAGAGGCAACAACCCCCTGCAGTGAGGGACTGCTCTCATTCATCAGCACAGGAGATGCAACAGCCACCTTGCAGTGAGCGACTACTCTCATTCATCAGCCCAGGAGAGGCAACAACCCCATGCAGTGAGGGACTACTCTCATTCATCAGCACAGGAGAGGCAACAACCCCTTTCAGTGAGCGACTACTCTCATTCATCAGTGCAGGAGAGGCAACAGCCCCCTGCAGTGAGGGACTATTTTCATTCATCAGCGCAGGAGAGGCAACAACCCCCTGCAGTGAGCGACTGCTCTCATTCATCAGCACAGGAGAGGCAACAACCTCCTGCAGTGAGCGACTACTCTCATTCATCAGCGCAGGAGAGGCAACAACCCCCTGCAGTGAGGGACTGCTCTCATTCATCAGCACAGGAGAGGCAACAACCCCCTGCAGTGAGGGACTGCTCTCATTCATCAGCACAGGAGAGGCAACAAACCCATGCAGTGAGCGACTACTCTCATTCATCAGCGCAGGAGAGGTAACAAACCCATGCAGTGAGCCACTACTCTCATTCATCAGCACAGGAGATGCAACAACCACCTTGCAGTGAGCTACTACTCTCATTCATCAGTGCAGGAGAGGCAACAACCCCATGCAGTGAGGGACTACTCTCATTCATCAGCACAGGAGAGGCAACAACCCCTTTCAGTGAGCGACTACTCTCATTCATCAGTGCAGGAGAGGCAACAGCCCCCTGCAGTGAGGGACTATTTTCATTCATCAGCGCAGGAGAGGCAACAACCCCCTGCAGTGAGCGACTGCTCTCATTCATCAATGCAGGAGAGGCAACAACCCCTTGCAGTGAGCGACTGCTCTCATTGATCAGCGCAGGAGAGGCAACAACCCCATGCAGTGAGCGACTACTCTCATTCATCAGCGCAGGAGAGGCAACAACCCCCTGCAGTGAGCGACTACTCTCATTCTTCAGCGCAGGAGAGGCAACAAACCCCTGCAGAGAGCGACTACTCTCATTCATCAGCGCAGGAGAGGCAACAAACCCCTGCAGCTAGTGACTACTCTCATTCATCAGCACAGGAGAGGCCACATGCCCCTGCAGTGAGCGACTACTTTCATTCATCAGCACAGGAGAGGTAACAAACCCATGCAGTGAGGGACTGCTCCCATTCTACAGCACAGGAGAGGCAACAACCCCTTGCAGTGAGGGACTACTCTCATTCATCAGCACAGGAGAGGCAACAACCCCCTGCAGTGAGCGACTACTCTCATTCATCAGCGCAGGAGAGGTAACAAACCCATGCAGTGAGCGACTACTCTCATTCATCAGAACAGGAGAGGCAACAAACCCATGCAGTGAGCGACTGCTCTCATTCATCAGCACAGGAGAGGCCACATGCCCCTGCAGTGAGCGACTACTTTCATTCATCAGCACAGGAGAGGCAACAAACCCATGCAGTGAGGGACTGCTCCCATTTTAGAGCACAGGAGAGGCAACAACCCCTTGCAGTGAGGGACTACTCTCATTCATCAGCACAGGAGAGGCAACAACCCCCTGCAGTGAGCGACTACTCTCATTCATCAGCGCAGGAGAGGTAACAAACCCATGCAGTGAGCGACTACTCTCATTCATCAGCACAGGAGAGGCAACAAACCCATGCAGTGAGCGACTACTCTCATTCATCAGCGCAGGAGCGGTAACAACCCTGCAGTGAGCGACGACTCTCATTCATCAGCGCAGGAGATGCAACAACCACCTTGCAGTGAGCGACTACTCTCATTCATCAGCGCAGGAGAGGCAACAACCCCATGCAGTGAGGGACTACTCTCATTCATCAGCACAGGAGAGGCAACAACCCCTTGCAGTGAGCGACTACTCTCATTCATCAGTGCAGGAGAGGCAACAGCCCCCTGCAGTGAGGGACTATTCTCATTCATCAGCGCAGGAGAGGCAACAACCCCCTGCAGTGAGCGACTGCTCTCATTCATCAGCACAGGAGAGGCAACAACCCCATGCAGTGAGCGACTACTCTCATTCATCAGCGCAGGAGAGGCAACAACCCCTTGCAGTGAGCGACTACTCTCATTCATCAGCGCAGGAGAGGCAACAAACCCCTGCAGAGAGCGACTACTCTCATTCATCAGCACAGGAGAGGCAACAAACCCATGCAGTGAGGGACTGCTCCCATTCATCAGCACAGGAGAGGCAACAACCCCTTGCAGTGAGGGACTACTCTCATTCATTAGCAGAGGAGAGGCAACAACCCCCTGCAGTGAGGGACTACGTCCATTCATCAGCACAGGAGAGGCAACAACCCCCTGCAGTGAGCGACTACTCTCAATCATCAGCACAGGAGAGGGAACAACCCCTTGCAGTGAGGGACTGCTCTCATTCATCAGCACAGGAGAGGCAACAACCCCCTGCCATGAGGGACTGCTCTCATTCATCAGTACAGGAGAGGCAACAACCCCCTGCAGTGAGGGACTGCTCTCATTCATCAGCACAGGAGAGGCAACAAACCCATGCAGTGAGCGACTACTCTCATTCATCAGCGCAGGAGAGGTATCAAACCCATCCAGTGAGCGACTACTCTCATTCATCAGCACAGGAGAGGCAACAAACCCATGCAGTGAGCGACTACTCTCATTCATCAGCGCAGGAGAGGCAACAACCCCCTGCAGTGAGGGACTGCTCTCATTCATCAGCACAGGAGAGGCAAAAACCCCCTGCAGTGAGGCACTGCTCTCATTCATCAGCACAGGAGATGCAACAACCACCTTGCAGTGAGCGACTACTCTCATTCATCAGCGCAGGAGAGGCAACAACCCCATGCAGTGAGGGACTACTCTCATTCATCAGCACAGGAGAGGCAACAACCCCTTGCAGTGAGCGACTACTCGCATTCATCAGTGCAGGAGAGGCAACAGCCCCCTGCAGTGAGGGACTATTCTCATTCATCAGCGCAGGAGAGGCAACAACCCCCTGCAGTGAGCGACTGCTCTCATTCATCAATGCAGGAGAGGCAACAACCCCTTGCAGTGAGCGACTGCTCTCATTCATCAGCGCAGGAGAGGCAACAACCCCATGCAGTGAGCGACTACTCTCATTCATCAGCGCAGGAGAGGCAACAACCCCATGCAGTGAGCGACTACTCTCATTCATCAGCGCAGGAGAGGCAACAACCCCCTGCAGTGAGCGACTACTCTCATTCATCAGCGCAGGAGAGGCAACAAACCCCTGCAGAGAGCGACTACTCTCATTCATCAGCACAGGAGAGGCAACATGCCCCTGCAGTGAGCGACTACTTTCATTCATCAGCACAGGAGAGGCAACAAACCCATGCAGTGAGGGACTGCTCCCATTCTACAGCACAGGAGAGGCAACAACCCCTTGCAGTGAGGGACTACTCTTATTCATCAGCACAGGAGAGGCAACAACCCCCTGCAGTGAGGGACTACGTCCATTCATCAGCACAGGAGAGGCAACAACCCCCTGCAGTGAGCGACTACTCTCATTCATCAGCACAGGAGAGGCAACAACCCCCTGCAGTGAGGGACTGCTCTCATTCATCAGTACAGGAGAGGCAACAACCCCCTGCAGTGAGGGACTGCTCTCATTCATCAGCACAGGAGAGGCAACAACCCCCTGCAGTGAGGGACTGCTCTCATTCATCAGTACAGGAGAGGCAACAACCCCCTGCAGTGAGGGACTGCTCTCATTCATCAGCACAGGAGAGGCAACAAACCCATGCAGTGAGCGACTACTCTCATTCATCAGCGCTTGAGAGGTATCAAACCCATCCAGTGAGCGACTACTCTCATTCATCAGCACAGGAGAGGCAACAAACCCATGCAGTGAGCGACTACTCTCATTCATCAGCGCAGGAGAGGCAACAACCCCCTGCAGTGAGGGACTGCTCTCATTCATCAGCACAGGAGAGGCAACAACCCCCTGCAGTGAGGGACTGCTCTCATTCATCAGCACAGGAGAGACAACAAACCCATGCAGTGAGCGACTACTCTCATTCATCAGCACAGGAGAGGTAACAAACCAATGCAGTGAGCGACTACTCTCATTCATCAGCACAGGAGATGCAACAACCACATTGCAGTGAGCGACTACTCTCATTCATCAGTGCAGGAGAGGCAACAACCCCATGCAGTGAGGGACTACTCTCATTCATCAGCACAGGTGAGGCAACAACCCCTTGCAGTGAGCGACTACTCTCATTCATCAGTGCAGGAGAGGCAACAGCCCCCTGCAGTGAGGGACTATTCTCATTCATCAGCGCAGGAGAGGCAACAACCCCCTGCAGTGAGCGACTGCTCTCATTCATCAACGCAGGAGAGGCAACAACCCCTTGCAGTGAGCGACTGCTCTCATTCATCAGCGCAGGAGAGGCAACAACCCCTGCAGAGAGCGACTACTCTCATTCATCAGCACAGGAGAGGCCACATGCCCCTGCAGTGAGCGACTACTTTCATTCATCAGCACAGGAGAGGCAACAAACCCATGCAGTGAGGGACTGCTCCCATTCTACAGCACAGGAGAGGCAACAACCCCTTGCAGTGAGGGACTACTCTCATTCATCAGCACAGGAGAGGCAACAACCACCTGCAGTGAGCGACTACTCTCATTCATCAGCGCAGGAGAGGTAACAAACCCATGCAGTGAGCGACTACTCTCATTCATCAGCACAGGAGAGGCAACAAACCCATGCAGTGAGCGACTACTCTCATTCATCAGCGCAGGAGAGGTAACAACCCCTGCAGTGAGCGACGACTCTCATTCATCAGCGCAGGAGATGCAACAACCACCTTGCAGTGAGCGACTACTCTCATTCATCAGCGCAGGAGAGGCAACAACCCCATGCAGTGAGGGACTACTCTCATTCATCAGCACAGGAGAGGCAACAACCCCTTGCAGTGAGCGACTACTCTCATTCATCAGTGCAGGAGAGGCAACAGCCCCCTGCATTGAGGGACTATTCTCATTCATCAGCACAGGAGAGGCAACAACCCCCTGCAGTGAGCGACTGCTCTCATTCATCAACGCAGGAGAGGCAACAACCCCTTGCAGTGAGCGACTGCTCTCATTCATCAGCACAGGAGAGGCAACAACCCCATGCAGTGAGCGACTACTCTCATTCATCAGCGCAGGAGAGGCAACAACCCCTTGCAGTGAGTGACTACTCTCATTCATCAGCACAGGAGAGGCAACAAACCCCTGCAAAGAGCGACTACTCTCATTCATCAGCACAGGAGAGGCAACATGCCCCTGCAGTGAGCGACTACTTTCATTCATCAGCACAGGAGAGGCAACAAACCCATGCAGTGAGGGACTGCTCCCATTCATCAGCACAGGAGAGGCAACAACCCCTTGCAGTGAGGGACTACTCTCATTCATCAGCAGAGGAGAGGCAACAACCCCCTGCAGTGAGGGACTACGTCCATTCATCAGCACAGGAGAGGCAACAACCCCCTGCAGTGAGCGACTACTATAATTCATCAGCACAGGAGAGGGAACAACCCCTTGCAGTGAGGGACTGCTCACATTCATCAGCACAGGAGAGGCAACAACCCCCTGCAGTGAGGGACTGCTCTCATTCATCAGTACAGGAGAGGCAACAACCCCCTGCAGTGAGGGACTGCTCTCATTCATCAGCACAGGAGAGGCAACAACCCCTTGCAGTGAGCGACTACTCTCATTCATCAGTGCAGGAGAGGCAACAGCCCCCTGCAGTGAGGGACTATTTTCATTCATCAGCGCAGGAGAGGCAACAACCCCCTGCAGGGAGCGACTGCTCTCATTCATCAACGCAGGAGAGGCAACAACCCCTTGCAGTGAGCGACTGCTCTCATTCATCAGCGCAGAGAGGCAACAACCCCATGCAGTGAGCGACTACTCTCATTCATCAGCGCAGGAGAGGCAACAACCCCCTGCAGTGAGCGACTACTCTCATTCATCAGCACAGGAGAGGCAACAAACCCCTGCAGAGAGTGACTACTCTCATTCATCAGCACAGGAGAGGCCACATGCCCCTGCAGTGAGCGACTACTTTCATTCATCAGCACAGGAGAGGCAACAAACCCATGCAGTGAGGGACTGCTCCCATTCTACAGCACAGGAGAGGCAACAACCCCTTTCAGTGAGGGACTACTCTCATTCATCAGCACAGGAGAGGCAACAACCCCCTGCAGTGAGCGACTACTCTCATTCATCAACGCAGGAGAGGTAACAAACCCATGCAGTGAGCGACTACTCTCATTCATCAGCACAGGAGAGGCAACAAACCCATGCAGTGAGCGACTACTCTCATTCATCAGCGCAGGAGAGGTAACAACCACTGCAGTGAGCGACGACTCTCATTCATCAGCGCAGGAGATGCAACAACCACCTTGCAGTGAGCGACTACTCTCATTCATCAGCGCAGGAGAGGCAACAACCCCATGCAGTGAGGGACTGCTCTCATTCATCAGCACAGGAGAGGCAACAACCCCATGCAGTGAGCGACTACTCTCATTCATCAGCACAGGAGAGGCCACATGCCCCTGCAGTGAGCGACTACTTTCATTCATCAGCACAGGAGAGGCAACAAACCCATGCAGTGAGGGACTGCTCCCATTCTACAGCACAGGAGAGGCAACAACCCCTTTCAGTGAGGGACTACTCTCATTCATCAGCACAGGAGAGGCAACAACCCCCTGCAGTGAGCGACTACTCTCATTCATCAGCGCAGGAGAGGTAACAAACCCATCCAGTGAGCGACTACTCTCATTCATCAGCACAGGAGAGGCAACAAACCCATGCAGTGAGCGACTACTCTCATTCATCAGCGCAGGAGAGGTAACAACCACTGCAGTGAGCGACGACTCTCATTCATCAGCGCAGGAGATGCAACAACCACCTTGCAGTGAGCGACTACTCTCATTCATCAGCGCAGGAGAGGCAACAACCCCATGCAGTGAGGGACTACTCTCATTCATCAGCACAGGAGAGGCAACAACCCCTTGCAGTGAGCGACTACTCTCATTCATCAGTGCAGGAGAGGCAACAGCCCCCTGCAGTGAGGGACTATTCTCATTCATCAGCGCAGGAGAGGCAACAACCCCCTGCAGTGAGCGACTGCTCTCATTCATCAACGCAGGAGAGGCAACAACCCCTTGCAGTGAGCGACTGCTCTCATTCATCAGCGCAGGAGAGGCAACAACCCCATGCAGTGAGCGACTACTCTCATTCATCAGCGCAGGAGAGGCAACAACCCCATGCAGTGAGGGACTACTCTCATTCATCAGCACAGGAGAGGCAACAACACCTTGCAGTGAGCGACTACTCTCATTCATCAGTGCAGGAGAGGCAACAGCCCCCTGCAGTGAGGGACTATTCTCATTCATCAGCGCAGGAGAGGCAACAACCCCCTGCAGTGAGCGACTGCTCTCATTCATCAACGCAGGAGAGGCAACAACCCCCTTGCAGTGAGCGACTGCTCTCATTCATCAGCGCAGGAGAGGCAACAACCCCCTGCAGTGAGGGACTGCTCTCATTCATCAGTACAGGAGAGGCAACAACCCCCTGCAGTGAGGGACTGCTCTCATTCATCAGCACAGGAGAGGCAACAACCCCTTGCAGTGAGTGACTACTCTCATTCATCAGTGCAGGAGAGGCAACAGCCCCCTGCAGTGAGGGACTATTTTCATTCATCAGCGCAGGAGAGGCAACAACCCCCTGCAGTGAGCGACTGCTCTCATTCATCAACGCAGGAGAGGCAACAACCCCTTGCAGTGAGCGACTGCTCTCATTCATCAGCGCAGGAGAGGCAACAACCCCATGCAGTGAGCGACTACTCTCATTCATCAGCGCAGGAGAGGTAACAAACCAATGCAGTGAGCGACTACTCTCATTCATCAGCACAGGAGAGGCAACAAACCCATGCAGTGAGCGACTACTCTCATTCATCAGCGCAGGAGAGGTAACAACCCCTGCAGTGAGCGACGACTCTCATTCATCAGCGCAGGAGATGCAACAACCACCTTGCAGTGAGCGACTACTCTCATTCATCAGCGCAGGAGAGGCAACAACCCCATGCAGTGAGGGACTACTCTCATTCATCAGCACAGGAGAGGCAACAACCCCTTGCAGTGAGCGACTACTCTCATTCATCAGTGCAGGAGAGGCAACAGCCCCCTGCAGTGAGGGACTATTCTCATTCATCAGCGCAGGAGAGGCAACAACCCCCTGCAGTGAGCGACTGCTCTCATTCATCAACGCAGGAGAGGCAACAACCCCTTGCAGTGAGCGACTGCTCTCATTCATCAGCGCAGGAGAGGCAACAACCCCATGCAGTGAGCGACTACTCTCATTCATCAGCGCAGGAGAGGCAACAACCCCTTGCAGTGAGCGACTACTCTCATTCATCAGCGCAGGAGAAGCAACAAACCCCTGCAAAGAGCGACTACTCTCATTCATCAGCACAGGAGAGGCAACATGCCCCTGCAGTGAGCGACTACTTTCATTCATCAGCACAGGAGAGGCAACAAACCCATGCAGTGAGGGACTGCTCCCATTCATCAGCACAGGAGAGGCAACAACCCCTTGCAGTGAGGGACTACTCTCATTCATCAGCAGAGGAGAGGCAACAACCCCCTGCAGTGAGGGACTACGTCCATTCATCAGCACAGGAGAGGCAACAACCCCCTGCCGCGAGCGACTACTATAATTCATCAGCACAGGAGAGGGAACAACCCCTTGCAGTGAGGGACTGCTCACATTCATCAGCAGAGGAGAGGCAACAACCCCCTGCAGTGAGGGACTGCTCTCATTCATCAGTACAAGAGAGGCAACAACCCCCTGCAGTGAGGGACTGCTCTCATTCATCAGCACAGGAGAGGCAACAACCCCTTGCAGTGAGCGACTACTCTCATTCATCAGTGCAGGAGAGGCAACAGCCCCCTGCAGTGAGGGACTATTTTCATTCATCAGCGCAGGAGAGGCAACAACCCCCTGCAGTGAGCGACTGCTCTCATTCATCAACGCAGGAGAGGCAACAACCCCTTGCAGTGAGCGACTGCTCTCATTCATCAGCGCAGGAGAGGCAACAACCCCATGCAGTGAGCGACTACTCTCATTCATCAGCGCAGGAGAGGCAACAACCCCCTGCAGTGAGCGACTACTCTCATTCATCAGCGCAGGAGAGGCAACAAACCCCTGCAGAGAGCGACTACTCTCATTCATCAGCACAGGAGAGGCCACATGCCCCTGCAGTGAGCGACTACTTTCATTCATCAGCACAGGAGAGGCAACAAACCCATGCAGTGAGGGACTGCTCCCATTCTACAGCACAGGAGAGGCAACAACCCCTTTCAGTGAGGGACTACTCTCATTCATCAGCACAGGAGAGGCAACAACCCCCTGCAGTGAGCGACTACTCTCATTCATCAGCGCAGGAGAGGTAACAAACCCATGCAGTGAGCGACTACTCTCATTCATCAGCACAGGAGAGGCAACAAACCTATGCAGTGAGCGACTATTCTCATTCATCAGCGCAGGAGAGGTAACAACCACTGCAGTGAGCGACGACTCTCATTCATCAGCGCAGGAGATGCAACAACCACCTTGCAGTGAGCGACTACTCTCATTCATCAGCGCAGGAGAGGCAACAACCCCATGCAGTGAGGGACTACTCTCATTCATCAGCACAGGAGAGGCAACATGCCCCTGCAGTGAGCGACTACTTTCATTCATCAGCACAGGAGAGGCAACAAACCCATGCAGTGAGGGACTGCTCCCATTCATCAGCACAGGAGAGGCAACAACCCCTTGCAGTGAGGGACTACTCTCATTCATCAGCAGAGGAGAGGCAACAACCCCCTGCAGTGAGGGACTACGTCCATTCATCAGCACAGGAGAGGCAACAACCCCCTGCAGTGAGCGACTACTATAATTCATCAGCACAGGAGAGGGAACAACCCCTTGCAGTGAGGGACTGCTCACATTCATCAGCACAGGAGAGGCAACAACCCCCTGCAGTGAGGGACTGCTCTCATTCATCAGTACAGGAGAGGCAACAACCCCCTGCAGTGAGGGACTGCTCTCATTCATCAGCACAGGAGAGGCAACAACCCCTTGCAGTGAGCGACTACTCTCATTCATCAGTGCAGGAGAGGCAACAGCCCCCTGCAGTGAGGGACTATTTTCATTCATCAGCGCAGGAGAGGCAACAACCCCCTGCAGGGAGCGACTGCTCTCATTCATCAACGCAGGAGAGGCAACAACCCCTTGCAGTGAGCGACTGCTCTCATTCATCAGCGCAGGAGAGGCAACAACCCCATGCAGTGAGCGACTACTCTCATTCATCAGCGCAGGAGAGGCAACAACCCCCTGCAGTGAGCGACTACTCTCATTCATCAGCACAGGAGAGGCAACAAACCCCTGCAGAGAGTGACTACTCTCATTCATCAGCACAGGAGAGGCCACATGCCCCTGCAGTGAGCGACTACTTTCATTCATCAGCACAGGAGAGGCAACAAACCCATGCAGTGAGGGACTGCTCCCATTCTACAGCACAGGAGAGGCAACAACCCCTTTCAGTGAGGGACTACTCTCATTCATCAGCACAGGAGAGGCAACAACCCCCTGCAGTGAGCGACTACTCTCATTCATCAGCGCAGGAGAGGTAACAAACCCATGCAGTGAGCGACTACTCTCATTCATCAGCACAGGAGAGGCAACAAACCCATGCAGTGAGCGACTACTCTCATTCATCAGCGCAGGAGAGGTAACAACCACTGCAGTGAGCGACGACTCTCATTCATCAGCGCAGGAGATGCAACAACCACCTTGCAGTGAGCGACTACTCTCATTCATCAGCGCAGGAGAGGCAACAACCCCATGCAGTGAGGGACTGCTCTCATTCATCAGCACAGGAGAGGCAACAACCCCATGCAGTGAGCGACTACTCTCATTCATCAGCACAGGAGAGGCCACATGCCCCTGCAGTGAGCGACTACTTTCATTCATCAGCACAGGAGAGGCAACAAACCCATGCAGTGAGGGACTTCTCCCATTCTACAGCACAGGAGAGGCAACAACCCCTTTCAGTGAGGGACTACTCTCATTCATCAGCACAGGAGAGGCAACAACCCCCTGCAGTGAGCGACTACTCTCATTCATCAGCGCAGGAGAGGTAACAAACCCATCCAGTGAGCGACTACTCTCATTCATCAGCACAGGAGAGGCAACAAACCCATGCAGTGAGCGACTACTCTCATTCATCAGCGCAGGAGAGGTAACAACCACTGCAGTGAGCGACTGCTCTCATTCATCCGCACAGGAGAGGCAACAAACCCATGCAGTGAGCGACTGCTCTCATTCATCAGCGCAGGAGAGGCAACAACCCCATGCAGTGAGGGACTACTCTCATTCATCAGCACAGGAGAGGCAACAACCCCTTGCAGTGAGCGACTACTCTCATTCATCAGTGCAGGAGAGGCAACAGCCCCCTGCAGTGAGGGACTATTCTCATTCATCAGCGCAGGAGAGGCAACAACCCCCTGCAGTGAGCGACTGCTCTCATTCATCAACGCAGGAGAGGCAACAACCCCTTGCAGTGAGCGACTGCTCTCATTCATCAGCGCAGGAGAGGCAACAACCCCATGCAGTGAGCGACTACTCTCATTCATCAGCGCAGGAGAGGCAACAACCCCATGCAGTGAGGGACTACTCTCATTCATCAGCACAGGAGAGGCAACAACACCTTGCAGTGAGCGACTACTCTCATTCATCAGTGCAGGAGAGGCAACAGCCCCCTGCAGTGAGGGACTATTCTCATTCATCAGCGCAGGAGAGGCAACAACCCCCTGCAGTGAGCGACTGCTCTCATTCATCAACGCAGGAGAGGCAACAACCCCCTTGCAGTGAGCGACTGCTCTCATTCATCAGCGCAGGAGAGGCAACAACCCCCTGCAGTGAGGGACTGCTCTCATTCATCAGTACAGGAGAGGCAACAACCCCCTGCAGTGAGGGACTGCTCTCATTCATCAGCACAGGAGAGGCAACAACCCCTTGCAGTGAGCGACTACTCTCATTCATCAGTGCAGGAGAGGCAACAGCCCCCTGCAGTGAGGGACTATTTTCATTCATCAGCGCAGGAGAGGCAACAACCCCCTGCAGTGAGCGACTGCTCTCATTCATCAACGCAGGAGAGGCAACAACCCCTTGCAGTGAGCGACTGCTCTCATTCATCAGCGCAGGAGAGGCAACAACCCCATGCAGTGAGCGACTACTCTCATTCATCAGCGCAGGAGAGGTAACAAACCAATGCAGTGAGCGACTACTCTCATTCATCAGCACAGGAGAGGCAACAAACCCATGCAGTGAGCGACTACTCTCATTCATCAGCGCAGGAGAGGTAACAACCCCTGCAGTGAGCGACGACTCTCATTCATCAGCGCAGGAGATGCAACAACCACCTTGCAGTGAGCGACTACTCTCATTCATCAGCGCAGGAGAGGCAACAACCCCATGCAGTGAGGGACTACTCTCATTCATCAGCACAGGAGAGGCAACAACCCCTTGCAGTGAGCGACTACTCTCATTCATCAGTGCAGGAGAGGCAACAGCCCCCTGCAGTGAGGGACTATTCTCATTCATCAGCGCAGGAGAGGCAACAACCCCCTGCAGTGAGCGACTGCTCTCATTCATCAGCGCAGGAGAGGCAACAACCCCCTGCAGTGAGCGACTACTCTCATTCATCAGCGCAGGAGAGGCAACAAACCCCTGCAGAGAGCGACTACTCTCATTCATCAGCGCAGGAGAGGCAACAACCCCTTGCAGTGAGCGACTACTCTCATTCATCAGCGCAGGAGAAGCAACAAACCCCTGCAAAGAGCGACTACTCTCATTCATCAGCACAGGAGAGGCAACATGCCCCTGCAGTGAGCGACTACTTTCATTCATCAGCACAGGAGAGGCAACAAACCCATGCAGTGAGGGACTGCTCCCATTCATCAGCACAGGAGAGGCAACAACCCCTTGCAGTGAGGGACTACTCTCATTCATCAGCAGAGGAGAGGCAACAACCCCCTGCAGTGAGGGACTACGTCCATTCATCAGCACAGGAGAGGCAACAACCCCCTGCCGTGAGCGACTACTATAATTCATCAGCACAGGAGAGGGAACAACCCCTTGCAGTGAGGGACTGCTTACATTCATCAGCACAGGAGAGGCAACAACCCCCTGCAGTCAGGGACTGCTCTCATTCATCAGTACAAGAGAGGCAACAACCCCCTGCAGTGAGGGACTGCTCTCATTCATCAGCACAGGAGAGGCAACAACCCCTTGCAGTGAGCGACTACTCTCATTCATCAGTGCAGGAGAGGCAACAGCCCCCTGCAGTGAGCGACTGCTCTCATTCATCAACGCAGGAGAGGCAACAACCCCTTGCAGTGAGCGACTGCTCTCATTCATCAGCGCAGGAGAGGCAACAACCCCATGCAGTGAGCGACTACTCTCATTCATCAGCGCAGGAGAGGCAACAACCCCCTGCAGTGAGCGACTACTCTCATTTATCAGCGCAGGAGAGGCAACAAACCCCTGCAGAGAGCGACTACTCTCATTCATCAGCACAGGAGAGGCCACATGCCCCTGCAGTGAGCGACTACTTTCATTCATCAGCACAGGAGAGGCAACAAACCCATGCAGTGAGGGACTGCTCCCATTCTACAGCACAGGAGAGGCAACAACCCCTTTCAGTGAGGGACTACTCTCATTCATCAGCACAGGAGAGGCAACAACCCCCTGCAGTGAGCGACTACTCTCATTCATCAGCGCAGGAGAGGTAACAAACCCATGCAGTGAGGGACTACTCTCATTCATCAGCACAGGAGAGGCAACAAACCCATGCAGTGAGCGACTATTCTCATTCATCAGCGCAGGAGAGGTAACAACCACTGCAGTGAGCGACGACTCTCATTCATCAGCGCAGGAGATGCAACAACCACCTTGCAGTGAGCGACTACTCTCATTCATCAGCGCAGGAGAGGCAACAACCCCATGCAGTGAGGGACTATTCTCATTCATCAGCGCAGGAGAGGCAACAACCCCCTGCAGTGAGCGACTGCTCTCATTCATCAACGCAGGAGAGGCAACAACCCCTTGCAGTGAGCGACTGCTCTCATTCATCAGCGCAGGAGAGGCAACAACCCCATGCAGTGAGCGACTACTCTCATTCATCAGTGCAGGAGAGGCAACAACCCCTTGCAGTGAGCGACTACTCTCATTCATCAGCGCAGGAGAGGCAACAAACCCCTGCAGAGAGCGACTACTCTCATTCATCAGCACAGGAGAGGCAACATGCCCCTGCAGTGAGCGACTACTTTCATTCATCAGCACAGGAGAGGCAACAAACCCATGCAGTGAGGGACTGCTCCCATTCATCAGCACAGGAGAGGCAACAACCCCTTGCAGTGAGGGACTACTCTCATTCATCAGCAGAGGAGAGGCAACAACCCCCTGCTGTGAGGGACTACATCCATTCATCAGCACAGGAGAGGCAACAACCCCCTGCAGTGAGCGACTACTATCATTCATCAGCACAGGAGAGGGAACAACCCCTTGCAGTGAGGGACTGCTCACATTCATCAGCACAGGAGAGGCAACAACCCCCTGCAGTGAGGGACTGCTCTCATTCATCAGTACAGGAGAGGCAACAACCCCCTGCAGTGAGGGACTGCTCTCATTCATCAGCACAGGAGAGGCAACAAACCCATGCAGTGAGCGACTACTCTCATTCATCAGCGCAGGAGAGGTATCAAACCCATCCAGTGAGCGACTACTCTCATTCATCAGCACAGGAGAGGCAACAAACCCATGCAGTGAGCGACTACTCTCATTCATCAGCGCAGGAGAGGCAACAACCCCCTGCAGTGAGGGACTGCTCTCATTCATCAGCACAGGAGAGGCAACAACCCCCTGCAGTGAGGGACTGCTCTCATTCATCAGCACAGGAGATGCAACAACCACCTTGCAGTGAGCGACTACTCTCATTTATCAGTGCAGGAGAGGCAACAACCCCATGCAGTGAGGGACTACTCTCATTCATCAGCACAGGAGAGGCAACAACCCCTTGCAGTGAGCGACTACTCTCATTCATCAGTGCAGGAGAGGCAACAGCCCCCTGCAGTGAGGGACTATTCTCATTCATCAGCGCAGGAAAGGCAACAACCCCCTGCAGTGAGCGACTGCTCTCATTCATCAACGCAGGAGAGGCAACAACCCCTTGCAGTGAGCGACTGCTCTCATTCATCAGCGCAGGAGAGGCAACAACCCGATGCAGTGAGCGACTACTCTCATTCATCAGCGCAGGAGAGGCAACAACCCCCTGCAGTGAGCGACTACTCTCATTCATCAGCGCAGGAGAGGCAACAAACCCCTGCAGAGAGCGACTATTCTCATTCATCAGCACAGGAGAGGCAACATGCCCCTGCAGTGAGCGACTACTTTCATTCATCAGCACAGGAGAGGCAACAAACCCATGCAGTGTGGTACTGCTCCCATTCTACAGCACAGGAGAGGCAACAACCCCCTGCAGTGAGGGACTACTCTCATTCATCAGCAAAGGAGAGGCAACAACCCCCTGCAGTGAGGGACTACGTCCATTCATCAGCACAGGAGAGGCAACAACCCCCTGCAGTGAGCGACTACTCTCATTCATCAGCACAGGAGAGGCAACAACCCCCTGCAGTGAGGGACTGCTCTCATTCATCAGTACACGAGAGGCAACAAGCCCCTGCAGTGAGGGACTGCTCTCATTCATCAGCACAGGAGAGGCAACAAACCCATGCAGTGAGCGACTGCTCTCATTCATCAGCACAGGAGAGGCAACAAACCCATGCAGTGAGCGACTGCTCCCATTCTACAGCACAGGAGAGGCAACAACCCCTTGCAGTGAGGGACTACTCTCATTCATCAGCACAGGAGAGGCAACAACCCCCTGCAGTGAGGGACTACGTCCATTCATCAGCACAGGGGAGGCAACAAGCCCCTGCAGTGAGGGACTGCTCTCATTCATCAGCACAGGAGAGGCAACAAACCCATGCAGTGAGCGACTGCTCTCATTCATCAGCGCAGGATAGGCAACAAACCCATGCAGTGAGCATCTGCTCTCATTCATCAGCGCAGGAGAGGCAACAACCCCCTGCAGTGAGGGACTGCTCCCATTCATCAGCACAGGAGAGGCAACAACCCCCTGCAGTGAGGGACTACTCTCATTCTTCAGCGCAGGAGAGGCAACAACCCTCTGCAGTGAGGGACTACTCTCATTCATCAGCGCAGGAGAGGCAACAACCCCCTGCAGTGAGGGACTACTCTCATTCATCAGCACAGGAGAGGCAACAAACCCATGCAGTGAGCGACTACTCTCATTCATCAGCACAGGAGAGGCAACAACCCCTTGCAGTGAGGGACTGCTCTCATTCATCAGCACAGGAGAGGCAACAACCCCCTGCAGTGAGGGACTGCTTTCATTAATCAGCACAGGCGTGGCAACAAACCCATGCAGTGAGCGACTGCTCTCATTCATCCGCACAGGAGAGGCAACAAACCCATGCAGTGAGCGACTGCTCTCATTCATCAGCACAGGAGAGGCAACAACCCCCTGCAGTGAGGGACTGCTCCCATTCATCAGCACAGGAGAGGCAACAACCCCCTGCAGTGAGGGACTACTCTCATTCATCAGCACAGGAGAGGCAACAACCTCCTGCAGTGAGGGACTACTCTCATTCATCAGCACAGTAGAGGCAACAACCCCCTGCAGTGACTGACTGCTCTCATTCATCAGCACAGGAGAGGCAACAAACCCATGCAGTGAGCGACTACTCTCATTCATCAGCGCAGGAGAGGCAACAAACCTGTGCAGTGAGCGACTACTCTCATTCATCAGCGCAGAAGAGGCAACAGCCCCCTGCAGTGAGGCACTACTCTCATTCATCAGCACAGGAGAGACAATAACCCTTGCAGTGAGCGATTACTCTCATTCATCAGCACAGGAGAGGCAACAACCCCATGCAGTGAGCGACTGCTCTCATTCATCCGCAGAGGAGAGGCAACAAACCCATGCAGTGAGCAACTACTCTCATTCATCAGCACAGGAGAGGCAACAAACCCATGCAGTGAGCGACTACTCTCATTCATCAGCACAGGAGAGGCAACAAACCCATGCAGTGAGGGACTGCTCGCATTCATCAGTGCAGCAGAGGCAACAGCCCCCTGCAGTGAGGGACTATTCTCATTCATCAGCGCAGGAGAGGCAACAACCCCCTGCAGTGAGCGACTGCTCTCATTCATCAACGCAGGAGAGGCAACAACCCCCTTGCAGTGAGCGACTGCTCTCATTCATCAGCGCAGGAGAGGCAACAACCCCATGCAGTGAGCGACTACTCTCATTCATCAGCGCAGGAGAGGCAACAACCCCCTGCAGTGAGCGACTACTCTCATTCATCAGCGCAGGAGAGGCAACAAACCCCTGCAGAGAGCGACTACTCTCATTCATCAGCACAGGAGAGGCAACATGCCCCTGCAGTGAGCGACTACTTTCATTCATCAGCACAGGAGAGGCAACAAACCCATGCAGTGAGGGACTGCTCCCATTCTACAGCACAGGAGAGGCAACAACCCCTTGCAGTGAGGGACTACTCTTATTCATCAGCACAGGAGAGGCAACAACCCCCTGCAGTGAGCGACTACTCTCATTCATCAGCACAGGAGAGGCAACAACCCCCTGCAGTGAGGGACTGCTCTCATTCATCAGTACAGGAGAGGCAACAACCCCCTGCAGTGAGGGACTGCTCTCATTCATCAGCACAGGAGAGGCAACAACCCCCTGCAGTGAGGGACTGCTCTCATTCATCAGTACAGGAGAGGCAACAACCCCCTGCAGTGAGGGACTGCTCTCATTCATCAGCACAGGAGAGGCAACAAACCCATGCAGTGAGCGACTACTCTCATTCATCAGCGCAGGAGAGGTATCAAACCCATCCAGTGAGCGACTACTCTCATTCATCAGCACAGGAAAGGCAACAAACCCATGCAGTGAGCGACTACTCTCATTCATCAGTGCAGGAGAGGCAACAACCCCCTGCAGTGAGGGACTGCTCTCATTCATCAGCACAGGAGAGGCAACAACCCCCTGCAGTGAGGGACTACATCCATTCATCAGCACAGGAGAGGCAACAACCCCCTGCAGTGAGCGACTACTATCATTCATCAGCACAGGAGAGGGAACAACCCCTTGCAGTGAGGGACTGCTCACATTCATCAGCACAGGAGAGGCAACAACCCCCTGCAGTGAGGGACTGCTCTCATTCATCAGTACAGGAGAGGCAACAACCCATTGCAGTGAGCGACTACTCTCATTCATCAGTGCAGGAGAGGCAACAGCCCCCTGCAGTGAGGGACTATTTTCATTCATCAGCGCAGGAGAGGCAACAACCCCCTGCAGTGAGCGACTGCTCTCATTCATCAACGCAGGAGAGGCAACAACCCCTTGCAGTGAGCGACTGCTCTCATTCATCAGCGCAGGAGAGGCAACAACCCCATGCAGTGAGCGACTACTCTCATTCATCAGCGCAGGAGAGGCAACAACCCCCTGCAGTGAGCGACTACTCTCATTCATCAGCGCAGGAGAGGCAACAAACCCCTGCAGAGAGCGACTACTCTCATTCATCAGCACAGGAGAGGCCACATGCCCCTGCAGTGAGCGACTACTTTCATTCATCAGCACAGGAGAGGCAACAAACCCATGCAGTGAGGGACTGCTCCCATTCTACAGCACAGGAGAGGCAACAACCCCTTGCAGTGAGGGACTACTCTCATTCATCAGCACAGGAGAGGCAACAACCCCCTGCAGTGAGCGACTACTCTCATTCATCAGTGCAGGAGAGGTAACACACCCATGCAGTGAGCGACTACTCTCATTCATCAGCACAGGAGAGGCAACAAACCCATGCAGTGAGCACTACTCTCATTCATCAGCGCAGGAGAGGTAACAACCCCTGCAGTGAGCGACGACTCTCATTCATCAGCGCAGGAGATGCAACAACCACCTTGCAGTGAGCGACTACTCTCATTCATCAGCGCAGGAGAGGCAACAACCCCATGCAATGAGGGACTACTCTCATTCATCAGCACTGGAGAGGCAACAAACCCTTGCAGTGAGCGACTACTCTCATTCATCAGTGCAGGTGAGGCAACAGCCCCCTGCAGTGAGGGACTATTCTCATTCATCAGCACAGGAGAGGCAACAACCCCCTGCAGTGAGCGACTGATCTCATTCATCAACGCAGGAGAGGCAACAACCCCTTGCAGTGAGCGACTGCTCTCATTCATCAGTGCAGGAGAGGCAACAACCCCATGCAGTGAGGGACTGCTCCCATTCATCAGCACAGGAGAGGCAACAACCCCTTGCAGTGAGGGACTACTCTCATTTATCAGCAGAGGAGAGGCAACAACCCCCTGCAGTGAGGGACTACATCCATTCATCAGCACAGGAGAGGCAACAACCCCCTGCAGTGAGCGACTACTATCATTCATCAGCACAGGAGAGGGAACAACCCCTTGCAGTGAGGGACTGCTCACATTCATCAGCACAGGAGAGGCAACAACCCCCTGCAGTGAGGGACTGCTCTCATTCACCAGTACAGGAGAGGCAACAACCCCCTGCAGTGAGGGACTGCTCTCATTCATCAGCACAGGAGAGGCAACAACCCCCTGCAGTGAGGGACTGCTCTCATTCATCAGTACAGGAGAGGCAACAACCCCCTGCAGTGAGGGACTGCTCTCATTCATCAGCACAGGAGAGGCAACAACCCCCTGCAGTGAGGGACTGCTCTCATTCATCAGTACAGGAGAGGCAACAACCCCCTGCAGTGAGGGACTGCTCTCATTCATCAGCACAGGAGAGGCAACAACCCCCTGCAGTGAGGGACTGCTCTCATTCATCAGCACAGGAGATGCAACAACCACCTTGCAGTGAGCGACTACTCTCATTCATCAGTGCAGGAGAGGCAACAACCCCATGCAGTGAGGGACTACTCTCATTCATCAGCACAGGAGAGGCAACAACCCCTTGCAGTGAGCGACTACTCTCATTCATCAGTGCAGGAGAGGCAACAGCCCCCTGCAGTGAGGGACTATTCTCATTCATCAGCGCAGGAAAGGCAACAACCCCCTGCAGTGAGCGACTGCTCTCATTCATCAACGCAGGAGAGGCAACAACCTCTTGCAGTGAGCGACTGCTCTCATTCATCAGCGCAGGAGAGGCAACAACCCCATGCAGTGAGCGACTACTCTCATTCATCAGCGCAGGAGAGGCAACAACCCCCTGCAGTGAGCGACTACTCTCATTCATCAGCGCAGGAGAGGCAACAAACCCCTGCAGAGAGCGACTACTCTCATTCATCAGCACAGGAGAGGCAACATGCCCCTGCAGTGAGCGACTACTTTCATTCATCAGCACAGGAGAGGCAACAAACCCATGCAGTGAGGGACTGCTCCCATTCTACAGCACAGGAGAGGCAACAACCCCCTGCAGTGAGGGACTACTCTCATTAATCAGCACAGGAGAGGCAACAACCCCCTGCAGTGAGGGACTACGTCCATTCATCAGCACAGGAGAGGCAACAACCCCCTGCAGTGAGCGACTACTCTCATTCATCAGCACAGGAGAGGCAACAACCCCCTGCAGTGAGGGACTGCTCTCATTCATCAGTACAGGAGAGGCAACAAGCCCCTGCAGTGAGGGACTGCTCTCATTCATCAGCACAGGAGAGGCAACAAACCCATGCAGTGAGCGACTGCTCTCATTCATCAGCACAGGAGAGGCACCAAACCCATGCAGTGAGCGACTGCTCCCATTCTACAGCACAGGAGAGGCAACAACCCCTTGCAGTGAGGGACTACTCTCATTCATCAGCACAGGAGAGGCAACAACCCCCTGCAGTGAGGGACTACGTCCATTCATCAGCACAGGGGAGGCAACAACCCCCTGCAGTGAGCGACTACTCTCATTCATCAGCACAGGAGAGGCAACAGCCCCTGCAGTGAGGGACTGCTCTCATTCATCAGCACAGGAGAGGCAACAAACCCATGCAGTGAGCGACTGCTCTCATTCATCAGCGCAGGATAGGCAACAAACCCATGCAGTGAGCATCTGCTCTCATTCATCAGCGCAGGAGAGGCAACAACCCCCTGCAGTGAGGGACTGCTCCCATTCATCAGCACAGGAGAGGCAACAACCCCCTGCAGTGAGGGACTACTCTCATTCTTCAGCGCAGGAGAGGCAACAACCCTCTGCAGTGAGGGACTACTCTCATTCATCAGCGCAGGAGAGGCAACAACCCCCTGCAGTGAGGGACTACTCTCATTCATCAGCGCAGGAGAGGCAACAAACCCATGCAGTGAGTGACTAGTCTCATTCATCAGCGCAGGAGAGGCAAAAAACCCATGCAGTGAGCGACTACTCTCATTCATCAGCACAGGAGAGGCAACAGCCCCCTGCAGTGAGGGACTACTCTCATTCATCAGCACAGGAGAGGCAACAACCCCCTGCAGTGAGCGACTACTCTCATTCATCAGCACAGGAGAGGCAACAACCCCTTGCAGTGAGGGACTGCTCTCATTCATCAGCACAGGAGAGGCAACAACCCCCCGCAGTGAGGGACTGCTCTCATTCATCAGCACAGGAGAGGCAACAACCCCTTGCAGTGAGGGACTGCTCTCATTCATCAGCACAGGAGAGGCAACAACCCCCTGCAGTGAGCGACTACTCTCATTCATCAGCACAGGACAGGCAACAACCCCCTGCAGTGAGGGACTGCTCTCATTCATCAGTACAGGAGAGGCAACAAGCCCCTGCAGTGAGGGACTGCTCTCATTCATCAGCACAGGAGAGGCAACAAACCCATGCAGTGAGCGACTGCTCTCATTCATCAGCACAGGAGAGGCAACAACCCCTTGCAGTGAGGGACTGCTCTCATTCATCAGCACAGGAGAGGCAACAAACCCATGCAGTGAGCGACTGCTCTCATTCATCAGCACAGGAGAGGCAACAACCCCCTGCAGTGAGGGACTGCTCCCATTCATCAGCACAGGAGAGGCAACAACCCCCTGCAGTGAGGGACTACTCTCATTCATCAGCACAGGAGAGGCAACAACCTCCTGCAGTGAGGGACTACTCTCATTCATCAGCACAGGAGAGGCAACAACCCCCTGCAGTGACTGACTGCTCTCATTCATCAGCACAGAAGAGGCAACAAACCCATGCAGTGAGCGACTACTCTCATTCATCAGCGCAGGAGAGGCAACAAACCTGTGCAGTGAGCGACTACTCTCATTCATCAGCGCAGGAGAGGCAACAGCCCCCTGCAGTGAGGCACTACTCTCATTCATCAGCACAGGAGAGACAATAACCCTTGCAGTGAGCGATTACTCTCATTCATCAGCACAGGAGAGGCAACAACCCCATGCAGTGAGCGACTGCTCTCATTCATCCGCAGAGGAGAGGCAACAAACCCATGCAGTGAGCAACTACTCTCATTCATCAGCACAGGAGAGGCAACAAACCCATGCAGTGAGCGACTACTCTCATTCATCAGCACAGGAGAGGCAACAAACCCATGCAGTGAGGGACTGCTCGCATTCATCAGTGCAGCAGAGGCAACAGCCCCCTGCAGTGAGGGACTATTCTCATTCATCAGCGCAGGAGAGGCAACAACCCCCTGCAGTGAGCGACTGCTCTCATTCATCAACGCAGGAGAGGCAACAACCCCCTTGCAGTGAGCGACTGCTCTCATTCATCAGCGCAGGAGAGGCAACAACCCCATGCAGTGAGCGACTACTCTCATTTATCAGCGCAGGAGAGGCAACAACCCCCTGCAGTGAGCGACTACTCTCATTCATCAGCGCAGGAGAGGCAACAAACCCCTGCAGAGAGCGACTACTCTCATTCATCAGCACAGGAGAGGCAACATGCCCCTGCAGTGAGCGACTACTTTCATTCATCAGCACAGGAGAGGCAACAAACCCATGCAGTGAGGGACTGCTCCCATTCTACAGCACAGGAGAGGCAACAACCCCTTGCAGTGAGGGACTACTCTTATTCATCAGCACAGGAGAGGCAACAACCCCCTGCAGTGAGCGACTACTCTCATTCATCAGCACAGGAGAGGCAACAACCCCCTGCAGTGAGGGACTGCTCTCATTCATCAGTACAGGAGAGGCAACAACCCCCTGCAGTGAGGGACTGCTCTCATTCATCAGCACAGGAGAGGCAACAACCCCCTGCAGTGAGGGACTGCTCTCATTCATCAGTACAGGAGAGGCAACAACCCCCTGCAGTGAGGGACTGCTCTCATTCATCAGCACAGGAGAGGCAACAAACCCATGCAGTGAGCGACTACTCTCATTCATCAGCGCAGGAGAGGTATCAAACCCATCCAGTGAGCGACTACTCTCATTCATCAGCACAGGAAAGGCAACAAACCCATGCAGTGAGCGACTACTCTCATTCATCAGCGCAGGAGAGGCAACAACCCCCTGCAGTGAGGGACTGCTCTCATTCATCAGCACAGGAGAGGCAACAACCCCCTGCAGTGAGGGACTGCTCTCATTGATCAGCACAGGAGAGGCAACAAACCCATGCAGTGAGCGACTACTCTCATTCATCAGCACAGGAGAGGTAACAAACCCATGCAGTGAGCGACTACTCTCATTCATCAGCACAGGAGATGCAACAACCAACTTGCAGTGAACGACTACTCTCATTCATCAGTGCAGGAGAGGCAACAACCCCATGCAGTGAGGGACTACTATCATTCATCAGCACAGGAGAGGCAACAACCCATTGCAGTGAGCGACTACTCTCATTCATCAGTGCAGGAGAGGCAACAGCCCCCTGCAGTGAGGGACTATTTTCATTCATCAGCGCAGGAGAGGCAACAACCCCCTGCAGTGAGCGACTGCTCTCATTCATCAATGCAGGAGAGGCAACAACCCCATGCAGTGAGCGACTACTCTCATTCATCAGCGCAGGAGAGGCAACAACCCCCTGCAGTGAGCGACTACTCTCATTCATCAGCGCAGGAGAGGCAACAAACCCCTGCAGAGAGCGACTACTCTCATTCATCAGCACAGGAGAGGCCACATGCCCCTGCAGTGAGCGACTACTTTCATTCATCAGCACAGGAGAGGCAACAAACCCATGCAGTGAGGGACTGCTCCCATTCTACAGCACAGGAGAGGCAACAACCCCTTGCAGTGAGGGACTACTCTCATTCATCAGCACAGGAGAGGCAACAACCCCCTGCAGTGAGCGACTACTCTCATTCATCAGCGCAGGAGAGGTAACACACCCATGCAGTGAGCGACTACTCTCATTCATCAGCACAGGAGAGGCAACAAACCCATGCAGTGAGCGACTACTCTCATTCATCAGCGCAGGAGAGGTAACAACCCCTGCAGTGAGCGACGACTCTCATTCATCAGCGCAGGAGATGCAACAACCACCTTGCAGTGAGCGACTACTCTCATTCATCAGCGCAGGAGAGGCAACAACCCCATGCAATGAGGGACTACTCTCATTCATCAGCACAGGAGAGGCAACAAACCCTTGCAGTGAGCGACTACTCTCATTCATCAGTGCAGGAGAGGCAACAGCCCCCTGCAGTGAGGGACTATTCTCATTCATCAGCGCAGGAGAGGCAACAACCCCCTGCAGTGAGCGACTGATCTCATTCATCAACGCAGGAGAGGCAACAACCCCTTGCAGTGAGCGACTGCTCTCATTCATCAGTGCAGGAGAGGCAACAACCCCATGCAGTGAGCGACTACTCTCATTCATCAGCGCAGGAGAGGCAACAACCCCTTGCAGTGAGCGACTACTCTCATTCATCAGCGCAGGAGAGGCAACAAACCCCTGCAGAGAGCGACTACTCTCATTCATCAGCACAGGAGAGGCAACATGCCCCTGCAGTGAGCGACTACTTTCATTCATCAGCACAGGAGAGGCAACAAACCCATGCAGTGAGGGACTGCTCCCATTCATCAGCACAGGAGAGGCAACAACCCCTTGCAGTGAGGGACTACTCTCATTCATCAGCAGAGGAGAGGCAACAACCCCCTGCAGTGAGGGACTACGTCCATTCATCAGCACAGGAGAGGCAACAACCCCCTGCAGTGAGCGACTACTATCATTCATCAGCACAGGAGAGGGAACAACCCCTTGCAGTGAGGGACTGCTCACATTCATCAGCACAGGAGAGGCAACAAACCCATGCAGTGAGCGACTACTCTCATTCATCAGCGCAGGAGAGGTATCAAACCCATCCAGTGAGCGACTACTCTCATTCATCAGCGCAGGAGAGGCAACAAACCCATGGGGTGAGCGACTACTCTCATTCATCAGCGCAGGAGAGGCAACAACCCCCTGCAGTGAGGGACTGCTCTCATTCCTCAGCACAGGAGAGGCAACAACCCCCTGCAGTGAGGGACTGCTCTCATTCATCAGCACAGGAGATGCAACAACCACCTTGCAGTGAGCGACTACTCTCATTCATCAGCGCAGGAGAGGCAACAACCCCATGCAGTGAGGGACTACTCTCATTCATCAGCACAGGAGAGGCAACAACCCCTTGCAGTGAGCGACTACTCTCATTCATCAGTGCAGGAGAGGCAACAGCCCCCTGCAGTGAGGGACTATTCTCATTCATCAGCACAGGAGAGGCAACAACCCCCTGCAGTGAGCGACTGCTCTCATTCATCAGCGCAGGAGAGGCAACAACCCCATGCAGTGAGCGACTACTCTCATTCATCAGCGCAGGAGAGGCAACAACCCCCTGCAGTGAGCGACTACTCTCATTCATCAGCGCAGTAGAGGCAACAAACCCCTGCAGAGAGCGACTACTCTCATTCATCAGCACAGGAGAGGCAACATGCCCCTGCAGTGAGCGACTACTTTCATTCATCAGCACAGGAGAGGCAACAAACCCATGCAGTGAGGGACTGCTCCCATTCTACAGCACAGGAGAGGCAACAACCCCTTGCAGTGAGGGACTACTCTCATTCATCAGCACAGGAGAGGCAACAACCCCCTGCAGTGAGGGACTACGTCCATTCATCAGCACAGGAGAGGCAACAACCCCCTGCAGTGAGCGACTACTCTCATTCATCAGCACAGGAGAGGCAACAACCCCCTGCAGTGAGGGACTGCTCTCATTCATCAGTACAGGAGAGGCAACAAGCCCCTGCAGTGAGGGACTGCTCTCATTCATCAGCACAGGAGAGGCAACAAACCCATGCAGTGAGCGACTGCTCTCATTCATCAGCACAGGAGAGGCAACAAACCCATGCAGTGAGCGACTGCTCCCATTCTACAGCACAGGAGAGGCAACAACCCCTTGCAGTGAGGGACTACTCTCATTCATCAGCACAGGAGAGGCAACAACCCCCTGCAGTGAGGGACTACGTCCATTCATCAGCACAGGAGAGGCAACAACCCCCTGCAGTGAGCGACTACTCTCATTCATCAGCACAGGAGAGGCAACAGCCCCCAGCAGTGAGGGACTGCTCTCATTCATCAGTACAGGAGAGGCAACAAGCCCCTGCAGTGAGGGACTGCTCTCATTCATCAGCACAGGAGAGGCAACAAACCCATGCAGTGAGCGACTGCTCTCATTCATCAGCGCAGGAGAGGCAACAAACCCATGCAGTGAGCATCTGCTCTCAATTATCAGTGCAGGAGAGGCAACAACCCCCTGCAGTGAGGGACTGCTCCCATTCATCAGCACAGGAGAGGCAACAACCCCCTGCAGTGAGGGACTACTCTCATTCTTCAGCGCAGGAGAGGCAACAACCCTCTGCAGTGAGGGACTACTCTCATTCATCAGCGCAGGAGAGGCAACAACCCCCTGCAGTGAGGGACTACTCTCATTCATCAGCACAGGAGAGGCAACAAACCCATGCAGTGAGTGACTAGTCTCATTCATCAGCACAGGAGAGGCAACAAACCCATGCAGTGAGCGACTACTCTCATTCATCAGCACAGGAGAGGCAACAGCCCCCTGCAGTGAGGGACTACTCTCATTCATCAGCACAGGAGAGGCAACAACCCCCCGCAGTGAGCGACTACTCTCATTCATCAGCACAGGAGAGGCAACAACCCCTTGCAGTGAGGGACTGCTCTCATTCATCAGCACAGGAGAGGCAACAACCCCCTGCAGTGAGGGACTGCTCTCATTCATCAGCACAGGAGAGGCAACAACCCCCTGCAGTGAGGGACTGCTCTCATTAATCAGCACAGGCGTGGAAACAAACCCATGCAGTGAGCGACTGCTCTCATTCATCAGCACAGGAGAGGCAACAAACCCATGCAGTGAGCGACTGCTCTCATTCATCAGCACAGGAGTGGCAACAACCCCCTGCAGTGAGGGACTGCTCCCATTCATCAGCACAGGAGAGGCAACAACCCCCTGCAGTGAGGGACTACTCTCATTCATCAGCACAGGAGAGGCAACAACCTCCTGCAGTGAGGGACTACTCTCATTCATCAGCACAGGAGAGGCAACAACCCCCTGCAGTGCTTGACTGCTCTCATTCATCAGCACAGGAGAGGCAACAAACCCATGCAGTGAGCGACTACTCTCATTCATCAGCGCTGGAGAAGCAACAAACCTGTGCAGTGAGCGACTACTCTCATTCATCAGCGCAGGAGAGGCAACAGCCCCCTGCAGTGAGGCACTACTCTCATTCATCAGCACAGGAGAGAGAATAACCCTTGCAGTGAGCGATTACTCTCATTCATCAGCACAGGAGAGGCAACAACCCCATGCAGTGAGCGACTGCTCTCATTCATCCGCACAGGAGAGGCAACAAACCCATGCAGTGAGCAACTACTCTCATTCATCAGCACAGGAGAGGCAACAAACCCATGCAGTGAGCGACTACTCTCATTCATCAGCACAGGAGAGGCAACAAACCCATGCAGTGAGGGACTGCTCTCATTCATCAGCACAGGAGAGGCAACAACCCCCTGCAGTGAGGGACTGCTCCCATTCATCAGCACAGGAGAGGCAACAACCCCCTGCAGTGAGGGACTACTCTCATTCATCAGCACAGGAGAGGAAACAACCCCCTGCAGTGAGGACTACTCTCATTCATCAGCACAGGAGATGCAACAACCCCCTGCAGTGAGCGACTACTCTCATTCATCAGTACAGGAGAGGCAACAACCCCCTGCAGTGAGGGACTGCTCTCATTCATCAGCACAGGAGAGGCAACAACCCCTTGCAGTGAGCGACTACTCTCATTCATCAGTGCAGGAGAGGCAACAGCCCCCTGCAGTGAGGGACTATTTTCATTCATCAGCGCAGTAGAGGCAACAACCCCCTGCAGTGAGCGACTGCTCTCATTCATCAACGCAGGAGAGGCAACAACCCCTTGCAGTGAGCGACTGCTCTCATTCACAAGCGCAGGAGAGGCAACAACCCCATGCAGTGAGCGACTACTCGCATTCATCAGTGCAGGAGAGGCAACAACCCCCTGCAGTGAGCGACTACTCTCATTCATCAGCGCAGGAGAGGCAACAAACCCCTGCAGAGAGCGACTACTCTCATTCATCAGCACAGGAGAGGCCACATGCCCCTGCAGTGAGCGACTACTTTCATTCATCAGCACAGGAGAGGCAACAAACCCATGCAGTGAGGGACTGCTCCCATTCTACAGCACAGGAGAGGCAACAACCCCTTGCAGTGAGGGACTACTCTCATTCATCAGCACAGGAGAGGCAACAACCCCCTGCAGTGAGCGACTACTCTCATTCATCAGCGCAGGAGAGGTAACAAACCCATGCAGTGAGCGACTACTCTCATTCATCAGCACAGGAGAGGCAACAAACCCATGCAGTGAGCGACTACTCTCATTCATCAGCGCAGGAGAGGTAACAACCCCTGCAGTGAGCGACGACTCTCATTCATCAGTGCAGGAGATGCAACAACCACGTTGCAGTGAGCGACTACTCTCATTCATCAGCGCAGGAGAGGCAACAACCCCATGCAGTGAGGGACTACTCTCATTCATCAGCACAGGAGAGGCAACAACCCCTTGCAGTGAGCGACTACTCTCATTCATCAGTGCAGGAGAGGCAACAGCCCCCTGCAGTGAGGGACTATTCCCTTTCATCAGCGCAGGAGAGGCAACAACCCCCTGCAGTGAGCGACTGCTCTCATTCATCAACGCAGGAGAGGCAACAACTCCTTGCAGTGAGCGACTGCTCTCATTCATCAGCGCAGGAGAGGCAACAACCCCATGCAGTGAGCGACTACTCTCATTCATCAGCGCAGGAGAGGCAACAACCCCTTGCAGTGAGCGACTACTCTCATTCATCAGCACAGGAGAGGCAACAAACCCCTGCAGAGAGCGGCTACTCTCATTCATCAGCACAGGAGAGGCAACATGCCCCTGCAGTGAGCGACTACTTTCATTCATCAGCACAGGAGAGGCAACAAACCCATGCAGTGAGGGACTGCTCCCATTCATCAGCACAGGAGAGGCAACAACCCCTTGCAGTGAGGGACTACTCTCATTCATCAGCAGAGGAGAGGCAACAACCCCCTGCAGTGAGGGACTACGTCCATTCATCAGCACAGGAGAGGCAACAACCCCCTGCAGTGAGCGACTACTATCATTCATCAGCACAGGAGAGGGAACAACCCCTTGCAGTGAGGGACTGCTCACATTCATCAGCACAGGAGAGGCAACAACCCCCTGCAGTGAGGGACTGCTCTCATTCATCAGTACAGGAGAGGAAACAACCCCCTGCAGTGAGGGACTGCTCTCATTCATCAGCACAGGAGAGGCAACAAACCCATGCAGTGAGCGACTACTCTCATTCATCAGCGCAGGAGAGGCATCAAACCCATCCAGTGAGCGACTACTCTCATTCATCAGCACAGGAGAGGCAACAAACCCATGCAGTGAGCGACTACTCTCATTCATCAGCGCAGGAGAGGCAACAACCCCCTGCAGTGAGGGACTGCTCTCATTCATCAGCACAGGAGAGGCAACAACCCCCTGCAGTGAGGGACTGCTCTCATTCATCACCACAGGAGATGCAACAACCACCTTGCAGTGAGCGACTACTCTCATTCATCAGCGCAGGAGAGGCAATAACCCCATGCAGTGAGGGACTACTCTCATTCATCAGCACAGGAGAGGCAACAACCCCTTGCAGTGAGCGACTACTCTCATTCATCAGCGCAGGAGAGGCAACAGCCCCCTGCAGTGAGGGACTATTCTCATTCATCAGCGCAGGAGAGGCAACAACCCCCTGCAGTGAGCGACTGCTCTCATTCATCAATGCAGGAGAGGCAACAACCCCTTGCAGTGAGCGACTGCTCTCATTCATCAGCGCAGGAGAGGCAACAACCCCATGCAGTGAGCGACTACTCTCATTCATCAGCGCAGGAGAGGCAACAACCCCCTGCAGTGAGCGACTACTCTCATTCATCAGCGCAGGAGAGGCAACAAACCCCTGCAGAGAGCGACTACTCTCATTCATCAGCACAGGAGAGGCAACATGCCCCTGCAGTGAGCGACTACTTTCATTCATCAGCACAGGAGAGGCAACAACCCCCTGCAGTGAGGGACTGCTCTCATTCATCAGTACAGGAGAGGCAACAACCCCCTGCAGTGAGGGACTGCTCTCATTCATCAGCACAGGAGAGGCAACAACCCCCTGCAGTGAGGGACTGCTCTCATTCATCAGTACAGGAGAGGCAACAACCCCCTGCAGTGAGGGACTGCTCTCATTCATCAGCACAGGAGAGGCAACAAACCCATGCAGTGAGCGACTACTCTCATTCATCAGCGCAGGAGAGGTATCAAACCCATCCAGTGAGCGACTACTCTCATTCATCAGCACAGGAAAGGCAACAAACCCATGCAGTGAGCGACTACTCTCATTCATCAGCACAGGAGAGGCAACAACCCCCTGCAGTGAGGGACTGCTCTCATTCATCAGTACAGGAGAGGCAACAACCCCCTGCAGTGAGGGACTGCTCTCATTCATCAGCACAGGAGAGGCAACAACCCCCTGCAGTGAGGGACTGCTCTCATTCATCAGTACAGGAGAGGCAACAACCCCCTGCAGTGAGGGACTGCTCTCATTCATCAGCACAGGAGAGGCAACAAACCCATGCAGTGAGCGACTACTCTCATTCATCAGCGCAGGAGAGGTATCAAACCCATCCAGTGAGCGACTACTCTCATTCATCAGCACAGGAAAGGCAACAAACCCATGCAGTGAGCGACTACTCTCATTCATCAGCGCAGGAGAGGCAACAACCCCCTGCAGTGAGGGACTGCTCTCATTCATCAGCACAGGAGAGGCAACAACCCCCTGCAGTGAGGGACTGCTCTCATTGATCAGCACAGGAGAGGCAACAAACCCATGCAGTGAGCGACTACTCTCATTCATCAGCACAGGAGAGGTAACAAACCCATGCAGTGAGCGACTACTCTCATTCATCAGCACAGGAGATGCAACAACCAACTTGCAGTGAGCGACTACTCTCATTCATCAGTGCAGGAGAGGCAACAACCCCATGCAGTGAGGGACTACTATCATTCATCAGCACAGGAGAGGCAACAACCCATTGCAGTGAGCGACTACTCTCATTCATCAGTGCAGGAGAGGCAACAGCCCCCTGCAGTGAGGGACTATTTTCATTCATCAGCGCAGGAGAGGCAACAACCCCCTGCAGTGAGCGACTGCTCTCATTCATCAATGCAGGAGAGGCAACAACCCCTTGCAGTGAGCGACTGCTCTCATTCATCAGCGCAGGAGAGGCAACAACCCCATGCAGTGAGCGACTACTCTCATTCATCAGCGCAGGAGAGGCAACAACCCCCTGCAGTGAGCGACTACTCTCATTCATCAGCGCAGGAGAGGCAACAAACCCCTGCAGAGAGCGACTACTCTCATTCATCAGCACAGGAGAGGCCACATGCCCCTGCAGTGAGCGACTACTTTCATTCATCAGCACAGGAGAGGCAACAAACCCATGCAGTGAGGGACTGCTCCCATTCTACAGCACAGGAGAGGCAACAACCCCTTGCAGTGAGGGACTACTCTCATTCATCAGCACAGGAGAGGCAACAACCCCCTGCAGTGAGCGACTACTCTCATTCATCAGCGCAGGAGAGGTAACACACCCATGCAGTGAGCGACTACTCTCATTCATCAGCACAGGAGAGGCAACAAACCCATGCAGTGAGCGACTACTCTCATTCATCAGCGCAGGAGAGGTAACAACCCCTGCAGTGAGCGACGACTCTCATTCATCAGCGCAGGAGATGCAACAACCACCTTGCAGTGAGCGACTACTCTCATTCATCAGCGCAGGAGAGGCAACAACCCCATGCAATGAGGGACTACTCTCATTCATCAGCACAGGAGAGGCAACAAACCCTTGCAGTGAGCGACTACTCTCATTCATCAGTGCAGGAGAGGCAACAGCCCCCTGCAGTGAGGGACTATTCTCATTCATCAGCGCAGGAGAGGCAACAACCCCCTGCAGTGAGCGACTGATCTCATTCATCAACGCAGGAGAGGCAACAACCCCTTGCAGTGAGCGACTGCTCTCATTCATCAGTGCAGGAGAGGCAACAACCCCATGCAGTGAGCGACTACTCTCATTCATCAGTGCAGGAGAGGCAACAACCCCTTGCAGTGAGCGACTACTCTCATTCATCAGCGCAGGAGAGGCAACAAACCCCTGCAGAGAGCGACTACTCTCATTCATCAGCACAGGAGAGGCAACATGCCCCTGCAGTGAGCGACTACTTTCATTCATCAGCACAGGAGAGACAACAAACCCATGCAGTGAGGGACTGCTCCCATTCATCAGCACAGGAGAGGCAACAACCCCTTGCAGTGAGGGACTACTCTCATTCATCAGCAGAGGAGAGGCAACAACCCCCTGCAGTGAGGGACTACGTCCATTCATCAGCACAGGAGAGGCAACAACCCCCTGCAGTGAGCGACTACTATCATTCATCAGCACAGGAGAGGGAACAACCCCTTGCAGTGAGGGACTGCTCACATTCATCAGCACAGGAGAGGCAACAAACCCATGCAGTGAGCGACTACTCTCATTCATCAGCGCAGGAGAGGTATCAAACCCATCCAGTGAGCGACTACTCTCATTCATCAGCGCAGGAGAGGCAACAAACCCATGGGGTGAGCGACTACTCTCATTCATCAGCGCAGGAGAGGCAACAACCCCCTGCAGTGAGGGACTGCTCTCATTCCTCAGCACAGGAGAGGCAACAACCCCCTGCAGTGAGGGACTGCTCTCATTCATCAGCACAGGAGATGCAACAACCACCTTGCAGTGAGCGACTACTCTCATTCATCAGCGCAGGAGAGGCAACAACCCCATGCAGTGAGGGACTACTCTCATTCATCAGCACAGGAGAGGCAACAACCCCTTGCAGTGAGCGACTACTCTCATTCATCAGTGCAGGAGAGGCAACAGCCCCCTGCAGTGAGGGACTATTCTCATTCATCAGCACAGGAGAGGCAACCACCCCCTGCAGTGAGCGACTGCTCTCATTCATCAGCGCAGGAGAGGCAACAACCCCATGCAGTGAGCGACTACTCTCATTCATCAGCGCAGGAGAGGCAACAACCCCCTGCAGTGAGCGACTACTCTCATTCATCAGCGCAGTAGAGGCAACAAACCCCTGCAGAGAGCGACTACTCTCATTCATCAGCACAGGAGAGGCAACATGCCCCTGCAGTGAGCGACTACTTTCATTCATCAGCACAGGAGAGGCAACAAACCCATGCAGTGAGGGACTGCTCCCATTCTACAGCACAGGAGAGGCAACAACCCCTTGCAGTGAGGGACTACTCTCATTCATCAGCACAGGAGAGGCAACAACCCCCTGCAGTGAGGGACTACGTCCATTCATCAGCACAGGAGAGGCAACAACCCCCTGCAGTGAGCGACTACTCTCATTCATCAGCACAGGAGAGGCAACAACCCCCTGCAGTGAGGGACTGCTCTCATTCATCAGTACAGGAGAGGCAACAAGCCCCTGCAGTGAGGGACTGCTCTCATTCATCAGCACAGGAGAGGCAACAAACCCATGCAGTGAGCGACTGCTCTCATTCATCAGCACAGGAGAGGCAACAAACCCATGCAGTGAGCGACTGCTCCCATTCTACAGCACAGGAGAGGCAACAACCCCTTGCAGTGAGGGACTACTCTCATTCATCAGCACAGGAGAGGCAACAACCCCCTGCAGTGAGGGACTACGTCCATTCATCAGCACAGGAGAGGCAACAACCCCCTGCAGTGAGCGACTACTCTCATTCATCAGCACAGGAGAGGCAACAGCCCCCAGCAGTGAGGGACTGCTCTCATTCATCAGTACAGGAGAGGCAACAAGCCCCTGCAGTGAGGGACTGCTCTCATTCATCAGCACAGGAGAGGCAACAAACCCATGCAGTGAGCGACTGCTCTCATTCATCAGCGCAGGAGAGGCAACAAACCCATGCAGTGAGCATCTGCTCTCAATTATCAGTGCAGGAGAGGCAACAACCCCCTGCAGTGAGGGACTGCTCCCATTCATCAGCACAGGAGAGGCAACAACCCCCTGCAGTGAGGGACTACTCTCATTCTTCAGCGCAGGAGAGGCAACAACCCTCTGCAGTGAGGGACTACTCTCATTCATCAGCGCAGGAGAGGCAACAACCCCCTGCAGTGAGGGACTACTCTCATTCATCAGCACAGGAGAGGCAACAAACCCATGCAGTGAGTGACTAGTCTCATTCATCAGCACAGGAGAGGCAACAAACCCATGCAGTGAGCGACTACTCTCATTCATCAGCACAGGAGAGGCAACAGCCCCCTGCAGTGAGGGACTACTCTCATTCATCAGCACAGGAGAGGCAACAACCCCCCGCAGTGAGCGACTACTCTCATTCATCAGCACAGGAGAGGCAACAACCCCTTGCAGTGAGGGACTGCTCTCATTCATCAGCACAGGAGAGGCAACAACCCCCTGCAGTGAGGGACTGCTCTCATTCATCAGCACAGGAGAGGCAACAACCCCCTGCAGTGAGGGACTGCTCTCATTAATCAGCACAGGCGTGGAAACAAACCCATGCAGTGAGCGACTGCTCTCATTCATCAGCACAGGAGAGGCAACAAACCCATGCAGTGAGCGACTGCTCTCATTCATCAGCACAGGAGTGGCAACAACCCCCTGCAGTGAGGGACTGCTCCCATTCATCAGCACAGGAGAGGCAACAACCCCCTGCAGTGAGGGACTACTCTCATTCATCAGCACAGGAGAGGCAACAACCTCCTGCAGTGAGGGACTACTCTCATTCATCAGCACAGGAGAGGCAACAACCCCCTGCAGTGACTGACTGCTCTCATTCATCAGCACAGGAGAGGCAACAAACCCATGCAGTGAGCGACTACTCTCATTCATCAGCGCTGGAGAAGCAACAAACCTGTGCAGTGAGCGACTACTCTCATTCATCAGCGCAGGAGAGGCAACAGCCCCCTGCAGTGAGGCACTACTCTCATTCATCAGCACAGGAGAGAGAATAACCCTTGCAGTGAGCGATTACTCTCATTCATCAGCACAGGAGAGGCAACAACCCCATGCAGTGAGCGACTGCTCTCATTCATCCGCACAGGAGAGGCAACAAACCCATGCAGTGAGCAACTACTCTCATTCATCAGCACAGGAGAGGCAACAAACCCATGCAGTGAGCGACTACTCTCATTCATCAGCACAGGAGAGGCAACAAACCCATGCAGTGAGGGACTGCTCTCATTCATCAGCACAGGAGAGGCAACAACCCCCTGCAGTGAGGGACTGCTCCCATTCATCAGCACAGGAGAGGCAACAACCCCCTGCAGTGAGGGACTACTCTCATTCATCAGCACAGGAGAGGAAACAACCCCCTGCAGTGAGGACTACTCTCATTCATCAGCACAGGAGATGCAACAACCCCCTGCAGTGAGCGACTACTCTCATTCATCAGTACAGGAGAGGCAACAACCCCCTGCAGTGAGGGACTGCTCTCATTCATCAGCACAGGAGAGGCAACAACCCCTTGCAGTGAGCGACTACTCTCATTCATCAGTGCAGGAGAGGCAACAGCCCCCTGCAGTGAGGGACTATTTTCATTCATCAGCGCAGTAGAGGCAACAACCCCCTGCAGTGAGCGACTGCTCTCATTCATCAACGCAGGAGAGGCAACAACCCCTTGCAGTGAGCGACTGCTCTCATTCACAAGCGCAGGAGAGGCAACAACCCCATGCAGTGAGCGACTACTCGCATTCATCAGTGCAGGAGAGGCAACAACCCCCTGCAGTGAGCGACTACTCGCATTCATCAGCGCAGGAGAGGCAACAAACCCCTGCAGAGAGCGACTACTCTCATTCATCAGCACAGGAGAGGCCACATGCCCCTGCAGTGAGCGACTACTTTCATTCATCAGCACAGGAGAGGCAACAAACCCATGCAGTGAGGGACTGCTCCCATTCTACAGCACAGGAGAGGCAACAACCCCTTGCAGTGAGGGACTACTCTCATTCATCAGCACAGGAGAGGCAACAACCCCCTGCAGTGAGCGACTACTCTCATTCATCAGCGCAGGAGAGGTAACAAACCCATGCAGTGAGCGACTACTCTCATTCATCAGCACAGGAGAGGCAACAAACCCATGCAGTGAGCGACTACTCTCATTCATCAGCGCAGGAGAGGTAACAACCCCTGCAGTGAGCGACGACTCTCATTCATCAGTGCAGGAGATGCAACAACCACGTTGCAGTGAGCGACTACTCTCATTCATCAGCGCAGGAGAGGCAACAACCCCATGCAGTGAGGGACTACTCTCATTCATCAGCACAGGAGAGGCAACAACCCCTTGCAGTGAGCGACTACTCTCATTCATCAGTGCAGGAGAGGCAACAGCCCCCTGCAGTGAGGGACTATTCCCATTCATCAGCGCAGGAGAGGCAACAACCCCCTGCAGTGAGCGACTGCTCTCATTCATCAACGCAGGAGAGGCAACAACTCCTTGCAGTGAGCGACTGCTCTCATTCATCAGCGCAGGAGAGGCAACAACCCCATGCAGTGAGCGACTACTCTCATTCATCAGCGCAGGAGAGGCAACAACCCCTTGCAGTGAGCGACTACTCTCATTCATCAGCACAGGAGAGGCAACAAACCCCTGCAGAGAGCGGCTACTCTCATTCATCAGCACAGGAGAGGCAACATGCCCCTGCAGTGAGCGACTACTTTCATTCATCAGCACAGGAGAGGCAACAAACCCATGCAGTGAGGGACTGCTCCCATTCATCAGCACAGGAGAGGCAACAACCCCTTGCAGTGAGGGACTACTCTCATTCATCAGCAGAGGAGAGGCAACAACCCCCTGCAGTGAGGGACTACGTCCATTCATCAGCACAGGAGAGGCAACAACCCCCTGCAGTGAGCGACTACTATCATTCATCAGCACAGGAGAGGGAACAACCCCTTGCAGTGAGGGACTGCTCACATTCATCAGCACAGGAGAGGCAACAACCCCCTGCAGTGAGGGACTGCTCTCATTCATCAGTACAGGAGAGGCAACAACCCCCTGCAGTGAGGGACTGCTCTCATTCATCAGCACAGGAGAGGCAACAAACCCATGCAGTGAGCGACTACTCTCATTCATCAGCGCAGGAGAGGCATCAAACCCATCCAGTGAGCGACTACTCTCATTCATCAGCACAGGAGAGGCAACAAACCCATGCAGTGAGCGACTACTCTCATTCATCAGCGCAGGAGAGGCAACAACCCCCTGCAGTGAGGGACTGCTCTCATTCATCAGCACAGGAGAGGCAACAACCCCCTGCAGTGAGGGACTGCTCTCATTCATCACCACAGGAGATGCAACAACCACCTTGCAGTGAGCGACTACTCTCATTCATCAGCGCAGGAGAGGCAATAACCCCATGCAGTGAGGGACTACTCTCATTCATCAGCACAGGAGAGGCAACAACCCCTTGCAGTGAGCGACTACTCTCATTCATCAGCGCAGGAGAGGCAACAGCCCCCTGCAGTGAGGGACTATTCTCATTCATCAGCGCAGGAGAGGCAACAACCCCCTGCAGTGAGCGACTGCTCTCATTCATCAATGCAGGAGAGGCAACAACCCCTTGCAGTGAGCGACTGCTCTCATTCATCAGCGCAGGAGAGGCAACAACCCCATGCAGTGAGCGACTACTCTCATTCATCAGCGCAGGAGAGGCAACAACCCCCTGCAGTGAGCGACTACTCTCATTCATCAGCGCAGGAGAGGCAACAAACCCCTGCAGAGAGCGACTACTCTCATTCATCAGCACAGGAGAGGCAACATGCCCCTGCAGTGAGCGACTACTTTCATTCATCAGCACAGGAGAGGCAACAAACCCATGCAGTGAGGGACTGCTCCCATTCTACAGCACAGGAGAGGCAACAACCCCCTGCAGTGAGGGACTACTCTCATTCATCAGCACAGGAGAGGCAACAACCCCCTGCAGTGAGGGACTACGTCCATTCATCAGCACAGGAGAGGCAACAACCCCCTGCAGTGAGGGACTGCTCTCATTCATCAGTACAGGAGAGGCAACAAGCCCCTGCAGTGAGGGACTGCTCTCATTCATCAGCACAGGAGAGGCAACAAACCCATGCAGTGAGCGACTGCTCTCATTCATCAGCACAGGAGAGGCAACAAACCCATGCAGTGAGCGACTGCTTCCATTCTACAGCGCAGGAGAGGCAACAACCCCCTGCAGTGAGGGACTGCTCCCATTCATCAGCACAGGAGAGGCAACAACCCTCTGCAGTGAGGGACTACTCTCATTCATCAGCGCAGGAGAGGCAACAACCCCTTGCAGTGAGCGACTACTCTCATTCATCAGCGCAGGAGAGGCAACAGCCCCCTGCAGTGAGGGACTATTCTCATTCATCAGCGCAGGAGAGGCAACAACCCCCTGCAGTGAGCGACTGCTCTCATTCATCAACGCAGGAGAGGCAACAACCCCTTGCAGTGAGCGACTGCTCTCATTCATCAGCGCAGGAGAGGCAACAACCCCATGCAGTGAGCGACTACTCTCATTCATCAGCGCAGGAGAGGCAACAACCCCCTGCAGTGAGCGACTACTCTCATTCATCAGCGCAGGAGAGGCAACAAACCCCTGCAGAGAGCGACTACTCTCATTCATCAGCACAGGAGAGGCAACATGCCCCTGCAGTGAGCGACTACTTTCATTCATCAGCACAGGAGAGGCAACAAACCCATGCAGTGAGGGACTGCTCCCATTCTACAGCACAGGAGAGGCAACAACCCCCTGCAGTGAGGGACTACTCTCATTCATCAGCACAGGAGAGGCAACAACCCCCTGCAGTGAGGGACTACGTCCATTCATCAGCACAGGAGAGGCAACAACCCCCTGCAGTGAGCGACTACTCTCATTCATCAGCACAGGAGAGGCAATAACCCCCTGCAGTGAGGGACTGCTCTCATTCATCAGTACAGGAGAGGCAACAAGCCCCTGCAGTGAGGGACTGCTCTCATTCATCAGCACAGGAGAGGCAACAAACCCATGCAGTGAGCGACTGCTCTCATTCATCAGCACAGGAGAGGCAACAAACCCATGCAGTGAGCGACTGCTTCCATTCTACAGCACAGGAGAGGCAACAACCCCTTGCAGTGAGGGACTACTCTCATTCATCAGCACAGGAGAAGCAACAACCCCCTTCAGTGAGGGACTACGTCCATTCATCAGCACAGGAGAGGCAACAACCCCCTGCAGTGAGCGACTACTCTCATTCATCAGCACAGGAGAGGCAACAGCCCCCAGCAGTGAGGGACTGCTCTCATTCATCAGTGCAGGAGAGGCAACAAGCCCCTGCAGTGAGGGACTGCTCTCATTCATCAGCACAGGAGAGGCAACAAACCCATGCAGTGAGCGACTGCTCTCATTCATCAGCGCAGGAGGGGCAACAAACCCATGCAGTGAGCATCTGCTCTCATTCATCAGCGCAGGAGAGGCAACAACCCCCTGCAGTGAGGGACTGCTCCCATTCATCAGCACACGAGAGGCAACAACCCTCTGCAGTGAGGGACTACTCTCATTCATCAGCGCAGGAGAGGCAACAACCCCCTGCAGTGAGGGACTACTCTCATTCATCAGCACAGGAGAGGCAACAACTCCTTGCAGTGAGGGACTGCTCTCATTCATCAGCACAGGAGAGGCAACAACCCCCTGCAGTGAGGGACTGCTCTCATTCATCAGCACAGGAGGGGCAACAACCCCCTGCAGTGAGGGACTGCTCTCATTAATCAGCACAGGCGTGGCAACAAACCCATGCAGTGAGCGAATACTCTCATTTATCAGCACAGGAGAGGCAACAGCCCCCTGCAGTGAGGGACTACTCTCATTCATCAGCACAGGAGAGGCAACAACCCCCCGCAGTGAGCGACTACTCTCATTCATCAGCACAGGAGAGGCAACAACTCCTTGCAGTGAGGGACTGCTCTCATTCATCAGCACAGGAGAGGCAACAACCCCCTGCAGTGAGGGACTGCTCTCATTCATCAGCACAGGAGAGGCAACAACCCCCTGCAGTGAGGGACTGCTCTCATTCATCAGCACAGGCGTGGCAACAAACCCATGCAGTGAGCGACTGCTCTCATTCATCAGCACAGGAGAGGCAACAAACCCATGCAGTGAGCGACTGCTCTCATTCATCAGCACAGGAGAGGCAACAACCCCCTGCAGTGAGGGACTGCTCCCATTCATCAGCACAGGAGAGGCAACAACCCCCTGCAGTGACTGACTGCTCTCATTCATAAGCACAGGAGAGGCAACAAACCCATGCAGTGAGCGACTACTCTCATTCATCAGCGCAGGAGAGGCAACAAACCTGTGCAGTGAGCGACTACTCTCATTCATCAGAGCAGGAGAGGCAACAGCCCCCTGCAGTGAGGCACTACTCTCATTCATCAGCACAGGAGAGACAATAACCCTTGCAGTGAGCGATTACTCTCATTCATCAGCACAGGAGAGGCAACAACCCCATGCAGTGAGTGACTGCTCTCATTCATCCGCACAGGAGAGGCAACAAACCCATGCATTGAGCAACTACTCTCATTCATCAGCACAGGAGAGGCAACAAACCCATGCAGTGAGCGACTACTCTCATTCATCAGCACAGGAGAGGCAACAAACCCATGCAGTGAGGGACTGCTCGCATTCATCAGTGCAGGAGAGGCAACAGCCCCCCGCAATGAGGGACTATTCTCATTCATCAGCGCAAGAGAGGCAACAACCCCCTGCAGTGAGCGACTGCTCTCATTCATCAACGCAGGAGAGGCAACAACCCCTTGCAGTGAGCGACTGCTCTCATTCATCAGCGCAGGAGAGGCAACAACCCCATGCAGTGAGCGACTACTCTCATTCATCAGCGCAGTAGAGGCAACAAACCCCTGCAGAGAGCGACTACTCTCATTCATCAGCACAGGAGAGGCAACATGCCCCTGCAGTGAGCGACTACTTTCATTCATCAGCACAGGAGAGGCAACAAACCCATGCAGTGAGGGACTGCTCCCATTCTACAGCACAGGAGAGGCAACAACCCCTTGCAGTGAGGGACTACTCTTATTCATCAGCACAGGAGAGGCAACAACCCCCTGCAGTGAGGGACTACGTCCATTCATCAGCACAGGAGAGGCAACAACCCCCTGCAGTGAGCGACTACTCTCATTCATCAGCACAGGAGAGGCAACAACCCCCTGCAGTGAGGGACTGCTCTCATTCATCAGTACAGGAGAGGCAACACCCCCCTGCAGTGAGGGACTGCTCTCATTCATCAGCACAGGAGAGGCAACAACCCCCTGCAGTGAGGGACTGCTCTCATTCATCAGCACAGGAGAGGCAACAACCCCCTGCAGTGAGGGACTGCTCTCATTCATCAGCACAGGAGAGGCAACAAACCCATGCAGTGAGCGACTACTCTCATTCATCAGCGCAGGAGAGGTATCAAACCCATCCAGTGAGCGACTACTCTCATTCATCAGCACAGGAGAGGCAACAAACCCATGCAGTGAGGGACTACTCTCATTCATCAGCGCAGGAGAGGCAACAACCCCCTGCAGTGAGGGACTGCTCTCATTCATCAGCACAGGAGAGGCAACAACCCCCTGCAGTGAGGGACTGCTCTCATTCATCAGCACAGGAGAGGCAACAAACCCATGCAGTGAGCGACTACTCTCATTCATCAGCACAGGAGAGGTAACAAACCCATGCAGTGAGCGACTACTCTCATTCATCAGCACAGGAGATGCAACAACCACCTTGCAGTGAGCGACTACTCTCATTCATCAGTGCAGGAGAGGCAAAAACCCCATGCAGTGAGGGACTACTCTCATTCATCAGCACAGGAGAGGCAACAACCCCTTGCAGTGAGCGACTACTCTCATTCATCAGTGCAGGAGAGGCAACAGCCCCCTGCAGTGAGGGACTATTTTCATTCATCAGCGCAGGAGAGGCAACAACCCCCTGCAGTGAGCGACTGCTCTCATTCATCAACGCAGGAGAGGCAACAACCCCTTGCAGTGAGCGACTGCTCTCATTCATCAGCGCAGGAGAGGCAACAACCCCATGCAGTGAGCGACTACTCTCATTCATCAGCGCAGGAGAGGCAACAACCCCCTGCAGTGAGCGATACTCTCATTCATCAGCGCAGGAGAGGCAACAAACCCCTTGCAGTGAGGGACTACTCTCATTCATCAGCACAGGAGAGGCAACAACCCCCTGCAGTGAGCGACTACTCTCATTCATCAGCGCAGGAGAGGTAACAAACCCATGCAGTGAGCGACTACTCTCATTCATCAGCACAGGAGAGGCAACAAACCCATGCAGTGAGCGACTACTCTCATTCATCAGCACAGGAGAGGCAACAACCCCTTGCAGTGAGCGACTACTCTCATTCATCAGTGCAGGAGAGGCAACAGCCCCCTGCAGTGAGGGACTATTCTCATTCATCAGCGCAGGAGAGGCAACAACCCCCTGCAGTGAGCGACTGCTCTCATTCATCAACGCAGGAGAGGCAACAACCCCTTGCAGTGAGCGACTGCTCTCATTCATCAGCGCAGGAGAGGCAACAACCCCATGCAGTGAGCGACTACTCTCATTCATCAGCGCAGGAGAGGCAACAACCCCTTGCAGTTTGCGACTACTCTCATTCATCAGCGCAGGAGAGGCAACAAACCCCTGCAGAGAGCGACTACTCTCATTCATCAGCACAGGAGAGGCAACATGCCCCTGCAGTGAGCGACTACTTTCATTCATCAGCACAGGAGAGGCAACAAACCCATGCAGTGAGGGACTGCTCCCATTCATCAGCACAGGAGAGGCAACAACCCCTTGCAGTGAGGGACTACTCTCATTCATCAGCAGAGGAGAGGCAACAACCCCCTGCAGTGAGGGACTACGTCCATTCATCAGCACAGGAGAGGCAACAACCCCCTGCAGTGAGCGACTACTATCATTCATCAGCACAGGAGAGGGAACAACCCCTTGCAGTGAGGGACTGCTCACATTCATCAGCACAGGAGAGGCAACAACCCCCTGCAGTGAGGGACTGCTCTCATTCATCAGTACAGGAGAGGCAACAACCCCCTGCAGTGAGGGACTGCTCTCATTCATCAGCACAGGAGAGGCAACAAACCCATGCAGTGAGCGACTACTCTCATTCATCAGCGCAGGAGAGGTACCAAACCCATCCAGTGAGCGACTACTCTCATTCATCAGCGCAGGAGAGGCAACAAACCCATGCAGTGAGCGACTACTCTCATTCATAAGCGCAGGAGAGGCAACAACCCCCTGCAGTGAGGGACTGCTCTCATTCATCAGCACAGGAGAGGCAACAACCCCCTGCAGTGAGGGACTGCTCTCATTCATCAGCACAGGAGATGCAACAACCACCTTGCAGTGAGCGACTACTCTCATTCATCAGCGCAGGAGAGGCAATGACCCCATGCAGTGAGGGACTACTCTCATTCATCAGCACAGGAGAGGCAACAACCCCTTGCAGTGAGCGACTACTCTCATTCATCAGTGCAGGAGAGGCAACAGCCCCCTGCAGTGAGGGACTATTCTCATTCATCAGCGCAGGAGAGGCAACAACCCCCTGCAGTGAGCGACTGCTCTCATTCATCAACGCAGGAGAGGCAACAACCCCTTGCAGTGAGCGACTGCTCTCATTCATCAGCGCAGGAGAGGCAACAACCCCATGCAGTGAGCGACTACTCTCATTCATCAGCGCAGGAGAGGCAACAACCCCCTGCAGTGAGGGACTGCTCCCATTCATCAGCACAGGAGAGGCAACAGCCCCCTGCAGTGAGGGACTACTCTCATTCATCAGCACAGGAGAGGCAACAACCCCCTGCAGTGACTGACTGCTCTCATTCATCAGCACAGGAGAGGCAACAAACCCATGCAGTGAGCGACTACTTTCATTCATCAGCACAGGAGAGGCAACAAACCCATGCAGTGAGGGACTGCTCCCATTCTACAGCACAGGAGAGGCAACAACCCCTTGCAGTGAGGGACTACTCTCATTCATCAGCACAGGAGAGGCAACAACCCCCTGCAGTGAGGGACTACGTCCATTCATCAGCACAGGAGAGGCAACAACCCCCTGCAGTGAGTGACTACTCTCATTCATCAGCACAGGAGAGGCAACAACCCCCTGCAGTGAGGGACTGCTCTCATTCATCAGTACACGAGAGGCAACAAGCCCCTGCAGTGAGGGACTGCTCTCATTCATCAGCACAGGAGAGGCAACAAACCCATGCAGTGAGCGACTGCTCTCATTCATCAGCACAGGAGAGGCAACAAACCCATGCAGTGAGCGACTGCTCCCATTCTACAGCACAGGAGAGGCAACAACCCCTTGCAGTGAGGGACTACTCTCATTCATCAGCACTGGAGAGACAACAACCCCCTGCTGTGAGGGACTACGTCCATTCGTCAGCACAGGAGAGGCAACAACCCCCTGCAGTGAGCGACTACTCTCATTCATCAGCACAGGAGAGGCAACAGCCCCCAGCAGTGAGGGACTGCTCTCATTCATCAGTACCGGAGAGGCAACAAGCCCCTGCAGTGAGGGACTGCTCTCATTCATCAGCACAGGAGAGGCAACAAACCCATGCAGTGAGCGACTGCTCTCATTCATCAGCGCAGGAGAGGCAACAAACCCATGCAGTGAGCATCTGCTCTCATTCATCAGCGCAGGAGAGGCAACAACCCCCTGCAGTGAGGGACTGCTCCCATTCATCAGCACAGGAGAGGCAACAACCCCCTGCAGTGAGGGACTACTCTCATTCTTCAGCGCAGGAGAGGCAACAACCCTCTGCAGTGAGGGACTACTCTCATTCATCAGCGCAGGAGAGGCAACAACCCCCTACAGTGAGGGACTACTCTCATTCATCAGCACAGGAGAGGCAACATGCCCCTGCAGTGAGCGACTACTTTCATTCATCAGCACAGGAGAGGCAACAAACCCATGCAGTGAGGGACTGCTCCCATTCTACAGCACAGGAGAGGCAACAACCCCTTGCAGTGAGGGACTACTCTTATTCATCAGCACAGGAGAGGCAACAACCCCCTGCAGTGAGCGACTACTCTCATTCATCAGCACAGGAGAGGCAACAACCCCCTGCAGTGAGGGACTGCTCTCATTCATCAGTACAGGAGAGGCAACAACCCCCTGCAGTGAGGGACTGCTCTCATTCATCAGCACAGGAGAGGCAACAACCCCCTGCAGTGAGGGACTGCTCTCATTCATCAGTACAGGAGAGGCAACAACCCCCTGCAGTGAGGGACTGCTCTCATTCATCAGCACAGGAGAGGCAACAAACCCATGCAGTGAGCGACTACTCTCATTCATCAGCGCAGGAGAGGTATCAAACCCATCCAGTGAGCGACTACTCTCATTCATCAGCACAGGAAAGGCAACAAACCCATGCAGTGAGCGACTACTCTCATTCATCAGCGCAGGAGAGGCAACAACCCCCTGCAGTGAGGGACTGCTCTCATTCATCAGCACAGGAGAGGCAACAACCCCCTGCAGTGAGGGACTGCTCTCATTGATCAGCACAGGAGAGGCAACAAACCCATGCAGTGAGCGACTACTCTCATTCATCAGCACAGGAGAGGTAACAAACCCATGCAGTGAGCGACTACTCTCATTCATCAGCACAGGAGATGCAACAACCAACTTGCAGTGAGCGACTACTCTCATTCATCAGTGCAGGAGAGGCAACAACCCCATGCAGTGAGGGACTACTATCATTCATCAGCACAGGAGAGGCAACAACCCATTGCAGTGAGCGACTACTCTCATTCATCAGTGCAGGAGAGGCAACAGCCCCCTGCAGTGAGGGACTATTTTCATTCATCAGCGCAGGAGAGGCAACAACCCCCTGCAGTGAGCGACTGCTCTCATTCATCAATGCAGGAGAGGCAACAACCCCTTGCAGTGAGCGACTGCTCTCATTCATCAGCGCAGGAGAGGCAACAACCCCATGCAGTGAGCGACTACTCTCATTCATCAGCGCAGGAGAGGCAACAACCCCCTGCAGTGAGCGACTACTCTCATTCATCAGCGCAGGAGAGGCAACAAACCCCTGCAGAGAGCGACTACTCTCATTCATCAGCACAGGAGAGGCCACATGCCCCTGCAGTGAGCGACTACTTTCATTCATCAGCACAGGAGAGGCAACAAACCCATGCAGTGAGGGACTGCTCCCATTCTACAGCACAGGAGAGGCAACAACCCCTTGCAGTGAGGGACTACTCTCATTCATCAGCACAGGAGAGGCAACAACCCCCTGCAGTGAGCGACTACTCTCATTCATCAGCGCAGGAGAGGTAACACACCCATGCAGTGAGCGACTACTCTCATTCATCAGCACAGGAGAGGCAACAAACCCATGCAGTGAGCGACTACTCTCATTCATCAGCGCAGGAGAGGTAACAACCCCTGCAGTGAGCGACGACTCTCATTCATCAGCGCAGGAGATGCAACAACCACCTTGCAGTGAGCGACTACTCTCATTCATCAGCGCAGGAGAGGCAACAACCCCATGCAATGAGGGACTACTCTCATTCATCAGCACAGGAGAGGCAACAAACCCTTGCAGTGAGTGACTACTCTCATTCATCAGTGCAGGAGAGGCAACAGCCCCCTGCAGTGAGGGACTATTCTCATTCATCAGCGCAGGAGAGGCAACAACCCCCTGCAGTGAGCGACTGATCTCATTCATCAACGCAGGAGAGGCAACAACCCCTTGCAGTGAGCGACAGCTCTCATTCATCAGTGCAGGAGAGGCAACAACCCCATGCAGTGAGCGACTACTCTCATTCATCAGCGCAGGAGAGGCAACAACCCCTTGCAGTGAGCGACTACTCTCATTCATCAGCGCAGGAGAGGCAACAAACCCCTGCAGAGAGCGACTACTCTCATTCATCAGCACAGGAGAGGCAACATGCCCCTGCAGTGAGCGACTAGTTTCATTCATCAGCACAGGAGAGGCAACAAACCCATGCAGTGAGGGACTGCTCCCATTCATCAGCACAGGAGAGGCAACAACCCCTTGCAGTGAGGGACTACTCTCATTCATCAGCAGAGGAGAGGCAACAACTCCCTGCAGTGAGGGACTACGTCCATTCATCAGCACAGGAGAGGCAACAACCCCCTGCAGTGAGCGACTACTATCATTCATCAGCACAGGAGAGGGAACAACCCCTTGCAGTGAGGGACTGCTCACATTCATCAGCACAGGAGAGGCAACAAACCCATGCAGTGAGCGACTACTCTCATTCATCAGCGCAGGAGAGGTATCAAACCCATCCAGTGAGCGACTACTCTCATTCATCAGCGCAGGAGAGGCAACAAACCCATGGGGTGAGCGACTACTCTCATTCATCAGCGCAGGAGAGGCAACAACCCCCTGCAGTGAGGGACTGCTCTCATTCCTCAGCACAGGAGAGGCAACAACCCCCTGCAGTGAGGGACTGCTCTCATTCATCAGCACAGGAGATGCAACAACCACCTTGCAGTGAGCGACTACTCTCATTCATCAGCGCAGGAGAGGCAACAACCCCATGCAGTGAGGGACTACTCTCATTCATCAGCACAGGAGAGGCAACAACCACTTGCAGTGAGCGACTACTCTCATTCATCAGTGCAGGAGAGGCAACAGCCCCCTGCAGTGAGGGACTATTCTCATTCATCAGCACAGGAGAGGCAACAACCCCCTGCAGTGAGCGACTGCTCTCATTCATCAGCGCAGGAGAGGCAACAACCCCATGCAGTGAGCGACTACTCTCATTCATCAGCGCAGGAGAGGCAACAACCCCCTGCAGTGAGCGACTACTCTCATTCATCAGCGCAGTAGAGGCAACAAACCCCTGCAGAGAGCGACTACTCTCATTCATCAGCACAGGAGAGGCAACATGCCCCTGCAGTGAGCGACTACTTTCATTCATCAGCACAGGAGAGGCAACAAACCCATGCAGTGAGGGACTGCTCCCATTCTACAGCACAGGAGAGGCAACAACCCCTTGCAGTGAGGGACTACTCTCATTCATCAGCACAGGAGAGGCAACAACCCCCTGCAGTGAGGGACTACGTCCATTCATCAGCACAGGAGAGGCAACAACCCCCTGCAGTGAGCGACTACTCTCATTCATCAGCACAGGAGAGGCAACAACCCCCTGCAGTGAGGGACTGCTCTCATTCATCAGTACAGGAGAGGCAACAAGCCCCTGCAGTGAGGGACTGCTCTCATTCATCAGCACAGGAGAGGCAACAAACCCATGCAGTGAGCGACTGCTCTCATTCATCAGCACAGGAGAGGCAACAAACCCATGCAGTGAGCGACTGCTCCCATTCTACAGCACAGGAGAGGCAACAACCCCTTGCAGTGAGGGACTACTCTCATTCATCAGCACAGGAGAGGCAACAACCCCCTGCAGTGAGGGACTACGTCCATTCATCAGCACAGGAGAGGCAACAACCCCCTGCAGTGAGCGACTACTCTCATTCATCAGCACAGGAGAGGCAACAGCCCCCAGCAGTGAGGGACTGCTCTCATTCATCAGTACAGGAGAGGCAACAAGCCCCTGCAGTGAGGGACTGCTCTCATTCATCAGCACAGGAGAGGCAACAAACCCATGCAGTGAGCGACTGCTCTCATTCATCAGCGCAGGAGAGGCAACAAACCCATGCAGTGAGCATCTGCTCTCAATTATCAGTGCAGGAGAGGCAACAACCCCCTGCAGTGAGGGACTGCTCCCATTCATCAGCACAGGAGAGGCAACAACCCCCTGCAGTGAGGGACTACTCTCATTCTTCAGCGCAGGAGAGGCAACAACCCTCTGCAGTGAGGGACTACTCTCATTCATCAGCGCAGGAGAGGCAACAACCCCCTGCAGTGAGGGACTACTCTCATTCATCAGCACAGGAGAGGCAACAAACCCATGCAGTGAGTGACTAGTCTCATTCATCAGCACAGGAGAGGCAACAAACCCATGCAGTGAGCGACTACTCTCATTCATCAGCACAGGAGAGGCAACAGCCCCCTGCAGTGAGGGACTACTCTCATTCATCAGCACAGGAGAGGCAACAACCCCCCGCAGTGAGCGACTACTCTCATTCATCAGCACAGGAGAGGCAACAACCCCTTGCAGTGAGGGACTGCTCTCATTCATCAGCACAGGAGAGGCAACAACCCCCTGCAGTGAGGGACTGCTCTCATTCATCAGCACAGGAGAGGCAACAACCCCCTGCAGTGAGGGACTGCTCTCATTAATCAGCACAGGCGTGGAAACAAACCCATGCAGTGAGCGACTGCTCTCATTCATCAGCACAGGAGAGGCAACAAACCCATGCAGTGAGCGACTGCTCTCATTCATCAGCACAGGAGTGGCAACAACCCCCTGCAGTGAGGGACTGCTCCCATTCATCAGCACAGGAGAGGCAACAACCCCCTGCAGTGAGGGACTACTCTCATTCATCAGCACAGGAGAGGCAACAACCTCCTGCAGTGAGGGACTACTCTCATTCATCAGCACAGGAGAGGCAACAACCCCCTGCAGTGACTGACTGCTCTCATTCATCAGCACAGGAGAGGCAACAAACCCATGCAGTGAGCGACTACTCTCATTCATCAGCGCTGGAGAAGCAACAAACCTGTGCAGTGAGCGACTACTCTCATTCATCAGCGCAGGAGAGGCAACAGCCCCCTGCAGTGAGGCACTACTCTCATTCATCAGCACAGGAGAGAGAATAACCCTTGCAGTGAGCGATTACTCTCATTCATCAGCACAGGAGAGGCAACAACCCCATGCAGTGAGCGACTGCTCTCATTCATCCGCACAGGAGAGGCAACAAACCCATGCAGTGAGCAACTACTCTCATTCATCAGCACAGGAGAGGCAACAAACCCATGCAGTGAGCGACTACTCTCATTCATCAGCACAGGAGAGGCAACAAACCCATGCAGTGAGGGACTGCTCTCATTCATCAGCACAGGAGAGGCAACAACCCCCTGCAGTGAGGGACTGCTCCCATTCATCAGCACAGGAGAGGCAACAACCCCCTGCAGTGAGGGACTACTCTCATTCATCAGCACAGGAGAGGAAACAACCCCCTGCAGTGAGGACTACTCTCATTCATCAGCACAGGAGATGCAACAACCCCCTGCAGTGAGCGACTACTCTCATTCATCAGTACAGGAGAGGCAACAACCCCCTGCAGTGAGGGACTGCTCTCATTCATCAGCACAGGAGAGGCAACAACCCCTTGCAGTGAGCGACTACTCTCATTCATCAGTGCAGGAGAGGCAACAGCCCCCTGCAGTGAGGGACTATTTTCATTCATCAGCGCAGTAGAGGCAACAACCCCCTGCAGTGAGCGACTGCTCTCATTCATCAACGCAGGAGAGGCAACAACCCCTTGCAGTGAGCGACTGCTCTCATTCACAAGCGCAGGAGAGGCAACAACCCCATGCAGTGAGCGACTACTCGCATTCATCAGTGCAGGAGAGGCAACAACCCCCTGCAGTGAGCGACTACTCTCATTCATCAGCGCAGGAGAGGCAACAAACCCCTGCAGAGAGCGACTACTCTCATTCATCAGCACAGGAGAGGCCACATGCCCCTGCAGTGAGCGACTACTTTCATTCATCAGCACAGGAGAGGCAACAAACCCATGCAGTGAGGGACTGCTCCCATTCTACAGCACAGGAGAGGCAACAACCCCTTGCAGTGAGGGACTACTCTCATTCATCAGCACAGGAGAGGCAACAACCCCCTGCAGTGAGCGACTACTCTCATTCATCAGCGCAGGAGAGGTAACAAACCCATGCAGTGAGCGACTACTCTCATTCATCAGCACAGGAGAGGCAACAAACCCATGCAGTGAGCGACTACTCTCATTCATCAGCGCAGGAGAGGTAACAACCCCTGCAGTGAGCGACGACTCTCATTCATCAGTGCAGGAGATGCAACAACCACGTTGCAGTGAGCGACTACTCTCATTCATCAGCGCAGGAGAGGCAACAACCCCATGCAGTGAGGGACTACTCTCATTCATCAGCACAGGAGAGGCAACAACCCCTTGCAGTGAGCGACTACTCTCATTCATCAGTGCAGGAGAGGCAACAGCCCCCTGCAGTGAGGGACTATTCCCATTCATCAGCGCAGGAGAGGCAACAACCCCCTGCAGTGAGCGACTGCTCTCATTCATCAACGCAGGAGAGGCAACAACTCCTTGCAGTGAGCGACTGCTCTCATTCATCAGCGCAGGAGAGGCAACAACCCCATGCAGTGAGCGACTACTCTCATTCATCAGCGCAGGAGAGGCAACAACCCCTTGCAGTGAGCGACTACTCTCATTCATCAGCACAGGAGAGGCAACAAACCCCTGCAGAGAGCGGCTACTCTCATTCATCAGCACAGGAGAGGCAACATGCCCCTGCAGTGAGCGACTACTTTCATTCATCAGCACAGGAGAGGCAACAAACCCATGCAGTGAGGGACTGCTCCCATTCATCAGCACAGGAGAGGCAACAACCCCTTGCAGTGAGGGACTACTCTCATTCATCAGCAGAGGAGAGGCAACAACCCCCTGCAGTGAGGGACTACGTCCATTCATCAGCACAGGAGAGGCAACAACCCCCTGCAGTGAGCGACTACTATCATTCATCAGCACAGGAGAGGGAACAACCCCTTGCAGTGAGGGACTGCTCACATTCATCAGCACAGGAGAGGCAACAACCCCCTGCAGTGAGGGACTGCTCTCATTCATCAGTACAGGAGAGGCAACAACCCCCTGCAGTGAGGGACTGCTCTCATTCATCAGCACAGGAGAGGCAACAAACCCATGCAGTGAGCGACTACTCTCATTCATCAGCGCAGGAGAGGCATCAAACCCATCCAGTGAGCGACTACTCTCATTCATCAGCACAGGAGAGGCAACAAACCCATGCAGTGAGCGACTACTCTCATTCATCAGCGCAGGAGAGGCAACAACCCCCTGCAGTGAGGGACTGCTCTCATTCATCAGCACAGGAGAGGCAACAACCCCCTGCAGTGAGGGACTGCTCTCATTCATCACCACAGGAGATGCAACAACCACCTTGCAGTGAGCGACTACTCTCATTCATCAGCGCAGGAGAGGCAATAACCCCATGCAGTGAGGGACTACTCTCATTCATCAGCACAGGAGAGGCAACAACCCCTTGCATTGAGCGACTACTCTCATTCATCAGCGCAGGAGAGGCAACAGCCCCCTGCAGTGAGGGACTATTCTCATTCATCAGCGCAGGAGAGGCAACAACCCCCTGCAGTGAGCGACTGCTCTCATTCATCAATGCAGGAGAGGCAACAACCCCTTGCAGTGAGCGACTGCTCTCATTCATCAGCGCAGGAGAGGCAACAACCCCATGCAGTGAGCGACTACTCTCATTCATCAGCGCAGGAGAGGCAACAACCCCCTGCAGTGAGCGACTACTCTCATTCATCAGCGCAGGAGAGGCAACAAACCCCTGCAGAGAGCGACTACTCTCATTCATCAGCACAGGAGAGGCAACATGCCCCTGCAGTGAGCGACTACTTTCATTCATCAGCACAGGAGAGGCAACAAACCCATGCAGTGAGGGACTGCTCCCATTCTACAGCACAGGAGAGGCAACAACCCCCTGCAGTGAGGGACTACTCTCATTCATCAGCACAGGAGAGGCAACAACCCCCTGCAGTGAGGGACTACGTCCATTCATCAGCACAGGAGAGGCAACAACCCCCTGCAGTGAGGGACTGCTCTCATTCATCAGTACAGGAGAGGCAACAAGCCCCTGCAGTGAGGGACTGCTCTCATTCATCAGCACAGGAGAGGCAACAAACCCATGCAGTGAGCGACTGCTCTCATTCATCAGCACAGGAGAGGCAACAAACCCATGCAGTGAGCGACTGCTTCCATTCTACAGCGCAGGAGAGGCAACAACCCCCTGCAGTGAGGGACTGCTCCCATTCATCAGCACAGGAGAGGCAACAACCCTCTGCAGTGAGGGACTACTCTCATTCATCAGCGCAGGAGAGGCAACAACCCCTTGCAGTGAGCGACTACTCTCATTCATCAGCGCAGGAGAGGCAACAGCCCCCTGCAGTGAGGGACTATTCTCATTCATCAGCGCAGGAGAGGCAACAACCCCCTGCAGTGAGCGACTGCTCTCATTCATCAACGCAGGAGAGGCAACAACCCCTTGCAGTGAGCGACTGCTCTCATTCATCAGCGCAGGAGAGGCAACAACCCCATGCAGTGAGCGACTACTCTCATTCATCAGCGCAGGAGAGGCAACAACCCCCTGCAGTGAGCGACTACTCTCATTCATCAGCGCAGGAGAGGCAACAAACCCCTGCAGAGAGCGACTACTCTCATTCATCAGCACAGGAGAGGCAACATGCCCCTGCAGTGAGCGACTACTTTCATTCATCAGCACAGGAGAGGCAACAAACCCATGCAGTGAGGGACTGCTCCCATTCTACAGCACAGGAGAGGCAACAACCCCCTGCAGTGAGGGACTACTCTCATTCATCAGCACAGGAGAGGCAACAACCCCCTGCAGTGAGGGACTACGTCCATTCATCAGCACAGGAGAGGCAACAACCCCCTGCAGTGAGCGACTACTCTCATTCATCAGCACAGGAGAGGCAATAACCCCCTGCAGTGAGGGACTGCTCTCATTCATCAGTACAGGAGAGGCAACAAGCCCCTGCAGTGAGGGACTGCTCTCATTCATCAGCACAGGAGAGGCAACAAACCCATGCAGTGAGCGACTGCTCTCATTCATCAGCACAGGAGAGGCAACAAACCCATGCAGTGAGCGACTGCTTCCATTCTACAGCACAGGAGAGGCAACAACCCCTTGCAGTGAGGGACTACTCTCATTCATCAGCACAGGAGAAGCAACAACCCCCTTCAGTGAGGGACTACGTCCATTCATCAGCACAGGAGAGGCAACAACCCCCTGCAGTGAGCGACTACTCTCATTCATCAGCACAGGAGAGGCAACAGCCCCCAGCAGTGAGGGACTGCTCTCATTCATCAGTGCAGGAGAGGCAACAAGCCCCTGCAGTGAGGGACTGCTCTCATTCATCAGCACAGGAGAGGCAACAAACCCATGCAGTGAGCGACTGCTCTCATTCATCAGCGCAGGAGGGGCAACAAACCCATGCAGTGAGCATCTGCTCTCATTCATCAGCGCAGGAGAGGCAACAACCCCCTGCAGTGAGGGACTGCTCCCATTCATCAGCACACGAGAGGCAACAACCCTCTGCAGTGAGGGACTACTCTCATTCATCAGCGCAGGAGAGGCAACAACCCCCTGCAGTGAGGGACTACTCTCATTCATCAGCACAGGAGAGGCAACAACTCCTTGCAGTGAGGGACTGCTCTCATTCATCAGCACAGGAGAGGCAACAACCCCCTGCAGTGAGGGACTGCTCTCATTCATCAGCACAGGAGGGGCAACAACCCCCTGCAGTGAGGGACTGCTCTCATTAATCAGCACAGGCGTGGCAACAAACCCATGCAGTGAGCGACTACTCTCATTTATCAGCACAGGAGAGGCAACAGCCCCCTGCAGTGAGGGACTACTCTCATTCATCAGCACAGGAGAGGCAACAACCCCCCGCAGTGAGCGACTACTCTCATTCATCAGCACAGGAGAGGCAACAACTCCTTGCAGTGAGGGACTGCTCTCATTCATCAGCACAGGAGAGGCAACAACCCCCTGCAGTGAGGGACTGCTCTCATTCATCAGCACAGGAGAGGCAACAACCCCCTGCAGTGAGGGACTGCTCTCATTCATCAGCACAGGCGTGGCAACAAACCCATGCAGTGAGCGACTGCTCTCATTCATCAGCACAGGAGAGGCAACAAACCCATGCAGTGAGCGACTGCTCTCATTCATCAGCACAGGAGAGGCAACAACCCCCTGCAGTGAGGGACTGCTCCCATTCATCAGCACAGGAGAGGCAACAACCCCCTGCAGTGACTGACTGCTCTCATTCATCAGCACAGGAGAGGCAACAAACCCATGCAGTGAGCGACTACTCTCATTCATCAGCGCAGGAGAGGCAACAAACCTGTGCAGTGAGCGACTACTCTCATTCATCAGAGCAGGAGAGGCAACAGCCCCCTGCAGTGAGGCACTACTCTCATTCATCAGCACAGGAGAGACAATAACCCTTGCAGTGAGCGATTACTCTCATTCATCAGCACAGGAGAGGCAACAACCCCATGCAGTGAGTGACTGCTCTCATTCATCCGCACAGGAGAGGCAACAAACCCATGCATTGAGCAACTACTCTCATTCATCAGCACAGGAGAGGCAACAAACCCATGCAGTGAGCGACTACTCTCATTCATCAGCACAGGAGAGGCAACAAACCCATGCAGTGAGGGACTGCTCGCATTCATCAGTGCAGGAGAGGCAACAGCCCCCCGCAATGAGGGACTATTCTCATTCATCAGCGCAGGAGAGGCAACAACCCCCTGCAGTGAGCGACTGCTCTCATTCATCAACGCAGGAGAGGCAACAACCCCTTGCAGTGAGCGACTGCTCTCATTCATCAGCGCAGGAGAGGCAACAACCCCATGCAGTGAGCGACTACTCTCATTCATCAGCGCAGGAGAGGCAACAAACCCCTGCAGAGAGCGACTACTCTCATTCATCAGCACAGGAGAGGCAACATGCCCCTGCAGTGAGCGACTACTTTCATTCATCAGCACAGGAGAGGCAACAAACCCATGCAGTGAGGGACTGCTCCCATTCTACAGCACAGGAGAGGCAACAACCCCTTGCAGTGAGGGACTACTCTTATTCATCAGCACAGGAGAGGCAACAACCCCCTGCAGTGAGGGACTACGTCCATTCATCAGCACAGGAGAGGCAACAACCCCCTGCAGTGAGCGACTACTCTCATTCATCAGCACAGGAGAGGCAACAACCCCCTGCAGTGAGGGACTGCTCTCATTCATCAGTACAGGAGAGGCAACACCCCCCTGCAGTGAGGGACTGCTCTCATTCATCAGCACAGGAGAGGCAACAACCCCCTGCAGTGAGGGACTGCTCTCATTCATCAGTACAGGAGAGGCAACAACCCCCTGCAGTGAGGGACTGCTCTCATTCATCAGCACAGGAGAGGCAACAAACCCATGCAGTGAGCGACTACTCTCATTCATCAGCGCAGGAGAGGTATCAAACCCATCCAGTGAGCGACTACTCTCATTCATCAGCACAGGAGAGGCAACAAACCCATGCAGTGAGGGACTACTCTCATTCATCAGCGCAGGAGAGGCAACAACCCCCTGCAGTGAGGGACTGCTCTCATTCATCAGCACAGGAGAGGCAACAACCCCCTGCAGTGAGGGACTGCTCTCATTCATCAGCACAGGAGAGGCAACAAACCCATGCAGTGAGCGACTACTCTCATTCATCAGCACAGGAGAGGTAACAAACCCATGCAGTGAGCGACTACTCTCATTCATCAGCACAGGAGATGCAACAACCACCTTGCAGTGAGCGACTACTCTCATTCATCAGTGCAGGAGAGGCAAAAACCCCATGCAGTGAGGGACTACTCTCATTCATCAGCACAGGAGAGGCAACAACCCCTTGCAGTGAGCGACTACTCTCATTCATCAGTGCAGGAGAGGCAACAGCCCCCTGCAGTGAGGGACTATTTTCATTCATCAGCGCAGGAGAGGCAACAACCCCCTGCAGTGAGCGACTGCTCTCATTCATCAACGCAGGAGAGGCAACAACCCCTTGCAGTGAGCGACTGCTCTCATTCATCAGCGCAGGAGAGGCAACAACCCCATGCAGTGAGCGACTACTCTCATTCATCAGCGCAGGAGAGGCAACAACCCCCTGCAGTGAGCGATACTCTCATTCATCAGCGCAGGAGAGGCAACAAACCCCTTGCAGTGAGGGACTACTCTCATTCATCAGCACAGGAGAGGCAACAACCCCCTGCAGTGAGCGACTACTCTCATTCATCAGCGCAGGAGAGGTAACAAACCCATGCAGTGAGCGACTACTCTCATTCATCAGCACAGGAGAGGCAACAAACCCATGCAGTGAGCGACTACTCTCATTCATCAGCACAGGAGAGGCAACAACCCCTTGCAGTGAGCGACTACTCTCATTCATCAGTGCAGGAGAGGCAACAGCCCCCTGCAGTGAGGGACTATTCTCATTCATCAGCGCAGGAGAGGCAACAACCCCCTGCAGTGAGCGACTGCTCTCATTCATCAACGCAGGAGAGGCAACAACCCCTTGCAGTGAGCGACTGCTCTCATTCATCAGCGCAGGAGAGGCAACAACCCCATGCAGTGAGCGACTACTCTCATTCATCAGCGCAGGAGAGGCAACAACCCCTTGCAGTTTGCGACTACTCTCATTCATCAGCGCAGGAGAGGCAACAAACCCCTGCAGAGAGCGACTACTCTCATTCATCAGCACAGGAGAGGCAACATGCCCCTGCAGTGAGCGACTACTTTCATTCATCAGCACAGGAGAGGCAACAAACCCATGCAGTGAGGGACTGCTCCCATTCATCAGCACAGGAGAGGCAACAACCCTTTGCAGTGAGGGACTACTCTCATTCATCAGCAGAGGAGAGGCAACAACCCCCTGCAGTGAGGGACTACGTCCATTCATCAGCACAGGAGAGGCAACAACCCCCTGCAGTGAGCGACTACTATCATTCATCAGCACAGGAGAGGGAACAACCCCTTGCAGTGAGGGACTGCTCACATTCATCAGCACAGGAGAGGCAACAACCCCCTGCAGTGAGGGACTGCTCTCATTCATCAGTACAGGAGAGGCAACAACCCCCTGCAGTGAGGGACTGCTCTCATTCATCAGCACAGGAGAGGCAACAAACCCATGCAGTGAGCGACTACTCTCATTCATCAGCGCAGGAGAGGTACCAAACCCATCCAGTGAGCGACTACTCTCATTCATCAGCGCAGGAGAGGCAACAAACCCATGCAGTGAGCGACTACTCTCATTCATAAGCGCAGGAGAGGCAACAACCCCCTGCAGTGAGGGACTGCTCTCATTCATCAGCACAGGAGAGGCAACAACCCCCTGCAGTGAGGGACTGCTCTCATTCATCAGCACAGGAGATGCAACAACCACCTTGCAGTGAGCGACTACTCTCATTCATCAGCGCAGGAGAGGCAATAACCCCATGCAGTGAGGGACTACTCTCATTCATCAGCACAGGAGAGGCAACAACCCCTTGCAGTGAGCGACTACTCTCATTCATCAGTGCAGGAGAGGCAACAGCCCCCTGCAGTGAGGGACTATTCTCATTCATCAGCGCAGGAGAGGCAACAACCCCCTGCAGTGAGCGACTGCTCTCATTCATCAACGCAGGAGAGGCAACAACCCCTTGCAGTGAGCGACTGCTCTCATTCATCAGCGCAGGAGAGGCAACAACCCCATGCAGTGAGCGACTACTCTCATTCATCAGCGCAGGAGAGGCAACAACCCCCTGCAGTGAGGGACTGCTCCCATTCATCAGCACAGGAGAGGCAACAGCCCCCTGCAGTGAGGGACTACTCTCATTCATCAGCACAGGAGAGGCAACAACCCCCTGCAGTGACTGACTGCTCTCATTCATCAGCACAGGAGAGGCAACAAACCCATGCAGTGAGCGACTACTTTCATTCATCAGCACAGGAGAGGCAACAAACCCATGCAGTGAGGGACTGCTCCCATTCTACAGCACAGGAGAGGCAACAACCCCTTGCAGTGAGGGACTACTCTCATTCATCAGCACAGGAGAGGCAACAACCCCCTGCAGTGAGGGACTACGTCCATTCATCAGCACAGGAGAGGCAACAACCCCCTGCAGTGAGTGACTACTCTCATTCATCAGCACAGGAGAGGCAACAACCCCCTGCAGTGAGGGACTGCTCTCATTCATCAGTACACGAGAGGCAACAAGCCCCTGCAGTGAGGGACTGCTCTCATTCATCAGCACAGGAGAGGCAACAAACCCATGCAGTGAGCGACTGCTCTCATTCATCAGCACAGGAGAGGCAACAAACCCATGCAGTGAGCGACTGCTCCCATTCTACAGCACAGGAGAGGCAACAACCCCTTGCAGTGAGGGACTACTCTCATTCATCAGCACTGGAGAGACAACAACCCCCTGCTGTGAGGGACTACGTCCATTCGTCAGCACAGGAGAGGCAACAACCCCCTGCAGTGAGCGACTACTCTCATTCATCAGCACAGGAGAGGCAACAGCCCCCAGCAGTGAGGGACTGCTCTCATTCATCAGTACCGGAGAGGCAACAAGCCCCTGCAGTGAGGGACTGCTCTCATTCATCAGCACAGGAGAGGCAACAAACCCATGCAGTGAGCGACTGCTCTCATTCATCAGCGCAGGAGAGGCAACAAACCCATGCAGTGAGCATCTGCTCTCATTCATCAGCGCAGGAGAGGCAACAACCCCCTGCAGTGAGGGACTGCTCCCATTCATCAGCACAGGAGAGGCAACAACCCCCTGCAGTGAGGGACTACTCTCATTCTTCAGCGCAGGAGAGGCAACAACCCTCTGCAGTGAGGGACTACTCTCATTCATCAGCGCAGGAGAGGCAACAACCCCCTACAGTGAGGGACTACTCTCATTCATCAGCGCAGGAGAGGCAACAAACCCATGCAGTGAGTGACTAGTCTCATTCATCAGCGCAGGAGAGGCAACAAACCCATGCAGTGAGCGACTACTCTCATTCATCAGCACAGGAGAGGCAACAGACCCCTGCAGTGAGGGACTACTCTCATTCATCAGCACAGGAGAGGCAACAACCCCCCGCAGTGAGCGACTACTCTCATTCATCAGCACAGGAGAGGCAACAACCCCTTGCAGTGAGGGACTGCTCTCATTCATCAGCACAGGAGAGGCAACAACCCCCTGCAGTGAGGGACTGCTCTCATTCATCAGCACAGGAGAGGCAACAACCCCCTGCAGTGAGGGACTGCTCTCATTAATCAGCACAGGCGTGGCAACAAACCCATGCAGTGAGCGACTGCTCTCATTCATCAGCACAGGAGAGGCAACAAACCCATGCAGTGAGCGACTGCTCTCATTCATCAGCACAGGAGAGGCAACAACCCCCTGCAGTGAGGGACTGCTCCCATTCATCAGCACAGGAGAGGCAACAGCCCCCTGCAGTGAGGGACTACTCTCATTCATCAGCACAGGAGAGGCAACAACCCCCTGCAGTGACTGACTGCTCTCATTCATCAGCACAGGAGAGGCAACAAACCCATGCAGTGAGCGACTACTCTCATTCATCAGCGCAGGAGAGGCAACAAACCTGTGCAGTGAGCGACTACTCTCATTCATCAGCGCAGGAGAGGCAACAGCCCCCTGCAGTGAGGCACTACTCTCATTCATCAGCACAGGAGAGACAATAACCCTTGCAGTGAGCGATTACTCTCATTCATCAGCACAGGAGAGGCAACAACCCCATGCAGTGAGCAACTGCTCTCATTCATCTGCACAGGAGAGGCAACAAACCCATGCAGTGAGCAACTACTCTCATTCATCAGCACAGGAGAGGCAACAAACCCATGCAGTGAGCGACTACTCTCATTCATCAGCACAGGAGAGGCAACAAACCCATGCAGTGAGGGACTGCTCTCATTCATCAGCACAGGAGAGGCAACAACCCCCTGCAGTGAGGGACTGCTCCCATTCATCAGCACAGGAGAGGCAACAACCCCCTGCAGTGAGGGACTACTCTCATTCATCAGCACAGGAGAGGAAACAACCCCCTGCAGTGAGGACTACTCTCATTCATCAGCACAGGAGATGCAACAACCCCCTGCAGTGAGCGACTACTCTCATTCATCATGACAGGAGAGGCAACAAACCCATGCAGTGAGCGACTACTCTCATTCATCAGCGCAGGAGAAGCAACAAACCCATGCAGTGAGCGACTACTCTCATTCATCAGCGCAAGAGAGGCAACAACCCCCTGCAGTGAGCGACTACTCTCATTCATCAGCGCAGGAGAGGCAACAGCCCCCTGCAGTGAGGGACTACTCTCATTCATCAGCACAGGAGAGGCAACAGCCCCCTGCAATGAGCGACTACTCTCATTCATCAGCACAGGAGAGGCAACAAACCCATGCAGTGAGCGACTACTCTCATTCATCAGCACAGGAGAGGCAACAGCCCCCTGCAGTGAGGGACTACTCTTATTTATCAGCACAGGAGAGGCAACAACCCCCTGCAGTGAGCGACTACTCTCATTCATCAGCGCAGGAGAGGCATCAACCCCCTGCAGTGAGGGACTACTCTCATTCCTCAGCACAGGAGAGGCAACAACCCCCTGCAGTGAGGGACTACTCTCATTCATCAGCACAGGAGAGGCAACAACCACCTGCAGTGAGGGGCTACTCTCATTCATCAGCACAGGAGAGGCAACAGCCCTCTGCAGTGAGGAACTACTCTCATTCATCATCACAGGAGAGGCAACAAACCCATGCAGTGAGCGACTACTCTCATTCATCAGCACAGGAGAGGCAACAAACCCATGCAGTGAGCGACTACTCTCATTCATCAGCACAGGAGAGGCAACAAACCCATGCAGTGAGGGACTGCTCTCATTCATCAGCACAGGAGAGGCAACAACCCCCTGCAGTGAGGGACTGCTCCCATTCATCAGCACAGGAGAGGCAACAACCCCCTGCAGTGAGGGACTACTCTCATTCATCAGCACAGGAGAGGAAACAACCCCCTGCAGTGAGGACTACTCTCATTCATCAGCACAGGAGATGCAACAACCCTTTGCAGTGAGCGACTACTCTCATTCATCAGTGCAGGAGAGGCAACAGCCCCCTGCAGTGAGGGACTATTTTCATTCATCAGCGCAGGAGAGGCAACAACCCCCTGCAGTGAGCGACTGCTCTCATTCATCAATGCAGGAGAGGCAACAACCTCTTGCAGTGAGCGACTGCTCTCATTCACAAGCGCAGGAGAGGCAACAACCCCATTCAGTGAGCGACTACTCTCATCCATCAGCACAGGAGAGGCAACAACCCCCTGCAGTGAGGGACTGCTCTCATTCATCAGCACAGGAGAGGCAACAAACCCATGCAGTGAGCGACTACTCTCATTCATCAGCGCAGGAGAGGTACCAAACCCATCCAGTGAGCGACTACTCTCATTCATCAGCACAGGAGAGGCAACAACCCCCTGCAGTGAGGGACTGCTCTCATTCATCAGCACAGGAGAGGCAACAAACCCATGCAGTGAGCGACTACTCTCATTCATCAGCACAGGAGAGGCAACAAACCCATGCAGTGAGGGACTGCTCGCATTCATCAGTGCAGGAGAGGCAACAGCCCCCCGCAGTGAGGGACTATTCTCATTCATCAGCGCAGGAGAGGCAACAACCCCCTGCAGTGAGCGACTGCTCTCATTCATCAACGCAGGAGAGGCAACAACCCCTTGCAGTGAGCGACTGCTCTCATTCATCAGCGCAGGAGAGGCAACAACCCCATGCAGTGAGCGACTACTCTCATTCATCAGCGCAGGAGAGGCAACAAACCCCTGCAGAGAGCGACTACTCTCATTCATCAGCACAGGAGAGGCAACAACCCCCTGCAGTGAGGGACTACGTCCATTCATCAGCACAGGAGAGGCAACAACCCCCTGCAGTGAGCGACTACTCTCATTCATCAGCACAGGAGAGGCAACAACCCCCTGCAGTGAGGGACTGCTCTCATTCATCAGTACAGGAGAGGCAACAGCCCCCTGCAGTGAGGGACTGCTCTCATTCATCAGCACAGGAGAGGCAACAACCCCCTGCAGTGAGGGACTGCTCTCATTCATCAGTACAGGAGAGGCAACAACCCCCTGCAGTGAGGGACTGCTCTCATTCATCAGCACAGGAGAGGCAACAAACCCATGCAGTGAGCGACTACTCTCATTCATCAGCGCAGGAGAGGTATCAAACCCATCCAGTGAGCGACTACTCTCATTCATCAGCACAGGAGAGGCAACAAACCCATGCAGTGAGCGACTACTCTCATTCATCAGCGCAGGAGAGGCAACAACCCCCTGCAGTGAGGGACTGCTCTCATTCATCAGCACAGGAGAGGCAACAACCCCCTGCAGTGAGGGACTGCTCTCATTCATCAGCACAGGAGAGGCAACAAACCCATGCAGTGAGCGACTACTCTCATTCATCAGCACAGGAGAGGTAACAAACCCATGCAGTGAGCGACTACTCTCATTCATCAGCACAGGAGATGCAACAACCACCTTGCAGTGAGCGACTACTCTCATTCATCAGTGCAGGAGAGGCAAAAACCCCATGCAGTGAGGGACTACTCTCATTCATCAGCACAGGAGAGGCAACAACCCCTTGCAGTGAGCGACTACTCTCATTCATCAGTGCAGGAGAGGCAACAGCCCCCTGCAGTGAGGGACTATTTTCATTCATCAGCGCAGGAGAGGCAACAACCCCCTGCAGTGAGCGACTGCTCTCATTCATCAACGCAGGAGAGGCAACAACCCCTTGCAGTGAGCGACTGCTCTCATTCATCAGCGCAGGAGAGGCAACAACCCCATGCAGTGAGCGACTACTCTCATTCATCAGCGCAGGAGAGGCAACAACCCCGTGCAGTGAGCGACTACTCTCATTCATCAGCGCAGGAGAGGCAACAAACCCCTGCAGAGAGCAACTACTCTCATTCATCAGCACAGGAGAGGCCACATGCCCCTGCAGTGAGCGACTACTTTCATTCATCAGCACAGGAGAGGCAACAAACCCATGCAGTGAGGGACTGCTCCCATTCTACAGCACAGGAGAGGCAACAACCCCTTGCAGTGAGGGACTACTCTCATTCATCAGCACAGGAGAGGCAACAACCCCCTGCAGTGAGCGACTACTCTCATTCATCAGCGCAGGAGAGGTAACAAACCCATGCAGTGAGCGACTACTCTCATTCATCAGCACAGGAGAGGCAACAAACCCATGCAGTGAGCGACTACTCTCATTCATCAGCACAGGAGAGGCAACAACCCCTTGCAGTGAGCGACTACTCTCATTCATCAGTGCAGGAGAGGCAACAGCCCCCTGCAGTGAGGGACTATTCTCATTCATCAGCGCAGGAGAGGCAACAACCCCCTGCAGTGAGCGACTGCTCTCATTCATCAATGCAGGAGAGGCAACAACCCCTTGCAGTGAGCGACTGCTCTCATTCATCAGCGCAGGAGAGGCAACAACCCCATGCAGTGAGCGACTACTCTCATTCATCAGCGCAGGAGAGGCAACAACCCCTTGCAGTGGGCGACTACTCTCATTCATCAGCGCAGGAGAGGCAACAAACCCCTGCAGAGAGCGACTACTCTCATTCATCAGCACAGGAGAGGCAACAACCCCCTGCAGTGAGCGACTACTCTCATTCATCAGCACAGGAGAGGCAACAACCCCCTGCAGTGAGGGACTGCTCTCATTCATCAGTACACGAGAGGCAACAAGCCCCTGCAGTGAGGGACTGCTCTCATTCATCAGCACAGGAGAGGCAACAAACCCATGCAGTGAGCGACTGCTCTCATTCATCAGCACAGGAGAGGCAACAAACCCATGCAGTGAGCGACTGCTCCCATTCTACAGCACAGGAGAGGCAACAACCCCTTGCAGTGAGGGACTACTCTCATTCATCAGCACTGGAGAGGCAACAACCCCCTGCAGTGAGGGACTACGTCCATTCGTCAGCACAGGAGAGGCAACAACCCCCTGCAGTGAGCGACTACTCTCATTCATCAGCACAGGAGAGGCAACAGCCCCCAGCAGTGAGGGACTGCTCTCATTCATCAGTACCGGAGAGGCAACAAGCCCCTGCAGTGAGGGACTGCTCTCATTCATCAGCACAGGAGAGGCAACAAACCCATGCAGTGAGCGACTGCTCTCATTCATCAGCGCAGGAGAGGCAACAAACCCATGCAGTGAGCATCTGCTCTCATTCATCAGTGCAGGAGAGGCAACAACCCCCTGCAGTGAGGGACTGCTCCCATTCATCAGCACAGGAGAGGCAACAACCCCCTGCAGTGAGGGACTACTCTCATTCTTCAGCGCAGGAGAGGCAACAACCCTCTGCAGTGAGGGACTACTCTCATTCATCAGCGCAGGAGAGGCAACAACCCCCTGCAGTGAGGGACTACTCTCATTCATCAGCGCAGGAGAGGCAACAAACCCATGCAGTGAGTGACTAGTCTCATTCATCAGCGCAGGAGAGGCAACAAACCCATGCAGTGAGCGACTACTCTCATTCATCAGCACAAGAGAGGCAACAGCCCCCTGCAGTGAGGGACTACTCTCATTCATCAGCACAGGAGAGGCAACAACCCCCTGCAGTGAGCGACTGCTCTCATTCATCAGCACAGGAGAGGCAACAACCCCCTGCAGTGAGCGACTACTCTCATTCATCAGCACAGGAGAGGCAACAACCCCCTGCAGTGAGGGACTGCTCTCATTCATCAGTACACGAGAGGCAACAAGCCCCTGCAGTGAGGGACTGCTCTCATTCATCAGCACAGGAGAGGCAACAAACCCATGCAGTGAGCGACTGCTCTCATTCATCAGCACAGGAGAGGCAACAAACCCATGCAGTGAGCGACTGCTCCCATTCTACAGCACAGGAGAGGCAACAACCCCTTGCAGTGAGGGACTACTCTCATTCATCAGCACTGGAGAGGCAACAACCCCCTGCAGTGAGGGACTACGTCCATTCGTCAGCACAGGAGAGGCAACAACCCCCTGCAGTGAGCGACTACTCTCATTCATCAGCACAGGAGAGGCAACAGCCCCCAGCAGTGAGGGACTGCTCTCATTCATCAGTACCGGAGAGGCAACAAGCCCCTGCAGTGAGGGACTGCTCTCATTCATCAGCACAGGAGAGGCAACAAACCCATGCAGTGAGCGACTGCTCTCATTCATCAGCGCAGGAGAGGCAACAAACCCATGCAGTGAGCATCTGCTCTCATTCATCAGCGCAGGAGAGGCAACAACCCCCTGCAGTGAGGGACTGCTCCCATTCATCAGCACAGGAGAGGCAACAACCCCCTGCAGTGAGGGACTACTCTCATTCTTCAGCGCAGGAGAGGCAACAACCCTCTGCAGTGAGGGACTACTCTCATTCATCAGCGCAGGAGAGGCAACAACCCCCTGCAGTGAGGGACTACTCTCATTCATCAGCGCAGGAGAGGCAACAAACCCATGCAGTGAGTGACTAGTCTCATTCATCAGCGCAGGAGAGGCAACAAACCCATGCAGTGAGCGACTACTCTCATTCATCAGCACAAGAGAGGCAACAGCCCCCTGCAGTGAGGGACTACTCTCATTCATCAGCACAGGAGAGGCAACAACCCCCCGCAGTGAGCGACTACTCTCATTCATCAGCACAGGAGAGGCAACAACCCCTTGCAGTGAGGGACTGCTCTCATTCATCAGCACAGGAGAGGCAACAACCCCCTGCAGTGAGGGACTGCTCTCATTCATCAGCACAGGAGAGGCAACAGCTCCCTGCAGTGAGGGACTGCTCTCATTAATCAGCACAGGCGTGGCAACAAACCCATGCAGTGAGCGACTGCTCTCATTCATCAGCACAGGAGAGGCAACAAACCCATGCAGTGAGCGACTGCTCTCATTCATCAGCACAGGAGAGGCAACAACCCCCTGCAGTGAGGGACTGCTCCCATTCATCAGCACAGGAGAGGCAACAGCCCCCTGCAGTGAGGGACTACTCTCATTCATCAGCACAGGAGAGGCAACAACCCCCTGCAGTGACTGACTGCTCTCATTCATCAGCACAGGAGAGGCAACAAACCCATGCAGTGAGCGACTACTCTCATTCATCAGCGCAGGAGAGGCAACAAACCTGTGCAGTGAGCGACTACTCTCATTCATCAGCGCAGGAGAGGCAACAGCCCCCTGCAGTGAGGCACTACTCTCATTCATCAGCACAGGAGAGACAATAACCCTTGCAGTGAGCGATTACTCTCATTCATCAGCACAGGAGAGGCAACAACCCCATGCAGTAAGCAACTGCTCTCATTCATCCGCACAGGAGAGGCAACAAAACCATGCAGTGATCAACTACTCTCATTCATCAGCACAGGAGAGGCAACAAACCCATGCAGTGAGCGACTACTCTCATTCATCAGCACAGGAGAGGCAACAAACCCATGCAGTGAGGGACTGCTCTCATTCATCAGCACAGGAGAGGCAACAACCCCCTGCAGTGAGGGACTGCTCCCATTCATCAGCACAGGAGAGGCAACAACCCCCTGCAGTGAGGGACTACTCTCATTCATCAGCACAGGAGAGGAAACAACCCCCTGCAGTGAGGACTACTCTCATTCATCAGCACAGGAGATGCAACAACCCCCTGCAGTGAGCGACTACTCTCAATCATCATGACAGGAGAGGCAACAAACCCATGCAGTGAGCGACTACTCTCATTCATCAGCGCAGGAGAAGCAACAAACCCATGCAGTGAGCGACTACTCTCATTCATCAGCGCAAGAGAGGCAACAACCCCCTGCAGTGAGCGACTACTCTCATTCATCAGCGCAGGAGAGGCAACAGCCCCCTGCAGTGAGGGACTACTCTCATTCATCAGCACAGGAGAGGCAACAGCCCCCTGCAATGAGCGACTACTCTCATTCATCAGCACAGGAGAGGCAACAAACCCATGCAGTGAGCGACTACTCTCATTCATCAGCACAGGAGAGGCAACAGCCCCCTGCAGTGAGGGACTACTCTTATTTATCAGCACAGGAGAGGCAACAACCCCCTGCAGTGAGCGACTACTCTCATTCATCAGCGCAGGAGAGGCATCAACCCCCTGCAGTGAGGGACTACTCTCATTCCTCAGCACAGGAGAGGCAACAACCCCCTGCAGTGAGGGACTACTCTCATTCATCAGCACAGGAGAGGCAACAACCCCCTGCAGTGTGGGGCTACTCTCATTCATCAGCACAGGAGAGGCAACAGCCCTCTGCAGTGAGGAACTACTCTCATTCATCATCACAGGAGAGGCAACAAACCCATGCAGTGAGCGACTACTCTCATTCATCAGCACAGGAGAGGCAACAAACCCATGCAGTGAGCAACTACTCTCATTCATCAGCACAGGAGAGGCAACAAACCCATGCAGTGAGCGACTACTCTCATTCATCAGCACAGGAGAGGCAACAAACCCATGCAGTGAGGGACTGCTCTCATTCATCAGCACAGGAGAGGCAACAACCCCCTGCAGTGAGGGACTGCTCCCATTCATCAGCACAGGAGAGGCAACAACCCCCTGCAGTGAGGGACTACTCTCATTCATCAGCACAGGAGAGGAAACAACCCCCTGCAGTGAGGACTACTCTCATTCATCAGCACAGGAGATGCAACAACCCCCTGCAGTGAGCAACTACTCTCATTCATCAGTACAGGAGAGGCAACAACTCCCTGCCGTGAGGGACTGCTCTCATTCATCAGCACAGGAGAGGCAACAACCCTTTGCAGTGAGCGACTACTCTCATTCATCAGTGCAGGAGAGGCAACAGCCCCCTGCAGTGAGGGACTATTTTCATTCATCAGCGCAGGAGAGGCAATAACCCCCTGCAGTGAGCGACTGCTCTCATTCATCAATGCAGGAGAGGCAACAACCCCTTGCAGTGAGCGACTGCTCTCATTCACAAGCGCAGGAGAGGCAACAACCCCATGCAGTGAGCGACTACTCTCATTCATCAGCACAGGAGAGGCAACAACCCCCTGCAGTGAGGGACTGCTCTCATTCATCAGCACAGGAGAGGCAACAAACCCATGCAGTGAGCGACTACTCTCATTCATCAGCGCAGGAGAGGTACCAAACCCATCCAGTGAGCGACTACTCTCATTCATCAGCACAGGAGAGGCAACAACCCCCTGCAGTGAGGGACTGCTCTCATTCATCAGCACAGGAGAGGCAACAAACCCATGCAGTGAGCGACTACTCTCATTCATCAGCACAGGAGAGGCAACAAACCCATGCAGTGAGGGACTGCTCGCATTCATCAGTGCAGGAGAGGCAACAGCCCCCCGCAGTGAGGGACTATTCTCATTCATCAGTGCAGGAGAGGCAACAACCCCCTGCAGTGAGCGACTGCTCTCATTCATCAACGCAGGAGAGGCAACAACCCCTTGCAGTGAGCGACTGCTCTCATTCATCAGCGCAGGAGAGGCAACAGCCCCATGCAGTGAGCGACTACTCTCATTCATCAGCGCAGGAGAGGCAACAAACCCCTGCAGAGAGCGACTACTCTCATTCATCAGCACAGGAGAGGCAACATGCCCCTGCAGTGAGCGACTACTTTCATTCATCAGCACAGGAGAGGCAACAAACCCATGCAGTGAGGGACTGCTCCCATTCTACAGCACAGGAGAGGCAACAACCCCTTGCAGTGAGGGACTACTCTTATTCATCAGCACAGGAGAGGCAACAACCCCCTGCAGTGAGGGACTACGTCCATTCATCAGCACAGGAGAGGCAACAACCCCCTGCAGTGAGCGACTACTCTCATTCATCAGCACAGGAGAGGCAACAACCCCCTGCAGTGAGGGACTGCTCTCATTCATCAGTACAGGAGAGGCAACAACCCCCTGCAGTGAGGGACTGCTCTCATTCATCAGCACAGGAGAGGCAACAACCCCCTGCAGTGAGGGACTGCTCTCATTCATCAGTACAGGAGAGGCAACAACCCCCTGCAGTGAGGGACTGCTCTCATTCATCAGCACAGGAGAGGCAACAAACCCATGCAGTGAGCGACTACTCTCATTCATCAGCGCAGGAGAGGTATCAAACCCATCCAGTGAGCGACTACTCTCATTCATCAGCACAGGAGAGGCAACAAACCCATGCAGTGAGCGACTACTCTCATTCATCAGCGCAGGAGAGGCAACAACCCCCTGCAGTGAGGGACTGCTCTCATTCATCAGCACAGGAGAGGCAACAACCCCCTGCAGTGAGGGACTGCTCTCATTCATCAGCACAGGAGAGGCAACAAACCCATGCAGTGAGCGACTACTCTCATTCATCAGCACAGGAGATGCAACAACCACCTTGCAGTGAGCGACTACTCTCATTCATCAGTGCAGGAGAGGCAAAAACCCCATGCAGTGAGGGACTACTCTCATTCATCAGCACAGGAGAGGCAACAACCCCTTACAGTGAGTGACTACTCTCATTCATCAGTGCAGGAGAGGCAACAGCCCCCTGCAGTGAGGGACTATTTTCATTCATCAGCGCAGGAGAGGCAACAACCCCCTGCAGTGAGCGACTGCTCTCATTCATCAACGCAGGAGAGGCAACAACCCCTTGCAGTGAGCGACTGCTCTCATTCATCAGCGCAGGAGAGGCAACAACCCCATGCAGTGAGCGACTACTCTCATTCATCAGCGCAGGAGAGGCAACAACCCCCTGCAGTGAGCGACTACTCTCATTCATCAGCGCAGGAGAGGCAACAAACCCCTGCAGAGAGCAACTACTCTCATTCATCAGCACAGGAGAGGCCACATGCCCCTGCAGTGAGCGACTACTTTCATTCATCAGCACAGGAGAGGCAACAAACCCATGCAGTGAGGGACTGCTCCCATTCTACAGCACAGGAGAGGCAACAACCCCTTGCAGTGAGGGACTACTCTCATTCATCAGCACAGGAGAGGCAACAACCCCCTGCAGTGAGCGACTACTCTCATTCATCAGCGCAGGAGAGGTAACAAACCCATGCAGTGAACGACTACTCTCATTCATCAGCACAGGAGAGGCAACAAACCCATGCAGTGAGCGACTACTCTCATTCATCAGCACAGGAGAGGCAACAACCCCTTGCAGTGAGCGACTACTCTCATTCATCAGTGCAGGAGAGGCAACAGCCCCCTGCAGTGAGGGACTATTCTCATTCATCAGCGCAGGAGAGGCAACAACCCCCTGCAGTGAGCGACTGCTCTCATTCATCAACGCAGGAGAGGCAACAACCCCTTGCAGTGAGCGACTGCTCTCATTCATCAGCGCAGGAGAGGCAACAACCCCATGCAGTGAGCGACTACTCTCATTCATCAGCGCAGGAGAGGCAACAACCCCTTGCAGTGGGCGACTACTCTCATTCATCAGCGCAGGAGAGGCAACAAACCCCTGCAGAGAACGACTACTCTCATTCATCAGCACAGGAGAGGCAACATGCCCCTGCAGTGAGCGACTACTTTCATTCATCAGCACAGGAGAGGCAACAAACCCATGCAGTGAGGGACTGCTCCCATTCATCAGCACAGGAGAGGCAACAACCCCTTGCAGTGAGGGACTACTCTCATTCATCAGCAGAGGAGAGGCAACAACCCCCTGCAGTGAGGGACTACGTCCATTCATCAGCACAGGAGAGGCAACAACCCCCTGCAGTGAGCGACTACTATCATTCATCAGCACAGGAGAGGGAACAACCCCTTGCAGTGAGGGACTGCTCACATTCATCAGCACAGGAGAGGCAACAACCCCCTGCAGTGAGGGACTGCTCTCATTCATCAGTACAGGAGAGGCAACAACCCCCTGCAGTGAGGGACTGCTCTCATTCATCAGCACAGGAGAGGCAACAAACCCATGCAGTGAGCGACTACTCTCATTCATCAGCGCAGGAGAGGTACCAAACCCATCCAGTGAGCGACTACTCTCATTCATCAGCGCAGGAGAGGCAACAAACCCATGCAGTGAGCGACTACTCTCATTCATCAGCGCAGGAGAGGCAACAACCCCCTGCAGTGAGGGACTGCTCTCATTCATCAGCACAGGAGAGGCAACAACCCCCTGCAGTGAGGGACTGCTCTCATTCATCAGCACAGGAGATGCAACAACCACCTTGCAGTGAGCGACTACTCTCATTCATCAGCGCAGGAGAGGCAATAACCCCATGCAGTGAGGGACTACTCTCATTCATCAGCACAGGAGAGGCAACAACCCCTTGCAGTGAGCGACTACTCTCATTCATCAGTGCAGGAGAGGCAACAGCCCCCTGCAGTGAGGGACTATTCTCATTCATCAGCGCAGGAGAGGCAACAACCCCCTGCAGTGAGCGACTGCTCTCATTCATCAACGCAGGAGAGGCAACAACCCCTTGCAGTGAGCGACTGCTCTCATTCATCAGCGCAGGAGAGGCAACAAACCCCTGCAGAGAGCGACTACTCTCATTCATCAGCACAGGAGAGGCAACATGCCCCTGCAGTGAGCGACTACTTTCATTCATCAGCACAGGAGAGGCAACAAACCCATGCAGTGAGGGACTGCTCCCATTCTACAGCACAGGATAGGCAACAACCCCTTGCAGTGAGGGACTACTCTCATTCATCAGCACAGGAGAGGCAACAACCCCCTGCAGTGAGGGACTACGTCCATTCATCAGCACAGGAGAGGCAACAACCCCCTGCAGTGAGCGACTACTCTCATTCATCAGCACAGGAGAGGCAACAACCCCCTGCAGTGAGGGACTGCTCTCATTCATCAGTACACGAGAGGCAACAAGCCCCTGCAGTGAGGGACTGCTCTCATTCATCAGCACAGGAGAGGCAACAAACCCATGCAGTGAGCGACTGCTCTCATTCATCAGCACAGGAGAGGCAACAAACCCATGCAGTGAGCGACTGCTCTCATTCATCAGCACAGGAGAGGCAACAAACCCATGCAGTGAGCGACTGCTCCCATTCTACAGCACAGGAGAGGCAACAACCCCTTGCAGTGAGGGACTACTCTCATTCATCAGCACTGGAGAGGCAACAACCCCCTGCAGTGAGGGACTACGTCCATTCGTCAGCACAGGAGAGGCAACAACCCCCTGCAGTGAGCGACTACTCTCATTCATCAGCACAGGAGAGGCAACAGCCCCCAGCAGTGAGGGACTACTCTCATTCATCAGCACAGGAGAGGCAACAACCCCCCGCAGTGAGGGACTACTCTCATTCATCAGCACAGGAGAGGCAACAAACCCATGCAGTGAGCGACTACTCTCATTCATCAGCACAGGAGAGGCAACAGCCCCCTGCAGTGAGGGACTACTCTCATTCATCAGCACAGGAGAGGCAACAACCCCCCGCAGTGAGCGACTACTCTCATTCATCAGCACAGGAGAGGCAACAGCCCCCTGCAGTGAGGGACTACTCTCATTCATCAGCACAGGAGAGGCAACAACCCCCCGCAGTGAGCGACTACTCTCATTCATCAGCACAGGAGAGGCAACAACTCCTTGCAGTGAGGGACTGCTCTCATTCATCAGCACAGGAGAGGCAACAACCCCCTGCAGTGAGGGACTGCTCTCATTCATCAGCACAGGAGAGGCAACAACCCCCTGCAGTGAGGGACTGCTCTCATTAATCAGCACAGGCGTGGCAACAAACCCATGCAGTGAGCGACTGCTCTCATTCATCAGCACAGGAGAGGCAACAAACCCATGCAGTGAGCGACTGCTCTCATTCATCAGCACAGGAGAGGCAACAACCCCCTGCAGTGAGGGACTGCTCCCATTCATCAGCACAGGAGAGGCAACAACCCCCTGCAGTGAGGGACTACTCTCATTCATCAGCACAGGAGAGGCAACAACCTCCTGCAGTGAGGGACTACTCTCATTCATCAGCACAGGAGAGGCAACAACCCCCTGCAGTGACTGACTGCTCTCATTCATCAGCACAGGAGAGGCAACAAACCCATGCAGTGAGCGACTACTCTCATTCATCAGCGCAGGAGAGGCAACAAACCTGTGCAGTGAGCGACTACTCTCATTCATCAGAGCAGGAGAGGCAACAGCCCCCTGCAGTGAGGCACTACTCTCATTCATCAGCACAGGAGAGACAATAACCCTTGCAGTGAGCGATTACTCTCATTCATCAGCACAGGAGAGGCAACAACCCCATGCAGTGAGCGACTGCTCTCATTCATCCGCACAGGAGAGGCAACAAACCCATGCATTGAGCAACTACTCTCATTCATCAGCACAGGAGAGGCAACAAACCCATGCAGTGAGCGACTACTCTCATTCATCAGCACAGGAGAGGCAACAAACCCATGCAGTGAGGGACTCCTCGCATTCATCAGTGCAGGAGAGGCAACAGCCCCCCGCAATGAGGGACTATTCTCATTCATCAGCGCAGGAGAGGCAACAACCCCCTGCAGTGAGCGACTGCTCTCATTCATCAACGCAGGAGAGGCAACAACCCCTTGCAGTGAGCGACTGCTCTCATTCATCAGCGCAGGAGAGGCAACAACCCCATGCAGTGAGCGACTACTCTCATTCATCAGCGCAGGAGAGGCAACAAACCCCTGCAGAGAGCGACTACTCTCATTCATCAGCACAGGAGAGGCAACATGCCCCTGCAGTGAGCGACTACTTTCATTCATCAGCACAGGAGAGGCAACAAACCCATGCAGTGAGGGACTGCTCCCATTCTACAGCACAGGAGAGGCAACAACCCCTTGCAGTGAGGGACTACTCTTATTCATCAGCACAGGAGAGGCAACAACCCCCTGCAGTGAGGGACTACGTCCATTCATCAGCACAGGAGAGGCAACAACCCCCTGCAGTGAGCGACTACTCTCATTCATCAGCACAGGAGAGGCAACAACCCCCTGCAGTGAGGGACTGCTCTCATTCATCAGTACAGGAGAGGCAACAACCCCCTGCAGTGAGGGACTGCTCTCATTCATCAGCACAGGAGAGGCAACAACCCCCTGCAGTGAGGGACTGCTCTCATTCATCAGTACAGGAGAGGCAACAACCCCCTGCAGTGAGGGACTGCTCTCATTCATCAGCACAGGAGAGGCAACAAACCCATGCAGTGAGCGACTACTCTCATTCATCAGCGCAGGAGAGGTATCAAACCCATCCAGTGAGCGACTACTCTCATTCATCAGCACAGGAGAGGCAACAAACCCATGCAGTGAGGGACTACTCTCATTCATCAGCGCAGGAGAGGCAACAACCCCCTGCAGTGAGGGACTGCTCTCATTCATCAGCACAGGAGAGGCAACAACCCCCTGCAGTGAGGGACTGCTCTCATTCATCAGCACAGGAGAGGCAACAAACCCATGCAGTGAGCGACTACTCTCATTCATCAGCACAGGAGAGGTAACAAACCCATGCAGTGAGCGACTACTCTCATTCATCAGCACAGGAGATGCAACAACCACCTTGCAGTGAGCGACTACTCTCATTCATCACTGCAGGAGAGGCAAAAACCCCATGCAGTGAGGGACTACTCTCATTCATCAGCACAGGAGAGGCAACAACCCCTTGCAGTGAGCAACTACTCTCATTCATCAGTGCAGGAGAGGCAACAGCCCCCTGCAGTGAGGGACTATTTTCATTCATCAGCGCAGGAGAGGCAACAACCCCCTGCAGTGAGCGACTGCTCTCATTCATCAACGCAGGAGAGGCAACAACCCCTTGCAGTGAGCGACTGCTCTCATTCATCAGCGCAGGAGAGGCAACAACCCCATGCAGTGAGCGACTACTCTCATTCATCAGCGCAGGAGAGGCAACAACCCCCTGCAGTGAGCGATACTCTCATTCATCAGCACAGGAGAGGCAACAAACCCCTGCAGAGAGCAACTACTCTCATTCATCAGCACAGGAGAGGCCACATGCCCCTGCAGTGAGCGACTACTTTCATTCATCAGCACAGGAGAGGCAACAAACCCATGCAGTGAGGGACTGCTCCCATTCTACAGCACAGGAGAGGCAACAACCCCTTGCAGTGAGGGACTACTCTCATTCATCAGCACAGGAGAGGCAACAACCCCCTGCAGTGAGCGACTACTCTCATTCATCAGCGCAGGAGAGGTAACAAACCCATGCAGTGAGCGACTACTCTCATTCATCAGCACAGGAGAGGCAACAAACCCATGCAGTGAGCGACTACTCTCATTCATCAGCACAGGAGAGGCAACAACCCCTTGCAGTGAGCGACTACTCTCATTCATCAGTGCAGGAGAGGCAACAGCCCCCTGCAGTGAGGGACTATTCTCATTCATCAGCGCAGGAGAGGCAACAACCCCCTGCAGTGAGCGACTGCTCTCATTCATCAACGCAGGAGAGGCAACAACCCCTTGCAGTGAGCGACTGCTCTCATTCATCAGCGCAGGAGAGGTACCAAACCCATCCAGTGAGCGACTACTCTCATTCATCAGCACAGGAGAGGCAACAACCCCCTGCAGTGAGGGACTGCTCTCATTCATCAGCACAGGAGAGGCAACAAACCCATGCAGTGAGCGACTACTCTCATTCATCAGCACAGGAGAGGCAACAAACCCATGCAGTGAGGGACTGCTCGCATTCATCAGTGCAGGAGAGGCAACAGCCCCCCGCAGTGAGGGACTATTCTCATTCATCAGCGCAGGAGAGGCAACAACCCCCTGCAGTGAGCGACTGCTCTCATTCATCAACGCAGGAGAGGCAACAACCCCTTGCAGTGAGCGACTGCTCTCATTCATCAGCGCAGGAGAGGCAACAACCCCATGCAGTGAGCGACTACTCTCATTCATCAGCGCAGGAGAGGCAACAAACCCCTGCAGAGAGCGACTACTCTCATTCATCAGCACAGGAGAGGCAACATGCCCCTGCAGTGAGCGACTACTTTCATTCATCAGCACAGGAGAGGCAACAAACCCATGCAGTGAGGGACTGCTCCCATTCTACAGCACAGGAGAGGCAACAACCCCTTGCAGTGAGGGACTACTCTTATTCATCAGCACAGGAGAGGCAACAACCCCCTGCAGTGAGGGACTACGTCAATTCATCAGCACAGGAGAGGCAACAACCCCCTGCAGTGAGCGACTACTCTCATTCATCAGCACAGGAGAGGCAACAACCCCCTGCAGTGAGGGACTGCTCTCATTCATCAGTACAGGAGAGGCAACAACCCCCTGCAGTGAGGGACTGCTCTCATTCATCAGCACAGGAGAGGCAACAACCCCCTGCAGTGAGGGACTGCTCTCATTCATCAGTACAGGAGAGGCAACAACCCCCTGCAGTGAGGGACTGCTCTCATTCATCAGCACAGGAGAGGCAACAAACCCATGCAGTGAGCGACTACTCTCATTCATCAGCGCAGGAGAGGTATCAAACCCATCCAGTGAGCGACTACTCTCATTCATCAGCACAGGAGAGGCAACAAACCCATGCAGTGAGCGACTACTCTCATTCATCAGCGCAGGAGAGGCAACAACCCCCTGCAGTGAGGGACTGCTCTCATTCATCAGCACAGGAGAGGCAACAACCCCCTGCAGTGAGGGACTGCTCTCATTCATCAGCACAGGAGAGGCAACAAACCCATGCAGTGAGCGACTACTCTCATTCATCAGCACAGGAGATGCAACAACCACCTTGCAGTGAGCGACTACTCTCATTCATCAGTGCAGGAGAGGCAAAAACCCCATGCAGTGAGGGACTACTCTCATTCATCAGCACAGGAGAGGCAACAACCCCTTACAGTGAGTGACTACTCTCATTCATCAGTGCAGGAGAGGCAACAGCCCCCTGCAGTGAGGGACTATTTTCATTCATCAGCGCAGGAGAGGCAACAACCCCCTGCAGTGAGCGACTGCTCTCATTCATCAACGCAGGAGAGGCAACAACCCCTTGCAGTGAGCGACTGCTCTCATTCATCAGCGCAGGAGAGGCAACAACCCCATGCAGTGAGCAACTACTCTCATTCATCAGCGCAGGAGAGGCAACAACCCCCTGCAGTGAGCGACTACTCTCATTCATCAGTGCAGGAGAGGCAACAGCCCCCTGCAGTGAGGGACTATTCTCATTCATCAGCGCAGGAGAGGCAACAACCCCCTGCAGTGAGCGACTGCTCTCATTCATCAACGCAGGAGAGGCAACAACCCCTTGCAGTGAGCGACTGCTCTCATTCATCAGCGCAGGAGAGGCAACAACCCCATGCAGTGAGCGACTACTCTCATTCATCAGCGCAGGAGAGGCAACAACCCCTTGCAGTGGGCGACTACTCTCATTCATCAGCGCAGGAGAGGCAACAAACCCCTGCAGAGAACGACTACTCTCATTCATCAGCACAGGAGAGGCAACATGCCCCTGCAGTGAGCGACTACTTTCATTCATCAGCACAGGAGAGGCAACAAACCCATGCAGTGAGGGACTGCTCCCATTCATCAGCACAGGAGAGGCAACAACCCCTTGCAGTGAGGGACTACTCTCATTCATCAGCAGAGGAGAGGCAACAACCCCCTGCAGTGAGGGACTACGTCCATTCATCAGCACAGGAGAGGCAACAACCCCCTGCAGTGAGCGACTACTATCATTCATCAGCACAGGAGAGGGAACAACCCCTTGCAGTGAGGGACTGCTCACATTCATCAGCACAGGAGAGGCAACAACCCCCTGCAGTGAGGGACTGCTCTCATTCATCAGTACAGGAGAGGCAACAACCCCCTGCAGTGAGGGACTGCTCTCATTCATCAGCACAGGAGAGGCAACAAACCCATGCAGTGAGCGACTACTCTCATTCATCAGCGCAGGAGAGGTACCAAACCCATCCAGTGAGCGACTACTCTCATTCATCAGCGCAGGAGAGGCAACAAACCCATGCAGTGAGCGACTACTCTCATTCATCAGCGCAGGAGAGGCAACAACCCCCTGCAGTGAGGGACTGCTCTCATTCATCAGCACAGGAGAGGCAACAACCCCCTGCAGTGAGGGACTGCTCTCATTCATCAGCACAGGAGATGCAACAACCACCTTGCAGTGAGCGACTACTCTCATTCATCAGCGCAGGAGAGGCAATAACCCCATGCAGTGAGGGACTACTCTCATTCATCAGCACAGGAGAGGCAACAACCCCTTGCAGTGAGCGACTACTCTCATTCATCAGTGCAGGAGAGGCAACAGCCCCCTGCAGTGAGGGACTATTCTCATTCATCAGCGCAGGAGAGGCAACAACCCCCTGCAGTGAGCGACTGCTCTCATTCATCAACGCAGGAGAGGCAACAACCCCTTGCAGTGAGCGACTGCTCTCATTCATCAGCGCAGGAGAGGCAACAAACCCCTGCAGAGAGCGACTACTCTCATTCATCAGCACAGGAGAGGCAACATGCCCCTGCAGTGAGCGACTACTTTCATTCATCAGCACAGGAGAGGCAACAAACCCATGCAGTGAGGGACTGCTCCCATTCTACAGCACAGGATAGGCAACAACCCCTTGCAGTGAGGGACTACTCTCATTCATCAGCACAGGAGAGGCAACAACCCCCTGCAGTGAGGGACTACGTCCATTCATCAGCACAGGAGAGGCAACAACCCCCTGCAGTGAGCGACTACTCTCATTCATCAGCACAGGAGAGGCAACAACCCCCTGCAGTGAGGGACTGCTCTCATTCATCAGTACACGAGAGGCAACAAGCCCCTGCAGTGAGGGACTGCTCTCATTCATCAGCACAGGAGAGGCAACAAACCCATGCAGTGAGCGACTGCTCTCATTCATCAGCACAGGAGAGGCAACAAACCCATGCAGTGAGCGACTGCTCTCATTCATCAGCACAGGAGAGGCAACAAACCCATGCAGTGAGCGACTGCTCCCATTCTACAGCACAGGAGAGGCAACAACCCCTTGCAGTGAGGGACTACTCTCATTCATCAGCACTGGAGAGGCAACAACCCCCTGCAATGAGGGACTACGTCCATTCGTCAGCACAGGAGAGGCAACAACCCCCTGCAGTGAGCGACTACTCTCATTCATCAGCACAGGAGAGGCAACAGCCCCCAGCAGTGAGGGACTACTCTCATTCATCAGCACAGGAGAGGCAACAACCCCCCGCAGTGAGGGACTACTCTCATTCATCAGCACAGGAGAGGCAACAAACCCATGCAGTGAGCGACTACTCTCATTCATCAGCACAGGAGAGGCAACAGCCCCCTGCAGTGAGGGACTACTCTCATTCATCAGCACAGGAGAGGCAACAACCCCCCGCAGTGAGCGACTACTCTCATTCATCAGCACAGGAGAGGCAACAGCCCCCTGCAGTGAGGGACTACTCTCATTCATCAGCACAGGAGAGGCAACAACCCCCCGCAGTGAGCGACTACTCTCATTCATCAGCACAGGAGAGGCAACAACTCCTTGCAGTGAGGGACTGCTCTCATTCATCAGCACAGGAGAGGCAACAACCCCCTGCAGTGAGGGACTGCTCTCATTCATCAGCACAGGAGAGGCAACAACCCCCTGCAGTGAGGGACTGCTCTCATTAATCAGCACAGGCGTGGCAACAAACCCATGCAGTGAGCGACTGCTCTCATTCATCAGCACAGGAGAGGCAACAAACCCATGCAGTGAGCGACTGCTCTCATTCATCAGCACAGGAGAGGCAACAACCCCCTGCAGTGAGGGACTGCTCCCATTCATCAGCACAGGAGAGGCAACAACCCCCTGCAGTGAGGGACTACTCTCATTCATCAGCACAGGAGAGGCAACAACCTCCTGCAGTGAGGGACTACTCTCATTCATCAGCACAGGAGAGGCAACAACCCCCTGCAGTGACTGACTGCTCTCATTCATCAGCACAGGAGAGGCAACAAACCCATGCAGTGAGCGACTACTCTCATTCATCAGCGCAGGAGAGGCAACAAACCTGTGCAGTGAGCGACTACTCTCATTCATCAGAGCAGGAGAGGCAACAGCCCCCTGCAGTGAGGCACTACTCTCATTCATCAGCACAGGAGAGACAATAACCCTTGCAGTGAGCGATTACTCTCATTCATCAGCACAGGAGAGGCAACAACCCCATGCAGTGAGCGACTGCTCTCATTCATCCGCACAGGAGAGGCAACAAACCCATGCATTGAGCAACTACTCTCATTCATCAGCACAGGAGAGGCAACAAACCCATGCAGTGAGCGACTACTCTCATTCATCAGCACAGGAGAGGCAACAAACCCATGCAGTGAGGGACTGCTCGCATTCATCAGTGCAGGAGAGGCAACAGCCCCCCGCAATGAGGGACTATTCTCATTCATCAGCGCAGGAGAGGCAACAACCCCCTGCAGTGAGCGACTGCTCTCATTCATCAACGCAGGAGAGGCAACAACCCCTTGCAGTGAGCGACTGCTCTCATTCATCAGCGCAGGAGAGGCAACAACCCCATGCAGTGAGCGACTACTCTCATTCATCAGCGCAGGAGAGGCAACAAACCCCTGCAGAGAGCGACTACTCTCATTCATCAGCACAGGAGAGGCAACATGCCCCTGCAGTGAGCGACTACTTTCATTCATCAGCACAGGAGAGGCAACAAACCCATGCAGTGAGGGACTGCTCCCATTCTACAGCACAGGAGAGGCAACAACCCCTTGCAGTGAGGGACTACTCTTATTCATCAGCACAGGAGAGGCAACAACCCCCTGCAGTGAGGGACTACGTCCATTCATCAGCACAGGAGAGGCAACAACCCCCTGCAGTGAGCGACTACTCTCATTCATCAGCACAGGAGAGGCAACAACCCCCTGCAGTGAGGGACTGCTCTCATTCATCAGTACAGGAGAGGCAACAACCCCCTGCAGTGAGGGACTGCTCTCATTCATCAGCACAGGAGAGGCAACAACCCCCTGCAGTGAGGGACTGCTCTCATTCATCAGTACAGGAGAGGCAACAACCCCCTGCAGTGAGGGACTGCTCTCATTCATCAGCACAGGAGAGGCAACAAACCCATGCAGTGAGCGACTACTCTCATTCATCAGCGCAGGAGAGGTATCAAACCCATCCAGTGAGCGACTACTCTCATTCATCAGCACAGGAGAGGCAACAAACCCATGCAGTGAGGGACTACTCTCATTCATCAGCGCAGGAGAGGCAACAACCCCCTGCAGTGAGGGACTGCTCTCATTCATCAGCACAGGAGAGGCAACAACCCCCTGCAGTGAGGGACTGCTCTCATTCATCAGCACAGGAGAGGCAACAAACCCATGCAGTGAGCGACTACTCTCATTCATCAGCACAGGAGAGGTAACAAACCCATGCAGTGAGCGACTACTCTCATTCATCAGCACAGGAGATGCAACAACCACCTTGCAGTGAGCGACTACTCTCATTCATCAGTGCAGGAGAGGCAAAAACCCCATGCAGTGAGGGACTACTCTCATTCATCAGCACAGGAGAGGCAACAACCCCTTGCAGTGAGCAACTACTCTCATTCATCAGTGCAGGAGAGGCAACAGCCCCCTGCAGTGAGGGACTATTTTCATTCATCAGCGCAGGAGAGGCAACAACCCCCTGCAGTGAGCGACTGCTCTCATTCATCAACGCAGGAGAGGCAACAACCCCTTGCAGTGAGCGACTGCTCTCATTCATCAGCGCAGGAGAGGCAACAACCCCATGCAGTGAGCGACTACTCTCATTCATCAGCGCAGGAGAGGCAACAACCCCCTGCAGTGAGCGATACTCTCATTCATCAGCACAGGAGAGGCAACAAACCCCTGCAGAGAGCAACTACTCTCATTCATCAGCACAGGAGAGGCCACATGCCCCTGCAGTGAGCGACTACTTTCATTCATCAGCACAGGAGAGGCAACAAACCCATGCAGTGAGGGACTGCTCCCATTCTACAGCACAGGAGAGGCAACAACCCCTTGCAGTGAGGGACTACTCTCATTCATCAGCACAGGAGAGGCAACAACCCCCTGCAGTGAGCGACTACTCTCATTCATCAGCGCAGGAGAGGTAACAAACCCATGCAGTGAGCGACTACTCTCATTCATCAGCACAGGAGAGGCAACAAACCCATGCAGTGAGCGACTACTCTCATTCATCAGCACAGGAGAGGCAACAACCCCTTGCAGTGAGCGACTACTCTCATTCATCAGTGCAGGAGAGGCAACAGCCCCCTGCAGTGAGGGACTATTCTCATTCATCAGCGCAGGAGAGGCAACAACCCCCTGCAGTGAGCGACTGCTCTCATTCATCAACGCAGGAGAGGCAACAACCCCTTGCAGTGAGCGACTGCTCTCATTCATCAGCGCAGGAGAGGCAACAACCCCATGCAGTGAGCGACTACTCTCATTCATCAGCGCAGGAGAGGCAACAACCCCTTGCAGTTTGCGACTACTCTCATTCATCCGCGCAGGAGAGGCAACAAACCCCTGCAGAGAGCGACTACTCTCATTCATCAGCACAGGAGAGGCAACATGCCCCTGCAGTGAGCGACTACTTTCATTCATCAGCACAGGAGAGGCAACAAACCCATGCAGTGAGGGACTGCTCCCATTCATCAGCACAGGAGAGGCAACAACCCCTTGCAGTGAGGGACTACTCTCATTCATCAGCAGAGGAGAGGCAACAACCCCCTGCAGTGAGGTACTACGTCCATTCATCAGCACAGGAGAGGCAACAACCCCCTGCAGTGAGCGACTACTATCATTCATCAGCACAGAAGAGGGAACAACCCCTTGCAGTGAGGGACTGCTCACATTCATCAGCACAGGAGAGGCAACAACCCCCTGCAGTGAGGGACTGCTCTCATTCATCAGTACAGGAGAGGCAACAACCCCCTGCAGTGAGGGACTGCTCTCATTCATCAGCACAGGAGAGGCAACAAACCCATGCAATGAGCGACTACTCTCATTCATCAGCGCAGGAGAGGTACCAAACCCATCCAGTGAGCGACTACTCTCATTCATCAGCGCAGGAGAGGCAACAAACCCATGCAGTGAGCGACTACTCTCATTCATAAGCGCAGGAGAGGCAACAACCCCCTGCAGTGAGGGACTGCTCTCATTCATCAGCACAGGAGAGGCAACAACCCCCTGCAGTGAGGGACTGCTCTCATTCATCAGCACAGGAGATGCAACAACCACCTTGCAGTGAGCGACTACTCTCATTCATCAGCGCAGGAGAGGCAATAACCCCATGCAGTGAGGGACTACTCTCATTCATCAGCACAGGAGAGGCAACAACCCCTTGCAGTGAGCGACTACTCTCATTCATCAGTGCAGGAGAGGCAACAGCCCCCTGCAGTGAGGGACTATTCTCATTCATCAGCGCAGGAGAGGCAACAACCCCCTGCAGTGAGCGACTGCTCTCATTCATCAACGCAGGAGAGGCAACAACCCCTTGCAGTGAGCGACTGCTCTCATTCATCAGCGCAGGAGAGGCAACAACCCCATGCAGTGAGCGACTACTCTCATTCATCAGCGCAGGAGAGGCAACAACCCCCTGCAGTGAGGGACTGCTCCCATTCATCAGCACAGGAGAGGCAACAGCCCCCTGCAGTGAGGGACTACTCTCATTCATCAGCACAGGAGAGGCAACAACCCCCTGCAGTGACTGACTGCTCTCATTCATCAGCACAGGAGAGGCAACAAACCCATGCAGTGAGCGACTACTTTCATTCATCAGCACAGGAGAGGCAACAAACCCATGCAGTGAGGGACTGCTCCCATTCTACAGCACAGGAGAGGCAACAACCCCTTGCAGTGAGGGACTACTCTCATTCATCAGCACAGGAGAGGCAACAACCCCCTGCAGTGAGGGACTACGTCCATTCATCAGCACAGGAGAGGCAACAACCCCCTGCAGTGAGCGACTACTCTCATTCATCAGCACAGGAGAGGCAACAACCCCCTGCAGTGAGGGACTGCTCTCATTCATCAGTACACGAGAGGCAACAAGCCCCTGCAGTGAGGGACTGCTCTCATTCATCAGCACAGGAGAGGCAACAAACCCATGCAGTGAGCGACTGCTCTCATTCATCAGCACAGGAGAGGCAACAAACCCATGCAGTGAGCGACTGCTCCCATTCTACAGCACAGGAGAGGCAACAACCCCTTGCAGTGAGGGACTACTCTCATTCATCAGCACTGGAGAGACAACAACCCCCTGCTGTGAGGGACTACGTCCATTCGTCAGCACAGGAGAGGCAACAACCCCCTGCAGTGAGCGACTACTCTCATTCATCAGCACAGGAGAGGCAACAGCCCCCAGCAGTGAGGGACTGCTCTCATTCATCAGTACCGGAGAGGCAACAAGCCCCTGCAGTGAGGGACTGCTCTCATTCATCAGCACAGGAGAGGCAACAAACCCATGCAGTGAGCGACTGCTCTCATTCATCAGCGCAGGAGAGGCAACAAACCCATGCAGTGAGCATCTGCTCTCATTCATCAGCGCAGGAGAGGCAACAACCCCCTGCAGTGAGGGACTGCTCCCATTCATCAGCACAGGAGAGGCAACAACCCCCTGCAGTGAGGGACTACTCTCATTCTTCAGCGCAGGAGAGGCAACAACCCTCTGCAGTGAGGGACTACTCTCATTCATCAGCGCAGGAGAGGCAACAACCCCCTACAGTGAGGGACTACTCTCATTCATCAGCGCAGGAGAGGCAACAAACCCATGCAGTGAGTGACTAGTCTCATTCATCAGCGCAGGAGAGGCAACAAACCCATGCAGTGAGCGACTACTCTCATTCATCAGCACAGGAGAGGCAACAGACCCCTGCAGTGAGGGACTACTCTCATTCATCAGCACAGGAGAGGCAACAACCCCCCGCAGTGAGCGACTACTCTCATTCATCAGCACAGGAGAGGCAACAACCCCTTGCAGTGAGGGACTGCTCTCATTCATCAGCACAGGAGAGGCAACAACCCCCTGCAGTGAGGGACTGCTCTCATTCATCAGCACAGGAGAGGCAACAACCCCCTGCAGTGAGGGACTGCTCTCATTAATCAGCACAGGCGTGGCAACAAACCCATGCAGTGAGCGACTGCTCTCATTCATCAGCACAGGAGAGGCAACAAACCCATGCAGTGAGCGACTGCTCTCATTCATCAGCACAGGAGAGGCAACAACCCCCTGCAGTGAGGGACTGCTCCCATTCATCAGCACAGGAGAGGCAACAGCCCCCTGCAGTGAGGGACTACTCTCATTCATCAGCACAGGAGAGGCAACAACCCCCTGCAGTGACTGACTGCTCTCATTCATCAGCACAGGAGAGGCAACAAACCCATGCAGTGAGCGACTACTCTCATTCATCAGCGCAGGAGAGGCAACAAACCTGTGCAGTGAGCGACTACTCTCATTCATCAGCGCAGGAGAGGCAACAGCCGCCTGCAGTGAGGCACTACTCTCATTCATCAGCACAGGAGAGACAATAACCCTTGCAGTGAGCGATTACTCTCATTCATCAGCACAGGAGAGGCAACAACCCCATGCAGTGAGCAACTGCTCTCATTCATCTGCACAGGAGAGGCAACAAACCCATGCAGTGAGCAACTACTCTCATTCATCAGCACAGGAGAGGCAACAAACCCATGCAGTGAGCGACTACTCTCATTCATCAGCACAGGAGAGGCAACAAACCCATGCAGTGAGGGACTGCTCTCATTCATCAGCACAGGAGAGGCAACAACCCCCTGCAGTGAGGGACTGCTCCCATTCATCAGCACAGGAGAGGCAACAACCCCCTGCAGTGAGGGACTACTCTCATTCATCAGCACAGGAGAGGAAACAACCCCCTGCAGTGAGGACTACTCTCATTCATCAGCACAGGAGATGCAACAACCCCCTGCAGTGAGCGACTACTCTCATTCATCATGACAGGAGAGGCAACAAACCCATGCAGTGAGCGACTACTCTCATTCATCAGCGCAGGAGAAGCAACAAACCCATGCAGTGAGTGACTACTCTCATTCATCAGCGCAAGAGAGGCAACAACCCCCTGCAGTGAGCGACTACTCTCATTCATCAGCGCAGGAGAGGCAACAGCCCCCTGCAGTGAGGGACTACTCTCATTCATCAGCACAGGAGAGGCAACAGCCCCCTGCAATGAGCGACTACTCTCATTCATCAGCACAGGAGAGGCAACAAACCCATGCAGTGAGCGACTACTCTCATTCATCAGCACAGGAGAGGCAACAGCCCCCTGCAGTGAGGGACTACTCTTATTTATCAGCACAGGAGAGGCAACAACCCCCTGCAGTGAGCGACTACTCTCATTCATCAGCGCAGGAGAGGCATCAACCCCCTGCAGTGAGGGACTACTCTCATTCCTCAGCACAGGAGAGGCAACAACCCCCTGCAGTGAGGGACTACTCTCATTCATCAGCACAGGAGAGGCAACAACCACCTGCAGTGAGGGGCTACTCTCATTCATCAGCACAGGAGAGGCAACAGCCCTCTGCAGTGAGGAACTACTCTCATTCATCATCACAGGAGAGGCAACAAACCCATGCAGTGAGCGACTACTCTCATTCATCAGCACAGGAGAGGCAACAAACCCATGCAGTGAGCGACTACTCTCATTCATCAGCACAGGAGAGGCAACAAACCCATGCAGTGAGGGACTGCTCTCATTCATCAGCACAGGAGAGGCAACAACCCCCTGCAGTGAGGGACTGCTCCCATTCATCAGCACAGGAGAGGCAACAACCCCCTGCAGTGAGGGACTACTCTCATTCATCAGCACAGGAGAGGAAACAACCCCCTGCAGTGAGGACTACTCTCATTCATCAGCACAGGAGATGCAACAACCCTTTGCAGTGAGCGACTACTCTCATTCATCAGTGCAGGAGAGGCAACAGCCCCCTGCAGTGAGGGACTATTTTCATTCATCAGCGCAGGAGAGGCAACAACCCCCTGCAGTGAGCGACTGCTCTCATTCATCAATGCAGGAGAGGCAACAACCTCTTGCAGTGAGCGACTGCTCTCATTCACAAGCGCAGGAGAGGCAACAACCCCATGCAGTGAGCGACTACTCTCATCCATCAGCACAGGAGAGGCAACAACTCCCTGCAGTGAGGGACTGCTCTCATTCATCAGCACAGGAGAGGTACCAAACCCATCCAGTGAGCGACTACTCTCATTCATCAGCACAGGAGAGGCAACAACCCCCTGCAGTGAGGGACTGCTCTCATTCATCAGCACAGGAGAGGCAACAAACCCATGCAGTGAGCGACTACTCTCATTCATCAGCACAGGAGAGGCAACAAACCCATGCAGTGAGGGACTGCTCGCATTCATCAGTGCAGGAGAGGCAACAGCCCCCCGCAGTGAGGGACTATTCTCATTCATCAGCGCAGGAGAGGCAACAACCCCCTGCAGTGAGCGACTGCTCTCATTCATCAACGCAGGAGAGGCAACAACCCCTTGCAGTGAGCGACTGCTCTCATTCATCAGCGCAGGAGAGGCAACAACCCCATGCAGTGAGCGACTACTCTCATTCATCAGCGCAGGAGAGGCAACAAACCCCTGCAGAGAGCGACTACTCTCATTCATCAGCACAGGAGAGGCAACATGCCCCTGCAGTGAGCGACTACTTTCATTCATCAGCACAGGAGAGGCAACAAACCCATGCAGTGAGGGACTGCTCCCATTCCACAGCACAGGAGAGGCAACAACCCCTTGCAGTGAGGGACTACACTTATTCATCAGCACAGGAGAGGCAACAACCCCCTGCAGTGAGGGACTACGTCCATTCATCAGCACAGGAGAGGCAACAACCCCCTGCAGTGAGCGACTACTCTCATTCATCAGCACAGGAGAGTCAACAACCCCCTGCAGTGAGGGACTGCTCTCATTCATCATGACAGGAGAGGCAACAAACCCATGCAGTGAGCGACTACTCTCATTCATCAGCGCAGGAGAAGCAACAAACCCATGCAGTGAGTGACTACTCTCATTCATCAGCGCAAGAGAGGCAACAACCCCCTGCAGTGAGCGACTACTCTCATTCATCAGCGCAGGAGAGGCAACAGCCCCCTGCAGTGAGGGACTACTCTCATTCATCAGCACAGGAGAGGCAACAGCCCCCTGCAATGAGCGACTACTCTCATTCATCAGCACAGGAGAGGCAACAAACCCATGCAGTGAGCGACTACTCTCATTCATCAGCACAGGAGAGGCAACAGCCCCCTGCAGTGAGGGACTACTCTTATTTATCAGCACAGGAGAGGCAACAACCCCCTGCAGTGAGCGACTACTCTCATTCATCAGCGCAGGAGAGGCATCAACCCCCTGCAGTGAGGGACTACTCTCATTCCTCAGCACAGGAGAGGCAACAACCCCCTGCAGTGAGGGACTACTCTCATTCATCAGCACAGGAGAGGCAACAACCACCTGCAGTGAGGGGCTACTCTCATTCATCAGCACAGGAGAGGCAACAGCCCTCTGCAGTGAGGAACTACTCTCATTCATCATCACAGGAGAGGCAACAAACCCATGCAGTGAGCGACTACTCTCATTCATCAGCACAGGAGAGGCAACAAACCCATGCAGTGAGCGACTACTCTCATTCATCAGCACAGGAGAGGCAACAAACCCATGCAGTGAGGGACTGCTCTCATTCATCAGCACAGGAGAGGCAACAACCCCCTGCAGTGAGGGACTGCTCCCATTCATCAGCACAGGAGAGGCAACAACCCCCTGCAGTGAGGGACTACTCTCATTCATCAGCACAGGAGAGGAAACAACCCCCTGCAGTGAGGACTACTCTCATTCATCAGCACAGGAGATGCAACAACCCTTTGCAGTGAGCGACTACTCTCATTCATCAGTGCAGGAGAGGCAACAGCCCCCTGCAGTGAGGGACTATTTTCATTCATCAGCGCAGGAGAGGCAACAACCCCCTGCAGTGAGCGACTGCTCTCATTCATCAATGCAGGAGAGGCAACAACCTCTTGCAGTGAGCGACTGCTCTCATTCACAAGCGCAGGAGAGGCAACAACCCCATGCAGTGAGCGACTACTCTCATCCATCAGCACAGGAGAGGCAACAACTCCCTGCAGTGAGGGACTGCTCTCATTCATCAGCACAGGAGAGGTACCAAACCCATCCAGTGAGCGACTACTCTCATTCATCAGCACAGGAGAGGCAACAACCCCCTGCAGTGAGGGACTGCTCTCATTCATCAGCACAGGAGAGGCAACAAACCCATGCAGTGAGCGACTACTCTCATTCATCAGCACAGGAGAGGCAACAAACCCATGCAGTGAGGGACTGCTCGCATTCATCAGTGCAGGAGAGGCAACAGCCCCCCGCAGTGAGGGACTATTCTCATTCATCAGCGCAGGAGAGGCAACAACCCCCTGCAGTGAGCGACTGCTCTCATTCATCAACGCAGGAGAGGCAACAACCCCTTGCAGTGAGCGACTGCTCTCATTCATCAGCGCAGGAGAGGCAACAACCCCATGCAGTGAGCGACTACTCTCATTCATCAGCGCAGGAGAGGCAACAAACCCCTGCAGAGAGCGACTACTCTCATTCATCAGCACAGGAGAGGCAACATGCCCCTGCAGTGAGCGACTACTTTCATTCATCAGCACAGGAGAGGCAACAAACCCATGCAGTGAGGGACTGCTCCCATTCCACAGCACAGGAGAGGCAACAACCCCTTGCAGTGAGGGACTACACTTATTCATCAGCACAGGAGAGGCAACAACCCCCTGCAGTGAGGGACTACGTCCATTCATCAGCACAGGAGAGGCAACAACCCCCTGCAGTGAGCGACTACTCTCATTCATCAGCACAGGAGAGGCAACAACCCCCTGCAGTGAGGGACTGCTCTCATTCATCAGTACAGGAGAGGCAACAACCCCCTGCAGTGAGGGACTGCTCTCATTCATCAGCACAGGAGAGGCAACAACCCCCTGCAGTGAGGGACTGCTCTCATTCATCAGTACAGGAGAGGCAACAACCCCCTGCAGTGAGGGACTGCTCTCATTCATCAGCACAGGAGAGGCAACAAACCCATGCAGTGAGCGACTACTCTCATTCATCAGCGCAGGAGAGGTATCAAACCCATCCAGTGAGCGACTACTCTCATTCATCAGCACAGGAGAGGCAACAAACCCATGCAGTGAGCGACTACTCTCATTCATCAGCGCAGGAGAGGCAACAACCCCCTGCAGTGAGGGACTGCTCTCATTCATCAGCACAGGAGAGGCAACAACCCCCTGCAGTGAGGGACTGCTCTCATTCATCAGCACAGGAGAGGCAACAAACCCATGCAGTGAGCGACTACTCTCATTCATCAGCACAGGAGAGGTAACAAACCCATGCAGTGAGCGACTACTCTCATTCATCAGCACAGGAGATGCAACAACCACCTTGCAGTGAGCGACTACTCTCATTCATCAGTGCAGGAGAGGCAAAAACCCCATGCAGTGAGGGACTACTCTCATTCATCAGCACAGGAGAGGCAACAACCCCTTGCAGTGAGCGACTACTCTCATTCATCAGTGCAGGAGAGGCAACAGCCCCCTGCAGTGAGGGACTATTTTCATTCATCAGCGCAGGAGAGGCAACAACCCCCTGCAGTGAGCGACTGCTCTCATTCATCAACGCAGGAGAGGCAACAACCCCTTGCAGTGAGCGACTGCTCTCATTCATCAGCGCAGGAGAGGCAACAACCCCATGCAGTGAGCGACTACTCTCATTCATCAGCGCAGGAGAGGCAACAACCCCGTGCAGTGAGCGACTACTCTCATTCATCAGCGCAGGAGAGGCAACAAACCCCTGCAGAGAGCAACTACTCTCATTCATCAGCACAGGAGAGGCCACATGCCCCTGCAGTGAGCGACTACTTTCATTCATCAGCACAGGAGAGGCAACAAACCCATGCAGTGAGGGACTGCTCCCATTCTACAGCACAGGAGAGGCAACAACCCCTTGCAGTGAGGGACTACTCTCATTCATCAGCACAGGAGAGGCAACAACCCCCTGCAGTGAGCGACTACTCTCATTCATCAGCGCAGGAGAGGTAACAAACCCATGCAGTGAGCGACTACTCTCATTCATCAGCACAGGAGAGGCAACAAACCCATGCAGTGAGCGACTACTCTCATTCATCAGCAAAGGAGAGGCAACAACCCCTTGCAGTGAGCGACTACTCTCATTCATCAGTGCAGGAGAGGCAACAGCCCCCTGCAGTGAGGGACTATTCTCATTCATCAGCGCAGGAGAGGCAACAACCCCCTGCAGTGAGCGACTGCTCTCATTCATCAACGCAGGAGAGGCAACAACCCCTTGCAGTGAGCGACTGCTCTCATTCATCAGCGCAGGAGAGGCAACAACCCCATGCAGTGAGCGACTACTCTCATTCATCAGCGCAGGAGAGGCAACAACCCCTTGCAGTTTGCGACTACTCTCATTCATCCGCGCAGGAGAGGCAACAAACCCCTGCAGAGAGCGACTACTCTCATTCATCAGCACAGGAGAGGCAACATGCCCCTGCAGTGAGCGACTACTTTCATTCATCAGCACAGGAGAGGCAACAAACCAATGCAGTGAGGGACTGCTCCCATTCATCAGCACAGGAGAGGCAACAACCCCTTGCAGTGAGGGACTACTCTCATTCATCAGCAGAGGAGAGGCAACAACCCCCTGCAGTGAGGGACTACGTCCATTCATCAGCACAGGAGAGGCAACAACCCCCTGCAGTGAGCGACTACTATCATTCATCAGCACAGGAGAGGGAACAACCCCTTGCAGTGAGGGACTGCTCACATTCATCAGCACAGGAGAGGCAACAACCCCCTGCAGTGAGGGACTGCTCTCATTCATCAGTACAGGAGAGGCAACAACCCCCTGCAGTGAGGGACTGCTCTCATTCATCAGCACAGGAGAGGCAACAAACCCATGCAGTGAGCGACTACTCTCATTCATCAGCGCAGGAGAGGTACCAAACCCATCCAGTGAGCGACTACTCTCATTCATCAGCGCAGGAGAGGCAACAAACCCATGCAGTGAGCGACTACTCTCATTCATAAGCGCAGGAGAGGCAACAACCCCCTGCAGTGAGGGACTGCTCTCATTCATCAGCACAGGAGAGGCAACAACCCCCTGCAGTGAGGGACTGCTCTCATTCATCAGCACAGGAGATGCAACAACCACCTTGCAGTGAGCGACTACTCTCATTCATCAGCGCAGGAGAGGCAATAACCCCATGCAGTGAGGGACTACTCTCATTCATCAGCACAGGAGAGGCAACAACCCCTTGCAGTGAGCGACTACTCTCATTCATCAGTGCAGGAGAGGCAACAGCCCCCTGCAGTGAGGGACTATTCTCATTCATCAGCGCAGGAGAGGCAACAACCCCCTGCAGTGAGCGACTGCTCTCATTCATCAATGCAGGAGAGGCAACAACCCCTTGCAGTGAGCGACTGCTCTCATTCATCAGCGCAGGAGAGGCAACAACCCCATGCAGTGAGCGACTACTCTCATTCATCAGCGCAGGAGAGGCAACAACCCCCTGCAGTGAGGGACTGCTCCCATTCATCAGCACAGGAGAGGCAACAGCCCCCTGCAGTGAGGGACTACTCTCATTCATCAGCACAGGAGAGGCAACAACCCCCTGCAGTGACTGACTGCTCTCATTCATCAGCACAGGAGAGGCAACAAACCCATGCAGTGAGCGACTACTTTCATTCATCAGCACAGGAGAGGCAACAAACCCATGCAGTGAGGGACTGCTCCCATTCTACAGCACAGGAGAGGCAACAACCCCTTGCAGTGAGGGACTACTCTCATTCATCAGCACAGGAGAGGCAACAACCCCCTGCAGTGAGGGACTACGTCCATTCATCAGCACAGGAGAGGCAACAACCCCCTGCAGTGAGCGACTACTCTCATTCATCAGCACAGGAGAGGCAACAACCCCCTGCAGTGAGGGACTGCTCTCATTCATCAGTACACGAGAGGCAACAAGCCCCTGCAGTGAGGGACTGCTCTCATTCATCAGCACAGGAGAGGCAACAAACCCATGCAGTGAGCGACTGCTCTCATTCATCAGCACAGGAGAGGCAACAAACCCATGCAGTGAGCGACTGCTCCCATTCTACAGCACAGGAGAGGCAACAACCCCTTGCAGTGAGGGACTACTCTCATTCATCAGCACTGGAGAGACAACAACCCCCTGCTGTGAGGGACTACGTCCATTCGTCAGCACAGGAGAGGCAACAACCCCCTGCAGTGAGCGACTACTCTCATTCATCAGCACAGGAGAGGCAACAGCCCCCAGCAGTGAGGGACTGCTCTCATTCATCAGTACCGGAGAGGCAACAAGCCCCTGCAGTGAGGGACTGCTCTCATTCATCAGCACAGGAGAGGCAACAAACCCATGCAGTGAGCGACTGCTCTCATTCATCAGCGCAGGAGAGGCAACAAACCCATGCAGTGAGCATCTGCTCTCATTCATCAGCGCAGGAGAGGCAACAACCCCCTGCAGTGAGGGACTGCTCCCATTCATCAGCACAGGAGAGGCAACAACCCCCTGCAGTGAGGGACTACTCTCATTCTTCAGCGCAGGAGAGGCAACAACCCTCTGCAGTGAGGGACTACTCTCATTCATCAGCGCAGGAGAGGCAACAACCCCCTACAGTGAGGGACTACTCTCATTCATCAGCGCAGGAGAGGCAACAAACCCATGCAGTGAGTGACTAGTCTCATTCATCAGCGCAGGAGAGGCAACAAACCCATGCAGTGAGCGACTACTCTCATTCATCAGCACAGGAGAGGCAACAGACCCCTGCAGTGAGGGACTACTCTCATTCATCAGCACAGGAGAGGCAACAACCCCCCGCAGTGAGCGACTACTCTCATTCATCAGCACAGGAGAGGCAACAACCCCTTGCAGTGAGGGACTGCTCTCATTCATCAGCACAGGAGAGGCAACAACCCCCTGCAGTGAGGGACTGCTCTCATTCATCAGCACAGGAGAGGCAACAACCCCCTGCAGTGAGGGACTGCTCTCATTAATCAGCACAGGCGTGGCAACAAACCCATGCAGTGAGCGACTGCTCTCATTCATCAGCACAGGAGAGGCAACAAACCCATGCAGTGAGCGACTGCTCTCATTCATCAGCACAGGAGAGGCAACAACCCCCTGCAGTGAGGGACTGCTCCCATTCATCAGCACAGGAGAGGCAACAGCCCCCTGCAGTGAGGGACTACTCTCATTCATCAGCACAGGAGAGGCAACAACCCCCTGCAGTGACTGACTGCTCTCATTCATCAGCACAGGAGAGGCAACAAACCCATGCAGTGAGCGACTACTCTCATTCATCAGCGCAGGAGAGGCAACAAACCTGTGCAGTGAGCGACTACTCTCATTCATCAGCGCAGGAGAGGCAACAGCCCCCTGCAGTGAGGCACTACTCTCATTCATCAGCACAGGAGAGACAATAACCCTTGCAGTGAGCGATTACTCTCATTCATCAGCACAGGAGAGGCAACAACCCCATGCAGTGAGCAACTGCTCTCATTCATCTGCACAGGAGAGGCAACAAACCCATGCAGTGAGCAACTACTCTCATTCATCAGCACAGGAGAGGCAACAAACCCATGCAGTGAGCGACTACTCTCATTCATCAGCACAGGAGAGGCAACAAACCCATGCAGTGAGGGACTGCTCTCATTCATCAGCACAGGAGAGGCAACAACCCCCTGCAGTGAGGGACTGCTCCCATTCATCAGCACAGGAGAGGCAACAACCCCCTGCAGTGAGGGACTACTCTCATTCATCAGCACAGGAGAGGAAACAACCCCCTGCAGTGAGGACTACTCTCATTCATCAGCACAGGAGATGCAACAACCCCCTGCAGTGAGCGACTACTCTCATTCATCATGACAGGAGAGGCAACAAACCCATGCAGTGAGCGACTACTCTCATTCATCAGCGCAGGAGAAGCAACAAACCCATGCAGTGAGTGACTACTCTCATTCATCAGCGCAAGAGAGGCAACAACCCCCTGCAGTGAGCGACTACTCTCATTCATCAGCGCAGGAGAGGCAACAGCCCCCTGCAGTGAGGGACTACTCTCATTCATCAGCACAGGAGAGGCAACAGCCCCCTGCAATGAGCGACTACTCTCATTCATCAGCACAGGAGAGGCAACAAACCCATGCAGTGAGCGACTACTCTCATTCATCAGCACAGGAGAGGCAACAGCCCCCTGCAGTGAGGGACTACTCTTATTTATCAGCACAGGAGAGGCAACAACCCCCTGCAGTGAGCGACTACTCTCATTCATCAGCGCAGGAGAGGCATCAACCCCCTGCAGTGAGGGACTACTCTCATTCCTCAGCACAGGAGAGGCAACAACCCCCTGCAGTGAGGGACTACTCTCATTCATCAGCACAGGAGAGGCAACAACCACCTGCAGTGAGGGGCTACTCTCATTCATCAGCACAGGAGAGGCAACAGCCCTCTGCAGTGAGGAACTACTCTCATTCATCATCACAGGAGAGGCAACAAACCCATGCAGTGAGCGACTACTCTCATTCATCAGCACAGGAGAGGCAACAAACCCATGCAGTGAGCGACTACTCTCATTCATCAGCACAGGAGAGGCAACAAACCCATGCAGTGAGGGACTGCTCTCATTCATCAGCACAGGAGAGGCAACAACCCCCTGCAGTGAGGGACTGCTCCCATTCATCAGCACAGGAGAGGCAACAACCCCCTGCAGTGAGGGACTACTCTCATTCATCAGCACAGGAGAGGAAACAACCCCCTGCAGTGAGGACTACTCTCATTCATCAGCACAGGAGATGCAACAACCCTTTGCAGTGAGCGACTACTCTCATTCATCAGTGCAGGAGAGGCAACAGCCCCCTGCAGTGAGGGACTATTTTCATTCATCAGCGCAGGAGAGGCAACAACCCCCTGCAGTGAGCGACTGCTCTCATTCATCAATGCAGGAGAGGCAACAACCTCTTGCAGTGAGCGACTGCTCTCATTCACAAGCGCAGGAGAGGCAACAACCCCATGCAGTGAGCGACTACTCTCATCCATCTGCACAGGAGAGGCAACAACTCCCTGCAGTGAGGGACTGCTCTCATTCATCAGCACAGGAGAGGTACCAAACCCATCCAGTGAGCGACTACTCTCATTCATCAGCACAGGAGAGGCAACAACCCCCTGCAGTGAGGGACTGCTCTCATTCATCAGCACAGGAGAGGCAACAAACCCATGCAGTGAGCGACTACTCTCATTCATCAGCACAGGAGAGGCAACAAACCCATGCAGTGAGGGACTGCTCGCATTCATCAGTGCAGGAGAGGCAACAGCCCCCCGCAGTGAGGGACTATTCTCATTCATCAGCGCAGGAGAGGCAACAACCCCCTGCAGTGAGCGACTGCTCTCATTCATCAACGCAGGAGAGGCAACAACCCCTTGCAGTGAGCGACTGCTCTCATTCATCAGCGCAGGAGAGGCAAGAACCCCATGCAGTGAGCGACTACTCTCATTCATCAGCGCAGGAGAGGCAACAAACCCCTGCAGAGAGCGACTACTCTCATTCATCAGCACAGGAGAGGCAACATGCCCCTGCAGTGAGCGACTACTTTCATTCATCAGCACAGGAGAGGCAACAAACCCATGCAGTGAGGGACTGCTCCCATTCCACAGCACAGGAGAGGCAACAACCCCTTGCAGTGAGGGACTACTCTTATTCATCAGCACAGGAGAGGCAACAACCCCCTGCAGTGAGGGACTACGTCCATTCATCAGCACAGGAGAGGCAACAACCCCCTGCAGTGAGCGACTACTCTCATTCATCAGCACAGGAGAGGCAACAACCCCCTGCAGTGAGGGACTGCTCTCATTCATCAGTACAGGAGAGGCAACAACCCCCTGCAGTGAGGGACTGCTCTCATTCATCAGCACAGGAGAGGCAACAACCCCCTGCAGTGAGGGACTGCTCTCATTCATCAGTACAGGAGAGGCAACAACCCCCTGCAGTGAGGGACTGCTCTCATTCATCAGCACAGGAGAGGCAACAAACCCATGCAGTGAGCGACTACTCTCATTCATCAGCGCAGGAGAGGTATCAAACCCATCCAGTGAGCGACTACTCTCATTCATCAGCACAGGAGAGGCAACAAACCCATGCAGTGAGCGACTACTCTCATTCATCAGCGCAGGAGAGGCAACAACCCCCTGCAGTGAGGGACTGCTCTCATTCATCAGCACAGGAGAGGCAACAACCCCCTGCAGTGAGGGACTGCTCTCATTCATCAGCACAGGAGAGGCAACAAACCCATGCAGTGAGCGACTACTCTCATTCATCAGCACAGGAGAGGTAACAAACCCATGCAGTGAGCGACTACTCTCATTCATCAGCACAGGAGATGCAACAACCACCTTGCAGTGAGCGACTACTCTCATTCATCAGTGCAGGAGAGGCAAAAACCCCATGCAGTGAGGGACTACTCTCATTCATCAGCACAGGAGAGGCAACAACCCCTTGCAGTGAGCGACTACTCTCATTCATCAGTGCAGGAGAGGCAACAGCCCCCTGCAGTGAGGGACTATTTTCATTCATCAGCGCAGGAGAGGCAACAACCCCCTGCAGTGAGCGACTGCTCTCATTCATCAACGCAGGAGAGGCAACAACCCCTTGCAGTGAGCGACTGCTCTCATTCATCAGCGCAGGAGAGGCAACAACCCCATGCAGTGAGCGACTACTCTCATTCATCAGCGCAGGAGAGGCAACAACCCCGTGCAGTGAGCGACTACTCTCATTCATCAGCGCAGGAGAGGCAACAAACCCCTGCAGAGAGCAACTACTCTCATTCATCAGCACAGGAGAGGCCACATGCCCCTGCAGTGAGCGACTACTTTCATTCATCAGCACAGGAGAGGCAACAAACCCATGCAGTGAGGGACTGCTCCCGTTCTACAGCACAGGAGAGGCAACAACCCCTTGCAGTGAGGGACTACTCTCATTCATCAGCACAGGAGAGGCAACAACCCCCTGCAGTGAGCGACTACTCTCATTCATCAGCGCAGAAGAGGTAACAAACCCATGCAGTGAGCGACTACTCTCATTCATCAGCACAGGAGAGGCAACAAACCCATGCAGTGAGCGACTACTCTCATTCATCAGCACAGGAGAGGCAACAACCCCTTGCAGTGAGCGACTACTCTCATTCATCAGTGCAGGAGAGGCAACAGCCCCCTGCAGTGAGGGACTATTCTCATTCATCAGCGCAGGAGAGGCAACAACCCCCTGCAGTGAGCGACTGCTCTCATTCATCAATGCAGGAGAGGCAACAACCCCTTGCAGTGAGCGACTGCTCTCATTCATCAGCGCAGGAGAGGCAACAACCCCATGCAGTGAGCGACTACTCTCATTCATCAGCGCAGGAGAGGCAACAACCCCTTGCAGTGGGCGACTACTCTCATTCATCAGCGCAGGAGAGGCAACAAACCCCTGCAGAGAGCGACTACTCTCATTCATCAGCACAGGAGAGGCAACAACCCCCTGCAGTGAGCGACTACTCTCATTCATCAGCACAGGAGAGGCAACAACCCCCTGCAGTGAGGGACTGCTCTCATTCATCAGTACACGAGAGGCAACAAGCCCCTGCAGTGAGGGACTGCTCTCATTCATCAGCACAGGAGAGGCAACAAACCCATGCAGTGAGCAACTGCTCTCATTCATCAGCACAGGAGAGGCAACAAACCCATGCAGTGAGCGACTGCTCCCATTCTACAGCACAGGAGAGGCAACAACCCCTTGCAGTGAGGGACTACTCTCATTCATCAGCACTGGAGAGGCAACAACCCCCTGCAGTGAGGGACTACGTCCATTCGTCAGCACAGGAGAGGCAACAACCCCCTGCAGTGAGCGACTACTCTCATTCATCAGCACAGGAGAGGCAACAGCCCCCAGCAGTGAGGGACTGCTCTCATTCATCAGTACCGGAGAGGCAACAAGCCCCTGCAGTGAGGGACTGCTCTCATTCATCAGCACAGGAGAGGCAACAAACCCATGCAGTGAGCGACTGCTCTCATTCATCAGCGCAGGAGAGGCAACAAACCCATGCAGTGAGCATCTGCTCTCATTCATCAGCGCAGAAGAGGCAACAACCCCCTGCAGTGAGGGACTGCTCCCATTCATCAGCACAGGAGAGGCAACAACCCCCTGCAGTGAGGGACTACTCTCATTCTTCAGCGCAGGAGAGGCAACAACCCTCTGCAGTGAGGGACTACTCTCATTCATCAGCGCAGGAGAGGCAACAACCCCCTGCAGTGAGGGACTACTCTCATTCATCAGCGCAGGAGAGGCAACAAACCCATGCAGTGAGTGACTAGTCTCATTCATCAGCGCAGGAGAGGCAACAAACCCATGCAGTGAGCGACTACTCTCATTCATCAGCACAAGAGAGGCAACAGCCCCCTGCAGTGAGGGACTACTCTCATTCATCAGCACAGGAGAGGCAACAACCCCCTGCAGTGAGCGACTGCTCTCATTCATCAGCACAGGAGAGGCAACAACCCCCTGCAGTGAGCGACTACTCTCATTCATCAGCACAGGAGAGGCAACAACCCCCTGCAGTGAGGGACTGCTCTCATTCATCAGTACACGAGAGGCAACAAGCCCCTGCAGTGAGGGACTGCTCTCATTCATCAGCACAGGAGAGGCAACAAACCCATGCAGTGAGCGACTGCTCTCATTCATCAGCACAGGAGAGGCAACAAACCCATGCAGTGAGCGACTGCTCCCATTCTACAGCACAGGAGAGGCAACAACCCCTTGCAGTGAGGGACTACTCTTATTCATCAGCACTGGAGAGGCAACAACCCCCTGCAGTGAGGGACTACGTCCATTCGTCAGCACAGGAGAGGCAACAACCCCCTGCAGTGAGCGACTACTCTCATTCATCAGCACAGGAGAGGCAACAGCCCCCAGCAGTGAGGGACTGCTCTCATTCATCAGTACCGGAGAGGCAACAAGCCCCTGCAGTGAGGGACTGCTCTCATTCATCAGCACAGGAGAGGCAACAAACCCATGCAGTGAGCGACTGCTCTCATTCATCAGCGCAGGAGAGGCAACAAACCCATGCAGTGAGCATCTGCTCTCATTCATCAGCGCAGGAGAGGCAACAACCCCCTGCAGTGAGGGACTGCTCCCATTCATCAGCGCAGGAGAGGCAACAAACCCATGCAGTGAGGGACTACTCTCATTCATCAGCACAGGAGAGGCAACAACCCCCCGCAGTGAGCGACTACTCTCATTCATCAGCACAGGAGAGGCAACAACCCCTTGCAGTGAGGGACTGCTCTCATTCATCAGCACAGGAGAGGCAACAACCCCCTGCAGTGAGGGACTGCTCTCATTCATCAGCACAGGAGAGGCAACAGCTCCCTGCAGTGAGGGACTGCTCTCATTAATCAGCACAGGCGTGGCAACAAACCCATGCAGTGAGCGACTGCTCTCCTTCATCAGCACAGGAGAGGCAACAAACCCATGCAGTGAGCGACTGCTCTCATTCATCAGCACAGGAGAGGCAACAACCCCCTGCAGTGAGGGACTGCTCCCATTCATCAGCACAGGAGAGGCAACAGCCCCCTGCAGTGAGGGACTACTCTCATTCATCAGCACAGGAGAGGCAACAACCCCCTGCAGTGACTGACTGCTCTCATTCATCAGCACAGGAGAGGCAACAAACCCATGCAGTGAGCGACTACTCTCATTCATCAGCGCAGGAGAGGCAACAAACCTGTGCAGTGAGCGACTACTCTCATTCATCAGCGCAGGAGAGGCAACAGCCCCCTGCAGTGAGGCACTACTCTCATTCATCAGCACAGGAGAGACAATAACCCTTGCAGTGAGCGATTACTCTCATTCATCAGCACAGGAGAGGCAACAACCCCATGCAGTAAGCAACTGCTCTCATTCATCCGCACAGGAGAGGCAACAAACCCATGCAGTGAGCAACTACTCTCATTCATCAGCACAGGAGAGGCAACAAACCCATGCAGTGAGCGACTACTCTCATTCATCAGCACAGGAGAGGCAACAAACCCATGCAGTGAGGGACTGCTCTCATTCATCAGCACAGGAGAGGCAACAACCCCCTGCAGTGAGGGACTGCTCCCATTCATCAGCACAGGAGAGGCAACAACCCCCTGCAGTGAGGGACTACTCTCATTCATCAGCACAGGAGAGGAAACAATCCCCTGCAGTGAGGACTACTCTCATTCATCAGCACAGGAGATGCAACAACCCCCTGCAGTGAGCGACTACTCTCAATCATCATGACAGGAGAGGCAACAAACCCATGCAGTGAGCGACTACTCTCATTCATCAGCGCAGGAGAAGCAACAAACCCATGCAGTGAGCGACTACTCTCATTCATCAGCGCAAGAGAGGCAACAACCCCCTGCAGTGAGCGACTACTCTCATTCATCAGCGCAGTAGAGGCAACAGCCCCCTGCAGTGAGGGACTACTCTCATTCATCAGCACAGGAGAGGCAACAGCCCCCTGCAATGAGCGACTACTCTCATTCATCAGCACAGGAGAGGCAACAAACCCATGCAGTGAGCGACTACTCTCATTCATCAGCACAGGAGAGGCAACAGCCCCCTGCAGTGAGGGACTACTCTTATTTATCAGCACAGGAGAGGCAACAACCCCCTGCAGTGAGCGACTACTCTCATTCATCAGCGCAGGAGAGGCATCAACCCCCTGCAGTGAGGGACTACTCTCATTCCTCAGCACAGGAGAGGCAACAACCCCCTGCAGTGAGGGACTACTCTCATTCATCAGCACAGGAGAGGCAACAACCCCCTGCAGTGTGGGGCTACTCTCATTCATCAGCACAGGAGAGGCAACAGCCCTCTGCAGTGAGGAACTACTCTCATTCATCATCACAGGAGAGGCAACAAACCCATGCAGTGAGCGACTACTCTCATTCATCAGCACAGGAGAGGCAACAAACCCATGCAGTGAGCAACTACTCTCATTCATCAGCACAGGAGAGGCAACAAACCCATGCAGTGAGCGACTACTCTCATTCATCAGCACAGGAGAGGCAACAAACCCATGCAGTGAGGGACTGCTCTCATTCATCAGCACAGGAGAGGCAACAACCCCCTGCAGTGAGGGACTGCTCCCATTCATCAGCACAGGAGAGGCAACAACCCCCTGCAGTGAGGGACTACTCTCATTCATCAGCACAGGAGAGGAAACAACCCCCTGCAGTGAGGACTACTCTCATTCATCAGCACAGGAGATGCAACAACCCCCTGCAGTGAGCAACTACTCTCATTCATCAGTACAGGAGAGGCAACAACTCCCTGCAGTGAGGGACTGCTCTCATTCATCAGCACAGGAGAGGCAACAACCCTTTGCAGTGAGCGACTACTCTCATTCATCAGTGCAGGAGAGGCAACAGCCCCCTGCAGTGAGGGACTATTTTCATTCATCAGCGCAGGAGAGGCAACAACCCCCTGCAGTGAGCGACTGCTCTCATTCATCAATGCAGGAGAGGCAACAACCCCTTGCAGTGAGCGACTGCTCTCATTCACAAGCGCAGGAGAGGCAACAACCCCATGCAGTGAGCGACTACTCTCATTCATCAGCACAGGAGAGGCAACAACCCCCTGCAGTGAGGGACTGCTCTCATTCATCAGCACAGGAGAGGCAACAAACCCATGCAGTGAGCGACTACTCTCATTCATCAGCGCAGGAGAGGTACCAAACCCATCCAGTGAGCGACTACTTTCATTCATCAGCACAGGAGAGGCAACAACCCCCTGCAGTGAGGGACTGCTCTCATTCATCAGCACAGGAGAGGCAACAAACCCATGCAGTGAGCGACTACTCTCATTCATCAGCACAGGAGAGGCAACAAACCCATGCAGTGAGGGACTGCTCGCATTCATCAGTGCAGGAGAGGCAACAGCCCCCCGCAGTGAGGGACTATTCTCATTCATCAGCGCAGGAGAGGCAACAACCCCCTGCAGTGAGCGACTGCTCTCATTCATCAACGCAGGAGAGGCAACAACCCCTTGCAGTGAGCGACTGCTCTCATTCATCAGCGCAGGAGAGGCAACAACCCCATGCAGTGAGCGACTACTCTCATTCATCAGCGCAGGAGAGGCAACAAACCCCTGCAGAGAGCGACTACTCTCATTCATCAGCACAGGAGAGGCAACATGCCCCTGCAGTGAGCGACTACTTTCATTCATCAGCACAGGAGAGGCAACAAACCCATGCAGTGAGGGACTGCTCCCATTCTACAGCACAGGAGAGGCAACAACCCCTTGCAGTGAGGGACTACTCTTATTCATCAGCACAGGAGAGGCAACAACCCCCTGCAGTGAGGGACTACGTCCATTCATCAGCACAGGAGAGGCAACAATCCCCTGCAGTGAGCGACTACTCTCATTCATCAGCACAGGAGAGGCAACAACCCCCTGCAGTGAGGGACTGCTCTCATTCATCAGTACAGGAGAGGCAACAACCCCCTGCAGTGAGGGACTGCTCTCATTCATCAGCACAGGAGAGGCAACAACCCCCTGCAGTGAGGGACTGCTCTCATTCATCAGTACAGGAGAGGCAACAACCCCCTGCAGTGAGGGACTGCTCTCATTCATCAGCACAGGAGAGGCAACAAACCCATGCAGTGAGCGACTACTCTCATTCATCAGCGCAGGAGAGGTATCAAACCCATCCAGTGAGCGACTACTCTCATTCATCAGCACAGGAGAGGCAACAAACCCATGCAGTGAGCGACTACTCTCATTCATCAGCGCAGGAGAGGCAACAACTCCCTGCAGTGAGGGACTGCTCTCATTCATCAGCACAGGAGAGGCAACAACCCCCTGCAGTGAGGGACTGCTCTCATTCATCAGCACAGGAGAGGCAACAAACCCATGCAGTGAGCGACTACTCTCATTCATCAGCACAGGAGATGCAACAACCACCTTGCAGTGAGCGACTACTCTCATTCATCAGTGCAGGAGAGGCAAAAACCCCATGCAGTGAGGGACTACTCTCATTCATCAGCACAGGAGAGGCAACAACCCCTTGCAGTGAGTGACTACTCTCATTCATCAGTGCAGGAGAGGCAACAGCCCCCTGCAGTGAGGGACTATTTTCATTCATCAGCGCAGGAGAGGCAACAACCCCCTGCAGTGAGCGACTGCTCTCATTCATCAACGCAGGAGAGGCAACAACCCCTTGCAGTGAGCGACTGCTCTCATTCATCAGCGCAGGAGAGGCAACAACCCCATGCAGTGAGCGACTACTCTCATTCATCAGCGCAGGAGAGGCAACAACCCCCTGCAGTGAGCGACTACTCTCATTCATCAGCGCAGGAGAGGCAACAAACCCCTGCAGAGAGCAACTACTCTCATTCATCAGCACAGGAGAGGCCACATGCCCCTGCAGTGAGCGACTACTTTCATTCATCAGCACAGGAGAGGCAACAAACCCATGCAGTGAGGGACTGCTCCCATTCTACAGCACAGGAGAGGCAACAACCCCTTGCAGTGAGGGACTACTCTCATTCATCAGCACAGGAGAGGCAACAACCCCCTGCAGTGAGCGACTACTCTCATTCATCAGCGCAGGAGAGGTAACAAACCCATGCAGTGAACGACTACTCTCATTCATCAGCACAGGAGAGGCAACAAACCCATGCAGTGAGCGACTACTCTCATTCATCAGCACAGGAGAGGCAACAACCCCTTGCAGTGAGCGACTACTCTCATTCATCAGTGCAGGAGAGGCAACAGCCCCCTGCAGTGAGGGACTATTCTCATTCATCAGCGCAGGAGAGGCAACAACCCCCTGCAGTGAGCGACTGCTCTCATTCATCAACGCAGGAGAGGCAACAACCCCTTGCAGTGAGCGACTGCTCTCATTCATCAGCGCAGGAGAGGCAACAACCCCATGCAGTGAGCGACTACTCTCATTCATCAGCGCAGGAGAGGCAACAACCCCTTGCAGTGGGCGACTACTCTCATTCATCAGCGCAGGAGAGGCAACAAACCCCTGCAGAGAACGACTACTCTCATTCATCAGCACAGGAGAGGCAACATGCCCCTGCAGTGAGCGACTACTTTCATTCATCAGCACAGGAGAGGCAACAAACCCATGCAGTGAGGGACTGCTCCCATTCATCAGCACAGGAGAGGCAACAACCCCTTGCAGTGAGGGACTACTCTCATTCATCAGCAGAGGAGAGGCAACAACCCCCTGCAGTGAGGGACTACGTCCATTCATCAGCACAGGAGAGGCAACAACCCCCTGCAGTGAGCGACTGCTCTCATTCATCAACGCAGGAGAGGCAACAACCCCTTGCAGTGAGCGACTGCTCTCATTCATCAGCGCAGGAGAGGCAACAACCCCATGCAGTGAGCGACTACTCTCATTCATCAGCGCAGGAGAGGCAACAACCCCTTGCAGTGGGCGACTACTCTCATTCATCAGCGCAGGAGAGGCAACAAACCCCTGCAGAGAACGACTACTCTCATTCATCAGCACAGGAGAGGCAACATGCCCCTGCAGTGAGCGACTACTTTCATTCATCAGCACAGGAGAGGCAACAAACCCATGCAGTGAGGGACTGCTCCCATTCATCAGCACAGGAGAGGCAACAACCCCTTGCAGTGAGGGACTACTCTCATTCATCAGCAGAGGAGAGGCAACAACCCCCTGCAGTGAGGGACTACGTCCATTCATCAGCACAGGAGAGGCAACAACCCCCTGCAGTGAGCGACTACTATCATTCATCAGCACAGGAGAGGGAACAACCCCTTGCAGTGAGGGACTGCTCACATTCATCAGCACAGGAGAGGCAACAACCCCCTGCAGTGAGGGACTGCTCTCATTCATCAGTACAGGAGAGGCAACAACCCCCTGCAGTGAGGGACTGCTCTCATTCATCAGCACAGGAGAGGCAACAAACCCATGCAGTGAGCGACTACTCTCATTCATCAGCGCAGGAGAGGTACCAAACCCATCCAGTGAGCGACTACTCTCATTCATCAGCGCAGGAGAGGCAACAAACCCATGCAGTGAGCGACTACTCTCATTCATCAGCGCAGGAGAGGCAACAACCCCCTGCAGTGAGGGACTGCTCTCATTCATCAGCACAGGAGATGCAACAACCACCTTGCAGTGAGCGACTACTCTCATTCATCAGCGCAGGAGAGGCAATAACCCCATGCAGTGAGGGACTACTCTCATTCATCAGCACAGGAGAGGCAACAACCCCTTGCAGTGAGCGACTACTCTCATTCATCAGTGCAGGAGAGGCAACAGCCCCCTGCAGTGAGGGACTATTCTCATTCATCAGCGCAGGAGAGGCAACAACCCCCTGCAGTGAGCGACTGCTCTCATTCATCAACGCAGGAGAGGCAACAACCCCTTGCAGTGAGCGACTGCTCTCATTCATCAGCGCAGGAGAGGCAACAAACCCCTGCAGAGAGCGACTACTCTCATTCATCAGCACAGGAGAGGCAACATGCCCCTGCAGTGAGCGACTACTTTCATTCATCAGCACAGGAGAGGCAACAAACCCATGCAGTGAGGGACTGCTCCCATTCTACAGCACAGGATAGGCAACAACCCCTTGCAGTGAGGGACTACTCTCATTCATCAGCACAGGAGAGGCAACAACCCCCTGCAGTGAGGGACTACGTCCATTCATCAGCACAGGAGAGGCAACAACCCCCTGCAGTGAGCGACTACTCTCATTCATCAGCACAGGAGAGGCAACAACCCCCTGCAGTGAGGGACTGCTCTCATTCATCAGTACACGAGAGGCAACAAGCCCCTGCAGTGAGGGACTGCTCTCATTCATCAGCACAGGAGAGGCAACAAACCCATGCAGTGAGCGACTGCTCTCATTCATCAGCACAGGAGAGGCAACAAACCCATGCAGTGAGCGACTGCTCTCATTCATCAGCACAGGAGAGGCAACAAACCCATGCAGTGAGTGACTGCTCCCATTCTACAGCACAGGAGAGGCAACAACCCCTTGCAGTGAGGGACTACTCTCATTCATCAGCACTGGAGAGGCAACAACCCCCTGCAGTGAGGGACTACGTCCATTCGTCAGCACAGGAGAGGCAACAACCCCCTGCAGTGAGCGACTACTCTCATTCATCAGCACAGGAGAGGCAACAGCCCCCAGCAGTGAGGGACTACTCTCATTCATCAGCACAGGAGAGGCAACAACCCCCCGCAGTGAGGGACTACTCTCATTCATCAGCACAGGAGAGGCAACAAACCCATGCAGTGAGCGACTACTCTCATTCATCAGCACAGGAGAGGCAACAGCCCCCTGCAGTGAGGGACTACTCTCATTCATCAGCACAGGAGAGGCAACAACCCCCCGCAGTGAGCGACTACTCTCATTCATCAGCACAGGAGAGGCAACAACCCCTTGCAGTGAGGGACTGCTCTCATTCATCAGCACAGGAGAGGCAACAACCCCCTGCAGTGAGGGACTGCTCTCATTCATCAGCACAGGAGAGGCAACAACCCCCTGCAGTGAGGGACTGCTCTCATTAATCAGCACAGGCGTGGCAACAAACCCATGCAGTGAGCGACTGCTCTCATTCATCAGCACAGGAGAGGCAACAAACCCATGCAGTGAGCGACTGCTCTCATTCATCAGCACAGGAGAGGCAACAACCCCCTGCAGTGAGGGACTGCTCCCATTCATCAGCACAGGAGAGGCAACAGCCCCCTGCAGTGAGGGACTACTCTCATTCATCAGCACAGGAGAGGCAACAACCCCCTGCAGTGACTGACTGCTCTCATTCATCAGCACAGGAGAGGCAACAAACCCATGCAGTGAGCGACTACTCTCATTCATCAGCGCAGGAGAGGCAACAAACCTGTGCAGTGAGCGACTACTCTCATTCATCAGCGCAGGAGAGGCAACAGCCCCCTGCAGTGAGGCACTACTCTCATTCATCAGCACAAGAGAGACAATAACCCTTGCAGTGAGCGATTACTCTCATTCATCAGCACAGGAGAGGCAACAACCCCATGCAGTGAGCAACTGCTCTCATTCATCCGCACAGGAGAGGCAACAAACCCATGCAGTGAGCAACTACTCTCATTCATCAGCACAGGAGAGGCAACAAACCCATGCAGTGAGCGACTACTCTCATTCATCAGCACAGGAGAGGCAACAAACCCATGCAGTGAGCGACTACTCTCATTCATCAGCACAGGAGAGGCAACAAACCCATGCAGTGAGGGACTGCTCTCATTCATCAGCACAGGAGAGGCAACAACCCCCTGCAGTGAGGGACTGCTCCCATTCATCAGCACAGGAGAGGCAACAACCCCCTGCAGTGAGGGACTACTCTCATTCATCAGCACAGGAGAGGAAACAACCCCCTGCAGTGAGGACTACTCTCATTCATCAGCACAGGAGATGCAACAACCCTTTGCAGTGAGCGACTACTCTCATTCATCAGTGCAGGAGAGGCAACAGCCCCCTGCAGTGAGGGACTATTTTCATTCATCAGCGCAGGAGAGGCAACAACCCCCTGCAGTGAGCGACTGCTCTCATTCATCAATGCAGGAGAGGCAACAACCTCTTGCAGTGAGCGACTGCTCTCATTCACAAGCGCAGGAGAGGCAACAACCCCATGCAGTGAGCGACTACTCTCATCCATCAGCACAGGAGAGGCAACAACCCCCTGCAGTGAGGGACTGCTCTCATTCATCAGCACAGGAGAGGCAACAAACCCATGCAGTGAGCGACTACTCTCATTCATCAGCGCAGGAGAGGTACCAAACCCATCCAGTGAGCGACTACTCTCATTCATCAGCACAGGAGAGGCAACAACCCCCTGCAGTGAGGGACTGCTCTCATTCATCAGCACAGGAGAGGCAACAAACCCATGCAGTGAGCGACTACTCTCATTCATCAGCACAGGAGAGGCAACAAACCCATGCAGTGAGGGACTGCTCGCATTCATCAGTGCAGGAGAGGCAACAGCCCCCCGCAGTGAGGGACTATTCTCATTCATCAGCGCAGGAGAGGCAACAACCCCCTGCAGTGAGCGACTGCTCTCATTCATCAACGCAGGAGAGGCAACAACCCCTTGCAGTGAGCGACTGCTCTCATTCATCAGCGCAGGAGAGGCAACAACCCCATGCAGTGAGCGACTACTCTCATTCATCAGCGCAGGAGAGGCAACAAACCCCTGCAGAGAGCGACTACTCTCATTCATCAGCACAGGAGAGGCAACATGCCCCTGCAGTGAGCGACTACTTTCATTCATCAGCACAGGAGAGGCAACAAACCCATGCAGTGAGGGACTGCTCCCATTCTACAGCACAGGAGAGGCAACAACCCCTTGCAGTGAGGGACTACTCTTATTCATCAGCACAGGAGAGGCAACAACCCCCTGCAGTGAGGGACTACATCCATTCATCAGCACAGGAGAGGCAACAACCCCCTGCAGTGAGCGACTACTCTCATTCATCAGCACAGGAGAGGCAACAACCCCCTGCAGTGAGGGACTGCTCTCATTCATCAGTACAGGAGAGGCAACAACCCCCTGCAGTGAGGGACTGCTCTCATTCATCAGCACAGGAGAGGCAACAACCCCCTGCAGTGAGGGACTGCTCTCATTCATCAGTACAGGAGAGGCAACAACCCCCTGCAGTGAGGGACTGCTCTCATTCATCAGCACAGGAGAGGCAACAAACCCATGCAGTGAGCGACTACTCTCATTCATCAGCGCAGGAGAGGTATCAAACCCATCCAGTGAGCGACTACTCTCATTCATCAGCACAGGAGAGGCAACAAACCCATGCAGTGAGCGACTACTCTCATTCATCAGCGCAGGAGAGGCAACAACCCCCTGCAGTGAGGGACTGCTCTCATTCATCAGCACAGGAGAGGCAACAACCCCCTGCAGTGAGGGACTGCTCTCATTCATCAGCACAGGAGAGGCAACAAACCCATGCAGTGAGCGACTACTCTCATTCATCAGCACAGGAGAGGTAACAAACCCATGCAGTGAGCGACTACTCTCATTCATCAGCACAGGAGATGCAACAACCACTTTGCAGTGAGCGACTACTCTCATTCATCAGTGCAGGAGAGGCAAAAACCCCATGCAGTGAGGGACTACTCTCATTCATCAGCACAGGAGAGGCAACAACCCCTTGCAGTGAGCGACTACTCTCATTCATCAGTGCAGGAGAGGCAACAGCCCCCTGCAGTGAGGGACTATTTTCATTCATCAGCGCAGGAGAGGCAACAACCCCCTGCAGTGAGCGACTGCTCTCATTCATCAACGCAGGAGAGGCAACAACCCCTTGCAGTGAGCGACTGCTCTCATTCATCAGCGCAGGAGAGGCAACAACCCCATGCAGTGAGCGACTACTCTCATTCATCAGCGCAGGAGAGGCAACAACCCCGTGCAGTGAGCGACTACTCTCATTCATCAGCGCAGGAGAGGCAACAAACCCCTGCAGAGAGCAACTACTCTCATTCATCAGCACAGGAGAGGCCACATGCCCCTGCAGTGAGCGACTACTTTCATTCATCAGCACAGGAGAGGCAACAAACCCATGCAGTGAGGGACTGCTCCCATTCTACAGCACAGGAGAGGCAACAACCCCTTGCAGTGAGGGACTACTCTCATTCATCAGCACAGGAGAGGCAACAACCCCCTGCAGTGAGCGACTACTCTCATTCATCAGCGCAGGAGAGGTAACAAACCCATGCAGTGAGCGACTACTCTCATTCATCAGCACAGGAGAGGCAACAAACCCATGCAGTGAGCGACTACTCTCATTCATCAGCACAGGAGAGGCAACAACCCCTTGCAGTGAGCGACTACTCTAATTCATCAGTGCAGGAGAGGCAACAGCCCCCTGCAGTGAGGGACTATTCTCATTCATCAGCGCAGGAGAGGCAACAACCCCCTGCAGTGAGCGACTGCTCTCATTCATCAATGCAGGAGAGGCAACAACCCCTTGCAGTGAGCGACTGCTCTCATTCATCAGCGCAGGAGAGGCAACAACCCCATGCAGTGAGCGACTACTCTCATTCATCAGCGCAGGAGAGGCAACAACCCCTTGCAGTGGGCGACTACTCTCATTCATCAGCACAGGAGAGGCAACAAACCCCTGCAGAGAGCGACTACTCTCATTCATCAGCACAGGAGAGGCAACAACCCCCTGCAGTGAGCGACTACTCTCATTCATCAGCACAGGAGAGGCAACAACCCCCTGCAGTGAGGGACTGCTCTCATTCATCAGTACACGAGAGGCAACAAGCCCCTGCAGTGAGGGACTGCTCTCATTCATACGCACAGGAGAGGCAACAAACCCATGCAGTGAGCGACTGCTCTCATTCATCAGCACAGGAGAGGCAACAAACCCATGCAGTGAGCGACTGCTCCCATTCTACAGCACAGGAGAGGCAACAACCCCTTGCAGTGAGGGACTACTCTCATTCATCAGCACTGGAGAGGCAACAACCCCCTGCAGTGAGGGACTACGTCCATTCGTCAGCACAGGAGAGGCAACAACCCCCTGCAGTGAGCGACTACTCTCATTCATCAGCACAGGAGAGGCAACAGCCCCCAGCAGTGAGGGACTGCTCTCATTCATCAGTACCGGAGAGGCAACAAGCCCCTGCAGTGAGGGACTGCTCTCATTCATCAGCACAGGAGAGGCAACAAACCCATGCAGTGAGCGACTGCTCTCATTCATCAGCGCAGGAGAGGCAACAAACCCATGCAGTGAGCATCTGCTCTCATTCATCAGCGCAGGAGATGCAACAACCCCCTGCAGTGAGGGACTGCTCCCATTCATCAGCACAGGAGAGGCAACAACCCCCTGCAGTGAGGGACTACTCTCATTCTTCAGCGCAGGAGAGGCAACAACCCCCTGCAGTGAGCGACTACTCTCATTCATCAGCACAGGAGAGGCAACAACCCCCTGCAGTGAGGGACTGCTCTCATTCATCAGTACACGAGAGGCAACAAGCCCCTGCAGTGAGGGACTGCTCTCATTCATCAGCACAGGAGAGGCAACAAACCCATGCAGTGACCGACTGCTCTCATTCATCAGCACAGGAGAGGCAACAAACCCATGCAGTGAGCGACTGCTCCCATTCTACAGCACAGGAGAGGCAACAACCCCTTGCAGTGAGGGACTACTCTCATTCATCAGCACTGGAGAGGCAACAACCCCCTGCAGTGAGGGACTACGTCCATTCGTCAGCACAGGAGAGGCAACAACCCCCTGCAGTGAGCGACTACTCTCATTCATCAGCACAGGAGAGGCAACAGCCCCCAGCATTGAGGGACTGCTCTCATTCATCAGTACCGGAGAGGCAACAAGCCCCTGCAGTGAGGGACTGCTCTCATTCATCAGCACAGGAGAGGCAACAAACCCATGCAGTGAGCGACTGCTCTCATTCATCAGCGCAGGAGAGGCAACAAACCCATGCAGTGAGCATCTGCTCTCATTCATCAGTGCAGGAGAGGCAACAACCCCCTGCAGTGAGGGACTGCTCCCATTCATCAGCACAGGAGAGGCAACAACCCCCTGCAGTGAGGGACTACTCTCATTCTTCAGCGCAGGAGAGGCAACAACCCTCTGCAGTGAGGGACTACTCTCATTCATCAGCGCAGGAGAGGCAACAACCCCCTGCAGTGAGGGACTACTCTCATTCATCAGCGCAGGAGAGGCAACAAACCCATGCAGTGAGTGACTAGTCTCATTCATCAGCGCAGGAGAGGCAACAAACCCATGCAGTGAGCGACTACTCTCATTCATCAGCACAAGAGAGGCAACAGCCCCCTGCAGTGAGGGACTACTCTCATTCATCAGCACAGGAGAGGCAACAACCCCCCGCAGTGAGCGACTACTCTCATTCATCAGCACAGGAGAGGCAACAACCCCTTTCAGTGAGGGACTGCTCTCATTCATCAGCACAGGAGAGGCAACAACCCCCTGCAGTGAGGGACTGCTCTCATTCATCAGCACAGGAGAGGCAACAGCTCCCTGCAGTGAGGGACTGCTCTCATTAATCAGCACAGGCGTGGCAACAAACCCATGCAGTGAGCGACTGCTCTCATTCATCAGCACAGGAGAGGCAACAAACCCATGCAGTGAGCGACTGCTCTCATTCATCAGCACAGGAGAGGCAACAACCCCCTGCAGTGAGGGACTGCTCCCATTCATCAGCACAGGAGAGGCAACAGCCCCCTGCAGTGAGGGACTACTCTCATTCATCAGCACAGGAGAGGCAACAACCCCCTGCAGTGACTGACTGCTCTCATTCATCAGCACAGGAGAGGCAACAAACCCATGCAGTGAGCGACTACTCTCATTCATCAGCGCAGGAGAGGCAACAAACCTGTGCAGTGAGCGACTACTCTCATTCATCAGCGCAGGAGAGGCAACAGCCCCCTGCAGTGAGGCACTACTCTCATTCATCAGCACAGGAGAGACAATAACCCTTGCAGTGAGCGATTACTCTCATTCATCAGCACAGGAGAGGCAACAACCCCATGCAGTAAGCAACTGCTCTCATTCATCCGCACAGGAGAGGCAACAAACCCATGCAGTGAGCAACTACTCTCATTCATCAGCACAGGAGAGGCAACAAACCCATGCAGTGAGCAACTACTCTCATTCATCAGCACAGGAGAGGCAACAAACCCATGCAGTGAGGGACTGCTCTCATTCATCAGCACAGGAGAGGCAACAACCCCCTGCAGTGAGGGACTGCTCCCATTCATCAGCACAGGAGAGGCAACAACCCCCTGCAGTGAGGGACTACTCTCATTAATCAGCACAGGAGAGGAAACAACCCCCTGCAGTGAGGACTACTCTCATTCATCAGCACAGGAGTTGCAACAACCCCCTGCAGTGAGCGACTACTCTCAATCATCATGACAGGAGAGGCAACAAACCCATGCAGTGAGCGACTACTCTCATTCATCAGCGCAAGAGAGGCAACAACCCCCTGCAGTGAGCGACTACTCTCATTCATCAGCGCAGGAGAGGCAACAGCCCCCTGCAGTGAGGGACTACTCTCATTCATCAGCACAGGAGAGGCAACAGCCCCCTGCAATGAGCGACTACTCTCATTCATCAGCACAGGAGAGGCAACAAACCCATGCAGTGAGCGACTACTCTCATTCATCAGCACAGGAGAGGCAACAGCCCCCTGCAGTGAGGGACTACTCTTATTTATCAGCACAGGAGAGGCAACAACCCCCTGCAGTGAGCGACTACTCTCATTCATCAGCGCAGGAGAGGCATCAACCCCCTGCAGTGAGGGACTACTCTCATTCCTCAGCACAGGAGAGGCAACAACCCCCTGCAGTGAGGGACTACTCTCATTCATCAGCACAGGAGAGGCAACAACCCCCTGCAGTGTGGGGCTACTCTCATTCATCAGCACAGGAGAGGCAACAGCCCTCTGCAGTGAGGAACTACTCTCATTCATCATCACAGGAGAGGCAACAAACCCATGCAGTGAGCGACTACTCTCATTCATCAGCACAGGAGAGGCAACAAACCCATGCAGTGAGCAACTACTCTCATTCATCAGCACAGGAGAGGCAACAAACCCATGCAGTGAGCGACTACTCTCATTCATCAGCACAGGAGAGGCAACAAACCCATGCAGTGAGGGACTGCTCTCATTCATCAGCACAGGAGAGGCAACAACCCCCTGCAGTGAGGGACTGCTCCCATTCATCAGCACAGGAGAGGCAACAACCCCCTGCAGTGAGGGACTACTCTCATTCATCAGCACAGGAGAGGAAACAACCCCCTGCAGTGAGGACTACTCTCATTCATCAGCACAGGAGATGCAACAACCCCCTGCAGTGAGCAACTACTCTCATTCATCAGTACAGGAGAGGCAACAACTCCCTGCAGTGAGGGACTGCTCTCATTCATCAGCACAGGAGAGGCAACAACCCTTTGCAGTGAGCGACTACTCTCATTCATCAGTGCAGGAGAGGCAACAGCCCCCTGCAGTGAGGGACTATTTTCATTCATCAGCGCAGGAGAGGCAACAACCCCCTGCAGTGAGCAACTGCTCTCATTCATCAATGCAGGAGAGGCAACAACCCCTTGCAGTGAGCGACTGCTCTCATTCACAAGCGCAGGAGAGGCAACAACCCCATGCAGTGAGCGACTACTCTCATTCATCAGCACAGGAGAGGCAACAACCCCCTGCAGTGAGGGACTGCTCTCATTCATCAGCACAGGAGAGGCAACAAACCCATGCAGTGAGCGACTACTCTCATTCATCAGCGCAGGAGAGGTACCAAACCCATCCAGTGAGCGACTACTCTCATTCATCAGCACAGGAGAGGCAACAACCCCCTGCAGTGAGGGACTGCTCTCATTCATCAGCACAGGAGAGGCAACAAACCCATGCAGTGAGCGACTACTCTCATTCATCAGCACAGGAGAGGCAACAAACCCATGCAGTGAGGGACTGCTCGCATTCATCAGTGCAGGAGAGGCAACAGCCCCCCGCAGTGAGGGACTATTCTCATTCATCAGCGCAGGAGAGGCAACAACCCCCTGCAGTGAGCGACTGCTCTCATTCATCAACGCAGGAGAGGCAACAACCCCTTGCAGTGAGCGACTGCTCTCATTCATCAGCGCAGGAGAGGCAACAACCCCATGCAGTGAGCGACTACTCTCATTCATCAGCGCAGGAGAGGCAACAAACCCCTGCAGAGAGCGACTACTCTCATTCATCAGCACAGGAGAGGCAGCATGCCCCTGCAGTGAGCGACTACTTTCATTCATCAGCACAGGAGAGGCAACAAACCCATGCAGTGAGGGACTGCTCCCATTCTACAGCACAGGAGAGGCAACAACCCCTTGCAGTGAGGGACTACTCTTATTCATCAGCACAGGAGAGGCAACAACCCCCTGCAGTGAGGGACTACGTCCATTCATCAGCACAGGAGAGGCAACAACCCCCTGCAGTGAGCGACTACTCTCATTCATCAGCACAAGAGAGGCAACAGCCACCTGCAGTGAGGGACTACTCTCATTCATCAGCACAGGAGAGGCAACAACCCCCTGCAGTGAGCGACTGCTCTCATTCATCAGCACAGGAGAGGCAACAACCCCCTGCAGTGAGCGACTACTCTCATTCATCAGCACAGGAGAGGCAACAACCCCCTGCAGTGAGGGACTGCTCTCATTCATCAGTACACGAGAGGCAACAAGCCCCTGCAGTGAGGGACTGCTCTCATTCATCAGCACAGGAGAGGCAACAAACCCATGCAGTGAGCGACTGCTCTCATTCATCAGCACAGGAGAGGCAACAAACCCATGCAGTGAGCGACTGCTCCCATTCTACAGCACAGGAGAGGCAACAACCCCTTGCAGTGAGGGACTACTCTCATTCATCAGCACTGGAGAGGCAACAACCCCCTGCAGTGAGGGACTACGTCCATTCGTCAGCACAGGAGAGGCAACAACCCCCTGCAGTGAGCGACTACTCTCATTCATCAGCACAGGAGAGGCAACAGCCCCCAGCAGTGAGGGACTGCTCTCATTCATCAGTACCGGAGAGGCAACAAGCCCCTGCAGTGAGGGACTGCTCTCATTCATCAGCACAGGAGAGGCAACAAACCCATGCAGTGAGCGACTGCTCTCATTCATCAGCGCAGGAGAGGCAACAAACCCATGCAGTGAGCATCTGCTCTCATTCATCAGCGCAGGAGAGGCAACAACCCCCTGCAGTGAGGGACTGCTCCCATTCATCAGCACAGGAGAGGCAACAACCCCCTGCAGTGAGGGACTACTCTCATTCTTCAGCGCAGGAGAGGCAACAACCCTCTGCAGTGAGGGACTACTCTCATTCATCAGCGCAGGAGAGGCAACAACCCCCTGCAGTGAGGGACTACTCTCATTCATCAGCGCAGGAGAGGCAACAAACCCATGCAGTGAGTGACTAGTCTCATTCATCAGCGCAGGAGAGGCAACAAACCCATGCAGTGAGCGACTACTCTCATTCATCAGCACAAGAGAGGCAACAGCCCCCTGCAGTGAGGGACTACTCTCATTCATCAGCACAGGAGAGGCAACAACCCCCCGCAGTGAGCGACTACTCTCATTCATCAGCACAGGAGAGGCAACAACCCCTTTCAGTGAGGGACTGCTCTCATTCATCAGCACAGGAGAGGCAACAACCCCCTGCAGTGAGGGACTGCTCTCATTCATCAGCACAGGAGAGGCAACAGCTCCCTGCAGTGAGGGACTGCTCTCATTAATCAGCACAGGCGTGGCAACAAACCCATGCAGTGAGCGACTGCTCTCATTCATCAGCACAGGAGAGGCAACAAACCCATGCAGTGAGCGACTGCTCTCATTCATCAGCACAGGAGAGGCAACAACCCCCTGCAGTGAGGGACTGCTCCCATTCATCAGCACAGGAGAGGCAACAGCCCCCTGCAGTGAGGGACTACTCTCATTCATCAGCACAGGAGAGGCAACAACCCCCTGCAGTGACTGACTGCTCTCATTCATCAGCACAGGAGAGGCAACAAACCCATGCAGTGAGCGACTACTCTCATTCATCAGCGCAGGAGAGGCAACAAACCTGTGCAGTGAGCGACTACTCTCATTCATCAGCGCAGGAGAGGCAACAGCCCCCTGCAGTGAGGCACTACTCTCATTCATCAGCACAGGAGAGACAATAACCCTTGCAGTGAGCGATTACTCTCATTCATCAGCACAGGAGAGGCAACAACCCCATGCAGTAAGCAACTGCTCTCATTCATCCGCACAGGAGAGGCAACAAACCCATGCAGTGAGCAACTACTCTCATTCATCAGCACAGGAGAGGCAACAAACCCATGCAGTGAGCAACTACTCTCATTCATCAGCACAGGAGAGGCAACAAACCCATGCAGTGAGGGACTGCTCTCATTCATCAGCACAGGAGAGGCAACAACCCCCTGCAGTGAGGGACTGCTCCCATTCATCAGCACAGGAGAGGCAACAACCCCCTGCAGTGAGGGACTACTCTCATTAATCAGCACAGGAGAGGAAACAACCCCCTGCAGTGAGGACTACTCTCATTCATCAGCACAGGAGTTGCAACAACCCCCTGCAGTGAGCGACTACTCTCAATCATCATGACAGGAGAGGCAACAAACCCATGCAGTGAGCGACTACTCTCATTCATCAGCGCAAGAGAGGCAACAACCCCCTGCAGTGAGCGACTACTCTCATTCATCAGCGCAGGAGAGGCAACAGCCCCCTGCAGTGAGGGACTACTCTCATTCATCAGCACAGGAGAGGCAACAGCCCCCTGCAATGAGCGACTACTCTCATTCATCAGCACAGGAGAGGCAACAAACCCATGCAGTGAGCGACTACTCTCATTCATCAGCACAGGAGAGGCAACAGCCCCCTGCAGTGAGGGACTACTCTTATTTATCAGCACAGGAGAGGCAACAACCCCCTGCAGTGAGCGACTACTCTCATTCATCAGCGCAGGAGAGGCATCAACCCCCTGCAGTGAGGGACTACTCTCATTCCTCAGCACAGGAGAGGCAACAACCCCCTGCAGTGAGGGACTACTCTCATTCATCAGCACAGGAGAGGCAACAACCCCCTGCAGTGTGGGGCTACTCTCATTCATCAGCACAGGAGAGGCAACAGCCCTCTGCAGTGAGGAACTACTCTCATTCATCATCACAGGAGAGGCAACAAACCCATGCAGTGAGCGACTACTCTCATTCATCAGCACAGGAGAGGCAACAAACCCATGCAGTGAGCAACTACTCTCATTCATCAGCACAGGAGAGGCAACAAACCCATGCAGTGAGCGACTACTCTCATTCATCAGCACAGGAGAGGCAACAAACCCATGCAGTGAGGGACTGCTCTCATTCATCAGCACAGGAGAGGCAACAACCCCCTGCAGTGAGGGACTGCTCCCATTCATCAGCACAGGAGAGGCAACAACCCCCTGCAGTGAGGGACTACTCTCATTCATCAGCACAGGAGAGGAAACAACCCCCTGCAGTGAGGACTACTCTCATTCATCAGCACAGGAGATGCAACAACCCCCTGCAGTGAGCAACTACTCTCATTCATCAGTACAGGAGAGGCAACAACTCCCTGCAGTGAGGGACTGCTCTCATTCATCAGCACAGGAGAGGCAACAACCCTTTGCAGTGAGCGACTACTCTCATTCATCAGTGCAGGAGAGGCAACAGCCCCCTGCAGTGAGGGACTATTTTCATTCATCAGCGCAGGAGAGGCAACAACCCCCTGCAGTGAGCAACTGCTCTCATTCATCAATGCAGGAGAGGCAACAACCCCTTGCAGTGAGCGACTGCTCTCATTCACAAGCGCAGGAGAGGCAACAACCCCATGCAGTGAGCGACTACTCTCATTCATCAGCACAGGAGAGGCAACAACCCCCTGCAGTGAGGGACTGCTCTCATTCATCAGCACAGGAGAGGCAACAAACCCATGCAGTGAGCGACTACTCTCATTCATCAGCGCAGGAGAGGTACCAAACCCATCCAGTGAGCGACTACTCTCATTCATCAGCACAGGAGAGGCAACAACCCCCTGCAGTGAGGGACTGCTCTCATTCATCAGCACAGGAGAGGCAACAAACCCATGCAGTGAGCGACTACTCTCATTCATCAGCACAGGAGAGGCAACAAACCCATGCAGTGAGGGACTGCTCGCATTCATCAGTGCAGGAGAGGCAACAGCCCCCCGCAGTGAGGGACTATTCTCATTCATCAGCGCAGGAGAGGCAACAACCCCCTGCAGTGAGCGACTGCTCTCATTCATCAACGCAGGAGAGGCAACAACCCCTTGCAGTGAGCGACTGCTCTCATTCATCAGCGCAGGAGAGGCAACAACCCCATGCAGTGAGCGACTACTCTCATTCATCAGCGCAGGAGAGGCAACAAACCCCTGCAGAGAGCGACTACTCTCATTCATCAGCACAGGAGAGGCAGCATGCCCCTGCAGTGAGCGACTACTTTCATTCATCAGCACAGGAGAGGCAACAAACCCATGCAGTGAGGGACTGCTCCCATTCTACAGCACAGGAGAGGCAACAACCCCTTGCAGTGAGGGACTACTCTTATTCATCAGCACAGGAGAGGCAACAACCCCCTGCAGTGAGGGACTACGTCCATTCATCAGCACAGGAGAGGCAACAACCCCCTGCAGTGAGCGACTACTCTCATTCATCAGCACAGGAGAGGCAACAACCCCCTGCAGTGAGGGACTGCTCTCATTCATCAGTACAGGAGAGGCAACAACCCCCTGCAGTGAGGGACGGCTCTCATTCATCAGCACAGGAGAGGCAACAACCCCCTGCAGTGAGGGACTGCTCTCATTCATCAGTACAGGAGAGGCAACAACCCCCTGCAGTGAGGGACTGCTCTCATTCATCAGCACAGGAGGGGCAACAAACCCATGCAGTGAGCGACTACTCTCATTCATCAGCGCAGGAGAGGTATCAAACCCATCCAGTGAGCGACTACTCTCATTCATCAGCACAGGAGAGGCAACAAACCCATGCAGTGAGCGACTACTCTCATTCATCAGCGCAGGAGAGGCAACAACCCCCTGCAGTGAGGGACTGCTCTCATTCATCAGCACAGGAGAGGCAACAACCCCCTGCAGTGAGGTACTGCTCTCATTCATCAGCACAGGAGAGGCAACAAACCCATGCAGTGAGCGACTACTCTCATTCATCAGCACAGGAGATGCAACAACCACCTTGCAGTGAGCGACTACTCTCATTCATCAGTGCAGGAGAGGCAAAAACCCCATGCAGTGAGGGACTACTCTCATTCATCAGCACAGGAGAGGCAACAACCCCTTGCAGTGAGTGACTACTCTCATTCATCAGTGCAGGAGAGGCAACAGCCCCCTGCAGTGAGGGACTATTTTCATTCATCAGCGCAGGAGAGGCAACAACCCCCTGCAGTGAGCGACTGCTCTCATTCATCAACGCAGGAGAGGCAACAACCCCTTGCAGTGAGCGACTGCTCTCATTCATCAGCGCAGGAGAGGCAACAACCCCATGCAGTGAGCGACTACTCTCATTCATCAGCGCAGGAGAGGCAACAACCCCCTGCAGTGAGCGACTACTCTCATTCATCAGCGCAGGAGAGGCAACAAACCCCTGCAGAGAGCAACTACTCTCATTCATCAGCACAGGAGAGGCCACATGCCCCTGCAGTGAGCGACTACTTTCATTCATCAGCACAGGAGAGGCAACAAACCCATGCAGTGAGGGACTGCTCCCATTCTACAGCACAGGAGAGGCAACAACCCCTTGCAGTGAGGGACTACTCTCATTCATCAGCACAGGAGAGGCAACAACCCCCTGCAGTGAGCGACTACTCTCATTCATCAGCGCAGGAGAGGTAACAAACCCATGCAGTGAACGACTACTCTCATTCATCAGCACAGGAGAGGCAACAAACCCATGCAGTGAGCGACTACTCTCATTCATCAGCACAGGAGAGGCAACAACCCCTTGCAGTGAGCGACTACTCTCATTCATCAGTGCAGAAGAGGCAACAGCCCCCTGCAGTGAGGGACTATTCTCATTCATCAGCGCAGGAGAGGCAACAACCCCCTGCACTGAGCGACTGCTCTCATTCATCAACGCAGGAGAGGCAACAACCCCTTGCAGTGAGCGACTGCTCTCATTCATCAGCGCAGGAGAGGCAACAACCCCATGCAGTGAGCGACTACTCTCATTCATCAGCGCAGGAGAGGCAACAACCCCTTGCAGTGGGCGACTACTCTCATTCATCAGCGCAGGAGAGGCAACAAACCCCTGCAGAGAACGACTACTCTCATTCATCAGCACAGGAGAGGCAACATGCCCCTGCAGTGAGCGACTACTTTCATTCATCAGCACAGGAGAGGCAACAAACCCATGCAGTGAGGGACTGCTCCCATTCATCAGCACAGGAGAGGCAACAACCCCTTGCAGTGAGGGACTACTCTCATTCATCAGCAGAGGAGAGGCAACAACCCCCTGCAGTGAGGGACTACGTCCATTCATCAGCACAGGAGAGGCAACAACCCCCTGCAGTGAGCGACTACTATCATTCATCAGCACAGGAGAGGGAACAACCCCTTGCAGTGAGGGACTGCTCACATTCATCAGCACAGGAGAGGCAACAACCCCCTGCAGTGAGGGACTGCTCTCATTCATCAGTACAGGAGAGGCAACAACCCCCTGCAGTGAGGGACTGCTCTCATTCATCAGCACAGGAGAGGCAACAAACCCATGCAGTGAGCGACTACTCTCATTCATCAGCGCAGGAGAGGTACCAAACCCATCCAGTGAGCGACTACTCTCATTCATCAGCGCAGGAGAGGCAACAAACCCATGCAGTGAGCGACTACTCTCATTCATCAGCGCAGGAGAGGCAACAACCCCCTGCAGTGAGGGACTGCTCTCATTCATCAGCACAGGAGAGGCAACAACCCCCTGCAGTGAGGGACTGCTCTCATTCATCAGCACAGGAGATGCAACAACCACCTTGCAGTGAGCGACTACTCTCATTCATCAGCGCAGGAGAGGCAATAACCCCATGCAGTGAGGGACTACTCTCATTCATCAGCACAGGAGAGGCAACAACCCCTTGCAGTGAGCGACTACTCTCATTCATCAGTGCAGGAGAGGCAACAGCCCCCTGCAGTGAGGGACTATTCTCATTCATCAGCGCAGGAGAGGCAACAACCCCCTGCAGTGAGCGACTGCTCTCATTCATCAACGCAGGAGAGGCAACAACCCCTTGCAGTGAGCGACTGCTCTCATTCATCAGCGCAGGAGAGGCAACAAACCCCTGCAGAGAGCGACTACTCTCATTCATCAGCACAGGAGAGGCAACATGCCCCTGCAGTGAGCGACTACTTTCATTCATCAGCACAGGAGAGGCAACAAACCCATGCAGTGAGGGACTGCTCCCATTCTACAGCACAGGATAGGCAACAACCCCTTGCAGTGAGGGACTACTCTCATTCATCAGCACAGGAGAGGCAACAACCCCCTGCAGTGAGGGACTACGTCCATTCATCAGCACAGGAGAGGCAACAACCCCCTGCAGTGAGCGACTACTCTCATTCATCAGCACAGGAGAGGCAACAACCCCCTGCAGTGAGGGACTGCTCTCATTCATCAGTACACGAGAGGCAACAAGCCCCTGCAGTGAGGGACTGCTCTCATTCATCAGCACAGGAGAGGCAACAAACCCATGCAGTGAGCGACTGCTCTCATTCATCAGCACAGGAGAGGCAACAAACCCATGCAGTGAGCGACTGCTCTCATTCATCAGCACAGGAGAGGCAACAAACCCATGCAGTGAGCGACTGCTCCCATTCTACAGCACAGGAGAGGCAACAACCCCTTGCAGTGAGGGACTACTCTCATTCATCAGCACTGGAGAGGCAACAACCCCCTGCAGTGAGGGACTACGTCCATTCGTCAGCACAGGAGAGGCAACAACCCCCTGCAGTGAGCGACTACTCTCATTCATCAGCACAGGAGAGGCAACAGCCCCCAGCAGTGAGGGACTACTCTCATTCATCAGCACAGGAGAGGCAACAACCCCCCGCAGTGAGGGACTACTCTCATTCATCAGCACAGGAGAGGCAACAAACCCATGCAGTGAGCGACTACTCTCATTCATCAGCACAGGAGAGGCAACAGCCCCCTGCAGTGAGGGACTACTCTCATTCATCAGCACAGGAGAGGCAACAACCCGCCGCAGTGAGCGACTACTCTCATTCATCAGCACAGGAGAGGCAACAACCCCTTGCAGTGAGGGACTGCTCTCATTCATCAGCACAGGAGAGGCAACAACCCCCTGCAGTGAGGGACTGCTCTCATTCATCAGCACAGGAGAGGCAACAACCCCCTGCAGTGAGGGACTGCTCTCATTAATCAGCACAGGCGTGGCAACAAACCCATGCAGTGAGCGACTGCTCTCATTCATCAGCACAGGAGAGGCAACAACCCCCTGCAGTGAGGGACTGCTCCCATTCATCAGCACAGGAGAGGCAACAGCCCCCTGCAGTGAGGGACTACTCTCATTCATCAGCACAGGAGAGGCAACAACCCCCTGCAGTGACTGACTGCTCTCATTCATCAGCACAGGAGAGGCAACAAACCCATGCAGTGAGCGACTACTCTCATTCATCAGCGCAGGAGAGGCAACAAACCTGTGCAGTGAGCGACTACTCTCATTCATCAGCGCAGGAGAGGCAACAGCCCCCTGCAGTGAGGCACTACTCTCATTCATCAGCACAAGAGAGACAATAACCCTTGCAGTGAGCGATTACTCTCATTCATCAGCACAGGAGAGGCAACAACCCCATGCAGTGAGCAACTGCTCTCATTCATCCGCACAGGAGAGGCAACAAACCCATGCAGTGAGCAACTACTCTCATTCATCAGCACAGGAGAGGCAACAAACCCATGCAGTGAGCGACTACTCTCATTCATCAGCACAGGAGAGGCAACAAACCCAAGCAGTGAGGGACTGCTCTCATTCATCAGCACAGGAGAGGCAACAACCCCCTGCAGTGAGGGACTGCTCCCATTCATCAGCACAGGAGAGGCAACAACCCCCTGCAGTGAGGGACTACTCTCATTCATCAGCACAGGAGAGGAAACAACCCCCTGCAGTGAGGACTACTCTCATTCATCAGCACAGGAGATGCAACAACCCCCTGCAGTGAGCGACTACTCTCATTCATCAGGACAGGAGAGGCAACAAACCCATGCAGTGAGCGACTACTCTCATTCATCAGCGCAGGAGAAGCAACAAACCCATGCAGTGAGCGACTACTCTCATTCATCAGCGCAAGAGAGGCAACAACCCCCTGCAGTGAGCGACTACTCTCATTCATCAGCGCAGGAGAGGCAACAGCCCCCTGCAGTGAGGGACTACTCTCATTCATCAGCACAGGAGAGGCAACAGCCCCCTGCAATAAGCGACTACTCTCATTCATCAGCACAGGAGAGGCAACAAACCCATGCAGTGAGCGACTACTCTCATTCATCAGCACAGGAGAGGCAACAGCCCCCTGCAGTGAGGGACTACTCTTATTTATCAGCACAGGAGAGGCAACAACCCCCTGCAGTGAGCGACTACTCTCATTCATCAGCGCAGGAGAGGCATCAACCCCCTGCAGTGAGGGACTACTCTCATTCCTCAGCACAGGAGAGGCAACAACCCCCTGCAGTGAGGGACTATTCTCATTCATCAGCACAGGAGAGGCAACAACCCCCTGCAGTGAGGGGCTACTCTCATTCATCAGCACAGGAGAGGCAACAGCCCTCTGCAGTGAGGAACTACTCTCATTCATCATCACAGGAGAGGCAACAAACCCATGCAGTGAGCGACTACTCTCATTCATCAGCACAGGAGAGGCAACAAACCCATGCAGTGAGCAACTACTCTCATTCATCAGCACAGGAGAGGCAACAAACCCATGCAGTGAGCGACTACTCTCATTCATCAGCACAGGAGAGGCAACAAACCCATGCAGTGAGGGACTGCTCTCATTCATCAGCACAGGAGAGGCAACAACCCCCTGCAGTGAGGGACTGCTCCCATTCATCAGCACAGGAGAGGCAACAACCCCCTGCAGTGAGGGACTACTCTCATTCATCAGCACAGGAGAGGAAACAACCCCCTGCAGTGAGGACTACTCTCATTCATCAGCACAGGAGATGCAACAAACCCCTGCAGTGAGCGACTACTCTCATTCATCAGTACAGGAGAGGCAACAACTCCCTGCAGTGAGGGACTGCTCTCATTCATCAGCACAGGAGATGCAACAACCCCCTGCAGTGAGCGACTACTCTCATTCATCAGTGCAGGAGAGGCAACAGCCCCCTGCAGTGAGGGACTATTTTCATTCATCAGCGCAGGAGAGGCAACAACCCCCTGCAGTGAGCGACTGCTCTCATTCATCAACGCAGGAGAGGCAACAACCCCTTGCAGTGAGCGACTGCTCTCATTCACAAGCGCAGGAGAGGCACAACCCCATGCAGTGAGCGACTACTCTCATTCATCACCACAGGAGAGGCAACAACCCCCTGCAGTGAGGGACTGCTCTCATTCATCAGCACAGGAGAGGCAACAAACCCATGCAGTGAGCGACTACTCTCATTCATCAGCGCAGGAGAGGTACCAAACCCATCCAGTGAGCGACTACTCTCATTCATCAGCGCAGGAGAGGCAACAAACCCATGCAGTGTGCGACTACTCTCATTCATCAGCGCAGGAGAGGCAACAACCCCCTGCAGTGAGGGACTGCTCTCATTCATCAGCACAGGAGAGGCAACAACCCCCTGCAGTGAGGGACTGCTCTCATTCATCAGCACAGGAGATGCAACAACCACCTTGCAGTGAGCGACTACTCTCATTCATCAGCGCAGGAGAGGCAATAACCCCATGCAGTGAGGGACTACTCTCATTCATCAGCACAGGAGAGGCAACAACCCCTTGCAGTGAGCGACTACTCTCATTCATCAGTGCAGGAGAGGCAACAGCCCCCTGCAGTGAGGGACTATTCTCATTCATCAGCGCAGGAGAGGCAACAACCCCCTGCAGTGAGCGACTGCTCTCATTCATCAACGCAGGAGAGGCAACAACCCCTTGCAGTGAGCGACTGCTCTCATTCATCAGCGCAGGAGAGGCAACAACCCCATGCAGTGAGCGACTACTCTCATTCATCAGCGCAGGAGAGGCAACAACCCCCTGCAGTGAGCGACTACTCTCATTCATCAGCGCAGGAGAGGCAACAAACCCCTGCAGAGAGCGACTACTGTCATTCATCAGCACAGGAGAGGCAACATGCCCCTGCAGTGAGCGACTACTTTCATTCATCAGCACAGGAGAGGCAACAAACCTATGCAGTGAGGGACTGCTCCCATTCTACAGCACAGGAGAGGCAACAACCCCTTGCAGTGAGGGACTACTCTCATTCATCAGCACAGGATAGGCAACAACCCCCTGCAGTGAGGGACTACGTCCATTCATCAGCACAGGAGAGGCAACAACCCCCTGCAGTGAGCGACTACTCTCATTCATCAGCACAGGAGAGGCAACAACCCCCTGCAGTGAGGGACTGCTCTCATTCATCAGTACACGAGAGGCAACAAGCCCCTGCAGTGAGGGACTGCTCTCATTTCATCAGCACAGGAGAGGCAACAAACCCATGCAGTGAGCGACTGCTCTCATTCATCAGCACAGGAGAGGCAACAACCCCCTGCAGTGAGCGACTACTCTCATTCATCAGCACAGGAGAGGCAACAACCCCCTGCAGTGAGGGACTGCTCTCATTCATCAGTACACGAGAGGCAACAAGCCCCTGCAGTGAGGGACTGCTCTCATTTCATCAGCACAGGAGAGGCAACAAACCCATGCAGTGATCGACTACTCTCATTCATCAGCACAGGAGATGCAACAACCACCTTGCAGTGAGCGACTACTCTCATTCATCAGTGCAGGAGAGGCAAAAACCCCATGCAGTGAGGGACTACTCTCATTCATCAGCACAGGAGAGGCAACAACCCCTTGCAGTGAGTGACTATCTCATTCATCAGTGCAGGAGAGGCAACAGCCCCCTGCAGTGAGGGACTATTTTCATTCATCAGCGCAGGAGAGGCAACAACCCCCTGCAGTGAGCGACTGCTCTCATTCATCAACGCAGGAGAGGCAACAACCCCTTGCAGTGAGCGACTGCTCTCATTCATCAGCGCAGGAGAGGCAACAACCCCATGCAGTGAGCGACTACTCTCATTCATCAGCGCAGGAGAGGCAACAACCCCCTGCAGTGAGCGACTACTCTCATTCATCAGCGCAGGAGAGGCAACAAACCCCTGCAGAGAGCAACTGCTCTCATTCATCAGCACAGGAGAGGCCACATGCCCCTGCAGTGAGCGACTACTTTCATTCATCAGCACAGGAGAGGCAACAAACCCATGCAGTGAGGGACTGCTCCCATTCTACAGCACAGGAGAGGCAACAACCCCTTGCAGTGAGGGACTACTCTCATTCATCAGCACAGGAGAGGCAACAACCCCCTGCAGTGAGCGACTACTCTCATTCATCAGCGCAGGAGAGGTAACAAACCCATGCAGTGAGCGACTACTCTCATTCATCAGCACAGGAGAGGCAACAAACCCATGCAGTGAGCGACTACTCTCATTCATCAGCACAGGAGAGGCAACAACCCCTTGCAGTGAGCGACTACTCTCATTCATCAGTGCAGGAGAGGCAACAGCCCCCTGCAGTGAGGGACTATTCTCATTCATCAGCGCAGGAGAGGCAACAACCCCCTGCAGTGAGCGACTGCTCTCATTCATCAACGCAGGAGAGGCAACAACCCCTTGCAGTGAGCGACTGCTCTCATTCATCAGCGCAGGAGAGGCAACAACCCCATGCAGTGAGCGACTACTCTCATTCATCAGCGCAGGAGAGGCAACAACCCCTTGCAGTGGGCGACTACTCTCATTCATCAGCGCAGGAGAGGCAACAAACCCCTGCAGAGAACGACTACTCTCATTCATCAGCACAGGAGAGGCAACATGCCCCTGCAATGAGCGACTACTTTCATTCATCAGCACAGGAGAGGCAACAAACCCATGCAGTGAGGGACTGCTCCCATTCATCAGCACAGGAGAGGCAACAACCCCTTGCAGTGAGGGACTACTCTCATTCATCAGCAGAGGAGAGGCAACAACCCCCTGCAGTGAGGGACTACGTCCATTCATCAGCACAGGAGAGGCAACAACCCCCTGCAGTGAACGACTACTATCATTCATCAGCACAGGAGAGGGAACAACCCCTTGCAGTGAGGGACTGCTCACATTCATCAGCACAGGAGAGGCAACAACCCCCTGCAGTGAGGGACTGCTCTCATTCATCAGTACAGGAGAGGCAACAACCCCCTGCAGTGAGGGACTGCTCTCATTCATCAGCACAGGAGAGGCAACAAACCCATGCAGTGAGCGACTTCTCTCATTCATCAACGCAGGAGAGGAACCAAACCCATCCAGTGAGCGACTACTCTCATTCATCAGCGCAGGAGAGGCAACAAACCCATGCAGTGAGCGACTACTCTCATTCATCAGCGCAGGAGAGGCAACAACCCCCTGCAGTGAGGGACTGCTCTCATTCATCAGCACAGGAGAGGCAACAACCCCCTGCAGTGAGGGACTGCTCTCATTCATCAGCACAGGAGATGCAACAACCACCTTGCAGTGAGCGACTACTCTCATTCATCAGCGCAGGAGAGGCAATAACCCCATGCAGTGAGGGACTACTCTCATTCATCAGCACAGGAGAGGCAACAACCCCTTGCAGTGAGCGACTACTCTCATTCATCAGTGCAGGAGAGGCAACAGCCCCCTGCAGTGAGGGACTATTCTCATTCATCAGCGCAGGAGAGGCAACAACCCCCTGCAGTGAGCGACTGCTCTCATTCATCAATGCAGGAGAGGCAACAACCCCTTGCAGTGAGCGACTGCTCTCATTCATCAGCGCAGGAGAGGCAACAACCCCATGCAGTGAGCGACTACTCTCATTCATCAGCGCAGGAGAGGCAACAACCCCCTGCAGTGAGCGACTACTCTCATTCATCAGCGCAGGAGAGGCAACAAACCCCTGCAGAGAGCGACTACTCTCATTCATCAGCACAGGAGAGGCAACATGCCCCTGCAGTGAGCGACTACTTTCATTCATCAGCACAGGAGAGGCAACAAACCCATGCAGTGAGGGACTGCTCCCATTCTACAGCACAGGATAGGCAACAACCCCTTGCAGTGAGGGACTACTCTCATTCATCAGCACAGGAGAGGCAACAACCCCCTGCAGTGAGGGACTACGTCCATTCATCAGCACAGGAGAGGCAACAACCCCCTGCAGTGAGCGACTACTCTCATTCATCAGCACAGGAGAGGCAACAACCCCCTGCAGTGAGGGACTGCTCTCATTCATCAGTACACGAGAGGCAACAAACCCATGCAGTGAGCGACTGCTCTCATTCATCAGCACAGGAGAGGCAACAAACCCATGCAGTGAGCGACTGCTCCCATTCTACAGCACAGGAGAGGCAACAACCCCTTGCAGTGAGGGACTACTCTCATTCATCAGCACTGGAGAGGCAACAACCCCCTGCAGTGAGGGACTACGTCCATTCGTCAGCACAGGAGAGGCAACAACCCCCTGCAGTGAGCGACTACTCTCATTCATCAGCACAGGAGAGGCAACAGCCCCCAGCAGTGAGGGACTGCTCTCATTCATCAGTACCGGAGAGGCAACAAGCCCCTGCAGTGAGGGACTGCTCTCATTCATCAGCACAGGAGAGGCAACAAACCCATGCAGTGAGCGACTGCTCTCATTCATCAGCGCAGGAGAGGCAACAAACCCATGCAGTGAGCATCTGCTCTCATTCATCAGCGCAGGAGAGGCAACAACCCCCTGCAGTGAGGGACTGCTCCCATTCATCAGCACAGGAGAGGCAACAACCCCCTGCAGTGAGGGACTACTCTCATTCTTCAGCGCAGGAGAGGCAACAACCCTCTGCAGTGAGGGACTACTCTCATTCATCAGCGCAGGAGAGGCAACAACCCCCTGCAGTGAGGGACTACTCTCATTCATCAGCGCAGGAGAGGCAACAAACCCATGCAGTGAGTGACTAGTCTCATTCATCAGCGCAGGAGAGGCAACAAACCCATGCAGTGAGCGACTACTCTCATTCATCAGCACAGGAGAGGCAACAGCCCCCTGCAGTGAGGGACTACTCTCATTCATCAGCACAGGAGAGGCAACAACCCCCCGCAGTGAGCGACTACTCTCATTCATCAGCACAGGAGAGGCAACAACCCCTTGCAGTGAGGGACTGCTCTCATTCATCAGCACAGGAGAGGCAACAACCCCCTGCAGTGAGGGACTGCTCTCATTCATCAGCACAGGAGAGGCAACAACCCCCTGCAGTGAGGGACTGCTCTCATTAATCAGCACAGGCGTGGCAACAAACCCATGCAGTGAGCGACTGCTCTCATTCATCAGCACAGGAGAGGCAACAAACCCATGCAGTGAGCGACTGCTCTCATTCATCAGCACAGGAGAGGCAACAACCCCCTGCAGTGAGGGACTGCTCCCATTCATCAGCACAGGAGAGGCAACAGCCCCCTGCAGTGAGGGACTACTCTCATTCATCAGCACAGGAGATGCAACAACCCCCTGCAGTGACTGACTGCTCTCATTCATCAGCACAGGAGAGGCAACAAACCCATGCAGTGAGCGACTACTCTCATTCATCAGCGCAGGAGAGGCAACAAACCTGTGCATTGAGCGACTACTCTCATTCATCAGCGCAGGAGAGGCAACAGCCCCCTGCAGTGAGGCACTACTCTCATTCATCAGCACAGCAGAGACAATAACCCTTGCAGTGAGCGATTACTCTCATTCATCAGCACAGGAGAGGCAACAACCCCATGCAGTGAGCAACTGCTCTCATTCATCCGCACAGGAGAGGCAACAAACCCATGCAGTGAGCAACTACTCTCATTCATCAGCGCAGGAGAGGCAACAACCCCTTGCAGTGGGCGACTACTCTCATTCATCAGCGCAGGAGAGGCAACAAACCCCTGCAGAGAACGACTACTCTCATTCATCAGCACAGGAGAGGCAACATGCCCCTGCAATGAGCGACTACTTTCATTCATCAGCACAGGAGAGGCAACAAACCCATGCAGTGAGGGACTGCTCCCATTCATCAGCACAGGAGAGGCAACAACCCCTTGCAGTGAGGGACTACTCTCATTCATCAGCAGAGGAGAGGCAACAACCCCCTGCAGTGAGGGACTACGTCCATTCATCAGCACAGGAGAGGCAACAACCCCCTGCAGTGAACGACTACTATCATTCATCAGCACAGGAGAGGGAACAACCCCTTGCAGTGAGGGACTGCTCACATTCATCAGCACAGGAGAGGCAACAACCCCCTGCAGTGAGGGACTGCTCTCATTCATCAGTACAGGAGAGGCAACAACCCCCTGCAGTGAGGGACTGCTCTCATTCATCAGCACAGGAGAGGCAACAAACCCATGCAGTGAGCGACTTCTCTCATTCATCAACGCAGGAGAGGAACCAAACCCATCCAGTGAGCGACTACTCTCATTCATCAGCGCAGGAGAGGCAACAAACCCATGCAGTGAGCGACTACTCTCATTCATCAGCGCAGGAGAGGCAACAACCCCCTGCAGTGAGGGACTGCTCTCATTCATCAGCACAGGAGAGGCAACAACCCCCTGCAGTGAGGGACTGCTCTCATTCATCAGCACAGGAGATGCAACAACCACCTTGCAGTGAGCGACTACTCTCATTCATCAGCGCAGGAGAGGCAATAACCCCATGCAGTGAGGGACTACTCTCATTCATCAGCACAGGAGAGGCAACAACCCCTTGCAGTGAGCGACTACTCTCATTCATCAGTGCAGGAGAGGCAACAGCCCCCTGCAGTGAGGGACTATTCTCATTCATCAGCGCAGGAGAGGCAACAACCCCCTGCAGTGAGCGACTGCTCTCATTCATCAATGCAGGAGAGGCAACAACCCCTTGCAGTGAGCGACTGCTCTCATTCATCAGCGCAGGAGAGGCAACAACCCCATGCAGTGAGCGACTACTCTCATTCATCAGCGCAGGAGAGGCAACAACCCCCTGCAGTGAGCGACTACTCTCATTCATCAGCGCAGGAGAGGCAACAAACCCCTGCAGAGAGCGACTACTCTCATTCATCAGCACAGGAGAGGCAACATGCCCCTGCAGTGAGCGACTACTTTCATTCATCAGCACAGGAGAGGCAACAAACCCATGCAGTGAGGGACTGCTCCCATTCTACAGCACAGGATAGGCAACAACCCCTTGCAGTGAGGGACTACTCTCATTCATCAGCACAGGAGAGGCAACAACCCCCTGCAGTGAGGGACTACGTCCATTCATCAGCACAGGAGAGGCAACAACCCCCTGCAGTGAGCGACTACTCTCATTCATCAGCACAGGAGAGGCAACAACCCCCTGCAGTGAGGGACTGCTCTCATTCATCAGTACACGAGAGGCAACAAACCCATGCAGTGAGCGACTGCTCTCATTCATCAGCACAGGAGAGGCAACAAACCCATGCAGTGAGCGACTGCTCCCATTCTACAGCACAGGAGAGGCAACAACCCCTTGCAGTGAGGGACTACTCTCATTCATCAGCACTGGAGAGGCAACAACCCCCTGCAGTGAGGGACTACGTCCATTCGTCAGCACAGGAGAGGCAACAACCCCCTGCAGTGAGCGACTACTCTCATTCATCAGCACAGGAGAGGCAACAGCCCCCAGCAGTGAGGGACTGCTCTCATTCATCAGTACCGGAGAGGCAACAAGCCCCTGCAGTGAGGGACTGCTCTCATTCATCAGCACAGGAGAGGCAACAAACCCATGCAGTGAGCGACTGCTCTCATTCATCAGCGCAGGAGAGGCAACAAACCCATGCAGTGAGCATCTGCTCTCATTCATCAGCGCAGGAGAGGCAACAACCCCCTGCAGTGAGGGACTGCTCCCATTCATCAGCACAGGAGAGGCAACAACCCCCTGCAGTGAGGGACTACTCTCATTCTTCAGCGCAGGAGAGGCAACAACCCTCTGCAGTGAGGGACTACTCTCATTCATCAGCGCAGGAGAGGCAACAACCCCCTGCAGTGAGGGACTACTCTCATTCATCAGCGCAGGAGAGGCAACAAACCCATGCAGTGAGTGACTAGTCTCATTCATCAGCGCAGGAGAGGCAACAAACCCATGCAGTGAGCGACTACTCTCATTCATCAGCACAGGAGAGGCAACAGCCCCCTGCAGTGAGGGACTACTCTCATTCATCAGCACAGGAGAGGCAACAACCCCCCGCAGTGAGCGACTACTCTCATTCATCAGCACAGGAGAGGCAACAACCCCTTGCAGTGAGGGACTGCTCTCATTCATCAGCACAGGAGAGGCAACAACCCCCTGCAGTGAGGGACTGCTCTCATTCATCAGCACAGGAGAGGCAACAACCCCCTGCAGTGAGGGACTGCTCTCATTAATCAGCACAGGCGTGGCAACAAACCCATGCAGTGAGCGACTGCTCTCATTCATCAGCACAGGAGAGGCAACAAACCCATGCAGTGAGCGACTGCTCTCATTCATCAGCACAGGAGAGGCAACAACCCCCTGCAGTGAGGGACTGCTCCCATTCATCAGCACAGGAGAGGCAACAGCCCCCTGCAGTGAGGGACTACTCTCATTCATCAGCACAGGAGAGGCAACAACCCCCTGCAGTGACTGACTGCTCTCATTCATCAGCACAGGAGAGGCAACAAACCCATGCAGTGAGCGACTACTCTCATTCATCAGCGCAGGAGAGGCAACAAACCTGTGCATTGAGCGACTACTCTCATTCATCAGCGCAGGAGAGGCAACAGCCCCCTGCAGTGAGGCACTACTCTCATTCATCAGCACAGCAGAGACAATAACCCTTGCAGTGAGCGATTACTCTCATTCATCAGCACAGGAGAGGCAACAACCCCATGCAGTGAGCAACTGCTCTCATTCATCCGCACAGGAGAGGCAACAAACCCATGCAGTGAGCAACTACTCTCATTCATCAGCACAGGAGAGGCAACAAACCCATGCAGTGAGCGACTACTCTCATTCATCAGCACAGGAGAGGCAACAAACCCATGCAGTGAGGGACTGCTCTCATTCATCAGCACAGGAGAGGCAACAACCCCCTGCAGTGAGGGACTGCTCCCATTCATCAGCACAGGAGAGGCAACAACCCCCTGCAGTGAGGGACTACTCTCATTCATCAGCACAGGAGAGGAAACAACCCCCTGCAGTGAGGACTACTCTCATTCATCAGCACAGGAGATGCAACAACCCCCTGCAGTGAGCGACTACTCTCATTCATCAGGACAGGAGAGGCAACAAACCCATGCAGTGAGCGACTACTCTCATTCATCAGCGCAGGAGAAGCAACAAACCCATGCAGTGAGCGACTACTCTCATTCATCAGCGCAAGAGAGGCAACAACCCCCTGCAGTGAGCGACTACTCTCATTCATCAGCGCAGGAGAGGCAACAGCCCCCTGCAGTGAGGGACTACTCTCATTCATCAGCACAGGAGAGGCAACAGCCCCCTGCAATAAGCGACTACTCTCATTCATCAGCACAGGAGAGGCAACAAACCCATGCAGTGAGCGACTACTCTCATTCATGAGCACAGGAGAGGCAACAGCCCCCTGCAGTGAGGGACTACTCTTATTTATCAGCACAGGAGAGGCAACAACCCCCTGCAGTGAGCGACTACTCTCATTCATCAGCGCAGGAGAGGCATCAACCCCCTGCAGTGAGGGACTACTCTCATTCCTCAGCACAGGAGAGGCAACAACCCCCTGCAGTGAGGGACTACTCTCATTCATCAGCACAGGAGAGGCAACAACCCCCTGCAGTGAGGGGCTACTCTCATTCATCAGCACAGGAGAGGCAACAGCCCTCTGCAGTGAGGAACTACTCTCATTCATCATCACAGGAGAGGCAACAAACCCATGCAGTGAGCGACTACTCTCATTCATCAGCACAGGAGAGGCAACAAACCCATGCAGTGAGCAACTACTCTCATTCATCAGCACAGGAGAGGCAACAAACCCATGCAGTGAGCGACTACTCTCATTCATCAGCACAGGAGAGGCAACAAACCCATGCAGTGAGGGACTGCTCTCATTCATCAGCACAGGAGAGGCAACAACCCCCTGCAGTGAGGGACTGCTCCCATTCATCAGCACAGGAGAGGCAACAACCCCCTGCAGTGAGGGACTACTCTCATTCATCAGCACAGGAGAGGAAACAACCCCCTGCAGTGAGGACTACTCTCATTCATCAGCACAGGAGATGCAACAACCCCCTGCAGTGAGCGACTACTCTCATTCATCAGTACAGGAGAGGCAACAACTCCCTGCAGTGAGGGACTGCTCTCATTCATCAGCACAGGAGATGCAACAACCCCCTGCAGTGAGCGACTACTCTCATTCATCAGTGCAGGAGAGGCAACAGCCCCCTGCAGTGAGGGACTATTTTCATTCATCAGCGCAGGAGAGGCAACAACCCCCTGCAGTGAGCGACTGCTCTCATTCATCAACGCAGGATAGGCAACAACCCCTTGCAGTGAGCGACTGCTCTCATTCACAAGCGCAGGAGAGGCAACAACCCCATGCAGTGAGCGACTACTCTCATTCATCAGCACAGGAGAGGCAACAACCCCCTGCAGTGAGGGACTGCTCTCATTCATCAGCACAGGAGAGGCAACAAACCCATGCAGTGAGCCACTACTCTCATTCATCAGCGCAGGAGAGGTACCAAACCCATCCAGTGAGCGACTACTCTCATTCATCAGCGCAGGAGAGGCAACAAACCCATGCAGTGTGCGACTACTCTCATTCATCAGCGCAGGAGAGGCAACAACCCCCTGCAGTGAGGGACTGCTCTCATTCATCAGCACAGGAGAGGCAACAACCCCCTGCAGTGAGGGACTGCTCTCATTCATCAGCACAGGAGATTCAACAACCACCTTGCAGTGAGCGACTACTCTCATTCATCAGCGCAGGAGAGGCAATAACCCCATGCAGTGAGGGACTACTCTCATTCATCAGCACAGGAGAGGCAACAACCCCTTGCAGTGAGCGACTACTCTCATTCATCAGTGCAGGAGAGGCAACAGCCCCCTGCAGTGAGGGACTATTCTCATTCATCAGCGCAGGAGAGGCAACAACCCCCTGCAGTGAGCGACTGCTCTCATTCATCAACGCAGGAGAGGCAACAACCCCTTGCAGTGAGCGACTGCTCTCATTCATCAGCGCAGGAGAGGCAACAACCCCATGCAGTGAGCGACTACTCTCATTCATCAGCGCAGGAGAGGCAACAACCCCCTGCAGTGAGCGACTACTCTCATTCATCAGCGCAGGAGAGGCAACAAACCCCTGCAGAGAGCGACTACTGTCATTCATCAGCACAGGAGAGGCAACATGCCCCTGCAGTGAGCGACTACTTTCATTCATCAGCACAGGAGAGGCAACAAACCCATGCAGTGAGGGACTGCTCCCATTCTACAGCACAGGAGAGGCAACAACCCCTTGCAGTGAGGGACTACTCTCATTCATCAGCACAGGAGAGGCAACAACCCCCTGCAGTGAGGGACTACGTCCATTCATCAGCACAGGAGAGGCAACAACCCCCTGCAGTGAGCGACTACTCTCATTCATCAGCACAGGAGAGGCAACAACCCCCTGCAGTGAGGGACTGCTCTCATTCATCAGTACACGAGAGGCAACAAGCCCCTGCAGTGAGGGACTGCTCTCATTTCATCAGCACAGGAGAGGCAACAAACCCATGCAGTGAGCGACTGCTCTCATTCATCAGCACAGGAGAGGCAACAAACCCATGCAGTGAGCGACTGCTCCCATTCTACAGCACAGGAGAGGCAACAACCCCTTGCAGTGAGGGACTACTCTCATTCATCAGCACTGGAGAGGCAACAACCCCCTGCAGTGAGGGACTACGTCCATTCGTCAGCACAGGAGAGGCAACAACCCCCTGCAGTGAGCGACTACTCTCATTCATCAGCACAGGAGAGGCAACAGCCCCCAGCAGTGAGGGACTGCTCTCATTCATCAGTACCGGAGAGGCAACAAGCCCCTGCAGTGAGGGACTGCTCTCATTCATCAGCACAGGAGAGGCAACAAACCCATGCAGTGAGCGACTGCTCTCATTCATCAGCGCAGGAGAGGCAACAAACCCATGCAGTGAGCATCTGCTCTCATTCATCAGCGCAGGAGAGGCAACAACCCCCTGCAGTGAGGGACTGCTCCCATTCATCAGCACAGGAGAGGCAACAACCCCCTTCAGTGAGGGACTACTCTCATTCTTCAGCGCAGGAGAGGCAACAACCCTCTGCAGTGAGGGACTACTCTCATTCATCAGCGCAGGAGAGGCAACAACCCCCTGCAGTGAGGGACTACTCTCATTCATCAGCGCAGGAGAGGCAACAAACCCATGCAGTGAGTGACTTGTCTCATTCATCAGCGCAGGAGAGGCAACAAACCCATGCAGTGAGCGACTACTCTCATTCATCAGCACAGGAGAGGCAACAGCCCCCTGCAGTGAGGGACTACTCTCATTCATCAGCACAGGAGAGGCAACAACCCCCCGCAGTGAGCGACTACTCTCATTCATCAGCACAGGAGAGGCAACAACCCCTTGCAGTGAGGGACTGCTCTCATTCATCAGCACAGGAGAGGCAACAACCCCCTGCAGTGAGGGACTGCTCTCATTCATCAGCACAGGAGAGGCAACAACCCCCTGCAGTGAGGGACTGCTCTCATTAATCAGCACAGGCGTGGCAACAAACCCATGCAGTGAGCGACTGCTCTCATTCATCAGCACAGGAGAGGCAACAAACCCATGCAGTGAGCGACTGCTCTCATTTATCAGCACAGGAGAGGCAACAACCCCCTGCAGTGAGGGACTGCTCCCATTCATCAGCACAGGAGAGGCAACAGCCCCCTGCAGTGAGGGACTACTCTCATTCATCAGCACAGGAGAGGCAACAACCCCCTGCAGTGACTGACTGCTCTCATTCATCAGCACAGGAGAGGCAACAAACCCATGCAGTGAGCGACTACTCTCATTCATCAGCCCAGGAGAGGCAACAAACCTGTGCAGTGAGCGACTACTCTCATTCATCAGCGCAGGAGAGGCAACAGCCCCCTGCAGTGAGGCACTACTCTCATTCATCAGCACAGGAGAGACAATAACCCTTGCAGTGAGCGATTACTCTCATTCATCAGCACAGGAGAGGCAACAACCCCATGCAGTGAGCAACTGCTCTCATTCATCCGCACAGGAGAGGCAACATCCCCCTGCAGTGAGGGACTACTCTTATTTATCAGCACAGGAGAGGCAACAACCCCCTGCAGTGAGCGACTACTCTCATTCATCAGCGCAGGAGAGGCATCAACCCCCTGCAGTGAGGGACTACTCTCATTCCTCAGCACAGGAGAGGCAACAACCCCCTGCAGTGAGGGACTACTCTCATTCATCAGCACAGGAGAGGCAACAACCCCCTGCAGTGAGGGGCTACTCTCATTCATCAGCACAGGAGAGGCAACAGCCCTCTGCAGTGAGGAACTACTCTCATTCATCATCACAGGAGAGGCAACAAACCCATGCAGTGAGCGACTACTCTCATTCATCAGCACAGGAGAGGCAACAAACCCATGCAGTGAGCAACTACTCTCATTCATCAGCACAGGAGAGGCAACAAACCCATGCAGTGAGCGACTACTCTCATTCATCAGCACAGGAGAGGCAACAACCCCCTGCAGTGAGGGACTGCTCCCATTCATCAGCACAGGAGAGGCAACAACCCCCTGCAGTGAGGTACTACTCTCATTCATCAGCACAGGAGAGGAAACAACCCCCTGCAGTGAGGACTACTCTCATTCATCAGCACAGGAGATGCAACAACCCCCTGCAGTGAGCGACTACTCTCATTCATCAGTACAGGAGAGGCAACAACTCCCTGCAGTGAGGGACTGCTCTCATTCATCAGCACAGGAGATGCAACAACCCCCTGCAGTGAGCGACTACTCTCATTCATCAGTACAGGAGAGGCAACAACTCCCTGCAGTGAGGGACTGCTCTCATTCATCAGCACAGGAGATGCAACAACCCCCTGCAGTGAGCGACTACTCTCATTCATCAGTGCAGGAGAGGCAACAGCCCCCTGCAGTGAGGGACTATTTTCATTCATCAGCGCAGGAGAGGCAACAACCCCCTGCAGTGAGCGACTGCTCTCATTCATCAACGCAGGAGAGGCAACAACCCCTTGCAGTGAGCGACTGCTCTCATTCACAAGCGCAGGAGAGGCAACAACCCCATGCAGTGAGCGACTACTCTCATTCATCAGCACAGGAGAGGCAACAACCCCCTGCAGTGAGGGACTGCTCTCATTCATCAGCACAGGAGAGGCAACAAACCCATGCAGTGAGCAACTACTCTCATTCATCAGCGCAGGAGAGGTACCAAACCCATCCAGTGAGCGACTGCTCTCATTCATCAGCACAGGAGAGGCAACAACCCCCTGCAGTGAGGGACTGCTCTCATTCATCAGCACAGGAGATGCAACAACCACCTTGCAGTGAGCGACTACTCTCATTCATCAGCGCAGGAGAGGCAATAACCCCATGCAGTGAGGGACTACTCTCATTCATCAGCACAGGAGAGTCAACAACCCCTTGCAGTGAGCGACTACTCTCATTCATCAGTGCAGGAGAGGCAACAGCCCCCTGCAGTGAGGGACTATTCTCATTCATCAGAGCAGGAGAGGCAACAACCCCCTGCAGTGAGCGACTGCTCTCATTCATCAACGCAGGAGAGGCAACAACCCCTTGCAGTGAGCGACTGCTCTCATTCATCAGCGCAGGAGAGGCAACAACCCCATGCAGTGAGCGACTACTCTCATTCATCAGCGCAGGAGAGGCAACAACCCCCTGCAGTGAGCGACTACTCTCATTCATCAGCGCAGGAGAGGCAACAAACCCCTGCAGAGAGCGACTACTCTCATTCATCAGCACAGGAGAGGCAACATGCCCCTGCAGTGAGCGACTACTTTCATTCATCAGCACAGGAGAGGCAACAAACCCATGCAGTGAGGGACTGCTCCCATTCTACAGCACAGGAGAGGCAACAACCCCTTGCAGTGAGGGACTACTCTCATTCATTAGCACAGGAGAGGCAACAACCCCCTGCAGTGAGGGACTACGTCCATTCATCAGCACAGGAGAGGCAACAACCCCCTGCAGTGAGCGACTACTCTCATTCATCAGCACAGGAGAGGCAACAACCCCCTGCAGTGAGGGACTGCTCTCATTCATCAGTACACGAGAGGCAACAAGCCCCTGCAGTGAGGGACTGCTCTCATTCATCAGCACAGGAGAGGCAACAAACCCATGCAGTGAGCGACTGCTCTCATTCATCAGCAAAGGAGAGGCAACAAACCCATGCAGTGAGCGACTGCTCCCATTCTACAGCACAGGAGAGGCAACAACCCCTTGCAGTGAGGGACTACTCTCATTCATCAGCACTGGAGAGGCAACAACCCCCTGCAGTGAGGGACTATGTCCATTCGTCAGCACAGGAGAGGCAACAACCCCCTGCAGTGAGCGACTACTCTCATTCATCAGCACAGGAGAGGCAACAGCCCCCAGCAGTGAGGGACTACTCTCATTCATCAGTACCGGAGAGGCAACAAGCCCCTGCAGTGAGGGACTGCTCTCATTCATCAGCACAGGAGAGGCAACAAACCCATGCAGTGAGCGACTGCTCTCATTCATCAGCGCAGGAGAGGCAACAAACCCATGCAGTGAGCATCTGCTCTCATTCATCAGCGCAGGAGAGGCAACAACCCCCTGCAGTGAGGGACTGCTCCCATTCATCAGCACAGGAGAGGCAACAACCCCCTTCAGTGAGGGACTACTCTCATTCTTCAGCGCAGGAGAGGCAACAACCCTCTGCAGTGAGGGACTACTCTCATTCATCAGCACAGGAGAGGCAACAACCCCCTGCAGTGAGGGACTACGTCCATTCATCAGCACAGGAGAGGCAACAACCCCCTGCAGTGAGGGACTGCTCTCATTCATCAGTACAGGAGAGGCAACAACCCCCTGCAGTGAGGGACTGCTCTCATTCATCAGCACAGGAGAGGCAACAAACCCATGCAGTGAGCGACTACTCTCATTCATCAGCGCAGGAGAGGTACCAAACCCATCCAGTGAGCGACTACTCTCATTCATCAGCGCAGGAGAGGCAACAAACCCATGCAGTGAGCGACTACTCTCATTCATCAGCGCAGGAGAGGCAACAACCCCCTGCAGTGAGGGACTGCTCTCATTCATCAGCACAGGAGAGGCAACAACCCCCTGCAGTGAGGGACTGCTCTCATTCATCAGCACAGGAGATGCAACAACCACCTTGCAGTGAGCGACTACTCTCATTCATCAGCGCAGGAGAGGCAATAACCCCATGCAGTGAGGGACTACTCTCATTCATCAGCGCAGGAGAGGCAACAACCCCCTGCAGTGAGCGACTACTCTCATTCATCAGCGCAGGAGAGGCAACAAACCCCTGCAGAGAGCGACTACTCTCATTCATCAGCACAGGAGAGGCAACATGCCCCTGCAGTGAGCGACTACTTTCATTCATCAGCACAGGAGAGGCAACAAACCCATGCAGTGAGGGACTGCTCCCATTCTACAGCACAGGAGAGGCAACAACCCCTTGCAGTGAGGGACTACTCTCATTCATTAGCACAGGAGAGGCAACAACCCCCTGCAGTGAGGGACTACGTCCATTCATCAGCACAGGAGAGGCAACAACCCCCTGCAGTGAGCGACTACTCTCATTCATCAGCACAGGAGAGGCAACAACCCCCTGCAGTGAGGGACTGCTCTCATTCATCAGTACACGAGAGGCAACAAGCCCCTGCAGTGAGGGACTGCTCTCATTCATCAGCACAGGAGAGGCAACAAACCCATGCAGTGAGCGACTGCTCTCATTCATCAGCAAAGGAGAGGCAACAAACCCATGCAGTGAGCGACTGCTCCCATTCTACAGCACAGGAGAGGCAACAACCCCTTGCAGTGAGGGACTACTCTCATTCATCAGCACTGGAGAGGCAACAACCCCCTGCAGTGAGGGACTATGTCCATTCGTCAGCACAGGAGAGGCAACAACCCCCTGCAGTGAGCGACTACTCTCATTCATCAGCACAGGAGAGGCAACAGCCCCCAGCAGTGAGGGACTACTCTCATTCATCAGTACCGGAGAGGCAACAAGCCCCTGCAGTGAGGGACTGCTCTCATTCATCAGCACAGGAGAGGCAACAAACCCATGCAGTGAGCGACTGCTCTCATTCATCAGCGCAGGAGAGGCAACAAACCCATGCAGTGAGCATCTGCTCTCATTCATCAGCGCAGGAGAGGCAACAACCCCCTGCAGTGAGGGACTGCTCCCATTCATCAGCACAGGAGAGGCAACAACCCCCTTCAGTGAGGGACTACTCTCATTCTTCAGCGCAGGAGAGGCAACAACCCTCTGCAGTGAGGGACTACTCTCATTCATCAGCACAGGAGAGGCAACAACCCCCTGCAGTGAGGGACTACGTCCATTCATCAGCACAGGAGAGGCAACAACCCCCTGCAGTGAGGGACTGCTCTCATTCATCAGTACAGGAGAGGCAACAACCCCCTGCAGTGAGGGACTGCTCTCATTCATCAGCACAGGAGAGGCAACAAACCCATGCAGTGAGCGACTACTCTCATTCATCAGCGCAGGAGAGGTACCAAACCCATCCAGTGAGCGACTACTCTCATTCATCAGCGCAGGAGAGGCAACAAACCCATGCAGTGAGCGACTACTCTCATTCATCAGCGCAGGAGAGGCAACAACCCCCTGCAGTGAGGGACTGCTCTCATTCATCAGCACAGGAGAGGCAACAACCCCCTGCAGTGAGGGACTGCTCTCATTCATCAGCACAGGAGATGCAACAACCACCTTGCAGTGAGCGACTACTCTCATTCATCAGCGCAGGAGAGGCAATAACCCCATGCAGTGAGGGACTACTCTCATTCATCAGCACAGGAGAGGCAACAACCCCTTGCAGTGAGCGACTACTCTCATTCATCAGTGCAGGAGAGGCAACAGCCCCCTGCAGTGAGGGACTATTCTCATTCATCAGCGCAGGAGAGGCAACAACCCCCTGCAGTGAGCGACTGCTCTCATTCATCAACGCAGGAGAGGCAACAACCCCTTGCAGTGAGCGACTGCTCTCATTCATCAGCGCAGGAGAGGCAACAAACCCCTGCAGAGAGCGACTACTCTCATTCATCAGCACAGGAGAGGCAACATGCCCCTGCAGTGAGCGACTACTTTCATTCATCAGCACAGGAGAGGCAACAAACCCATGCAGTGAGGGACTGCTCCCATTCTACAGCACAGGATAGGCAACAACCCCTTGCAGTGAGGGACTACTCTCATTCATCAGCACAGGAGAGGCAACAACCCCCTGCAGTGAGGGACTACGTCCATTCATCAGCACAGGAGAGGCAACAACCCCCTGCAGTGAGCGACTACTCTCATTCATCAGCACAGGAGAGGCAACAACCCCCTGCAGTGAGGGACTGCTCTCATTCATCAGTACACGAGAGGCAACAAGCCCCTGCAGTGAGGGACTGCTCTCATTCATCAGCACAGGAGAGGCAACAAACCCATGCAGTGAGCGACTGCTCTCATTCATCAGCACAGGAGAGGCAACAAACCCATGCAGTGAGCGACTGCTCTCATTCATCAGCACAGGAGAGGCAACAAACCCATGCAGTGAGCGACTGCTCCCATTCTACAGCACAGGAGAGGCAACAACCCCTTGCAGTGAGGGACTACTCTCATTCATCAGCACTGGAGAGGCAACAACCCCCTGCAGTGAGGGACTACGTCCATTCGTCAGCACAGGAGAGGCAACAACCCCCTGCAGTGAGCGACTACTCTCATTCATCAGCACAGGACAGGCAACAGCCCCCAGCAGTGAGGGACTACTCTCATTCATCAGCACAGGAGAGGCAACAACCCCCCGCAGTGAGGGACTACTCTCATTCATCAGCACAGGAGAGGCAACAAACCCATGCAGTGAGCGACTACTCTCATTCATCAGCACAGGAGAGGCAACAGCCCCCTGCAGTGAGGGACTACTCTCATTCATCAGCACAGGAGAGGCAACAACCCCCCGCAGTGAGCGACTACTCTCATTCATCAGCACAGGAGAGGCAACAACCCCTTGCAGTGAGGGACTGCTCTCATTCATAAGCACAGGAGAGGCAACAACCCCCTGCAGTGAGGGACTGCTCTCATTCATCAGCACAGGAGAGGCAACAACCCCCTGCAGTGAGGGACTGCTCTCATTAATCAGCACAGGCGTGGCAACAAACCCATGCAGTGAGCGACTGCTCTCATTCATCAGCACAGGAGAGGCAACAAACCCATGCAGTGAGCGACTGCTCTCATTCATCAGCACAGGAGAGGCAACAACCCCCTGCAGTGAGGGACTGCTCCCATTCATCAGCACAGGAGAGGCAACAGCCCCCTGCAGTGAGGGACTACTCTCATTCATCAGCACAGGAGAGGCAACAACCCCCTGCAGTGACTGACTGCTCTCATTCATCAGCACAGGAGAGGCAACAAACCCATGCAGTGAGCGACTACTCTCATTCATCAGCGCAGGAGAGGCAACAAACCTGTGCAGTGAGCGACTACTCTCATTCATCAGCGCAGGAGAGGCAACAGCCCCCTGCAGTGAGGCACTACTCTCATTCATCAGCACAAGAGAGACAATAACCCTTGCAGTGAGCGATTACTCTCATTCATCAGCACAGGAGAGGCAACAACCCCATGCAGTGAGCAACTGCTCTCATTCATCCGCACAGGAGAGGCAACAAACCCATGCAGTGAGCAACTACTCTCATTCATCAGCACAGGAGAGGCAACAAACCCATGCAGTGAGCGACTACTCTCATTCATCAGCACAGGAGAGGCAACAAACCCAAGCAGTGAGGGACTGCTCTCATTCATCAGCACAGGAGAGGCAACAACCCCCTGCAGTGAGGGACTGCTCCCATTCATCAGCACAGGAGAGGCAACAACCCCCTGCAGTGAGGGACTACTCTCATTCATCAGCACAGGAGAGGAAACAACCCCCTGCAGTGAGGACTACTCTCATTCATCAGCACAGGAGATGCAACAACCCCCTGCAGTGAGCGACTACTCTCATTCATCAGGACAGGAGAGGCAACAAACCCATGCAGTGAGCGACTACTCTCATTCATCAGCGCAGGAGAAGCAACAAACCCATGCAGTGAGCGACTACTCTCAATCATCAGCGCAAGAGAGGCAACAACCCCCTGCAGTGAGCGACTACTCTCATTCATCAGCGCAGGAGAGGCAACAGCCCCCTGCAGTGAGGGACTACTCTCATTCATCAGCACAGGAGAGGCAACAGCCCCCTGCAATAAGCGACTACTCTCATTCATCAGCACAGGAGAGGCAACAAACCCATGCAGTGAGCGACTACTCTCATTCATCAGCACAGGAGAGGCAACAGCCCCCTGCAGTGAGGGACTACTCTTATTTATCAGCACAGGAGAGGCAACAACCCCCTGCAGTGAGCGACTACTCTCATTCATCAGCGCAGGAGAGGCATCAACCCCCTGCAGTGAGGGACTACTCTCATTCCTCAGCACAGGAGAGGCAACAACCCCCTGCAGTGAGGGACTACTCTCATTCATCAGCACAGGAGAGGCAACAACCCCCTGCAGTGAGGGGCTACTCTCATTCATCAGCACAGGAGAGGCAACAGCCCTCTGCAGTGAGGAACTACTCTCATTCATCATCACAGGAGAGGCAACAAACCCATGCAGTGAGCGACTACTCTCATTCATCAGCACAGGAGAGGCAACAAACCCATGCAGTGAGCGACTACTCTCATTCATCAGCACAGGAGAGGCAACAAACCCATGCAGTGAGCGACTACTCTCATTCATCAGCACAGGAGAGGCAACAAACCCATGCAGTGAGGGACTGCTCTCATTCATCAGCACAGGAGAGGCAACAACCCCCTGCAGTGAGGGACTGCTCCCATTCATCAGCACAGGAGAGGCAACAACCCCCTGCAGTGAGGGACTACTCTCATTCATCAGCACAGGAGAGGAAACAACCCCCTGCAGTGAGGACTACTCTCATTCATCAGCACAGGAGATGCAACAACCCCCTGCAGTGAGCGACTACTCTCATTCATCAGTACAGGAGAGGCAACAACTCCCTGCAGTGAGGGACTGCTCTCATTCATCAGCACAGGAGATGCAACAACCCCCTGCAGTGAGCGACTACTCTCATTCATCAGTGCAGGAGAGGCAACAGCCCCCTGCAGTGAGGGACTATTTTCATTCATCAGCGCAGGAGAGGCAACAACCCCCTGCAGTGAGCGACTGCTCTCATTCATCAACGCAGGAGAGGCAACAACCCCTTGCAGTGAGCGACTGCTCTCATTCACAAGCGCAGGAGAGGCAACAACCCCATGCAGTGAGCGACTACTCTCATTCATCAGCACAGGAGAGGCAACAACCCCCTGCAGTGAGGGACTGCTCTCATTCATCAGCACAGGAGAGGCAACAACCCCCTGCAGTGACTGACTGCTCTCATTCATCAGCACAGGAGAGGCAAAAAACCCATGCAGTCAGCGACTACTCTCATTCATCAGCGCAGGAGAGGCAACAAACCTGTGCAGTGAGCGACTACTCTCATTCATCAGCGCAGGAGAGGCAACAGCCCCCTGCAGTGAGGCACTACTCTCATTCATCAGCACAAGAGAGACAATAACCCTTGCAGTGAGCGATTACTCTCATTCATCAGCACAGGAGAGGCAACAACCCCATGCAGTGAGCAACTGCTCTCATTCATCCGCACAGGAGAGGCAACAAACCCATGCAGTGAGCAACTACTCTCATTCATCAGCACAGGAGAGGCAACAAACCCATGCAGTGAGCGACTACTCTCATTCATCAGCACAGGAGAGGCAACAAACCCAAGCAGTGAGGGACTGCTCTCATTCATCAGCACAGGAGAGGCAACAACCCCCTGCAGTGAGGGACTGCTCCCATTCATCAGCACAGGAGAGGCAACAACCCCCTGCAGTGAGGGACTACTCTCATTCATCAGCACAGGAGAGGAAACAACCCCCTGCAGTGAGGACTACTCTCATTCATCAGCACAGGAGATGCAACAACCCCCTGCAGTGAGCGACTACTCTCATTCATCAGGACAGGAGAGGCAACAAACCCATGCAGTGAGCGACTACTCTCATTCATCAGCGCAGGAGAAGCAACAAACCCATGCAGTGAGCGACTACTCTCAATCATCAGCGCAAGAGAGGCAACAACCCCCTGCAGTGAGCGACTACTCTCATTCATCAGCGCAGGAGAGGCAACAGCCCCCTGCAGTGAGGGACTACTCTCATTCATCAGCACAGGAGAGGCAACAGCCCCCTGCAATAAGCGACTACTCTCATTCATCAGCACAGGAGAGGCAACAAACCCATGCAGTGAGCGACTACTCTCATTCATCAGCACAGGAGAGGCAACAGCCCCCTGCAGTGAGGGACTACTCTTATTTATCAGCACAGGAGAGGCAACAACCCCCTGCAGTGAGCGACTACTCTCATTCATCAGCGCAGGAGAGGCATCAACCCCCTGCAGTGAGGGACTACTCTCATTCCTCAGCACAGGAGAGGCAACAACCCCCTGCAGTGAGGGACTACTCTCATTCATCAGCACAGGAGAGGCAACAACCCCCTGCAGTGAGGGGCTACTCTCATTCATCAGCACAGGAGAGGCAACAGCCCTCTGCAGTGAGGAACTACTCTCATTCATCATCACAGGAGAGGCAACAAACCCATGCAGTGAGCGACTACTCTCATTCATCAGCACAGGAGAGGCAACAAACCCATGCAGTGAGCAACTACTCTCATTCATCAGCACAGGAGAGGCAACAAACCCATGCAGTGAGCGACTACTCTCATTCATCAGCACAGGAGAGGCAACAAACCCATGCAGTGAGGGACTGCTCTCATTCATCAGCACAGGAGAGGCAACAACCCCCTGCAGTGAGGGACTGCTCCCATTCATCAGCACAGGAGAGGCAACAACCCCCTGCAGTGAGGGACTACTCTCATTCATCAGCACAGGAGAGGAAACAACCCCCTGCAGTGAGGACTACTCTCATTCATCAGCACAGGAGATGCAACAACCCCCTGCAGTGAGCGACTACTCTCATTCATCAGTACAGGAGAGGCAACAACTCCCTGCAGTGAGGGACTGCTCTCATTCATCAGCACAGGAGATGCAACAACCCCCTGCAGTGAGCGACTACTCTCATTCATCAGTGCAGGAGAGGCAACAGCCCCCTGCAGTGAGGGACTATTTTCATTCATCAGCGCAGGAGAGGCAACAACCCCCTGCAGTGAGCGACTGCTCTCATTCATCAACGCAGGAGAGGCAACAACCCCTTGCAGTGAGCGACTGCTCTCATTCACAAGCGCAGGAGAGGCAACAACCCCATGCAGTGAGCGACTACTCTCATTCATCAGCACAGGAGAGGCAACAACCCCCTGCAGTGAGGGACTGCTCTCATTCATCAGCACAGGAGAGGCAACAAACCCATGCAGTGAGCGACTACTCTCATTCATCAGCGCAGGAGAGGTACCAAACCCATCCAGTGAGCGACTACTCTCATTCATCAGCGCAGGAGAGGCAACAAACCCATGCAGTGTGCGACTACTCTCATTCATCAGCGCAGGAGAGGCAACAACCCCCTGCAGTGAGGGACTGCTCTCATTCATCAGCACAGGAGAGGCAACAACCCCCTGCAGTGAGGGACTGCTCTCATTCATCAGCACAGGAGATGCAACAACCACCTTGCAGTGAGCGACTACTCTCATTCATCAGCGCAGGAGAGGCAATAACCCCATGCAGTGAGGGACTACTCTCATTCATCAGCACAGGAGAGGCAACAACCCCTTGCAGTGAGCGACTACTCTCATTCATCAGTGCAGGAGAGGCAACAGCCCCCTGCAGTGAGGGACTATTCTCATTCATCAGCGCAGGAGAGGCAACAACCCCCTGCAGTGAGCGACTGCTCTCATTCATCAACGCAGGAGAGGCAACAACCCCTTGCAGTGAGCGACTGCTCTCATTCATCAGCGCAGGAGAGGCAACAACCCCATGCAGTGAGCGACTACTCTCATTCATCAGCGCAGGAGAGGCAACAACCCCCTGCAGTGAGCGACTACTCTCATTCATCAGCGCAGGAGAGGCAACAAACCCCTGCAGAGAGCGACTACTGTCATTCATCAGCACAGGAGAGGCAACATGCCCCTGCAGTGAGCGACTACTTTCATTCATCAGCACAGGAGAGGCAACAAACCCATGCAGTGAGGGACTGCTCCCATTCTACAGCACAGGAGAGGCAACAACCCCTTGCAGTGAGGGACTACTCTCATTCATCAGCACAGGATAGGCAACAACCCCCTGCAGTGAGGGACTACGTCCATTCATCAGCACAGGAGAGGCAACAACCCCCTGCAGTGAGCGACTACTCTCATTCATCAGCACAGGAGAGGCAACAACCCCCTGCAGTGAGGGACTGCTCTCATTCATCAGTACACGAGAGGCAACAAGCCCCTGCAGTGAGGGACTGCTCTCATTTCATCAGCACAGGAGAGGCAACAAACCCATGCAGTGAGCGACTGCTCTCATTCATCAGCACAGGAGAGGCAACAACCCCCTGCAGTGAGCGACTACTCTCATTCATCAGCACAGGAGAGGCAACAACCCCCTGCAGTGAGGGACTGCTCTCATTCATCAGTACACGAGAGGCAACAAGCCCCTGCAGTGAGGGACTGCTCTCATTTCATCAGCACAGGAGAGGCAACAAACCCATGCAGTGAGCGACTACTCTCATTCATCAGCACAGGAGATGCAACAACCACCTTGCAGTGAGCGACTACTCTCATTCATCAGTGCAGGAGAGGCAAAAACCCCATGCAGTGAGGGACTACTCTCATTCATCAGCACAGGAGAGGCAACAACCCCTTGCAGTGAGTGACTACTCTCATTCATCAGTGCAGGAGAGGCAACAGCCCCCTGCAGTGAGGGACTATTTTCATTCATCAGCGCAGGAGAGGCAACAACCCCCTGCAGTGAGCGACTGCTCTCATTCATCAACGCAGGAGAGGCAACAACCCCTTGCAGTGAGCGACTGCTCTCATTCATCAGCGCAGGAGAGGCAACAACCCCATGCAGTGAGCGACTACTCTCATTCATCAGCGCAGGAGAGGCAACAACCCCCTGCAGTGAGCGACTACTCTCATTCATCAGCGCAGGAGAGGCAACAAACCCCTGCAGAGAGCAACTACTCTCATTCATCAGCACAGGAGAGGCCACATGCCCCTGCAGTGAGCGACTACTTTCATTCATCAGCACAGGAGAGGCAACAAACCCATGCAGTGAGGGACTGCTCCCATTCTACAGCACAGGAGAGGCAACAACCCCTTGCAGTGAGGGACTACTCTCATTCATCAGCACAGGAGAGGCAACAACCCCCTGCAGTGAGCGACTACTCTCATTCATCAGCGCAGGAGAGGTAACAAACCCATGCAGTGAGCGACTACTCTCATTCATCAGCACAGGAGAGGCAACAAACCCATGCAGTGAGCGACTACTCTCATTCATCAGCACAGGAGAGGCAACAACCCCTTGCAGTGAGCGACTACCCTCATTCATCAGTGCAGGAGAGGCAACAGCCCCCTGCAGTGAGGGACTATTCTCATTCATCAGCGCAGGAGAGGCAACAACCCCCTGCAGTGAGCGACTGCTCTCATTCATCAACGCAGGAGAGGCAACAACCCCTTGCAGTGAGCGACTGCTCTCATTCATCAGCGCAGGAGAGGCAACAACCCCATGCAGTGAGCGACTACTCTCATTCATCAGCGCAGGAGAGGCAACAACCCCTTGCAGTGGGCGACTACTCTCATTCATCAGCGCAGGAGAGGCAACAAACCCCTGCAGAGAACGACTACTCTCATTCATCAGCACAGGAGAGGCAACATGCCCCTGCAGTGAGCGACTACTTTCATTCATCAGCACAGGAGAGGCAACAAACCCATGCAGTGAGGGACTGCTCCCATTCATCAGCACAGGAGAGGCAACAACCCCTTGCAGTGAGGGACTACTCTCATTCATCAGCAGAGGAGAGGCAACAACCCCCTGCAGTGAGGGACTATGTCCATTCATCAGCACAGGAGAGGCAACAACCCCCTGCAGTGAGCGACTACTATCATTCATCAGCACAGGAGAGGGAACAACCCCTTGCAGTGAGGGACTGCTCACATTCAGCAGCACAGGAGAGGCAACAACCCCCTGCAGTGAGGGACTGCTCTCATTCATCAGTACAGGAGAGGCAACAACCCCCTGCAGTGAGGGACTGCTCTCATTCATCAGCACAGGAGAGGCAACAAACCCATGCAGTGAGCGACTACTCTCATTCATCAGCGCAGGAGAGGTACCAAACCCATCCAGTGAGCGACTACTCTCATTCATCAGCGCAGGAGAGGCAACAAACCCATGCAGTGAGCGACTACTCTCATTCATCAGCGCAGGAGAGGCAACAACCCCCTGCAGTGAGGGACTGCTCTCATTCGTCAGCACAGGAGAGGCAACAACCCCCTGCAGTGAGGGACTGCTCTCATTCATCAGCACAGGAGATGCAACAACCACCTTGCAGTGAGCGACTACTCTCATTCATCAGCGCAGGAGAGGCAATAACCCCATGCAGTGAGGGACTACTCTCATTCATCAGCACAGGAGAGGCAACAACCCCTTGCAGTGAGCGACTACTCTCATTCATCAGTGCAGGAGAGGCAACAGCCCCCTTCAGTGAGGGACTATTCTCATTCATCAGCGCAGGAGAGGCAACAACCCCCTGCAGTGAGCGACTGCTCTCATTCATCAATGCAGGAGAGGCAACAACCCCTTGCAGTGAGCGACTGCTCTCATTCATCAGTGCAGGAGAGGCAACAACCCCATGCAGTGAGCGACTACTCTCATTCATCAGCGCAGGAGAGGCAACAACCCCCTGCAGTGAGCGACTACTCTCATTCATCAGCGCAGGAGAGGCAACAAACCCCTGCAGAGAGCGACTACTCTCATTCATCAGCACAGGAGAGGCAACATGCCCCTGCAGTGAGCGACTACTTTCATTCATCAGCACAGGAGAGGCAACAAACCCATGCAGTGAGGGACTGCTCCCATTCTACAGCACAGGATAGGCAACAACCCCTTGCAGTGAGGGACTACTCTCATTCATCAGCACAGGAGAGGCAACAACCCCCTGCAGTGAGGGACTACGTCCATTCATCAGCACAGGAGAGGCAACAACCCCCTGCAGTGAGGGACTGCTCTCATTCATCAGTACACGAGAGGCAACAAGCCCCTGCAGTGAGGGACTGCTCTCATTCATCAGCACAGGAGAGGCAACAAACCCATGCAGTGAGCGACTGCTCTCATTCATCAGCACAGGAGAGGCAACAAACCCATGCAGTGAGCGACTGCTCCCATTCTACAGCACAGGAGAGGCAACAACCCCTTGCAGTGAGGGACTACTCTCATTCATCAGCACTGGAGAGGCAACAACCCCCTGCAGTGAGGGACTACGTCCATTCGTCAGCACAGGAGAGGCAACAACCCCCTGCAGTGAGCGACTACTCTCATTCATCAGCACAGGAGAGGCAACAGCCCCCAGCAGTGAGGGACTGCTCTCATTCATCAGTACCGGAGAGGCAACAAGCCCCTGCAGTGAGGGACTGCTCTCATTCATCAGCACAGGAGAGGCAACAAACCCATGCAGTGAGCGACTGCTCTCATTCATCAGCGCAGGAGAGGCAACAAACCCATGCAGTGAGCATCTGCTCTCATTCATCAGCGCAGGAGAGGCAACAACCCCCTGCAGTGAGGGACTGCTCCCATTCATCAGCACAGGAGAGGCAACAACCCCCTGCAGTGAGGGACTACTCTCATTCTTCAGCGCAGGAGAGGCAACAACCCTCTGCAGTGAGGGACTACTCTCATTCATCAGCGCAGGAGAGGCAACAACCCCCTGCAGTGAGGGACTACTCTCATTCATCAGCGCAGGAGAGGCAACAAACCCATGCAGTGAGTGACTAGTCTCATTCATCAGCGCAGGAGAGGCAACAAACCCATGCAGTGAGCGACTACTCTCATTCATCAGCACAGGAGAGGCAACAGCCCCCTGCAGTGAGGGACTACTCTCATTCATCAGCACAGGAGAGGCAACAACCCCCCGCAGTGAGCGACTACTCTCATTCATCAGCACAGGAGAGGCAACAACCCCTTGCAGTGAGGGACTGCTCTCATTCATCAGCACAGGAGAGGCAACAACCCCCTGCAGTGAGGGACTGCTCTCATTCATCAGCACAGGAGAGGCAACAACCCCCTGCAGTGAGGGACTGCTCTCATTAATCAGCACAGGCGTGGCAACAAACCCATGCAGTGAGCGACTGCTCTCATTCATCAGCACAGGAGAGGCAACAAACCCATGCAGTGAGTGACTGCTCTCATTCATCAGCACAGGAGAGGCAACAACCCCCTGCAGTGAGGGACTGCTCCCATTCATCAGCACAGGAGAGGCAACAGCCCCCTGCAGTGAGGGACTACTCTCATTCATCAGCACAGGAGAGGCAACAACCCCCTGCAGTGACTGACTGCTCTCATTCATCAGCACAGGAGAGGCAACAAACCCATGCAGTGAGCGACTACTCTCATTCATCAGCGCAGGAGAGGCAACAAACCTGTGCAGTGAGCGACTACTCTCATTCATCAGCGCAGGAGAGGCAACAGCCCCCTGCAGTGAGGCACTACTCTCATTCATCAGCACAGGAGAGACAATAACCCTTGCAGTGAGCGATTACTCTCATTCATCAGCACAGGAGAGGCAACAACCCCATGCAGTGAGCAACTGCTCTCATTCATCCGCACAGGAGAGGCAACAAACCCATGCAGTGAGCGACTACTCTCATTCATCAGCACAGGAGAGGCAACAAACCCATGCAGTGAGCGACTACTCTCATTCATCAGCACAGGAGAGGCAACAAACCCATGCAGTGAGGGACTGCTCTCATTCATCAGCACAGGAGAGGCAACAACCCCCTGCAGTGAGGGACTGCTCCCATTCATCAGCACAGGAGAGGCAACAACCCCCTGCAGTGAGGGACTACTCTCATTCATCAGCACAGGAGAGGAAACAACCCCCTGCAGTGAGGACTACTCTCATTCATCAGCACAGGAGATGCAACAACCCCCTGCAGTGAGCGACTACTCTCATTCATCAGGACAGGAGAGGCAACAAACCCATGCAGTGAGCGACTACTCTCATTCATCAGCGCAGGAGAAGCAACAAACCCATGCAGTGAGCGACTACTCTCATTCATCAGCGCAAGAGAGGCAACAACCCCCTGCAGTGAGCGACTACTCTCATTCATCAGCGCAGGAGAGGCAACAGCCCCCTGCAGTGAGGGACTACTCTCATTCATCAGCACAGGAGAGGCAACAGCCCCCTGCAATAAGCGACTACTCTCATTCATCAGCACAGGAGAGGCAACAAACCCATGCAGTGAGCGACTACTCTCATTCATCAGCACAGGAGAGGCAACAGCCCCCTGCAGTGAGGGACTACTCTTATTTATCAGCACAGGAGAGGCAACAACCCCCTGCAGTGAGCGACTACTCTCATTCATCAGCGCAGGAGAGGCATCAACCCCCTGCAGTGAGGGACTACTCTCATTCCTCAGCACAGGAGAGGCAACAACCCCCTGCGGTGAGGGACTACTCTCATTCATCAGCACAGGAGAGGCAACAACCCCCTGCAGTGAGGGGCTACTCTCATTCATCAGCACAGGAGAGGCAACAGCCCTCTGCAGTGAGGAACTACTCTCATTCATCATCACAGGAGAGGCAACAAACCCATGCAGTGAGCGACTACTCTCATTCATCAGCACAGGAGAGGCAACAAACCCATGCAGTGAGCAACTACTCTCATTCATCAGCACAGGAGAGGCAACAACCCCCTGCAGTGAGGGACTGCTCCCATTCATCAGCACAGGAGAGGCAACAACCCCCTGCAGTGAGGGACTACTCTCATTCATCAGCACAGGAGAGGAAACAACCCCCTGCAGTGAGGACTACTCTCATTCATCAGCACAGGAGATGCAACAACCCCCTGCAGTGAGCGACTACTCTCATTCATCAGTACAGGAGAGGCAACAACTCCCTGCAGTGAGGGACTGCTCTCATTCATCAGCACAGGAGATGCAACAACCCCCTGCAGTGAGCGACTACTCTCATTCATCAGTGCAGGAGAGGCAACAGCCCCCTGCAGTGAGGGACTATTTTCATTCATCAGCGCAGGAGAGGCAACAACCCCCTGCAGTGAGCGACTGCTCTCATTCATCAACGCAGGAGAGGCAACAACCCCTTGCAGTGAGCGACTGCTCTCATTCACAAGCGCAGGAGAGGCAACAACCCCATGCAGTGAGCGACTACTCTCATTCATCAGCACAGGAGAGGCAACAACCCCCTGCAGTGAGGGACTGCTCTCATTCATCAGCACAGGAGAGGCAACAAACCCATGCAGTGAGCGACTACTCTCATTCATCAGCGCAGGAGAGGTACCAAACCCATCCAGTGAGCGACTACTCTCATTCATCAGCGCAGGAGAGGCAACAAACCCATGCAGTGTGCGACTACTCTCATTCATCAGCGCAGGAGAGGCAACAACCCCCTGCAGTGAGGGACTGCTCTCATTCATCAGCACAGGAGAGGCAACAACCCCCTGCAGTGAGGGACTGCTCTCATTCATCAGCACAGGAGATTCAACAACCACCTTGCAGTGAGCGACTACTCTCATTCATCAGCGCAGGAGAGGCAATAACCCCATGCAGTGAGGGACTACTCTCATTCATCAGCACAGGAGAGGCAACAACCCCTTGCAGTGAGCGACTACTCTCATTCATCAGTGCAGGAGAGGCAACAGCCCCCTGCAGTGAGGGACTATTCTCATTCATCAGCGCAGGAGAGGCAACAACCCCCTGCAGTGAGCGACTGCTCTCATTCATCAACGCAGGAGAGGCAACAACCCCTTGCAGTGAGCGACTGCTCTCATTCATCAGCGCAGGAGAGGCAACAACCCCATGCAGTGAGCGACTACTCTCATTCATCAGCGCAGGAGAGGCAACAACCCCCTGCAGTGAGCGACTACTCTCATTCATCAGCGCAGGAGAGGCAACAAACCCCTGCAGAGAGCGACTACTGTCATTCATCAGCACGGGAGAGGCAACATGCCCCTGCAGTGAGCGACTACTTTCATTCATCAGCACAGGAGAGGCAACAAACCCATGCAGTGAGGGACTGCTCCCATTCTACAGCACAGGAGAGGCAACAACCCCTTGCAGTGAGGGACTACTCTCATTCATCAGCACAGGAGAGGCAACAACCCCCTGCAGTGAGGGACTACGTCCATTCATCAGCACAGGAGAGGCAACAACCCCCTGCAGTGAGCGACTACTCTCATTCATCAGCACAGGAGAGGCAACAACCCCCTGCAGTGAGGGACTGCTCTCATTCATCAGTACACGAGAGGCAACAAGCCCCTGCAGTGAGGGACTGCTCTCATTTCATCAGCACAGGAGAGGCAACAAACCCATGCAGTGAGCGACTGCTCTCATTCATCAGCACAGGAGAGGCAACAAACCCATGCAGTGAGCGACTGCTCCCATTCTACAGCACAGGAGAGGCAACAACCCCTTGCAGTGAGGGACTACTCTCATTCATCAGCACTGGAGAGGCAACAACCCCCTGCAGTGAGGGACTACGTCCATTCATCAGCACAGGAGAGGCAACAACCCCCTGCAGTGAGCGACTACTCTCATTCATCAGCACAGGAGAGGCAACAGCCCCCAGCAGTGAGGGACTGCTCTCATTCATCAGTACCGGAGAGGCAACAAGCCCCTGCAGTGAGGGACTGCTCTCATTCATCAGCACAGGAGAGGCAACAAACCCATGCAGTGAGCGACTGCTCTCATTCATCAGCGCAGGAGAGGCAACAAACCCATGCAGTGAGCATCTGCTCTCATTCATCAGCGCAGGAGAGGCAACAACCCCCTGCAGTGAGGGACTGCTCCCATTCATCAGCACAGGAGAGGCAACAACCCCCTGCAGTGAGGGACTACTCTCATTCTTCAGCGCAGGAGAGGCAACAACCCTCTGCAGTGAGGGACTACTCTCATTCATCAGCGCAGGAGAGGCAACAACCCCCTGCAGTGAGGGACTACTCTCATTCATCAGCGCAGGAGAGGCAACAAACCCATGCAGTGAGTGACTTGTCTCATTCATCAGCGCAGGAGAGGCAACAAACCCATGCAGTGAGCGACTACTCTCATTCATCAGCACAGGAGAGGCAACAGCCCCCTGCAGTGAGGGACTACTCTCATTCATCAGCACAGGAGAGGCAACAACCCCCCGCAGTGAGCGACTACTCTCATTCATCAGCACAGGAGAGGCAACAACCCCTTGCAGTGAGGGACTGCTCTCATTCATCAGCACAGGAGAGGCAACAACCCCCTGCAGTGAGGGACTGCTCTCATTCATCAGCACAGGAGAGGCAACAACCCCCTGCAGTGAGGGACTGCTCTCATTAATCAGCACAGGCGTGGCAACAAACCCATGCAGTGAGCGACTGCTCTCATTCATCAGCACAGGAGAGGCAACAAACCCATGCAGTGAGCGACTGCTCTCATTCATCAGCACAGGAGAGGCAACAACCCCCTGCAGTGAGGGACTGCTCCCATTCATCAGCACAGGAGAGGCAACAGCCCCCTGCAGTGAGGGACTACTCTCATTCATCAGCACAGGAGAGGCAACAACCCCCTGCAGTGACTGACTGCTCTCATTCATCAGCACAGGAGAGGCAACAAACCCATGCAGTGAGCGACTACTCTCATTCATCAGCGCAGGAGAGGCAACAAACCTGTGCAGTGAGCGACTACTCTCATTCATCAGCGCAGGAGAGGCAACAGCCCCCTGCAGTGAGGCACTACTCTCATTCATCAGCACAGGAGAGACAATAACCCTTGCAGTGAGCGATTACTCTCATTCATCAGCACAGGAGAGGCAACAACCCCATGCAGTGAGCGACTGCTCTCATTCATCAATGCAGGAGAGGCAACAACCCCTTGCAGTGAGCGACTGCTCTCATTCATCAGTGCAGGAGAGGCAACAACCCCATGCAGTGAGCGACTACTCTCATTCATCAGCGCAGGAGAGGCAACAACCCCCTGCAGTGAGCGACTACTCTCATTCATCAGCGCAGGAGAGGCAACAAACCCCTGCAGAGAGCGACTACTCTCATTCATCAGCACAGGAGAGGCAACATGCCCCTGCAGTGAGCGACTACTTTCATTCATCAGCACAGGAGAGGCAACAAACCCATGCAGTGAGGGACTGCTCCCATTCTACAGCACAGGATAGGCAACAACCCCTTGCAGTGAGGGACTACTCTCATTCATCAGCACAGGAGAGGCAACAACCCCCTGCAGTGAGGGACTACGTCCATTCATCAGCACAGGAGAGGCAACAACCCCCTGCAGTGAGGGACTGCTCTCATTCATCAGTACACGAGAGGCAACAAGCCCCTGCAGTGAGGGACTGCTCTCATTCATCAGCACAGGAGAGGCAACAAACCCATGCAGTGAGCGACTGCTCTCATTCATCAGCACAGGAGAGGCAACAAACCCATGCAGTGAGCGACTGCTCCCATTCTACAGCACAGGAGAGGCAACAACCCCTTGCAGTGAGGGACTACTCTCATTCATCAGCACTGGAGAGGCAACAACCCCCTGCAGTGAGGGACTACGTCCATTCGTCAGCACAGGAGAGGCAACAACCCCCTGCAGTGAGCGACTACTCTCATTCATCAGCACAGGAGAGGCAACAGCCCCCAGCAGTGAGGGACTGCTCTCATTCATCAGTACCGGAGAGGCAACAAGCCCCTGCAGTGAGGGACTGCTCTCATTCATCAGCACAGGAGAGGCAACAAACCCATGCAGTGAGCGACTGCTCTCATTCATCAGCGCAGGAGAGGCAACAAACCCATGCAGTGAGCATCTGCTCTCATTCATCAGCGCAGGAGAGGCAACAACCCCCTGCAGTGAGGGACTGCTCCCATTCATCAGCACAGGAGAGGCAACAACCCCCTGCAGTGAGGGACTACTCTCATTCTTCAGCGCAGGAGAGGCAACAACCCTCTGCAGTGAGGGACTACTCTCATTCATCAGCGCAGGAGAGGCAACAACCCCCTGCAGTGAGGGACTACTCTCATTCATCAGCGCAGGAGAGGCAACAAACCCATGCAGTGAGTGACTAGTCTCATTCATCAGCGCAGGAGAGGCAACAAACCCATGCAGTGAGCGACTACTCTCATTCATCAGCACAGGAGAGGCAACAGCCCCCTGCAGTGAGGGACTACTCTCATTCATCAGCACAGGAGAGGCAACAACCCCCCGCAGTGAGCGACTACTCTCATTCATCAGCACAGGAGAGGCAACAACCCCTTGCAGTGAGGGACTGCTCTCATTCATCAGCACAGGAGAGGCAACAACCCCCTGCAGTGAGGGACTGCTCTCATTCATCAGCACAGGAGAGGCAACAACCCCCTGCAGTGAGGGACTGCTCTCATTAATCAGCACAGGCGTGGCAACAAACCCATGCAGTGAGCGACTGCTCTCATTCATCAGCACAGGAGAGGCAACAAACCCATGCAGTGAGTGACTGCTCTCATTCATCAGCACAGGAGAGGCAACAACCCCCTGCAGTGAGGGACTGCTCCCATTCATCAGCACAGGAGAGGCAACAGCCCCCTGCAGTGAGGGACTACTCTCATTCATCAGCACAGGAGAGGCAACAACCCCCTGCAGTGACTGACTGCTCTCATTCATCAGCACAGGAGAGGCAACAAACCCATGCAGTGAGCGACTACTCTCATTCATCAGCGCAGGAGAGGCAACAAACCTGTGCAGTGAGCGACTACTCTCATTCATCAGCGCAGGAGAGGCAACAGCCCCCTGCAGTGAGGCACTACTCTCATTCATCAGCACAGGAGAGACAATAACCCTTGCAGTGAGCGATTACTCTCATTCATCAGCACAGGAGAGGCAACAACCCCATGCAGTGAGCAACTGCTCTCATTCATCCGCACAGGAGAGGCAACAAACCCATGCAGTGAGCGACTACTCTCATTCATCAGCACAGGAGAGGCAACAAACCCATGCAGTGAGCGACTACTCTCATTCATCAGCACAGGAGAGGCAACAAACCCATGCAGTGAGGGACTGCTCTCATTCATCAGCACAGGAGAGGCAACAACCCCCTGCAGTGAGGGACTGCTCCCATTCATCAGCACAGGAGAGGCAACAACCCCCTGCAGTGAGGGACTACTCTCATTCATCAGCACAGGAGAGGAAACAACCCCCTGCAGTGAGGACTACTCTCATTCATCAGCACAGGAGATGCAACAACCCCCTGCAGTGAGCGACTACTCTCATTCATCAGGACAGGAGAGGCAACAAACCCATGCAGTGAGCGACTACTCTCATTCATCAGCGCAGGAGAAGCAACAAACCCATGCAGTGAGCGACTACTCTCATTCATCAGCGCAAGAGAGGCAACAACCCCCTGCAGTGAGCGACTACTCTCATTCATCAGCGCAGGAGAGGCAACAGCCCCCTGCAGTGAGGGACTACTCTCATTCATCAGCACAGGAGAGGCAACAGCCCCCTGCAATAAGCGACTACTCTCATTCATCAGCACAGGAGAGGCAACAAACCCATGCAGTGAGCGACTACTCTCATTCATCAGCACAGGAGAGGCAACAGCCCCCTGCAGTGAGGGACTACTCTTATTTATCAGCACAGGAGAGGCAACAACCCCCTGCAGTGAGCGACTACTCTCATTCATCAGCGCAGGAGAGGCATCAACCCCCTGCAGTGAGGGACTACTCTCATTCCTCAGCACAGGAGAGGCAACAACCCCCTGCGGTGAGGGACTACTCTCATTCATCAGCACAGGAGAGGCAACAACCCCCTGCAGTGAGGGGCTACTCTCATTCATCAGCACAGGAGAGGCAACAGCCCTCTGCAGTGAGGAACTACTCTCATTCATCATCACAGGAGAGGCAACAAACCCATGCAGTGAGCGACTACTCTCATTCATCAGCACAGGAGAGGCAACAAACCCATGCAGTGAGCAACTACTCTCATTCATCAGCACAGGAGAGGCAACAAACCCATGCAGTGAGCGACTACTCTCATTCATCAGCACAGGAGAGGCAACAAACCCATGCAGTGAGGGACTGCTCTCATTCATCAGCACAGGAGAGGCAACAACCCCCTGCAGTGAGGGACTGCTCCCATTCATCAGCACAGGAGAGGCAACAACCCCCTGCAGTGAGGGACTACTCTCATTCATCAGCACAGGAGAGGAAACAACCCCCTGCAGTGAGGACTACTCTCATTCATCAGCACAGGAGATGCAACAACCCCCTGCAGTGAGCGACTACTCTCATTCATCAGTACAGGAGAGGCAACAACTCCCTGCAGTGAGGGACTGCTCTCATTCATCAGCACAGGAGATGCAACAACCCCCTGCAGTGAGCGACTACTCTCATTCATCAGTGCAGGAGAGGCAACAGCCCCCTGCAGTGAGGGACTATTTTCATTCATCAGCGCAGGAGAGGCAACAACCCCCTGCAGTGAGCGACTGCTCTCATTCATCAACGCAGGAGAGGCAACAACCCCTTGCAGTGAGCGACTGCTCTCATTCACAAGCGCAGGAGAGGCAACAACCCCATGCAGTGAGCGACTACTCTCATTCATCAGCACAGGAGAGGCAACAACCCCCTGCAGTGAGGGACTGCTCTCATTCATCAGCACAGGAGAGGCAACAAACCCATGCAGTGAGCGACTACTCTCATTCATCAGCGCAGGAGAGGTACCAAACCCATCCAGTGAGCGACTACTCTCATTCATCAGCGCAGGAGAGGCAACAAACCCATGCAGTGTGCGACTACTCTCATTCATCAGCGCAGGAGAGGCAACAACCCCCTGCAGTGAGGGACTGCTCTCATTCATCAGCACAGGAGAGGCAACAACCCCCTGCAGTGAGGGACTGCTCTCATTCATCAGCACAGGAGATTCAACAACCACCTTGCAGTGAGCGACTACTCTCATTCATCAGCGCAGGAGAGGCAATAACCCCATGCAGTGAGGGACTACTCTCATTCATCAGCACAGGAGAGGCAACAACCCCTTGCAGTGAGCGACTACTCTCATTCATCAGTGCAGGAGAGGCAACAGCCCCCTGCAGTGAGGGACTATTCTCATTCATCAGCGCAGGAGAGGCAACAACCCCCTGCAGTGAGCGACTGCTCTCATTCATCAACGCAGGAGAGGCAACAACCCCTTGCAGTGAGCGACTGCTCTCATTCATCAGCGCAGGAGAGGCAACAACCCCATGCAGTGAGCGACTACTCTCATTCATCAGCGCAGGAGAGGCAACAACCCCCTGCAGTGAGCGACTACTCTCATTCATCAGCGCAGGAGAGGCAACAAACCCCTGCAGAGAGCGACTACTGTCATTCATCAGCACGGGAGAGGCAACATGCCCCTGCAGTGAGCGACTACTTTCATTCATCAGCACAGGAGAGGCAACAAACCCATGCAGTGAGGGACTGCTCCCATTCTACAGCACAGGAGAGGCAACAACCCCTTGCAGTGAGGGACTACTCTCATTCATCAGCACAGGAGAGGCAACAACCCCCTGCAGTGAGGGACTACGTCCATTCATCAGCACAGGAGAGGCAACAACCCCCTGCAGTGAGCGACTACTCTCATTCATCAGCACAGGAGAGGCAACAACCCCCTGCAGTGAGGGACTGCTCTCATTCATCAGTACACGAGAGGCAACAAGCCCCTGCAGTGAGGGACTGCTCTCATTTCATCAGCACAGGAGAGGCAACAAACCCATGCAGTGAGCGACTGCTCTCATTCATCAGCACAGGAGAGGCAACAAACCCATGCAGTGAGCGACTGCTCCCATTCTACAGCACAGGAGAGGCAACAACCCCTTGCAGTGAGGGACTACTCTCATTCATCAGCACTGGAGAGGCAACAACCCCCTGCAGTGAGGGACTACGTCCATTCATCAGCACAGGAGAGGCAACAACCCCCTGCAGTGAGCGACTACTCTCATTCATCAGCACAGGAGAGGCAACAGCCCCCAGCAGTGAGGGACTGCTCTCATTCATCAGTACCGGAGAGGCAACAAGCCCCTGCAGTGAGGGACTGCTCTCATTCATCAGCACAGGAGAGGCAACAAACCCATGCAGTGAGCGACTGCTCTCATTCATCAGCGCAGGAGAGGCAACAAACCCATGCAGTGAGCATCTGCTCTCATTCATCAGCGCAGGAGAGGCAACAACCCCCTGCAGTGAGGGACTGCTCCCATTCATCAGCACAGGAGAGGCAACAACCCCCTTCAGTGAGGGACTACTCTCATTCTTCAGCGCAGGAGAGGCAACAACCCTCTGCAGTGAGGGACTACTCTCATTCATCAGCGCAGGAGAGGCAACAACCCCCTGCAGTGAGGGACTACTCTCATTCATCAGCGCAGGAGAGGCAACAAACCCATGCAGTGAGTGACTTGTCTCATTCATCAGCGCAGGAGAGGCAACAAACCCATGCAGTGAGCGACTACTCTCATTCATCAGCACAGGAGAGGCAACAGCCCCCTGCAGTGAGGGACTACTCTCATTCATCAGCACAGGAGAGGCAACAACCCCCCGCAGTGAGCGACTACTCTCATTCATCAGCACAGGAGAGGCAACAACCCCTTGCAGTGAGGGACTGCTCTCATTCATCAGCACAGGAGAGGCAACAACCCCCTGCAGTGAGGGACTGCTCTCATTCATCAGCACAGGAGAGGCAACAACCCCCTGCAGTGAGGGACTGCTCTCATTAATCAGCACAGGCGTGGCAACAAACCCATGCAGTGAGCGACTGCTCTCATTCATCAGCACAGGAGAGGCAACAAACCCATGCAGTGAGCGACTGCTCTCATTCATCAGCACAGGAGAGGCAACAACCCCCTGCAGTGAGGGACTGCTCCCATTCATCAGCACAGGAGAGGCAACAGCCCCCTGCAGTGAGGGACTACTCTCATTCATCAGCACAGGAGAGGCAACAACCCCCTGCAGTGACTGACTGCTCTCATTCATCAGCACAGGAGAGGCAACAAACCCATGCAGTGAGCGACTACTCTCATTCATCAGCGCAGGAGAGGCAACAAACCTGTGCAGTGAGCGACTACTCTCATTCATCAGCGCAGGAGAGGCAACAGCCCCCTGCAGTGAGGCACTACTCTCATTCATCAGCACAGGAGAGACAATAACCCTTGCAGTGAGCGATTACTCTCATTCATCAGCACAGGAGAGGCAACAACCCCATGCAGTGAGCAACTGCTCTCATTCATCCGCACAGGAGAGGCAACAGCCCCCTGCAGTGAGGGACTACTCTTATTTATCAGCACAGGAGAGGCAACAACCCCCTGCAGTGAGCGACTACTCTCATTCATCAGCGCAGGAGAGGCATCAACCCCCTGCAGTGAGGGACTACTCTCATTCCTCAGCACAGGAGAGGCAACAACCCCCTGCAGTGAGGGACTACTCTTATTCATCAGCACAGGAGAGGCAACAACCCCCTGCAGTGAGGGGCTACTCTCATTCATCAGCACAGGAGAGGCAACAGCCCTCTGCAGTGAGGAACTACTCTCATTCATCATCACAGGAGAGGCAACAAACCCATGCAGTGAGCGACTACTCTCATTCATCAGCACAGGAGAGGCAACAAACCCATGCAGTGAGCAACTACTCTCATTCATCAGCACAGGAGAGGCAACAAACCCATGCAGTGAGCGACTACTCTCATTCATCAGCACAGGAGAGGCAACAACCCCCTGCAGTGAGGGACTGCTCCCATTCATCAGCACAGGAGAGGCAACAACCCCCTGCAGTGAGGTACTACTCTCATTCATCAGCACAGGAGAGGAAACAACCCCCTGCAGTGAGGACTACTCTCATTCATCAGCACAGGAGATGCAACAACCCCCTGCAGTGAGCGACTACTCTCATTCATCAGTACAGGAGAGGCAACAACTCCCTGCAGTGAGGGACTGCTCTCATTCATCAGCACAGGAGATGCAACAACCCCCTGCAGTGAGCGACTACTCTCATTCATCAGTACAGGAGAGGCAACAACTCCCTGCAGTGAGGGACTGCTCTCATTCATCAGCACAGGAGATGCAACAACCCCCTGCAGTGAGCGACTACTCTCATTCATCAGTGCAGGAGAGGCAACAGCCCCCTGCAGTGAGGGACTATTTTCATTCATCAGCGCAGGAGAGGCAACAACCCCCTGCAGTGAGCGACTGCTCTCATTCATCAACGCAGGAGAGGCAACAACCCCTTGCAGTGAGCGACTGCTCTCATTCACAAGCGCAGGAGAGGCAACAACCCCATGCAGTGAGCGACTACTCTCATTCATCAGCACAGGAGAGGCAACAACCCCCTGCAGTGAGGGACTGCTCTCATTCATCAGCACAGGAGAGGCAACAAACCCATGCAGTGAGCGACTACTCTCATTCATCAGCGCAGGAGAGGTACCAAACCCATCCAGTGAGCGACTACTCTCATTCATCAGCGCAGGAGAGGCAACAAACCCATGCAGTGTGCGACTACTCTCATTCATCAGCGCAGGAGAGGCAACAACCCCCTGCAGTGAGGGACTGCTCTCATTCATCAGCACAGGAGAGGCAACAACCCCCTGCAGTGAGGGACTGCTCTCATTCATCAGCACAGGAGATGCAACAACCACCTTGCAGTGAGCGACTACTCTCATTCATCAGCGCAGGAGAGGCAATAACCCCATGCAGTGAGGGACTACTCTCATTCATCAGCACAGGAGAGGCAACAACCCCTTGCAGTGAGCGACTACTCTCATTCATCAGTGCAGGAGAGGCAACAGCCCCCTGCAGTGAGGGACTATTCTCATTCATCAGCGCAGGAGAGGCAACAACCCCCTGCAGTGAGCGACTGCTCTCATTCATCAACGCAGGAGAGGCAACAACCCCTTGCAGTGAGCGACTGCTCTCATTCATCAGCGCAGGAGAGGCAACAACCCCATGCAGTGAGCGACTACTCTCATTCATCAGCGCAGGAGAGGCAACAACCCCCTGCAGTGAGCGACTACTCTCATTCATCAGCGCAGGAGAGGCAACAAACCCCTGCAGAGAGCGACTACTCTCATTCATCAGCACAGGAGAGGCAACATGCCCCTGCAGTGAGCGACTACTTTCATTTATCAGCACAGGAGAGGCAACAAACCCATGCAGTGACGGACTGCTCCGATTCTACAGCACAGGAGAGGCAACAACCCCTTGCAGTGAGGGACTACTCTCATTCATCAGCACAGGAGAGGCAACAACCCCCTGCAGTGAGGGACTACGTCCATTCATCAGCACAGGAGAGGCAACAACCCCCTGCAGTGAGCGACTACTCTCATTCATCAGCACAGGAGAGGCAACAACCCCCTGCAGTGAGGGACTGCTCTCATTCATCAGTACACGAGAGGCAACAAGCCCCTGCAGTGAGGGACTGCTCTCATTCATCAGCACAGGAGAGGCAACAAACCCATGCAATGAGCGACTGCTCTCATTCATCAGCAAAGGAGAGGCAACAAACCCATGCAGTGAGCGACTGCTCCCATTCTACAGCACAGGAGAGGCAACAACCCCTTGCAGTGAGGGAAAACTCTCATTCATCAGCACTGGAGAGGCAACAACCCCCTGCAGTGAGGGACTATGTCCATTCGTCAGCACAGGAGAGGCAACAACCCCCTGCAGTGAGCGACTACTCTCATTCATCAGCACAGGAGAGGCAACAGCCCCCAGCAGTGAGGGACTACTCTCATTCATCAGTACCGGAGAGGCAACAAGCCCCTGCAGTGAGGGACTGCTCTCATTCATCAGCACAGGAGAGGCAACAAACCCATGCAGTGAGCGACTGCTCTCATTCATCAGCGCAGGAGAGGCAACAAACCCATGCAGTGAGCATCTGCTCTCATTCATCAGCGCAGGAGAGGCAACAACCCCCTGCAGTGAGGGACTGCTCCCATTCATCAGCACAGGAGAGGCAACAACCCCCTTCAGTGAGGGACTACTCTCATTCTTCAGCGCAGGAGAGGCAACAACCCTCTGCAGTGAGGGACTACTCTCATTCATCAGCGCAGGAGAGGCAACAACCCCCTGCAGTGAGGGACTACTCTCATTCATCAGCGCAGGAGAGGCAACAAACCCATGCAGTGAGTGACTTGTCTCATTCATCAGCGCAGGAGAGGCAACAAACCCATGCAGTGAGCGACTACTCTCATTCATCAGCACAGGAGAGGCAACAGCCCCCTGCAGTGAGGGACTACTCTCATTCATCAGCACAGGAGAGGCAACAACCCCCCGCAGTGAGCGACTACTCTCATTCATCAGCACAGGAGAGGCAACAACCCCTTGCAGTGAGGGACTGCTCTCATTCATCAGCACAGGAGAGGCAACAACCCCCTGCAGTGAGGGACTGCTCTCATTCATCAGCACAGGAGAGGCAACAACCCCCTGCAGTGAGGGACTGCTCTCATTAATCAGCACAGGCGTGGCAACAAACCCATGCAGTGAGCGACTGCTCTCATTCATCAGCACAGGAGAGGCAACAAACCCATGCAGTGAGCGACTGCTCTCATTCATCAGCACAGGAGAGGCAACAACCCCCTGCAGTGAGGGACTGCTCTCATTCATCAGCACAGGAGAGGCAACAACCCCCTGCAGTGACTGACTTCTCTCATTCATCAGCACAGGAGAGGCAACAAACCCATGCAGTGAGCGACTACTCTCATTCATCAGCGCAGGAGAGGCAACAAACCTGTGCAGTGAGCGACTACTCTCATTCATCAGCGCAGGAGAGGCAACAGCCCCCTGCAGTGAGGCACTACTCTCATTCATCAGCACAGGAGAGGCAACAACCCCCTGCAGTGACTGACTTCTCTCATTCATCAGCACAGGAGAGGCAACAAACCCATGCAGTGAGCGACTACTCTCATTCATCAGCGCAGGAGAGGCAACAAACCTGTGCAGTGAGCGACTACTCTCATTCATCAGCGCAGGAGAGGCAACAGCCCCCTGCAGTGAGGCACTACTCTCATTCATCAGCACAGGAGAGACAATAACCCTTGCAGTGAGCGATTACTCTCATTCATCAGCACAGGAGAGGCAACAACCCCATGCAGTGAGCAACTGCTCTCATTCATCTGCACAGGAGAGGCAACAAACCCATGCAGTGAGCAACTACTCTCATTCATCAGCACAGGAGAGGCAACAAACCCATGCAGTGAGCGACTACTCTCATTCATCAGCACAGGAGAGGCAACAAACCCATGCAGTGAGGGACTGCTCTCATTCATCAGCACAGGAGAGTCAACAACCCCCTGCAGTGAGGGACTGCTCCCATTCATCAGCACAGGAGAGGCAACAACCCCCTGCAGTGAGGGACTACTCTCATTCATCAGCACAGGAGAGGAAACAACCCCCTGCAGTGAGGACTACTCTCATTCATCAGCACAGGAGATGCAACAACCCCCTGCAGTGAGCGACTACTCTCATTCATCAGGACAGGAGAGGCAACAAACCCATGCAGTGAGCGACTACTCTCATTCATCAGCGCAGGAGAAGCAACAAACCCATGCAGTGAGCGACTACTCTCATTCATCAGCGCAAGAGAGGCAACAACCCCCTGCAGTGAGCGACTACTCTCATTCATCAGCGCAGGAGAGGCAACAACCCCCTGCAGTGAGGGACTACTCTCATTCATCAGCACAGGAGAGGCAACAGCCCCCTGCAATGAGCGACTACTCTCATTCATCAGCACAGGAGAGGCAACAAACCCATGCAGTGAGCGACTACTCTCATTCATCAGCACAGGAGAGGCAACAGCCCCCTGCAGTGAGGGACTACTCTTATTTATCAGCACAGGAGAGGCAACAACCCCCTGCAGTGAGCGACTACTCTCATTCATCAGCGCAGGAGAGGCATCAACCCCCTGCAGTGAGGGACTGCTCTCATTCCTCAGCACAGGAGAGGCAACAACCCCCTGCAGTGAGGGACTACTCTCATTCATCAGCACAGGAGAGGCAACAACCCCCTGCAGTGAGGGGCTACTCTCATTCATCAGCACAGGAGAGGCAACAGCCCTCTGCATTGAGGAACTACTCTCATTCATCATCACAGGAGAGGCAACAAACCCATGCAGTGAGCGACTACTCTCATTCATCAGCACAGGAGAGGCAACAAACCCATGCAGTGAGCAACTAATCTCATTCATCAGCACAGGAGAGGCAACAAACCCATGCAGTGAGCGACTACTCTCATTCATCAGCACAGGAGAGGCAACAAACCCATGCAGTGAGGGACTGCTCTCATTCATCAGCACAGGAGAGGCAACAACCCCCTGCAGTGAGGGACTGCTCCCATTCATCAGCACAGGAGAGGCAACAACCCCCTGCAGTGAGGGACTACTCTCATTCATCAGCACAGGAGAGGAAACAACCCCCTGCAGTGAGGACTACTCTCATTCATCAGCACAGGAGATGCAACAACCCCCTGCAGTGAGCGACTACTCTCATTCATCAGTACAGGAGAGGCAACAACTCCCTGCAGTGAGGGACTGCTCTCATTCATCAGCACAGGAGAGGCAACAACCCCTTGCAGTGAGCGACTACTCTCATTCATCAGTGCAGGAGAGGCAACAGCCCCCTGCAGTGAGGGACTATTTTCATTCATCAGTGCAGGAGAGGCAACAGCCCCCTGCAGTGAGGGACTATTTTCATTAATCAGCGCAGGAGAGGCAACAACCCCTTGCAGTGAGCGACTGCTCTCATTCACAAGCGCAGGAGAGGCAACAACCCCATGCAGTGAGCGACTACTCTCATTCATCAGCGCAGGAGAGGCAACAACCCCCTGCAGTGAGCGACTGCTCTCATTCATCAACGCAGGAGAGGCAACAACCCCTTTCAGTGAGCGACTGCTCTCATTCACAAGCGCAGGAGAGGCAACAACCCCATGCAGTGAGCGACTACTCTCATTCATCAGCACAGGAGAGGCAACAACCCCCTGCAGTGAGGGACTGCTCTCATTCATCAGCACAGGAGAGGCAAAAAACCCATGCAGTGAGCGACTACTCTCATTCATCAGCGCAGGAGAGGTACCAAACCCATCCAGTGAGCGACTACTCTCATTCATCAGCACAGGAGAGGTAACAAACCCATGCAGTGAGCGACTACTCTCATTCATCAGCGCAGGAGAGGCAACAACCCCCTGCAGTGAGGGACTGCTCTCATTCATCAGCACAGGAGAGGCAACAACCCCCTGCAGTGAGGGACTGCTCTCATTCATCAGCACAGGAGATGCAACAACCACCTTGCAGTGAGCGACTACTCTCATTCATCAGCGCAGGAGAGGCAATAACCCCATGCAGTGAGGGACTACTCTCATTCATCAGCACAGGAGAGGCAACAACCCCTTGCAGTGAGCGACTACTCTCATTCATCAGTGCAGGAGAGGCAACAGCCCCCTGCAGTGAGGGACTATTCTCATTCATCAGCGCAGGAGAGGCAACAACCCCCTGCAGTGAGCGACTGCTCTCATTCATCAACGCAGGAGAGGCAACAACCCCTTGCAGTGAGCGACTGCTCTCATTCATCAGCGCAGGAGAGGCAACAACCCCATGCAGTGAGCGACTACTCTCATTCATCAGCGCAGGTGAGGCAACAACCCCCTGCAGTGAGCGACTACTCTCATTCATCAGCGCAGGAGAGGCAACAAACCCCTGCAGAGAGCGACTACTCTCATTCATCAGCACAGGAGAGGCAACATGCCCCTGCAGTGAGCGACTACTTTCATTCATCAGCACAGGAGAGGCAACAAACCCATGCAGTGAGGGACTGCTCCCATTCTACAGCACAGGAGAAGCAACAACCCCTTGCAGTGAGGGACTACTCTCATTCATCAGCACAGGAGAGGCAACAACCCCCTGCAGTGAGGGACTACGTCCATTCATCAGCACAGGAGAGGCAACAACCCCCTGCAGTGAGCGACTACTCTCATTCATCAGCACAGGAGAGGCAACAACCCCCTGCAGTGAGGGACTGCTCTCATTCATCAGTACACGAGAGGCAACAAGCCCCTGCAGTGAGGGACTGCTCTCATTCATCAGCACAGGAGAGGCAACAAACCCATGCAGTGAGCGACTGCTCTCATTCATCAGCACAGGAGAGGCAACAAACCCATGCAGTGAGCGACTGCTCCCATTCTACAGCACAGGAGAGGCAACAACCCCTTGCAGTGAGGGACTACTCTCATTCATCAGCACTGGAGAGGCAACAACCCCCTGCAGTGAGGGACTACGTCCATTCGTCAGCACAGGAGAGGCAACAACCCCCTGCAGTGAGCGACTACTCTCATTCATCAGGACAGGAGAGACAACAGCCCCCAGCAGTGAGGGACTGCTCTCATTCATCAGTACCGGAGAGGCAACAAGCCCCTGCAGTGAGGGACTGCTCTCATTCATCAGCACAGGAGAGGCAACAAACCCATGCAGTGAGCGACTGCTCTCATTCATCAGCGCAGGAGAGGCAACAAACCCATGCAGTGAGCATCTGCTCTCATTCATCAGCGCAGGAGAGGCAACAACCCCCTGCAGTGAGGGACTGCTCCCATTCATCAGCGCAGGAGAGGCAACAACCCCCTGCAGTGAGGGACTACTCTCATTCTTCAGCGCAGGAGAGGCAACAACCCTCTGCAGTGAGGGACTACTCTCATTCATCAGCGCAGGAGAGGCAACAACCCCCTGCAGTGAGGGACTACTCTCATTCATCAGCGCAGGAGAGGCAACAAACCCATGCAGTGAGTGACTAGTCTCATTCATCAGCGCAGGAGAGGCAACAAACCCATGCAGTGAGCGACTACTCTCATTCATCAGCACAGGAGAGGCAACAGCCCCCTGCAGTGAGCGACTGCTCTCATTCATCAGCACAGGAGAGGCAACAACCCCCTGCAGTGAGGGACTGCTCCCATTCATCAGCACAGGAGAGGCAACAGCCCCCTGCAGTGAGGGACTACTCTCATTCATCAGCACAGGAGAGGCAACAACCCCCTGCAGTGACTGACTACTCTCATTCATCAGCGCAGGAGAGGCAACAAACCTGTGCAGTGAGCGACTACTCTCATTCATCAGCGCAGGAGAGGCAACAGCCCCCTGCAGTGAGGCACTACTCTCATTCATCAGCACAGGAGAGACAATAACCCTTGCAGTGAGCGATTACTCTCATTCATCAGCACAGGAGAGGCAACAACCCCATGCAGTGAGCAACTGCTCTCATTCATCCGCACAGGAGAGGCAACAAACCCATGCAGTGAGCAACTACTCTCATTCATCAGCACAGGAGAGGCAACAAACCCATGCAGTGAGCGGCTACTCTCATTCATCAGCACAGGAGAGGCAACAAACCCATGCAGTGAGGGACTGCTCTCATTCATCAGCACAGGAGAGGCAACAACCCCCTGCAGTGAGGGACTGCTCCCATTCATCAGCACAGGAGAGGCAACAACCCCCTGCAGTGAGGGACTACTCTCATTCATCAGCACAGGAGAGGAAACAACCCCCTGCAGTGAGGACTACTCTCATTCATCAGCACAGGAGATGCAACAACCCCCTGCAGTGAGCGACTACTCTCATTCATCAGGACAGGAGAGGCAACAAACCCATGCAGTGAGCGACTACTCTCATTCATCAGCGCAGGAGAAGCAACAAACCCATGCAGTGAGCGACTACTCTCATTCATCAGCGCAAGAGAGGCAACAACCCCCTGCAGTGAGCGACTACTCTCATTCATCAGCGCAGGAGAGGCAACAGCCCCCTGCAGTGAGGGACTACTCTCATTCATCAGCACAGGAGAGGCAACAGCCCCCTGCAATGAGCGACTACTCTCATTCATCAGCACAGGAGAGGCAACAAACCCATGCAGTGAGCGACTACTCTCATTCATCAGCACAGGAGAGGCAACAGCCCCCTGCAGTGAGGGACTACTCTTATTTATCAGCACAGGAGAGGCAACAACCCCCTGCAGTGAGCGACTACTCTCATTCATCAGCGCAGGAGAGGCATCAACCCCCTGCAGTGAGGGACTGCTCTCATTCCTCAGCACAGGAGAGGCAACAACCCCCTTCAGTGAGGGACTACTCTCATTCATCAGCACAGGAGAGGCAACAACCCCCTGCAGTGAGGGGCTACTCTCATTCATCAGCACAGGAGAGGCAACAGCCCTCTGCAGTGAGGAACTACTCTCATTCATCATCACAGGAGAGGCAACAAACCCATGCAGTGAGCGACTACTCTCATTCATCAGCACAGGAGAGGCAACAAACCCATGCAGTGAGCAACTACTCTCATTCATCAGCACAGGAGAGGCAACAAACCCATGCAGTGAGCGACTACTCTCATTCATCAGCACAGTAGAGGCAACAAACCCATGCAGTGAGGGACTGCTCTCATTCATCAGCACAGGAGAGGCAACAACCCCCTGCAGTGAGGGACTGCTCCCATTCATCAGCACAGGAGAGGCAACAACCCCCTGCAGTGAGGGACTACTCTCATTCATCAGCACAGGAGAGGAAACAACCCCCTGCAGTGAGGACTACTCTCATTCATCAGCACAGGAGATGCAACAACCCCCTGCAGTGAGCGACTACTCTCATTCATCAGTACAGGAGAGGCAACAACTCCCTGCAGTGAGGGACTGCTCTCATTCATCAGCACAGGAGAGGCAACAACCCCTTGCAGTGAGCGACTACTCTCATTCATCAGTGCAAGAGAGGCAACAGCCCCCTGCAGTGAGGGACTATTTTCATTCATCAGCGCAGGAGAGGCAACAACCCCCTGCAGTGAGCGACTGCTCTCATTCATCAACGCAGGAGAGGCAACAACCCCTTGCAGTGAGCGACTGCTCTCATTCACAAGCGCAGGAGAGGCAACAACCCCATGCAGTGAGCGACTACTCTCATTCATCAGCGCAGGAGAGGCAACAACCCCCTGCAGTGAGCGATTACTCTCATTCATCAGCGCAGGAGAGGCAACAAACCCCTGCAGAGAGCGACTACTCTCATTCATCAGCACAGGAGAGGCCACATGCCCCTGCAGTGAGCGACTACTTTCGTTCATCAGCACAGGAGAGGCAACAAACCCATGCAGTGAGGGACTGCTCCCATTCTACAGCACAGGAGAGGCAACAACCCCTTGCAGTGAGGGCCTACTCTCATTCATCAGCACAGGAGAGGCAACAACCCCCTGCAGTGAGGGACTGCTCCCATTCATCAGCACAGGAGAGGCAACAACCCCCTGCAGTGAGGGACTACTCTCATTCATCAGCACAGGAGAGGAAACAACCCCCTGCAGTGAGGACTACTCTCATTCATCAGCACAGGAGATGCAACAACCCCCTGCAGTGAGCGACTACTCTCATTCATCAGGACAGGAGAGGCAACAAACCCATGCAGTGAGCGACTACTCTCATTCATCAGCGCAGGAGAAGCAACAAACCCATGCAGTGAGCGACTACTCTCATTCATCAGCGCAAGAGAGGCAACAACCCCCTGCAGTGAGCGACTACTCTCATTCATCAGCGCAGGAGAGGCAACAGCCCCCTGCAGTGAGGGACTACTCTCATTCATCAGCACAGGAGAGGCAACAGCCCCCTGCAATAAGCGACTACTCTCATTCATCAGCACAGGAGAGGCAACAAACCCATGCAGTGAGCGACTACTCTCATTCATCAGCACAGGAGAGGCAACAGCCCCCTGCAGTGAGGGACTACTCTTATTTATCAGCACAGGAGAGGCAACAACCCCCTGCAGTGAGCGACTACTCTCATTCATCAGCGCAGGAGAGGCATCAACCCCCTGCAGTGAGGGACTACTCTCATTCCTCAGCACAGGAGAGGCAACAACCCCCTGCAGTGAGGGACTACTCTCATTCATCAGCACAGGAGAGGCAACAACCCCCTGCAGTGAGGGGCTACTCTCATTCATCAGCACAGGAGAGGCAACAGCCCTCTGCAGTGAGGAACTACTCTCATTCATCATCACAGGAGAGGCAACAAACCCATGCAGTGAGCGACTACTCTCATTCATCAGCACAGGAGAGGCAACAAACCCATGCAGTGAGCAACTACTCTCATTCATCAGCACAGGAGAGGCAACAAACCCATGCAGTGAGCGACTACTCTCATTCATCAGGACAGGAGAGGCAACAAACCCATGCAGTGAGCGACTACTCTCATTCATCAGCGCAGGAGAAGCAACAAACCCATGCAGTGAGCGACTACTCTCATTCATCAGCGCAAGAGAGGCAACAACCCCCTGCAGTGAGCGACTACTCTCATTCATCAGCGCAGGAGAGGCAACAACCCCCTGCAGTGAGGGACTACTCTCATTCATCAGCACAGGAGAGGCAACAGCCCCCTGCAATGAGCGATTACTCTCATTCATCAGCACAGGAGAGGCAACAAACCCATGCAGTGAGCGACTACTCTCATTCATCAGCACAGGAGAGGCAACAGCCCCCTGCAGTGAGGGACTACTCTTATTTATCAGCACAGGAGAGGCAACAACCCCCTGCAGTGAGCGACTACTCTCATTCATCAGCGCAGGAGAGGCATCAACCCCCTGCAGTGAGGGACTGCTCTCATTCCTCAGCACAGGAGAGGCAACAACCCCCTGCAGTGAGGGACTACTCTCATTCATCAGCACAGGAGAGGCAACAACCCCCTGCAGTGAGGGGCTACTCTCATTCATCAGCACAGGAGAGGCAACAGCCCTCTGCAGTGAGGAACTACTCTCATTCATCATCACAGGAGAGACAACAAACCCATGCAGTGAGCGACTACTCTCATTCATCAGCACAGGAGAGGCAACAAACCCATGCAGTGAGCAACTAATCTCATTCATCAGCACAGGAGAGGCAACAAACCCATGCAGTGAGCGACTACTCTCATTCATCAGCACAGGAGAGGCAACAAACCCATGCAGTGAGGGACTGCTCTCATTCATCAGCACAGGAGAGGCAACAACCCCCTGCAGTGAGGGACTGCTCCCATTCATCAGCACAGGAGAGGCAACAACCCCCTGCAGTGAGGGACTACTCTCATTCATCAGCACAGGAGAGGAAACAACCCCCTGCAGTGAGGACTACTCTCATTCATCAGCACAGGAGATGCAACAACCCCCTGCAGTGAGCGACTGCTCTCATTCATCAGTACAGGAGAGGCAACAACTCCCTGCAGTGAGGGACTGCTCTCATTCATCAGCGCAGGAGAGGCAACAACCCCTTGCAGTGAGCGACTACTCTCATTCATCAGTGCAGGAGAGGCAACAGCCCCCTGCAGTGAGGGACTATTTTCATTCATCAGTGCAGGAGAGGCAACAGCCCCCTGCAGTGAGGGACTATTTTCATTCATCAGCGCAGGAGAGGCAACAACCCCTTGCAGTGAGCGACTGCTCTCATTCACAAGCGCAGGAGAGGCAACAACCCCATGCAGTGAGCGACTACTCTCATTCATCAGCGCAGGAGAGGCAACAACCCCCTGCAGTGAGCGACTGCTCTCATTCATCAACGCAGGAGAGGCAACAACCCCTTGCAGTGAGCGACTGCTCTCATTCACAAGCGCAGGAGAGGCAACAACCCCATGCAGTGAGCGACTACTCTCATTCATCAGCACAGGAGAGGCAACAACCCCCTGCAGTGAGGGACTGCTCTCATTCATCAGCACAGGAGAGGCAACAAACCCATGCAGTGAGGGCTACTCTCATTCATCAGCGCAGGAGAGGCAACAGCCCCCTGCAGTGAGGGACTGCTCTCATTCATCAGCACAGGAGAGGCAACAACCCCCTGCAGTGAGGGACTGCTCTCATTCATCAGCACAGGAGATGCAACAACCACCTTGCAGTGAGCGACTACTCTCATTCATCATTGCAGGAGAGGCAATAACCCCATGCAGTGAGGGACTACTCTCATTCATCAGCACAGGAGAGGCAACAACCCCTTGCAGTGAGCGACTACTCTCATTCATCAGTGCAGGAGAGGCAACAGCCCCCTGCAGTGAGGGACTATTCTCATTCATCAGCGCAGGAGAGGCAACAACCCCCTGCAGTGAGCGACTGCTCTCATTCATCAACGCAGGAGAGGCAACAACCCCTTGCAGTGAGCGACTGCTCTCATTCATCAGCGAAGGAGAGGCAACAACCCCATGCAGTGAGCGACTACTCTCATTCATCAGCGCAGGAGAGGCAACAACCCCCTGCAGTGAGCGACTACTCTCATTCATCAGCGCAGGAGAGGCAACAAACCCCTGCAGAGAGCGACTACTCTCATTCATCAGCACAGGAGAGGCAACATGCCCCTGCAGTGAGCGACTACTTTCATTCATCAGCACAGGAGAGGCAACAAACCCATGCAGTGAGGGACTGCTCCCATTCTACAGCACAGGAGAAGCAACAACCCCTTGCAGTGAGGGACTACTCTCATTCATCAGCACAGGAGAGGCAACAACCCCCTGCAGTGAGGGACTACGTCCATTCATCAGCACAGGAGAGGCAACAACCCCCTGCAGTGAGCGACTACTCTCATTCATCAGCACAGGAGAGGCAACAACCCCCTGCAGTGAGGGACTGCTCTCATTCATCAGTACACGAGAGGCAACAAGCCCCTGCAGTGAGGGACTGCTCTCATTCATCAGCACAGGAGAGGCAACAAACCCATGCAGTGAGCGACTGCTCTCATTCATCAGCACAGGAGAGGCAACAAACCCATGCAGTGAGCGACTGCTCCCATTCTACAGCACAGGAGAGGCAACAACCCCTTGCAGTGAGGGACTACTCTCATTCATCAGCACTGGAGAGGCAACAGCCCCCTGCAGTGAGGGACTACGTCCATTCGTCAGCACAGGAGAGGCAACAACCCCCTGCAGTGAGCGACTACTCTCATTCATCAGGACAGGAGAGGCAACAGCCCCCAGCAGTGAGGGACTGCTCTCATTCATCAGTACCGGAGAGGCAACAAGCCCCTGCAGTGAGGGACTGCTCTCATTCATCAGCACAGGAGAGGCAACAAACCCATGCAGTGAGCGACTGCTCTCATTCATCAGCGCAGGAGAGGCAACAAACCCATGCAGTGAGCATCTGCTCTCATTCATCAGCGCAGGAGAGGCAACAACCCCCTGCAGTGAGGGACTGCTCCCATTCATCAGCACAGGAGAGGCAACAACCCCCTGCAGTGAGGGACTACTCTCATTCTTCAGCGCAGGAGAGGCAACAACCCTCTGCAGTGAGGGACTACTCTCATTCATCAGCGCAGGAGAGGCAACAACCCCCTGCAGTGAGGGACTACTCTCATTCATCAGCGCAGGAGAGGCAACAAACCCATGCAGTGAGTGACTAGTCTCATTCATCAGCGCAGGAGAGGCAACAAACCCATGCAGTGAGCGACTACTCTCATTCATCAGCACAGGAGAGGCAACAGCCCCCTGCAGTGAGGGACTACTCTCATTCATCAGCACAGGAGAGGCAACAACCCCCCGCAGTGAGCGACTACTCTCATTCATCAGCACAGGAGAGGCAACAACCCCTTGCAGTGAGGGACTGCTCTCATTCATCAGCACAGGAGAGGCAACAACCCCCTGCAGTGAGGGACTGCTCTCATTCATCAGCACAGGAGAGGCAACAACCCCCTGCAGTGAGGGACTGCTCTCATTAATCAGCACAGGCGTGGCAACAAACCCATGCAGTGAGCGACTGCTCTCATTCATCAGCACAGGAGAGGCAACAAACCCATGCAGTGAGCGACTGCTCTCATTCATCAGCACAGGAGAGGCAACAACCCCCTGCAGTGAGGGACTGCTCCCATTCATCAGCACAGGAGAGGCAACAGCCCCCTGCAGTGAGGGACTACTCTCATTCATCAGCACAGGAGAGGCAACAACCCCCTGCAGTGACTGACTGCTCTCATTCATCAGCACAGGAGAGGCAACAAACCCATGCAGTGAGCGACTACTCTCATTTATCAGCGCAGGAGAGGCAACAATCCTGTGCAGTGAGCGACTACTCTCATTCATCAGCGCAGGAGAGGCAACAGACCCCTGCAGTGAGGCACTACTCTCATTCATCAGCACAGGAGAGACAATAACCCTTGCAGTGAGCGATTACTCTCATTCATCAGCACAGGAGAGGCAACAACCCCATGCAGTGAGCAACTGCTCTCATTCATCCGCACAGGAGAGGCAACAAACCCATGCAGTGAGCAACTACTCTCATTCATCAGCACAGGAGAGGCAAAAAACCCATGCAGTGAGCGACTACTCTCATTCATCAGCACAGGAGAGGCAACAAACCCATGCAGTGAGGGACTGCTCTCATTCATCAGCACAGGAGAGGCAACAACCCCCTGCAGTGAGGGACTGCTCCCATTCATCAGCACAGGAGAGGCAACAACCCCCTGCAGTGAGGGACTACTCTCATTCATCAGCACAGGAGAGGAAACAACCCCCTGCAGTGAGGACTACTCTCATTCATCAGCACAGGAGATGCAACAACCCCCTGCAGTGGGCGACTACTCTCATTCATCAGGACAGGAGAGGCAACAAACCCATGCAGTGAGCGACTACTGTCATTCATCAGCGCAGGAGAAGCAACAAACCCATGCAGTGAGTGACTACTCTCATTCATCAGCGCAAGAGAGGCAACAACCCCCTGCAGTGAGCGACTACTCTCATTCATCAGCGCAGGAGAGGCAACAGCCCCCTGCAGTGAGGGACTACTCTCATTCATCAGCACAGGAGAGGCAACAGCCCCCTGCAATGAGCGACTACTCTCATTCATCAGCACAGGAGAGGCAACAAACCCATGCAGTGAGGGACTACTCTCATTCATCAGCACAGGAGAGGAAACAACCCCCTGCAGTGAGGACTACTCTCATTCATCAGCACAGGAGATGCAACAACCCCCTGCAGTGAGCGACTACTCTCATTCATCAGTACAGGAGAGGCAACAACTCCCTGCAGTGAGGGACTGCTCTCATTCATCAGCACAGAGGAGGCAACAACCCCTTGCAGTGAGCGACTACTCTCATTCATCAGTGCAGGAGAGGCAACAGCCCCCTGCAGTGAGGGACTATTTTCATTCATCAGTGCAGGAGAGGCAACAGCCCCCTGCAGTGAGGGACTATTTTCATTCATCAGCGCAGGAGAGGCAACAACCCCTTGCAGTGAGCGACTGCTCTCATTCACAAGCGCAGGAGAGGCAACAACCCCATGCAGTGAGCGACTACTCTCATGCATCAGCGCAGGAGAGGCAACAACCCCCTGCAGTGAGCGACTGCTCTCATTCATCAACGCAGGAGAGGCAACAACCCCTTGCAGTGAGCGACTGCTCTCATTCACAAGCGCAGGAGAGGCAACAACCCCATGCAGTGAGAGACTACTCTCATTCATCAGCACAGGAGAGGCAACAACCCCCTGCAGTGAGGGACTGCTCTCATTCATCAGCACAGGAGAGGCAACAAACCCATGCAGTGAGCGACTACTCTCATTAATCAGCGCAGGAGAGGTACCAAACCCATCCAGTGAGCGACTACTCTCATTCATCAGCGCAGGAGAGGCAACAAACCCATGCAGTGAGCGACTACTCTCATTCATCAGCGCAGGAGAGGCAACAACCCCCTGCAGTGAGGGACTGCTCTCATTCATCAGCACAGGAGAGGCAACAACCCCCTGCAGTGAGGGACTGCTCTCATTCATCAGCACAGGAGATGCAACAACCACCTTGCAGTGAGCGACTACTCTCATTCATCAGCGCAGGAGAGGCAATAACCCCATGCAGTGAGGGACTACTCTCATTCATCAGCACAGGAGAGGCAACAACCCCTTGCAGTGAGCGACTACTCTCATTCATCAGTGCAGGAGAGGCAACAGCCCCCTGCAGTGAGGGACTATTCTCATTCATCAGCGCAGGAGAGGCAACAACCCCCTGCAGTGAGCGACTGCTCTCATTCATCAACACAGGAGAGGCAACAACCCCTTGCAGTGAGTGACTGCTCTCATTCATCAGCGCAGGAGAGGCAACAACCCCATGCAGTGAGCGACTACTCTCATTCATCAGCGCAGGAGAGGCAACAACCCCCTGCAGTGAGCGACTACTCTCATTCATCAGCGCAGGAGAGGCAACAAACCCCTGCAGAGAGCGACTACTCTCATTCATCAGCACAGGAGAGGCAACATGCCCCTGCAGTGAGCGACTACTTTCATTCATCAGCACAGGAGAGGCAACAAACCCATGCAGTGAGGGACTGCTCCCATTCTACAGCACAGGAGAGGCAACAACCCCTTGCAGTGAGGGACTACTCTCATTCATCAGCACAGGAGAGGCAACAACCCCCTGCAGTGAGGGACTACGTCCATTCATCAGCACAGGAGAGGAAACAACCCCCTGCAGTGAGCGACTACTCTCATTCATCAGCACAGGAGAGGCAACAACCCCCTGCAGTGAGGGACTGCTCTCATTCATCAGTACATGAGAGGCAACAAGCCCCTGCAGTGAGGGACTGCTCTCATTCATCAGCACAGGAGAGGCAACAAACCCATGCAGTGAGCGACTGCTCTCATTCATCAGCACAGGAGAGGCAACAAACCCATGCAGTGAGCGACTGCTCCCATTCTACAGCACAGGAGAGGCAACAACCCCTTGCAGTGAGGGACTACTCTCATTCATCAGCACTGGAGAGGCAACAACCCCCTGCAGTGAGGGACTACATCCATTCGTCAGCACAGGAGAGGCAACAACCCCCTGCAGTGAGCGACTACTCTCATTCATCAGCACAGGAGAGGCAACAGCCCCCAGCAGTGAGGGACTGCTCTCATTCATCAGTACCGGAGAGGCAACAAGCCCCTGCAGTGAGGGACTGCTCTCATTCATCAGCACAGGAGAGGCAACAAACCCATGCAGTGAGCGACTGCTCTCATTCATCAGCGCAGGAGAGGCAACAAACCCATGCAGTGAGCATCTGCTCTCATTCATCAGCGCAGGAGAGGCAACAACCCCCTGCAGTGAGGGACTGCTCCCATTCATCAGCACAGGAGAGGCAACAACCCCCTGCAGTGAGGGACTACTCTCATTCTTCAGCGCAGGAGAGGCAACAACCCTCTGCAGTGAGGGACTACTCTCATTCATCAGCGCAGGAGAGGCAACAACCCCCTGCAGTGAGGGACTACTCTCATTCATCAGCGCAGGAGAGGCAACAAACCCATGCAGTGAGTGACTAGTCTCATTCATCAGCGCAGGAGAGGCAACAAACCCATGCAGTGAGCGACTACTCTCATTCATCAGCACAGGAGAGGCAACAGCCCCCTGCAGTGAGGGACTACTCTCATTCATCAGCACAGGAGAGGCAACAACCCCCCGCAGTGAGCGACTACTCTCATTCATCAGCACAGGAGAGGCAACAACCCCTTGCAGTGAGGGACTGCTCTCATTCATCAGCACAGGAGAGGCAACAACCCCCTGCAGTGAGGGACTTCTCTCATTCATCAGCACAGGAGAGGCAACAACCCCCTGCAGTGAGGGACTGCTCTCATTAATCAGCACAGGCGTGGCAACAAACCCATGCAGTGAGCGACTGCTCTCATTCATCAGCACAGGAGAGGCAACAAACCCATGCAGTGAGCGACTGCTCTCATTCATCAGCACAGGAGAGGCAACAACCCCCTGCAGTGAGGGACTGCTCCCATTCATCAGCACAGGAGAGGCAACAGCCCCCTGCAGTGAGGGACTACTCTCATTCATCAGCACAGGAGAGGCAACAACCCCCTGCAGTGACTGACTACTCTCATTCATCAGCGCAGGAGAGGCAACAAACCTGTGCAGTGAGCGACTACTCTCATTCATCAGCGCAGGAGAGGCAACAGCCCCCTGCAGTGAGGCACTACTCTCATTCATCAGCACAGGAGAGACAATAACCCTTGCAGTGAGCGATTACTCTCATTCATCAGCACAGGAGAGGCAACAACCCCATGCAGTGAGCAACTGCTCTCATTCATCCGCACAGGAGAGGCAACAAACCCATGCAGTGAGCAACTACTCTCATTCATCAGCACAGGAGAGGCAACAAACCCATGCAGTGAGCGGCTACTCTCATTCATCAGCACAGGAGAGGCAACAAACCCATGCAGTGATGGACTGCTCTCATTCATCAGCACAGGAGAGGCAACAACCCCCTGCAGTGAGGGACTGCTCCCATTCATCAGCACAGGAGAGGCAACAACCCCCTGCAGTGAGGGACTACTCTCATTCATCAGCACAGGAGAGGAAACAACCCCCTGCAGTGAGGACTACTCTCATTCATCAGCACAGGAGATGCAACAACCCCCTGCAGTGAGCGACTACTCTCATTCATCAGGACAGGAGAGGCAACAAACCCATGCAGTGAGCGACTACTCTCATTCATCAGCGCAGGAGAAGCAACAAACCCATGCAGTGAGCGACTACTCTCATTCATCAGCGCAAGAGAGGCAACAACCCCCTGCAGTGAGCGACTACTCTCATTCATCAGCGCAGGAGAGGCAACAGCCCCCTGCAGTGAGGGCCTACTCTCATTCATCAGCACAGGAGAGGCAACAACCCCCTGCAGTGAGGGACTGCTCCCATTCATCAGCACAGGAGAGGCAACAACCCCCTGCAGTGAGGGACTACTCTCATTCATCAGCACAGGAGAGGAAACAACCCCCTGCAATGAGCGACTACTCTCATTCATCAGCACAGGAGAGGCAACAAACCCATGCAGTGAGCGACTACTCTCATTCATCAGCACAGGAGAGGCAACAGCCCCCTGCAGTGAGGGACTACTCTTATTTATCAGCACAGGAGAGGCAACAACCCCCTGCAGTGAGCGACTACTCTCATTCATCAGCGCAGGAGAGGCATCAACCCCCTGCAGTGAGGGACTGCTCTCATTCCTCAGCACAGGAGAGGCAACAACCCCCTGCAGTGAGGGACTACTCTCATTCATCAGCACAGGAGAGGCAACAACCCCCTGCAGTGAGGGGCTACTCTCATTCATCAGCACAGGAGAGGCAACAGCCCTCTGCAGTGAGGAACTACTCTCATTCATCATCACAGGAGAGGCAACAAACCCATGCAGTGAGCGACTACTCTCATTCATCAGCACAGGAGAGGCAACAAACCCATGCAGTGAGCAACTACTCTCATTCATCAGCACAGGAGAGGCAACAAACCCATGCAGTGAGCGACTGCTCTCATTCACAAGCGCAGGAGAGGCAACAACCCCATGCAGTGAGCGACTACTCTCATTCATCAGCGCAGGAGAGGCAACAACCCCCTGCAGTGAGCGATTACTCTCATTCATCAGCGCAGGAGAGGCAACAAACCCCTGCAGAGAGCGACTACTCTCATTCATCAGCACAGGAGAGGCCACATGCCCCTGCAGTGAGCGACTACTTTCGTTCATCAGCACAGGAGAGGCAACAAACCCATGCAGTGAGGGACTGCTCCCATTCTACAGCACAGGAGAGGCAACAACCCCTTGCAGTGAGGGCCTACTCTCATTCATCAGCACAGGAGAGGCAACAACCCCCTGCAGTGAGGGACTGCTCCCATTCATCAGCACAGGAGAGGCAACAACCCCCTGCAGTGAGGGACTACTCTCATTCATCAGCACAGGAGAGGAAACAACCCCCTGCAGTGAGGACTACTCTCATTCATCAGCACAGGAGATGCAACAACCCCCTGCAGTGAGCGACTACTCTCATTCATCAGGACAGGAGAGGCAACAAACCCATGCAGTGAGCGACTACTCTCATTCATCAGCGCAGGAGAAGCAACAAACCCATGCAGTGAGCGACTACTCTCATTCATCAGCGCAGGAGAGGCAACAGCCCCCTGCAGTGAGGGACTACTCTCATTCATCAGCACAGGAGAGGCAACAGCCCCCTGCAATAAGCGACTACTCTCATTCATCAGCACAGGAGAGGCAACAAACCCATGCAGTGAGCGACTACTCTCATTCATCAGCACAGGAGAGGCAACAGCCCCCTGCAGTGAGGGACTACTCTTATTTATCAGCACAGGAGAGGCAACAACCCCCTGCAGTGAGCGACTACTCTCATTCATCAGCGCAGGAGAGGCATCAACCCCCTGCAGTGAGGGACTACTCTCATTCCTCAGCACAGGAGAGGCAACAACCCCCTGCAGTGAGGGACTACTCTCATTCATCAGCACAGGAGAGGCAACAACCCCCTGCAGTGAGGGGCTACTCTCATTCATCAGCACAGGAGAGGCAACAGCCCTCTGCAGTGAGGAACTACTCTCATTCATCATCACAGGAGAGGCAACAAACCCATGCAGTGAGCGACTACTCTCATTCATCAGCACAGGAGAGGCAACAAACCCATGCAGTGAGCAACTACTCTCATTCATCAGCACAGGAGAGGCAACAAACCCATGCAGTGAGCGACTACTCTCATTCATCAGGACAGGAGAGGCAACAAACCCATGCAGTGAGCGACTACTTTCATTCATCAGCGCAGGAGAAGCAACAAACCCATGCAGTGAGCGACTACTCTCATTCATCAGCGCAAGAGAGGCAACAACCCCCTGCAGTGAGCGACTACTCTCATTCATCAGCGCAGGAGAGGCAACAACCCCCTGCAGTGAGGGACTACTCTCATTCATCAGCACAGGAGAGGCAACAGCCCCCTGCAATGAGCGACTACTCTCATTCATCAGCACAGGAGAGGCAACAAACCCATGCAGTGAGCGACTACTCTCATTCATCAGCACAGGAGAGGCAACAGCCCCCTGCAGTGAGGGACTACTCTTATTTATCAGCACAGGAGAGGCAACAACCCCCTGCAGTGAGCGACTACTCTCATTCATCAGCGCAGGAGAGGCATCAACCCCCTGCAGTGAGGGACTGCTCTCATTCCTCAGCACAGGAGAGGCAACAACCCCCTGCAGTGAGGGACTACTCTCATTCATCAGCACAGGAGAGGCAACAACCCCCTGCAGTGAGGGGCTACTCTCATTCATCAGCACAGGAGAGGCAACAGCCCTCTGCAGTGAGGAACTACTCTCATTCATCATCACAGGAGAGGCAACAAACCCATGCAGTGAGCGACTACTCTCATTCATCAGCACAGGAGAGGCAACAAACCCATGCAGTGAGCAACTAATCTCATTCATCAGCACAGGAGAGGCAACAAACCCATGCAGTGAGCGACTACTCTCATTCATCAGCACAGGAGATGCAACAACCCCCTGCAGTGAGCGACTGCTCTCATTCATCAGTACAGGAGAGGCAACAACTCCCTGCAGTGAGGGACTGCTCTCATTCATCAGCGCAGGAGAGGCAACAACCCCTTGCAGTGAGCGACTACTCTCATTCATCAGTGCAGGAGAGGCAACAGCCCCCTGCAGTGAGGGACTATTTTCATTCATCAGTGCAGGAGAGGCAACAGCCCCCTGCAGTGAGGGACTATTTTCATTCATCAGCGCAGGAGAGGCAACAACCCCTTGCAGTGAGCGACTGCTCTCATTCACAAGCGCAGGAGAGGCAACAACCCCATGCAGTGAGCGACTACTCTCATTCATCAGCGCAGGAGAGGCAACAACCCCCTGCAGTGAGCGACTGCTCTCATTCATCAACGCAGGAGAGGCAACAACCCCTTGCAGTGAGCGACTGCTCTCATTCACAAGCGCAGGAGAGGCAACAACCCCATGCAGTGAGCGACTACTCTCATTCATCAGCACAGGAGAGGCAACAACCCCCTGCAGTGAGCGACTACTCTCATTCATCAGCGCAGGAGAGGCAACAACCCCCTGCAGTGAGCGACTGCTCTCATTCATCAACGCAGGAGAGGCAACAACCCCTTGCAGTGAGCGACTGCTCTCATTCACAAGCGCAGGAGAGGCAACAACCCCATGCAGTGAGCGACTACTCTCATTCATCAGCACAGGAGAGGCAACAACCCCCTGCAGTGAGGGACTGCTCTCATTCATCAGCACAGGAGAGGCAACAAACCCATGCAGTGAGGGCTACTCTCATTCATCAGCACAGGAGAGGCAACAGCCCCCTGCAGTGAGGGACTGCTCTCATTCATCAGCACAGGAGAGGCAACAACCCCCTGCAGTGAGGGACTGCTCTCATTCATCAGCACAGGAGATGCAACAACCACCTTGCATTGAGCGACTACTCTCATTCATCATTGCAGGAGAGGCAATAACCCCATGCAGTGAGGGACTACTCTCATTCATCAGCACAGGAGAGGCAACAACCCCTTGCAGTGAGCGACTACTCTCATTCATCAGTGCAGGAGAGGCAACAGCCCCCTGCAGTGAGGGACTATTCTCATTCATCAGCGCAGGAGAGGCAACAACCCCCTGCAGTGAGCGACTGCTCTCATTCATCAGTGCAAGAGAGGCAACAGCCCCCTGCAGTGAGGGACTATTTTCATTCATCAGCGCAGGAGAGGCAACAACCCCCTGCAGTGAGCGACTGCTCTCATTCATCAACGCAGGAGAGGCAACAACCCCTTGCAGTGAGCGACTGCTCTCATTCACAAGCGCAGGAGAGGCAACAACCCCATGCAGTGAGCGACTACTCTCATTCATCAGCGCAGGAGAGGCAACAACCCCCTGCAGTGAGCGATTACTCTCATTCATCAGCGCAGGAGAGGCAACAAACCCCTGCAGAGAGCGACTACTCTCATTCATCAGCACAGGAGAGGCCACATGCCCCTGCAGTGAGCGACTACTTTCGTTCATCAGCACAGGAGAGGCAACAAACCCATGCAGTGAGGGACTGCTCCCATTCTACAGCACAGGAGAGGCAACAACCCCTTGCAGTGAGGGCCTACTCTCATTCATCAGCACAGGAGAGGCAACAACCCCCTGCAGTGAGGGACTGCTCCCATTCATCAGCACAGGAGAGGCAACAACCCCCTGCAGTGAGGGACTACTCTCATTCATCAGCACAGGAGAGGAAACAACCCCCTGCAGTGAGGACTACTCTCATTCATCAGCACAGGAGATGCAACAACCCCCTGCAGTGAGTGACTACTCTCATTCATCAGGACAGGAGAGGCAACAAACCCATGCAGTGAGCGACTACTCTCATTCATCAGCGCAGGAGAAGCAACAAACCCATGCAGTGAGCGACTACTCTCATTCATCAGCGCAGGAGAGGCAACAGCCCCCTGCAGTGAGGGACTACTCTCATTCATCAGCACAGGAGAGGCAACAGCCCCCTGCAATAAGCGACTACTCTCATTCATCAGCACAGGAGAGGCAACAAACCCATGCAGTGAGCGACTACTCTCATTCATCAGCACAGGAGAGGCAACAGCCCCCTGCAGTGAGGGACTACTCTTATTTATCAGCACAGGAGAGGCAACAACCCCCTGCAGTGAGCGACTACTCTCATTCATCAGCGCAGGAGAGGCATCAACCCCCTGCAGTGAGGGACTACTCTCATTCCTCAGCACAGGAGAGGCAACAACCCCCTGCAGTGAGGGACTACTCTCATTCATCAGCACAGGAGAGGCAACAACCCCCTGCAGTGAGGGGCTACTCTCATTCATCAGCACAGGAGAGGCAACAGCCCTCTGCAGTGAGGAACTACTCTCATTCATCATCACAGGAGAGGCAACAAACCCATGCAGTGAGCGACTACTCTCATTCATCAGCACAGGAGAGGCAACAAACCCATGCAGTGAGCAACTACTCTCATTCATCAGCACAGGAGAGGCAACAAACCCATGCAGTGAGCGACTACTCTCATTCATCAGGACAGGAGAGGCAACAAACCCATGCAGTGAGCGACTACTCTCATTCATCAGCGCAGGAGAAGCAACAAACCCATGCAGTGAGCGACTACTCTCATTCATCAGCGCAAGAGAGGCAACAACCCCCTGCAGTGAGCGACTACTCTCATTCATCAGCGCAGGAGAGGCAACAACCCCCTGCAGTGAGGGACTACTCTCATTCATCAGCACAGGAGAGGCAACAGCCCCCTGCAATGAGCGACTACTCTCATTCATCAGCACAGGAGAGGCAACAAACCCATGCAGTGAGCGACTACTCTCATTCATCAGCACAGGAGAGGCAACAGCCCCCTGCAGTGAGGGACTACTCTTATTTATCAGCACAGGAGAGGCAACAACCCCCTGCAGTGAGCGACTACTCTCATTCATCAGCGCAGGAGAGGCATCAACCCCCTGCAGTGAGGGACTGCTCTCATTCCTCAGCACAGGAGAGGCAACAACCCCCTGCAGTGAGGGACTACTCTCATTCATCAGCACAGGAGAGGCAACAACCCCCTGCAGTGAGGGGCTACTCTCATTCATCAGCACAGGAGAGGCAACAGCCCTCTGCAGTGAGGAACTACTCTCATTCATCATCACAGGAGAGGCAACAAACCCATGCAGTGAGCGACTACTCTCATTCATCAGCACAGGAGAGGCAACAAACCCATGCAGTGAGCAACTAATCTCATTCATCAGCACAGGAGAGGCAACAAACCCATGCAGTGAGCGACTACTCTCATTCATCAGCACAGGAGAGGCAACAAACCCATGCAGTGAGGGACTGCTCTCATTCATCAGCACAGGAGAGGCAACAACCCCCTGCAGTGAGGGACTGCTCCCATTCATCAGCACAGGAGAGGCAACAACCCCCTGCAGTGAGGGACTACTCTCATTCATCAGCACAGGAGAGGAAACAACCCCCTGCAGTGAGGACTACTCTCATTCATCAGCACAGGAGATGCAACAACCCCCTGCAGTGAGCGACTGCTCTCATTCATCAGTACAGGAGAGGCAACAACTCCCTGCAGTGAGGGACTGCTCTCATTCATCAGCGCAGGAGAGGCAACAACCCCTTGCAGTGAGCGACTACTCTCATTCATCAGTGCAGGAGAGGCAACAGCCCCCTGCAATAAGCGACTACTCTCATTCATCAGCACAGGAGAGGCAACAAACCCATGCAGTGAGCGACTACTCTCATTCATCAGCACAGGAGAGGCAACAGCCCCCTGCAGTGAGGGACTACTCTTATTTATCAGCACAGGAGAGGCAACAACCCCCTGCAGTGAGCGACTACTCTCATTCATCAGCGCAGGAGAGGCATCAACCCCCTGCAGTGAGGGACTACTCTCATTCCTCAGCACAGGAGAGGCAACAACCCCCTGCAGTGAGGGACTACTCTCATTCATCAGCACAGGAGAGGCAACAACCCCCTGCAGTGAGGGGCTACTCTCATTCATCAGCACAGGAGAGGCAACAGCCCTCTGCAGTGAGGAACTACTCTCATTCATCATCACAGGAGAGGCAACAAACCCATGCAGTGAGCGACTACTCTCATTCATCAGCACAGGAGAGGCAACAAACCCATGCAGTGAGCAACTACTCTCATTCATCAGCACAGGAGAGGCAACAAACCCATGCAGTGAGCGACTACTCTCATTCATCAGGACAGGAGAGGCAACAAACCCATGCAGTGAGCGACTACTCTCATTCATCAGCGCAGGAGAAGCAACAAACCCATGCAGTGAGCGACTACTCTCATTCATCAGCGCAAGAGAGGCAACAACCCCCTGCAGTGAGCGACTACTCTCATTCATCAGCGCAGGAGAGGCAACAACCCCCTGCAGTGAGGGACTACTCTCATTCATCAGCACAGGAGAGGCAACAGCCCCCTGCAATGAGCGACTACTCTCATTCATCAGCACAGGAGAGGCAACAAACCCATGCAGTGAGCGACTACTCTCATTCATCAGCACAGGAGAGGCAACAGCCCCCTGCAGTGAGGGACTACTCTTATTTATCAGCACAGGAGAGGCAACAACCCCCTGCAGTGAGCGACTACTCTCATTCATCAGCGCAGGAGAGGCATCAACCCCCTGCAGTGAGGGACTGCTCTCATTCCTCAGCACAGGAGAGGCAACAACCCCCTGCAGTGAGGGACTACTCTCATTCATCAGCACAGGAGAGGCAACAACCCCCTGCAGTGAGGGGCTACTCTCATTCATCAGCACAGGAGAGGCAACAGCCCTCTGCAGTGAGGAACTACTCTCATTCATCATCACAGGAGAGGCAACAAACCCATGCAGTGAGCGACTACTCTCATTCATCAGCACAGGAGAGGCAACAAACCCATGCAGTGAGCAACTAATCTCATTCATCAGCACAGGAGAGGCAACAAACCCATGCAGTGAGCGACTACTCTCATTCATCAGCACAGGAGAGGCAACAAACCCATGCAGTGAGGGACTGCTCTCATTCATCAGCACAGGAGAGGCAACAACCCCCTGCAGTGAGGGACTGCTCCCATTCATCAGCACAGGAGAGGCAACAACCCCCTGCAGTGAGGGACTACTCTCATTCATCAGCACAGGAGAGGAAACAACCCCCTGCAGTGAGGACTACTCTCATTCATCAGCACAGGAGATGCAACAACCCCCTGCAGTGAGCGACTGCTCTCATTCATCAGTACAGGAGAGGCAACAACTCCCTGCAGTGAGGGACTGCTCTCATTCATCAGCGCAGGAGAGGCAACAACCCCTTGCAGTGAGCGACTACTCTCATTCATCAGTGCAGGAGAGGCAACAGCCCCCTGCAGTGAGGGACTATTTTCATTCATCAGTGCAGGAGAGGCAACAGCCCCCTGCAGTGAGGGACTATTTTCATTCATCAGCGCAGGAGAGGCAACAACCCCTTGCAGTGAGCGACTGCTCTCATTCACAAGCGCAGGAGAGGCAACAACCCCATGCAGTGAGCGACTACTCTCATTCATCAGCGCAGGAGAGGCAACAACCCCCTGCAGTGAGCGACTGCTCTCATTCATCAACGCAGGAGAGGCAACAACCCCTTGCAGTGAGCGACTGCTCTCATTCACAAGCGCAGGAGAGGCAACAACCCCATGCAGTGAGCGACTACTCTCATTCATCAGCACAGGAGAGGCAACAACCCCCTGCAGTGAGGGACTGCTCTCATTCATCAGCACAGGAGAGGCAACAAACCCATGCAGTGAGGGCTACTCTCATTCATCAGCGCAGGAGAGGCAACAGCCCGCTGCAGTGAGGGACTGCTCTCATTCATCAGCACAGGAGAGGCAACAACCCCCTGCAGTGAGGGACTGCTCTCATTCATCAGCACAGGAGATGCAACAACCACCTTGCAGTGAGCGACTACTCTCATTCATCATTGCAGGAGAGGCAATAACCCCATGCAGTGAGGGACTACTCTCATTCATCAGCACAGGAGAGGCAACAACCCCTTGCAGTGAGCGACTACTCTCATTCATCAGTGCAGGAGAGGCAACAGCCCCCTGCAGTGAGGGACTATTCTCATTCATCAGCGCAGGAGAGGCAACAACCCCCTGCAGTGAGCGACTGCTCTCATTCATCAACGCAGGAGAGGCAACAACCCCTTGCAGTGAGCGACTGCTCTCATTCATCAGCGAAGGAGAGGCAACAACCCCATGCAGTGAGCGACTACTCTCATTCATCAGCGCAGGAGAGGCAACAACCCCCTGCAGTGAGCGACTACTCTCATTCATCAGCGCAGGAGAGGCAACAAACCCCTGCAGAGAGCGACTACTCTCATTCATCAGCACAGGAGAGGCAACATGCCCCTGCAGTGAGCGACTACTTTCATTCATCAGCACAGGAGAGGCAACAAACCCATGCAGTGAGGGACTGCTCCCATTCTACAGCACAGGAGAAGCAACAACCCCTTGCAGTGAGGGACTACTCTCATTCATCAGCACAGGAGAGGCAACAACCCCCTGCAGTGAGGGACTACGTCCATTCATCAGCACAGGAGAGGCAACAACCCCCTGCAGTGAGCGACTACTCTCATTCATCAGCACAGGAGAGGCAACAACCCCCTGCAGTGAGGGACTGCTCTCATTCATCAGTACATGAGAGGCAACAAGCCCCTGCAGTGAGGGACTGCTCTCATTCATCAGCACAGGAGAGGCAACAAACCCATGCAGTGAGCGACTGCTCTCATTCATCAGCACAGGAGAGGCAACAAACCCATGCAGTGAGCGACTGCTCCCATTCTACAGCACAGGAGAGGCAACAACCCCTTGCAGTGAGGGACTACTCTCATTCATCAGCACTGGAGAGGCAACAGCCCCCTGCAGTGAGGGACTACGTCCATTCGTCAGCACAGGAGAGGCAACAACCCCCTGCAGTGAGCGACTACTCTCATTCATCAGGACAGGAGAGGCAACAGCCCCCAGCAGTGAGGGACTGCTCTCATTCATCAGTACCGGAGAGGCAACAAGCCCCTGCAGTGAGGGACTGCTCTCATTCATCAGCACAGGAGAGGCAACAAACCCATGCAGTGAGCGACTGCTCTCATTCATCAGCGCAGGAGAGGCAACAAACCCATGCAGTGAGCATCTGCTCTCATTCATCAGCGCAGGAGAGGCAACAACCCCCTGCAGTGAGGGACTGCTCCCATTCATCAGCACAGGAGAGGCAACAACCCCCTGCAGTGAGGGACTACTCTCATTCTTCAGCGCAGGAGAGGCAACAACCCTCTGCAGTGAGGGACTACTCTCATTCATCAGCGCAGGAGAGGCAACAACCCCCTGCAGTGAGGGACTACTCTCATTCATCAGCGCAGGAGAGGCAACAAACCCATGCAGTGAGTGACTAGTCTCATTCATCAGTGCAGGAGAGGCAACAAACCCATGCAGTGAGCGACTACTCTCATTCATCAGCACAGGAGAGGCAACAGCCCCCTGCAGTGAGGGACTACTCTCATTCATCAGCACAGGAGAGGCAACAACCCCCCGCAGTGAGCGACTACTCTCATTCATCAGCACAGGAGAGGCAACAACCCCTTGCAGTGAGGGACTGCTCTCATTCATCAGCACAGGAGAGGCAACAACCCCCTGCAGTGAGGGACTGCTCTCATTCATCAGCACAGGAGAGGCAACAACCCCCTGCAGTGAGGGACTGCTCTCATTAATCAGCACAGGCGTGGCAACAAACCCATGCAGTGAGCGACTGCTCTCATTCATCAGCACAGGAGAGGCAACAAACCCATGCAGTGAGCGACTGCTCTCATTCATCAGCACAGGAGAGGCAACAACCCCCTGCAGTGAGGGACTGCTCCCATTCATCAGCACAGGAGAGGCAACAGCCCCCTGCAGTGAGGGACTACTCTCATTCATCAGCACAGGAGAGGCAACAACCCCCTGCAGTGACTGACTGCTCTCATTCATCAGCACAGGAGAGGCAACAAACCCATGCAGTGAGCGACTACTCTCATTTATCAGCGCAGGAGAGGCAACAAACCTGTGCAGTGAGCGACTACTCTCATTCATCAGCGCAGGAGAGGCAACAGACCCCTGCAGTGAGGCACTACTCTCATTCATCAGCACAGGAGAGACAATAACCCTTGCAGTGAGCGATTACTCTCATTCATCAGCACAGGAGAGGCAACAACCCCATGCAGTGAGCAACTGCTCTCATTCATCCGCACAGGAGAGGCAACAAACCCATGCAGTGAGCAACTACTCTCATTCATCAGCACAGGAGAGGCAAAAAACCCATGCAGTGAGCGACTACTCTCATTCATCAGCACAGGAGAGGCAACAAACCCATGCAGTGAGGGACTGCTCTCATTCATCAGCACAGGAGAGGCAACAACCCCCTGCAGTGAGGGACTGCTCCCATTCATCAGCACAGGAGAGGCAACAACCCCCTGCAGTGAGGGACTACTCTCATTCATCAGCACATGAGAGGAAACAACCCCCTGCAGTGAGGACTACTCTCATTCATCAGCACAGGAGATGCAACAACCCCCTGCAGTGAGCGACTACTCTCATTTATCAGTACAGGAGAGGCAACAAACCCATGCAGTGAGCGACTACTCTCATTCATCAGCGCAGGAGAAGCAACAAACCCATGCAGTGAGCGACTACTCTCATTCATCAGCGCAAGAGAGGCAACAACCCCCTGCAGTGAGCGACTACTCTCATTCATCAGCGCAGGAGAGGCAACAGCCCCCTGCAGTGAGGGACTACTCTCATTCATCAGCACAGGAGAGGCAACAGCCCCCTGCAATGAGCGACTACTCTCATTCATCAGCACAGGAGAGGCAACAAACCCATGCAGTGAGGGACTACTCTCATTCATCAGCACAGGAGAGGAAACAACCCCCTGCAGTGAGGACTACTCTCATTCATCAGCACAGGAGATGCAACAACCCCCTGCAGTGAGCGACTACTCTCATTCATCAGTACAGGAGAGGCAACAACTCCCTGCAGTGAGGGACTGCTCTCATTCATCAGCACAGGAGAGGCAACAACCCCTTGCAGTGAGCGACTACTCTCATTCATCAGTGCAGGAGAGGCAACAGCCCCCTGCAGTGAGGGACTATTTTCATTCATCAGTGCAGGAGAGGCAACAGCCCCCTGCAGTGAGGGACTATTTTCATTTATCAGCGCAGGAGAGGCAACAACCCCTTGCAGTGAGCGACTGCTCTCATTCACAAGCGCAGGAGAGGCAACAACCCCATGCAGTGAGCGACTACTCTCATGCATCAGCGCAGGAGAGGCAACAACCCCCTGCAGTGAGCGACTGCTCTCATTCATCAACGCAGGAGAGGCAACAACCCCTTGCAGTGAGCGACTGCTCTCATTCACAAGCGCAGGAGAGGCAACAACCCCATGCAGTGAGAGACTACTCTCATTCATCAGCACAGGAGAGCCAACAACCCCCTGCAGTGAGGGACTGCTCTCATTCATCAGCACAGGAGAGGCAACAAACCCATGCAGTGAGCGACTACTCTCATTCATCAGCGCAGGAGAGGTACCAAACCCATCCAGTGACCGACTACTCTCATTCATCAGCGCAGGAGAGGCAACAAACCCATGCAGTGAGCGACTACTCTCATTCATCAGCGCAGGAGAGGCAACAACCCCCTGCAGTGAGGGACTGCTCTCATTCATCAGCACAGGAGAGGCAACAACCCCCTGCAGTGAGGGACTGCTCTCATTCATCAGCACAGGAGATGCAACAACCACCTTGCAGTGAGCGACTACTCTCATTCATCAGCGCAGGAGAGGCAATAACCCCATGCAGTGAGGGACTACTCTCATTCATCAGCACAGGAGAGGCAACAACCCCTTGCAGTGAGCGACTACTCTCATTCATCAGTGCAGGAGAGGCAACAGCCCCCTGCAGTGAGGGACTATTCTCATTCATCAGCGCAGGAGAGGCAACAACCCCCTGCAGTGAGCGACTGCTCTCATTCATCAACGCAGGAGAGGCAACAACCCCTTGCAGTGAGTGACTGCTCTCATTCATCAGCGCAGGAGAGGCAACAACCCCATGCAGTGAGCGACTACTCTCATTCATCAGCGCAGGAGAGGCAACAACCCCCTGCAGTGAGCGACTACTCTCATTCATCAGCGCAGGAGAGGCAACAAACCCCTGCAGAGAGCGACTACTCTCATTCATCAGCACAGGAGAGGCAACATGCCCCTGCAGTGAGCGACTACTTTCATTCATCAGCACAGGAGAGGCAACAAACCCATGCAGTGAGGGACTGCTCCCATTCTACAGCACAGGAGAGGCAACAACCCCTTGCAGTGAGGGACTACTCTCATTCATCAGCACAGGAGAGGCAACAACCCCCTGCAGTGAGGGACTACGTCCATTCATCAGCACAGGAGAGGAAACAACCCCCTGCAGTGAGCGACTACTCTCATTCATCAGCACAGGAGAGGCAACAACCCCCTGCAGTGAGGGACTGCTCTCATTCATCAGTACACGAGAGGCAACAAGCCCCTGCAGTGAGGGACTGCTCTCATTCATCAGCACAGGAGAGGCAACAAACCCATGCAGTGAGCGACTGCTCTCATTCATCAGCACAGGAGAGGCAACAAACCCATGCAGTGAGCGACTGCTCCCATTCTACAGCACAGGAGAGGCAACAACCCCTTGCAGTGAGGGACTACTCTCATTCATCAGCACTGGAGAGGCAACAACCCCCTGCAGTGAGGGACTACGTCCATTCGTCAGCACAGGAGAGGCAACAACCCCCTGCAGTGAGCGACTACTCTCATTCATCAGCACAGGAGAGGCAACAGCCCCCAGCAGTGAGGGACTGCTCTCATTCATCAGTACCGGAGAGGCAACAAGCCCCTGCAGTGAGGGACTGCTCTCATTCATCAGCACAGGAGAGGCAACAAACCCATGCAGTGAGCGACTGCTCTCATTCATCAGCGCAGGAGAGGCAACAAACCCACGCAGTGAGCATCTGCTCTCATTCATCAGCGCAGGAGAGGCAACAACCCCCTGCAGTGAGGGACTGCTCCCATTCATCGGCACAGGAGAGGCAACAACCCCCTGCAGTGAGGGACTACTCTCATTCTTCAGCGCAGGAGAGGCAACAACCCTCTGCAGTGAGGGACTACTCTCATTCATCAGCGCAGGAGAGGCAACAACCCCCTGCAGTGAGGGACTACTCTCATTCATCAGCGCAGGAGAGGCAACAAACCCATGCAGTGAGTGACTAGTCTCATTCATCAGCGCAGGAGAGGCAACAAACCCATGCAGTGAGCGACTACTCTCATTCATCAGCACAGGAGAGGCAACAGCCCCCTGCAGTGAGGGACTACTCTCATTCATCAGCACAGGAGAGGCAACAACCCCCCGCAGTGAGCGACTACTCTCATTCATCAGCACAGGAGAGGCAACAACACCCTTGCAGTGAGGGACTGCTCTCATTCATCAGCACAGGAGAGGCAACAACCCCCTGCAGTGAGGGACTGCTCTCATTCATCAGCACAGGAGAGGCAACAACCCCCTGCAGTGAGGGACTGCTCTCATTAATCAGCACAGGCGTGGCAACAAACCCATGCAGTGAGCGACTGCTCTCATTCATCAGCACAGGAGAGGCAACAAACCCATGCAGTGAGCGACTGCTCTCATTCATCAGCACAGGAGAGGCAACAACCCCCTGCAGTGAGGGACTGCTCCCATTCATCAGCACAGGAGAGGCAACAGCCCCCTGCAGTGAGGGACTACTCTCATTCATCAGCACAGGAGAGGCAACAACCCCCTGCAGTGACTGACTACTCTCATTCATCAGCGCAGGAGAGGCAACAAACCTGTGCAGTGAGCGACTACTCTCATTCATCAGCGCAGGAGAGGCAACAGCCCCCTGCAGTGAGGCACTACTCTCATTCATCAGCACAGGAGAGACAATAACCCTTGCAGTGAGTGATTACTCTCATTCATCAGCACAGGAGAGGCAACAACCCCATGCAGTGAGCAACTTCTCTCATTCATCCGCACAGGAGAGGCAACAAACCCATGCAGTGAGCAACTACTCTCATTCATCAGCACAGGAGAGGCAACAAACCCATGCAGTGAGCGGCTACTCTCATTCATCAGCACAGGAGAGGCAACAAACCCATGCAGTGAGGGACTGCTCTCATTCATCAGCACAGGAGAGGCAACAACCCCCTGCAGTGAGGGACTGCTCCCATTCATCAGCACAGGAGAGGCAACAACCCCCTGCAGTGAGGGACTACTCTCATTCATCAGCACAGGAGAGGAAACAACCCCCTGCAGTGAGGACTACTCTCATTCATCAGCACAGGAGATGCAACAACCCCCTGCAGTGAGCGACTACTCTCATTCATCAGGACAGGAGAGGCAACAAACCCATGCAGTGAGCGACTACTCTCATTCATCAGCGCAGGAGAAGCAACAAACCCATGCAGTGAGCGACTACTCTCATTCATCAGCGCAAGAGAGGCAACAACCCCCTGCAGTGAGCGACTACTCTCATTCATCAGCGCAGGAGAGGCAACAGCCCCCTGCAGTGAGGGACTACTCTCATTCATCAGCACAGGAGAGGCAACAGCCCCCTGCAATGAGCGACTACTCTCATTCATCAGCACAGGAGAGGCAACAAACCCATGCAGTGAGCGACTACTCTCATTCATCAGCACAGGAGAGGCAACAGCCCCCTGCAGTGAGGGACTACTCTTATTTATCAGCACAGGAGAGGCAACAACCCCCTGCAGTGAGCGACTACTCTCATTCATCAGCGCAGGAGAGGCATCAACCCCCTGCAGTGAGGGACTGCTCTCATTCCTCAGCACAGGAGAGGCAACAACCCCCTGCAGTGAGGGACTACTCTCATTCATCAGCACAGGAGAGGCAACAACCCCCTGCAGTGAGGGGCTACTCTCATTCATCAGCACAGGAGAGGCAACAGCCCTCTGCAGTGAGGAACTACTCTCATTCATCATCACAGGAGAGGCAACAAACCCATGCAGTGAGCGACTACTCTCATTCATCAGCACAGGAGGGGCAACAAACCCATGCAGTGAGCAACTACTCTCATTCATCAGCACAGGAGAGGCAACAAACCCATGCAGTGAGCGACTACTCTCATTCATCAGCACAGGAGAGGCAACAAACCCATGCAGTGAGGGACTGCTCTCATTCATCAGCACAGGAGAGGCAACAACCCCCTGCAGTGAGGGACTGCTCCCATTCATCAGCACAGGAGAGGCAACAACCCCCTGCAGTGAGGGACTACTCTCATTCATCAGCACAGGAGAGGAAACAACCCCCTGCAGTGAGGACTACTCTCATTCATCAGCACAGGAGATGCAACAACCCCCTGCAGTGAGCGACTACTCTCATTCATCAGTACAGGAGAGGCAACAACTCCCTGCAGTGAGGGACTGCTCTCATTCATCAGCACAGGAGAGGCAACAACCCCTTGCAGTGAGCGACTACTCTCATTCATCAGTGCAAGAGAGGCAACAGCCCCCTGCAGTGAGGGACTATTTTCATTCATCAGCGCAGGAGAGGCAACAATCCCCTGCAGTGAGCGACTGCTCTCATTCATCAACGCAGGAGAGGCAACAACCCCTTGCAGTGAGCGACTGCTCTCATTCACAAGCGCAGGAGAGGCAACAACCCCATGCAGTGAGCGACTACTCTCATTCATCAGCGCAGGAGAGGCAACAACCCCCTGCAGTGAGCGATTACTCTCATTCATCAGCGCAGGAGAGGCAACAAACCCCTGCAGAGAGCGACTACTCTCATTCATCAGCACAGGAGAGGCCACATGCCCCTGCAGTGAGCGACTACTTTCGTTCATCAGCACAGGAGAGGCAACAAACCCATGCAGTGAGGGACTGCTCCCATTCTACAGCACAGGAGAGGCAACAACCCCTTGCAGTGAGGGCCTACTCTCATTCATCAGCACAGGAGAGGCAACAACCCCCTGCAGTGAGGGACTGCTCCCATTCATCAGCACAGGAGAGGCAACAACCCCCTGCAGTGAGGGACTACTCTCGTTCATCAGCACAGGAGAGGAAACAACCCCCTGCAGTGAGGACTACTCTCATTCATCAGCACAGGAGATGCAACAACCCCCTGCAGTGAGCGACTACTCTCATTCATCAGGACAGGAGAGGCAACAAACCCATGCAGTGAGCGACTACTCTCATTCATCAGCGCAGGAGAAGCAACAAACCCATGCAGTGAGCGACTACTCTCATTCATCAGCGCAAGAGAGGCAACAACCCCCTGCAGTGAGCGACTACTCTCATTCATCAGCGCAGGAGAGGCAACAGCCCCCTGCAGTGAGGGACTACTCTCATTCATCAGCACAGGAGAGGCAACAGCCCCCTGCAATAAGCGACTACTCTCATTCATCAGCACAGGAGAGGCAACAAACCCATGCAGTGAGCGACTACTCTCATTCATCAGCACAGGAGAGGCAACAGCCCCCTGCAGTGAGGGACTACTCTTATTTATCAGCACAGGAGAGGCAACAACCCCCTGCAGTGAGCGACTACTCTCATTCATCAGCGCAGGAGAGGCATCAACCCCCTGCAGTGAGGGACTACTATCATTCCTCAGCACAGGAGAGGCAACAACCCCCTGCAGTGAGGGACTACTCTCATTCATCAGCACAGGAGAGGCAACAACCCCCTGCAGTGAGGGGCTACTCTCATTCATCAGCACAGGAGAGGCAACAGCCCTCTGCAGTGAGGAACTACTCTCATTCATCATCACAGGAGAGGCAACAAACCCATGCAGTGAGCGACTACTCTCATTCATCAGCACAGGAGAGGCAACAAACCCATGCAGTGAGCAACTACTCTCATTCATCAGCACAGGAGAGGCAACAAACCCATGCAGTGAGCGACTACTCTCATTCATCAGGACAGGAGAGGCAACAAACCCATGCAGTGAGCGACTACTCTCATTCATCAGCGCAGGAGAAGCAACAAACCCATGCAGTGAGCGACTACTCTCATTCATCAGCGCAAGAGAGGCAACAACCCCCTGCAGTGAGCGACTACTCTCATTCATCAGCGCAGGAGAGGCAACAACCCCCTGCAGTGAGGGACTACTCTCATTCATCAGCACAGGAGAGGCAACAGCCCCCTGCAATGAGCGACTACTCTCATTCATCAGCACAGGAGAGGCAACAAACCCATGCAGTGAGCGACTACTCTCATTCATCAGCACAGGAGAGGCAACAGCCCCCTGCAGTGAGGGACTACTCTTATTTATCAGCACAGGAGAGGCAACAACCCCCTGCAGTGAGCGACTACTCTCATTCATCAGCGCAGGAGAGGCATCAACCCCCTGCAGTGAGGGACTGCTCTCATTCCTCAGCACAGGAGAGGCAACAACCCCCTGCAGTGAGGGACTACTCTCATTCATCAGCACAGGAGAGGCAACAACCCCCTGCAGTGAGGGGCTACTCTCATTCATCAGCACAGGAGAGGCAACAGCCCTCTGCAGTGAGGAACTACTCTCATTCATCATCACAGGAGAGGCAACAAACCCATGCAGTGAGCGACTACTCTCATTCATCAGCACAGGAGAGGCAACAAACCCATGCAGTGAGCAACTAATCTCATTCATCAGCACAGGAGAGGCAACAAACCCATGCAGTGAGCGACTACTCTCATTCATCAGCACAGGAGATGCAACAAACCCATGCAGTGAGGGACTGCTCTCATTCATCAGCACAGGAGAGGCAACAACCCCCTGCAGTGAGGGACTGCTCCCATTCATCAGCACGGGAGAGGCAACAACCCCCTGCAGTGAGGGACTACTCTCATTCATCAGCACAGGAGAGGAAACAACCCCCTGCAGTGAGGACTACTCTCATTCATCAGCACAGGAGATGCAACAACCCCCTGCAGTGAGCGACTGCTCTCATTCATCAGTACAGGAGAGGCAACAACTCCCTGCAGTGAGGGACTGCTCTCATTCATCAGCGCAGGAGAGGCAACAACCCCTTGCAGTGAGCGACTACTCTCATTCATCAGTGCAGGAGAGGCAACAGCCCCCTGCAGTGAGGGACTATTTTCATTCATCAGTGCAGGAGAGGCAACAGCCCCCTGCAGTGAGGGACTATTTTCATTCATCAGCGCAGGAGAGGCAACAACCCCTTGCAGTGAGCGACTGCTCTCATTCACAAGCGCAGGAGAGGCAACAACCCCATGCAGTGAGCGACTACTCTCATTCATCAGCGCAGGAGAGGCAACAACCCCCTGCAGTGAGCGACTGCTCTCATTCATCAACGCAGGAGAGGCAACAACCCCTTGCAGTGAGCGACTGCTCTCATTCACAAGCGCAGGAGAGGCAACAACCCCATGCAATGAGCGACTACTCTCATTCATCAGCACAGGAGAGGCAACAACCCCCTGCAGTGAGGGACTGCTCTCATTCATCAGCACAGGAGAGGCAACAAACCCATGCAGTGAGGGCTACTCTCATTCATCAGCGCAGGAGAGGCAACAGCCCCCTGCAGTGAGGGACTGCTCTCATTCATCAGCACAGGAGAGGCAACAACCCCCTGCAGTGAGGGACTGCTCTCATTCATCAGCACAGGAGATGCAACAACCACCTTGCAGTGAGCGACTACTCTCATTCATCATTGCAGGAGAGGCAATAACCCCATGCAGTGAGGGACTACTCTCATTCATCAGCACAGGAGAGGCAACAACCCCTTGCAGTGAGCGACTACTCTCATTCATCAGTGCAGGAGAGGCAACAGCCCCCTGCAGTGAGGGACTATTCTCATTCATCAGCGCAGGAGAGGCAACAACCCCCTGCAGTGAGCGACTGCTCTCATTCATCAACGCAGGAGAGGCAACAACCCCTTGCAGTGAGCGACTGCTCTCATTCATCAGCGAAGGAGAGGCAACAACCCCATGCAGTGAGCGACTACTCTCATTCATCAGCGCAGGAGAGGCAACAACCCCCTGCAGTGAGCGACTACTCTCATTCATCAGCGCAGGAGAGGCAACAAACCCCTGCAGAGAGCGACTACTCTCATTCATCAGCACAGGAGAGGCAACATGCCCCTGCAGTGAGCGACTACTTTCATTCATCAGCACAGGAGAGGCAACAAACCCATGCAGTGAGGGACTGCTCCCATTCTACAGCACAGGAGAAGCAACAACCCCTTGCAGTGAGGGACTACTCTCATTCATCAGCACAGGAGAGGCAACAACCCCCTGCAGTGAGGGACTACGTCCATTCATCAGCACAGGAGAGGCAACAACCCCCTGCAGTGAGCGACTACTCTCATTCATCAGCACAGGAGAGGCAACAACCCCCTGCAGTGAGGGACTGCTCTCATTCATCAGTACACGAGAGGCAACAAGCCCCTGCAGTGAGGGACTGCTCTCATTCATCAGCACAGGAGAGGCAACAAACCCATGCAGTGAGCGACTGCTCTCATTCATTAGCACAGGAGAGGCAACAAACCCATGCAGTGAGCAACTGCTCCCATTCTACAGCACAGGAGAGGCAACAACCCCTTGCAGTGAGGGACTACTCTCATTCATCAGCACTGGAGAGGCAACAGCCCCCTGCAGTGAGGGACTACGTCCATTCGTCAGCACAGGAGAGGCAACAACCCCCTGCAGTGAGCGACTACTCTCATTCATCAGGACAGGAGAGGCAACAGCCCCCAGCAGTGAGGGACTGCTCTCATTCATCAGTACCGGAGAGGCAACAAGCCCCTGCAGTGAGGGACTGCTCTCATTCATCAGCACAGGAGAGGCAACAAACCCATGCAGTGAGCGACTGCTCTCATTCATCAGCGCAGGAGAGGCAACAAACCCATGCAGTGAGCATCTGCTCTCATTCATCAGCGCAGGAGAGGCAACAACCCCCTGCAGTGAGGGACTGCTCCCATTCATCAGCACAGGAGAGGCAACAACCCCCTGCAGTGAGGGACTACTCTCATTCTTCAGCGCAGGAGAGGCAACAACCCTCTGCAGTGAGGGACTACTCTCATTCATCAGCGCAGGAGAGGCAACAACCCCCTGCAGTGAGGGACTACTCTCATTCATCAGCGCAGGAGAGGCAACAAACCCATGCAGTGAGTGACTAGTCTCATTCATCAGCGCAGGAGAGGCAACAAACCCATGCAGTGAGCGACTACTCTCATTCATCAGCACAGGAGAGGCAACAGCCCCCTGCAGTGAGGGACTACTCTCATTCATCAGCACAGGAGAGGCAACAACCCCCCGCAGTGAGCGACTACTCTCATTCATCAGCACAGGAGAGGCAACAACCCCTTGCAGTGAGGGACTGCTCTCATTCATCAGCACAGGAGAGGCAACAACCCCCTGCAGTGAGGGACTGCTCTCATTCATCAGCACAGGAGAGGCAACAACCCCCTGCAGTGAGGGACTGCTCTCATTAATCAGCACAGGCGTGGCAACAAACCCATGCAGTGAGCGACTGCTCTCATTCATCAGCACAGGAGAGGCAACAAACCCATGCAGTGAGCGACTGCTCTCATTCATCAGCACAGGAGAGGCAACAACCCCCTGCAGTGAGGGACTGCTCCCATTCATCAGCACAGGAGAGGCAACAGCCCCCTGCAGTGAGGGACTACTCTCATTCATCAGCACAGGAGAGGCAACAACCCCCTGCAGTGACTGACTGCTCTCATTCATCAGCACAGGAGAGGCAACAAACCCATGCAGTGAGCGACTACTCTCATTTATCAGCGCAGGAGAGGCAACAAACCTGTGCAGTGAGCGACTACTCTCATTCATCAGCGCAGGAGAGGCAACAGACCCCTGCAGTGAGGCACTACTCTCATTCATCAGCACAGGAGAGACAATAACCCTTGCAGTGAGCGATTACTCTCATTCATCAGCACAGGAGAGGCAACAACCCCATGCAGTGAGCAACTGCTCTCATTCATCCGCACAGGAGAGGCAACAAACCCATGCAGTGAGCAACTACTCTCATTCATCAGCACAGGAGAGGCAAAAAACCCATGCAGTGAGCGACTACTCTCATTCATCAGCACAGGAGAGGCAACAAACCCATGCAGTGAGGGACTGCTCTCATTCATCAGCACAGGAGAGGCAACAACCCCCTGCAGTGAGGGACTGCTCCCATTCATCAGCACAGGAGAGGCAACAACCCCCTGCAGTGAGGGACTACTCTCATTCATCAGCACAGGAGAGGAAACAACCCCCTGCAGTGAGGACTACTCTCATTCATCAGCACAGGAGATGCAACAACCCCCTGCAGTGAGCGACTACTCTCATTCATCAGGACAGGAGAGGCAACAAACCCATGCAGTGAGCGACTACTCTCATTCATCAGCGCAGGAGAAGCAACAAACCCATGCAGTGAGCGACTACTCTCATTCATCAGCGCAAGAGAGGCAACAACCCCCTGCAGTGAGCGACTACTCTCATTCATCAGCGCAGGAGAGGCAACAGCCCCCTGCAGTGAGGGACTACTCTCATTCATCAGCACAGGAGAGGCAACAGCCCCCTGCAATGAGCGACTACTCTCATTCATCAGCACAGGAGAGGCAACAAACCCATGCAGTGAGGGACTACTCTCATTCATCAGCACAGGAGAGGAAACAACCCCCTGCAGTGAGGACTACTCTCATTCATCAGCACAGGAGATGCAACAACCCCCTGCAGTGAGCGACTACTCTCATTCATCAGTACAGGAGAGGCAACAACTCCCTGCAGTGAGGGACTGCTCTCATTCATCAGCACAGGAGAGGCAACAACCCCTTGCAGTGAGCGACTACTCTCATTCATCAGTGCAGGAGAGGCAACAGCCCCCTGCAGTGAGGGACTATTTTCATTCATCAGTGCAGGAGAGGCAACAGCCCCCTGCAGTGAGGGACTATTTTCATTCATCAGCGCAGGAGAGGCAACAACCCCTTGCAGTGAGCGACTGCTCTCATTCACAAGCGCAGGAGAGGCAACAACCCCATGCAGTGAGCGACTACTCTCATGCATCAGCGCAGGAGAGGCAACAACCCCCTGCAGTGAGCGACTGCTCTCATTCATCAACGCAGGAGAGGCAACAACCCCTTGCAGTGAGCGACTGCTCTCATTCACAAGCGCAGGAGAGGCAACAACCCCATGCAGTGAGAGACTACTCTCATTCATCAGCACAGGAGAGGCAACAACCCCCTGCAGTGAGGGACTGCTCTCATTCATCAGCACAGGAGAGGCAACAAACCCATGCAGTGAGCGACTACTCTCATTCATCAGCGCAGGAGAGGTACCAAACCCATCCAGTGAGCGACTACTCTCATTCATCAGCGCAGGAGAGGCAACAAACCCATGCAGTGAGCGACTACTCTCATTCATCAGCGCAGGAGAGGCAACAACCCCCTGCAGTGAGGGACTGCTCTCATTCATCAGCACAGGAGAGGCAACAACCCCCTGCAGTGAGGGACTGCTCTCATTCATCAGCACAGGAGATGCAACAACCACCTTGCAGTGAGCGACTACTCTCATTCATCAGCGCAGGAGAGTCAATAACCCCATGCAGTGAGGGACTACTCTCATTCATCAGCACAGGAGAGGCAACAACCCCTTGCAGTGAGCGACTACTCTCATTCATCAGTGCAGGAGAGGCAACAGCCCCCTGCAGTGAGGGACTATTCTCATTCATCAGCGCAGGAGAGGCAACAACCCCCTGCAGTGAGCGACTGCTCTCATTCATCAACGCAGGAGAGGCAACAACCCCTTGCAGTGAGTGACTGCTCTCATTCATCAGCGCAGGAGAGGCAACAACCCCATGCAGTGAGCGACTACTCTCATTCATCAGCGCAGGAGAGGCAACAACCCCCTGCAGTGAGCGACTACTCTCATTCATCAGCGCAGGAGAGGCAACAAACCCCTGCAGAGAGCGACTACTCTCATTCATCAGCACAGGAGAGGCAACATGCCCCTGCAGTGAGCGACTACTTTCATTCATCAGCACAGGAGAGGCAACAAACCCATGCAGTGAGGGACTGCTCCCATTCTACAGCACAGGAGAGGCAACAACCCCTTGCAGTGAGGGACTACTCTCATTCATCAGCACAGGAGAGGCAACAACCCCCTGCAGTGAGGGACTACGTCCATTCATCAGCACAGGAGAGGAAACAACCCCCTGCAGTGAGCGACTACTCTCATTCATCAGCACAGGAGAGGCAACAACCCCCTGCAGTGAGGGACTGCTCTCATTCATCAGTACACGAGAGGCAACAAGCCCCTGCAGTGAGGGACTGCTCTCATTCATCAGCACAGGAGAGGCAACAAACCCATGCAGTGAGCGACTGCTCTCATTCATCAGCACAGGAGAGGCAACAAACCCATGCAGTGAGCGACTGCTCCCATTCTACAGCACAGGAGAGGCAACAACCCCTTGCAGTGAGGGACTACTCTCATTCATCAGCACTGGAGAGGCAACAACCCCCTGCAGTGAGGGACTACGTCCATTCGTCAGCACAGGAGAGGCAACAACCCCCTGCAGTGAGCGACTACTCTCATTCATCAGCACAGGAGAGGCAACAGCCCCCAGCAGTGAGGGACTGCTCTCATTCATCAGTACCGGAGAGGCAACAAGCCCCTGCAGTGAGGGACTGCTCTCATTCATCAGCACAGGAGAGGCAACAAACCCATGCAGTGAGCGACTGCTCTCATTCATCAGCGCAGGAGAGGCAACAAACCCATGCAGTGAGCATCTGCTCTCATTCATCAGCGCAGGAGAGGCAACAACCCCCTGCAGTGAGGGACTGCTCCCATTCATCAGCACAGGAGAGGCAACAACCCCCTGCAGTGAGGGACTACTCTCATTCTTCAGCGCAGGAGAGGCAACAACCCTCTGCAGTGAGGGACTACTCTCATTCATCAGCGCAGGAGAGGCAACAACCCCCTGCAGTGAGGGACTACTCTCATTCATCAGCGCAGGAGAGGCAACAAACCCATGCAGTGAGTGACTAGTCTCATTCATCAGCGCAGGAGAGGCAACAAACCCATGCAGTGAGCGACTACTCTCATTCATCAGCACAGGAGAGGCAACAGCCCCCTGCAGTGAGGGACTACTCTCATTCATCAGCACAGGAGAGGCAACAACCCCCCGCAGTGAGCGACTACTCTCATTCATCAGCACAGGAGAGGCAACAACCCCTTGCAGTGAGGGACTGCTCTCATTCATCAGCACAGGAGAGGCAACAACCCCCTGCAGTGAGGGACTGCTCTCATTCATCAGCACAGGAGAGGCAACAACCCCCTGCAGTGAGGGACTGCTCTCATTAATCAGCACAGGCGTGGCAACAAACCCATGCAGTGAGCGACTGCTCTCATTCATCAGCACAGGAGAGGCAACAAACCCATGCAGTGAGCGACTGCTCTCATTCATCAGCACAGGAGAGGCAACAACCCCCTGCAGTGAGGGACTGCTCCCATTCATCAGCACAGGAGAGGCAACAGCCCCCTGCAGTGAGGGACTACTCTCATTCATCAGCACAGGAGAGGCAACAACCCCCTGCAGTGACTGACTGCTCTCATTCATCAGCACAGGAGAGGCAACAAACCCATGCAGTGAGCGACTACTCTCATTCATCAGCGCAGGAGAGGCAACAAACCTGTGCAGTGAGCGACTACTCTCATTCATCAGCGCAGGAGAGGCAACAGCCCCCTGCAGTGAGGCACTACTCTCATTCATCAGCACAGGAGAGACAATAACCCTTGCAGTGAGCGATTACTCTCATTCATCAGCACAGGAGAGGCAACAACCCCATGCAGTGAGCAACTGCTCTCATTCATCCGCACAGGAGAGGCAACAAACCCATGCAGTGAGCAACTACTCTCATTCATCAGCACAGGAGAGGCAACAAACCCATGCAGTGAGCGGCTACTCTCATTCATCAGCACAGGAGAGGCAACAAACCCATGCAGTGAGGGACTGCTCTCATTCATCAGCACAGGAGAGGCAACAACCCCCTGCAGTGAGGGACTGCTCCCATTCATCAGCACAGGAGAGGCAACAACCCCCTGCAGTGAGGGACTACTCTCATTCATCAGCACAGGAGAGGAAACAACCCCCTGCAGTGAGGACTACTCTCATTCATCAGCACAGGAGATGCAACAACCCCCTGCAGTGAGCGACTACTCTCATTCATCAGGACAGGAGAGGCAACAAACCCATGCAGTGAGCGACTACTCTCATTCATCAGCGCAGGAGAAGCAACAAACCCATGCAGTGAGCGACTACTCTCATTCATCAGCGCAAGAGAGGCAACAACCCCCTGCAGTGAGCGACTACTCTCATTCATCAGCGCAGGAGAGGCAACAGCCCCCTGCAGTGAGGGACTACTCTCATTCATCAGCACAGGAGAGGCAACAGCCCCCTGCAATGAGCGACTACTCTCATTCATCAGCACAGGAGAGGCAACAAACCCATGCAGTGAGCGACTACTCTCATTCATCAGCACAGGAGAGGCAACAGCCCCCTGCAGTGAGGGACTACTCTTATTTATCAGCACAGGAGAGGCAACAACCCCCTGCAGTGAGCGACTACTCTCATTCATCAGCGCAGGAGAGGCATCAACCCCCTGCAGTGAGGGACTGCTCTCATTCCTCAGCACAGGAGAGGCAACAACCCCCTGCAGTGAGGGACTACTCTCATTCATCAGCACAGGAGAGGCAACAACCCCCTGCAGTGAGGGGCTACTCTCATTCATCAGCACAGGAGAGGCAACAGCCCTCTGCAGTGAGGAACTACTCTCATTCATCATCACAGGAGAGGCAACAAACCCATGCAGTGAGCGACTACTCTCATTCATCAGCACAGGAGAGGCAACAAACCCATGCAGTGAGCAACTACTCTCATTCATCAGCACAGGAGAGGCAACAAACCCATGCAGTGAGCGACTACTCTCATTCATCAGCACAGGAGAGGCAACAAACCCATGCAGTGAGGGACTGCTCTCATTCATCAGCACAGGAGAGGCAACAAACCCCTTGCAGTGAGGGACTGCTCCCATTCATCAGCACAGGAGAGGCAACAACCCCCTGCAGTGAGGGACTACTCTCATTCATCAGCACAGGAGAGGAAACAACCCCCTGCAGTGAGGACTACTCTCATTCATCAGCACAGGAGATGCAACAACCCCCTGCAGTGAGCGACTACTCTCATTCATCAGTACAGGAGAGGCAACAACTCCCTGCAGTGAGGGACTGCTCTCATTCATCAGCACAGGAGAGGCAACAACCCCTTGCAGTGAGCGACTACTCTCATTCATCAGTGCAAGAGAGGCAACAGCCCCCTGCAGTGAGGGACTATTTTCATTCATCAGCGCAGGAGAGGCAACAACCCCCTGCAGTGAGCGACTGCTCTCATTCATCAACGCAGGAGAGGCAACAACCCCTTGCAGTGAGCGACTGCTCTCATTCACAAGCACAGGAGAGGCAACAACCCCATGCAGTGAGCGACTACTCTCATTCATCAGCGCAGGAGAGGCAACAACCCCCTGCAGTGAGCGATTACTCTCATTCATCAGCGCAGGAGAGGCAACAAACCCCTGCAGAGAGCGACTACTCTCATTCATCAGCACAGGAGAGGCCACATGCCCCTGCAGTGAGCGACTACTTTCGTTCATCAGCACAGGAGAGGCAACAAACCCATGCAGTGAGGGACTGCTCCCATTCTACAGCACAGGAGAGGCAACAACCCCTTGCAGTGAGGGCCTACTCTCATTCATCAGCACAGGAGAGGCAACAACCCCCTGCAGTGAGGGACTGCTCCCATTCATCAGCACAGGAGAGGCAACAACCCCCTGCAGTGAGGGACTACTCTCATTCATCAGCACAGGAGAGGAAACAACCCCCTGCAGTGAGGACTACTCTCATTCATCAGCACAGGAGATGCAACAACCCCCTGCAGTGAGCGACTACTCTCATTCATCAGGACAGGAGAGGCAACAAACCCATGCAGTGAGCGACTACTCTCATTCATCAGCGCAGGAGAAGCAACAAACCCATGCAGTGAGCGACTACTCTCATTCATCAGCGCAAGAGAGGCAACAACCCCCTGCAGTGAGCGACTACTCTCATTCATCAGCGCAGGAGAGGCAACAGCCCCCTGCAGTGAGGGACTACTCTCATTCATCAGCACAGGAGAGGCAACAGCCCCCTGCAATAAGCGACTACTCTCATTTATCAGCACAGGAGAGGCAACAAACCCATGCAGTGAGCGACTACTCTCATTCATCAGCACAGGAGAGGCAACAGCCCCCTGCAGTGAGGGACTACTCTTATTTATCAGCACAGGAGAGGCAACAACCCCCTGCAGTGAGCGACTACTCTCATTCATCAGCGCAGGAGAGGCATCAACCCCCTGCAGTGAGGGACTACTCTCATTCCTCAGCAGAGGAGAGGCAACAACCCCCTGCAGTGAGGGACTACTCTCATTCATCAGCACAGGAGAGGCAACAACCCCCTGCAGTGAGGGGCTACTCTCATTCATCAGCACAGGAGAGGCAACAGCCCTCTGCAGTGAGGAACTACTCTCATTCATCATCACAGGAGAGGCAACAAACCCATGCAGTGAGCGACTACTCTCATTCATCAGCACAGGAGAGGCAACAAACCCATGCAGTGAGCAACTACTCTCATTCATCAGCACAGGAGAGGCAACAAACCCATGCAGTGAGCGACTACTCTCATTCATCAGCACAGGAGAGGCAACAAACCCATGCAGTGAGGGACTGCTCTCATTCATCAGCACAGGAGAGGCAACAACCCCCTGCAGTGAGGGACTGCTCCCATTCATCAGCACAGGAGAGGCAACAACCCCCTGCAGTGAGGGACTACTCTCATTCATCAGCACAGGAGAGGAAACAACCCCCTGCAGTGAGGACTACTCTCATTCATCAGCACAGGAGATGCAACAACCCCCTGCAGTGAGCGACTACTCTCATTCATCAGTACAGGAGAGGCAACAACTCCCTGCAGTGAGGGACTGCTCTCATTCATCAGCACAGGAGATGCAACAACCCCCTGCAGTGAGCGACTACTCTCATTCATCAGTGCAGGAGAGGCAACAGCCCCCTGCAGTGAGGGACTATTTTCATTCATCAGCGCAGGAGAGGCAACAACCCCCTGCAGTGAGCGACTGCTCTCATTCATCAACGCAGGAGAGGCAACAACCCCTTGCAGTGAGCGACTGCTCTCATTCACAAGCGCAGGAGAGGCAACAACCCCATGCAGTGAGCGACTACTCTCATTCATCAGCACAGGAGAGGCAACAACCCCCTGCAGTGAGGGACTGCTCTCATTCATCAGCACAGGAGAGGCAACAAACCCATGCAGTGAGCGACTACTCTCATTCATCAGCGCAGGAGAGGTACCAAACCCATCCAGTGAGCGACTACTCTCATTCATCAGCGCAGGAGAGGCAACAAACCCATGCAGTGTGCGACTACTCTCATTCATCAGCGCAGGAGAGGCAACAACCCCCTGCAGTGAGGGACTGCTCTCATTCATCATCACAGGAGAGGCAACAACCCCCTGCAGTGAGGGACTGCTCTCATTCATCAGCACAGGAGATTCAACAACCACCTTGCAGTGAGCGACTACTCTCATTCATCAGCGCAGGAGAGGCAATAACCCCATGCAGTGAGGGACTACTCTCATTCATCAGCACAGGAGAGGCAACAACCCCTTGCAGTGAGCGACTACTCTCATTCATCAGTGCAGGAGAGGCAACAGCCCCCTGCAGTGAGGGACTATTCTCATTCATCAGCGCAGGAGAGGCAACAACCCCCTGCAGTGAGCGACTGCTCTCATTCATCAACGCAGGAGAGGCAACAACCCCTTGCAGTGAGCGACTGCTCTCATTCATCAGCGCAGGAGAGGCAACAACCCCATGCAGTGAGCGACTACTCTCATTCATCAGCGCAGGAGAGGCAACAACCCCCTGCAGTGAGCGACTACTCTCATTCATCAGCGCAGGAGAGGCAACAAACCCCTGCAGAGAGCGACTACTGTCATTCATCAGCACAGGAGAGGCAACATGCCCCTGCAGTGAGCGACTACTTTCATTCATCAGCACAGGAGAGGCAACAAACCCATGCAGTGAGGGACTGCTCCCATTCTACAGCACAGGAGAGGCAACAACCCCTTGCAGTGAGGGACTACTCTCATTCATCAGCACAGGAGAGGCAACAACCCCCTGCAGTGAGGGACTACGTCCATTCATCAGCACAGGAGAGGCAACAACCCCCTGCAGTGAGCGACTACTCTCATTCATCAGCACAGGAGAGGCAACAACCCCCTGCAGTGAGCGACTACTCTCATTCATCAGTGCAGGAGAGGCAACAGCCCCCTGCAGTGAGGGACCGCTCCCATTCTACAGCACAGGAGAGGCAACAACCCCTTGCAGTGAGGGACTACTCTCATTCATCAGCACTGGAGAGGCAACAACCCCCTGCAGTGAGGGACTACGTCCATTCGTCAGCACAGGAGAGGCAACAACCCCCTGCAGTGAGCGACTACTCTCATTCATCAGCACAGGAGAGGCAACAGCCCCCAGCAGTGAGGGACTGCTCTCATTCATCAGTACCGGAGAGGCAACAAGCCCCTGCAGTGAGGGACTGCTCTCATTCATCAGCACAGGAGAGGCAACAAACCCATGCAGTGAGCGACTGCTCTCATTCATCAGCGCAGGAGAGGCAACAAACCCATGCAGTGAGCATCTGCTCTCATTCATCAGTACACGAGAGGCAACAAGCCCCTGCAGTGAGGGACTGCTCTCATTTCATCAGCACAGGAGAGGCAACAAACCCATGCAGTGAGCGACTGCTCTCATTCATCAGCACAGGAGAGGCAACAAACCCATGCAGTGAGCGACCGCTCCCATTCTACAGCACAGGAGAGGCAACAACCCCTTGCAGTGAGGGACTACTCTCATTCATCAGCACTGGAGAGGCAACAACCCCCTGCAGTGAGGGACTACGTCCATTCGTCAGCACAGGAGAGGCAACAACCCCCTGCAGTGAGCGACTACTCTCATTCATCAGCACAGGAGAGGCAACAGCCCCCAGCAGTGAGGGACTGCTCTCATTCATCAGTACCGGAGAGGCAACAAGCCCCTGCAGTGAGGGACTGCTCTCATTCATCAGCACAGGAGAGGCAACAAACCCATGCAGTGAGCGACTGCTCTCATTCATCAGCGCAGGAGAGGCAACAAACCCATGCAGTGAGCATCTGCTCTCATTCATCAGCGCAGGAGAAACAACAACCCCCTGCAGTGAGGGACTGCTCCCATTCATCAGCACAGGAGAGGCAACAACCCCCTTCAGTGAGGGACTACTCTCATTCTTCAGCGCAGGAGAGGCAACAACCCTCTGCAGTGAGGGACTACTCTCATTCATCAGCGCAGGAGAGGCAACAACCCCCTGCAGTGAGGGACTACTCTCATTCATCAGCGCAGGAGAGGCAACAAACCCATGCAGTGAGTGACTTGTCTCATTCATCAGCGCAGGAGAGGCAACAAACCCATGCAGTGAGCGACTACTCTCATTCATCAGCACAGGAGAGGCAACAGCCCCCTGCAGTGAGGGACTACTCTCATTCATCAGCACAGGAGAGGCAACAACCCCCCGCAGTGAGCGACTACTCTCATTCATCAGCACAGGAGAGGCAACAACCCCTTGCAGTGAGGGACTGCTCTCATTCATCAGCACAGGAGAGGCAACAACCCCCTGCAGTGAGGGACTGCTCTCATTCATCAGCACAGGCGTGGCAACAAACCCATGCAGTGAGCGACTGCTCTCATTCATCAGCACAGGAGAGGCAACAAACCCATGCAGTGAGCGACTGCTCTCATTCATCAGCACAGGAGAGGCAACAACCCCCTGCAGTGAGGGACTGCTCCCATTCATCAGCACAGGAGAGGCAACAACCCCCTGCAGTGAGGGACTACTCTCATTCATCAGCACAGGAGAGGAAACAACCCCCTGCAGTGAGGACTACTCTCATTCATCAGCACAGGAGATGCAACAACCCCCTGCAGTGAGCGACTACTCTCATTCATCAGGACAGGAGAGGCAACAAACCCATGCAGTGAGCGACTACTCTCATTCATCAGCGCAGGAGAAGCAACAAACCCATGCAGTGAGCGACTACTCTCATTCATCAGCGCAAGAGAGGCAACAACCCCCTGCAGTGAGCGACTACTCTCATTCATCAGCGCAGGAGAGGCAACAGCCCCCTGCAGTGAGGGACTACTCTCATTCATCAGCACAGGAGAGGCAACAGCCCCCTGCAATGAGCGACTACTCTCATTCATCAGCACAGGAGAGGCAACAAACCCATGCAGTGAGGGACTACTCTCATTCATCAGCACAGGAGAGGAAACAACCCCCTGCAGTGAGGACTACTCTCATTCATCAGCACAGGAGATGCAACAACCCCCTGCAGTGAGCGACTACTCTCATTCATCAGTACAGGAGAGGCAACAACTCCCTGCAGTGAGGGACTGCTCTCATTCATCAGCACAGGAGAAGCAACAACCCCTTGCAGTGAGCGACTACTCTCATTCATCAGTGCAGGAGAGGCAACAGCCCCCTGCAGTGAGGGACTATTTTCATTCATCAGTGCAGGAGAGGCAACAGCCCCCTGCAGTGAGGGACTATTTTCATTCATCAGCGCAGGAGAGGCAACAACCCCTTGCAGTGAGCGACTGCTCTCATTCACAAGCGCAGGAGAGGCAACAACCCCATGCAGTGAGCGACTACTCTCATGCATCAGCGCAGGAGAGGCAACAACCCCCTGCAGTGAGCGACTGCTCTCATTCATCAACGCAGGAGAGGCAACAACCCCTTGCAGTGAGCGACTGCTCTCATTCACAAGCGCAGGAGAGGCAACAACCCCATGCAGTGAGAGACTACTCTCATTCATCAGCACAGGAGAGGCAACAACCCCCTGCAGTGAGGGACTGCTCTCATTCATCAGCACAGGAGAGGCAACAAACCCATGCAGTGAGCGACTACTCTCATTCATCAGCGCAGGAGAGGTACCAAACCCATCCAGTGAGCGACTACTCTCATTCATCAGCGCAGGAGAGGCAACAAACCCATGCAGTGAGCGACTACTCTCATTCATCAGCGCAGGAGAGGCAACAACCCCCTGCAGTGAGGGACTGCTCTCATTCATCAGCACAGGAGAGGCAACAACCCCCTGCAGTGAGGGACTGCTCTCATTCATCAGCACAGGAGATGCAACAACCACCTTGCAGTGAGCGACTACTCTCATTCATCAGCGCAGGAGAGGCAATAACCCCATGCAGTGAGGGACTACTCTCATTCATCAGCACAGGAGAGGCAACAACCCCTTGCAGTGAGCGACTACTCTCATTCATCAGTGCAGGAGAGGCAACAGCCCCCTGCAGTGAGGGACTATTCTCATTCATCAGCGCAGGAGAGGCAACAACCCCCTGCAGTGAGCGACTGCTCTCATTCATCAACGCAGGAGAGGCAACAACCCCTTGCAGTGAGTGACTGCTCTCATTCATCAGCGCAGGAGAGGCAACAACCCCATGCAGTGAGCGACTACTCTCATTCATCAGCGCAGGAGAGGCAACAACCCCCTGCAGTGAGCGACTACTCTCATTCATCAGCGCAGGAGAGGCAACAAACCCCTGCAGAGAGCGACTACTCTCATTCATCATCACAGGAGAGGCAACATGCCCCTGCAGTGAGCGACTACTTTCATTCATCAGCACAGGAGAGGCAACAAACCCATGCAGTGAGGGACTGCTCCCATTCTACAGCACAGGAGAGGCAACAACCCCTTGCAGTGAGGGACTACTCTCATTCATCAGCACAGGAGAGGCAACAACCCCCTGCAGTGAGGGACTACGTCCATTCATCAGCACAGGAGAGGAAACAACCCCCTGCAGTGAGCGACTACTCTCATTCATCAGCACAGGAGAGGCAACAACCCCCTGCAGTGAGGGACTGCTCTCATTCATCAGTACACGAGAGGCAACAAGCCCCTGCAGTGAGGGACTGCTCTCATTCATCAGCACAGGAGAGGCAACAAACCCATGCAGTGAGCGACTGCTCTCATTCATCAGCACAGGAGAGGCAACAAACCCATGCAGTGAGCGACTGCTCCCATTCTACAGCACAGGAGAGGCAACAACCCCTTGCAGTGAGGGACTACTCTCATTCATCAGCACTGGAGAGGCAACAACCCCCTGCAGTGAGGGACTACGTCCATTCGTCAGCACAGGAGAGGCAACAACCCCCTGCAGTGAGCGACTACTCTCATTCATCAGCACAGGAGAGGCAACAGCCCCCAGCAGTGAGGGACTGCTCTCATTCATCAGTACCGGAGAGGCAACAAGCCCCTGCAGTGAGGGACTGCTCTCATTCATCAGCACAGGAGAGGCAACAAACCCATGCAGTGAGCGACTGCTCTCATTCATCAGCGCAGGAGAGGCAACAAACCCATGCAGTGAGCATCTGCTCTCATTCATCAGCGCAGGAGAGGCAACAACCCCCTGCAGTGAGGGACTGCTCCCATTCATCAGCACAGGAGAGGCAACAACCCCCTGCAGTGAGGGACTACTCTCATTCTTCAGCGCAGGAGAGGCAACAACCCTCTGCAGTGAGGGACTACTCTCATTCATCAGCGCAGGAGAGGCAACAACCCCCTGCAGTGAGGGACTACTCTCATTCATCAGCGCAGGAGAGGCAACAAACCCATGCAGTGAGTGACTAGTCTCATTCATCAGCGCAGGAGAGGCAACAAACCCATGCAGTGAGCGACTACTCTCATTCATCAGCACAGGAGAGGCAACAGCCCCCTGCAGTGAGGGACTACTCTCATTCATCAGCACAGGAGAGGCAACAACCCCCCGCAGTGAGCGACTACTCTCATTCATCAGCACAGGAGAGGCAACAACCCCTTGCAGTGAGGGACTGCTCTCATTCATCAGCACAGGAGAGGCAACAACCCCCTGCAGTGAGGGACTGCTCTCATTCATCAGCACAGGAGAGGCAACAACCCCCTGCAGTGAGGGACTGCTCTCATTAATCAGCACAGGCGTGGCAACAAACCCATGCAGTGAGCGACTGCTCTCATTCATCAGCACAGGAGAGGCAACAAACCCATGCAGTGAGCGACTGCTCTCATTCATCAGCACAGGAGAGGCAACAACCCCCTGCAGTGAGGGACTGCTCCCATTCATCAGCACAGGAGAGGCAACAGCCCCCTGCAGTGAGGGACTACTCTCATTCATCAGCACAGGAGAGGCAACAACCCCCTGCAGTGACTGACTGCTCTCATTCATCAGCACAGGAGAGGCAACAAACCCATGCAGTGAGCGACTACTCTCATTCATCAGCGCAGGAGAGGCAACAAACCTGTGCAGTGAGCGACTACTCTCATTCATCAGCGCAGGAGAGGCAACAGCCCCCTGCAGTGAGGCACTACTCTCATTCATCAGCACAGGAGAGACAATAACCCTTGCAGTGAGCGATTACTCTCATTCATCAGCACAGGAGAGGCAACAACCCCATGCAGTGAGCAACTGCTCTCATTCATCCGCACAGGAGAGGCAACAAACCCATGCAGTGAGCAACTACTCTCATTCATCAGCACAGGAGAGGCAACAAACCCATGCAGTGAGCGGCTACTCTCATTCATCAGCACAGGAGAGGCAACAAACCCATGCAGTGAGGGACTGCTCTCATTCATCAGCACAGGAGAGGCAACAACCCCCTGCAGTGAGGGACTGCTCCCATTCATCAGCACAGGAGAGGCAACAACCCCCTGCAGTGAGGGACTACTCTCATTCATCAGCACAGGAGAGGAAACAACCCCCTGCAGTGAGGACTACTCTCATTCATCAGCACAGGAGATGCAACAACCCCCTGCAGTGAGCGACTACTCTCATTCATCAGGACAGGAGAGGCAACAAACCCATGCAGTGAGCGACTACTCTCATTCATCAGCGCAGGAGAAGCAACAAACCCATGCAGTGAGCGACTACTCTCATTCATCAGCGCAAGAGAGGCAACAACCCCCTGCAGTGAGCGACTACTCTCATTCATCAGCGCAGGAGAGGCAACAGCCCCCTGCAGTGAGGGACTACTCTCATTCATCAGCACAGGAGAGGCAACAGCCCCCTGCAATGAGCGACTACTCTCATTCATCAGCACAGGAGAGGCAACAAACCCATGCAGTGAGCGACTACTCTCATTCATCAGCACAGGAGAGGCAACAGCCCCCTGCAGTGAGGGACTACTCTTATTTATCAGCACAGGAGAGGCAACAACCCCCTGCAGTGAGCGACTACTCTCATTCATCAGCGCAGGAGAGGCATCAACCCCCTGCAGTGAGGGACTGCTCTCATTCCTCAGCACAGGAGAGGCAACAACCCCCTGCAGTGAGGGACTACTCTCATTCATCAGCACAGGAGAGGCAACAACCCCCTGCAGTGAGGGGCTACTCTCATTCATCAGCACAGGAGAGGCAACAGCCCTCTGCAGTGAGGAACTACTCTCATTCATCATCACAGGAGAGGCAACAAACCCATGCAGTGAGCGACTACTCTCATTCATCAGCACAGGAGAGGCAACAAACCCATGCAGTGAGCAACTACTCTCATTCATCAGCACAGGAGAGGCAACAAACCCATGCAGTGAGCGACTACTCTCATTCATCAGCACAGGAGAGGCAACAAACCCATGCAGTGAGGGACTGCTCTCATTCATCAGCACAGGAGAGGCAACAACCCCCTGCAGTGAGGGACTGCTCCCATTCATCAGCACAGGAGAGGCAACAACCCCCTGCAGTGAGGGACTACTCTCATTCATCAGCACAGGAGAGGAAACAACCCCCTGCAGTGAGGACTACTCTCATTCATCAGCACAGGAGATGCAACAACCCCCTGCAGTGAGCGACTACTCTCATTCATCAGTACAGGAGAGGCAACAACTCCCTGCAGTGAGGGACTGCTCTCATTCATCAGCACAGGAGAGGCAACAACCCCTTGCAGTGAGCGACTACTCTCATTCATCAGTGCAAGAGAGGCAACAGCCCCCTGCAGTGAGGGACTATTTTCATTCATCAGCGCAGGAGAGGCAACAACCCCCTGCAGTGAGCGACTGCTCTCATTCATCAACGCAGGAGAGGCAACAACCCCTTGCAGTGAGCGACTGCTCTCATTCACAAGCACAGGAGAGGCAACAACCCCATGCAGTGAGCGACTACTCTCATTCATCAGCGCAGGAGAGGCAACAACCCCCTGCAGTGAGCGATTACTCTCATTCATCAGCGCAGGAGAGGCAACAAACCCCTGCAGAGAGCGACTACTCTCATTCATCAGCACAGGAGAGGCCACATGCCCCTGCAGTGAGCGACTACTTTCGTTCATCAGCACAGGAGAGGCAACAAACCCATGCAGTGAGGGACTGCTCCCATTCTACAGCACAGGAGAGGCAACAACCCCTTGCAGTGAGGGCCTACTCTCATTCATCAGCACAGGAGAGGCAACAACCCCCTGCAGTGAGGGACTGCTCCCATTCATCAGCACAGGAGAGGCAACAACCCCCTGCAGTGAGGGACTACTCTCATTCATCAGCACAGGAGAGGAAACAACCCCCTGCAGTGAGGACTACTCTCATTCATCAGCACAGGAGATGCAACAACCCCCTGCAGTGAGCGACTACTCTCATTCATCAGGACAGGAGAGGCAACAAACCCATGCAGTGAGCGACTACTCTCATTCATCAGCGCAGGAGAAGCAACAAACCCATGCAGTGAGCGACTACTCTCATTCATCAGCGCAAGAGAGGCAACAACCCCCTGCAGTGAGCGACTACTCTCATTCATCAGCGCAGGAGAGGCAACAGCCCCCTGCAGTGAGGGACTACTCTCATTCATCAGCACAGGAGAGGCAACAGCCCCCTGCAATAAGCGACTACTCTCATTTATCAGCACAGGAGAGGCAACAAACCCATGCAGTGAGCGACTACTCTCATTCATCAGCACAGGAGAGGCAACAGCCCCCTGCAGTGAGGGACTACTCTTATTTATCAGCACAGGAGAGGCAACAACCCCCTGCAGTGAGTGACTACTCTCATTCATCAGCGCAGGAGAGGCATCAACCCCCTGCAGTGAGGGACTACTCTCATTCCTCAGCAGAGGAGAGGCAACAACCCCCTGCAGTGAGGGACTACTCTCATTCATCAGCACAGGAGAGGCAACAACCCCCTGCAGTGAGGGGCTACTCTCATTCATCAGCACAGGAGAGGCAACAGCCCTCTGCAGTGAGGAACTACTCTCATTCATCATCACAGGAGAGGCAACAAACCCATGCAGTGAGCGACTACTCTCATTCATCAGCACAGGAGAGGCAACAAACCCATGCAGTGAGCAACTACTCTCATTCATCAGCACAGGAGAGGCAACAAACCCATGCAGTGAGCGACTACTCTCATTCATCAGCACAGGAGAGGCAACAAACCCATGCAGTGAGGGACTGCTCTCATTCATCAGCACAGGAGAGGCAACAACCCCCTGCAGTGAGGGACTGCTCCCATTCATCAGCACAGGAGAGGCAACAACCCCCTGCAGTGAGGGACTACTCTCATTCATCAGCACAGGAGAGGAAACAACCCCCTGCAGTGAGGACTACTCTCATTCATCAGCACAGGAGATGCAACAACCCCCTGCAGTGAGCGACTACTCTCATTCATCAGTACAGGAGAGGCAACAACTCCCTGCAGTGAGGGACTGCTCTCATTCATCAGCACAGGAGATGCAACAACCCCCTGCAGTGAGCGACTACTCTCATTCATCAGTGCAGGAGAGGCAACAGCCCCCTGCAGTGAGGGACTATTTTCATTCATCAGCGCAGGAGAGGCAACAACCCCCTGCAGTGAGCGACTGCTCTCATTCATCAACGCAGGAGAGGCAACAACCCCTTGCAGTGAGCGACTGCTCTCATTCACAAGCGCAGGAGAGGCAACAACCCCATGCAGTGAGCGACTACTCTCATTCATCAGCACAGGAGAGGCAACAACCCCCTGCAGTGAGGGACTGCTCTCATTCATCAGCACAGGAGAGGCAACAAACCCATGCAGTGAGCGACTACTCTCATTCATCAGCGCAGGAGAGGTACCAAACCCATCCAGTGAGCGACTACTCTCATTCATCAGCGCAGGAGAGGCAACAAACCCATGCAGTGTGCGACTACTCTCATTCATCAGCGCAGGAGAGGCAACAACCCCCTGCAGTGAGGGACTGCTCTCATTCATCATCACAGGAGAGGCAACAACCCCCTGCAGTGAGGGACTGCTCTCATTCATCAGCACAGGAGATTCAACAACCACCTTGCAGTGAGCGACTACTCTCATTCATCAGCGCATAAGAGGCAATAACCCCATGCAGTGAGGGACTACTCTCATTCATCAGCACAGGAGAGGCAACAACCCCTTGCAGTGAGCGACTACTCTCATTCATCAGTGCAGGAGAGGCAACAGCCCCCTGCAGTGAGGGACTATTCTCATTCATCAGCGCAGGAGAGGCAACAACCCCCTGCAGTGAGCGACTGCTCTCATTCATCAACGCAGGAGAGGCAACAACCCCTTGCAGTGAGCGACTGCTCTCATTCATCAGCGCAGGAGAGGCAACAACCCCATGCAGTGAGCGACTACTCTCATTCATCAGCGCAGGAGAGGCAACAACCCCCTGCAGTGAGCGACTACTCTCATTCATCAGCGCAGGAGAGGCAACAAACCCCTGCAGAGAGCGACTACTGTCATTCATCAGCACAGGAGAGGCAACATGCCCCTGCAGTGAGCGACTACTTTCATTCATCAGCACAGGAGAGGCAACAAACCCATGCAGTGAGGGACTGCTCCCATTCTACAGCACAGGAGAGGCAACAACCCCTTGCAGTGAGGGACTACTCTCATTCATCAGCACAGGAGAGGCAACAACCCCCTGCAGTGAGGGACTACGTCCATTCATCAGCACAGGAGAGGCAACAACCCCCTGCAGTGAGCGACTACTCTCATTCATCAGCACAGGAGAGGCAACAACCCCCTGCAGTGAGGGACTGCTCTCATTCATCAGTACACGAGAGGCAACAAGCCCCTGCAGTGAGGGACTGCTCTCATTTCATCAGCACAGGAGAGGCAACAAACCCATGCAGTGAGCGACTGCTCTCATTCATCAGCACAGGAGAGGCAACAAACCCATGCAGTGAGCGACCGGTCCCATTCTACAGCACAGGAGAGGCAACAACCCCTTGCAGTGAGGGACTACTCTCATTCATCAGCACTGGAGAGGCAACAACCCCCTGCAGTGAGGGACTACGTCCATTCGTCAGCACAGGAGAGGCAACAACCCCCTGCAGTGAGCGACTACTCTCATTCATCAGCACAGGAGAGGCAACAGCCCCCAGCAGTGAGGGACTGCTCTCATTCATCAGTACCGGAGAGGCAACAAGCCCCTGCAGTGAGGGACTGCTCTCATTCATCAGCACAGGAGAGGCAACAAACCCATGCAGTGAGCGACTGCTCTCATTCATCAGCGCAGGAGAGGCAACAAACCCATGCAGTGAGCATCTGCTCTCATTCATCAGCGCAGGAGAAACAACAACCCCCTGCAGTGAGGGACTGCTCCCATTCATCAGCACAGGAGAGGCAACAACCCCCTTCAGTGAGGGACTACTCTCATTCTTCAGCGCAGGAGAGGCAACAACCCTCTGCAGTGAGGTACTACTCTCATTCATCAGCGCAGGAGAGGCAACAACCCCCTGCAGTGAGGGACTACTCTCATTCATCAGCGCAGGAGAGGCAACAAACCCATGCAGTGAGTGACTTGTCTCATTCATCAGCGCAGGAGAGGCAACAAACCCATGCAGTGAGCGACTACTCTCATTCATCAGCACAGGAGAGGCAACAGCCCCCTGCAGTGAGGGACTACTCTCATTCATCAGCACAGGAGAGGCAACAACCCCCCGCAGTGAGCGACTACTCTCATTCATCAGCACAGGAGAGGCAACAACCCCTTGCAGTGAGGGACTGCTCTCATTCATCAGCACAGGAGAGGCAACAACCCCCTGCAGTGAGGGACTGCTCTCATTCATCAGCACAGGAGAGGCAACAACCCCCTGCAGTGAGGGACTGCTCTCATTAATCAGCACAGGCGTGGCAACAAACCCATGCAGTGAGCGACTGCTCTCATTCATCAGCACAGGAGAGGCAACAAACCCATGCAGTGAGCGACTGCTCTCATTCATCAGCACAGGAGAGGCAACAACCCCCTGCAGTGAGGGACTGCTCCCATTCATCAGCACAGGAGAGGCAACAGCCCCCTGCAGTGAGGGACTACTCTCATTCATCAGCACAGGAGAGGCAACAACCCCCTGCAGTGACTGACTGCTCTCATTCATCAGCACAGGAGAGGCAACAAACCCATGCAGTGAGCGACTACTCTCATTCATCAGCGCAGGAGAGGCAACAAACCTGTGCAGTGAGCGACTACTCTCATTCATCAGCGCAGGAGAGGCAACAGCCCCCTGCAGTGAGGCACTACTCTCATTCATCAGCACAGGAGAGACAATAACCCTTGCAGTGAGCGATTACTCTCATTCATCAGCACAGGAGAGGCAACAACCCCATGCAGTGAGCAACTGCTCTCATTCATCCGCACAGGAGAGGCAACAGCCCCCTGCAGTGAGGGACTACTCTTATTTATCAGCACAGGAGAGGCAACAACCCCCTTCAGTGAGCGACTACTCTCATTCATCAGCGCAGGAGAGGCATCAACCCCCTGCAGTGAGGGACTACTCTCATTCCTCAGCACAGGAGAGGCAACAACCCCCTGCAGTGAGGGACTACTCTCATTCATCAGCACAGGAGAGGCAACAACCCCCTGCAGTGAGGGGCTACTCTCATTCATCAGCACAGGAGAGGCAACAGCCCTCTGCAGTGAGGAACTACTCTCATTCATCATCACAGGAGAGGCAACAAACCCATGCAGTGAGCGACTACTCTCATTCATCAGCACAGGAGAGGCAACAAACCCATGCAGTGAGCAACTACTCTCATTCATCAGCACAGGAGAGGCAACAAACCCATGCAGTGAGCGACTACTCTCATTCATCAGCACAGGAGAGGCAACAACCCCCTGCAGTGAGGGACTGCTCCCATTCATCAGCACAGGAGAGGCAACAACCCCCTGCAGTGAGGTACTACTCTCATTCATCAGCACAGGAGAGGAAACAACCCCCTGCAGTGAGGACTACTCTCATTCATCAGCACAGGAGATGCAACAACCCCCTGCAGTGAGCGACTACTCTCATTCATCAGTACAGGAGAGGCAACAACTCCCTGCAGTGAGGGACTGCTCTCATTCATCAGCACAGGAGATGCAACAACCCCCTGCAGTGAGCGACTACTCTCATTCATCAGTACAGGAGAGGCAACAACTCCCTGCAGTGAGGGACTGCTCTCATTCATCAGCACAGGAGATGCAACAACCCCCTGCAGTGAGCGACTACTCTCATTCATCAGTGCAGGAGAGGCAACAGCCCCCTGCAGTGAGGGACTATTTTCATTCATCAGCGCAGGAGAGGCAACAACCCCCTGCAGTGAGCGACTGCTCTCATTCATCAACGCTGGAGAGGCAACAACCCCTTGCAGTGAGCGACTGCTCTCATTCACAAGCGCAGGAGAGGCAACAACCCCATGCAGTGAGCGACTACTCTCATTCATCAGCACAGGAGAGGCAACAACCCCCTGCAGTGAGGGACTGCTCTCATTCATCAGCACAGGAGAGGCAACAAACCCATGCAGTGAGCGACTACTCTCATTCATCAGCGCAGGAGAGGTACCAAACCCATCCAGTGAGCGACTACTCTCATTCATCAGCGCAGGAGAGGCAACAAACCCATGCAGTGTGCGACTACGCTCATTCATCAGCGCAGGAGAGGCAACAACCCCCTGCAGTGAGGGACTGCTCTCATTCATCAGCACAGGAGAGGCAACAACCCCCTGCAGTGAGGGACTGCTCTCATTCATCAGCACAGGAGATGCAACAACCACCTTGCAGTGAGCGACTACTCTCATTCATCAGCGCAGGAGAGGCAATAACCCCATGCAGTGAGGGACTACTCTCATTCATCAGCACAGGAGAGGCAACAACCCCTTGCAGTGAGCGACTACTCTCATTCATCAGTGCAGGAGAGGCAACAGCCCCCTGCAGTGAGGGACTATTCTCATTCATCAGCGCAGGAGAGGCAACAACCCCCTGCAGTGAGCGACTGCTCTCATTCATCAACGCAGGAGAGGCAACAACCCCTTGCAGTGAGCGACTGCTCTCATTCATCAGCGCAGGAGAGGCAACAACCCCATGCAGTGAGCGACTACTCTCATTCATCAGCGCAGGAGAGGCAACAACCCCCTGCAGTGAGCGACTACTCTCATTCATCAGCGCAGGAGAGGCAACAAACCCCTGCAGAGAGCGACTACTCTCATTCATCAGCACAGGAGAGGCAACATGCCCCTGCAGTGAGCGACTACTTTCATTCATCAGCACAGGAGAGGCAACAAACCCATGCAGTGAGGGACTGCTCCCATTCTACAGCACAGGAGAGGCAACAACCCCTTGCAGTGAGGGACTACTCTCATTCATCAGCACAGGAGAGGCAACAACCCCCTGCAGTGAGGGACTACGTCCATTCATCAGCACAGGAGAGGCAACAACCCCCTGCAGTGAGCGACTACTCTCATTCATCAGCACAGGAGAGGCAACAACCCCCTGCAGTGAGGGACTGCTCTCATTCATCAGTACACGAGAGGCAACAAGCCCCTGCAGTGAGGGACTGCTCTCATTCATCAGCACAGGAGAGGCAACAAACCCATGCAGTGAGCGACTGCTCTCATTCATCAGCAAAGGAGAGGCAACAAACCCATGCAGTGAGCGACTGCTCCCATTCTACAGCACAGGAGAGGCAACAACCCCTTGCAGTGAGGGACTACTCTCATTCATCAGCACTGGAGAGGCAACAACCCCCTGCAGTGAGGGACTATGTCCATTCGTCAGCACAGGAGAGGCAACAACCCCCTGCAGTGAGCGACTACTCTCATTCATCAGCACAGGAGAGGCAACAGCCCCCAGCAGTGAGGGACTACTCTCATTCATCAGTACCGGAGAGGCAACAAGCCCCTGCAGTGAGGGACTGCTCTCATTCATCAGCACAGGAGAGGCAACAAACCCATGCAGTGAGCGACTGCTCTCATTCATCAGCGCAGGAGAGGCAACAAACCCATGCAGTGAGCATCTGCTCTCATTCATCAGCGCAGGAGAGGCAACAACCCCCTGCAGTGAGGGACTGCTCCCATTCATCAGCACAGGAGAGGCAACAACCCCCTTCAGTGAAGGACTACTCTCATTCTTCAGCGCAGGAGAGGCAACAACCCTCTGCAGTGAGGGACTACTCTCATTCATCAGCGCAGGAGAGGCAACAACCCCCTGCAGTGAGGGACTACTCTCATTCATCAGCGCAGGAGAGGCAACAAACCCATGCAGTGAGTGACTTGTCTCATTCATCAGCGCAGGAGAGGCAACAAACCCATGCAGTGAGCGACTACTCTCATTCATCAGCACAGGAGAGGCAACAGCCCCCTGCAGTGAGGGACTACTCTCATTCATCAGCACAGGAGAGGCAACAACCCCCCGCAGTGAGCGACTACTCTCATTCATCAGCACAGGAGAGGCAACAACCCCTTGCAGTGAGGGACTGCTCTCATTCATCAGCACAGGAGAGGCAACAACCCCCTGCAGTGAGGGACTGCTCTCATTCATCAGCACAGGAGAGGCAACAACCCCCTGCAGTGAGGGACTGCTCTCATTAATCAGCACAGGCGTGGCAACAAACCCATGCAGTGAGCGACTGCTCTCATTCATCAGCACAGGAGAGGCAACAAACCCATGCAGTGAGCGACTGCTCTCATTCATCAGCACAGGAGAGGCAACAACCCCCTGCAGTGAGGGACTGCTCCCATTCATCAGCACAGGAGAGGCAACAGCCCCCTGCAGTGAGGGACTACTCTCATTCATCAGCACAGGAGAGGCAACAACCCCCTGCAGTGACTGACTTCTCTCATTCATCAGCACAGGAGAGGCAACAAACCCATGCAGTGAGCGACTACTCTCATTCATCAGCGCAGGAGAGGCAACAAACCTGTGCAGTGAGCGACTACTCTCATTCATCAGCGCAGGAGAGGCAACAGCCCCCTGCAGTGAGGCACTACTCTCATTCATCAGCACAGGAGAGACAATAACCCTTGCAGTGAGCGATTACTCTCATTCATCAGCACAGGAGAGGCAACAACCCCATGCAGTGAGCAACTGCTCTCATTCATCTGCACAGGAGAGGCAACAAACCCATGCAGTGAGCAACTACTCTCATTCATCAGCACAGGAGAGGCAACAAACCCATGCAGTGAGCGACTACTCTCATTCATCAGCACAGGAGAGGCAACAAACCCATGCAGTGAGGGACTGCTCTCATTCATCAGCACAGGAGAGTCAACAACCCCCTGCAGTGAGGGACTGCTCCAATTCATCAGCACAGGAGAGGCAACAACCCCCTGCAGTGAGGGACTACTCTCATTCATCAGCACAGGAGAGGAAACAACCCCCTGCAGTGAGGACTACTCTCATTCATCAGCACAGGAGATGCAACAACCCCCTGCAGTGAGCGACTACTCTCATTCATCAGGACAGGAGAGGCAACAAACCCATGCAGTGAGCGACTACTCTCATTCATCAGCGCAGGAGAAGCAACAAACCCATGCAGTGAGCGACTACTCTCATTCATCAGCGCAAGAGAGGCAACAACCCCCTGCAGTGAGCGACTACTCTCATTCATCAGCGCAGGAGAGGCAACAACCCCCTGCAGTGAGGGACTACTCTCATTCATCAGCACAGGAGAGGCAACAGCCCCCTGCAATGAGCGACTACTCTCATTCATCAGCACAGGAGAGGCAACAAACCCATGCAGTGAGCGACTACTCTCATTCATCAGCACAGGAGAGGCAACAGCCCCCTGCAGTGAGGGACTACTCTTATTTATCAGCACAGGAGAGGCAACAACCCCCTGCAGTGAGCGACTACTCTCATTCATCAGCGCAGGAGAGGCATCAACCCCCTGCAGTGAGGGACTGCTCTCATTCCTCAGCACAGGAGAGGCAACAACCCCCTGCAGTGAGGGACTACTCTCATTCATCAGCACAGGAGAGGCAACAACCCCCTGCAGTGAGGGGCTACTCTCATTCATCAGCACAGGAGAGGCAACAGCCCTCTGCAGTGAGGAACTACTCTCATTCATCATCACAGGAGAGGCAACAAACCCATGCAGTGAGCGAATACTCTCATTCATCAGCACAGGAGAGGCAACAAACCCATGCAGTGAGCATCTAATCTCATTCATCAGCACAGGAGAGGCAACAAACCCATGCAGTGAGCGACTACTCTCATTCATCAGCACAGGAGAGGCAACAAACCCATGCAGTGAGGGACTGCTCTCATTCATCAGCACAGGAGAGGCAACAACCCCCTGCAGTGAGGGACTGCTCCCATTCATCAGCACAGGAGAGGCAACAACCCCCTGCAGTGAGGGACTACTCTCATTCATCAGCACAGGAGAGGAAACAACCCCCTGCAGTGAGGACTACTCTCATTCATCAGCACAGGAGATGCAACAACCCCCTGCAGTGAGCGACTACTCTCATTCATCAGTACAGGAGAGGCAACAACTCCCTGCAGTGAGGGACTGCTCTCATTCATCAGCACAGGAGAGGCAACAACCCCTTGCAGTGAGCGACTACTCTCATTCATCAGTGCAGGAGAGGCAACAGCCCCCTGCAGTGAGGGACTATTTTCATTCATCAGTGCAGGAGAGGCAACAGCCCCCTGCAGTGAGGGACTATTTTCATTAATCAGCGCAGGAGAGGCAACAACCCCTTGCAGTGAGCGACTGCTCTCATTCACAAGCGCAGGAGAGGCAACAACCCCATGCAGTGAGCGACTACTCTCATTCATCAGCGCAGGAGAGGCAACAACCCCCTGCAGTGAGCGACTGCTCTCATTCATCAACGCAGGAGAGGCAACAACCCCTTGCAGTGAGCGACTGCTCTCATTCACAAGCGCAGGAGAGGCAACAACCCCATGCAGTGAGCGACTACTCTCATTCATCAGCACAGGAGAGGCAACAACCCCCTGCAGTGAGGGACTGCTCTCATTCATCAGCACAGGAGAGGCAACAAACCCATGCAGTGAGCGACTACTCTCATTCATCAGCGCAGGAGAGGTACCAAACCCATCCAGTGAGCGACTACTCTCATTCATCAGCACAGGAGAGGTAACAAACCCATGCAGTGAGCGACTACTCTCATTCATCAGCGCAGGAGAGGCAACAACCCCCTGCAGTGAGGGACTGCTCTCATTCATCAGCACAGGAGAGGCAACAACCCCCTGCAGTGAGGGACTGCTCTCATTCACCAGCACAGGAGATGCAACAACCACCTTGCAGTGAGCGACTACTCTCATTCATCAGCGCAGGAGAGGCAATAACCCCATGCAGTGAGGGACTACTCTCATTCATCAGCACAGGAGAGGCAACAACCCCTTGCAGTGAGCGACTACTCTCATTCATCAGTGCAGGAGAGGCAACAGCCCCCTGCAGTGAGGGACTATTCTCATTCATCAGCGCAGGAGAGGCAACAACCCCCTGCAGTGAGCGACTGCTCTCATTCATCAACGCAGGAGAGGCAACAACTCCTTGCAGTGAGCGACTGCTCTCATTCATCAGCGCAGGAGAGGCAACAACCCCATGCAGTGAGCGACTACTCTCATTCATCAGCGCAGGTGAGGCAACAACCCCCTGCAGTGAGCGACTACTCTCATTCATCAGCGCAGGAGAGGCAACAAACCCCTGCAGAGAGCGACTACTCTCATTCATCAGCACAGGAGAGGCAACATGCCCCTGCAGTGAGCGACTACTTTCATTCATCAGCACAGGAGAGGCAACAAACCCATGCAGTGAGGGACTGCTCCCATTCTACAGCACAGGAGAAGCAACAACCCCTTGCAGTGAGGGACTACTCTCATTCATCAGCACAGGAGAGGCAACAACCCCCTGCAGTGAGGGACTACGTCCATTCATCAGCACAGGAGAGGCAACAACCCCCTGCAGTGAGCGACTACTCTCATTCATCCGCACAGGAGAGGCAACAACCCCCTGCAGTGAGGGACTGCTCTCATTCATCAGTACACGAGAGGCAACAAGCCCCTGCAGTGAGGGACTGCTCTCATTCATCAGCACAGGAGAGGCAACAAACCCATGCAGTGAGCGACTGCTCTCATTCATCAGCACAGGAGAGGCAACAAACCCATGCAGTGAGCGACTGCTCCCATTCTACAGCACAGGAGAGGCAACAACCCCTTGCAGTGAGGGACTACTCTCATTCATCAGCACTGGAGAGGCAACAACCCCCTGCAGTGAGGGACTACGTCCATTCGTCAGCACAGGAGAGGCAACAACCCCCTGCAGTGAGCGACTACTCTCATTCATCAGGACAGGAGAGACAACAGCCCCCAGCAGTGAGGGACTGCTCTCATTCATCAGTACCGGAGAGGCAACAAGCCCCTGCAGTGAGGGACTGCTCTCATTCATCAGCACAGGAGAGGCAACAAACCCATGCAGTGAGCGACTGCTCTCATTCATCAGCGCAGAAGAGGCAACAAACCCATGCAGTGAGCATCTGCTCTCATTCATCAGTGCAGGAGAGGCAACAACCCCCTGCAGTGAGGGACTACTCTCATTCTTCAGCGCAGGAGAGGCAACAACCCTCTGCAGTGAGGGACTACTCTCATTCATCAGCGCAGGAGAGGCAACAACCCCCTGCAGTGAGGGACTACTCTCATTCATCAGCGCAGGAGAGGCAACAAACCCATGCAGTGAGTGACTAGTCTCATTCATCAGCGCAGGAGAGGCAACAAACCCATGCAGTGAGCGACTACTCTCATTCATCAGCACAGGAGAGGCAACAGCCCCCTGCAGTGAGGGACTACTCTCATTCATCAGCACAGGAGAGGCAACAACCCCCCGCAGTGAGCGACTACTCTCATTCATCAGCACAGGAGAGGCAACAACCCCTTGCAGTGAGGGACTGCTCTCATTCATCAGCACAGGAGAGGCAACAACCCCCTGCAGTGAGGGACTGCTCTCATTCATCAGCACAGGAGAGGCAACAACCCCCTGCAGTGAGGGACTGCTCTCATTAATCAGCACAGGCGTGGCAACAAACCCATGCAGTGAGCGACTGCTCTCATTCATCAGCACAGGAGAGGCAACAAACCCATGCAGTGAGCGACTGCTCTCATTCATCAGCACAGGAGAGGCAACAACCCCCTGCAGTGAGGGACTGCTCACATTCATCAGCACAGGAGAGGCAACAGCCCCCTGCAGTGAGGGACTACTCTCATGCATCAGCACAGGAGAGGCAACAACCCCCTGCAGTGACTGACTGCTCTCATTCATCAGCACAGGAGAGGCAACAAACCCATGCAGTGAGCGACTACTCTCATTTATCAGCGCAGGAGAGGCAACAAACCTGTGCAGTGAGCGACTACTCTCATTCATCAGCGCAGGAGAGGCAACAGCCCCCTGCAGTGAGGCACTACTCTCATTCATCAGCACAGGAGAGACAATAACCCTTGCAGTGAGCGATTACTCTCATTCATCAGCACAGGAGAGGCAACAACCCCATGCAGTGAGCAACTGCTCTCATTCATCCGCACAGGAGAGGCAACAAACCCATGCAGTGAGCAACTACTCTCATTCATCAGCACAGGAGAGGCAAAAAACCCATGCAGTGAGCGACTACTCTCATTCATCAGCACAGGAGAGGCAACAAACCCATGCAGTGAGGGACTGCTCTCATTCATCAGCACAGGAGAGGCAACAACCCCCTGCAGTGAGGGACTGCTCCCATTCATCAGCACAGGAGAGGCAACAACCCCCTGCAGTGAGGGACTACTCTCATTCATCAGCACAGGAGAGGAAACAACCCCCTGCAGTGAGGACTACTCTCATTCATCAGCACAGGAGATGCAACAACCCCCTGCAGTGAGCGACTACTCTCATTCATCAGGACAGGAGAGGCAACAAACCCATGCAGTGAGCGACTACTCTCATTCATCAGCGCAGGAGAAGCAACAAACCCATGCAGTGAGCGACTACTCTCATTCATCAGCGCAAGAGAGGCAACAACCCCCTGCAGTGAGTGACTACTCTCATTCATCAGCGCAGGAGAGGCAACAGCCCCCTGCAATGAGCGACTACTCTCATTCATCAGCACAGGAGAGGCAACAAACCCATGCAGTGAGGGACTACTCTCATTCATCAGCACAGGAGAGGAAACAACCCCCTGCAGTGAGGACTACTCTCATTCATCAGCACAGGAGATGCAACAACCCCCTGCAGTGAGCGACTACTCTCATACATCAGTACAGGAGAGGCAACAACTCCCTGCAGTGAGGGACTGCTCTCATTCATCAGCACAGGAGAGGCAACAACCCCTTGCAGTGAGCGACTACTCTCATTCATCAGTGCAGGAGAGGCAACAGCCCCCTGCAGTGAGGGACTATTTTCATTCATCAGTGCAGGAGAGGCAACAGCCCCCTGCAGTGAGGGACTATTTTCATTCATCAGCGCAGGAGAGGCAACAACCCCTTGCAGTGAGCGACTGCTCTCATTCACAAGCGCAGGAGAGGCAACAACCCCATGCAGTGAGCGACTACTCTCATTCATCAGCGCAGGAGAGGCAACAACCCCCTGCAGTGAGCGACTGCTCTCATTCATCAACGCAGGAGAGGCAACAACCCCTTGCAGTGAGCGACTGCTCTCATTCACAAGCGCAGGAGAGGCAACAACCCCATGCAGTGAGAGACTACTCTCATTCATCAGCACAGGAGAGGCAACAACCCCCTGCAGTGAGGGACTGCTCTCATTCATCAGCACAGGAGAGGCAACAAACCCATGCAGTGAGCGACTACTCTCATTCATCAGCGCAGGAGAGGTACCAAACCCATCCAGTGAGCGACTACTCTCATTCATCAGCGCAGGAGAGGCAACAAACCCATGCAGTGAGCAACTACTCTCATTCATCAGCGCAGGAGAGGCAACAACCCCCTGCAGTGAGGGACTGCTCTCATTCATCAGCACAGGAGAGGCAACAACCCCCTGCAGTGAGGGACTGCTCTCATTCATCAGCACAGGAGATGCAACAACCACCTTGCAGTGAGCGACTACTCTCATTCATCAGCGCAGGAGAGGCAACAGCCCCCTGCAGTGAGGGACTATTCTCATTCATCAGCGCAGGAGAGGCAACAACCCCCTGAAGTGAGCGACTGCTCTCATTCATCAACGCAGGAGAGGCAACAACCCCTTGCAGTGAGTGACTGCTCTCATTCATCAGCGCAGGAGAGGCAACAACCCCATGCAGTGAGCGACTACTCTCATTCATCAGCGCAGGAGAGGCAACAACCCCCTGCAGTGAGCGACTACTCTCATTCATCAGCGCAGGAGAGGCAACAAACCCCTGCAGAGAGCGACTACTCTCATTCATCAGCACAGGAGAGAGAAACATGCCCCTGCAGTGAGCGACTACTTTCATTCATCAGCACAGGAGAGGCAACAAACCCATGCAGTGAGGGACTGCTCCCATTCTACAGCACAGGAGAGGCAACAACCCCTTGCAGTGAGGGACTACTCTCATTCATCAGCACAGGAGAGGCAACAACCCCCTGCAGTGAGGGACTACGTCCATTCATCAGCACAGGAGAGGAAACAACCCCCTGCAGTGAGCGACTACTCTCATTCATCAGCACAGGAGAGGCAACAACCCCCTGCAGTGAGGGACTGCTCTCATTCATCAGTACACGAGAGGCAACAAGCCCCTGCAGTGAGGGACTGCTCTCATTCATCAGCACAGGAGAGGCAACAAACCCATGCAGTGAGCGACTGCTCTCATTCATCAGCACAGGAGAGGCAACAAACCCATGCAGTGAGCGACTGCTCCCATTCTACAGCACAGGAGAGGCAACAACCCCTTGCAGTGAGGGACTACTCTCATTCATCAGCACTGGAGAGGCAACAACCCACTGCAGTGAGGGACTACGTCCATTCGTCAGCACAGGAGAGGCAACAACCCCCTGCAGTGAGCGACTACTCTCATTCATCAGCACAGGAGAGGCAACAGCCCCCAGCAGTGAGGGACTGCTCTCATTCATCAGTACCGGAGAGGCAACAAGCCCCTGCAGTGAGGGACTGCTCTCATTCATCAGCACAGGAGAGGCAACAAACCCATGCAGTGAGCGACTGCTCTCATTCATCAGCGCAGGAGAGGCAACAAACCCATGCAGTGAGCATCTGCTCTCATTCATCAGCGCAGGAGAGGCAACAACCCCCTGCAGTGAGGGACTGCTCCCATTCATCAGCACAGGAGAGGCAACAACCCCCTGCAGTGAGGGACTACTCTCATTCTTCAGCGCAGGAGAGGCAACAACCCTCTGCAGTGAGGGACTACTCTCATTCATCAGCGCAGGAGAGGCAACAACCCCCTGCAGTGAGGGACTACTCTCATTCATCAGCGCAGGAGAGGCAACAAACCCATGCAGTGAGCAACTACTCTCATTCATCAGCACAGGAGAGGCAACAAACCCATGCAGTGAGCGACTACTCTCATTCATCAGCACAGGAGAGGCAACAAACCCATGCAGTGAGGGACTGCTCTCATTCATCAGCACAGGAGAGGCAACAACCCCCTGCAGTGAGGGACTGCTCCCATTCATCAGCACAGGAGAGGCAACAACCCCCTGCAGTGAGGGACTACTCTCATTCATCAGCACAGGAGAGGAAACAACCCCCTGCAGTGAGGACTACTCTCATTCATCAGCACAGGAGATGCAACAACCCCCTGCAGTGAGCGACTACTCTCATTCATCAGGACAGGAGAGGCAACAAACCCATGCAGTGAGCGACTACTCTCATTCATCAGCGCAGGAGAAGCAACAAACCCATGCAGTGAGCGACTACTCTCATTCATCAGCGCAAGAGAGGCAACAACCCCCTGCAGTGAGCGACTACTCTCATTCATCAGCGCAGGAGAGGCAACAACCCCCTGCAGTGAGGGACTACTCTCATTCATCAGCACAGGAGAGGCAACAGCCCCCTGCAATGAGCGACTACTCTCATTCATCAGCACAGGAGAGGCAACAAACCCATGCAGTGAGCGACTACTCTCATTCATCAGCACAGGAGAGGCAACAGCCCCCTGCAGTGAGGGACTACTCTTATTTATCAGCACAGGAGAGGCAACAACCCCCTGCAGTGAGCGACTACTCTCATTCATCAGCGCAGGAGAGGCATCAACCCCCTGCAGTGAGGGACTGCTCTCATTCCTCAGCACAGGAGAGGCAACAACCCCCTGCAGTGAGGGACTACTCTCATTCATCAGCACAGGAGAGGCAACAACCCCCTGCAGTGAGGGGCTACTCTCATTCATCAGCACAGGAGAGGCAACAGCCCTCTGCAGTGAGGAACTACTCTCATTCATCATCACAGGAAAGGCAACAAACCCATGCAGTGAGCGACTACTCTCATTCATCAGCACAGGAGAGGCAACAAACCCATGCAGTGAGCAACTAATCTCATTCATCAGCACAGGAGAGGCAACAAACCCATGCAGTGAGCGACTACTCTCATTCATCAGCACAGGAGAGGCAACAAACCCATGCAGTGAGGGACTGCTCTCATTCATCAGCACAGGAGAGGCAACAACCCCCTGCAGTGAGGGACTGCTCCCATTCATCAGCACAGGAGAGGCAACAACCCCCTGCAGTGAGGGACTACTCTCATTCATCAGCACAGGAGAGGAAACAACCCCCTGCAGTGAGGACTACTCTCATTCATCAGCACAGGAGATGCAACAACCCCCTGCAGTGAGCGACTGCTCTCATTCATCAGTACAGGAGAGGCAACAACTCCCTGCAGTGAGGGACTGCTCTCATTCATCAGCGCAGGAGAGGCAACAACCCCTTGCAGTGAGCGACTACTCTCATTCATCAGTGCAGGAGAGGCAACAGCCCCCTGCAGTGAGGGACTATTTTCATTCATCAGTGCAGGAGAGGCAACAGCCCCCTGCAGTGAGGGACTATTTTCATTCATCAGCGCAGGAGAGGCAACAACCCCTTGCAGTGAGCGACTGCTCTCATTCACAAGCGCAGGAGAGGCAACAACCCCATGCAGTGAGCGACTACTCTCATTCATCAGCGCAGGAGAGGCAACAACCCCCTGCAGTGAGCGACTGCTCTCATTCATCAACGCAGGAGAGGCAACAACCCCTTGCAGTGAGCGACTGCTCTCATTCACAAGCGCAGGAGAGGCAACAACCCCATGCAGTAAGCGACTACTCTCATTCATCAGCACAGGAGAGGCAACAACCCCCTGCAGTGAGGGACTGCTCTCATTCATCAGCACAGGAGAGGCAACAAACCCATGCAGTGAGGGCTACTCTCATTCATCAGCGCAGGAGAGGCAACAGCCCCCTGCAGTGAGGGACTGCTCTCATTCATCAGCACAGGAGAGGCAACAACCCCCTGCAGTGAGGGACTGCTCTCATTCATCAGCACAGGAGATGCAACAACCACCTTGCAGTGAGCGACTACTCTCATTCATCATTGCAGGAGAGGCAATAACCCCATGCAGTGAGGGACTACTCTCATTCATCAGCACAGGAGAGGCAACAACCCCTTGCAGTGAGCGACTACTCTCATTCATCAGTGCAGGAGAGGCAACAGCCCCCTGCAGTGAGGGACTATTCTCATTCATCAGCGCAGGAGAGGCAACAACCCCCTGCAGTGAGCGACTGCTCTCATTCATCAACGCAGGAGAGGCAACAACCCCTTGCAGTGAGCGACTGCTCTCATTCATCAGCGAAGGAGAGGCAACAACCCCATGCAGTGAGCGACTACTCTCATTCATCAGCGCAGGAGAGGCAACAACCCCCTGCAGTGAGCGACTACTCTCATTCATCAGCGCAGGAGAGGCAACAAACCCCTGCAGAGAGCGACTACTCTCATTCATCAGCACAGGAGAGGCAACATGCCCCTGCAGTGAGCGACTACTTTCATTCATCAGCACAGGAGAGGCAACAACCCCCTGCAGTGAGGGACTACGTCCATTCGTCAGCACAGGAGAGGCAACAACCCCCTGCAGTGAGCGACTACTCTCATTCATCAGCACAGGAGAGGCAACAGCCCCCAGCAGTGAGGGACTGCTCTCATTCATCAGTACCGGAGAGGCAACAAGCCCCTGCAGTGAGGGACTGCTCTCATTCATCAGCACAGGAGAGGCAACAAACCCATGCAGTGAGCGACTGCTCTCATTCATCAGCGCAGGAGAGGCAACAAACCCATGCAGTGAGCATCTGCTCTCATTCATCAGCGCAGGAGAGGCAACAACCCCCTGCAGTGAGGGACTGCTCCCATTCATCAGCGCAGGAGAGGCAACAACCCCCTGCAGTGAGGGACTACTCTCATTCTTCAGCGCAGGAGAGGCAACAACCCTCTGCAGTGAGGGACTACTCTCATTCATCAGCGCAGGAGAGGCAACAACCCCCTGCAGTGAGGGACTACTCTCATTCATCAGCGCAGGAGAGGCAACAAACCCATGCAGTGAGCGACTACTCTCATTCATCAGCACAGGAGAGGCAACAAACCCATGCAGTGAGCGACTACTCTCATTCATCAGCACAGGAGAGGCAACAAACCCATGCAGTGAGGGACTGCTCTCATTCATCAGCACAGGAGAGGCAACAACCCCCTGCAGTGAGGGACTGCTCCCATTCATCAGCACAGGAGAGGCAACAACCCCCTGCAGTGAGGGACTACTCTCATTCATCAGCACAGGAGAGGAAACAACCCCCTGCAGTGAGGACTACTCTCATTCATCAGCACAGGAGATGCAACAACCCCCTGCAGTGAGCGACTACTCTCATTCATCAGGACAGGAGAGGCAACAAACCCATGCAGTGAGCGACTACTCTCATTCATCAGCGCAGGAGAAGCAACAAACCCATGCAGTGAGCGACTACTCTCATTCATCAGCGCAAGAGAGGCAACAACCCCCTGCAGTGAGCGACTACTCTCATTCATCAGCACAGGAGAGGCAACAACCCCCTGCAGTGAGGGACTACTCTCATTCATCAGCACAGGAGACGCAACAGCCCCCTGCAATGAGCGACTACTCTCATTCATCAGCACAGGAGAGGCAACAAACCCATGCAGTGAGCGACTACTCTCATTCATCAGCACAGGAGAGGCAACAGCCCCCTGCAGTGAGGGACTACTCTTATTTATCAGCACAGGAGAGGCAACAACTCCCTGCAGTGAGCGACTACTCTCATTCATCAGCGCAGGAGAGGCATCAACCCCCTGCAGTGAGGGACTGCTCTCATTCCTCAGCACAGGAGAGGCAACAACCCCCTGCAGTGAGGGACTACTCTCATTCATCAGCACAGGAGAGGCAACAACCCCCTGCAGTGAGGGGCTACTCTCATTCATCAGCACAGGAGAGGCAACAGCCCTCTGCAGTGAGGAACTACTCTCATTCATCATCACAGGAGAGGCAACAAACCCATGCAGTGAGCGACTACTCTCATTCATCAGCACAGTAGAGGCAACAAACCCATGCAGTGAGCGACTAATCTCATTCATCAGCACAGGAGAGGCAACAAACCCATGCAGTGAGCGACTACTCTCATTCATCAGCACAGGAGAGGCAACAAACCCATGCAGTGAGGGACTGCTCTCATTCATCAGCACAGGAGAGGCAACAACCCCCTGCAGTGAGGGACTGCTCCCATTCATCAGCACAGGAGAGGCAACAACCCCCTGCAGTGAGGGACTACTCTCATTCATCAGCACAGGAGAGGAAACAACCCCCTGCAGTGAGGACTACTCTCATTCATCAGCACAGGAGATGCAACAACCCCCTGCAGTGAGCGACTGCTCTCATTCATCAGTACAGGAGAGGCAACAACTCCCTGCAGTGAGGGACTGCTCTCATTCATCAGCGCAGGAGAGGCAACAATCCCTTGCAGTGAGCGACTACTCTCATTCATCAGTGCAGGAGAGGCAACAGCCCCCTGCAGTGAGGGACTATTTTCATTCATCAGTGCAGGAGAGGCAACAGCCCCCTGCAGTGAGGGACTATTTTCATTCATCAGCGCAGGAGAGGCAACAACCCCTTGCAGTGAGCGACTGCTCTCATTCACAAGCGCAGGAGAGGCAACAACCCCATGCAGTGAGCGACTACTCTCATTCATCAGCGCAGGAGAGGCAACAACCCCCTGCAGTGAGCGACTGCTCTCATTCATCAACGCAGGAGAGGCAACAACCCCTTGCAGTGAGCGACTGCTCTCATTCACAAGCGCAGGAGAGGCAACAACCCCATGCAGTGAGCGACTACTCTCATTCATCAGCACAGGAGAGGCAACAACCCCCTGCAGTGAGGGACTGCTCTCATTCATCAGCACAGGAGAGGCAACAAACCCATGCAGTGAGGGCTACTCTCATTCATCAGCGCAGGAGAGGCAACAGCCCCCTGCAGTGAGGGACTGCTCTCATTCATCAGCACAGGAGAGGCAACAACCCCCTGCAGTGAGGGACTGCTCTCATTCATCAGCACAGGAGATGCAACAACCACCTTGCAGTGAGCGACTACTCTCATTCATCATTGCAGGAGAGGCAATAACCCCATGCAGTGAGGGACTACTCTCATTCATCAGCACAGGAGAGGCAACAACCCCTTGCAGTGAGCGACTACTCTCATTCATCAGTGCAGGAGAGGCAACAGCCCCCTGCAGTGAGGGACTATTCTCATTCATCAGCGCAGGAGAGGCAACAACCCCCTGCAGTGAGCGACTGCTCTCATTCATCAACGCAGGAGAGGCAACAACCCCTTGCAGTGAGCGACTGCTCTCATTCATCAGCGAAGGAGAGGCAACAACCCCATGCAGTGAGCGACTACTCTCATTCATCAGCGCAGGAGAGGCAACAACCCCCTGCAGTGAGCAACTACTCTCATTCATCAGCGCAGGAGAGGCAACAAACCCCTGCAGAGAGCGACTACTCTCATTCATCAGCACAGGAGAGGCAACATGCCCCTGCAGTGAGCGACTACTTTCATTCATCAGCACAGGAGAGGCAACAAACCCATGCAGTGAGGGACTGCTCCCATTCTACAGCACAGGAGAAGCAACAACCCCTTGCAGTGAGGGACTACTCTCAATCATCAGCACAGGAGAGGCAACAACCCCCTGCAGTGAGGGACTACGTCCATTCATCAGCACAGGAGAGGCAACAACCCCCTGCAGTGAGCGACTACTCTCATTCATCAGCACAGGAGAGGCAACAACCCCCTGCAGTGAGGGACTGCTCTCATTCATCAGTACACGAGAGGCAACAAGCCCCTGCAGTGAGGGACTGCTCTCATTCATCAGCACAGGAGAGGCAACAAACCCATGCAGTGAGCGACTGCTCTCATTCATCAGCACAGGAGAGGCAACAAACCCATGCAGTGAGCGACTGCTCCCATTCTACAGCACAGGAGAGGCAACAACCCCTTGCAGTGAGGGACTACTCTCATTCATCAGCACTGGAGAGGCAACAGCCCCCTGCAGTGAGGGACTACGTCCATTCGTCAGCACAGGAGAGGCAACAACCCCCTGCAGTGAGCGACTACTCTCATTCATCAGGACAGGAGAGGCAACAGCCCCCAGCAGTGAGGGACTGCTCTCATTCATCAGTACCGGAGAGGCAACAAGCCCCTGCAGTGAGGGACTGCTCTCATTCATCAGCACAGGAGAGGCAACAAACCCATGCAGTGAGCGACTGCTCTCATTCATCAGCGCAGGAGAGGCAACAAACCCATGCAGTGAGCATCTGCTCTCATTCATCAGCGCAGGAGAGGCAACAACCCCCTGCAGTGAGGGACTGCTCCCATTCATCAGCGCAGGAGAGGCAACAACCCCCTGCAGTGAGGGACTACTCTCATTCTTCAGCGCAGGAGAGGCAACAACCCTCTGCAGTGAGGGACTACTCTCATTCATCAGCGCAGGAGAGGCAACAACCCCCTGCAGTGAGGGACTACTCTCATTCATCAGCGCAGGAGAGGCAACAAACCCATGCAGTGAGTGACTAGTCTCATTCATCAGCGCAGGAGAGGCAACAAACCCATGCAGTGAGCGACTACTCTCATTCATCAGCACAGGAGAGGCAACAACCCCCTGCAGTGAGGGACTACTCTCATTCATCAGCACAGGAGAGGCAACAACCCCCCGCAGTGAGCGACTACTCTCATTCATCAGCACAGGAGAGGCAACAACCCCTTGCAGTGAGGGACTGCTCTCATTCATCAGCACAGGAGAGGCAACAACCCCCTGCAGTGAGGGACTGCTCTCATTCATCAGCACAGGAGAGGCAACAACCCCCTGCAGTGAGGGACTGCTCTCATTAATCAGCACAGGCGTGGCAACAAACCCATGCAGTGAGCGACTGCTCTCATTCATCAGCACAGGAGAGGCAACAAACCCATGCAGTGAGCGACTGCTCTCATTCATCAGCACAGGAGAGGCAACAACCCCCTGCAGTGAGGGACTGCTCCCATTCATCAGCACAGGAGAGGCAACAGCCCCCTGCAGTGAGGGACTACTCTCATTCATCAGCACAGGAGAGGCAACAACCCCCTGCAGTGACTGACTGCTCTCATTCATCAGCACAGGAGAGGCAACAAACCCATGCAGTGAGCGACTACTCTCATTTATCAGCGCAGGAGAGGCAACAAACCTGTGCAGTGAGCGACTACTCTCATTCATCAGCGCAGGAGAGGCAACAGACCCCTGCAGTGAGGCACTACTCTCATTCATCAGCACAGGAGAGACAATAACCCTTGCAGTGAGCGATTACTCTCATTCATCAGCACAGGAGAGGCAACAACCCCATGCAGTGAGCAACTGCTCTCATTCATCCGCACAGGAGAGGCAACAAACCCATGCAGTGAGCAACTACTCTCATTCATCAGCACAGGAGAGGCAAAAAACCCATGCAGTGAGCGACTACTCTCATTCATCAGCACAGGAGAGGCAACAAACCCATGCAGTGAGGGACTGCTCTCATTCATCAGCACAGGAGAGGCAACAACCCCCTGCAGTGAGGGACTGCTCCCATTCATCAGCACAGGAGAGGCAACAACACCCTGCAGTGAGGGACTACTCTCATTCATCAGCACAGGAGAGGAAACAACCCCCTGCAGTGAGGACTACTCTCATTCATCAGCACAGGAGATGCAACAACCCCCTGCAGTGAGCGACTACTCTCATTCATCAGGACAGGAGAGGCAACAAACCCATGCAGTGAGCGACTACTCTCATTCATCAGCGCAGGAGAAGCAACAAACCCATGCAGTGAGCGACTACTCTCATTCATCAGCGCAAGAGAGGCAACAACCCCCTGCAGTGAGCGACTACTCTCATTCATCAGCGCAGGAGAGGCAACAGCCCCCTGCAGTGAGGGACTACTCTCATTCATCAGCACAGGAGAGGCAACAGCCCCCTGCAATGAGCGACTACTCTCATTCATCAGCACAGGAGAGGCAACAAACCCATGCAGTGAGGGACTACTCTCATTCATCAGCACAGGAGAGGAAACAACCCCCTGCAGTGAGGACTACTCTCATTCATCAGCACAGGAGATGCAACAACCCCCTGCAGTGAGCGACTACTCTCATTCATCAGTACAGGAGAGGCAACAACTCCCTGCAGTGAGGGACTGCTCTCATTCATCAGCACAGGAGAGGCAACAACCCCTTGCAGTGAGCGACTACTCTCATTCATCAGTGCAGGAGAGGCAACAGCCCCCTGCAGTGAGGGACTATTTTCATTCATCAGTGCAGGAGAGGCAACAGCCCCCTGCAGTGAGGGACTATTTTCATTCATCAGCGCAGGAGAGGCAACAACCCCTTGCAGTGAGCGACTGCTCTCATTCACAAGCGCAGGAGAGGCAACAACCCCATGCAGTGAGCGACTACTCTCATGCATCAGCGCAGGAGAGGCAACAACCCCCTGCAGTGAGCGACTGCTCTCATTCATCAACGCAGGAGAGGCAACAACCCCTTGCAGTGAGCGACTGCTCTCATTCACAAGCGCAGGAGAGGCAACAACCCCATGCAGTGAGAGACTACTCTCATTCATCAGCACAGGAGAGGCAACAACCCCCTGCAGTGAGGGACTGCTCTCATTCATCAGCACAGGAGAGGCAACAAACCCATGCAGTGAGCGACTACTCTCATTCATCAGCGCAGGAGAGGTACCAAACCCATCCAGTGAGCGACTACTCTCATTCATCAGCGCAGGAGAGGCAACAAACCCATGCAGTGAGCGACTACTCTCATTCATCAGCGCAGGAGAGGCAACAACCCCCTGCAGTGAGGGACTGCTCTCATTCATCAGCACAGGAGAGGCAACAACCCCCTGCAGTGAGGGACTGCTCTCATTCATCAGCACAGGAGATGCAACAACCACCTTGCAGTGAGCGACTACTCTCATTCATCAGCGCAGGAGAGGCAATAACCCCATGCAGTGAGGGACTACTCTCATTCATCAGCACAGGAGAGGCAACAACCCCTTGCAGTGAGCGACTACTCTCATTCATCAGTGCAGGAGAGGCAACAGCCCCCTGCAGTGAGGGAATATTCTCATTCATCAGCGCAGGAGAGGCAACAACCCCCTGCAGTGAGCGACTGCTCTCATTCATCAACGCAGGAGAGGCAACAACCCCTTGCAGTGAGTGACTGCTCTCATTCATCAGCGCAGGAGAGGCAACAACCCCATGCAGTGAGCGACTACTCTCATTCATCAGCGCAGGAGAGGCAACAACCCCCTGCAGTGAGCGACTACTCTCATTCATCAGCGCAGGAGAGGCAACAAACCCCTGCAGAGAGCGACTACTCTCATTCATCAGCACAGGAGAGGCAACATGCCCCTGCAGTGAGCGACTACTTTCATTCATCAGCACAGGAGAGGCAACAAACCCATGCAGTGAGGGACTGCTCCCATTCTACAGCACAGGAGAGGCAACAACCCCTTGCAGTGAGGGACTACTCTCATTCATCAGCACAGGAGAGGCAACAACCCCCTGCAGTGAGGGACTACGTCCATTCATCAGCACAGGAGAGGAAACAACCCCCTGCAGTGAGCGACTACTCTCATTCATCAGCACAGGAGAGGCAACAACCCCCTGCAGTGAGGGACTGCTCTCATTCATCAGTACACGAGAGGCAACAAGCCCCTGCAGTGAGGGACTGCTCTCATTCATCAGCACAGGAGAGGCAACAAACCCATGCAGTGAGCGACTGCTCTCATTCATCAGCACAGGAGAGGCAACAAACCCATGCAGTGAGGGACTACTCTCATTCATCAGCACTGGAGAGGCAACAACCCCCTGCAGTGAGGGACTACGTCCATTCGTCAGCACAGGAGAGGCAACAACCCCCTGCAGTGAGCGACTACTCTCATTCATCAGCACAGGAGAGGCAACAGCCCCCAGCAGTGAGGGACTGCTCTCATTCATCAGTACCGGAGAGGCAACAAGCCCCTGCAGTGAGGGACTGCTCTCATTCATCAGCACAGGAGAGGCAACAAACCCATGCAGTGAGCGACTGCTCTCATTCATCAGCGCAGGAGAGGCAACAAACCCATGCAGTGAGCATCTGCTCTCATTCATCAGCGCAGGAGAGGCAACAACCCCCTGCAGTGAGGGACTGCTCCCATTCATCAGCACAGGAGAGGCAACAACCCCCTGCAGTGAGGGACTACTCTCATTCTTCAGCGCAGGAGAGGCAACAACCCTCTGCAGTGAGGGACTACTCTCATTCATCAGCGCAGGAGAGGCAACAACCCCCTGCAGTGAGGGACTACTCTCATTCATCAGCGCAGGAGAGGCAACAAACCCATGCAGTGAGTGACTAGTCTCATTCATCAGCGCAGGAGAGGCAACAAACCCATGCAGTGAGCGACTACTCTCATTCATCAGCACAGGAGAGGCAACAGCCCCCTGCAGTGAGGGACTACTCTCATTCATCAGCACAGGAGAGGCAACAACCCCCCGCAGTGAGCGACTACTCTCATTCATCAGCACAGGAGAGGCAACAACCCCTTGCAGTGAGGGACTGCTCTCATTCATCAGCACAGGAGAGGCAACAACCCCCTGCAGTGAGGGACTGCTTTCATTCATCAGCACAGGAGAGGCAACAACCCCCTGCAGTGAGGGACTGCTCTCATTAATCAGCACAGGCGTGGCAACAAACCCATGCAGTGAGCGACTGCTCTCATTCATCAGCACAGGAGAGGCAACAAACCCATGCAGTGAGCGACTGCTCTCATTCATCAGCACAGGAGAGGCAACAACCCCCTGCAGTGAGGGACTGCTCCCATTCATCAGCACAGGAGAGGCAACAGCCCCCTGCAGTGAGGGACTACTCTCATTCATCAGCACAGGAGAGGCAACAACCCCCTGCAGTGACTGACTGCTCTCATTCATCAGCACAGGAGAGGCAACAAACCCATGCAGTGAGCGACTACTCTCATTCATCAGCGCAGGAGAGGCAACAAACCTGTGCAGTGAGCGACTACTCTCATTCATCAGCGCAGGAGAGGCAACAGCCCCCTGCAGTGAGGCACTACTCTCATTCATCAGCACAGGAGAGACAATAACCCTTGCAGTGAGCGATTACTCTCATTCATCAGCACAGGAGAGGCAACAACCCCATGCAGTGAGCAACTGCTCTCATTCATCCGCACAGGAGAGGCAACAAACCCATGCAGTGAGCAACTACTCTCATTCATCAGCACAGGAGAGGCAACAAACCCATGCAGTGAGCGGCTACTCTCATTCATCAGCACAGGAGAGGCAACAAACCCATGCAGTGAGGGACTGCTCTCATTCATCAGCACAGGAGAGGCAACAACCCCCTGCAGTGAGGGACTGCTCCCATTCATCAGCACAGGAGAGGCAACAACCCCCTGCAGTGAGGGACTACTCTCATTCATCAGCACAGGAGAGGAAACAACCCCCTGCAGTGAGGACTACTCTCATTCATCAGCACAGGAGATGCAACAACCCCCTGCAGTGAGCGACTACTCTCATTCATCAGGACAGGAGAGGCAACAAACCCATGCAGTGAGCGACTACTCTCATTCATCAGCGCAGGAGAAGCAACAAACCCATGCAGTGAGCGACTACTCTCATTCATCAGCGCAAGAGAGGCAACAACCCCCTGCAGTGAGCGACTACTCTCATTCATCAGCGCAGGAGAGGCAACAGCCCCCTGCAGTGAGGGACTACTCTCATTCATCAGCACAGGAGAGGCAACAGCCCCCTGCAATGAGCGACTACTCTCATTCATCAGCACAGGAGAGGCAACAAACCCATGCAGTGAGCGACTACTCTCATTCATCAGCACAGGAGAGGCAACAGCCCCCTGCAGTGAGGGACTACTCTTATTTATCAGCACAGGAGAGGCAACAACCCCCTGCAGTGAGCGACTACTCTCATTCATCAGCGCAGGAGAGGCATCAACCCCCTGCAGTGAGGGACTGCTCTCATTCCTCAGCACAGGAGAGGCAACAACCCCCTGCAGTGAGGGACTACTCTCATTCATCAGCACAGGAGAGGCAACAACCCCCTGCAGTGAGGGGCTACTCTCATTCATCAGCACAGGAGAGGCAACAGCCCTCTGCAGTGAGGAACTACTCTCATTCATCATCACAGGAGAGGCAACAAACCCATGCAGTGAGCGACTACTCTCATTCATCAGCACAGGAGAGGCAACAAACCCATGCAGTGAGCAACTACTCTCATTCATCAGCACAGGAGAGGCAACAAACCCATGCAGTGAGCGACTACTCTCATTCATCAGCACAGGAGAGGCAACAAACCCATGCAGTGAGGGACTGCTCTCATTCATCAGCACAGGAGAGGCAACAACCCCCTGCAGTGAGGGACTGCTCCCATTCATCAGCACAGGAGAGGCAACAACCCCCTGCAGTGAGGGACTACTCTCATTCATCAGCACAGGAGAGGAAACAACCCCCTGCAGTGAGGACTACTCTCATTCATCAGCACAGGAGATGCAACAACCCCCTGCAGTGAGCGACTACTCTCATTCATCAGTACAGGAGAGGCAACAACTCCCTGCAGTGAGGGACTGCTCTCATTCATCAGCACAGGAGAGGCAACAACCCCTTGCAGTGAGCGACTACTCTCATTCATTAGTGCAAGAGAGGCAACAGCCCCCTGCAGTGAGGGACTATTTTCATTCATCAGCGCAGGAGAGGCAACAACCCCCTGCAGTGAGCGACTGCTCTCATTCATCAACGCAGGAGAGGCAACAACCCCATGCAGTGAGCGACTGCTCTCATTCACAAGCGCAGGAGAGGCAACAACCCCCTGCAGTGAGCGATTACTCTCATTCATCAGCGCAGGAGAGGCAACAAACCCCTGCAGAGAGCGACTACTCTCATTCATCAGCACAGGAGAGGCCACATGCCCCTGCAGTGAGCGACTACTTTCGTTCATCAGCACAGGAGAGGCAACAAACCCATGCAGTGTGGGACTGCTCCCATTCTACAGCACAGGAGAGGCAACAACCCCTTGCAGTGAGGGCCTACTCTCATTCATCAGCACAGGAGAGGCAACAACCCCCTGCAGTGAGCGACTACTCTCATTCATCAGTGCAGGAGAGGTAACAAACCCATGCAGTGAGCGACTACTCTCATTCATCAGCACAGGAGAGGCAACAAACCCATGCAGTGAGCGACTACTCTCATTCATCAGCGCAGGAGAGGTAACAACCCCTGCAGTGAGCGACGACTCTCATTCATCAGCGCAGGAGATGCAACAACCACGTTGCAGTGAGCGACTACTCTCATTCATCAGCGCAGGAGAGGCAACAACCCCATGCAGTGAGGGACTACTCTCATTCATCAGCACAGGAGAGGCAACAACCCCTTGCAGTGAGCGACTACTCTCATTCATCAGTGCAGGAGAGGCAACAGCCCCCTGCAGTGAGGGACTATTCTCATTCATCAGCGCAGGAGAGGCAACAACCCCCTGCAGTGAGCGACTGCTCTCATTCATCAACGCAGGAGAGGCAACAACCCCTTGCAGTGAGCGACTGCTCTCATTCATCAGCGCAGGAGAGGCAACAACCCCATGCAGTGAGCGACTACTCTCATTCATCAGCGCAGGAGAGGCAACAACCCCTTGCAGTGAGCGACTACTCTCATTCATCAGCGCAGGAGAGGCAACAAACCCCTGCAGAGAGCGACTACTCTCATTCATCAGCACAGGAGAGGCAACATGCCCCTGCAGTGAGCGACTACTTTCATTCATCAGCACAGGAGAGGCAACAAACCCATGCAGTGAGGGACTGCTCCCATTCATCAGCACAGGAGAGGCAACAACCCCTTGCAGTGAGGGACTACTCTCATTCATCAGCAGAGGAGAGGAAACAACCCCCTGCAGTGAGGGACTACGTCCATTCATCAGCACAGGAGAGGCAACAACCCCCTGCAGTGAGCGACTACTATCATTCATCAGCACAGGAGAGGGAACAACCCCTTGCAGTGAGGGACTGCTCACATTCATCAGCACAGGAGAGGCAACAACCCCCTGCAGTGAGGGACTGCTCTCATTCATCAGTACAGGAGAGGCAACAACCCCCTGCAGTGAGGGACTGCTCTCATTCATCAGCACAGGAGAGGCAACAAACCCATGCAGTGAGCGACTACTCTCATTCATCAGCGCAGGAGAGGCATCAAACCCATCCAGTGAGCGACTACTCTCATTCATCAGCACAGGAGAGGCAACAAACCCATGCAGTGAGCGACTACTCTCATTCATCAGTGCAGGAGAGGCAACAACCCCCTGCAGTGAGGGACTGCTCTCATTCATCAGCACAGGAGAGGCAACAACCCCCTGCAGTGAGGGACTGCTCTCATTCATCAGCACAGGAGATGCAACAACCACCTTGCAGTGAGCGACTACTCTCATTCATCAGCGCAGGAGAGGCAACAACCCCATGCAGTGAGGGACTACTCTCATTCATCAGCACAGGAGAGGCAACAACCCCTTGCAGTGAGCGACTACTCTCATTCATCAGCGAACGAGAGGCAACAGCCCCCTGCAGTGAGCGACTGCTCTCATTCATCAACGCAGGAGAGGCAACAACCCCTTGCAGTGAGCGACTGCTCTCATTCATCAGCGCAGGAGAGGAAACAACCCCATGCAGTGAGCGACTACTCTCATTCATCAGCGCAGGAGAGGCAACAACCCCCTGCAGTGAGCGACTACTCTCATTCATCAGCGCAGGAGAGGCAACAAACCCCTGCAGAGAGCGACTACTCTCATTCATCAGCACAGGAGAGGCAACATGCCCCTGCAGTGAGCGACTACTTTCATTCATCAGCACAGGAGAGGCAACAAACCCATGCAGTGAGGGACTGCTCCCATTCTACAGCACAGGAGAGGCAACAACCCCCTGCAGTGAGGGACTACTTTCATTCATCAGCACAGGAGAGGCAACAACCCCCTGCAGTGAGGGACTATGTCCATTCATCAGCACAGGAGAGGCAACAACCCCCTGCAGTGAGCGACTACTCTCATTCATCAGCACAGGAGAGGCAACAACCCCCTGCAGTGAGGGACTGCTTTCATTCATCAGTACAGGAGAGGCAACAAGCCCCTGCAGTGAGGGACTGCTCTCATTCATCAGCACAGGAGAGGCAACAAACCCATGCAGTGAGCGACTGCTCTCATTCATCAGCACAGGAGAGGCCAAAAACCCATGCTGTGAGCGACTGCTTCCATTCTACAGCACAGGAGAGGCAACAACCCCTTGCAGTGAGGGACTACTCTCATTCATCAGCACAGGAGAGGCAACAACCCCCTGCAGTGAGGGACTACGTCCATTCATCAGCACAGGAGAGGCAACAAACCCATGCAGTGAGCGACTGCTCTCATTCATCAGCACAGGAGAGGCAACAAACCCATGCAGTGAGCGACTGCTTCCATTCTACAGCACAGGAGAGGCAACAACCCCTTGCAGTGAGGGACTACTCTCATTCATCAGCACAGGAGAGGCAACAACCCCCTGCAGTGACTGACTGCTCTCATTCATCAGCACAGGAGAGGCAACAAACCCATGCAGTGAGCGACTACTCTCATTCATCAGCGCAGGAGAGGCAACAAACCTGTGCAGTGAGTGACTACTCTCATTCATCAGCGCAGGAGAGGCAACAGCCCCCTGCAGTGAGGCACTACTCTCATTCATCAGCATAGGAGAGACAATAACCCTTGCAGTGAGCGATTACTCTCATTCATCAGCACAGGAGAGGCAACAACCCCATGCAGTGAGCAACTGCTCTCATTCATCCGCACAGGAGAGGCAACAAACCCATGCAGTGAGCAACTACTCTCATTCATCAGCACAGGAGAGGCAACAAACCCATGCAGTGAGCGACTACTCTCATTCATCAGCACAGGAGAGGCAACAAACCCATGCAGTGAGGGACTGCTCTCATTCATCAGCACAGGAGAGGCAACAACCCCCTGCAGTGAAGGACTGCTCCCATTCATCAGCACAGGAGAGGCAACAACCCCCTGCAGTGAGGGACTACTCTCATTCATCAGCACAGGAGAGGAAACAACCCCCTGCAGTGAGGACTACTCTCATTCATCAGCACAGGAGATGCAACAACCCTCTGCAGTGAGCGACTACTCTCATTCATCAGGACAGGAGAGGCAACAAACCCATGCAGTGAGCGACTACTCTCATTCATCAGCGCAGGAGAAGCAACAAACCCATGCAGTGAGCGACTACTCTCATTCATCAGCGCAAGAGAGGCAACAACCCCCTGCAGTGAGCGACTACTCTCATTCATCAGCGCAGGAGAGGCAACAGCCCCCTGCAGTGAGGGACTACTCTCATTCATCAGCACAGGAGAGGCAACAGCCCCCTGCAATGAGCGACTACTCTCATTCATCAGCACAGGAGAGGCAACAAACCCATGCAGTGAGCGACTACTCTCATTCATCAGCACAGGAGAGGCAACAGCCCCCTGCAGTGAGGGACTACTCTTATTTATCAGCACAGGAGAGGCAACAACCCCCTGCAGTGAGCGACTACTCTCATTCATCAGCGCAGGAGAGGCATCAACCCCCTGCAGTGAGGGACTGCTCTCATTCCTCAGCACAGGAGAGGCAACAACCCCCTGCAGTGAGGGACTACTCTCATTCATCAGCACAGGAGAGGCAACAACCCCCTGCAGTGAGGGGCTACTCTCATTCATCAGCACAGGAGAGGCAACAGCCCTCTGCAGTGAGGAACTACTCTCATTCATCATCACAGGAGAGGCAACAAACCCATGCAGTGAGCGACTACTCTCATTCATCAGCACAGGAGAGGCAACAAACCCATGCAGTGAGAAACTACTCTCATTCATCAGCACAGGAGAGGCAACAAACCCATGCAGTGAGCGACTACTCTCATTCATCAGCACAGGAGAGGCAACAAACCCATGCAGTGAGGGACTGCTCTCATTCATCAGCACAGGAGAGGCAACAACCCCCTGCAGTGAGGGACTGCTCCCATTCATCAGTACAGGAGAGGCAACAACCCCCTGCAGTGAGGGACTACTCTCATTCATCAGCACAGGAGAGGAAACAACCCCCTGCAGTGAGGACTACTCTCATTCATCAGCACAGGAGATGCAACAACCCCCTGCAGTGAGCGACTACTCTCATTCATCAGTACAGGAGAGGCAACAACTCCCTGCAGTGAGGGACTGCTCTCATTCATCAGCACAGGAGAGGCAACAACCCCTTGCAGTGAGCGACTACTCTCATTCATCAGTGCAGGAGAGGCAACAGCCCCCTGCAGTGAGGGACTATTTTCATTCATCAGCGCAGGAGAGGCAACAACCCCCTGCAGTGAGCGACTGCTCTCATTCATCAACGCAGGAGAGGCAACAACCCCTTGCAGTGAGCGACTGCTCTCATTCACAAGCGCAGGAGAGGCAACAACCCCATGCAGTGAGCGACTTCTCTCATTCATCAGCGCAGGAGAGGCAACAACCCCCTGCAGTGAGCGATTACTCTCATTCATCAGCGCAGGAGAGGCAACAAACCCCTGCAGAGAGCGACTACTCTCATTCATCAGCACAGGAGAGGCCACATGCCCCTGCAGTGAGCGACTACTTTCATTCATCAGCACAGGAGAGGCAACAAACCCATGCAGTGAGGGACTGCTCCCATTCTACAGCACAGGAGAGGCAACAACCCCTTGCAGTGAGCGACTACTCTCATTCATCAGCACAGGAGAGGCAACAACCCCCTGCAGTGAGCGACTACTCTCATTCATCAGCGCAGGAGAGGTAACAAACCCATGCAGTGAGCGACTACTCTCATTCATCAGCACAGGAGAGGCAACAAACCCATGCAGTGAGCGACTACTCTCATTCATCAGCGCAGGAGAGGCAACAACCCCTGCAGTGAGCGACGACTCTCATTCATCAGCGCAGGAGATGCAACAACCACGTTGCAGTGAGCGACTACTCTCATTCATCAGCGCAGGAGAGGCAACAACCCCATGCAGTGAGGGACTACTCTCATTCATCAGCACAGGAGAGGCAACAACCCCTTGCAGTGAGCGACTACTCTCATTCATCAGTGCAGGAGAGGCAACAGCCCCCTGCAGTGAGGGACCATTCTCATTCATCAGCACAGGAGAGGCAACAACCCCCTGCAGTGAGCGACTGCTCTCATTCATCAACGCAGGAGAGGCAACAACCCCTTGCAGTGAGCGACTGCTCTCATTCATCAGCGCAGGAGAGGCAACAACCCCATGCAGTGAGCGACTACTCTCATTCATCAGCGCAGGAGAGGCAACAACCCCTTGCAGTGAGCGACTACTCTCATTCATCAGCGCAGGAGAGGCAACAAACCCCTGCAGAGAGCGACTACTCTCATTCATCAGCACAGGAGAGGCAACATGCCCCTGCAGTGAGGGACTGCTCTCATTCCTCAGCACAGGAGAGGCAACAACCCCCTGCAGTGAGGGACTGCTCTCATTCATCAGCACAGGAGAGGCAACAACCCCCTGCAGTGAGGGACTGCTCTCATTAATCAGCACAGGCGTGGCAACAAACCCATGCAGTGAGCGACTGCTCTCATTCATCAGCACAGGAGAGGCAACAAACCCATGCAGTGAGCGACTGCTCTCATTCATCAGCACAGGAGAGGAAACAACCCCCTGCAGTGAGGGACTACGTCCATTCATCAGCACAGGAGAGGCAACAACCCCCTGCAGTGAGCGACTACTATCATTCATCAGCACAGGAGAGGGAACAACCCCTTGCAGTGAGGGACTGCTCACATTCATCAGCACAGGAGAGGCAACAACCCCCTGCAGTGAGGGACTGCTCTCATTCATCAGTACAGGAGAGGCAACAACCCCCTGCAGTGAGGGACTGCTCTCATTCATCAGCACAGGAGAGGCAACAAACCCATGCAGTGAGCGACTACTCTCATTCATCAGCGCAGGAGAGGCATCAAACCCATCCAGTGAGCGACTACTCTCATTCATCAGCACAGGAGAGGCAACAAACCCATGCAGTGAGCGACTACTCTCATTCATCAGCGCAGGAGAGGCAACAACCCCCTGCAGTGAGGGACTGCTCTCATTCATCAGCACAGGAGAGGCAACAACCCCCTGCAGTGAGGGACTGCTCTCATTCATCAGCACAGGAGATGCAACAACCACCTTGCAGTGAGCGACTACTCTCATTCATCAGCGCAGGAGAGGCAACAACCCCATGCAGTGAGGGACTACTCTCATTCATCAGCACAGGAGAGGCAACAACCCCTTGCAGTGAGTGACTACTCTCATTCATCAGCGAACGAGAGGCAACAGCCCCCTGCAGTGAGGGACTATTCTCATTCATCAGCGCAGGAGAGGCAACAACCCCCTGCAGTGAGCGACTGCTCTCATTCATCAACGCAGGAGAGGCAACAACCCCTTGCAGTGAGCGACTGCTCTCATTCATCAGCGCAGGAGAGGAAACAACCCCATGCAGTGAGCGACTACTCTCATTCATCAGCGCAGGAGAGGCAACAACCCCCTGCAGTGAGCGACTACTCTCATTCATCAGCGCAGGAGAGGCAACAAACCCCTGCAGAGAGCGACTACTCTCATTCATCAGCACAGGAGAGGCAACATGCCCCTGCAGTGAGCGACTACTTTCATTCATCAGCACAGGAGAGGCAACAAACCCATGCAGTGAGGGACTGCTCCCATTCTACAGCACAGGAGAGGCAACAACCCCCTGCAGTGAGGGACTACTTTCATTCATCAGCACAGGAGAGGCAACAACCCCCTGCAGTGAGGGACTATGTCCATTCATCAGCACAGGAGAGGCAACAACCCCCTGCAGTGAGCGACTACTCTCATTCATCAGCACAGGAGAGGCAACAACCCCCTGCAGTGAGGGACTGCTTTCATTCATCAGTACAGGAGAGGCAACAAGCCCCTGCAGTGAGGGACTGCTCTCATTCATCAGCACAGGAGAGGCAACAAACCCATGCAGTGAGCGACTGCTCTCATTCATCAGCACAGGAGAGGCCAAAAACCCATGCTGTGAGCGACTGCTTCCATTCTACAGCACAGGAGAGGCAACAACCCCTTGCAGTGAGGGACTACTCTCATTCATCAGCACAGGAGAGGCAACAACCCCCTGCAGTGAGGGACTACGTCCATTCATCAGCACAGGAGAGGCAACAAACCCATGCAGTGAGCGACTGCTCTCATTCATCAGCACAGGAGAGGCAACAAACCCATGCAGTGAGCGACTGCTTCCATTCTACAGCACAGGAGAGGCAACAACCCCTTGCAGTGAGGGACTACTCTCATTCATCAGCACAGGAGAGGCAACAACCCCCTGCAGTGACTGACTGCTCTCATTCATCAGCACAGGAGAGGCAACAAACCCATGCAGTGAGCGACTACTCTCATTCATCAGCGCAGGAGAGGCAACAAACCTGTGCAGTGAGTGACTACTCTCATTCATCAGCGCAGGAGAGGCAACAGCCCCCTGCAGTGAGGCACTACTCTCATTCATCAGCATAGGAGAGACAATAACCCTTGCAGTGAGCGATTACTCTCATTCATCAGCACAGGAGAGGCAACAACCCCATGCAGTGAGCAACTGCTCTCATTCATCCGCACAGGAGAGGCAACCAACCCATGCAGTGAGCAACTACTCTCATTCATCAGCACAGGAGAGGCAACAAACCCATGCAGTGAGCGACTACTCTCATTCATCAGCACAGGAGAGGCAACAAACCCATGCAGTGAGGGACTGCTCTCATTCATCAGCACAGGAGAGGCAACAACCCCCTGCAGTGAGGGACTGCTCCCATTCATCAGCACAGGAGAGGCAACAACCCCCTGCAGTGAGGGACTACTCTCATTCATCAGCACAGGAGAGGAAACAACCCCCTGCAGTGAGGACTACTCTCATTCATCAGCACAGGAGATGCAACAACCCCCTGCAGTGAGCGACTACTCTCATTCATCAGGACAGGAGAGGCAACAAACCCATGCAGTGAGCGACTACTCTCATTCATCAGCGCAGGAGAAGCAACAAACCCATGCAGTGAGCGACTACTCTCATTCATCAGCGCAAGAGAGGCAACAACCCCCTGCAGTGAGCGACTACTCTCATTCATCAGCGCAGGAGAGGCAACAGCCCCCTGCAGTGAGGGACTACTCTCATTCATCAGCACAGGAGAGGCAACAGCCCCCTGCAATGAGCGACTACTCTCATTCATCAGCACAGGAGAGGCAACAAACCCATGCAGTGAGCGACTACTCTCATTCATCAGCACAGGAGAGGCAACAGCCCCCTGCAGTGAGGGACTACTCTTATTTATCAGCACAGGAGAGGCAACAACCCCCTGCAGTGAGCGACTACTCTCATTCATCAGCGCAGGAGAGGCATCAACCCCCTGCAGTGAGGGACTGCTCTCATTCCTCAGCACAGGAGAGGCAACAACCCCCTGCAGTGAGGGACTACTCTCATTCATCAGCACAGGAGAGGCAACAACCCCCTGCAGTGAGGGGCTACTCTCATTCATCAGCACAGGAGAGGCAACAGCCCTCTGCAGTGAGGAACTACTCTCATTCATCATCACAGGAGAGGCAACAAACCCATGCAGTGAGCGACTACTCTCATTCATCAGCACAGGAGAGGCAACAAACCCATGCAGTGAGAAACTACTCTCATTCATCAGCACAGGAGAGGCAACAAACCCATGCAGTGAGCGACTACTCTCATTCATCAGCACAGGAGAGGCAACAAACCCATGCAGTGAGGGACTGCTCTCATTCATCAGCACAGGAGAGGCAACAACCCCCTGCAGTGAGGGACTGCTCCCATTCATCAGTACAGGAGAGGCAACAACCCCCTGCAGTGAGGGACTACTCTCATTCATCAGCACAGGAGAGGAAACAACCCCCTGCAGTGAGGACTACTCTCATTCATCAGCACAGGAGATGCAACAACCCCCTGCAGTGAGCGACTACTCTCATTCATCAGTACAGGAGAGGCAACAACTCCCTGCAGTGAGGGACTGCTCTCATTCATCAGCACAGGAGAGGCAACAACCCCTTGCAGTGAGCGACTACTCTCATTCATCAGTGCAGGAGAGGCAACAGCCCCCTGCAGTGAGGGACTATTTTCATTCATCAGCGCAGGAGAGGCAACAACCCCCTGCAGTGAGCGACTGCTCTCATTCATCAACGCAGGACAGGCAACAACCCCTTGCAGTGAGCGACTGCTCTCATTCACAAGCGCAGGAGAGGCAACAACCCCATGCAGTGAGCGACTTCTCTCATTCATCAGCGCAGGAGAGGCAACAACCCCCTGCAGTGAGCGATTACTCTCATTCATCAGCGCAGGAGAGGCAACAAACCCCTGCAGAGAGCGACTACTCTCATTCATCAGCACAGGAGAGGCCACATGCCCCTGCAGTGAGCGACTACTTTCATTCATCAGCACAGGAGAGGCAACAAACCCATGCAGTGAGGGACTGCTCCCATTCTACAGCACAGGAGAGGCAACAACCCCTTGCAGTGAGGGACTACTCTCATTCATCAGCACAGGAGAGGCAACAACCCCCTGCAGTGAGCGACTACTCTCATTCATCAGCGCAGGAGAGGTAACAAACCCATGCAGTGAGCGACTACTCTCATTCATCAGCACAGGAGAGGCAACAAACCCATGCAGTGAGCGACTACTCTCATTCATCAGCGCAGGAGAGGCAACAACCCCTGCAGTGAGCGACGACTCTCATTCATCAGCGCAGGAGATGCAACAACCACGTTGCAGTGAGCGACTACTCTCATTCATCAGCGCAGGAGAGGCAACAACCCCATGCAGTGAGGGACTACTCTCATTCATCAGCACAGGAGAGGCAACAACCCCTTGCAGTGAGCGACTACTCTCATTCATCAGTGCAGGAGAGGCAACAGCCCCCTGCAGTGAGGGACCATTCTCATTCATCAGCACAGGAGAGGCAACAACCCCCTGCAGTGAGCGACTGCTCTCATTCATCAACGCAGGAGAGGCAACAACCCCTTGCAGTGAGCGACTGCTCTCATTCATCAGCGCAGGAGAGGCAACAACCCCATGCAGTGAGCGACTACTCTCATTCATCAGCGCAGGAGAGGCAACAACCCCTTGCAGTGAGCGACTACTCTCATTCATCAGCGCAGGAGAGGCAACAAACCCCTGCAGAGAGCGACTACTCTCATTCATCAGCACAGGAGAGGCAACATGCCCCTGCAGTGAGGGACTGCTCTCATTCCTCAGCACAGGAGAGGCAACAACCCCCTGCAGTGAGGGACTGCTCTCATTCATCAGCACAGGAGAGGCAACAACCCCCTGCAGTGAGGGACTGCTCTCATTAATCAGCACAGGCGTGGCAACAAACCCATGCAGTGAGCGACTGCTCTCATTCATCAGCACAGGAGAGGCAACAAACCCATGCAGTGAGCGACTGCTCTCATTCATCAGCACAGGAGAGGCAACAACCCCCTGCAGTGAGGGACTGCTCCCATTCATCAGCACAGGAGAGGCAACAGCCCCCTGCAGTGAGCGACTACTCTCATTCATCAGCACAGGAGAGGCAACAACCCCCTGCAGTGACTGACTGCTCTCATTCATCAGCACAGGAGAGGCAACAAACCCATGCAGTGAGCGACTACTCTCATTCATCAGCGCAGGAGAGGCAACAAACCTGTGCAGTGAGCGACTACTCTCATTCATCAGCGCAGGAGAGGCAACAGCCCCCTGCAGTGAGGCACTACTCTCATTCATCAGCACAGGAGAGACAATAACCCTTGCAGTGAGCGATTACTCTCATTCATCAGCACAGGAGAGGCAACAACCCCATGCAGTGAGCAACTGCTCTCATTCATCCGCACAGGAGAGGCAACAAACCCATGCAGTGAGCAACTACTCTCATTCATCAGCACAGGAGAGGCAACAAACCCATGCAGTGAGCGGCTACTCTCATTCATCAGCACAGGAGAGGCAACAAACCCATGCAGTGAGGGACTGCTCTCATTCATCAGCACAGGAGAGGCAACAACCCCCTGCAGTGAGGGACTGCTCCCATTCATCAGCACAGGAGAGGCAACAACCCCCTGCAGTGAGGGACTACTCTCATTCATCAGCACAGGAGAGGAAACAACCCCCTGCAGTGAGGACTACTCTCATTCATCAGCACAGGAGATGCAACAACCCCCTGCAGTGAGCGACTACTCTCATTCATCAGGACAGGAGAGGCAACAAACCCATGCAGTGAGCGACTACTCTCATTCATCAGCGCAGGAGAAGCAACAAACCCATGCAGTGAGCGACTACTCTCATTCATCAGCGCAAGAGAGGCAACAACCCCCTGCAGTGAGCGACTACTCTCATTCATCAGCGCAGGAGAGGCAACAGCCCCCTGCAGTGAGGGACTACTCTCATTCATCAGCACAGGAGAGGCAACAGCCCCCTGCAATGAGCGACTACTCTCATTCATCAGCACAGGAGAGGCAACAAACCCATGCAGTGAGCGACTACTCTCATTCATCAGCACAGGAGAGGCAACAGCCCCCTGCAGTGAGGGACTACTCTTATTTATCAGCACAGGAGAGGCAACAACCCCCTGCAGTGAGCGACTACTCTCATTCATCAGCGCAGGAGAGGCATCAACCCCCTGCAGTGAGGGACTGCTCTCATTCCTCAGCACAGGAGAGGCAACAACCCCCTGCAGTGAGGGACTACTCTCATTCATCAGCGCAGGAGAGGCAACAACCCCATGCAGTGAGCGACTACTCTCATTCATCAGCGCAGGAGAGGCAACAACCCCCTGCAGTGAGCGACTACTCTCATTCATCAGCGCAGGAGAGGCAACAAACCCCTGCAGAGAGCGACTACTCTCATTCATCAGCACAGGAGAGGCAACATGCCCCTGCAGTGAGCGACTACTTTCATTCATCAGCACAGGAGAGGCAACAAACCCATGCAGTGAGGGACTGCTCCCATTCTACAGCACAGGAGAGGCAACAACCCCTTGCAGTGAGGGACTACTCTCATTCATCAGCACAGGAGAGGCAACAACCCCCTGCAGTGAGGGACTACGTCCATTCATCAGCACAGGAGAGGAAACAACCCCCTGCAGTGAGCGACTACTCTCATTCATCAACACAGGAGAGGCAACAACCCCTTGCAGTGAGCGACTGCTCTCATTCACAAGCGCAGGAGAGGCAACAACCCCATGCAGTGAGCGACTACTCTCATTCATCAGCACAGGAGAGGCAACAACCCCCTGCAGTGAGGGACTGCTCTCATTCATCAGCACAGGAGAGGCAACAAACCCATGCAGTGAGCGACTACTCTCATTCATCAGCGCAGGAGAGGTACCAAACCCATCCAGTGAGCGACTGCTCTCATTCATCAACGCAGGAGAGGCAACAACCCCTTGCAGTGAGCGACTGCTCTCATTCACAAGCGCAGGAGAGGCAACAACCCCATGCAGTGAGCGACTACTCTCATTCATCAGCACAGGAGAGGCAACAACCCCCTGCAGTGAGGGACTGCTCTCATTCATCAGCACAGGAGAGGCAACAAACCCATGCAGTGAGCGACTACTCTCATTCATCAGCGCAGGAGAGGTACCAAACCCATCCAGTGAGCGACTACTCTCATTCATCAGCACAGGAGAGGCAACAAACCCATGCAGTGAGCGACTACTCTCATTCATCAGCGCAGGAGAGGCAACAGCCCCCTGCAGTGAGGGACTGCTCTCATTCATCAGCACAGGAGAGGCAACAACCCCCTGCAGTGAGGGACTGCTCTCATTCATCAGCACAGGAGATGCAACAACCACCTTGCAGTGAGCGACTACTCTCATTCATCAGCGCAGGAGAGGCAATAACCCCATGCAGTGAGGGACTACTCTCATTCATCAGCACAGGAGAGGCAACAACCCCTTGCAGTGAGCGACTACTCTCATTCATCAGTGCAGGAGAGGCAACAGCCCCCTGCAGTGAGGGACTATTCTCATTCATCAGCGCAGGAGAGGCAACAACCCCCTGCAGTGAGCGACTGCTCTCATTCATCAACGCAGGAGAGGCAACAACCCCTTGCAGTGAGCGACTGCTCTCATTCATCAGCGCAGGAGAGGCAACAACCCCATGCAGTGAGCGACTACTCTCATTCATCAGCGCAGGAGAGGCAACAACCCCCTGCAGTGAGCGACTACTCTCATTCATCAGCGCAGGAGAGGCAACAAACCCCTGCAGAGAGCGACTACTCTCATTCATCAGCACAGGAGAGGCAACATGCCCCTGCAGTGAGCGACTACTTTCATTCATCAGCACAGGAGAGGCAACAAACCCATGCAGTGAGGGACTGCTCCCATTCTACAGCACAGGAGAAGCAACAACCCCTTGCAGTGAGGGACTACTCTCATTCATCAGCACAGGAGAGGCAACAACCCCCTGCAGTGAGGGACTACGTCCATTCATCAGCACAGGAGAGGCAACAACCCCCTGCAGTGAGCGACTACTCTCATTCATCAGCACAGGAGAGGCAACAACCCCCTGCAGTGAGGGACTGCTCTCATTCATCAGTACACGAGAGGCAACAAGCCCCTGCAGTGAGGGACTGCTCTCATTCATCAGCACAGGAGAGGCAACAAACCCATGCAGTGAGCGACTGCTCTCATTCATCAGCACAGGAGAGGCAACAAACCCATGCAGTGAGCGACTGCTCCCATTCTACAGCACAGGAGAGGCAACAACCCCTTGCAGTGAGGGACTACTCTCATTCATCAGCACTGGAGAGGCAACAGCCCCCTGCAGTGAGGGACTACGTCCATTCGTCAGCACAGGAGAGGCAACAACCCCCTGCAGTGAGCGACTACTCTCATTCATCAGGACAGGAGAGGCAACAGCCCCCAGCAGTGAGGGACTGCTCTCATTCATCAGTACCGGAGAGGCAACAAGCCCCTGCAGTCAGGGACTGCTCTCATTCATCAGCACAGGAGAGGCAACAAACCCATGCAGTGAGCGACTGCTCTCATTCATCAGCGCAGGAGAGGCAACAAACCCATGCAGTGAGCATCTGCTCTCATTCATCAGCGCAGGAGAGGCAACAACCCCCTGCAGTGAGGGACTGCTCCCATTCATCAGCACAGGAGAGGCAACAACCCCCTGCAGTGAGGGACTACTCTCATTCTTCAGCGCAGGAGAGGCAACAACCCTCTGCAGTGAGGGACTACTCTCATTCATCAGCGCAGGAGAGGCAACAACCCCCTGCAGTGAGGGACTACTCTCATTCATCAGCGCAGGAGAGGCAACAAACCCATGCAGTGAGTGACTAGTCTCATTCATCAGCGCAGGAGAGGCAACAAACCCATGCAGTGAGCGACTACTCTCATTCATCAGCACAGGAGAGGCAACAGCCCCCTGCAGTGAGGGACTACTCTCATTCATCAGCACAGGAGAGGCAACAACCCCCCGCAGTGAGCGACTACTCTCATTCATCAGCACAGGAGAGGCAACAACCCCTTGCAGTGAGGGACTGCTCTCATTCATCAGCACAGGAGAGGCAACAACCCCCTGCAGTGAGGGACTGCTCTCATTCATCAGCACAGGAGAGGCAACAACCCCCTGCAGTGAGGGACTGCTCTCATTAATCAGCACAGGCGTGGCAACAAACCCATGCAGTGAGCGACTGCTCTCATTCATCAGCACAGGAGAGGCAACAAACCCATGCAGTGAGCGACTGCTCTCATTCATCAGCACAGGAGAGGCAACAACCCCCTGCAGTGAGGGACTGCTCCCATTCATCAGCACAGGAGAGGCAACAGCCCCCTGCAGTGAGGGACTACTCTCATTCATCAGCACAGGAGAGGCAACAAACCCATGCAGTGAGCGACTACTCTCATTTATCAGCGCAGGAGAGGCAACAAACCTGTGCAGTGAGCGACTACTCTCATTCATCAGCGCAGGAGAGGCAACAGCCCCCTGCAGTGAGGCACTACTCTCATTAATCTTCACAGGAGAGACAATAACCCTTGCAGTGAGCGATTACTCTCATTCATCAGCACAGGAGAGGCAACAACCCCATGCAGTGAGCAACTGCTCTCATTCATCCGCACAGGAGAGGCAACAAACCCATGCAGTGAGCAACTACTCTCATTCATCAGCACAGGAGAGGCAAAAAACCCATGCAGTGAGCGACTACTCTCATTCATCAGCACAGGAGAGGCAACAAACCCATGCAGTGAGGGACTGCTCTCATTCATCAGCACAGGAGAGGCAACAACCCCCTGCAGTGAGGGACTGCTCCCATTCATCAGCACAGGAGAGGCAACAACCCCCTGCAGTGAGGGACTACTCTCATTCATCAGCACAGGAGAGGAAACAACCCCCTGCAGTGAGGACTACTCTCATTCATCAGCACAGGAGATGCAACAACCCCCTGCAGTGAGCGACTACTCTCATTCATCAGGACAGGAGAGGCAACAAACCCATGCAGTGAGCGACTACTCTCATTCATCAGCGCAGGAGAAGCAACAAACCCATGCAGTGAGCGACTACTCTCATTCATCAGCGCAAGAGAGGCAACAACCCCCTGCAGTGAGCGACTACTCTCATTCATCAGCGCAGGAGAGGCAACAGCCCCCTGCAGTGAGGGACTACTCTCATTCATCAGCACAGGAGAGGCAACAGCCCCCTGCAATGAGCGACTACTCTCATTCATCAGCACAGGAGAGGCAACAAACCCATGCAGTGAGGGACTACTCTCATTCATCAGCACAGGAGAGGAAACAACCCCCTGCAGTGAGGACTACTCTCATTCATCAGCACAGGAGATGCAACAACCCCCTGCAGTGAGCGACTACTCTCATTCATCAGTACAGGAGAGGCAACAACTCCCTGCAGTGAGGGACTGCTCTCATTCATCAGCACAGGGGAGGCAACAACCCCTTGCAGTGAGCGACTACTCTCATTCATCAGTGCAGGAGAGGCAACAGCCCCCTGCAGTGAGGGACTATTTTCATTCATCAGTGCAGGAGAGGCAACAGCCCCCTGCAGTGAGGGACTATTTTCATTCATCAGCGCAGGAGAGGCAACAACCCCTTGCAGTGAGCGACTGCTCTCATTCACAAGCGCAGGAGAGGCAACAACCCCATGCAGTGAGCGACTACTCTCATTCATCAGCGCAGGAGAGGCAACAACCCCCTGCAGTGAGCGACTGCTCTCATTCATCAACGCAGGAGAGGCAACAACCCCTTGCAGTGAGCGACTGCTCTCATTCACAAGCGCAGGAGAGGCAACAACCCCCTGCAGTGAGGGACTGCTCTCATTCATCAGCACAGGAGAGGCAACAACCCCCTGCAGTGAGGGACTGCTCTCATTCATCAGCACAGGAGATGCAACAACCACCTTGCAGTGAGCGACTACTCTCATTCATCAGCGCAGGAGAGGCAATAACCCCATGCAGTGAGGGACTACTCTCATTCATCAGCACAGGAGAGGCAACAAACCCATGCAGTGAGTGACTACTCTCATTCATCAGCGCAGGAGAGGTACCAAACCCATCCAGTGAGCGACTACTCTCATTCATCAGCGCAGGAGAGGCAACAAACCCATGCAGTGAGCGACTACTCTCATTCATCAGCGCAGGAGAGGCAACAACCCCCTGCAGTGAGGGACTGCTCTCATTCATCAGCACAGGAGAGGCAACAACCCCCTGCAGTGAGGGACTGCTCTCATTCATCAGCACAGGAGATGCAACAACCACCTTGCAGTGAGCGACTACTCTCATTCATCAGCGCAGGAGAGGCAATAACCCCATGCAGTGAGGGACTACTCTCATTCATCAGCACAGGAGAGGCAACAACCCCTTGCAGTGAGCGACTACTCTCATTCATCAGTGCAGGAGAGGCAACAGCCCCCTGCAGTGAGGGACTATTCTCATTCATCAGCGCAGGAGAGGCAACAACCCCCTGCAGTGAGCGACTGCTCTCATTCATCAACGCAGGAGAGGCAACAACCCCTTGCAGTGAGTGACTGCTCTCATTCATCAGCGCAGGAGAGGCAACAACCCCATGCAGTGAGCGACTACTCTCATTCATCAGCGCAGGAGAGGCAACAACCCCCTGCAGTGAGCGACTACTCTCATTCATCAGCGCAGGAGAGGCAACAAACCCCTGCAGAGAGCGACTACTCTCATTCATCAGCACAGGAGAGGCAACATGCCCCTGCAGTGAGCGACTACTTTCATTCATCAGCACAGGAGAGGCAACAAACCCATGCAGTGAGGGACTGCTCCCATTCTACAGCACAGGAGAGGCAACAACCCCTTGCAGTGAGGGACTACTCTCATTCATCAGCACAGGAGAGGCAACAACCCCCTGCAGTGAGGGACTACGTCCATTCATCAGCACAGGAGAGGAAACAACCCCCTGCAGTGAGCGACTACTCTCATTCATCAGCACAGGAGAGGCAACAACCCCCTGCAGTGAGGGACTGCTCTCATTCATCAGTACACGAGAGGCAACAAGCCCCTGCAGTGAGGGACTGCTCTCATTCATCAGCACAGGAGAGGCAACAAACCCATGCAGTGAGCGACTGCTCTCATTCATCAGCACAGGAGAGGCAACAAACCCATGCAGTGAGCGACTGCTCCCATTCTACAGCACAGGAGAGGCAACAACCCCTTGCAGTGAGGGACTACTCTCATTCATCAGCACTGGAGCGGCAACAACCCCCTGCAGTGAGGGACTACGTCCATTCGTCAGCACAGGAGAGGCAACAACCCCCTGCAGTGAGCGACTACTCTCATTCATCAGCACAGGAGAGGCAACAGCCCCCAGCAGTGAGGGACTGCTCTCATTCATCAGTACCGGAGAGGCAACAAGCCCCTGCAGTGAGGGACTGCTCTCATTCATCAGCACAGGAGAGGCAACAAACCCATGCAGTGAGCGACTGCTCTCATTCATCAGCGCAGGAGAGGCAACAAACCCATGCAGTGAGCATCTGCTCTCATTCATCAGCGCAGGAGAGGCAACAACCCCCTGCAGTGAGGGACTGCTCCCATTCATCAGCACAGGAGAGGCAACAACCCCCTGCAGTGAGGGACTACTCTCATTCTTCAGCGCAGGAGAGGCAACAACCCTCTGCAGTGAGGGACTACTCTCATTCATCAGCGCAGGAGAGGCAACAACCCCCTGCAGTGAGGGACTACTCTCATTCATCAGCGCAGGAGAGGCAACAAACCCATGCAGTGAGTGACTAGTCTCATTCATCAGCGCAGGAGAGGCAACAAACCCATGCAGTGAGCGACTACTCTCATTCATCAGCACAGGAGAGGCAACAGCCCCCTGCAGTGAGGGACTACACTCATTCATCAGCACAGGAGAGGCAACAACCCCCCGCAGTGAGCGACTACTCTCATTCATCAGCACAGGAGAGGCAACAACCCCTTGCAGTGAGGGACTGCTCTCATTCATCAGCACAGGAGAGGCAACAACCCCCTGCAGTGAGGGACTGCTCTCATTCATCAGCACAGGAGAGGCAACAACCCCCTGCAGTGAGGGACTGCTCTCATTAATCAGCACAGGCGTGGCAACAAACCCATGCAGTGAGCGACTGCTCTCATTCATCAGCACAGGAGAGGCAACAAACCCATGCAGTGAGCGACTGCTCTCATTCATCAGCACAGGAGAGGCAACAACCCCCTGCAGTGAGGGACTGCTCCCATTCATCAGCACAGGAGAGGCAACAGCCCCCTGCAGTGAGCGACTACTCTCATTCATCAGCACAGGAGAGGCAACAACCCCCTGCAGTGACTGACTGCTCTCATTCATCAGCACAGGAGAGGCAACAAACCCATGCAGTGAGCGACTACTCTCATTCATCAGCGCAGGAGAGGCAACAAACCTGTGCAGTGAGCGACTACTCTCATTCATCAGCGCAGGAGAGGCAACAGCCCCCTGCAGTGAGGCACTACTCTCATTCATCAGCACAGGAGAGACAATAACCCTTGCAGTGAGCGATTACTCTCATTCATCAGCACAGGAGAGGCAACAACCCCATGCAGTGAGCAACTGCTCTCATTCATCCGCACAGGAGAGGCAACAAACCCATGCAGTGAGCAACTACTCTCATTCATCAGCACAGGAGAGGCAACAAACCCATGCAGTGAGCGGCTACTCTCATTCATCAGCACAGGAGAGGCAACAAACCCATGCAGTGAGGGACTGCTCTCATTCATCAGCACAGGAGAGGCAACAACCCCCTGCAGTGAGGGACTGCTCCCATTCATCAGCACAGGAGAGGCAACAACCCCCTGCAGTGAGGGACTACTCTCATTCATCAGCACAGGAGAGGAAACAACCCCCTGCAGTGAGGACTACTCTCATTCATCAGCACAGGAGATGCAACAACCCCCTGCAGTGAGCGACTACTCTCATTCATCAGGACAGGAGAGGCAACAAACCCATGCAGTGAGCGACTACTCTCATTCATCAGCGCAGGAGAAGCAACAAACCCATGCAGTGAGCGACTACTCTCATTCATCAGCGCAAGAGAGGCAACAACCCCCTGCAGTGAGCGACTACTCTCATTCATCAGCGCAGGAGAGGCAACAGCCCCCTGCAGTGAGGGACTACTCTCATTCATCAGCACAGGAGAGGCAACAGCCCCCTGCAATGAGCGACTACTCTCATTCATCAGCACAGGAGAGGCAACAAACCCATGCAGTGAGCGACTACTCTCATTCATCAGCACAGGAGAGGCAACATCCCCCTGCAGTGAGGGACTACTCTTATTTATCAGCACAGGAGAGGCAACAACCCCCTGCAGTGAGCGACTACTCTCATTCATCAGCGCAGGAGAGGCATCAACCCCCTGCAGTGAGGGACTGCTCTCATTCCTCAGCACAGGAGAGGCAACAACCCCCTGCAGTGAGGGACTTCTCTCATTCATCAGCGCAGGAGAGGCAACAACCCCATGCAGTGAGCGACTACTCTCATTCATCAGCGCAGGAGAGGCAACAACCCCCTGCAGTGAGCGACTACTCTCATTCATCAGCGCAGGAGAGGCAACAAACCCCTGCAGAGAGCGACTACTCTCATTCATCAGCACAGGAGAGGCAACATGCCCCTGCAGTGAGCGACTACTTTCATTCATCAGCACAGGAGAGGCAACAAACCCATGCAGTGAGGGACTGCTCCCATTCTACAGCACAGGAGAGGCAACAACCCCTTGCAGTGAGGGACTACTCTCATTCATCAGCACAGGAGAGGCAACAACCCCCTGCAGTGAGGGACTACGTCCATTCATCAGCACAGGAGAGGAAACAACCCCCTGCAGTGAGCGACTACTCTCATTCATCAGCACAGGAGAGGCAACAACCCCCTGCAGTGAGGGACTGCTCTCATTCATCAGTACACGAGAGGCAACAAGCCCCTGCAGTGAGGGACTGCTCTCATTCATCAGCACAGGAGAGGCAACAAACCCATGCAGTGAGCGACTGCTCTCATTCATCAGCACAGGAGAGGCAACAAACCCATGCAGTGAGCGACTGCTCCCATTCTACAGCACAGGAGAGGCAACAACCCCTTGCAGTGAGGGACTACTCTCATTCATCAGCACTGGAGAGGCAACAACCCCCTGCAGTGAGGGACTACGTCCATTCGTCAGCACAGGAGAGGCAACAACCCCCTGCAGTGAGCGACTACTCTCATTCATCAGCACAGGAGAGGCAACAGCCCCCAGCAGTGAGGGAATGCTCTCATTCATCAGTACCGGAGAGGCAACAAGCCCCTGCAGTGAGGGACTGCTCTCATTCATCAGCACAGGAGAGGCAACAAACCCATGCAGTGAGCGACTGCTCTCATTCATCAGCGCAGGAGAGGCAACAAACCCATGCAGTGAGCATCTGCTCTCATTCATCAGCGCAGGAGAGGCAACAACCCCCTGCAGTGAGGGACTGCTCCCATTCATCAGCACAGGAGAGGCAACAACCCCCTGCAGTGAGGGACTACTCTCATTCTTCAGCGCAGGAGAGGCAACAACCCTCTGCAGTGAGGGACTACTCTCATTCATCAGCGCAGGAGAGGCAACAACCCCCTGCAGTGAGGGACTACTCTCATTCATCAGCGCAGGAGAGGCAACAAACCCATGCAGTGAGTGACTAGTCTCATTCATCAGCGCAGGAGAGGCAACAAACCCATGCAGTGAGCGACTACTCTCATTCATCAGCACAGGAGAGGCAACAGCCCCCTGCAGTGAGGGACTACACTCATTCATCAGCACAGGAGAGGCAACAACCCCCCGCAGTGAGCGACTACTCTCATTCATCAGCACAGGAGAGGCAACAACCCCTTGCAGTGAGGGACTGCTCTCATTCATCAGCACAGGAGAGGCAACAACCCCCTGCAGTGAGGGACTGCTCTCATTCATCAGCACAGGAGAGGCAACAACCCCCTGCAGTGAGGGACTGCTCTCATTAATCAGCACAGGCGTGGCAACAAACCCATGCAGTGAGCGACTGCTCTCATTCATCAGCACAGGAGAGGCAACAAACCCATGCAGTGAGCGACTGCTCTCATTCATCAGCACAGGAGAGGCAACAACCCCCTGCAGTGAGGGACTGCTCCCATTCATCAGCACAGGAGAGGCAACAGCCCCCTGCAGTGAGCGACTACTCTCATTCATCAGCACAGGAGAGGCAACAACCCCCTGCAGTGACTGACTGCTCTCATTCATCAGCACAGGAGAGGCAACAAACCCATGCAGTGAGCGACTACTCTCATTCATCAGCGCAGGAGAGGCAACAAAACTGTGCAGTGAGCGACTACTCTCATTCATCAGCGCAGGAGAGGCAACAGCCCCCTGCAGTGAGGCACTACTCTCATTCATCAGCACAGGAGAGACAATAACCCTTGCAGTGAGCGATTACTCTCATTCATCAGCACAGGAGAGGCAACAACCCCATGCAGTGAGCAACTGCTCTCATTCATCCGCACAGGAGAGGCAACAAACCCATGCAGTGAGCAACTACTCTCATTCATCAGCACAGGAGAGGCAACAAACCCATGCAGTGAGCGGCTACTCTCATTCATCAGCACAGGAGAGGCAACAAACCCATGCAGTGAGGGACTGCTCTCATTCATCAGCACAGGAGAGGCAACAACCCCCTGCAGTGAGGGACTGCTCCCATTCATCAGCACAGGAGAGGCAACAACCCCCTGCAGTGAGGGACTACTCTCATTCATCAGCACAGGAGAGGAAACAACCCCCTGCAGTGAGGACTACTCTCATTCATCAGCACAGGAGATGCAACAACCCCCTGCAGTGAGCGACTACTCTCATTCATCAGGACAGGAGAGGCAACAAACCCATGCAGTGAGCGACTACTCTCATTCATCAGCGCAGGAGAAGCAACAAACCCATGCAGTGAGCGACTACTCTCATTCATCAGCGCAAGAGAGGCAACAACCCCCTGCAGTGAGCGACTACTCTCATTCATCAGCGCAGGAGAGGCAACAGCCCCCTGCAGTGAGGGACTACTCTCATTCATCAGCACAGGAGAGGCAACAGCCCCCTGCAATGAGCGACTACTCTCATTCATCAGCACAGGAGAGGCAACAAACCCATGCAGTGAGCGACTACTCTCATTCATCAGCACAGGAGAGGCAACAGCCCCCTGCAGTGAGGGACTACTCTTATTTATCAGCACAGGAGAGGCAACAACCCCCTGCAGTGAGCGACTACTCTCATTCATCAGCGCAGGAGAGGCATCAACCCCCTGCAGTGAGGGACTGCTCTCATTCCTCAGCACAGGAGAGGCAACAACCCCCTGCAGTGAGGGACTACTCTCATTCATCAGCACAGGAGAGGCAACAACCCGCTGCAGTGAGGGGCTACTCTCATTCATCAGCACAGGAGAGGCAACAGCCCTCTGCAGTGAGGAACTACTCTCATTCATCATCACAGGAGAGGCAACAAACCCATGCAGTGAGCGACTACTCTCATTCATCAGCACAGGAGAGGCAACAAACCCATGCAGTGAGCAACTACTCTCATTCATCAGCACAGGAGAGGCAACAAACCCATGCAGTGAGCGACTACTCTCATTCATCAGCACAGGAGAGGCAACAAACCCATGCAGTGAGGGACTGCTCTCATTCATCAGCACAGGAGAGGCAACAACCCCCTGCAGTGAGGGACTGCTCCCATTCATCAGCACAGGAGAGGCAACAACCCCCTGCAGTGAGGGACTACTCTCATTCATCAGCACAGGAGAGGAAACAACCCCCTGCAGTGAGGACTATTCTCATTCATCAGCACAGGAGATGCAACAACCCCCTGCAGTGAGCGACTACTCTCATTCATCAGTACAGGAGAGGCAACAACTCCCTGCAGTGAGGGACTGCTCTCATTCATCAGCACAGGAGAGGCAACAACCCCTTGCAGTGAGCGACTACTCTCATTCATCAGTGCAAGAGAGGCAACAGCCCCCTGCAGTGAGGGACTATTTTCATTCATCAGCGCAGGAGAGGCAACAACCCCCTGCAGTGAGCGACTGCTCTCATTCACAAGCGCAGGAGAGGCAACAACCCCATGCAGTGAGCGACTACTCTCATTCATCAGCGCAGGAGAGGCAACAACCCCCTGCAGTGAGCGATTACTCTCATTCATCAGCGCAGGAGAGGCAACAAACCCCTGCAGAGAGCGACTACTCTCATTCATCAGCACAGGAGAGGCCACATGCCCCTGCAGTGAGCGACTACTTTCATTCATCAGCACAGGAGAGGCAACAAACCCATGCAGTGAGGGACTGCTCCCATTCTACAGCACAGGAGAGGCAACAACCCCTTGCAGTGAGGGCCTACTCTCATTCATCAGCACAGGAGAGGCAACAACCCCCTGCAGTGAGCGACTACTCTCATTCATCAGTGCAGGAGAGGTAACAAACCCATGCAGTGAGCGACTACTCTCATTCATCAGCACAGGAGAGGCAACAAACCCATGCAGTGAGCGACTACTCTCATTCATCAGCGCAGGAGAGGTAACAACCCCTGCAGTGAGCGACGACTCTCATTCATCAGCGCAGGAGATGCAACAACCACGTTGCAGTGAGCGACTACTCTCATTCATCAGCGCAGGAGAGGCAACAACCCCATGCAGTGAGGGACTACTCTCATTCATCAGCACAGGAGAGGCAACAACCCCTTGCAGTGAGCGACTACTCTCATTCATCAGTGCAGGAGAGGCAACAGCCCCCTGCAGTGAGGGACTATTCTCATTCATCAGCGCAGGAGAGGCAACAACCCCCTGCAGTGAGCGACTGCTCTCATTCATCAACGCAGGAGAGGCAACAACCCCTTGCAGTGAGCGACTGCTCTCATTCATCAGCGCAGGAGAGGCAACAACCCCATGCAGTGAGCGACTACTCTCATTCATCAGCGCAGGAGAGGCAACAACCCCTTGCAGTGAGCGACTACTCTCATTCATCAGCGCAGGAGAGGCAACAAACCCCTGCAGAGAGCGACTACTCTCATTCATCAGCACAGGAGAGGCAACATGCCCCTGCAGTGAGCAACTACTTTCATTCATCAGCACAGGAGAGGCAACAAACCCATGCAGTGAGGGACTGCTCCCATTCATCAGCACAGGAGAGGCAACAACCCCTTGCAGTGAGGGACTACTCTCATTCATCAGCAGAGGAGAGGCAACAACCCCCTGCAGTGAGGGACTACGTCCATTCATTAGCAAAGGAGAGGCAACAACCCCCTGCAGTGAGCGACTACTATCATTCATCAGCACAGGAGAGGGAACAACCCCTTGCAGTGAGGGACTGCTCACATTCATCAGCACAGGAGAGGCAACAACCCCCTGCAGTGAGGGACTGCTCTCATTCATCAGTACAGGAGAGGCAACAACCCCCTGCAGTGAGGGACTGCTCTCATTCATCAGCACAGGAGAGGCAACAAACCCATGCAGTGAGCGACTACTCTCATTCATCAGCGCAGGAGAGGCATCAAACCCATCCAGTGAGCGACTACTCTCATTCATCAGCACAGGAGAGGCAACAAACCCATGCAGTGAGCGACTACTCTCATTCATCAGCGCAGGAGAGGCAACAACCCCCTGCAGTGAGGGACTGCTCTCATTCATCAGCACAGGAGAGGCAACAACCCCCTGCAGTGAGGGACTGCTCTCATTCATCAGCACAGGAGATGCAACAACCACCTTGCAGTGAGCGACTACTCTCATTCATCAGCGCAGGAGAGGCAACAACCCCATGCAGTGAGGGACTACTCTCATTCATCAGCACAGGAGAGGCAACAACCCCTTGCAGTGAGCGACTACTCTCATACATCAGCGAACGAGAGGCAACAGCCCCCTGCAGTGAGGGACTATTCTCATTCATCAGCGCAGGAGAGGCAACAACCCCCTGCAGTGAGCGACTGCTCTCATTCATCAACGCAGGAGAGGCAACAACCCCTTGCAGTGAGCGACTGCTCTCATTCATCAGCGCAGGAGAGGAAACAACCCCATGCAGTGAGCGACTACTCTCATTCATCAGCGCAGGAGAGGCAACAACCCCCTGCAGTGAGCGACTACTCTCATTCATCAGCGCAGGAGAGGCAACAAACCCCTGCAGAGAGCGACTACTCTCATTCATCAGCACAGAAGAGGCAACATGCCCCTGCAGTGAGCGACTACTTTCATTCATCAGCACAGGAGAGGCAACAAACCCATGCAGTGAGGGACTGCTCCCATTCTACAGCACAGGAGAGGCAACAACCCCCTGCAGTGAGGGACTACTTTCATTCATCAGCACAGGAGAGGCAACAACCCCCTGCAGTGAGGGACTATGTCCATTCATCAGCACAGGAGAGGCAACAACCCCCTGCAGTGAGCGACTACTCTCATTCATCAGCACAGGAGAGGCAACAACCCCCTGCAGTGAGGGACTGCTTTCATTCATCAGTACAGGAGAGGCAACAAGCCCCTGCAGTGAGGGACTGCTCTCATTCATCAGCACAGGAGAGGCAACAAACCCATGCAGTGAGCGACTGCTCTCATTCATCAGCACAGGAGAGGCAACAAACCCATGCAGTGAGCGACTGCTTCCATTCTACAGCACAGGAGAGGCAACAACCCCTTGCAGTGAGGGACTACTCTCATTCATCAGCACAGGAGAGGCAACAACCCCCTGCAGTGAGGGACTACGTCCATTCATCAGCACAGGAGAGGCAACAAACCCATGCAGTGAGCGACTGCTCTCATTCATCAGCACAGGAGAGGCAACAAACCCATGCAGTGAGCGACTGCTTCCATTCTACAGCACAGGAGAGGCAACAACCCCTTGCAGTGAGGGACTACTCTCATTCATCAGCACAGGAGAGGCAACAACCCCCTGCAGTGACTGACTGCTCTCATTCATCAGCACAGGAGAGGCAACAAACCCATGCAGTGAGCGACTACTCTCATTCATCAGCGCAGGAGAGGCAACAAACCTGTGCAGTGAGCGACTACTCTCATTCATCAGCGCAGGAGAGGCAACAGCCCCCTGCAGTGAGGCACTACTCTCATTCATCAGCACAGGAGAGACAATAACCCTTGCAGTGAGCGATTACTCTCATTCATCAGCACAGGAGAGGCAACAACCCCATGCAGTGAGCAACTGCTCTCATTCATCCGCACAGGAGAGGCAACAAACCCATGCAGTGAGCAACTACTCTCATTCATCAGCACAGGAGAGGCAACAAACCCATGCAGTGAGCGACTACTCTCATTCATCAGCACAGGAGAGGCAACAAACCCATGCAGTGAGGGACTGCTCTCATTCATCAGCACAGGAGAGGCAACAACCCCCTGCAGTGAGGGACTGCTCCCATTCATCAGCACAGGAGAGGCAACAACCCCCTGCAGTGAGGGACTACTCTCATTCATCAGCACAGGAGAGGAAACAACCCCCTGCAGTGAGGACTACTCTCATTCATCAGCACAGGAGATGCAACAACCCCCTGCAGTGAGCGACTACTCTCATTCATCAGGACAGGAGAGGCAACAAACCCATGCAGTGAGCGACTACTCTCATTCATCAGCGCAGGAGAAGCAACAAACCCATGCAGTGAGCGACTACTCTCATTCATCAGCGCAAGAGAGGCAACAACCCCCTGCAGTGAGCGACTACTCTCATTCATCAGCGCAGGAGAGGCAACAGCCCCCTGCAGTGAGGGACTACTCTCATTCATCAGCACAGGAGAGGCAACAGCCCCCTGCAATGAGCGACTACTCTCATTCATCAGCACAGGAGAGGCAACAAACCCATGCAGTGAGCGACTACTCTCATTCATCAGCACAGGAGAGGCAACAGCCCCCTGCAGTGAGGGACTACTCTTATTTATCAGCACAGGAGAGGCAACAACCCCCTGCAGTGAGCGACTACTCTCATTCATCAGCGCAGGAGAGGCATCAACCCCCTGCAGTGAGGGACTGCTCTCATTCCTCAGCACAGGAGAGGCAACAACCCCCTGCAGTGAGGGACTACTCTCATTCATCAGCACAGGAGAGGCAACAACCCCCTGCAGTGAGGGGCTACTCTCATTCATCAGCACAGGAGAGGCAACAGCCCTCTGCAGTGAGGAACTACTCTCATTCATCATCACAGGAGAGGCAACAAACCCATGCAGTGAGCGACTACTCTCATTCATCAGCACAGGAGAGGCAACAAACCCATGCAGTGAGAAACTACTCTCATTCATCAGCACAGGAGAGGCAACAAACCCATGCAGTGAGCGACTACTCTCATTCATCAGCACAGGAGAGGCAACAAACCCATGCAGTGAGGGACTGCTCTCATTCATCAGCACAGGAGAGGCAACAACCCCCTGCAGTGAGGGACTGCTCCCATTCATCAGCACAGGAGAGGCAACAACCCCCTGCAGTGAGGGACTACTCTCATTCATCAGCACAGGAGAGGAAACAACCCCCTGCAGTGAGGACTACTCTCATTCATCAGCACAGGAGATGCAACAACCCCCTGCAGTGAGCGACTACTCTCATTCATCAGTACAGGAGAGGCAACAACTCCCTGCAGTGAGGGACTGCTCTCATTCATCAGCACAGGAGAGGCAACAACCCCTTGCAGTGAGCGACTACTCTCATTCATCAGTGCAGGAGAGGCAACAGCCCCCTGCAGTGAGGGACTATTTTCATTCATCAGCGCAGGAGAGGCAACAACCCCCTGCAGTGAGCGACTGCTCTCATTCATCAACGCAGGAGAGGCAACAACCCCTTGCAGTGAGCGACTGCTCTCATTCACAAGCGCAGGAGAGGCAACAACCCCATGCAGTGAGCGACTTCTCTCATTCATCAGCGCAGGAGAGGCAACAACCCCCTGCAGTGAGCGATTACTCTCATTCATCAGCGCAGGAGAGGCAACAAACCCCTGCAGAGAGCGACTACTCTCATTCATCAGCACAGGAGAGGCCACATGCCCCTGCAGTGAGCGACTACTTTCATTCATCAGCACAGGAGAGGCAACAAACCCATGCAGTGAGGGACTGCTCCCATTCTACAGCACAGGAGAGGCAACAACCCCTTGCAGTGAGGGACTACTCTCATTCATCAGCACAGGAGAGGCAACAACCCCCTGCAGTGAGCGACTACTCTCATTCATCAGCGCAGGAGAGGTAACAAACCCATGCAGTGAGCGACTACTCTCATTCATCAGCACAGGAGAGGCAACAAACCCATGCAGTGAGCGACTACTCTCATTCATCAGCGCAGGAGAGGTAACAACCCCTGCAGTGAGCGACGACTCTCATTCATCAGCGCAGGAGATGCAACAACCACGTTGCAGTGAGCGACTACTCTCATTCATCAGCGCAGGAGAGGCAACAACCCCATGCAGTGAGGGACTACTCTCATTCATCAGCACAGGAGAGGCAACAACCCCTTGCAGTGAGCGACTACTCTCATTCATCAGTGCAGGAGAGGCAACAGCCCCCTGCAGTGAGGGACCATTCTCATTCATCAGCGCAGGAGAGGCAACAACCCCCTGCAGTGAGCGACTGCTCTCATTCATCAACGCAGGAGAGGCAACAACCCCTTGCAGTGAGCGACTGCTCTCATTCATCAGCGCAGGAGAGGCAACAACCACATGCAGTGAGCGACTACTCTCATTCATCAGCGCAGGAGAGGCAACAACCCCTTGCAGTGAGCGACTACTCTCATTCATCAGCGCAGGAGAGGTAACAAACCCCTGCAGAGAGCGACTACTCTCATTCATCAGCACAGGAGAGGCAACATGCCCCTGCAGTGAGCAACTACTTTCATTCATCAGCACAGGAGAGGCAACAAACCCATGCAGTGAGGGACTGCTCCCATTCATCAGCACAGGAGAGGCAACAACCCCTTGCAGTGAGGGACTACTCTCATTCATCAGCAGAGGAGAGGCAACAACCCCCTGCAGTGAGGGACTACGTCCATTCATCAGCACAGGAGAGGCAACAACCCCCTGCAGTGAGCGACTACTATCATTCATCAGCACAGGAGAGGGAACAACCCCTTGCAGTGAGGGACTGCTCACATTCATCAGCACAGGAGAGGCAACAACCCCCTGCAGTGAGGGACTGCTCTCATTCATCAGTACAGGAGAGGCAACAACCCCCTGCAGTGAGGGACTGCTCTCATTCATCAGCACAGGAGAGGCAACAAACCCATGCAGTGAGCGACTACTCTCATTCATCTGCGCAGGAGAGGCAACAACCCCCTGCAGTGAGCGACTACTATCATTCATCAGCACAGGAGAGGGAACAACCCCTTGCAGTGAGGGACTGCTCACATTCATCAGCACAGGAGAGGCAACAACCCCCTGCAGTGAGGGACTGCTCTCATTCATCAGTACAGGAGAGGCAACAACCCCCTGCAGTGAGGGACTGCTCTCATTCATCAGCACAGGAGAGGCAACAACCCCTTGCAGTGAGCGACTACTCTCATTCATCAGTGCAAGAGAGGCAACAGCCCCCTGCAGTGAGGGACTATTTTCATTCATCAGCGCAGGAGAGGCAACAACCCCCTGCAGTGAGCGACTGCTCTCATTCACAAGCGCAGGAGAGGCAACAACCCCATGCAGTGAGCGACTACTCTCATTCATCAGCGCAGGAGAGGCAACAACCCCCTGCAGTGAGCGATTACTCTCATTCATCAGCGCAGGAGAGGCAACAAACCCCTGCAGAGAGCGACTACTCTCATTCATCAGCACAGGAGAGGCCACATGCCCCTGCAGTGAGCGACTACTTTCATTCATCAGCACAGGAGAGGCAACAAACCCATGCAGTGAGGGACTGCTCCCATTCTACAGCACAGGAGAGGCAACAACCCCTTGCAGTGAGGGCCTACTCTCATTCATCAGCACAGGAGAGGCAACAACCCCCTGCAGTGAGCGACTACTCTCATTCATCAGTGCAGGAGAGGTAACAAACCCATGCAGTGAGCGACTACTCTCATTCATCAGCACAGGAGAGGCAACAAACCCATGCAGTGAGCGACTACTCTCATTCATCAGCGCAGGAGAGGTAACAACCCCTGCAGTGAGCGACGACTCTCATTCATCAGCGCAGGAGATGCAACAACCACATTGCAGTGAGCGACTACTCTCATTCATCAGCGCAGGAGAGGCAACAACCCCATGCAGTGAGGGACTACTCTCATTCATCAGCACAGGAGAGGCAACAACCCCTTGCAGTGAGCGACTACTCTCATTCATCAGTGCAGGAGAGGCAACAGCCCCCTGCAGTGAGGGACTATTCTCATTCATCAGCGCAGGAGAGGCAACAACCCCCTGCAGTGAGCGACTGCTCTCATTCATCAACGCAGGAGAGGCAACAACCCCTTGCAGTGAGCGACTGCTCTCATTCATCAGCGCAGGAGAGGCAACAACCCCATGCAGTGAGCGACTACTCTCATTCATCAGCGCAGGAGAGGCAACAACCCCTTGCAGTGAGCGACTACTCTCATTCATCAGCGCAGGAGAGGCAACAAACCCCTGCAGAGAGCGACTACTCTCATTCATCAGCACAGGAGAGGCAACATGCCCCTGCAGTGAGCAACTACTTTCATTCATCAGCACAGGAGAGGCAACAAACCCATGCAGTGAGGGACTGCTCCCATTCATCAGCACAGGAGAGGCAACAACCCCTTGCAGTGAGGGACTACTCTCATTCATCAGCAGAGGAGAGGCAACAACCCCCTGCAGTGAGGGACTACGTCCATTCATTAGCAAAGGAGAGGCAACAACCCCCTGCAGTGAGCGACTACTATCATTCATCAGCACAGGAGAGGGAACAACCCCTTGCAGTGAGGGACTGCTCACATTCATCAGCACAGGAGAGGCAACAACCCCCTGCAGTGAGGGACTGCTCTCATTCATCAGTACAGGAGAGGCAACAACCCCCTGCAGTGAGGGACTGCTCTCATTCATCAGCACAGGAGAGGCAACAAACCCATGCAGTGAGCGACTACTCTCATTCATCAGCGCAGGAGAGGCATCAAACCCATCCAGTGAGCGACTACTCTCATTCATCAGCACAGGAGAGGCAACAAACCCATGCAGTGAGCGACTACTCTCATTCATCAGCGCAGGAGAGGCAACAACCCCCTGCAGTGAGGGACTGCTCTCATTCATCAGCACAGGAGAGGCAACAACCCCCTGCAGTGAGGGACTGCTCTCATTCATCAGCACAGGAGATGCAACAACCACCTTGCAGTGAGCGACTACTCTCATTCATCAGCGCAGGAGAGGCAACAACCCCATGCAGTGAGGGACTACTCTCATTCATCAGCACAGGAGAGGCAACAACCCCTTGCAGTGAGCGACTACTCTCATACATCAGCGAACGAGAGGCAACAGCCCCCTGCAGTGAGGGACTATTCTCATTCATCAGCGCAGGAGAGGCAACAACCCCCTGCAGTGAGCGACTGCTCTCATTCATCAACGCAGGAGAGGCAACAACCCCTTGCAGTGAGCGACTGCTCTCATTCATCAGCGCAGGAGAGGAAACAACCCCATGCAGTGAGCGACTACTCTCATTCATCAGCGCAGGAGAGGCAATAACCCCCTGCAGTGAGCGACTACTCTCATTCATCAGCGCAGGAGAGGCAACAAACCCCTGCAGAGAGCGACTACTCTCATTCATCAGCACAGAAGAGGCAACATGCCCCTGCAGTGAGCGACTACTTTCATTCATCAGCACAGGAGAGGCAACAAACCCATGCAGTGAGGGACTGCTCCCATTCTACAGCACAGGAGAGGCAACAACCCCCTGCAGTGAGGGACTACTTTCATTCATCAGCACAGGAGAGGCAACAACCCCCTGCAGTGAGGGACTATGTCCATTCATCAGCACAGGAGAGGCAACAACCCCCTGCAGTGAGCGACTACTCTCATTCATCAGCACAGGAGAGGCAACAACCCCCTGCAGTGAGGGACTGCTTTCATTCATCAGTACAGGAGAGGCAACAAGCCCCTGCAGTGAGGGACTGCTCTCATTCATCAGCACAGGAGAGGCAACAAACCCATGCAGTGAGCGACTGCTCTCATTCATCAGCACAGGAGAGGCAACAAACCCATGCAGTGAGCGACTGCTTCCATTCTACAGCACAGGAGAGGCAACAACCCCTTGCAGTGAGGGACTACTCTCATTCATCAGCACAGGAGAGGCAACAACCCCCTGCAGTGAGGGACTACGTCCATTCATCAGCACAGGAGAGGCAACAAACCCATGCAGTGAGCGACTGCTCTCATTCATCAGCACAGGAGAGGCAACAAACCCATGCAGTGAGCGACTGCTTCCATTCTACAGCACAGGAGAGGCAACAACCCCTTGCAGTGAGGGACTACTCTCATTCATCAGCACAGGAGAGGCAACAACCCCCTGCAGTGACTGACTGCTCTCATTCATCAGCACAGGAGAGGCAACAAACCCATGCAGTGAGCGACTACTCTCATTCATCAGCGCAGGAGAGGCAACAAACCTGTGCAGTGAGCGACTACTCTCATTCATCAGCGCAGGAGAGGCAACAGCCCCCTGCAGTGAGGCACTACTCTCATTCATCAGCACAGGAGAGACAATAACCCTTGCAGTGAGCGATTACTCTCATTCATCAGCACAGGAGAGGCAACAACCCCATGCAGTGAGCAACTGCTCTCATTCATCCGCACAGGAGAGGCAACAAACCCATGCAGTGAGCAACTACTCTCATTCATCAGCACAGGAGAGGCAACAAACCCATGCAGTGAGCGACTACTCTCATTCATCAGCACAGGAGAGGCAACAAACCCATGCAGTGAGGGACTGCTCTCATTCATCAGCACAGGAGAGGCAACAACCCCCTGCAGTGAGGGACTGCTCCCATTCATCAGCACAGGAGAGGCAACAACCCCCTGCAGTGAGGGACTACTCTCATTCATCAGCACAGGAGAGGAAACAACCCCCTGCAGTGAGGACTACTCTCATTCATCAGCACAGGAGATGCAACAACCCCCTGCAGTGAGCGACTACTCTCATTCATCAGGACAGGAGAGGCAACAAACCCATGCAGTGAGCGACTACTCTCATTCATCAGCGCAGGAGAAGCAACAAACCCATGCAGTGAGCGACTACTCTCATTCATCAGCGCAAGAGAGGCAACAACCCCCTGCAGTGAGCGACTACTCTCATTCATCAGCGCAGGAGAGGCAACAGCCCCCTGCAGTGAGGGACTACTCTCATTCATCAGCACAGGAGAGGCAACAGCCCCCTGCAATGAGCGACTACTCTCATTCATCAGCACAGGAGAGGCAACAAACCCATGCAGTGAGCGACTACTCTCATTCATCAGCACAGGAGAGGCAACAGCCCCCTGCAGTGAGGGACTACTCTTATTTATCAGCACAGGAGAGGCAACAACCCCCTGCAGTGAGCGACTACTCTCATTCATCAGCGCAGGAGAGGCATCAACCCCCTGCAGTGAGGGACTGCTCTCATTCCTCAGCACAGGAGAGGCAACAACCCCCTGCAGTGAGGGACTACTCTCATTCATCAGCACAGGAGAGGCAACAACCCCCTGCAGTGAGGGGCTACTCTCATTCATCAGCACAGGAGAGGCAACAGCCCTCTGCAGTGAGGAACTACTCTCATTCATCATCACAGGAGAGGCAACAAACCCATGCAGTGAGCGACTACTCTCATTCATCAGCACAGGAGAGGCAACAAACCCATGCAGTGAGAAACTACTCTCATTCATCAGCACAGGAGAGGCAACAAACCCATGCAGTGAGCGACTACTCTCATTCATCAGCACAGGAGAGGCAACAAACCCATGCAGTGAGGGACTGCTCTCATTCATCAGCACAGGAGAGGCAACAACCCCCTGCAGTGAGGGACTGCTCCCATTCATCAGCACAGGAGAGGCAACAACCCCCTGCAGTGAGGGACTACTCTCATTCATCAGCACAGGAGAGGAAACAACCCCCTGCAGTGAGGACTACTCTCATTCATCAGCACAGGAGATGCAACAACCCCCTGCAGTGAGCGACTACTCTCATTCATCAGTACAGGAGAGGCAACAACTCCCTGCAGTGAGGGACTGCTCTCATTCATCAGCACAGGAGAGGCAACAACCCCTTGCAGTGAGCGACTACTCTCATTCATCAGTGCAGGAGAGGCAACAGCCCCCTGCAGTGAGGGACTATTTTCATTCATCAGCGCAGGAGAGGCAACAACCCCCTGCAGTGAGCGACTGCTCTCATTCATCAACGCAGGAGAGGCAACAACCCCTTGCAGTGAGCGACTGCTCTCATTCACAAGCGCAGGAAAGGCAACAACCCCATGCAGTGAGCGACTTCTCTCATTCATCAGCGCAGGAGAGGCAACAACCCCCTGCAGTGAGCGATTACTCTCATTCATCAGCGCAGGAGAGGCAACAAACCCCTGCAGAGAGCGACTACTCTCATTCATCAGCACAGGAGAGGCCACATGCCCCTGCAGTGAGCGACTACTTTCATTCATCAGCACAGGAGAGGCAACAAACCCATGCAGTGAGGGACTGCTCCCATTCTACAGCACAGGAGAGGCAACAACCCCTTGCAGTGAGGGACTACTCTCATTCATCAGCACAGGAGAGGCAACAACCCCCTGCAGTGAGCGACTACTCTCATTCATCAGCGCAGGAGAGGTAACAAACCCATGCAGTGAGCGACTACTCTCATTCATCAGCACAGGAGAGGCAACAAACCCATGCAGTGAGCGACTACTCTCATTCATCAGCGCAGGAGAGGTAACAACCCCTGCAGTGAGCGACGACTCTCATTCATCAGCGCAGGAGATGCAACAACCACGTTGCAGTGAGCGACTACTCTCATTCATCAGCGCAGGAGAGGCAACAACCCCATGCAGTGAGGGACTACTCTCATTCATCAGCACAGGAGAGGCAACAACCCCTTGCAGTGAGCGACTACTCTCATTCATCAGTGCAGGAGAGGCAACAGCCCCCTGCAGTGAGGGACCATTCTCATTCATCAGCGCAGGAGAGGCAACAACCCCCTGCAGTGAGCGACTGCTCTCATTCATCAACGCAGGAGAGGCAACAACCCCTTGCAGTGAGCGACTGCTCTCATTCATCAGCGCAGGAGAGGCAACAACCACATGCAGTGAGCGACTACTCTCATTCATCAGCGCAGGAGAGGCAACAACCCCTTGCAGTGAGCGACTACTCTCATTCATCAGCGCAGGAGAGGTAACAAACCCCTGCAGAGAGCGACTACTCTCATTCATCAGCACAGGAGAGGCAACATGCCCCTGCAGTGAGCAACTACTTTCATTCATCAGCACAGGAGAGGCAACAAACCCATGCAGTGAGGGACTGCTCCCATTCATCAGCACAGGAGAGGCAACAACCCCTTGCAGTGAGGGACTACTCTCATTCATCAGCAGAGGAGAGGCAACAACCCCCTGCAGTGAGGGACTACGTCCATTCATCAGCACAGGAGAGGCAACAACCCCCTGCAGTGAGCGACTACTATCATTCATCAGCACAGGAGAGGGAACAACCCCTTGCAGTGAGGGACTGCTCACATTCATCAGCACAGGAGAGGCAACAACCCCCTGCAGTGAGGGACTGCTCTCATTCATCAGTACAGGAGAGGCAACAACCCCCTGCAGTGAGGGACTGCTCTCATTCATCAGCACAGGAGAGGCAACAAACCCATGCAGTGAGCGACTACTCTCATTCATCTGCGCAGGAGAGGCATCAAACCCATCCAGTGAGCGACTACTCTCATTCATCAGCACAGGAGAGGCAACAAACCCATGCAGTGAGCGACTACTCTCATTCATCAGCGCAGGAGAGGCAACAACCCCCTGCAGTGAGGGACTGCTCTCATTCATCAGCACAGGAGAGGCAACAACCCCCTGCAGTGAGGGACTGCTCTCATTCATCAGCACAGGAGATGCAACAACCACCTTGCAGTGAGCGACTACTCTCATTCATCAGCGCAGGAGAGGCAACAACCCCATGCAGTGAGGGACTACTCTCATTCATCAGCACAGGAGAGTCAACAACCCCTTGCAGTGAGCGACTACTCTCATTCATCAGCGAACGAGAGGCAACAGCCCCCTGCAGTGAGGGACTATTCTCATTCATCAGCACAGGAGAGGCAACAACCCCCTGCAGTGAGCGACTGCTCTCATTCATCAACGCAGGAGAGGCAACAACCCCTTGCAGTGAGCGACTGCTCTCATTCATTAGCGCAGGAGAGGCAACAACCCCATGCAGTGAGCGACTACTCTCATTCATCAGCGCAGGAGAGGCAACAACCCCCTGCAGTGAGCGACTACTCTCATTCATCAGCGCAGGAGAGGCAACAAACCCCTGCAGAGAGCGACTACTCTCATTCATCAGCACAGGAGAGGCAACATGCCCCTGCAGTGAGCGACTACTTTCATTCATCAGCACAGGAGAGGCAACAAACCCATGCAGTGAGGGACTGCTCCCATTCTACAGCACAGGAGAGGCAACAACCCCCTGCAGTGAGGGACTACTCTCATTCATCAGCACAGGAGAGGCAACAACCCCCTGCAGTGAGGGACTATGTCCATTCATCAGCACAGGAGAGGCAACAACCCCCTGCAGTGAGCGACTACTCTCATTCATCAGCACAGGAGAGGCAACAACCCCCTGCAGTGAGGGACTGCTCTCATTCATCAGTACAGGAGAGGCAACAAGCCCCTGCAGTGAGGGACTGCTCTCATTCATCAGCACAGGAGAGGCAACAAACCCATGCAGTGAGCGACTGCTCTCATTCATCAGCACAGGAGAGGCAACAAACCCATGCAGTGAGCGACTGCTTCCATTCTACAGCACAGGAGAGGCAACAACCCCTTGCAGTGAGGGACTACTCTCATTCATCAGCACAGGAGAGGCAACAACCCCCTGCAGTGAGGGACTACGTCCATTCATCAGCACAGGAGAGGCAACAACCCCCTGCAGTGAGCGACTACTCTCATTCATCAGCACAGGAGAGGCAACAGCCCCCAGCAGTGAGGGACTGCTCTCATTCATCAGTACAGGAGAGGCAACAAGCCCCTGCAGTGAGGGACTGCTCTCATTCATCAGCACAGGAGAGGCAACAAACCCATGCAGTGAGTGACTGCTCTCATTCATCAGCGCAGGAGAGGCAACAAACCCATGCAGTGAGCATCTGCTCTGATTCATCAGCGCAGGAGAGGCAACAACCCCCTGCAGTGAGGGACTGCTCCCATTCATCAGCGCAGGAGAGGCAACAACCCCATGCAGTGAGCGACTACTCTCATTCATCAGCGCAGGAGAGGCAACAACCCCCTGCAGTGAGCGACTACTCTCATTCATCAGCGCAGGAGAGGCAACAAACCCCTGCAGAGAGCGACTACTCTCATTCATCAGCACAGGAGAGGCAACAAGCCCCTGCAGTGAGGGACTGCTCTCATTCATCAGCACAGGAGAGGCAACAAACCCATGCAGTTAGCGACTGCTCTCATTCATCAGCACAGGAGAGGCAACAAACCCATGCAGTGAGCGACTGCTTCCATTCTACAGCACAGGAGAGGCAACAACCCCTTGCAGTGAGGGACTACTCTCATTCATCAGCACAGGAGAGGCAACAACCCCCTGCAGTGAGGGACTACGTCCATTCATCAGCACAGGAGAGGCAACAACCCCCTGCAGTGAGCAACTACTCTCATTCATCAGCACAGGAGAGGCAACAGCCCCCAGCAGTGAGGGACTGCTCTCATTCATCAGTACAGGAGAGGCAACAAGCCCCTGCAGTGAGGGACTGCTCTCATTCATCAGCACAGGAGAGGCAACAAACCCATGCAGTGAGCGACTGCTCTCATTCATCAGCGCAGGAGAGGCAACAAACCCATGCAGTGAGCATCTGCTCTCATTCATCAGCGCAGGAGAGGCAACAACCCCCTGCAGTGAGGGACTGCTCCCATTCATCAGCACAGGAGAGGCAACAACCCCCTGCAGTGAGGGACTACTCTCATTCTTCAGCGCAGGAGAGGCAACAACCCTCTGCAGTGAGGGACTACTCTCATTCATCAGCGCAGGAGAGGCAACAACCCCCTGCAGTGAGGGACTACTCTCATTCATCAGCGCAGGAGAGGCAACAAACCCATGCAGTGAGTGACTAGTCTCATTCATCAGCGCAGGAGAGGCAACAAACCCATGCAGTGAGTGACTACTCTCATTCATCAGCACAGGAGAGGCAACAGCCCCCTGCAGTGAGGGACTACTCTCATTCATCAGCACAGGAGAGGCAACAACCCCCCGCAGTGAGCAACTGCTCTCATTCATCAGCACAGGAGAGGCAACAAACCCATGCAGTGAGCGACTGCTCTCATTCATCAGCACAGGAGAGGCAACAACCCCCTGCAGTGAGGGACTGCTCCCATTCATCAGCACAGGAGAGGCAACAACCCCCTGCAGTGAGGGACTACTCTCATTCATCAGCACAGGAGAGGCAACAACCTCCTGCAGTGAGGGACTACTCTCATTCATCAGCACAGGAGAGGCAACAACCCCCTGCAGTGACTGACTGCTCTCATTCATCAGCACAGGAGAGGCAACAAACCCATGCAGTGAGCGACTACTCTCATTCATCAGCGCAGGAGAGGCAACAAACCTGTGCAGTGAGCGACTACTCTCATTCATCAGCGCAGGAGAGGCAACAGCCCCCTGCAGTGAGGCACTACTCTCATTCATCAGCACAGGAGAGACAATAACCCTTGCAGTGAGCGATTACTCTCATTCATCAGCACAGGAGAGGCAACAACCCCATGCAGTGAGCGACTGCTCTCATTCATCCGCACAGGAGAGGCAACAAACCCATGCATTGAGCAAGTACTCTCATTCATCAGCACAGGAGAGGCAACAAACCCATGCAGTGAGCGACTACTCTCATTCATCAGCACAGGAGAGGCAACAAACCCATGCAGTGAGGGACTGCTCGCATTCATCAGTGCAGGAGAGGCAACAGCCCCCCGCATTGAGGGACTATTCTCATTCATCAGCGCAGGAGAGGCAACAACCCCCTGCAGTGAGCGACTGCTCTCATTCATCAACGCAGGAGAGGCAACAACCCCTTGCAGTGAGCGACTGCTCTCATTCATCAGCGCAGGAGAGGCAACAACCCCATGCAGTGAGCGACTACTCTCATTCATCAGCGCAGGAGAGGCAACAAACCCCTGCAGAGAGCGACTACTCTCATTCATCAGCACAGGAGAGGCAACATGCCCCTGCAGTGAGCGACTACTTTCATTCATCAGCACAGGAGAGGCAACAAACCCATGCAGTGAGGGACTGCTCCCATTCTACAGCACAGGAGAGGCAACAACCCCTTGCAGTGAGGGACTACTCTTATTCATCAGCACAGGAGAGGCAACAACCCGTTGCAGTGAGGGACTACGTCCATTCATCAGCACAGGAGAGGCAACAACCCCCTGCAGTGAGCGACTACTCTCATTCATCAGCACAGGAGAGGCAACAACCCCCTGCAGTGAGGGACTGCTCTCATTCATCAGTACAGGAGAGGCAACAACCCCCTGCAGTGAGGGACTGCTCTCATTCATCAGCACAGGAGAGGCAACAACCCCCTGCAGTGAGGGACTGCTCTCATTCATCAGTACAGGAGAGGCAACAACCCCCTGCAGTGAGGGACTGCTCTCATTCATCAGCACAGGAGAGGCAACAACCCCCTGCAGTGAGGGACTGCTCTCATTCATCAGCACAGGAGAGGCAACAACCCCCTGCAGTGAGGGACTGCTCTCATTCATCAGCACAGGAGAGGCAACAACCCCCTGCAGTGAGGGACTGCTCTCATTCATCAGCACAGGAGAGGCAACAAACCCATGCAGTGAGCGACTACTCTCATTCATCAGCACAGGAGAGGTATCAAACCCATCCAGTGAGCGACTACTCTCATTCATCAGCACAGGAGAGGCAACAAACCCATGCAGTGAGCGACTGCTCTCATTCATCAGCGCAGGAGAGGCAACAACCCCCTGCAGTGAGGGACTGCTCTCATTCATCAGCACAGGAGAGGCAACAACCCCCTGCAGTGAGGGACTGCTCTCATTCATCAGCACAGGAGAGGCAACAAACCCATGCAGTGAGCGACTACTCTCATTCATCAGCACAGGAGAGGTAACAAACCCATGCAGTGAGCGACTACTCTCATTCATCAGCACTGGAGAGGCAACAACCACCTTGCAGTGAGCGACTACTCTCATTCATCAGTGCAGGAGAGGCAACAACCCCATGCAGTGAGGGACTACTCTCATTCATCAGCACAGGAGAGGCAACAACCCCTTGCAGTGAGCGACTACTCTCATTCATCAGTGCAGGAGAGGCAACAGCCCCCTGCAGTGAGGGACTATTTTCATTCATCAGCGCAGGAGAGGCAACAACCCCCTGCAGTGAGCGACTGCTCTCATTCATCAACGCAGGAGAGGCAACAACCCCTTGCAGTGAGCGACTGCTCTCATTCATCAGCGCAGGAGAGGCAACAACCCCATGCAGTGAGCGACTACTCTCATTCATCAGCGCAGGAGAGGCAACAACCCCCTGCAGTGAGCGACTACTCTCATTCATCAGCGCAGGAGAGGCAACAAACCCCTGCAGAGAGCAACTACTCTCATTCATCAGCACAGGAGAGGCCACATGCCCCTGCAGTGAGCGACTACTTTCATTCATCAGCACAGGAGAGGCAACAAACCCATGCAGTGTGGGACTGCTCCCATTCTACAGCACAGGAGAGGCAACAACCAACAACCCCCTGCAGTGAGGGACCGCTCTCATTCATCAGCACAGGAGAGGCAACAAATCCATGCAGCGAGCGACTACTCTCATTCATCAGCGCAGGAGAGGTATCAAACCCATCCAGTGAGCGACTACTCTCATTCATCAGCGTAGGAGAGGCAACAAACCCATGCAGTGAGCGACTACTCTCATTCATCAGCGCAGGAGAGGCAACAACCCCCTGCAGTGAGGGACTGCTCTCATTCATCAGCACAGGAGAGGCAACAACCCCCTGCAGTGAGGGACTGCTCTCATTCATCAGCACAGGAGATGCAACAACCACCTTGCAGTGAGCAACTACTCTCATTCATCAGCGCAGGAGAGGCAACAACCCCATGCAGTGAGGGACTACTCTCATTCATCAGCGCAGGAGAGGCAACAACCCCATGCAGTGAGCGACTACTCTCATTCATCAGCGCAGGAGAGGCAACAACCCCCTGCAGTGAGCGACTACTCTCATTCATCAGCGCAGGAGAGGCAACAAACCCCTGCAGAGAGCGACTACTCTCATTCATCAGCACAGGAGAGGCAACATGCCCCTGCAGTGAGCGACTACTTTCATTCATCAGCACAGGAGAGGCAACAAACCCATGCAGTGAGGGACTGCTCCCATTCTACAGCACAGGAGAGGCAACAACCCCTTGCAGTGAGGGACTACTCTCATTCATCAGCACAGGAGAGGCAACAACCCCCTGCAGTGAGGGACTACGTCCATTCATCAGCACAGGAGAGGCAACAACCCCCTGCAGTGAGCGACTACTCTCATTCATCAGCACAGGAGAGGCAACAACCCCCTGCAGTGAGGGACTGCTCTCATTCATCAGTACAGGAGAGGCAACAAGCCCCTGCAGTGAGGGACTGCTCTCATTCATCAGCACAGGAGAGGCAACAAACCCATGCAGTGAGCGACTGCTCCCATTCTACAGCACAGGAGAGGCAACAAACCCTTGCAGTGAGGGACTACTCTCATTCATCAGCACTGGAGAGGCAACAACCCCCTGCAGTGAGGGACTACGTCCATTCGTCAGCACAGGAGAGGCAACAACCCCCTGCAGTGAGCGACTACTCTCATTCATCAGCACAGGAGAGGCGACAGCCCCCAGCAGTGAGGGACTGCTCTCATTCATCAGTACCGGAGAGGCAACAAGCCCCTGCAGTGAGGGACTGCTCTCATTCATCAGCACAGGAGAGGCAACAAACCCATGCAGTGAGCGACTGCTCTCATTCATCAGCGCAGGAGAGGCAACAAACCCATGCAGTGAGCATCTGCTCTCATTCATCAGCGCAGGAGAGGCAACAACCCCCTGCAGTGAGGGACTGCTCCCATTCATCAGCACAGGAGAGGCAACAACCCCCTGCAGTGAGGGACTACTCTCATTCTTCAGCGCAGGAGAGGCAACAACCCTCTGCAGTGAGGGACTACTCTCATTCATCAGCGCAGGAGAGGCAACAACCCCCTGCAGTGAGGGACTACTCTCATTCATCAGCGCAGGAGAGGCAACAAACCCATGCAGTGAGTGACTAGCCTCATTCATCAGCGCAGGAGAGGCAACAAACCCATGCAGTGAGCGACTACTCTCATTCATCAGCACAGGAGAAGCAACAGCACCCTGCAGTGAGGGACTACTCTCATTCATCAGCACAGGAGAGGCAACAACCCCCCGCAGTGAGCGACTACTCTCATTCATCAGCACAGGAGAGGCAACAACCCCTTGCAGTGAGGGACTGCTCTCATTCATCAGCACAGGAGAGGCAACAACCCCCTGCAGTGAGGGACTGCTCTCATTCATCAGCACAGGAGAGGCAACAACCCCCTGCAGTGAGGGACTGCTCTCATTAATCAGCACAGGCGTGGCAACAAACCCATGCAGTGAGCGACTGCTCTCATTCATCAGCACAGGAGAGGCAACAAACCCATGCAGTGAGCGACTGCTCTCATTCATCAGCACAGGAGAGGCAACAACCCCCTGCAGTGAGGGACTACTCTCATTCATCAGCACAGGAGAGGCAACAACCTCCTGCAGTGAGAGACTACTCTCATTCATTAGCACAGGAGAGGCAACAACCCCCTGCAGTGACTGACTGCTCTCATTCATCAGCACAGGAGAGGCAACAAACCCATGCAGTGAGCGACTACTCTCATTCATCAGCGCAGGAGAGGCAACAAACCTGTGCAGTGAGTGACTACTCTCATTCATCAGCGCAGGAGAGGCAACAGACCCCTGCAGTGAGGCACTACTCTCATTCATCAGCACAGGAGAGACAATAACCCTTGCAGTGAGCGATTACTCTCATTCATCAGCACAGGAGAGGCAACAACCCCATGCAGTGAGCAACTGCTCTCATTCATCCGCACAGGAGAGGCAACAAACCCATGCAGTGAGCAACTACTCTCATTCATCAGCACAGGAGAGGCAACAAACCCATGCAGTGAGCGACTACTCTTATTCATCAGCACAGGAGAGGCAACAAACCCATGCAGTGAGGGACTGCTCTCATTCATCAGCACAGGAGAGGCAACAACCCCCTGCAGTGAGGGACTGCTCCCATTCATCAGCACAGGAGAGGCAACAACCCCCTGCAGTGAGGGACTACTCTCATTCATCAGCACAGGAGAGGAAACAACCCCCTGCAGTGAGGACTACTCTCATTCATCAGCACAGGAGATGCAACAACCCCCTGCAGTGAGCGACTACTCTCATTCATCAGGACAGGAGAGGCAACAAACCCATGCAGTGAGCGACTACTCTCATTCATCAACGCAGGAGAGGCAACAAACCCATGCAGTGAGCGACTACTCTCATTCATCAGCGCAAGAGAGGCAACAACCCCCTGCAGTGAGCGACTACTCTCATTCATCAGCGCAGGAGAGGCAACAGCCCCCTGCAGTGAGGGACTACTCTCATTCATCAGCACAGGAGAGGCAACAGCCCCCTGCAATGAGCGACTACTCTCATTCATCAGCACAGGAGAGGCAACAAACCCATGCAGTGAGCGACTACTCTCATTCATCAGCACAGGAGAGGCAACAGCCCCCTGCAGTGAGGGACTACTCTTATTCATCAGCACAGGAGAGGCAACAACCCCCTACAGTGAGCGACTACTCTCATTCATCAGCGCAGAAGAGGCATCAACCCCCTGCAGTGAGGGACTACTCTCATTCCTCAGAACAGGAGAGGCAACAACCCCCTGCAGTGAGGGACTACTCTCATTCATCAGCACAGGAGAGGCAACAACCCCCTGCAGTGAGGGGCTACTCTCATTCATCAGCACAGGAGAGGCAACAGCCCTCTGCAGTGAGGAACTACTCTCATTCATCATCACAGGAGAGGCAACAAACCCATGCAGTGAGCGACTACTCTCATTCATCAGCACAGGAGAGGCAACAAACCCATGCAGTGAGCGACTACTCTCATTCATCAGCACAGGAGAGGCAACAACTCCCTGCAATGAGGGACTGCTCCAATTCAACAGCACAAGAGAGGCAACAACCCCCTGCAGTGAGGGACTACTCTCATTCATCAGCACTGGAGAGGCAACAACCCCCTGCAGAGAGCGACTACTCTCATTCATCAGCACAGGAGAGGCAACATGCCCCTGCAGTGAGCGACTACTTTCATTCATCAGCACAGGAGAGGCAACAAACCCATGCAGTTAGGGACTGCTCCCATTCATCAGCACAGGAGAGGCAACAACCCCTTGCAGTGAGGGACTACTCTCATTCATCAGCAGAGGAGAGGCAACAACCCCCTGCAGTGAGGGACTACGTCCATTCATCAGCACAGGAGAGGCAACAACCCCCTGCAGTGAGTGACTACTCTCATTCATCAGCACAGGAGAGGGAACAACCCCTTGCAGTGAGGGACTGCTCTCATTCATCAGCACAGGAGAGGCAACAACCCCCTGCAGTGAGGGACTGCTCTCATTCATCAGTACAGGAGAGGCAACAACCCCCTGCAGTGAGGGACTGCTCTCATTCATCAGCACAGGAGAGGCAACAAACCCATGCAGTGAGCGACTACTCTCATTCATCAGCGCAGGAGAGGTATCAAACCCATCCAGTCAGCGACTACTCTCATTCATCAGCACAGGAGAGGCAACAAACCCATGCAGTGAGCGACTACTCTCATTCATCAGCGCAGGAGAGGCAACAACCCCCTGCAGTGAGGGACTGCTCTCATTCATCAGCACAGGAGAGGCAACAACCCCCTGCAGTGAGGGACTGCTCTCATTCATCAGCACAGGAGATGCAACAACCACCTTGCAGTGAGCGACTACGCTCATTCATCAGCGCAGGAGAGGCAACAAACCCATGCAGTGAGGGACTACTCTCATTCATCAGCACAGGAGAGGAAACAACCCCCTGCAGTGAGGACTACTCTCATTCATCAGCACAGGAGATGCAACAACCCCCTGCAGTGAGCGACTACTCTCATTCATCAGGACAGGAGAGGCAACAAACCCATGCAGTGAGCGACTACTCTCATTCATCAGCGCAGGAGAGGCAACAAACCCATGCAGTGAGCGACTACTCTCATTCATCAGCGCAAGAGAGGCAACAACCCCCTGCAGTGAGCGACTACTCTCATTCATCAGCGCAGGAGAGGCAATAGCCCCCTGCAGTGAGGGACTACTCTCATTCATCAGCACAGGAGAGGCAACAGCCCCCTGCAATGAGCGACTACTCTCATTCATCAGCACATGAGAGGCAACAGCCCCCTGCAGTGAGCGACTACTCTCATTCATCAGCACAGGAGAGGCAACAACCCCCTGCAGTGAGCGACTACTCTCATTCATCAGCGCAGGAGAGGCATCAACCCCCTGCAGTGAAGGACTACTTTCATTCATCAGCACAGGAGAGGCAACAACCCCCTGCAGTGAGGGACTACTCTCATTCATCAGCACAGGAGAGGCAACAACTCCCTGCAGTGAGGGACTGCTCCAATTCAACAGCACAAGAGAGGCAACAACCCCCTGCAGTGAGGGACTACTCTCATTCATCAGCACTGGAGAGGCAACAACCCCCTGCAGAGAGCGACTACTCTCATTCATCAGCACAGGAGAGGCAACATGCCCCTGCAGTGAGCGACAACTTTCATTCATCAGCACAGGAGAGGCAACAAACCCATGCAGTGAGGGACTGCTCCCATTCATCAGCACAGGAGAGCCAACAACCCTTTGCAGTGAGGGACTACTCTCATTCATCAGCAGAGGAGAGGCAACAACCCCCTGCAGTGAGGGACTACGTCCATTCATCAGCACAGGAGAGGCAACAACCCCCTGCAGTGAGCGACTACTCTCATTCATCAGCACAGGAGAGGGAACAACCCCTTGCAGTGAGGGACTGCTCTCATTCATCAGCACAGGAGAGGCAACAACCCCCTGCAGTAAGGGACTGCTCTCATTCATCAGTACAGGAGAGGCAACAACCCCCTGCAGTGAGGGACTGCTCTCATTCAACAGCACAGGAGAGGCAACAAACCCATGCAGTGAGCGACTACTCTCATTCATCAGCGCAGGAGAGGTATCAAACCCATCCAGTGAGCGACTACTCTCATTCATCAGCACAGGAGAGGCAACAAACCCATGCAGTGAGCGACTACTCTCATTCATCAGCGCAGGAGAGGCAACAACCCCCTGCAGTGAGGGACTGCTCTCATTCATCAGCACAGGAGAGGCAACACCCCCTGCAGTGAGGGACTGCTCTCATTCATCAGCACAGGAGATGCAACAACCACTTTGCAGTGAGCGACTACTCTCATTCATCAGCGCAGGAGAGGCAACAACCCCATTCAGTGACGGACTACTCTCATTCATCAGCACAGGAGAGGCAACAACCCCTTGCAGTGAGCGACTACTCTCATTCATCAGTGCAGGAGAGGCAACAAACCCATGCAGTGAGCGACTACTCTCATTCATCAGTGCAGGAGAGGCAACAACCCCCTGCAGTGAGCGACTACTCTCATTCATCAGCGCAGGAGAGGCAACAGCCCCCAGCAGTGAGGGACTACTCTCATTCATCAGCACAGGAGAGGCAACAACCCCCTGCAGTGAGCGACTACTCTCATTCATCAGCACTGGAGAGGCAACAAACCCATGCAGTGAGCGACTACTCTCATTCATCAGCGCAGGAGAGGTATCAAACCCATCCAGTGAGCGACTACTCTCATTCATCAGCACAGGAGAGGCAACAAACCCATGCAGTGAGCGACTACTCTCATTCATCAGCACAGGAGAGGCAACAACCCCCTGCAGTGAGAGACTACTCTCATTCATCAGCACAGGAGAGGCAACAACCCCCTGCAGTGAGGGACTACTCTCATTCATCAGCACAGGAGAGGCAACAACCCCCTGCAGTGAGGATCTACTCTCATTCATCAGCACAGGAGTGGCAACAAACCCATGCAGTGAGCGACTACTCTCATTCATCAGCACAGGAGAGGCAACAAACCCATGCAGTGAGCGACTGCTCTCCTTCATCAGCACAGGAGAGCAACAACCCCCTGCAGTGAGGGACTGCTCCCGTTCATCAGCACAGGAGAGGCAACAACCCACTGCAGTGAGGGACTACTCTCATTCATTAGCACAGGAGAGGCAACAAACCCCTGCCGTGAGGGACTACTCTCATTCATCAGCACAGGAGAGGCAACAAACCCCTGCTGTGAGGGACTACTCTCATTCATCACCACAGGAGAGGCCACAACCCCCTGCAGTGAGTGACTACTCTCATTCATCAGCACAGGAGAGGCAACAACCCCATGCAGTGAGCGACTACTCTCATTCATCAGTGCAGGAGAGGCAACAAACCCATGCAGTGAGCGACTACTCTCATTCATCAGTGCAGGAGAGGCAACAAACCCATGCAGTGAGTGACTACTCTCATTCATCAGCGCAGGAGAGGCAACAACCCCTTGCAGTGAGCGACTACTCTCATTCATCAGCGCAGGAGAGGCAACATCCCCCTGCAGTGAGGGACTACTCTCATTCATCAGCACAGAAGCGGCAACAACCCCCTGCAGTGAGCGACTACTCTCATTCATCAGCACAGTAGAGGAAACAAACCCATGCAGTGAGCGACTACTCTCATTCATCAGCACAGGAGAGGTAACAGCCCCCTGCAGTGAGGGACTGCTCTCATTCATCAGCACAGGAGAGGCAACAAACCCATGCAGTGAGCGACTGCTCCCATTCTACAGCACAGGAGAGGCAACAAACCCTTGCAGTGAGGGACTACTCTCATTCATCAGCACTGGAGAGGCAACAACCCCCTGCAGTGAGGGACTACGTCCATTCGTCAGCACAGGAGAGGCAACAACCCCCTGCAGTGAGCGACTACTCTCATTCATCAGCACAGGAGAGGCGACAGCCCCCAGCAGTGAGGGACTGCTCTCATTCATCAGTACCGGAGAGGCAACAAGCCCCTGCAGTGAGGGACTGCTCTCATTCATCAGCACAGGAGAGGCAACAAACCCATGCAGTGAGCGACTGCTCTCATTCATCAGCGCAGGAGAGGCAACAAACCCATGCAGTGAGCATCTGCTCTCATTCATCAGCGCAGGAGAGGCAACAACCCCCTGCAGTGAGGGACTGCTCCCATTCATCAGCACAGGAGAGGCAACAACCCCCTGCAGTGATGGACTACTCTCATTCTTCAGCGCAGGAGAGGCAACAACCCTCTGCAGTGAGGGACTACTCTCATTCATCAGCGCAGGAGAGGCAACAACCCCCTGCAGTGAGGGACTACTCTCATTCATCAGCGCAGGAGAGGCAACAAACCCATGCAGTGAGTGACTAGCCTCATTCATCAGCGCAGGAGAGGCAACAAACCCATGCAGTGAGCCACTACTCTCATTCATCAGCACAGGAGAAGCAACAGCACCCTGCAGTGAGGGACTACTCTCATTCATCAGCACAGGAGAGGCAACAACCCCCCGCAGTGAGCGACTACTCTCATTCATCAGCACAGGAGAGGCAACAACCCCTTGCAGTGAGGGACTGCTCTCATTCATCAGCACAGGAGAGGCAACAACCCCCTTCAGTGAGGGACTGCTCTCATTCATCAGCACAGGAGAGGCAACAACCCCCTGCAGTGAGGGACTGCTCTCATTAATCAGCACAGGCGTGGCAACAAACCCATGCAGTGAGCGACTGCTCTCATTCATCAGCACAGGAGAGGCAACAAACCCATGCAGTGAGCGACTGCTCTCATTCATCAGCACAGGAGAGGCAACAACCCCCTGCAGTGAGGGACTACTCTCATTCATCAGCACAGGAGAGGCAACAACCTCCTGCAGTGAGAGACTACTCTCATTCATCAGCACAGGAGAGGCAACAACCCCCTGCAGTGACTGACTGCTCTCATTCATCAGCACAGGAGAGGCAACAAACCCATGCAGTGAGCGACTACTCTCATTCATCAGCGCAGGAGAGGCAACAAACCTGTGCAGTGAGTGACTACTCTCATTCATCAGCGCAGGAGAGGCAACAGACCCCTGCAGTGAGGCACTACTCTCATTCATCAGCACAGGAGAGACAATAACCCTTGCAGTGAGCGATTACTCTCATTCATCAGCACAGGAGAGGCAACAACCCCATGCAGTGAGCAACTGCTCTCATTCATCCGCACAGGAGAGGCAACAAACCCATGCAGTGAGCAACTACCCTCATTCATCAGCACAGGAGAGGCAACAAACCCATGCAGTGAGCGACTACTCTTATTCATCAGCACAGGAGAGGCAACAAACCCATGCAGTGAGGGACTGCTCTCATTCATCAGCACAGGAGAGGCAACAACCCCCTGCAGTGAGGGACTGCTCCCATTCATCAGCACAGGAGAGGCAACAACCCCCTGCAGTGAGGGACTACTCTCATTCATCAGCACAGGAGAGGAAACAACCCCCTGCAGTGAGGACTACTCTCATTCATCAGCACAGGAGATGCAACAACCCCCTGCAGTGAGCGACTACTCTCATTCATCAGGACAGGAGAGGCAACAAACCCATGCAGTGAGCGACTACTCTCATTCATCAGCGCAGGAGAGGCAACAAACCCATGCAGTGAGCGACTACTCTCATTCATCAGCGCAAGAGAGGCAACAACCCCCTGCAGTGAGCGACTACTCTCATTCATCAGCGCAGGAGAGGCAACAGCCCCCTGCAGTGAGGGACTACTCTCATTCATCAGCACAGGAGAGGCAACAGCCCCCTGCAATGAGCGACTACTCTCATTCATCAGCACAGGAGAGGCAACAAACCCATGCAGTGAGCGACTACTCTCATTCATCAGCACAGGAGAGGCAACAGCCCCCTGCAGTGAGGGACTACTCTTATTCATCAGCACAGGAGAGGCAACAACCCCCTGCAGTGAGCGACTACTCTCATTCATCAGCGCAGGAGAGGCATCAACCCCCTGCAGTGAGGGACTACTCTCATTCCTCAGCACAGGAGAGGCAACAACCCCCTGCAGTGAGGGACTACTCTCATTCATCAGCACAGGAGAGGCAACAACCCCCTGCAGTGACTGGCTACTCTCATTCATCAGCACAGGAGAGGCAACAGCCCTCTGCAGTGAGGAACTACTCTCATTCATCATCACAGGAGAGGCAACAAACCCATGCAGTGAGCGACTACTCTCATTCATCAGCACAGGAGAGGCAACAAACCCATGCAGTGAGCGACTACTCTCATTCATCAGCACAGGAGAGGCAACAACTCCCTGCAATGAGGGACTGCTCCAATTCAACAGCACAAGAGAGGCAACAACCCCCTGCAGTGAGGGACTACTCTCATTCATCAGCACTGGAGAGGCAACAACCCCCTGCAGAGAGCGACTACTCTCATTCATCAGCACAGGAGAGGCAACATGCCCCTGCAGTGAGCGACTACTTTCATTCATCAGCACAGGAGAGGCAACAAACCCATGCAGTGAGGGACTGCTCCCATTCATCAGCACAGGAGAGGCAACAACCCCTTGCAGTGAGGGACTACTCTCATTCATCAGCAGAGGAGAGGCAACAACCCCCTGCAGTGAGGGACTACGTCCATTCATCAGCACAGGAGAGGCAACAACCCCCTGCAGTGAGTGACTACTCTCATTCATCAGCACAGGAGAGGGAACAACCCCTTGCAGTGAGGGACTGCTCTCATTCATCAGCACAGGAGAGGCAACAACCCCCTGCAGTGAGGGACTGCTCTCATTCATCAGTACAGGAGAGGCAACAACCCCCTGCAGTGAGGGACTGCTCTCATTCATCAGCACAGGAGAGGCAACAAACCCATGCAGTGAGCGACTACTCTCATTCATCAGCGCAGGAGAGGTATCAAACCCATCCAGTCAGCGACTACTCTCATTCATCAGCACAGGAGAGGCAACAAACCCATGCAGTGAGCGACTACTCTCATTCATCAGCGCAGGAGAGGCAACAACCCCCTGCAGTGAGGGACTGCTCTCATTCATCAGCACAGGAGAGGCAACAACCCCCTGCAGTGAGGGACTGCTCTCATTCATCAGCACAGGAGATGCAACAACCACCTTGCAGTGAGCGACTACGCTCATTCATCAGCGCAGGAGAGGCAACAAACCCATGCAGTGAGGGACTACTCTCATTCATCAGCACAGGAGAGGAAACAACCCCCTGCAGGCAGTGAGGACTACTCTCATTCATCAGCACAGGAGATGCAACAACCCCCTGCAGTGAGCGACTACTCTCATTCATCAGGACAGGAGAGGCAACAAACCCATGCAGTGAGCGACTACTCTCATTCATCAGCGCAGGAGAGGCAACAAACCCATGCAGTGAGCGACTACTCTCATTCATCAGCGCAAGAGAGGCAACAACCCCCTGCAGTGAGCGACTACTCTCATTCATCAGCGCAGGAGAGGCAATAGCCCCCTGCAGTGAGGGACTACTCTCATTCATCAGCACAGGAGAGGCAACAGCCCCCTGCAATGAGCGACTACTCTCATTCATCAGCACATGAGAGGCAACAGCCCCCTGCAGTGAGCGACTACTCTCATTCATCAGCACAGGAGAGGCAACAGCCCCCTGCAGTGAGGGACTACTCTCATTCATCAGCACAGGAGAGGCAACAACCCCCTGCAGTGAGCGACTACTCTCATTCATCAGCGCAGGAGAGGCATCAACCCCCTGCAGTGAAGGACTACTTTCATTCATCAGCACAGGAGAGGCAACAACCCCCTGCAGTGAGGGACTACTCTCATTCATCAGCACAGGAGAGGCAACAACTCCCTGCAGTGAGGGACTGCTCCAATTCAACAGCACAAGAGAGGCAACAACCCCCTGCAGTGAGGGACTACTCTCATTCATCAGCACTGGAGAGGCAACAACCCCCTGCAGAGAGCGACTACTCTCATTCATCAGCACAGGAGAGGCAACATGCCCCTGCAGTGAGCGACTACTTTCATTCATCAGCACAGGAGAGGCAACAAACCCATGCAGTGAGGGACAGCTCCCATTCATCAGCACAGGAGAGCCAACAACCCTTTGCAGTGAGGGACTACTCTCATTCATCAGCAGAGGAGAGGCAACAACCCCCTGCAGTGAGGGACTACGTCCATTCATCAGCACAGGAGAGGCAACAACCCCCTGCAGTGAGCGACTACTCTCATTCATCAGCACAGGAGAGGGAACAACCCCTTGCAGTGAGGGACTGCTCTCATTCATCAGCACAGGAGAGGCAACAACCCCCTGCAGTAAGGGACTGCTCTCATTCATCAGTACAGGAGAGGCAACAACCCCCTGCAGTGAGGGACTGCTCTCATTCAACAGCACAGGAGAGGCAACAAACCCATGCAGTGAGCGACTACTCTCATTCATCAGCGCAGGAGAGGTATCAAACCCATCCAGTGAGCGACTACTCTCATTCATCAGCACAGGAGAGGCAACAAACCCATGCAGTGAGCGACTACTCTCATTCATCAGCGCAGGAGAGGCAACAACCCCCTGCAGTGAGGGACTGCTCTCATTCATCAGCACAGGAGAGGCAACACCCCCTGCAGTGAGGGACTGCTCTCATTCATCAGCACAGGAGATGCAACAACCACTTTGCAGTGAGCGACTACTCTCATTCATCAGCGCAGGAGAGGCAACAACCCCATTCAGTGACGGACTACTCTCATTCATCAGCACAGGAGAGGCAACAACCCCTTGCAGTGAGCGACTACTCTCATTCATCAGTGCAGGAGAGGCAACAAACCCATGCAGTGAGCGACTACTCTCATTCATCAGTGCAGGAGAGGCAACAACCCCCTGCAGTGAGCGACTACTCTCATTCATCAGCGCAGGAGAGGCAACAGCCCCCAGCAGTGAAGGACTACTCTCATTCATCAGCACAGGAGAGGCAACAACTCCCTGCAGTGAGCGACTACTCTCATTCATCAGCACTGGAGAGGCAACAAACCCATGTAGTGAGCGACTACTCTCATTCATCAGCGCAGGAGAGGTATCAAACCCATCCAGTGAGCGACTACTCTCATTCATCAGCACAGGAGAGGCAACAAACCCATGCAGTGAGCGACTACTCTCATTCATCAGCACAGGAGAGGCAACAACCCCCTGCAGTGAGAGACTACTCTCATTCATCAGCACAGGAGAGGCAACAACCCCCTGCAGTGAGGGACTACTCTCATTCATCAGCACAGGAGAGGCAACAACCCCCTGCAGGGAGGATCTACTCTCATTCATCAGCACAGGAGTGGCAACAAACCCATGCAGTGAGCGACTACTCTCATTCATCAGCACAGGAGAGGCAACAAACCCATGCAGTGAGCGACTGCTCTCCTTCATCAGCACAGGAGAGGCAACAACCCCCTGCAGTGAGGGACTGCTCCCGTTCATCAGCACAGGAGAGGCAACAACCCACTGCAGTGAGGGACTACTCTCATTCATTAGCACAGGAGAGGCAAAAAACCCCTGCCGTGAGGGACTACTCTCATTCATCAGCACAGGAGAGGCAACAAACCCCTGCTGTGAGGGACTACTCTCATTCATCACCACAGGAGAGGCCACAACCCCCTGCAGTGAGCGACTACTCTCATTCATCAGCACAGGAGAGGCAACAACCCCATGCAGTGAGCGACTACTCTCATTCATCAGTGCAGGAGAGGCAACAAACCCATGCAGTGAGCGACTACTCTCATTCATCAGTGCAGGAGAGGCAACAAACCCATGCAGTGAGTGACTACTCTCATTCATCAGCGCAGGAGAGGCAACAACCCCTTGCAGTGAGCGACTACTCTCATTCATCAGCGCAGGAGAGGCAACATCCCCCTGCAGTGAGGGACTACTCTCATTCATCAGCACAGAAGCGGCAACAACCCCCTGCAGTGAGCGACTACTCTCATTCATCAGCACAGTAGAGGAAACAAACCCATGCAGTGAGCGACTACTCTCATTCATCAGCACAGGAGAGGTAACAGCCCCCTGCAGGGAGGGACTACTCTCATTCATCAGCACAGGAGAGGCAACAACCCCCTGCAGTGAGCGACTACTCTCATTCATCAGCACAGGAGAGGGAAAAACCCCCTGCAATGGGGGACTACTCTCATTCATCAGCGCAGGAGAGGTAACAGCCTCCTGCAGTGAGGGACTACTCTCATTCATCAGCACAGGAGAGGCAACAACCCCCTACAGTGAGCGACTACTCTCATTCATCAGCACAGGAGAGGCAACAAACCCATGCAGTGAGCGACTACTATCATTCATCAGCACAGTAGAGGCAACAAACCCCTTCAGTGAGGGACTACTCTCATTCATCAGCACAGGAGATGCAACAACCCCCTGCAGTGAGCGACTACTCTCATTCATCAGCACAGGAGAGGCAACAGCCCCCTGCAGTGAGGGGCTACTCTCATTCATCAGCGCAGGAGAGGCAACAACCCCCTGCAGTGAGCAACTACTCTCATTCATCAGCACAGGAGAGGCAACAAACCCATGCAGTGAGCGACTACTCTTATTCATAAGCACAAGAGAGGCAACAACCCCCTGCAGTGAGGGAATGCTCCCATTCATCAGCACAGGAGAGGCAACAACCCCGTGCAGTGAGTGACTACTCTCATCAGTGAAGGAGAGGCAGCAACCCCCTGCAGTGAGCGACTACTCTCATTCATCAGCGCAGGAGAGGCAACAGCCCCCTGCAGTGAGGGACTACTCTCATTCATCAGCAGAGGAGAGGCAACAACCCCCTGCAGTGAGCGACTACTCTCATTCATCAGCGCAGGAGAGGCATCATCCCCCTGCAGTGAGGGACTACTCTCATTCATCAGCACAGGAGAGGCAACAACCCCCTGCAGTGAGGGACTATTCTCATTCATCAGCACAGGAGAGGCAACAACCCCCTGCAGAGAGGGACTACTCTCATTCATTAGCACAGGAGAGGCAACAGCCCCCTGCAGTGAGGAACTACTCTCATTCATCAGCACAGGAGAGACAACAAACCCATGCAGTGAGCGACTACTCTCATTCATCAGCACAGGAGAGGCAACAAACCCATGCAGTGAGGGACTGCTCCCATTCATCAGCACAAGAGAGGCAACAACCCCCTGCAGTGAGGGACTACTCCCATTCATCAGCACAGGAGAGGCAACAACCCCCTGCAGTGAGGGACTACTCTCATTCATCATCGCAGGAGAGGCAACAGCCCCCAGCAGTGAGGGACAACTCTCATTCATCAGTGCAGGAGAGGCAACAACCCCCTGCAGTGAGCGACTACTCTCATTCATCATCGCAGGAGAGGCAACAGCCCCCAGCAGTGAGGGACAACTCTCATTCATCAGCACAGGAGAGGCAACAACCCCCTGCAGTGAGCGACTACTCTCATTCATCAGCACTGGAGAGGCAACAAACCCATGCAGTGAGCGACTACTCTCATTCATCAGCACAGTAGAGGCAACAAACCCATGCAGTGAGCGACTACTCTCATTCATCAGCACAGGAGAGGCAACAACCCCCTGCAGTGAGCGACTACTCTCATTCATCAGCGCAGGAGAGGCAACAGCCCCCTGCAGTGAGGGACTACTCTCATTCATCAGCGCAGGAGAGGCAACAACCCCCTGCCGTGAGCGACTACTCTCATTCATCAGCACAGGAGAGGGAAAAACCCCCTGCAATGGGGGACTACTCTCATTCATCAGCACAGGAGAGGTAACAGCCTCCTGCAGTGAGTGACTACTCTCATTCATCAGCACAGGAGAGGCAACAACCCCCTGCAGTGAGCGACTACTCTCATTCATCAGCACAGTAGAGGCAACAAACCCATGCAGTGAGCGACTACTCTCATTCATCAGCGCAGGAGAGGCAACATCCCCCTACAGTGAGGGAGTACTCTCATTCATCAGCACAGGAGAGGCAACAACCCCCTGCAGTGAGCGAATGCTCTGATTCATCAGCACAGGAGAGGCAACAGCCCCCTGCAGTGAGGGGCTACTCTCATTCATCAGCGCAGGAGAGGCAACAACCCCCTGCAGTGAGCAACTACTCTCATTCATCAGCACAGGAGAGGCAACAAACCCATGCAGTGAGCGACTACTCTCATTCATCAGCACAGGAGAGGCAACAACCCCCAGCAGTGAGGGAATGCTCCCATTCATCAGCACAGGAGAGTCAACAACCCCCTGCAGTGAGCGACTACTTTCATTCATCAGCGCAGGAGAGGCAACAGCCCCCTGCATTGAGGGACTACTCTCATTCATCAGCAGAGGAGAGGCAACAACCCCCTGCAGTGAGCGATTACTCTCATTCATCAGCGCAGGAGAGGCATCAACCCCCTGCAGTGAGCGACTACTCTCATTCATCAGCACAGGAGAGGCAACAACCCCCTGCAGTGAGGGAATGCTCCCATTCATCAGCACAGGAGAGGCAACAACCCCCTGCAGTGAGGGACTACTCTCAGTCATCAGCACAGGAGAGGCAACAACCCCCTGCAGTGAGGGACTACTCTCATTCATCAGCACAGGAGAGGCAACCGCCCCCTGCAGTGAGGAACTACTCTCATTCATCAGCACAGGAGAGGCAACAAACCCATGCAGTGAGCGTCTACTCTCATTCATCAGCACAGGAGAGGCAACAACTCCCTGCAGTGAGGGACTGCTCCCATTCATCAGCACAAGAGAGGCAACAACCCCCTGCAGTGAGGGACTACTCCCATTCATCAGCACAGGAGAGGCAACAACCACGTGCAGTGAGGGACTACTCTCATTCATCAGCACTGGAGAGTCAACAACCCCCTGCAGTGAGCGACTACTCTCATTCATCAGTGCAGGAGAGGCAACAAACCCATGCAGTGAGCGACTACTCTCATTCATCAGCGCAGGAGAGGCAACAAACCCATGCAGTGAGCGACTACTCTCATTCATCAGCACAGTAGAGGCAACAAACCCATGCAGTGAGCGACTACTCTCATTCATCAGCACAGGAGAGGCAACAACCCCCTGCAGTGAGCGACTAATCTCATTCATCAGCGCAGGAAAGGCAACAACCCCCTGCAGTGAGGAGCTACTCTCATTCATCAGCGCAGGAAAGGCAACAACCCCCTGCAGTGAGCGACTACTCTCATTCATCAGCACAGGAGAGGCAACAAACCCATGCAGTGAGCGACTGCTCTCATTCATCAGCACAGGAGAGGCAACAACCCCCTGCAATGAGGGACTGCTCCCATTCATCAGCGCAGGAGAGGCAACAACCCCCTGCAGTGAGCGACTGCTCTCATTCATCAGCTCAGGAGAGGCAGAAACCCCCTGCAGTGAGCAACTACTCTCATTCATCAGCACAGGAGATGCAACAACCCCCTGCAGTGAGGGACTACTCTCATTCATCAGCACAGGAGAGGCAACAAACCCATGCAGTGAGCGACTACTCTCATTTATCAGCACAGGAGAGGCAACAACCCACTGCAGTGAGGGACTGCTCCCATATATCAGCACAGGAGAGGCAACAACCCCCTGCAGTGAATGACTACTCTCATTCATCAGCACAGGAGAGGCAACAACCCCCTGCAGTGAGGGACTACTATCATTCATCAGCACAGGAGAGGCAACAACCCCCTGCAGTGAGGGACTACTCTCATTCATCAGCACAGGAGAGGCAACAAACCCATGCAGTGAGCGACTACTCTCATTTATCAGCACAGGAGAGGCAACATCCCCCTGCAGTGAGGGACTACTCTCATTCATCAGCACAGGAGAGGCAACAACCCCCTGCAGTGAGGGACTACTCTCATTCATCAGCACAGGAGAGGCAACAACCCCATGCAGTGAGTGACTACTCTCATTCATCAGCTCAGGAGAGGCAACAACCCCCTGCAGTGAGCGACTATTCTCATTCATCAGCGCAGGAGAGGCAACAAACCCATGCAGTGAGTGACTACTCTCATTCATCAGCGCAGGAGAGGCAACAAACCCATGCAGTGAGCGACTACTCTCATTCATCAGTGCAGGAGAGGCAACAACCCCCTGCAGTGAGCGACTACTCTCATTCATCAGCGCAGGAGAGGCAACAGCCCACTGCAGTGAGCGACTACTCTCATTCATCAGCACAGGAGAGGTAACAACCCCCTGCAGTCAGCGACTACTCTCATTCATCAGCACAGGAGAGGCAACAAACCCATACAGTGATCGACTGCTCTCATTCATCAGCACAGGAGAGGCAACAAACCCATGCAGTGAGTGACTGATCTCATTCATCAGAACAGGAGAGGCAACAACCCCCTGCAGTGAGGGACTGCTCCCATTCATCAGCACAGGAGAGGCAACAACCCCCTGCAGTGAGGGACTACTCCCATTCATCAGCACAGGAGAGGCAACAACCCCATGCAGTGAGCGACTACTCTCATTCATCAGCACAGGAGAGGCAACAACTCCTTGCAGTGAGGGACTGCTCCCATTCATCAGCACAAGAGAGGCAACAACCCCCTGCAGTGAGGGACTACTCCCATTCATCAGCACAGTTGAGGCAACAACCCCCTGCAGTGAGGGACTACTCTCATTCATCATCGCAGGAGAGGCAACAGCCCCCAGCAGTGAGGGACAACTCTCATTCATCAGTGCAGGAGAGGCAACAACCCCCTGCAGTGAGCGACTACTCTCATTCATCATCGCAGGAGAGGCAATAGCCCCCAGCAGTGAGGGACAACTCTCATTCATCAGCACAGGAGAGGCAATAACCCCCTGCAGTGAGCGACTACTCTCATTCATCAGCACTGGAGAGGCAACAAACCCATGCAGTGAGCGACTACTCTCATTCATCAGCACAGTTGAGGCAACAGCCCCCTTCAATGAGCGACTACTCTCATTCATCAGCACAGGAGAGGCAACAAACCCATGCAGTGAGCGACTACTCTCATTCATCAGCACAGGAGAGGCAACAGCCCCCTGCAGTGGGGGACTACTCTCATTCATCAGCACAGGAGAGGTAACAGCCTCCTGCAGTGAGTGACTACTCTCATTCATCAGCACAGGAGAGGCAACAACCCCCTGCAGTGAGCGACTACTCTCATTCCTCAGCACAGGAGAGGCAACAACCCCCTGCAGTGAGGGACTACTCTCATTCATCAGCGCAGGAGAGGCAACATCCCCCTACAGTGAGGGAGTACTCTCATTCATCAGCACAGGAGAGGCAACAACCCCCTGCAGTGAGCGACTGCTCTGATTCATCAGCACAGGAGAGGCAACAGCCCCCTGCAGTGAGGGGCTACTCTCATTCATCAGCGCAGGAGAGGCAACAACCCCCTGCAGTGAGCAACTACTCTCATTCATCAGCACAGGAGAGGCAACAAACCCATGCAGTGAGCGACTGCTCCAATTCAACAGCACAAGAGAGGCAACAACCCCCTGCAGTGAGGGAATGCTCCCATTCATCAGCACAGGAGAGTCAACAACCCCCTGCAGTGAGCGACTACTTTCATTCATCAGCACAGGAGAGGCAACAAACCCATGCAGTTAGGGACTGCTCCCATTCATCAGCACAGGAGAGGCAACAACCCCCTGCAGTGAGGGACTACTCTCATTCATCAGCACAGGAGAGGCAACAACCCCCTGCAGTGAGGGAATGCTCCCATTCATCAGCACAGGAGAGGCAACAACCCCTTGCAGTGAGGGACTACTCTCAGTCATCAGCACAGGAGAGGCAACAACCCCCTGCAGTGAGGGACTACTCTCATTCATCAGCACAGGAGAGGCAACAGCCCCCTGCAGTGAGGAACTACTCTCATTCATCAGCACAGGAGAGGCAACAAACCCATGCAGTGAGCGTCTACTCTCATTCATCAGCACAGGAGAGGCAACAAACTCATGCAGTGAGCGACTACTCTCATTCATCAGCACAGGAGAGGCAACAACTCCCTGCAGTGAGGGACTGCTCCCATTCATCAGCACAAGAGAGGCAACAACCCCCTGCAGTGAGGGACTACTCCCATTCATCAGCACAGGAGAGGCAACAACCACCTACAGTGAGGGACTACTCTCATTCATCAGTGCAGGAGAGGCAACAAACCCATGCAGTGAGCGACTACTCTCATTCAACAGCGCAGGAGAGGCAACAAACCCATGCAGTGAGCGAATACTCTCATTCATCAGCACAGTAGAGGCAACAAACCCATGCAGTGAGCGACTACTCTCATTCATCAGCACAGGAGAGGCAACAACCCCCTGCAATGAGGGACTGCTCCCATTCATCAGCGCAGGAGAGGCAACAACCCCCTGCAGTGAGCGACTGCTCTCATTCATCAGCTCAGGAGAGGCAGAAACCCCCTGCAGTGAGCAACTACTCTCATTCATCAGCACAGGAGATGCAACAACCCCCTGCAGTGAGGGACTACTCTCATTCATCAGCACAGGAGAGGCAACAAACCCATGCAGTGAGCGACTGCTCTCATTTATCAGCACAGGAGAGGCAACAACCCACTGCAGTGAGGGACTGCTCCCATATATCAGCACAGGAGAGGCAACAACCCCCTGCAGTGAGGGACTACTCTCATTTATCAGCACAGGAGAGGCAACATCCCCCTGCAGTGAGGGACTACTCTCATTCATCAGCACAGGAGAGGCAACAACCCCCTGCAGTGAGGGACTACTCTCATTCATCAGCACAGGAGAGGCAACAACCCCCTGCAGTGAGGGACTACTCTCATTTATCAGCGCAGGAGAGGCAACAAACCCATGCAGTGAGTGACTACTCTCATTCATCAGCGCAGGAGAGGCAACAACCCCCCTGCAGTGAGCGACTATTCTCATTCATCAGCGCAGGAGAGGCAACAAACCCATGCAGTGAGTGACTACTCTCATTCATCAGCGCAGGAGAGGCAACAAACCCATGCAGTGAGCGACTACTCTCATTCATCAGCGCAGGAGAGGCAACAACCCCCTGCAGTGAGCGACTACTCTCATTCATCAGCGCAGGAGAGGCAACAGCCCACTGCAGTGAGCGACTACTCTCATTCATCAGCACAGGAGAGGCAACAACCCCCTGCAGTCAGCGACTGCTCTCATTCATCAGCACAGGAGAGGCAACAAACCCATACAGTGAGCGACTGCTCTCATTCATCAGCACAGGAGAGGCAACAAACCCATGCAGTGAGTGACTGATCTCATTCATCAGAACAGGAGAGGCAACAACCCCCTGCAGTGAGGGACTTCTCCCATTCATCAGCACAGGAGAGGCAACAACCCCCTGCATTGAGGGACTACTCCCATTCATCAGCACAGGAGAGGCAACAACCCCCTGCAGTGAGGGACTACTCTCATTCATCAGCACAGGAGAGGCAACAACCCCCTGCAGTGTGGGACTACTCTCATTCATCAGCACAGGAGAGGCAACAATCCCCAGCAGTGAGCGACTACTCTCATTCATCTGCACAGGAGAGGCAACAGCCCCCTGCAGTGAGGGACTACTCTCATTCATCAGCGCAGGAGAGGCAAAAACCCCCTGCAGTGAGCGACTACTCTCATTCATCAGCGCAGGAGAGGCAACAGCCCCCAGAAGTGATGGACTACTCTCATTCATCAGCACAGGAGAGGCAACAAACCCATGCAGTGAGCGACTACTCTCATTCATCAGCACAGTAGAGGAAACAAACCCATGCAGTGAGTGACTACTCTCATTCATCAGCACAGGAGAAGCAACAGCCCCCTGCAGTGAGGGACTACTCTCATTCATCAGCACAGGACAGGCATCAACCCCCTGCAGTGAGGGACCACTCTCTTTCATCAGCACAGGAGAGGCAACAACCCCCTGCAGTGAGCGACTAATCTCATTCATCAGCGCAGGAGAGGCAACAGCCCCCAGAAGTGAGGGACTACTCTCATTCATCAGCACAGGAGAGGCAACAACCCCCTGCAGTGTGGGACTACTCTCATTCATCAGCACAGGAGAGGCAACAATCCCCAGCAGTGAGCGACTACTCTCATTCATCTGCACAGGAGAGGCAACAGCCCCCTGCAGTGAGGGACTACTCTCATTCATCAGCGCAGGAGAGGCAAAAACCCCCTGCAGTGAGCGACTACTCTCATTCATCAGCGCAGGAGAGGCAACAGCCCCCAGAAGTGAGGGACTACTCTCATTCATCAGCACAGGAGAGGCAACAAACCCATGCAGTGAGCGACTACTCTCATTCATCAGCACAGTAGAGGAAACAAGCCCATGCAGTGAGTGACTACTCTCATTCATCAGCACAGGAGAAGCAACAGCCCCCTGCAGTGAGGGACTACTCTCATTCATCAGCACAGGACAGGCATCAACCCCCTGCAGTGAGGGACCACTCTCTTTCATCAGCACAGGAGAGGCAACAATCCCCTGCAGTGAGCGACTACTCTCATTCATCAGCGCAGGAGAGGCAACAGCCCCCAGAAGTGAGGGACTACACTCATTCATCAGCACAGGAGAGGCAACAACCCCCTGCAGTGAGCGACTACTCTCATTCATCAGCACAGGAGAGGCAACAAACCCATGCAGTGAGCGACTACTCTCATTCATCAGCACAGTAGAGGAAATAAACCCATGCAGTGAGTGACTACTCTCATTCATCAGCACAGGAGAAGCAACAGCCCCCTGCAGTGAGGGACTACTCTCATTCATCAGCACAGGAGAGGCAACAACCCCCTAGAGTGAGCGACTACTCTCATTCATCAGCACAGGAGAGGGAACAACCCCCTTGCAGTGAGAGACTACTCTCATTCATCAGCGCAGGAGAAGCAACAGCCTCCTGCAGTGAGGGACTACTCTCATTCATCAGCACAGGAGAGGCAACAACCCACTGCAGTGAGGGACTACTCTCATTCATCAGCACAGTAGAGGCAACAAACCCATGCAGTGAGCGATTACTCTCATTCATCAGCACAGGAGAGGTAACAAACCCATGCAGTGAGCGACTATTCTCATTTATCAGCACAGGAGAGGCAACAACCCCCTGCAGTGAGGGACTGCTCCCATATATCAGCACAGGAGAGGCAACAACCCCCTGCAGTGAGGGACTGCTCTCATTCATCAGCACAGGAGAGGCAACAAACCCATGCAGTGAGCAACTGCTCTCATTCATCAGCACAGGAGAGGCAACAACCCCCTGCAGTGAGGGGCTACACTCATTCATCAGCGCAGGAGAGGCAACAGCCCCCTGCAGTGAGGAGCTACTCTCATTCATCAGCGCAGGAGAGGCAACAGCCCCCTGCAGTGAGGGGCTACTCTCATTCATCAGAACAGGAGAGGCAACAACCCCCTGCAGTGAGCGACTGCTCTCATTCATCAGCACAGGAGAGGCAACAAACCCAGCAGTGAGCGACTGCTCTCATTCATCAGCACAGGAGAGGCAACAACCCCCTGCAGTGAGGGGCTACACTCATTCATCAGCGCAGGAGAGGCAACAGCCCCCTGCAGTGAGGAGCTACTCTCATTCATCAGCGCAGGAGAGGCAACAGCCCCCTGCAGTGAGGGGCTACTCTCATTCATCAGAACAGGAGAGGCAACAACCCCCTGCAGTGAGCGACTGCTCTCATTCAACAGCACAGGAGAGGCAACAAACCCAGCAGTGAGCGACTACTCTCATTCATCAGCGCAGGAGAAGCAACAGCCTCCTGCAGTGAGGGACTACTCTCATTCATCAGCACAGGAGAGGCAACAACCCACTGCAGTGAGGGACTACTCTCATTCATCAGCACAGTAGAGGCAACAAACCCATGCAGTGAGCAACTGCTCTCATTCATCAGCACAGGAGAGGCAACAACCCCCTGCAGTGAGGGGCTACACTCATTCATCAGCGCAGGAGAGGCAACAGCCCCCTGCAGTGAGGAGCTACTCTCATTCATCAGCGCAGGAGAGGCAACAGCCCCCTGCAGTGAGGGGCTACTCTCATTCATCAGAACAGGAGAGGCAACAACCCCCTGCAGTGAGCGACTGCTCTCATTCATCAGCACAGGAGAGGCAACAAACCCAGCAGTGAGCGACTACTCTCATTCATCAGCGCAGGAGAAGCAACAGCCTCCTGCAGTGAGGGACTACTCTCATTCATCAGCACAGGAGAGGCAACAACCCACTGCAGTGAGGGACTACTCTCATTCATCAGCACAGTAGAGGCAACAAACCCCTGCAGTGAGGGACCACTCTCTTTCATCAGCACAGGAGAGGCAACAACCCCCTGCAGTGAGCGACTAATCTCATTCATCAGCGCAGGAGAGGCAACAGCCCCCAGAAGTGAGGGACTACTCTCATTCATCAGCACAGGAGAGGCAACAACCCCCTGCAGTGTGGGACTACTCTCATTCATCAGCACAGGAGAGGCAACAATCCCCAGCAGTGAGGAGCTACTCTCATTCATCAGCGCAGGAGAGGCAACAGCCCCCTGCAGTGAGGGGCTACTCTCATTCATCAGAACAGGAGAGGCAACAACCCCCTGCAGTGAGCGACTGCTCTCATTCATCAGCACAGGAGAGGCAACAAACCCAGCAGTGAGCGACTACTCTCATTCATCAGCGCAGGAGAAGCAACAGCCTCCTGCAGTGAGGGACTACTCTCATTCATCAGCACAGGAGAGGCAACAACCCACTGCAGTGAGGGACTACTCTCATTCATCAGCACAGTAGAGGCAACAAACCCATGCAGTGATGGACTACTCTCATTCATCAGCGCAGGAGAGGCAACAAACCCATGCAGTGAGTGACTACTCTCATTCATCAGCGCAGGAGAGGCAACAAACCCATGCAGTGAGCGACTATTCTCATTCATCAGCGCAGGAGAGGCAACAACCCCCTGCAGTGAGCGACTACTCTCATTCATCAGCGCAGGAGAGGCAACAACCCCCTGCAGTGAGGGACTGCTCTCATTCATCAGCACAGGAGATGCAACAACCACCTTGCAGTGAGCGACTACGCTCATTCATCAGCGCAGGAGAGGCAACAAACCCATGCAGTGAGGGACTACTCTCATTCATCAGCACAGGAGAGGAAACAACCCCCTGCAGTGAGGACTACTCTCATTCATCAGCACAGGAGATGCAACAACCCCCTGCAGTGAGCGACTACTCTCATTCATTAGGACAGGAGAGGCAACAAACCCATGCAGTGAGCGACTACTCTCATTCATCAGCGCAGGAGAGGCAACAAACCCATGCAGTGAGCGACTACTCTCATTCATCAGCGCAAGAGAGGCAACAACCCCCTGCAGTGAGCGACTACTCTCATTCATCAGCGCAGGAGAGGCAATAGCCCCCTGCAGTGAGGGACTACTCTCATTCATCAGCATAGGAGAGGCAACAGCCCCCTGCAATGAGCGACTACTCTCATTCATCAGCACAGGAGAGGCAACAGCCCCCTGCAGTGAGCGACTACTCTCATTCATCAGCACAGGAGAGGCAACAGCCCCCTGCAGTGAGGGACTACTCTCATTCATCAGCACAGGAGAGGCAACAAACCCCTGCAGTGAGCGACTACTCTCATTCATCAGCGCAGGAGAGGCATCAACCCCCTGCAGTGAGGGACTACTTTCATTCATCAGCACAGGAGAGGCAACAACCCCCTGCAGTGAGGGACTACTCTCATTCATCAGCACAGGAGAGGCAACAACTCCCTGCAGTGAGGGACTGCTCCAATTCAACAGCACAAGAGAGGTAACAACCCCCTGCAGTGAGGGACTACTCTCATTCATCAGCACTGGAGAGGCAACAACCCCCTGCAGAGAGCGACTACTCTCATTCATCAGCACAGGAGAGGCAACATGCCCCTGCAGTGAGCGACTACTTTCATTCATCAGCACAGGAGAGGCAACAAACCCATGCAGTGAGGGACCGCTCCCATTCATCAGCACAGGAGAGCCAACAACCCTTTGCAGTGAGGGACTACTCTCATTCATCAGCAGAGGAGAGGCAACAACCCCCTGCAGTGAGGGACTACGTCCATTCATCAGCACAGGAGAGGCAACAACCCCCTGCAGTGAGCGACTACTCTCATTCATCAGCACAGGAGAGGGAACAACCCCTTGCAGTGAGGGACTGCTCTCATTCATCAGCACAGGAGAGGCAACAACCCCCTGCAGTAAGGGACTGCTCTCATTCATCAGTACAGGAGAGGCAACAACCCCCTGCAGTGAGGGACTGCTCTCATTCAACAGCACAGGAGAGGCAACAAACCCATGCAGTGAGCGACTACTCTCATTCATCAGCGCAGGAGAGGTATCAAACCCATCCAGTGAGCGACTACTCTCATTCATCAGCACAGGAGAGGCAACAAACCCATGCAGTGAGCGACTACTCTCATTCATCAGCGCAGGAGAGGCAACAAACCCATGCAGTGAGCGAATACTCTCATTCATCAGCACAGTAGAGGCAACAAACCCATGCAGTGAGCGACTACTCTCATTCATCAGCACAGGAGAGGCAACAACCCCCTGCAATGAGGGACTGCTCCCATTCATCAGCGCAGGAGAGGCAACAACCCCCTGCAGTGAGGGTCGGCTCCCATTCATCAGCACAGGAGAGGCAACAACCCCCTGCATTGAGGGACTACTCCCATTCATCAGCACAGGAGAGGCAACAACCCCCTGCATTGAGGGACTACTCCCATTCATCAGCACAGGAGAGGCAACAACCCCCTGCAGTGAGGGACTACTCTCATTCATCAGCACAGGAGAGGCAACAACCCCCTGCAGTGTGGGACTACTCTCATTCATCAGCACAGGAGAGGCAACAATCCCCAGCAGTGAGCGACTACTCTCATTCATCTGCACAGGAGAGGCAACAGCCCCCTGCAGTGAGGGACTACTCTCATTCATCAGCGCAGGAGAGGCAAAAACCCCCTGCAGTGAGCGACTACTCTCATTCATCAGCGCAGGAGAGGCAACAGCCCCCAGAAGTGAGGGACTACTCTCATTCATCAGCACAGGAGAGGCAACAAACCCATGCAGTGAGCGACTACTCTCATTCATCAGCACAGTAGAGGAAACAAACCCATGCAGTGAGTGACTACTCTCATTCATCAGCACAGGAGAAGCAACAGCCCCCTGCAGTGAGGGACTACTCTCATTCATCAGCACAGGACAGGCATCAACCCCCTGCAGTGAGGGACCACTCTCTTTCATCAGCACAGGAGAGGCAACAACCCCCTGCAGTGAGTGACTAATCTCATTCATCAGCGCAGGAGAGGCAACAGCCCCCAGAAGTGAGGGACTACTCTCATTCATCAGCACAGGAGAGGCAACAACCCCCTGCAGTGTGGGACTACTCTCATTCATCAGCACAGGAGAGGCAACAATCCCCAGCAGTGAGCGACTACTCTCATTCATCTGCACAGGAGAGGCAACAGCCCCCTGCAGTGAGGGACTACTCTCATTCATCAGCGCAGGAGAGGCAAAAACCCCCTGCAGTGAGCGACTACTCTCATTCATCAGCGCAGGAGAGGCAACAGCCCCCAGAAGTGAGGGACTACTCTCATTCATCAGCACAGGAGAGGCAACAAACCCATGCAGTGAGCGACTACTCTCATTCATCAGCACAGTAGAGGAAACAAACCCATGCAGTGAGTGACTACTCTCATTCATCAGCACAGGAGAAGCAACAGCCCCCTGCAGTGAGGGACTACTCTCATTCATCAGCACAGGACAGGCATCAACCCCCTGCAGTGAGGGACCACTCTCTTTCATCAGCACAGGAGAGGCAACAATCCCCTGCAGTGAGCGACTACTCTCATTCATCAGCGCAGGAGAGGCAACAGCCCCCAGAAGTGAGGGACTACTCTCATTCATCAGCACAGGAGAGGCAACAACCCCCTGCAGTGAGCGACTACTCTCATTCATCAGCACAGGAGAGGCAACAAACCCATGCAGTGAGCGACTACTCTCATTCATCAGCACAGTAGAGGAAATAAACCCATGCAGTGAGTGACTACTCTCATTCATCAGCACAGGAGAAGCAACAGCCCCCTGCAGTGAGGGACTACTCTCATTCATCAGCACAGGAGAGGCAACAACCCCCTAGAGTGAGCGACTACTCTCATTCATCAGCACAGGAGAGGGAACAACCCCCTTGCAGTGAGGGACTACTCTCATTCATCAGCGCAGGAGAAGCAACAGCCTCCTGCAGTGAGGGACTACTCTCATTCATCAGCACAGGAGAGGCAACAACCCACTGCAGTGAGGGACTACTCTCATTCATCAGCACAGTAGAGGCAACAAACCCATGCAGTGAGCGATTACTCTCATTCATCAGCACAGGAGAGGTATGAAAGGAAGCGCCCCCAATTTCAGCACGATCCTCCCCGCACTGAGAGACAATAAGGGACTCTCCCGTAATGGGAATAAGGCCAAGACAGAGTGCGGGTGAGCGTAAATAGGAGTTTATCCAAAGAATAGGGCATGCAAAGAACTCTGCAACCTCCGAGAGCGCTCTGTCTGACAATAGCAAAGACAGGCGTATTTCTAATACAAAAAACGTCATCAGAACCTACACACTATAGGGGGCACAAGTTAATTGGGATTGGGTGGCGTCGACTAACTATAGGTGTTGCTGCAGCGTGGTTGGTCTTGGCGTGAGGACGTCACTGGTCAGCCTCGTGGGTTGGGTTGGGCCTGGCAGGCCAGCTTGAGGTCATCCGAGCGGTGTTGGTATGCTGGGGCAGCCTGTGACAAAGATGAATACCTTTCCTGACTCGTTTGCCCTAGGCCATGCACACTGCAGTTATTCAAGAAACGACATTTTAAGTTCATCAATAAATCGCTCAGCAGTTTATCTTATAAAATAAATGCAACACATGAGGAATGCACCTCGTGAGAGGTCTGGTGGTTGTCGGTTGGGGTGAGATTTACCTGTGTCCTATTGACCGGTATTTTAGGTCGAGGGGCTGGGCTCTGGGGCCTGAGCCGAATGATACATGTCTGTCTGCTGCGTTAGAAGTTATTATATAAATGGGTCTCTGTGTCTTGTCCCAGCGTTGGGGGTCGTCTGTGCACGGGGTCATGATTCTTGGGGTGGTCTAGGGGGGGTTGTGGGATTTACGAGAGGGTGCTGGTAGATCTGTGGATTCAAACGTGGGTTTATTACCGTGCTGTAAATAACACAGGTGGCGGGCTGTGGCCTTGGGTGCGGTACCGGGGCCTCTGACTCTCTGAAGCGGCTCCAGCTTGGTTGGGGGAGGTGAGGGAGCGCGGCACATGCCTTAGCTTCTTCATCTGGCAGGCTTCGTAGGGTGGGAGGGAGAATGGCCTTGCATATATTCACAAAGGTTTTTTCCTCGTGCGTTGCTGACTTTTGAATGCAGAACTTTTATAATGTTTTGCCTTATTTTGATCTTATTTAAACACACATCTATATTTCAATTTCGTTACACATTTCTTTAATACATTCGGTCCGAGTACCTTTTCATTACATGGTATTATATCTACTACAGTGTTTAAGTATTTATCTACATTCGACGGTACATGAGGTAGAACTATATTATGGACCACAGAGATTGACGGTTGCCACTATGGGTGACTTAAGAAGACATATAGGGGTTCATGTGTCTTCATATGACTTAAGGACACCTTCTCTGTGATCTAGCAGCATTAGTACAGTCACAATGTGAAGTCATATAAACATTTCACTTTTATGGCTAATTCATAGTTTGCAGATTCTGTTTAAGAAGAGTAGTTCACTAATACCACTACTTGAATTCATTTCTGCGTCGCCCTGGCCTCGCGGACCAGGTCACACGGGGTGCAGTATTACATTGTGGATAACAGACTGTTACAGTGTTAATATCTGGTGTTAGCTCGTACCCAACTTTCCCATGGGAACGCGCTCGCAGCGGAGCTGCCATGGTGCTGCGGCGGCAGAGATGCATGAAAGGCCCTCCAAAGGTGGGGGCCGCGCTACAGTGCGCTGAACTCACGCCATCTTTGCTAGACAAGATGGCTTCTAGGCCTAACTGAATTTTGGTATATGCAGGGAACGGATACGTGTGGGCAATGTCGTCGGCGGGTGAGCCCTCCTCCACCTGGGCCCGGGTGGCAGGAGGGGACGTCCACCGAGTCATGGTCCTCACCTGGGGAGAAGGCTGCAGGTGAGGAGGGCCTCGCGGCCAGTCCTCCCCTACATTTCCCCCCTTTCGTTACTAAAGTAACGAATTCTTTAGCTCTTCCAATCTTCTACATTCTTGTTCCTCTATCACTGCGTCATCCCATGCAGGTGTTCCTTTTCTAGGCATCCATGCCCTACATACCCCCCTCAAGCTCTCACCTCTTCTAGCATACTCGTCTGGTGTACATGTTAAATATATACAGTCACCAGTTTCTTCCAAGTCTACCCAGACCTCCTCATACCATTCCAGTTCCACATCTCGGGGTTCTTTGATAGTGGTGTGCCATAGTTTGTCTACTATGTACTTATCACGGTACATAGGCGCTAACTGGTACCTGGGAGTGTTATCTGTTCCTGTCTGTACATGTACTTCTTGTGTCGCCTTAATTGTACCACCAGAGTTGCCCATTGTCACCATCATCATTGCACCGTTAGGGACTGCGTTAGCACAACATCGGAGGCCCACCTGGCACAGGCAGAACACCACGAGGAGGAACACCACAACTGGTATTAAGAACTTCATTGTCATTCCAAGCCATGAGGGAACCCAGGAGAAGATATTGTCGAACCATGAGCTATCTTTAGCCCCACCTTCCATCTTCATCTTCTCTCCCAGGTTATGTACTGCTTCAATGACGTGGGACAGGGACCCATTTTCTGCGTCTTCAGAAGGTACGAACGTGCAGCAGGCACTTCCTATTTTTCGGCAAACACCTCCGTCCATCGCTGTTAACAGGTCCAGAACATACCTGTTCTGCATGGTCATCAGTCGCAGAGCTCGTAGTTCCACCTTTATTATGTTGAACCCTTCTTCAGTGTCATTGGCCAGCTGAATCAGTTCCCACCGTGTGATCTGGAGCCATTTTGCATTTGCTCTTGCTTGGACACTTGAAACTAGTGAGGCAAAAAATGTTTCCACGGAGCTGAACAGGCGATACCTGTCTGGGATCTGTGCCAATAAATCGGATGATGCTTGTGATATGTAGTTCGATGCTCGCTTGTTCCGTGATAGCTCCTCTTCCTTCCCTCCGGAGGACAGGACATAGAGGTGCGCTTTTGCAGTGGGAGAAGTTGCACCTTGGTTCACGTTTCCTTGCGTCCTTTTATTTTCGTCGACGTGACTTTCTGGAATCACCATTAGGGCCGAGTGCAAAGTGGCCATTGAGCAGCTGCCACTCCATGCCTGGGGAAGGTGCAAGTAAGCCTGATTCCCGCATACCCAGTATGTGTCCATTAGCGCTGCTGTTCCTTTTTTCATGTCTGGGATGGTGAGAGTTTTGTTACAGTTTTTATTCGTTCCCATTGCTAATTTTCCTTCTCCCTTGAAACATAGTTCGTTTTTTATTTCACTTTGTAGCTTGAAGGGTTTCTCCATCGCTGTTACCCATGTTAGTTTAGAGATGTGTTCTTTCCATATTGGTGTGCACGTTTTTTCCATCCACCGCAGCTTGTCTGGTTGGACACCTCTCAGTACTTCCGCTTTGCACAGTACTTCTTCATCTTTCCATCTGTTTTCGGAAAACAGTGTCCCTTGTATTGCAAAAAAAGGTTCTTTAAGACAGACCACTCCAGACGCTTTTGGATAGCACGTTTTGTCGTTCTGTATCATTTTGAAAGAGACATCGTGTGCTTGGAAGGTGTTCTTTATTCTACACAGTGTGAGATGAAGGAGACATTGGGCATCCACAATGGGCAATTCTCTTGGCAACAACACTTTGGGTGTGCCTGATGCATGGGGGATGAGCGAACAGACATAACAGCTTTCATTGGTTGTCTGTTTAGCTGTTGCACTCATATCTGCATACCATTTATTTGCTTGGTGGGGGTGTCGTGGGTCTTCCATCTTGTCTAAGCCTAACCCATAATACTCATCATACCCCCTCCTACTTGTCTCTCTTCTTCGCCTACTTTTCTCCCTCCTCCTATACCTTTTAGTTTCGATAGGTGAAAAAATAGGCCCCCCTTCCTCCTTCCCACCCCCCTTTTCCAGTTCCTCATATCGGAACTTGTGTTCTGTCATCGTAATTACTTTTCCATTTTCCTCAATAAACAACAAATCACTGTTTTGTATCGGGGCGGGAAGGGTAGTGGGGCTGTTATATATTTCAGGTAGGGACATTGTGTCATTTTCCATTTCTTTTTGGAAATTTCTTGATTGTGACAGGGCAGCAGTGGGTGTTGCAGTATAGTAACCCCATACAAAGTGTGATCCATCCCAGACCAAAAAATCACCTTCTTTAATATTCATACTTGTAGTTGAATTCGTCCCAGGGGCCAGGGTGATGTTACTCCCCCCTCCCCCCTCGTTCATCTCGATAGAGATGAACGCTATGAACCAATATGTCACCAGGCAAAATATTGATATGAAGAACACAATAACACACATTGATAAACCACATTCGTATGAATATGTAAATCTATCTACTAACATTTCTCTAAATCTAACAGATCTATTAGTTGCAGGCTGCCCATTGGATGCCATGGTAAATCCTGTTTGAAACACAAAAATGCATTAAGTACAAGCATGTAAACATTTCTAACGTTGTGACGTTCTTTCGACAAAGTATGGGAGTGGGTGGGGGAGGGGGTGTGTCCACAGACAAGGTAATTTTACAATCATTACTATCCGTACATTATTTCATATATAAAAAAGGAAAGTGAGAAAAAAAAACTTCTCCAAAACCAAAAAAACCCCACAAGAACCTTCAAAAGTTGTAAAAAGTATATATATATATATATACATATTTATTTTAGTACACTTGCCATGCGCCAGTCGCGTTCAATGTTCATCACTTAATGCACACAAAATTCCCATCATTCATTCTGCACAACTCCATTGTCCGCTGTTGCCTGTGCCTCGTCCTGTACCTCACCTTCCACGGCGCTATACGCCCTGCGTACATCTGTCAAATGCACCCAATATCTCAGGCCCTTCACTTTTACCGCCGTGGGCGTGCAAAACACTACCTCATAAGGGCCATGAAAACGTGGTGCATTCCACCTTCTCACAAAACTTCTGACATATATGTAGTCGCCTGGCATCAGCTGTGACTGTTTGTCCGGCTGTGTTACTGCTTCTGTTGCATTTCCTTCCTCTCTTGTGAAGGGCGGGGCAAGTTGTTTTGCAATTACGCGCGCTGCTTGTGCTAATTTTTTCAAGTAGTCGGTAAACTCCTCACCTAACACCGCAGCGCTTCTGTGTGCGTCAGAACGTTCACGGAGAGGCGAATGTGTTGTGTGCATTCTCCTTCCCGTGACGATCTCGTGTGGGGATAAATGATGGTCTTTGCTTGGCTGATTGCGCAATTCGAACAGGGCCAGAGGTAGGCAGTACATCCAGGTCTTTTTTAGGGAAAAACATAGTTTTGACAACCTGCCTTTCAGCAGGCCGTTCATCTTTTCCACTACGCCATTACTTTGAGGATGATAAATTGAACATAATTTGTGTTTTATTCCCAATAATGTAGTCACTTCCTTGAACAGTTCATTAACGAAATGAGTGCCGTTGTCTGAGCGAATCACGTCGCAAATTCCCCAGCGCGGGAATACTTCCCTCACTAAGAACTTTGCGGCGCTTTTCGCGTCAGGACGTGCACAGGGGCCCGCTTCCACCCACCTTGAGAAGGGACATACGACCACAATCATGTAACGAGCCCCATTGCACCTTTCTCCCATATCTACATAATCGATGTGGAGCTCTCTAAATGGGCCATTGGGTTTTGGTATTGTACCTCTCAGTGTGCGTAATGTCATTCCTGAGTTGTAAATTTGACATGTCGTGCATTCCAATGCCAGCCTAGTGATGTGTTCCTGGAGGCAAGGTGCAAACCAATCCTCTTGTATCTCTGCCACTATGTGTTGCTTAGCATTATGTGCAGGGAAGTGTAGTTGTTGAAAGGCTATTTCTAACAACGTAACTGGCATCACTGCTTTTCCTGAACTCTCTTGTCGCCACAATAAGTCTGTTGGTGATTTGCTGCATCCTCTCTTAGTCCATAGCAATTTTTCTTCTGCACTAGCTCCCTCTTGCAGCTCTAGTATTTCTTGTGTGAGCATCATGTTATATCCTGTGGGGACCTCTTGGCTTACTGTGTGGTGCAACATGTACTCCCCTACCTCACCTTTCTGAAAGTATGAAGCTTCTTTGGCGGCGGCGTCTGCTGCCGCGTTTCCCAAAGATACAAGATCTGTGTTTGTAGTATGGGCTTGGCATTTCACAATTGCCACTGCCGTGGGGTCTTGCAGTGCCTCAATCAATTCTTTTAACAATTCTGCGTGTTGGATAGGTGTTCCATCTGCTCGTCGAAACCCTCTCCGCCCCCACCGTGCCAGCCCTCCGTGTACTGTGGTCGTCATGTATGCTGAGTCTGTGTATATTGTTACTGCGCACCCCTTAGCTGCATGCAATGCTTCTATTAGTGCTATTAGTTCTGCTGCCTGGGCTGAATAGTGTGATGGGAGGCGGCATTGCACTAGTGTCTCATATTCACCTTCCTCTAATCGTACCACTGCCATACCCACATGTTTCTCTCCTGTCTCCATGTCAATTGAGGCCGACCCGTCCACGAAGTACACCTCTCCCTCGTTCAGGGCATTCTCAAAAACCACCTGATCCTGACCCTCGTCACCGGTGTATGTTGCACAGTTGTGGTTCTGCATGTCTTCTATTGTGCACGCCTCCGTGATGAATGTGGCTGGGTTTACAGTTTTACATCTTACTATATGGATGTTTGCACTGGACAATATTATCTCATATGCTGTGGCGCGTTGTGTTGTTAATGTGCTTTTTGATCGCTCTAATATTGCAAATAGTGAGTGTTCCACAAACAGTGTTACTGGACAGCCCATTACTATTGTGGCACTTTTTTCAATGGCGAACGCGGCAGCAGCGAGAGATTGCTCGCACGCGAAATGTCCTTGCATTACTGCGTCCAGAGTGCCGCTATAGTAAGCCAGTGGCTTGTGACCCAACGATGTCTTTTGTGTCAGCACTGCGGTCATCAGTGTTCCCTTGCAGTGTGAAAATAAGAAGAATTCGCGTCCATAATCTGGGTTTGCCAGAACTGGAGCGCTTGATATTAGCTCCTTTAGTGAGTTAAATGATGTGTTCATTTCTCCTGTCCATTCTATGTCTCTGTTTTCCTGTTGCGCTTCTTTAAGTGCCTGTAACAAGGGCCTTGTATATGCTGCGTTGTCTAATATCCAAGCTCGGCAGTAGTTGCACATGCCCAGGAATTTTTGCATCTCCTTTACTGTTTTGGGCTCCCCAACGGCTCTAATTGCCTCTGCTCTGTCTGGTATGATCCGTTTTCCATCCTTTGATATTAGCTGTCCCAAGTATAGGACCTCTGTTAGGCAGTATTGTAACTTACCCTTATCCACCTTGTACCCCTTGTTGGCCAGTAATGTCAGGAGTGTTATTGAATCCTTTCTACACTCTTCCTCGCTCTGTGCACAAACCAATAAATCGTCAACGTACTGAATCACCGTACTTTCTACAGATAGGTTCCCTAGATCCTCATGTAATATCCTGTTGAATATGCTTGGGCTTTCGCAATATCCTTGTGGTAGTCTGCAGTGTTCAAATCTCCTCCCCCCTAGTGTAAATGCTGTTAAGTACCTGCTCTCTTCTGCTAAGGGGATCGAAAAGAACGCATTTTTTAAGTCAATAACTGTGAAATGAGATGCTGTTTTTGGGATGTTGCATAGTATTGTGGCCGGGTTCGGCACTAGAGGGAACTCTTTCTGAATCACATCATTGAGTGGGCGTAAATCTTGTATCATCCTCCAGGAACCTCCCTTCACCTTTTTGATCGGGTAAATGCATGTGTTGCATGGGGAATTTGAGGGCACTATTATTCCTTGTGCTAACAGTGCCTCTATTGTCTCCTTTATTCCCTCTTCTGCCTCGCGAGACAATGGATATTGTCTCACCCGGGGTAAAATTGCCCCTTCTTTCAGTTTTATCACCACAGGTTGAACTCCATGTAATAACCCTACATCAAGGGGGCCGTTCGTCCATATGTTAGTTGGTATTAACCTCATGTCATCATCAAAAAATGTATGTGGTGCTCCAACTACTGCCATTAATTCAATTGGAGTTTCTCTGGCCGTAATCACGATGTCACATGGTATTGCTAGTTCCATTACTATTTCGCCGTCTGTCTCGGCGTCTGAAAAGAGCTCTTCATCTGACAGCTCTCGCAGTGGGATATTTGCATTTGTACACAGTACTGTACGCCATTCGCATCCTTCCATGTCAATCCCTATCACACATATCCTTTTTGCTGACACGTGTACTGCGTGCAAATCCAATGATAGCACTGCCCCAGTGGCTGTGTCGGGGCACACTATGGGGCGAAAGAGGAACTCAGCTGGGATCCTCCAATCCATTCTTTTTAGTTCTGGTACTATGAGGGCCAATGTTCGCATGCCCTCAATAAACACCTCCTCGTTTTTTGGTAAGCCTCTAATTTCTGTGATGATTGCGTGGCCCTGCATTACTGCCATTATGCGTAGAGGACATATGCCCGGTGTTGAACATACTATACCACTTTCTGTAAATGATATGGTCATGTTTAGTTTGCTCAAGAGATCCCTCCCCAGCAAATTAATTGGAGAGCGTTCATAGTACAGTAAGGGTGCCTTCACTGTTTTCCCCCCCACCGTTACATCCAATTCTTCTGTGTAAGGAACTTCAATTACAGCCCCAGAGAACCCCTGCGTCTCTAACGTCCTATTAGATAGCGGGAACCGGCCCTCTTTAATGCATGATTTCTCCGCTCCGGAATCCACCATGAATATGAATTGCTTGTCTCCTATCTGCGCCCCTATCAATGGTTCCTCTGATGCATTGTGGGTCGTAGATAGAACTGGACACGCAAGTGTTCTCTGTGGGCTGTCCTATGCAGGGTGTCTCATTGCCCCTCCCTGATCAAAAATGTTCCCCGAAACTACTGATACTCCGCTGTAGGGCGCGGGTGCGGGGGCTCCATTCGCTACTGTAGCGAAAGTGTTACCTGGCATGTATTGTATAGTGTCATTATTCTGTGGGTGATTTTGTGTTCTGTACTGATGTCCGTGTAGTTGTGCGTTACCTCTTTGCCCTGCATTTCCTTGTTGTTGGTGCTGTCCCATGGGGAGGCCGTATGGGCTCCCTGGGTGTGGGTGACCGTACTGTTCTGCCTCCTGGAACCCGTTGTTTTGTCTGCTTCTGCACTCCCTCGAGTAATGTCCCCACCTCCCACAGTTCCAGCAGCTCCCCTGTGGACCTCTGGGACCCTGCCATCCATTTCCTCCCACTCCACCATACCCTTGTCCCCCTCTTCGGCCCCTGTACCCACCTCTACCCCCTCGTGGGGCCCACTCTTGCCACATTGGACCTCCGTTCTGCTCCTGCTCAGTCCACTGTCGTTGTCCTTGTCCTGCCCAATTTGCTGCTATTCTTCCTTGTATTGCTATTTGCCCCTCCTCTCCTTCGTCTCCCTCCCTCATGAGTGGGAGCCCTGCTACCGCTGCTGCAACCTTCACCAGTTTTGATTGTACCAACTTTGCCTCGTCTGCCAACCTTTTCTGTGCTACTTCTCTCTCTCTCTCTTTTATCCTTTTGCAATGGTGCACTATTATACTTTGGATCTCTGGCCACCCCTTTGCCTCAACGCCCGCTATTTTATCGAGTGCCTTCTGCACCTCTTTTGGGAGCCCTCTCTTAATGATAAAATAAAATAGAGATGTGGATTGGTGCCAGGGTGTGCCCGTTTCCGCTCTCCACATCTCCTGCACCCGGAGAATGTAATCCATAGCATCCTCCCCGTCATTCATTGTACACTGCATTACTGACTGTAAATCTGGAGTATCTGGGAACGTCTCCCGCAGCGCATCCCAAACCCGTGCCCGCACTGTATTAAAAGACGCTCCATCATGACGGTCACAATCTAATGTCACGGCCGGGAAACCAGCCTTAACCCATACTCTGTCTGCTTGATCTCCTACTGCTGATACTAGTAGGCTTTTCACATCGCCTACTGCCAGCGGTATGCCGGCAGTATGTTTCTCGAATGCATATATCCACTTGCTCGCCCCTCCGGACAACGGGGGCAATAACTTCATCAAATTAGCTTTATCCATCTGGGCCCAGGGTATATAGTTTGGTCTTCCTCCCCCTCTGTGTATTAGTGGAAGTTGTAATTTTCCTTTTAACGTTGCGCCCTCACCCACTTTGGTCGTCGCTGACCCCAATGACGCCATCCTCCCCACTCTATTCCTTAGTCGTCCCATCCACTCGTCATCTATTGTTCCTAGCGAGCATGCACCGTCCAGCTCCTCGCTTTCCCCTCCTACTGCCATACTCAACCTATCACTCTCATCTATTTCGCCTCGGACATCACATAGCAGGTCCTCTCTGATCCCTGTCTGCCGTGATACATCACCGATGCTCCCCTCTGGTGTTTCCACCTGTATTATTCTTGTCGGTTCTTCCTCAATTCTGAACAATATTTCACCCTTTTTCCATCCTTCCTCAATTTGTCTACTTTCACTTGATGTTCTGGATACACGTCCTGATCGAGTGGGAGTGCATGCTGTACGCTCACATATGTCTTTTATTCTTGAGAGTTCATCCTTTGCTATCGAGAGCCTCGATTCTAAATCGCTCGTTAGCTTCTCTATGTCCCCTCTCTGCGTGCTTGTCTGGGCACGCTCTCTAGTGCTTTCGTATGGTGGGGGGGCTGTTGGTCTTAGGGGTGTAGTAGTTGTAGGGGGAGGCACATAAGTAGGATCACTATACCCTGCTGCGGGGGCTGGTTTATGTAATATCGGGTACAAACTAATCACCTCCGCAGGTTGTTCTGTATTTAGCTGTTCCTTTTCCTCTCTTGGAATCATCAGTGGGTTATCTGTGGTGGAAGGTAGATCAATATTTGGTGCCGGAGCTTTGGGTGGGTGTATTTCCTCAAATAGTCTCCAGAGATCTAATATCTCCTTCCTGTTTTGCCACTGTTTGCCCTTATACTTGAGGTGAATGCACGTTCGTACCATATCTAGAACGCTTTTTTCAAACGACCCCCCATCAGGCCAAATCTGGGGCAATCCTTCCCCTTTTAATTCTGTTACCCATTGATCGTGGTATTTCTTTATTCGTTCAGCGTATCCCGGTAAACTCGTACAAATATGTGACAAGGGAGTTTCTGCCCCCATATTCTAAATCAATAGCACTGACCGTGTTCACCTCCTTTACTTTTGATTACGTATAGATATGTCTAAGTATATTTTTATGGCCCAGACAAGAGCGGACTTCTCAATGATATCACGCAAGTTAAATTCACTACTAACATTCTTTCTTACTCGTCATTCCTCATTGTCTTCGCATCCCTGTTCAATCCCGCGCAATTTTCATTCACAATCAACCACCTGCTAGTTATGGTCCACACTCTCTGGCACCCCCTCGCGGCCAGTCGTTCTTCTTCACTATTCACACGGTGCGCGCACCCCTCACAATGCTTTCCCACTCACACCTCGCTTTTTTTTTTTTTTCCTCCCTTTCCTTCCTGTCCAGCTGTCCCTGTTGTTCTACTCGGGTAACTAGATACCCGTCTGCATGTGCCAGTATTTTTGATCCCTATTTCTGCTGTTTTCCCCCCTGTCTTGGTATTTTATGTTAATCAGTTCACCCCAGGCTCCCTTGTAGTCCAGACCCTTACCCTCTGAGCAAAAGAATAGAAAGAAATAGCAAACACTAAAATATACTCTGTGTCTTCCCTTGCCAGACACTAATAACTTATTTTTCACTTCTTTATATATTCCCAGTACTAGTTTAGATAGCACTATGCGGCACCGCCTTCCAGCCCCTTTCGGAGCTAGGTTTCCGTCACTTCTACTTCTTCATTTACTTCTTACTCCTAATGGCCATATGCAAAGAAAAAGATAAAGATATTTTCAAGACCCGTCTTTAGTAGACCCCCGTTATTCTTCTCCTCTACCTGTCCCCGTTCTTCTGTTCACAATTTCCCCTCCCTTCCCCTTAACGATCGCTCGCACTCGGTACTCACGTGCCCGTCTTGAACCGATAGTCTCCGAAACTGGGTCCGTCCAGGCGGTGTGGCCTTTCTGCTCAACAGTCAGCCCCGGCTCCGGCGAGCGGTACTCAAAGGGGATTTTTCAACCGGGATCCCGTACCCCCTCTAGTTTGGGTGCGCACTTCTAAGCGTACCGGTCGCCGTTGGCGGGTAGCTTCCCGGAGCCGGCTCACCGTGCGTTTCCCTTTTTGACCGGAGATTCTCGTGCCAAAAGGGGGTCGTTAAAAGGAGTTAGGAAAAATAACTTGGAGACATCACGCTATCGGGGTCACCACTGAAAGGAAGCGCCCCCAATTTCAGCACGATCCTCCCCGCACTGAGAGACAATAAGGGACTCTCCCGTAATGGGAATAAGGCCAAGACAGAGTGCGGGTGAGCGTAAATAGGAGTTTATCCAAAGAATAGGGCATGCAAAGAACTCTGCAACCTCCGAGAGCGCTCTGTCTGACAATAGCAAAGACAGGCGTATTTCTAATACAAAAAACGTCATCAGAACCTACACACTATAGGGGGCACAAGTTAATTGGGATTGGGTGGCGTCGACTAACTATAGGTGTTGCTGCAGCGTGGTTGGTCTTGGCGTGAGGACGTCACTGGTCAGCCTCGTGGGTTGGGTTGGGCTTGGCAGGCCAGCTTGAGGTCATCCGAGCGGTGTTGGTATGCTGGGGCAGCCTGTGACAAAGATGAATACCTTTCCTGACTCGTTTGCCCTAGGCCATGCACACTGCAGTTATTCAAGAAACGACATTTTAAGTTCATCAATAAATCGCTCAGCAGTTTATCTTATAAAATAAATGCAACACATGAGGAATGCACCTCGTGAGAGGTCTGGTGGTTGTCGGTTGGGGTGAGATTTACCTGTGTCCTATTGACCGGTATTTTAGGTCGAGGGGCTGGGCTCTGGGGCCTGAGCCGAATGATACATGTCTGTCTGCTGCGTTAGAAGTTATTATATAAATGGGTCTCTGTGTCTTGTCCCAGCGTTGGGGGTCGTCTGTGCACGGGGTCATGATTCTTGGGGTGGTCTAGGGGGGGTTGTGGGATTTACGAGAGGGTGCTGGTAGATCTGTGGATTCAAACGTGGGTTTATTACCGTGCTGTAAATAACACAGGTGGCGGGCTGTGGCCTTGGGTGCGGTACCGGGGCCTCTGACTCTCTGAAGCGGCTCCAGCTTGGTTGGGGGAGGTGAGGGAGCGCGGCACATGCCTTAGCTTCTTCATCTGGCAGGCTTCGTAGGGTGGGAGGGAGAATGGCCTTGCATATATTCACAAAGGTTTTTTCCTCGTGCGTTGCTGACTTTTGAATGCAGAACTTTTATAATGTTTTGCCTTATTTTGATCTTATTTAAACACACATCTATATTTCAATTTCGTTACACATTTCTTTAATACATTCGGTCCGAGTACCTTTTCATTACATGGTATTATATCTACTACAGTGTTTAAGTATTTATCTACATTCGACGGTACATGAGGTAGAACTATATTATGGACCACAGAGATTGACGGTTGCCACTATGGGTGACTTAAGAAGACATATAGGGGTTCATGTGTCTTCATATGACTTAAGGACACCTTCTCTGTGATCTAGCAGCATTAGTACAGTCACAATGTGAAGTCATATAAACATTTCACTTTTATGGCTAATTCATAGTTTGCAGATTCTGTTTAAGAAGAGTAGTTCACTAATACCACTACTTGAATTCATTTCTGCGTCGCCCTGGCCTCGCGGACCAGGTCACACGGGGTGCAGTATTACATTGTGGATAACAGACTGTTACAGTGTTAATATCTGTTGTTAGCTTGTACCCAACTTTCCCATGGGAACGCGCTCGCAGCGGAGCTGCCATGGTGCTGCAGCGGCAGAGATGCATGAAAGGCCCTCCAAAGGTGGGGGCCGCGCTACAGTGCGCTGAACTCACGCCATCTTTGCTAGACAAGATGGCTTCTAGGCCTAACTGAATTTTGGTATATGCAGGGAACGGATACGTGTGGGCAATGTCGTCGGCGGGTGAGCCCTCCTCCACCTGGGCCCGGGTGGCAGGAGGGGACGTCCACCGAGTCATGGTCCTCACCTGGGGAGAAGGCTGCAGGTGAGGAGGGCCTCGCGGCCAGTCCTCCCCTACAGGTAACAAACCCATGCAGTGAGCGACTATTCTCATTTATCAGCACAGGAGAGGCAACAACCCCCTGCAGTGAGGGACTGCTCCCATATATCAGCACAGGAGAGGCAACAACCCCCTGCAGTGAGGGACTGCTCTCATTCATCAGCACAGGAGAGGCAACAAACCCATGCAGTGAGCAACTGCTCTCATTCATCAGCACAGGAGAGGCAACAACCCCCTGCAGTGAGGGGCTACACTCATTCATCAGCGCAGGAGAGGCAACAGCCCCCTGCAGTGAGGAGCTACTCTCATTCATCAGCGCAGGAGAGTCAACAGCCCCCTGCAGTGAGGGGCTACTCTCATTCATCAGCACAGGAGAGGCAACAACCCCCTGCAGTGAGCGACTGCTCTCATTCATCAGCACAGGAGAGGCAACAAACCCATGCAGTGAGCGACTGCTCTCATTCATCAGCACAGGAGAGGCAACAACCCCCTGCAGTGAGGGACTGCTCCCATTCATCAGCGCAGGAGAGGCAACAACCCCCTGCAGTGAGCGACTGCTCTCATTCATCAGCGCAGGAGAGGCAACAACCCCATGCAGTGAGCGACTACTCTCATTCATCAGCACAGGAGAGGCAACAACCCCCTGCAGTGAGGGACTACTCTCATTCATCAGCACAGGAGAGGCAACAAACCCTTGCAGTGAGCGATTACTCTCATTCATCAGCACAGGAGAGGTAACAAACCCATGCAGTGAGCGACTATTCTCATTTATCAGCACAGGAGAGGCAACAACCCCATGCAGTGAGGGACTACTCTCATTCATCAGCACAGGAGAGGCAACAACCCCCTGCAGTGAGGGACTACTCTCATTCATCAGCACAGGAGAGGCAACAACCCCCTGCAGTGAGTGACTACTCTCATTCATCAGCGCAGGAGAGGCAACAAACCCATGCAGTGAGCGACTATTCTCATTCATCAGCGCAGGAGAGGCAACAACCCCCTGCAGTGAGGGACTACTCTCATTCATCAGCGCAGGAGAGGCAACAAACCCATGCAGTGAGTGACTACTCTCATTCATCAGCGCAGGAGAGGCAACAAAGCCATGCAGTGAGCGACTATTCTCATTCATCAGCGCAGGAGAGGCAACAACCCCCTGCAGTGAGCGACTACACTCATTCATCAGCGCAGGAGAGGCAACAACCCCCTGCAGTGAGGGACTGCTCTCATTCATCAGCACAGGAGATGCAACAACCACCTTGCAGTGAGCGACTACGCTCATTCATCAGCGCAGGAGAGGCAACAAACCCATGCAGTGAGGGACTACTCTCATTCATCAGCACAGGAGAGGAAACAACCCCCTGCAGTGAGGACTACTCTCATTCATCAGCACAGGAGATGCAACAACCCCCTGCAGTGAGCGACTACTCTCATTCATCAGGACAGGAGAGGCAACAAACCCATGCAGTGAGCGACTACTCTCATTCATCAGCGCAGGAGAGGCAACAAACCCATGCAGTGAGCGACTACTCTCATTCATCAGCGCAAGAGAGGCAACAACCCCCTGCAGTGAGCGACTACTCTCATTCATCAGCGCAGGAGAGGCAATAGCCCCCTGCAGTGAGGGACTACTCTCATTCATCAGCATAGGAGAGGCAGCAGCCCCCTGCAATCAGCGACTACTCTCATTCATCAGCACAGGAGAGGCAACAGCCCCCTGCAGTGAGCGACTACTCTCATTCATCAGCACAGGAGAGGCAACAGCCCCCTGCAGTGAGGGACTACTCTCATTCATCAGCACAGGAGAGGCAACAACCCCCTGCAGTGAGCGACTACTCTCATTCATCAGCGCAGGAGAGGCATCAACCCCCTGCAGTGAGGGACTACTTTCATTCATCAGCACAGGAGAGGCAACAACCCCCTGCAGTGAGGGACTACTCTCATTCATCAGCACAGGAGAGGCAACAACTCCCTGCAGTGAGGGACTGCTCCAATTCAACAGCACAAGAGAGGTAACAACCCCCTGCAGTGAGGGACTACTCTCATTCATCAGCACTGGAGAGGCAACAACCCCCTGCAGAGAGCGACTACTCTCATTCATCAGCACAGGAGAGGCAACATGCCCCTGCAGTGAGCGACTACTTTCATTCATCAGCACAGGAGAGGCAACAAACCCATGCAGTGAGGGACTGCTCCCATTCATCAGCACAGGAGAGCCAACAACCCTTTGCAGTGAGGGACTACTCTCATTCATCAGCAGAGGAGAGGCAACAACCCCCTGCAGTGAGGGACTACGTCCATTCATCAGCACAGGAGAGGCAACAACCCCCTGCAGTGAGCGACTACTCTCATTCATCAGCACAGGAGAGGGAACAACCCCTTGCAGTGAGGGACTGCTCTCATTCATCAGCACAGGAGAGGCAACAACCCCCTGCAGTAAGGGACTGCTCTCATTCATCAGTACAGGAGAGGCAACAACCCCCTGCAGTGAGGGACTGCTCTCATTCAACAGCACAGGAGAGGCAACAACCCCCTGCAGTGAGGGACTGCTCCCATTCATCAGCACAGGAGAGGCAACAACCCCCTGCATTGAGGGACTACTCCCATTCATCAGCACAGGAGAGGCAACAACCCCCTGCAGTGAGGGACTACTCTCATTCATCAGCACAGGAGAGGCAACAACCCCCTTCAGTGTGGGACTACTCTCATTCATCAGCACAGGAGAGGCAACAATCCCCAGCAGTGAGCGACTACTCTCATTCATCTGCACAGGAGAGGCAACAGCCCCCTGCAGTGAGGGACTACTCTCATTCATCAGCGCAGGAGAGGCAAAAACCCCCTGCAGTGAGCGACTACTCTCATTCATCAGCGCAGGAGAGGCAACAGCCCCCAGAAGTGAGGGACTACTCTCATTCATCAGCACAGGAGAGGCAACAAACCCATGCAGTGAGCGACTACTCTCATTCATCAGCACAGTAGAGGAAACAAACCCATGCAGTGAGTGACTACTCTCATTCATCAGCACAGGAGAAGCAACAGCCCCCTGCAGTGAGGGACTACTCTCATTCATCAGCACAGGACAGGCATCAACCCCCTGCAGTGAGGGACCACTCTCTTTCATCAGCACAGGAGAGGCAACAACCCCCTGCAGTGAGCGACTACTCTCATTCATCAGCGCAGGAGAGGCAACAGCCCCCAGAAGTGAGGGACTACTCTCATTCATCAGCACAGGAGAGGCAACAACCCCCTGCAGTGTGGGACTACTCTCATTCATCAGCACAGGAGAGGCAACAATCCCCAGCAGTGAGCGACTACTCTCATTCATCTGCACAGGAGAGGCAACAGCCCCCTGCAGTGAGGGACTACTCTCATTCATGTGCGCAGGAGAGGCAAAAACCCCCTGCAGTGAGCGACTACTCTCATTCATCAGCGCAGGAGAGGCAACAGCCCCCAGAAGTGAGGGACTACTCTCATTCATCAGCACAGGAGAGGCAACAAACCCATGCAGTGAGCGACTACTCTCATTCATCAGCACAGTAGAGGAAACAAACCCATGCAGTGAGTGACTACTCTCATTCATCAGCACAGGAGAAGCAACAGCCCCCTGCAGTGAGGGACTACTCTCATTCATCAGCACAGGACAGGCATCAACCCCCAGAAGTGAGGGACTACTCTCATTCATCAGCACAGGAGAGGCAACAAACCCATGCAGTGAGGGACCACTCTCTTTCATCAGCACAGGAGAGGCAACAATCCCCTGCAGTGAGCGACTACTCTCATTCATCAGCGCAGGAGAGGCAACAGCCCCCAGAAGTGAGGGACTACTCTCATTCATCAGCACAGGAGAGGCAACAACCCCCTGCAGTGAGCGACTACTCTCATTCATCAGCACAGGAGAGGCAACCAACCCATGCAGTGAGCGACTACTCTCATTCATCAGCACAGTAGAGGAAATAAACCCATGCAGTGAGTGACTACTCTCATTCATCAGCACAGGAGAAGCAACAGCCCCCTGCAGTGAGGGACTACTCTCATTCATCAGCACAGGAGAGGCAACAACCCCCTAGAGTGAGCGACTACTCTCATTCATCAGCACAGGAGAGGGAACAACCCCCTTGCAGTGAGGGACTACTCTCATTCATCAGCGCAGGAGAAGCAACAGCCTCCTGCAGTGAGGGACTACTCTCATTCATCAGCACAGGAGAGGCAACAACCCCCTGCAGTGAGGGACTACTCTCATTCATCAGCACAGTAGAGGCAACAAACCCATGCAGTGAGCGATTACTCTCATTCATCAGCACAGGAGAGGTAACAAACCCATGCAGTGAGCGACTATTCTCATTTATCAGCACAGGAGAGGCAACAACCCCCTGCAGTGAGGGACTTCTCCCATATATCTGCACAGGAGAGGCAACAACCCCCTGCAGTGAGGGACTGCTCTCATTCATCAGCACAGGAGAGGCAACAAACCCATGCAGTGAGCAACTGCTCTCATTCATCAGCACAGGAGAGGCAACAACCCCCTGCAGTGAGGGGCTACACTCATTCATCAGCGCAGGAGAGGCAACAGCCCCCTGCAGTGAGGAGCTACTCTCATTCATCAGCGCAGGAGAGGCAACAGCCCCCTGCAGTGAGGGGCTACTCTCATTCATCAGCACAGGAGAGGCAACAACCCCCTGCAGTGAGCGACTGCTCTCATTCATCAGCACAGGAGAGGCAACAAACCCATGCAGTGAGCGACTGCTCTCATTCATCAGCACAGGAGAGGCAACAACCCCCTGCAGTGAGGGACTGCTCCCATTCATCAGCGCAGGAGAGGCAACAACCCCCTGCAGTGAGCGACTGCTCTCATTCATCAGCGCAGGAGAGGCAACAACCCCATGCAGTGAGCGACTACTCTCATTCATCAGCACAGGAGAGGCAACAACCCCCTGCAGTGAGGGACTACTCTCATTCATCAGCACAGAAGAGGCAACAAACCCTTGCAGTGAGCGATTACTCTCATTCATCAGCACAGGAGAGGTAACAAACCCATGCAGTGAGCGACTATTCTCATTTATCAGCACAGGAGAGGCAACAACCCCATGCAGTGAGGGACTACTCTCATTCATCAGCACAGGAGAGGCAACAACCCCCTGCAGTGAGGGACTACTCTCATTCATCAGCACAGGAGAGGCAACAACCCCCTGCAGTGAGTGACTATTCTCATTCATCAGCGCAGGAGAGGCAACAAACCCATGCAGTGAGTGACTACTCTCATTCATCAGCGCAGGAGAGGCAACAAACCCATGCAGTGAGCGACTATTCTCATTCATCAGCGCAGGAGAGGCAACAACCCCCTGCAGTGAGGGACTGCTCTCATTCATCAGCACGGGAGATGCAACAACCACCTTGCAGTGAGCGACTACGCTCATTCATCAGCGCAGTAGAGGCAACAAACCCATGCAGTGAGGGACTACTCTCATTCATCAGCACAGGAGAGGAAACAACCCCCTGCAGTGAGGACTACTCTCATTCATCAGCACAGGAGATGCAACAACCCCCTGCAGTGAGCGACTACTCTCATTCATCAGGACAGGAGAGGCAACAAACCCATGCAGTGAGCGACTACTCTCATTCATCAGCGCAGGAGAGGCAACAAACCCATGCAGTGAGCGACTACTCTCATTCATCAGCGCAAGAGAGGCAACAACCCCCTGCAGTGAGCGACTACTCTCATTCATCAGCGCAGGAGAGGCAATAGCCCCCTGCAGTGAGGGACTACTCTCATTCATCAGCACAGGAGAGGCAACAGCCCCCTGCAATGAGCGACTACTCTCATTCATCAGCACAGGAGAGGCAACAGCCCCCTGCAGTGAGCGACTACTCTCATTCATCAGCACAGGAGAGGCAACAGCCCCCTGCAGTGAGGGACTACTCTCATTCATCAGCACAGGAGAGGCAACAAACACCCTGCAGTGAGCGACTACTCTCATTCATCAGCGCAGGAGAGGCATCAACCCCCTGCAGTGAGGGACTACTTTCATTCATCAGCACAGGAGAGGCAACAACCCCCTGCAGTGAGGGACTACTCTCATTCATCAGCACAGGAGAGGCAACAACTCCCTGCAGTGAGGGACTGCTCCAATTCAACAGCACAAGAGAGGTAACAACCCCCTGCAGTGAGGGACTACTCTCATTCATCAGCACTGGAGAGGCAACAACCCCCTGCAGAGAGCGACTACTCTCATTCATCAGCACAGGAGAGGCAACATGCCCCTGCAGTGAGCGACTACTTTCATTCATCAGCACAGGAGAGGCAACAAACCCATGCAGTGAGGGACTGCTCCCATTCATCAGCACAGGAGAGCCAACAACCCTTTGCAGTGAGGGACTACTCTCATTCATCAGCAGAGGAGAATCAACAACCCCCTGCAGTGAGGGACTACGTCCATTCATCAGCACAGGAGAGGCAACAACCCCCTGCAGTGAGCGACTACTCTCATTCATCAGCACAGGAGAGGGAACAACCCCATGCAGTGAGGGACTGCTCTCATTCATCAGCACAGGAGAGGCAACAACCCCCTGCAGTAAGGGACTGCTCTCATTCATCAGTACAGGAGAGGCAACAACCCCCTGCAGTGAGGGACTGCTCTCATTCAACAGCACAGGAGAGGCAACAAACCCATGCAGAGAGCGACTACTCTCATTCATCAGCGCAGGAGAGGTATCAAACCCATCCAGTGAGCGACTACTCTCATTCATCAGCACAGGAGAGGCAACAAACCCATGCAGTGGACGACTACTCTCATTCATCAGCGCAGGAGAGGCAACAACCCCCTGCAGTGAGGGACTGCTCTCATTCATCAGCACAGGATAGGCAACACCCCCTGCAGTGAGGGACTGCTCTCATTCATCAGCACAGGAGATGCAACAACCACCTTGCAGTGAGCGACTACTCTCATTCATCAGCGCAGGAGAGGCAACAACCCCATTCAGTGACGGACTACTCTCATTCATCAGCACAGGAGAGGCAACAACCCCTTGCAGTGAGCGACTACTCTCATTCATCAGTGCAGGAGAGGCAACAAACCCATGCAGTGAGCGACTACTCTCATTCATCAGTGCAGGAGAGGCAACAACCCCCTGCAGTGAGCGACTACTCTCATTCATCAGCGCAGGAGAGGCAACAGCCCCCAGCAGTGAGGGACTACTCTCATTCATCAGCACAGGAGAGGCAACAACCCCCTGCAGTGAGCGACTACTCTCATTCATCAGCACTGGAGAGGCAACAAACCCATGCAGTGAGCGACTACTCTCATTCATCAGCGCAGGAGAGGTATCAAACCCATCCAGTGAGCGACTACTCTCATTCATCAGCACAGGAGAGGCAACAAACCCATGCAGTGAGCGACTACTCTCATTCATCAGCACAGGAGAGGCAACAACCCCCTGCAGTGAGAGACTACTCTCATTCATCAGCACAGGAGAGGCAACAACCCCCTGCAGTGAGGGACTACTCTCATTCATCAGCACAGGAGAGGCAACAACCCCCTGCAGTGAGGATCTACTCTCATTCATCAGCACAGGAGTGGCAACAAACCCATGCAGTGAGCGACTACTCTCATTCATCAGCACAGGAGAGGCAACAAACCCATGCAGTGAGCGACTGCTCTCCTTCATCAGCACAGGAGAGGCAACAACCCCCTGCAGTGAGGGACTGCTCCCGTTCATCAGCACAGGAGAGGCAACAACCCACTGCAGTGAGGGACTACTCTCATTCATTAGCACAGGAGAGGCAACAAACCCCTGCCGTGAGGGACTACTCTCATTCATCAGCACAGGAGAGGCAACAAACCCCTGCTGTGAGGGACTACTCTCATTCATCACCACAGGAGAGGCCACAACCCCCTGCAGTGAGCGACTACTCTCATTCATCAGCACAGGAGAGGCAACAACCCCATGCAGTGAGCGACTACTCTCATTCATCAGTGCAGGAGAGGCAACAAACCCATGCAGTGAGCGACTACTCTCATTCATCAGTGCAGGAGAGGCAACAAACCCATGCAGTGAGTGACTACTCTCATTCATCAGCGCAGGAGAGGCAACAACCCCTTGCAGTGAGCGACTACTCTCATTCATCAGCGCAGGAGAGGCAACATCCCCCTGCAGTGAGGGACTACTCTCATTCATCAGCACAGAAGCGGCAACAACCCCCTGCAGTGAGCGACTACTCTCATTCATCAGCACAGTAGAGGAAACAAACCCATGCAGTGAGCGACTACTCTCATTCATCAGCACAGGAGAGGTAACAGCCCCCTGCAGGGAGGGACTACTCTCATTCATCAGCACAGGAGAGGCACCAACCCCCTGCAGTGAGCAACTACTCTCATTCATCAGCACAGGAGAGGGAAAAACCCCCTGCAGTGGGGGACTACTCTCATTCATCAGCGCAGGAGAGGCAACAACCCCATTCAGTGACGGACTACTCTCATTCATCAGCACAGGAGAGGCAACAACCCCTTGCAGTGAGCGACTACTCTCATTCATCAGTGCAGGAGAGGCAACAAACCCATGCAGTGAGCGACTACTCTCATTCATCAGTGCAGGAGAGGCAACAACCCCCTGCAGTGAGCGACTACTCTCATTCATCAGCGCAGGAGAGGCAACAGCCCCCAGCAGTGAGGGACTACTCTCATTCATCAGCACAGGAGAGGCAACAACCCCCTGCAGTGAGCGACTACTCTCATTCATCAGCACTGGAGAGGCAACAAACCCATGCAGTGAGCGACTACTCTCATTCATCAGCGCAGGAGAGGTATCAAACCCATCCAGTGAGCGACTACTCTCATTCATCAGCACAGGAGAGGCAACAAACCCATGCAGTGAGCGACTACTCTCATTCATCAGCACAGGAGAGGCAACAACCCCCTGCAGTGAGAGACTACTCTCATTCATCAGCACAGGAGAGGCAACAACCCCCTGCAGTGAGGGACTACTCTCATTCATCAGCACAGGAGAGGCAACAACCCCCTGCAGTGAGGATCTACTCTCATTCATCAGCACAGGAGTGGCAACAAACCCATGCAGTGAGCGACTACTCTCATTCATCAGCACAGGAGAGGCAACAAACCCATGCAGTGAGCGACTGCTCTCCTTCATCAGCACAGGAGAGGCAACAACCCCCTGCAGTGAGGGACTGCTCCTGTTCATCAGCTCAGGAGAGGCAACAACCCACTGCAGTGAGGGACTACTCTCATTCATTAGCACAGGAGAGGCAACAAACCCCTGCCGTGAGGGACTACTCTCATTCATCAGCACAGGAGAGGCAACAAACCCCTGCTGTGAGGGACTACTCTCATTCATCACCACAGGAGAGGCCACAACCCCATGCAGTGAGCGACTACTCTCATTCATCAGCACAGGAGAGGCAACAACCCCATGTAGTGAGCGACTACTCTCATTCATCAGTGCAGGAGAGGCAACAAACCCATGCAGTGAGCGACTACTCTCATTCATCAGTGCAGGAGAGGCAACAAACCCATGCAGTGAGTGACTACTCTCATTCATCAGCGCAGGAGAGGCAACAACCCCTTGCAGTGAGCGACTACTCCCATTCATCAGCGCAGGAGAGGCAACATCCCCCTGCAGTGAGGGACTACTCTCATTCATCAGCACAGAAGCGGCAACAACCCCCTGCAGTGAGCGACTACTCTCATTCATCAGCACAGTAGAGGAAACAAACTCATGCAGTGAGCGACTACTCTCATTCATCAGCACAGGAGAGGCAACAAACCCATGCAGTGAGCGACTACTATCATTCATCAGCACAGTAGAGGCAACAAACCCATGCAGTGAGCGACTACTCTCATTCATCAGCGCAGGAGAGGCAACATACCCCTTCAGTGAGGGACTACTCTCATTCATCAGCACAGGAGAGGCAACAACCCCCTGCAGTGAGCGACTACTCTCATTCATCAGCACAGGAGAGGCAACAGCCCCCTGCAGTGAGGGGCTACTCTCATTCATCAGCGCAGGAGAGGCAACAACCCCCTGCAGTGAGCAACTACTCTCATTCATCAGCACAGGAGAGGCAACAAACCCATGCAGTGAGCGACTACTCTCATTCATCAGCACAGGAGAGGCAACAACCCCCTGCAGTGAGGGAATGCTCCCATTCATCAGCACAGGAGAGGCAACAACCCCGTGCAGTGAGTGACTACTCTCATCAGTGAAGGAGAGGCAGCAACCCCCTGCAGTGAGCGACTACTCTCATTCATCAGCGCAGGAGAGGCAACAGCCCCCTGCAGTGAGGGACTACTCTCATTCATCAGCAGAGGAGAGGCAACAACCCCCTGCAGTGAGCGACTACTCTCATTCATCAGCGCAGGAGAGGCATCATCCCCCTGCAGTGAGGGACTACTCTCATTCATCAGCACAGGAGAGGCAACAACCCCCTGCAGTGAGGGACTATTCTCATTCATCAGCACAGGAGAGGCAACAACCCCCTGCAGAGAGGGACTACTCTCATTCATTAGCACAGGAGAGGCAACAGCCCCCTGCAGTGAGGAACTACTCTCATTCATCAGCACAGGAGAGACAACAAACCCATGCAGTGAGCGACTACTCTCATTCATCAGCACAGGAGAGGCAACAAACCCATGCAGTGAGCGACTACTCTCATTCATCAGCACAGGAGAGGCAACAACTCCTTGCAGTGAGGGACTGCTCCCATTCATCAGCACAAGAGAGGCAACAACCCCCTGCAGTGAGGGACTACTCCCATTCATCAGCACAGGAGAGGCAACAACACCCTGCAGTGAGGGACTACTCTCATTCATCATCGCAGGAGAGGCAACAGCCCCCAGCAGTGAGGGACAACTCTCATTCATCAGTGCAGGAGAGGCAACAACCCCCTGCAGTGAGCGACTACTCTCATTCATCATCGCAGGAGAGGCAACAGCCCCAAGCAGTGAGGGACAACTCTCATTCATCAGCACAGGAGAGGCAACAACCCCCTGCAGTGAGCGACTACTCTCATTCATCAGCACTGGAGAGGCAACAAACCCATGCAGTGAGCGACTACTCTCATTCATCAGCACAGTAGAGGCAACAAACCCATGCAGTGAGCGACTACTCTCATTCATCAGCACAGGAGAGGCAACAACCCCCTGCAGTGAGCGACTACTCTCATTCATCAGCGCAGGAGAGGCAACAGCCCCCTGCAGTGAGGGACTACTCTCATTCATCAGCGCAGGAGAGGCAACAACCCCCTGCCGTGAGCGACTACTCTCATTCATCAGCACAGGAGAGGGAAAAACCCCCTGCAGTGGGGGACTACTCTCATTCATCAGCACAGGAGAGGTAACAGCCTCCTGCAGTGAGTGACTACTCTCATTCATCAGCACAGGAGAGGCAACAACCCCCTGCAGTGAGCGACTACTCTCATTCATCAGCACAGTAGAGGCAACAAACCCATGCAGTGAGCGACTACTCTCATTCATCAGCGCAGGAGAGGCAACATCCCCCTACAGTGAGGGAGTACTCTCATTCATCAGCACAGGAGAGGCAACAACCCCCTGCAGTGAGCGAATGCTCTGATTCATCAGCACAGGAGAGGCAACAGCCCCCTGCAGTGAGGGGCTACTCTCATTCATCAGCGCAGGAGAGGCAACAACCCCCTGCAGTGAGCAACTACTCTCATTCATCAGCACAGGAGAGGCAACAAACCCATGCAGTGAGCGACTACTCTCATTCATCAGCACAGGAGAGGCAACAACCCCCAGCAGTGAGGGAATGCTCCCATTCATCAGCACAGGAGAGTCAACAACCCCCTGCAGTGAGCGACTACTTTCATTCATCAGCGCAGGAGAGGCAACAGCCCCCTGCATTGAGGGACTACTCTCATTCATCAGCAGAGGAGAGGCAACAACCCCCTGCAGTGAGCGATTACTCTCATTCATCAGCGCAGGAGAGGCATCAACCCCCTGCAGTGAGCGACTACTCTCATTCATCAGCACAGGAGAGGCAACAACCCCCTGCAGTGAGGGAATGCTCCCATTCATCAGCACAGGAGAGGCAACAACCCCCTGCAGTGAGGGACTACTCTCAGTCATCAGCACAGGAGAGGCAACAACCCCCTGCAGTGAGGGACTACTCTCATTCATCAGCACAGGAGAGGCAACAGCCCCCTGCAGTGAGGAACTACTCTCATTCATCAGCACAGGAGAGGCAACAAACCCATGCAGTGAGCGTCTACTCTCATTCATCAGCACAGGAGAGGCAACAACTCCCTGCAGTGAGGGACTGCTCCCATTCATCAGCACAAGAGAGGCAACAACCCCCTGCAGTGAGGGACTACTCCCATTCATCAGCACAGGAGAGGCAACAACCACCTGCAGTGAGGCACTACTCTCATTCATCAGCACTGGAGAGTCAACAACCCCCTGCAGTGAGCGACTACTCTCATTTATCAGTGCAGGAGAGGCAACAAACCCATGCAGTGAGCGACTACTCTCATTTATCAGCGCAGGAGAGGCAACAAACCCATGCAGTGAGCGACTACTCTCATTCATCAGCACAGTAGAGGCAACAAACCCATGCAGTGAGCGACTACTCTCATTCATCAGCACAGGAGAGGCAACAACCCCCTGCAGTGAGCGACTAATCTCATTCATCAGCGCAGGAAAGGCAACAACCCCCTGCAGTGAGGGGCTACTCTCATTCATCAGCGCAGGAAAGGCAACAACCCCCTGCAGTGAGCGACTACTCTCATTCATCAGCACAGGAGAGGCAACAAACCCATGCAGTGAGCGACTGCTCTCATTCATCAGCACAGGAGAGGCAACAACCCCCTGCAATGAGGGACTGCTCCCATTCATCAGCGCAGGAGAGGCAACAACCCCCTGCAGTGAGCGACTGCTCTCATTCATCAGCTCAGGAGAGGCAGAAACCCCCTGCAGTGAGCAACTACTCTCATTCATCAGCACAGGAGATGCAACAACCCCCTGCAGTGAGGGACTACTCTCATTCATCAGCACAGGAGAGGCAACAAACCCATGCAGTGAGCGACTACTCTCATTTATCAGCACAGGAGAGGCAAAAACCCACTGCAGTGAGGGACTGCTCCCATATATCAGCACAGGAGAGGCAACAACCCCCTGCAGTGAGGGACTACTCTCATTCATCAGCACAGGAGAGGCAACAACCCCCTGCAGTGAGGGACTACTATCATTCATCAGCACAGGAGAGGCAACAAACCCCCTGCAGTGAGGGACTACTCTCATTCATCAGCACAGGAGAGGCAACAAACCCATGCAGTGAGCGACTACTCTCATTTATCAGCACAGGAGAGGCAACATCCCCCTGCAGTGAGGGACTACTCTGATTCATCAGCACAGGAGAGGCAACAACCCCCTGCAGTGAGGGACTACTCTCATTCATCAGCACAGGAGAGGCAACAACCCCATGCAGTGAGTGACTACTCTCATTCATCAGCGCAGGAGAGGCAACAACCCCCTGCAGTGAGCGACTATTCTCATTCATCAGCGCAGGAGAGGCAACAAACCCATGCAGTGAGTGACTACTCTCATTCATCAGCGCAGGAGAGGCAACAAACCCATGCAGTGAGCGACTACTCTCATTCATCAGCGCAGGAGAGGCAACAACCCCCTGCAGTGAGCGACTACTCTCATTCATCAGCGCAGGAGAGGCAACAGCCCACTGCAGTGAGCGACTACTCTCATTCATCAGCACAGGAGAGGCAACAACCCCCTGCAGTCAGCGACTACTCTCATTCATCAGCACAGGAGAGGCAACAAACCCATACAGTGATCGACTGCTCTCATTCATCAGCACAGGAGAGGCAACAAACCCATGCAGTGAGTGACTGATCTCATTCATCAGAACAGGAGAGGCAACAACCCCCTGCAGTGAGGGACTACTCTCATTCATCAGCACAGGAGAGGCAACAACCCCCTGCAGTGAGGGACTACTCTCATTCATCAGCACAGGAGAGGCAACAACCCCATGCAGTGAGTGACTACTCTCATTCATCAGCGCAGGAGAGGCAACAACCCCCTGCAGTGAGCGACTATTCTCATTCATCAGCGCAGGAGAGGCAACAAACCCATGCAGTGAGTGACTACTCTCATTCATCAGCGCAGGAGAGGCAACAAACCCATGCAGTGAGCGACTACTCTCATTCATCAGCGCAGGAGAGGCAACAACCCCCTGCAGTGAGCGACTACTCTCATTCATCAGCGCAGGAGAGGCAACAGCCCACTGCAGTGAGCGACTACTCTCATTCATCAGCACAGGAGAGGCAACAACCCCCTGCAGTCAGCGACTACTCTCATTCATCAGCACAGGAGAGGCAACAAACCCATACAGTGATCGACTGCTCTCATTCATCAGCACAGGAGAGGCAACAAACCCATGCAGTGAGTGACTGATCTCATTCATCAGAACAGGAGAGGCAACAACCCCCTGCAGTGAGGGACTGCTCCCATTCATCAGCACAGGAGAGGCAACAACCACCTGCAGTGAGGGACTACTCCCATTCATCAGCACAGGAGAGGCAACAACCCCATGCAGTGAGCGACTACTCTCATTCATCAGCACAGGAGAGGCAACAACTCCTTGCAGTGAGGGACTGCTCCCATTCATCAGCACAAGAGAGGCAACAACCCCCTGCAGTGAGGGACTACTCCCATTCATCAGCACAGGAGAGGCAACAACCCCCTGCAGTGAGGGACTACTCTCATTCATCATCGCAGGAGAGGCAACAGCCCCCAGCAGTGAGGGACAACTCTCATTCATCAGTGCAGGAGAGGCAACAACCCCCTGCAGTGAGCGACTACTCTCATTCATCATCGCAGGAGAGGCAACAGCCCCCAGCAGTGAGGGACAACTCTCATTCATCAGCACAGGAGAGGCAATAACCCCCTGCAGTGAGCGACTACTCTCATTCATCAGCACTGGAGAGGCAACAAACCCATGCAGTGAGCGACTACTCTCATTCATCAGCACAGTTGAGGCAACAGCCCCCTGCAATGAGCGACTACTCTCATTCATCAGCACAGGAGAGGCAACAAACCCATGCAGTGAGCGACTACTCTCATTCATCAGCACAGGAGAGGCAACAGCCCCCTGCAGTGGGGGACTACTCTCATTCATCAGCACAGGAGAGGTAACAGCCTCCTGCAGTGAGTGACTACTCTCATTCATCAGCACAGGAGAGGCAACAACCCCCTGCAGTGAGCGACTACTCTCATTCCTCAGCACAGGAGAGGCAACAACCCCCTGCAGTGAGGGACTACTCTCATTCATCAGCGCAGGAGAGGCAACATCCCCCTACAGTGAGGGAGTACTCTCATTCATCAGCACAGGAGAGGCAACAACCCCCTGCAGTGAGCGACTGCTCTGATTCATCAGCACAGGAGAGGCAACAGCCCCCTGCAGTGAGGGGCTACTCTCATTCATCAGCGCAGGAGAGGCAACAACCCCCTGCAGTGAGCAACTACTCTCATTCATCAGCACAGGAGAGGCAACAAACCCATGCAGTGAGCGACTGCTCCAATTCAACAGCACAAGAGAGGCAACAACCCCCTGCAGTGAGGGAATGCTCCCATTCATCAGCACAGGAGAGTCAACAACCCCCTGCAGTGAGAGACTACTTTCATTCATCAGCGCAGGAGAGGCAACAGCCCCCTGCAGTGAGCGACTACTTTCATTCATCAGCACAGGAGAGGCAACAAACCCATGCAGTTAGGGACTGCTCCCATTCATCAGCACAGGAGAGGCAACAACCCCCTGCAGTGAGGGACTACTCTCATTCATCAGCACAGGAGAGGCAACAACCCCCTGCAGTGAGGGAATGCTCCCATTCATCAGCACAGGAGAGGCAACAACCCCTTGCAGTGAGGGACTACTCTCAGTCATCAGCACAGGAGAGGCAACAACCCCCTGCAGTGAGGGACTACTCTCATTCATCAGCACAGGAGAGGCAACAGCCCCCTGCAGTGAGGAACTACTCTCATTCATCAGCACAGGAGAGGCAACAAACCCATGCAGTGAGCGTCTACTCTCATTCATCAGCACAGGAGAGGCAACAAACTCATGCAGTGAGCGACTACTCTCATTCATCAGCACAGGAGAGGCAACAACTCCCTGCAGTGAGGGACTGCTCCCATTCATCAGCACAAGAGAGGCAACAACCCCCTGCAGTGAGGGACTACTCCCATTCATCAGCACAGGAGAGGCAACAACCACCTGCAGTGAGGGACTACTCTCATTCATCAGTGCAGGAGAGGCAACAAACCCATGCAGTGAGCGACTACTCTCATTCATCAGCGCAGGAGAGGCAACAAACCCATGCAGTGAGCGAATACTCTCATTCATCAGCACAGTAGAGGCAACAAACCCATGCAGTCAGCGACTACTCTCATTCATCAGCACAGGAGAGGCAACAACCCCCTGCAATGAGGGACTGCTCCCATTCATCAGCGCAGGAGAGGCAACAACCCCCTGCAGTGAGCGACTGCTCTCATTCATCAGCTCAGGAGAGGCAGAAACCCCCTGCAGTGAGCAACTACTCTCATTCATCAGCACAGGAGATGCAACAACCCCCTGCAGTGAGGGACTACTCTCATTCATCAGCACAGGAGAGGCAACAAACCCATGCAGTGAGCGACTACTCTCATTTATCAGCACAGGAGAGGCAACAACCCACTGCAGTGAGGGACTGCTCCCATATATCAGCACAGGAGAGGCAACAACCCCCTGCAGTGAGGGACTACTCTCATTTATCAGCACAGGAGAGGCAACATCCCCCTGCAGTGAGGGACTACTCTCATTCATCAGCACAGGAGAGGCAACAACCCCCTGCAGTGAGGGACTACTCTCATTCATCAGCACAGGAGAGGCAACAACCCCCTGCAGTGAGGGACTACTCTCATTTATCAGCACAGGAGAGGCAACAAACCCATGCAGTGAGTGACTACTCTCATTCATCAGCGCAGGAGAGGCAACAACCCCCTGCAGTGAGCGACTATTCTCATTCATCAGCGCAGGAGAGGCAACAAACCCATGCAGTGAGTGACTACTCTCATTCATCAGCGCAGGAGAGGCAACAAACCCATGCAGTGAGCGACTACTCTCATTCATCAGCGCAGGAGAGGCAACAACCCCCTGCAGTGAGTGACTACTCTCATTCATCAGCGCAGGAGAGGCAACAGCCCACTGCAGTGAGCGACTACTCTCATTCATCAGCACATGAGAGGCAACAACCCCCTGCAGTCAGCGACTACTCTCATTCATCAGCACAGGAGAGGCAACAAACCCATACTTAGCGACTGCTCTCATTCATCAGCACAGGAGAGGCAACAAACCCATGCAGTGAGTGACTGATCTCATTCATCAGAACAGGAGAGGCAACAACCCCCTGCAGTGAGGGACTGCTCCCATTCATCAGCACAGGAGAGGCAACAACCCCCTGCATTGAGGGACTACTCCCATTCATCAGCACAGGAGAGGCAACAACCCCCTGCAGTGAGGGACTACTCTCATTCATCAGCACAGGAGAGGCAACAACCCCCTGCAGTGTGGGACTACTCTCATTCATCAGCACAGGAGAGGCAACAATCCCCAGCAGTGAGCGACTACTCTCATTCATCTGCACAGGAGAGGCAACAGCCCCCTGCAGTGAGGGACTACTCTCATTCATCAGCGCAGGAGAGGCAAAAACCCCCTGCAGTGAGCGACTACTCTCATTCATCAGCGCAGGAGAGGCAACAGCCCCCAGAAGTGAGGGACTACTCTCATTCATCAGCACAGGAGAGGCAACAAACCCATGCAGTGAGCGACTACTCTCATTCATCAGCACAGTAGAGGAAACAAACCCATGCAGTGAGTGACTACTCTCATTCATCAGCACAGGAGAAGCAACAGCCCCCTGCAGTGAGGGACTACTCTCATTCATCAGCACAGGACAGGCATCAACCCCCTGCAGTGAGGGACCACTCTCTTTCATCAGCACAGGAGAGGCAACAACCCCCTGCAGTGAGCGACTACTCTCATTCATCAGCGCAGGAGAGGCAACAGCCCCCAGAAGTGAGGGACTACTCTCATTCATCAGCACAGGAGAGGCAACAACCCCCTGCAGTGTGGGACTACTCTCATTCATCAGCACAGGAGAGGCAACAATCCCCAGCAGTGAGCGACTACTCTCATTCATCTGCACAGGAGAGGCAACAGCCCCCTGCAGTGAGGGACTACTCTCATTCATCAGCGCAGGAGAGGCAAAAACCCCCTGCAGTGAGCGACTACTCTCATTAATCAGCGCAGGAGAGGCAACAGCCCCCAGAAGTGAGGGACTACTCTCATTCATCAGCACAGGAGAGGCAACAAACCCATGCAGTGAGCGACTACTCTCATTCATCAGCACAGTAGAGGAAACAAACCCATGCAGTGAGTGACTACTCTCATTCATCAGCACAGGAGAAGCAACAGCCCCCTGCAGTGAGGGACTACTCTCATTCATCAGCACAGGACAGGCATCAACCCCCTGCAGTGAGGGACCACTCTCTTTCATCAGCACAGGAGAGGCAACAACCCCCTGCAGTGAGCGACTACTCTCATTCATCAGCGCAGGAGAGGCAACAGCCCCCAGAAGTGAGGGACTACTCTCATTCATCAGCACAGGAGAGGCAACAACCCCCTGCAGTGAGCGACTACTCTCATTCATCAGCACAGGAGAGGCAACAAACCCATGCAGTGAGCGACTACTCTCATTCATCAGCACAGTAGAGGAAATAAACCCATGCAGTGAGTGACTACTCTCATTCATCAGCACAGGAGAAGCAACAGCCCCCTGCAGTGAGGGACTACTCTCATTCATCAGCACAGGAGAGGCAACAACCCCCTAGAGTGAGCGACTACTCTCATTCATCAGCACAGGAGAGGGAACAACCCCCTTGCAGTGAGGGACTACTCTCATTCATCAGCGCAGGAGAGGCAACAGCCTCCTGCAGTGAGGGACTACTCTCATTCATCAGCACAGGAGAGGCAACAACCCCCTGCAGTGAGTGACTACTCTCATTCATCAGCACAGTAGAGGCAACAAACCCATGCAGTGAGCGATTACTCTCATTCATCAGCACAGGAGAGGTAACAAACCCATGCAGTGAGCGACTATTCTCATTTATCAGCACATGAGAGGCAACAACCCCCTGCAGTGAGGGACTGCTCCCATATATCAGCACAGGAGAGGCAACAACCCCCTGCAGTGAGGGACTGCTCTCATTCATCAGCACAGGAGAGGCAACAAACCCATGCAGTGAGCGACTGCTCTCATTCATCAGCACAGGAGAGGCAACAACCCCCTGCAGTGAGGGGCTACACTCATTCATCAGCGCAGGAGAGGCAACAGCCCCCTGCAGTGAGGAGCTACTCTCATTCATCAGCGCAGGAGAGGCAACAGCCCCCTGCAGTGAGGGGCTACTCTCATTCATCAGCACAGGAGAGGCAACAACCCCCTGCAGTGAGCGACTGCTCTCATTCATCAGCACAGGAGAGGCAACAAACCCATGCAGTGAGCGACTGCTCTCATTCATCAGCACAGGAGAGGCAACAACCCCCTGCAGTGAGGGACTGCTCCCATTCATCAGCGCAGGAGAGGCAACAACCCCCTGCAGTGAGCGACTGCTCTCATTCATCAGCGCAGGAGAGGCAACAACCCCATGCAGTGAGCGACTACTCTCATTCATCAGCACAGGAGAGGCAACAACCCCCTGCAGTGAGGGACTACTCTCATTCATCAGCACAGGAGAGGCAACAAACCCTTGCAGTGAGCGATTACTCTCATTCATCAGCACAGGAGAGGTAACAAACCCATGCAGTGAGCGACTATTCTCATTTATCAGCACAGGAGAGGCAACAACCCCCTGCAGTGAGGGACTACTCTCATTCATCAGCACAGGAGAGGCAACAACCCCCTGCAGTGAGGGACTACTCTCATTCATCAGCGCAGGAGAGGCAACAACCCCCTGCAGTGAGTGACTATTCTCATTCATCAGCGCAGGAGAGGCAACAAACCCATGCAGTGAGTGACTACTCTCATTCATCAGCGCAGGAGAGGCAACAAACCCATGCAGTGAGCGACTATTCTCATTCATCAGCGCAGGAGAGGCAACAACCCCCTGCAGTGAGCGACTACTCTCATTCATCAGCGCAGGAGAGGCAACAGCCCACTGCAGTGAGCGACTGCTCTCATTCATCAGCGCAGGAGAGGCAGAAACCCTCTGCAGTGAGCAACTACTCTCATTCATCAGCACAGGAGAGGCAACTACCCCCTGCAGTGAGGGACTACTCTCATTCATCAGCACAGGAGAGGCAACAAACCCATGCAGTGAGCGACTACTCTCATTTATCAGCACAGGAGAGGCAACAACCCCCTGCAGTGAGGGACTGCTCCCATATATCAGCACAGGAGAGGCAACAACCCCCTGCAGTGAGGGACTACTCTCATTCATCAGCACAGGAGAGGCAACAACCCCCTGCAGTGAGGGACTACTCTCATTCATCAGCACAGGAGAGGCAACAACCCCCTGCAGTGAGGGACTAGTCTCATTCATCAGCACAGGAGAGGCAACAACCCCCTGCAGTGAGGGACTACTCTCATTCATCAGCACAGGAGAGGCAACAACCCCCTGCAGTGAGGGACTACTCTCATTCATCAGCACAGGAGAGGCAACAAACCCATGCAGTGAGCGACAACTCTCATTCATCAGCGCAGGAGAGGCAACAACCCCCTGCTGTGAGCGACTACTCTCATTCATCAGCGCAGGAGAGGCAACAGCCCACTGCAGTGAGCGACTACTCTCATTCATCAGCACAGGAGAGGGAACAACCCCCTGCAGTCAGCGACTACTCTCATTCATCAGCACAGGAGAGGCAACAAACCCATACAGTGAGCGACTGCTCTCATTCATAAGCACAGGAGAGGCAACAACCCCGTGCAGTGAGGGACTGCTCCCATTCATCAGCACAGGAGAGGCAACAACCCCCTGCAGTGAGGGACTACTGCCATTCATCAGCACAGGAGAGGCAACAACCCCCTGCAGTGAGGGACTACTCTCATTCATCAGCACAGGAGAGGCAACAACCCCCTGCAGTGTGGGACTACTCTCATTCATCAGCACAGGAGAGGCAGCAATCCCCAGCAGTGAGCGACTACACTCATTCATCAGCACAGGAGAGGCAACAAACCCATGCAGTGAGCGCCTACTCTCATTCATCTGCACAGGAGAGGCAACAGCCCCCTGCAGTGAGGGACTACTCTCATTCATCAGCGCAGGAGCGGCAAAATCCCCCTGCAGTGAGCGAAAACTCTCATTCATCAGCGCAGGACAGGCATCAACCCCCTGCAGTGAGGGACTACTCTCTTTCATCAGCACAGGAGAGGCAACAACCCCCTGCAGTGAGCGACTACTCTCATTCATCAGTGCAGGAGAGGCAACAGCCACCAGCAGTGAGGGACTACTCTCATTCATCAGCACAGGAGAGGCAACAACCCCCTGCAGTGAGCGACTACTCTCATTCATCAGCACAGGAGAGGCAACAAACCCATGCAGTGAGCGACTACTCTCATTTATCAGCACAGTAGAGGAAACAAACCCATGCAGTGAGTGACTACTCTCATTCATCAGCACAGGAGAGGCAACAGCCCCCTGCAGTGAGGGACTACTCTCATTCATCAGCACAGGAGAGGCAACAACCCCCTAGAGTGAGCGACTACTCTCATTCATCAGCACAGGAGAGGGAACAACCCCCTTGCAGTGAGGGACTACTCTCATTCATCAGCGCAGGAGAGGCAACAGCCTCCTGCAGTGAGGGACTACTCTCATTCATCAGCACAGGAGAGGCAACAACCCCCTGCAGTGAGCAACTACTCTCATTCATCAGCACTGGAGAGGCAACAAACCCATGCAGTGAGCGACTACTCTCATTCATCAGCACAGAAGAGGCAACAAACCCATGCAGTGAGCGACTACACTCATTCATCAGCGCAGGAGAGGTAACAGCCCCCTGCAGTGAGGGGCTACTCTCATTCATCAGCGCAGGAGAGGCAACAGCCCCCTGCAGTGAGGGGCTACTCTCATTCATCAGCACAGGAGAGGCAACAACCCCCTGCAGTGAGCGACTACTCTCATTCATCAGCACAGGAGAGGCAACAAACCCATGCAGTGAGCGACTGCTCTCATTCATCAGCACAGGAGAGGCAACAACCCCCTGCAGTGAGGGACTGCTCCCATTCATCAGCGCAGGAGAGGCAGAAACCCCCTGCAGTGAGTGACTACTCTCATTCATCAGCACAGGAGAGGCAACAACCCCCTGCAGTGAGGGACTACTCTCATTCATCAGCACAGGAGAGGCAACAACCCCCTGCAGTGAGGGACTACTCTCATTCATCAGCACAGGAGAGGTAACAAACTCATGCAGTGAGCGACTACTCTCATTTATCAGCACAGGAGAGGCAACAACCCCCTGCAGTGAGGGACTGCTCCCATATATCAGCACAGGAGAGGCAACAACCCCCTGCAGTGAGGGACTACTCTCATTCATCAGCACAGGAGAGGCAACAACCCCCTGCAGTGAGGGACTACTCTCATTCATCAGCACAGGAGAGGCAACAACCCCCTACAGTGAGGGACTACTCTCATTTATCAGCACAGGAGAGGCAAAAAACCCATGCAGTGAGTGACTACTCTCATTCATCAGCACAGGAGAGGCAACAACCCCCTGCAGTGAGCGACTATTCTCATTCATCAGCGCAGGAGAGGCAACAAACCCATGCAGTGAGCGACTACTCTCATTCATCAGCGCAGGAGAGGCAACAAACCCATGCAGTGAGCGACTATTCTCATTCATCAGCGCAGGAGAGGCAACAACCCCCTGCAGTGAGCGACTACTCTCATTCATCAGCGCAGGAGAGGCACCAGCCCACTGCAGTGAGCGACTGCTCTCATTCATCAGCGCAGGAGAGGCAGAAACCCCCTGCAGTGAGCAACTACTCTCATTCATCAGCACAGGAGAGGCAACAACCCTCTGCAGTGAGGGACTACTCTCATTCATCAGCACAGGAGAGGCAACAAACCCATGCAGTGAGCGACTACTCTCATTTATCAGCACAGGAGAGGCAACAACCCCCTGCAGTGAGGGAATGCTCCCATATATCAGCACAGGAGAGGCAACAAACCCCTGCAGTGAGGGACTACTCTCATTCATCAGCACAGGAGAGGCAACAACCCCCTGCAGTGAGGGACTACTCTCATTCATCAGCACAGGAGAGGCAATAACCCCCTGCAGTGAGGGACTACTCTCATTCATCAGCACAGGAGAGGCAACAAACCCATGCAGTGAGCGACTACTCTCATTCATCAGCACAGTAGAGGCAACAACCCCCTGCAGTGAGGGACTACTCTCATTCATCAGCACAGGAGAGGCAACAACCCCCTGCAGTGAGGGACTACTCTCATTCATCAGCACAGGAGAGGCAACAAACCAATGCAGTGAGTGACTACTCTCATTCATCAGCGCAGGAGAGGCAACAACCCCCTGCAGTGAGCGACTATTCTCATTCATCAGCGCAGGAGAGGCAACAAACGGATGCAGTGAGTGACTACTCTCATTCATCAGCGCAGGAGAGGCAACAGCCCACTGCAGTGAGCGACTACTCTCATTCATCAGCACAGGAGAGGCAACAACCCCCTGCAGTCAGCGACTACTCTCATTCATCAGCACAGGAGAGGCAACAAACCCATACAGTGAGCGACTGCTCTCATTCATCAGCACAGGAGAGGCAACAACCCCCTGCAGTGAGGGACTGCTCCCATTCATCAGCACAGGAGAGGCAACAACCCCCTGCAGTGAGTGACTACTGCCATTCATCAGCACAGGAGAGGCAACAAACCCCTGCAGTGAGGGACTACTCTCATTCATCAGCACAGGAGAGGCAACAACCCCCTGCAGTGTGGGACTACTCTCATTCATCAGCACAGGAGAGGCAACAATCCCCAGCAGTGAGCGACTACTCTCATTCATCAGCACAGGAGAGGCAACAAACCCATGCAGTGAGCGACTACTCTTATTCATCTGCACAGGAGAGGCAACAGCCCCCTGCAGTGAGGGACCACTCTCTTTCATCAGCACAGGAGAGGCAACAACCCCCTGCAGTGAGCGACTACTCTCATTCATAAGTGCAGGAGAGGCAACAGCCCCCTGCAGTGAGGGACCACTCTCTTTCATCAGCACAGGAGAGGCAACAACCCCCTGCAGTGAGCGACTACTCTCATTCATAAGTGCAGGAGAGGCAACAGCCCCCAGCAGTGAGGGACTACTCTCATTCATCAGCACAGGAGAGGCAACAAACCCATGCAGTGAGTGACTACTCTCATTCATCAGCACAGTAGAGGCAACAGCCCCCTGCAGTGAGGGACTACTCTCATTCATCAGCACAGGAGAGGCAACAGCCCCCTGCAGTGAGGGACTACTCTCATTCATCAGCACAGGAGAGGCAACAAACCCATGCAGTGAGCGACTGCTCTCATTCATCAGCACAGGAGAGGCAACAACCCCCTGCAGTGAGGGACTGCTCCCATTCATCAGCGCAGGAGAGGCAGAAACCCCCTGCAGTGAGTGACTACTCTCATTCATCAGCACAGGAGAGGCAACAACCCCCTGCAGTGAGGGACTACTCTCATTCATCAGCACAGGAGAGGCAACAACCCCCTGCAGTGAGGGACTACTCTCATTCATCAGCACAGGAGAGGTAACAAACTCATGCAGTGAGCGACTACTCTCATTTATCAGCACAGGAGAGGCAACAACCCCCTGCAGTGAGGGACTGCTCCCATATATCAGCACAGGAGAGGCAACAACCCCCTGCAGTGAGGGACTACTCTCATTCATCAGCACAGGAGAGGCAACAACCCCCTGCAGTGAGGGACTACTCTCATTCATCAGCACAGGAGAGGCAACAACCCCCTACAGTGAGGGACTACTCTCATTTATCAGCACAGGAGAGGCAAAAAACCCATGCAGTGAGTGACTACTCTCATTCATCAGCACAGGAGAGGCAACAACCCCCTGCAGTGAGCGACTATTCTCATTCATCAGCGCAGGAGAGGCAACAAACCCATGCAGTGAGCGACTACTCTCATTCATCAGCGCAGGAGAGGCAACAAACCCATGCAGTGAGCGACTATTCTCATTCATCAGCGCAGGAGAGGCAACAACCCCCTGCAGTGAGCGACTACTCTCATTCATCAGCGCAGGAGAGGCACCAGCCCACTGCAGTGAGCGACTGCTCTCATTCATCAGCGCAGGAGAGGCAGAAACCCCCTGCAGTGAGCAACTACTCTCATTCATCAGCACAGGAGAGGCAACAACCCTCTGCAGTGAGGGACTACTCTCATTCATCAGCACAGGAGAGGCAACAAACCCATGCAGTGAGCGACTACTCTCATTTATCAGCACAGGAGAGGCAACAACCCCCTGCAGTGAGGGAATGCTCCCATATATCAGCACAGGAGAGGCAACAAACCCCTGCAGTGAGGGACTACTCTCATTCATCAGCACAGGAGAGGCAACAACCCCCTGCAGTGAGGGACTACTCTCATTCATCAGCACAGGAGAGGCAATAACCCCCTGCAGTGAGGGACTACTCTCATTCATCAGCACAGGAGAGGCAACAAACCCATGCAGTGAGCGACTACTCTCATTCATCAGCACAGTAGAGGCAACAACCCCCTGCAGTGAGGGACTACTCTCATTCATCAGCACAGGAGAGGCAACAACCCCCTGCAGTGAGGGACTACTCTCATTCATCAGCACAGGAGAGGCAACAAACCAATGCAGTGAGTGACTACTCTCATTCATCAGCGCAGGAGAGGCAACAACCCCCTGCAGTGAGCGACTATTCTCATTCATCAGCGCAGGAGAGGCAACAAACGGATGCAGTGAGTGACTACTCTCATTCATCAGCGCAGGAGAGGCAACAGCCCACTGCAGTGAGCGACTACTCTCATTCATCAGCACAGGAGAGGCAACAACCCCCTGCAGTCAGCGACTACTCTCATTCATCAGCACAGGAGAGGCAACAAACCCATACAGTGAGCGACTGCTCTCATTCATCAGCACAGGAGAGGCAACAACCCCCTGCAGTGAGGGACTGCTCCCATTCATCAGCACAGGAGAGGCAACAACCCCCTGCAGTGAGTGACTACTGCCATTCATCAGCACAGGAGAGGCAACAAACCCCTGCAGTGAGGGACTACTCTCATTCATCAGCACAGGAGAGGCAACAACCCCCTGCAGTGTGGGACTACTCTCATTCATCAGCACAGGAGAGGCAACAATCCCCAGCAGTGAGCGACTACTCTCATTCATCAGCACAGGAGAGGCAACAAACCCATGCAGTGAGCGACTACTCTTATTCATCTGCACAGGAGAGGCAACAGCCCCCTGCAGTGAGGGACCACTCTCTTTCATCAGCACAGGAGAGGCAACAACCCCCTGCAGTGAGCGACTACTCTCATTCATAAGTGCAGGAGAGGCAACAGCCCCCAGCAGTGAGGGACTACTCTCATTCATCAGCACAGGAGAGGCAACAAACCCATGCAGTGAGTGACTACTCTCATTCATCAGCACAGTAGAGGCAACAGCCCCCTGCAGTGAGGGACTACTCTCATTCATCAGCACAGGAGAGGCAACAACCCCCTAGACTGAGCGACTACTCTCATTCATCAGCACAGGAGAGGGAACAACCCCCTTGCAGTGAGGGACTACTCTCATTCATCAGCGCAGGAGAGGCAACAGCCTCCTGCAGTGAGGGACTACTCTCATTCATCAGCACAGGAGAGGCAACAACCCCCTGCAGTGAGCAACTACTCTCATTCATCAGCACTGGAGAGGCAACAAACCCATGCAGTGAGCGACTACTCTCATTCATCAGCACAGTGGAGGCAACAAACCCATGCAGTGAGCGACTACACTCATTCATCAGCGCAGGAGAGGCAACAGCCCCCTGCAGTGAGGGGCTACTCTCATTCATCAGCGCAGGAGAGGCAACAGCCCACTGCAGTGAGGGGCTACTCTCATTCATCAGCACAGGAGAGGCAACAACCCCCTGCAGTGAGCGACTACTCTCATTCATCAGCACAGGAGAGGCAACAAACCCATGCAGTGAGCGACTGCTCTCATTCATCAGCACAGGAGAGGCAACAACCCCCTGTAGTGAGGGACTGCTCCCATTCATCAGCGCAGGAGAGGCAACAATCCCCTGCAGTGAGCGACTGCTCTCATTCATCAGCGCAGGAGAGGCAGAAACCCCCTACAGTGAGTGACTACTCTCATTCATCAGCACAGGAGAGGCAACAACCCCCTGCAGTGAGGGACTACTTTCATTCATCAGCACAGGAGAGGCAACAACCCCCCGCAGTGAGGGACTACTCTCATTCATCAGCACAGGAGAGGCAACAACCCCCTGCAGTGAGTGACTACTCTCATTCATCAGCGCAGGAGAGGCAACAAACCCATGCAGTGAGTGACTACTCTCATTCATCAGCGCAGGAGAGGCAACAAACCCATGCAGTGAGCGACCACTCTCATTTATCAGCGCAGGAGAGGCAACTACCCCCTGCAGTGAGCGACTACTCTCATTCATCAGTGCAGGAGAGGCAACAGCCAACTGCAGTGAGTGACTACTCTCATTCATCAGCACAGGAGAGGCAACAACTCCCTGCAGTCAGCGACTACTCTCATTCATCAGCACAGGAGAGGCAACAAACCCATACAGTGAGCGACTGCTCTCATTCATCAGCACAGGAGAGGCAACAAACCCATGCAGTGAGTGACTGCTCTCATTCATCAGCACAGGAGAGGCAACAACCCCCTGCAGTGAGGGACTGCTCCCATTCATCAGCACAGGAGAGGCAACAACCCCCTGCAGTGAGGGACTACTCCCATTCATCAGCACAGGAGAGGCAACAACCCCCTGCAGTGTGGGACTACTCTCATTCATCAGCACAGGAGAGGCAACAACCCCCAGCAGTGAGCGACTACTCTCATTCATCAGCACAGGAGAGGCAACAAACCCATGCAGTGAGTGACTACTCTCATTCATCGGCGCAGGAGAGGCAAAAAACCCATGCAGTGAGCGACTACTCTCATTCATGAGCGCAGGAGAGGCAACAACCCCCTGCAGTGAGCGACTACTCTCATTCATCAATGCAGGAGAGGAAACAGCCCCCTGCAGTGAGGGACTACTCTCATTCATCAGCACAGGAGAGGCAACAACCCCCTGCAGTGAGTGACTACTCTCATTCATCAGCACAGGAGAGGCAACAAACCCATGCAGTGAGCAACTACTCTCATTCATCAGCACAGGAGAGGCAACAAACCCATGCAGTGAGCGACTACTCTCATTCATTTGCACAGGAGAGGCAACAGCCCCCTGCAGTGAGGGACTACTCTCATTAATCAGCGCAGGAGAGGCAAAAAACCCCTGCAGTGAGCGACTACTCTCATTCATCAGCAGAGGAGAGGAATCAACCCCCTGCAGTGAGGGACCACTCTCATTCATCAGCACAGGAGAGTCATCAACCCCCTGCAGTGAGGGACTACTCTCATTCATCAGCACAGGAGAGGCAACAACCCCCTGCAGTTAGGGACTACTCTCATTCATCAGCACAGGAGAGGCAACAAACCCATCAGTGAGCGACTGCTCTCATTCATCAGAACAGGAGAGGTAACAAACCCATGCAGTGAGCGACTGCTCTCATTCATCAGCACAGGAGAGGCAACAACCCCATGCAGTGAGCGACTGCTCTCATTCATCAGCACAGGAGAGGCAACAACCCCCTGCAGTGAGGGACTGCTCCCATTCATCAGCGCAGGAGAGGCAACAACCCCCTGCAGTGAGTGACTGCTCTCATTCATCAGCGCAGGAGAGGCAGAAACCCCCTGCAGTGAGCGACTACTCTCATTCATCAGCACAGGAGAGGCAACAACCCCCTGCAGTGAGGGACTACTCTCATTCATCAGCACAGGAGAGGCAACAACCCCTGCAGTGAGGGACTACTCTCATTCATCAGCACAGGAGAGGCAACAAACCCATGCAGTGAGCGATTACTCTCATTCATCAGCACAGGAGAGGTAACAAACCCATGCAGTGAGCGACTACTCTCATTTATCAGCACAGGAGAGGCAACAACCCCCTGCAGTGAGGGACTGCTCCCATATATCAGCACAGGAGAGGCAACAACCCCCTGCAGTGAGGGACTACTCTCATTCATCAGCGCAGGAGAGGCAACAGCCCCCTGCAGTGAGGGACTACTCTCATTCATCAGCACAAGAGAGGCAACAACCCCCTGCAGTGAGGGACTACTCTCATTCATCAGCACAGGAGAGGCAACAAACCCATGCAATGAGTGACTACTCTCATTCATCAGCGCAGGAGAGGCAACAACCCCCTGCAGTGAGCGACTATTCTCATTCATCAGCGCAGGAGAGGCAACAAACCCATGCAGTGAGTGACTACTCTCATTCATCAGCGCAGGAGAGGCAACAAACCCATGCAGTGAGCGACTACTCTCATTCATCAGCGCAGGAGAGGCAACAACCCCTTGCAGTGAGCGACTACTCTCATTCATCAGCGCAGGAGAGGCACCAGCCCACTGCAGTGAGCGACTGCTCTCATTCATCAGCGCAGGAGAGGCAGAAACCCCCTGCAGTGAGCAACTACTCTCATTCATCAGCACAGGAGAGGCAACAACCCTCTGCAGTGAGGGACTACTCTCATTCATCAGCACAGGAGAGGCAACAAACCCATGCAGTGAGCGACTACTCTCATTTATCAGCACAGGAGAGGCAACAACCCCCTGCAGTGAGGGAATGCTCCCATATATCAGCACAGGAGAGGCAACAAACCCCTGCAGTGAGGGACTACTCTCATTCATCAGCACAGGAGAGGCAACAACCCCCTGCAGTGAGGGACTACTCTCATTCATCAGCACAGGAGAGGCAATAACCCCCTGCAGTGAGGGACTACTCTCATTCATCAGCACAGGAGAGGCAACAAACCCATGCAGTGAGCGACTACTCTCATTCATCAGCACAGTAGAGGCAACAACCCCCTGCAGTGAGGGACTACTCTCATTCATCAGCACAGGAGAGGCAACAACCCCCTGCAGTGAGGGACTACTCTCATTCATCAGCACAGGAGAGGCAACAAACCAATGCAGTGAGTGACTACTCTCATTCATCAGCGCAGGAGAGGCAACAACCCCCTGCAGTGAGCGACTATTCTCATTCATCAGCGCAGGAGAGGCAACAAACGGATGCAGTGAGTGACTACTCTCATTCATCAGCGCAGGAGAGGCAACAGCCCACTGCAGTGAGCGACTACTCTCATTCATCAGCACAGGAGAGGCAACAACCCCCTGCAGTCAGCGACTACTCTCATTCATCAGCACAGGAGAGGCAACAAACCCATACAGTGAGCGACTGCTCTCATTCATCAGCACAGGAGAGGCAACAACCCCCTGCAGTGAGGGACTGCTCCCATTCATCAGCACAGGAGAGGCAACAACCCCCTGCAGTGAGTGACTACTGCCATTCATCAGCACAGGAGAGGCAACAAACCCCTGCAGTGAGGGACTACTCTCATTCATCAGCACAGGAGAGGCAACAACCCCCTGCAGTGTGGGACTACTCTCATTCATCAGCACAGGAGAGGCAACAATCCCCAGCAGTGAGCGACTACTCTCATTCATCAGCACAGGAGAGGCAACAAACCCATGCAGTGAGCGACTACTCTTATTCATCTGCACAGGAGAGGCAACAGCCCCCTGCAGTGAGGGACCACTCTCTTTCATCAGCACAGGAGAGGCAACAACCCCCTGCAGTGAGCGACTACTCTCATTCATAAGTGCAGGAGAGGCAACAGCCCCCTGCAGTGAGGGACCACTCTCTTTCATCAGCACAGGAGAGGCAACAACCCCCTGCAGTGAGCGACTACTCTCATTCATAAGTGCAGGAGAGGCAACAGCCCCCAGCAGTGAGGGACTACTCTCATTCATCAGCACAGGAGAGGCAACAAACCCATGCAGTGAGTGACTACTCTCATTCATCAGCACAGTAGAGGCAACAGCCCCCTGCAGTGAGGGACTACTCTCATTCATCAGCACAGGAGAGGCAACAGCCCCCTGCAGTGAGGGACTACTCTCATTCATCAGCACAGGAGAGGCAACAAACCCATGCAGTGAGCGACTGCTCTCATTCATCAGCACAGGAGAGGCAACAACCCCCTGCAGTGAGGGACTGCTCCCATTCATCAGCGCAGGAGAGGCAGAAACCCCCTGCAGTGAGTGACTACTCTCATTCATCAGCACAGGAGAGGCAACAACCCCCTGCAGTGAGGGACTACTCTCATTCATCAGCACAGGAGAGGCAACAACCCCCTGCAGTGAGGGACTACTCTCATTCATCAGCACAGGAGAGGTAACAAACTCATGCAGTGAGCGACTACTCTCATTTATCAGCACAGGAGAGGCAACAACCCCCTGCAGTGAGGGACTGCTCCCATATATCAGCACAGGAGAGGCAACAACCCCCTGCAGTGAGGGACTACTCTCATTCATCAGCACAGGAGAGGCAACAACCCCCTGCAGTGAGGGACTACTCTCATTCATCAGCACAGGAGAGGCAACAACCCCCTACAGTGAGGGACTACTCTCATTTATCAGCACAGGAGAGGCAAAAAACCCATGCAGTGAGTGACTACTCTCATTCATCAGCACAGGAGAGGCAACAACCCCCTGCAGTGAGCGACTATTCTCATTCATCAGCGCAGGAGAGGCAACAAACCCATGCAGTGAGCGACTACTCTCATTCATCAGCGCAGGAGAGGCAACAAACCCATGCAGTGAGCGACTATTCTCATTCATCAGCGCAGGAGAGGCAACAACCCCCTGCAGTGAGCGACTACTCTCATTCATCAGCGCAGGAGAGGCACCAGCCCACTGCAGTGAGCGACTGCTCTCATTCATCAGCGCAGGAGAGGCAGAAACCCCCTGCAGTGAGCAACTACTCTCATTCATCAGCACAGGAGAGGCAACAACCCTCTGCAGTGAGGGACTACTCTCATTCATCAGCACAGGAGAGGCAACAAACCCATGCAGTGAGCGACTACTCTCATTTATCAGCACAGGAGAGGCAACAACCCCCTGCAGTGAGGGAATGCTCCCATATATCAGCACAGGAGAGGCAACAAACCCCTGCAGTGAGGGACTACTCTCATTCATCAGCACAGGAGAGGCAACAACCCCCTGCAGTGAGGGACTACTCTCATTCATCAGCACAGGAGAGGCAATAACCCCCTGCAGTGAGGGACTACTCTCATTCATCAGCACAGGAGAGGCAACAAACCCATGCAGTGAGCGACTACTCTCATTCATCAGCACAGTAGAGGCAACAACCCCCTGCAGTGAGGGACTACTCTCATTCATCAGCACAGGAGAGGCAACAACCCCCTGCAGTGAGGGACTACTCTCATTCATCAGCACAGGAGAGGCAACAAACCAATGCAGTGAGTGACTACTCTCATTCATCAGCGCAGGAGAGGCAACAACCCCCTGCAGTGAGCGACTATTCTCATTCATCAGCGCAGGAGAGGCAACAAACGGATGCAGTGAGTGACTACTCTCATTCATCAGCGCAGGAGAGGCAACAGCCCACTGCAGTGAGCGACTACTCTCATTCATCAGCACAGGAGAGGCAACAACCCCCTGCAGTCAGCGACTACTCTCATTCATCAGCACAGGAGAGGCAACAAACCCATACAGTGAGCGACTGCTCTCATTCATCAGCACAGGAGAGGCAACAACCCCCTGCAGTGAGGGACTGCTCCCATTCATCAGCACAGGAGAGGCAACAACCCCCTGCAGTGAGTGACTACTGCCATTCATCAGCACAGGAGAGGCAACAAACCCCTGCAGTGAGGGACTACTCTCATTCATCAGCACAGGAGAGGCAACAACCCCCTGCAGTGTGGGACTACTCTCATTCATCAGCACAGGAGAGGCAACAATCCCCAGCAGTGAGCGACTACTCTCATTCATCAGCACAGGAGAGGCAACAAACCCATGCAGTGAGCGACTACTCTTATTCATCTGCACAGGAGAGGCAACAGCCCCCTGCAGTGAGGGACCACTCTCTTTCATCAGCACAGGAGAGGCAACAACCCCCTGCAGTGAGCGACTACTCTCATTCATAAGTGCAGGAGAGGCAACAGCCCCCAGCAGTGAGGGACTACTCTCATTCATCAGCACAGGAGAGGCAACAAACCCATGCAGTGAGTGACTACTCTCATTCATCAGCACAGTAGAGGCAACAGCCCCCTGCAGTGAGGGACTACTCTCATTCATCAGCACAGGAGAGGCAACAACCCCCTAGAGTGAGCGACTACTCTCATTCATCAGCACAGGAGAGGGAACAACCCCCTTGCAGTGAGGGACTACTCTCATTCATCAGCGCAGGAGAGGCAACAGCCTCCTGCAGTGAGGGACTACTCTCATTCATCAGCACAGGAGAGGCAACAACCCCCTGCAGTGAGCAACTACTCTCATTCATCAGCACTGGAGAGGCAACAAACCCATGCAGTGAGCGACTACTCTCATTCATCAGCACAGTGGAGGCAACAAACCCATGCAGTGAGCGACTACACTCATTCATCAGCGCAGGAGAGGCAACAGCCCCCTGCAGTGAGGGGCTACTCTCATTCATCAGCGCAGGAGAGGCAACAGCCCACTGCAGTGAGGGGCTACTCTCATTCATCAGCACAGGAGAGGCAACAACCCCCTGCAGTGAGCGACTACTCTCATTCATCAGCACAGGAGAGGCAACAAACCCATGCAGTGAGCGACTGCTCTCATTCATCAGCACAGGAGAGGCAACAACCCCCTGTAGTGAGGGACTGCTCCCATTCATCAGCGCAGGAGAGGCAACAATCCCCTGCAGTGAGCGACTGCTCTCATTCATCAGCGCAGGAGAGGCAGAAACCCCCTACAGTGAGTGACTACTCTCATTCATCAGCACAGGAGAGGCAACAACCCCCTGCAGTGAGGGACTACTTTCATTCATCAGCACAGGAGAGGCAACAACCCCCCGCAGTGAGGGACTACTCTCATTCATCAGCACAGGAGAGGCAACAACCCCCTGCAGTGAGTGACTACTCTCATTCATCAGCGCAGGAGAGGCAACAAACCCATGCAGTGAGTGACTACTCTCATTCATCAGCGCAGGAGAGGCAACAAACCCATGCAGTGAGCGACCACTCTCATTTATCAGCGCAGGAGAGGCAACTACCCCCTGCAGTGAGCGACTACTCTCATTCATCAGTGCAGGAGAGGCAACAGCCAACTGCAGTGAGTGACTACTCTCATTCATCAGAACAGGAGAGGCAACAACTCCCTGCAGTCAGCGACTACTCTCATTCATCAGCACAGGAGAGGCAACAAACCCATACAGTGAGCGACTGCTCTCATTCATCAGCACAGGAGAGGCAACAAACCCATGCAGTGAGTGACTGCTCTCATTCATCAGCACAGGAGAGGCAACAACCCCCTGCAGTGAGGGACTGCTCCCATTCATCAGCACAGGAGAGGCAACAACCCCCTGCAGTGAGGGACTACTCCCATTCATCAGCACAGGAGAGGCAACAACCCCCTGCAGTGTGGGACTACTCTCATTCATCAGCACAGGAGAGGCAACAACCCCCAGCAGTGAGCGACTACTCTCATTCATCAGCACAGGAGAGGCAACAAACCCATGCAGTGAGTGACTACTCTCATTCATCGGCGCAGGAGAGGCAAAAAACCCATGCAGTGAGCGACTACTCTCATTCATGAGCGCAGGAGAGGCAACAACCCCCTGCAGTGAGCGACTACTCTCATTCATCAATGCAGGAGAGGAAACAGCCCCCTGCAGTGAGGGACTACTCTCATTCATCAGCACAGGAGAGGCAACAACCCCCTGCAGTGAGTGACTACTCTCATTCATCAGCACAGGAGAGGCAACAAACCCATGCAGTGAGCAACTACTCTCATTCATCAGCACAGGAGAGGCAACAAACCCATGCAGTGAGCGACTACTCTCATTCATTTGCACAGGAGAGGCAACAGCCCCCTGCAGTGAGGGACTACTCTCATTAATCAGCGCAGGAGAGGCAAAAAACCCCTGCAGTGAGCGACTACTCTCATTCATCAGCAGAGGAGAGGAATCAACCCCCTGCAGTGAGGGACCACTCTCATTCATCAGCACAGGAGAGTCATCAACCCCCTGCAGTGAGGGACTACTCTCATTCATCAGCACAGGAGAGGCAACAACCCCCTGCAGTTAGGGACTACTCTCATTCATCAGCACAGGAGAGGCAACAAACCCATCAGTGAGCGACTGCTCTCATTCATCAGAACAGGAGAGGTAACAAACCCATGCAGTGAGCGACTGCTCTCATTCATCAGCACAGGAGAGGCAACAACCCCATGCAGTGAGCGACTGCTCTCATTCATCAGCACAGGAGAGGCAACAACCCCCTGCAGTGAGGGACTGCTCCCATTCATCAGCGCAGGAGAGGCAACAACCCCCTGCAGTGAGTGACTGCTCTCATTCATCAGCGCAGGAGAGGCAGAAACCCCCTGCAGTGAGCGACTACTCTCATTCATCAGCACAGGAGAGGCAACAACCCCCTGCAGTGAGGGACTACTCTCATTCATCAGCACAGGAGAGGCAACAACCCCTGCAGTGAGGGACTACTCTCATTCATCAGCACAGGAGAGGCAACAAACCCATGCAGTGAGCGATTACTCTCATTCATCAGCACAGGAGAGGTAACAAACCCATGCAGTGAGCGACTACTCTCATTTATCAGCACAGGAGAGGCAACAACCCCCTACAGTGAGGGACTGCTCCCATATATCAGCACAGGAGAGGCAACAACCCCCTGCAGTGAGGGACTACTCTCATTCATCAGCGCAGGAGAGGCAACAGCCCCCTGCAGTGAGGGACTACTCTCATTCATCAGCACAAGAGAGGCAACAACCCCCTGCAGTGAGGGACTACTCTCATTCATCAGCACAGGAGAGGCAACAAACCCATGCAGTGAGTGACTACTCTCATTCATCAGCGCAGGAGAGGCAACAACCCCCTGCAGTGAGCGACTATTCTCATTCATCAGCGCAGGAGAGGCAACAAACCCATGCAGTGAGTGACTACTCTCATTCATCAGCGCAGGAGAGGCAACAAACCCATGCAGTGAGCGACTACTCTCATTCATCAGCGCAGGAGAGGCAACAACCCCTTGCAGTGAGCGACTACTCTCATTCATCAGCGCAGGAGAGGCAACAGCCCACTGCAGTGAGTGACTACTCTCATTCATCAGCACAGGAGAGGCAACAACCCCCTGCAGTCAGCGACTACTCTCATTCATCAGCACAGGAGAGGCAACAAACCCATACAGTGAGCGACTGCTCTCATTCATCAGCACAGGAGAGGCAACAAACCCATGCAGTGAGTGACTGCTCTCATTCATCAGCACGGGAGAGGCAACAACCCCCTGCAGTGAGGGACTGCTCCCATTCATCAGCACAGGAGAGGCAACAACCCCCTGCAGTGAGGGACTACTCCCATTCATCAGCACAGGAGAGGCAACAACCCCCTGCAGTGTGGGACTACTCTCATTCATCAGCACAGGAGAGGCAACATTCCCCTGCAGTGAGGGACTTCTCTCATTCATCAGCACAGGAGAGGCAACATTCCCCTGCAGTGAGGGACTTCTCTCATTCATCAGCACAGAAGAGGCAACAACCCCCTGCAGTGAGCTACTACTCTCATTCATCAGCACAGTAGAGGAAACAAACCCATGCAGTGAGCGACTACTCTCATTCATCAGCACAGGAGAGGTTACAGCCCCCTGCAGTGAGGGACTACTCTCATTCATCAGCGCAGGAGAGGTAACAGCCTCCTGCAGTGAGTGACTACTCTCATTCATCAGCACAGGAGAGGCAACAACCCCTGCAGTGAGCGACTACTCTCATTCATCAGCACAGTAGAGGCAACAAACCCATGCAGTGAGCGACTACTCTCATTCATCAGCGCAGGAGAGGCAACATTCCCCTACAGTGAGGGAGTACTCTCATTCATCAGCACAGGAGAGGCAACAACCCCCTGCAGTGAGCGACTATTCTCATTCATCAGCACAGGAGAGGCAACAGCCCCCTGCAGTGAGGGGCTACTCTCATTCATCAGCACAGGAGAGGCAACAACCCCCTGCAGTGAGCAACTACTCTCATTCATCAGCACAGGAGAGGCAACAAACCCATGCAGTGAGCGACTACTCTCATTCATCAGCACAGGAGAGGCAACAACCCCCTGCAGTGAGGGAATGCCCCCATTCATCAGCACAGGAGAGTCAACAACCCCCT